>NC_064634.1:93005510-95405510 GCF_023864275.1 Schistocerca cancellata | reverse complement strand
TAAAAAATTGGATTCTTATAATTAAATTCTTAATTTAATTATACTGATAATTTCCAATTCGGTCTTCTCTTAATTGTTAGGAAGGGCTTGGGCTGGTGGCGACCCTGTAATTTTTAAATTTATGATTGTCCTTCTGAAGTGGCTTAACCAGAAACAAGGGTTACATCCCCATTATTCTTGGTACATAACGTATGTCGAGCCTTTGCTAGGATCCATTTACAATTCTGCATACATACTTCACAACGTGCATGAAAAAGATAGGTTACTATATTCAATTTTTTTTAATTTGAAAATAAAAACTTTGTAGTACTATGCTTAAATTAAATATGTCCCTAATTACCATCTTCATTCATGCATAAAATACAGTCTTGTGAAATCATACGAATCTTTTTTGAACACCCTGTATGTTGCAGTTAGCAAGGTTCCACAATGGTAATACACTGGTCGGTCTCACATTGGGTTCATATCCCTGACTGGCATCTATAATTAGTATTTCCACACTTTACGTAAATCGCTGAAGGAAAAGGCCAGTGATGAATCTATATCTACATTTATACTTAGCAAGCCACCCAACGGTGTGTGGCGGAGGGCACTTTATGTGCCACTCTCATTATATCCCTTTCCTGTTCCAGTCGCGTATGGTTCGCGGTAAGAACGTCTGCCGGAAAGCCGCCATGCGCGCTCCAATCTCTCTAATTTAACATTCGTGGCTCCTCGGGAGGTATAAGTAGGGGGAAGCAATATATTCGATACCTCATCCAGAAACGCACCCTCTCGAAACCTCAACAGCATGGTACACCGCGATGCAGAGCTCCTCTCTTGCATAGTCTGCCACTTGAGTTTGCTAAACATCTCCGTAACGCTATCACGCTTACCAAATAACCCTGTGACGAAAGGCGCCGCTCTTCTTTGGATCTTCTCTATCTCCTCTGTCAACCCGACCTGATACGGATCCCACACTGATGAGCAATACTCAAGTATGCCGGCCTGAGTGGCCGAGCAATTCTAGGCGCTACAGTCTGAAACCGCGCGACCGCTACGGTCGCAGGTTCGAATCCTGCCTTGGGCATGGATGTGTGTGATGTCCTTAGGTTAGTTAGGTTTAAGTAGTTCTAGGGGACTGATGACCTCAGAAATTAAGTCCCACAGTGCTCAGAGCCAACTGAACCATTTGAATACTCAAGTAAAGGTCGAACGAGTGTTTTGCAAGCCACCTCCTTTGTTGATGGACTACATTTTCTAAGGACTCTCCTAATGAATCTCAACCTGGTACCCGCCTTACCAACAATTAATTTTATATGATCACTCCACTTCAAATCGTTCCGTACGCATACTCCCAGATATTTTACAGAAGTAACTGCTACGAGTGTTTGTACCGCTATCATATAATCATACAACAAAGGATCCTTCTTTCTATATATTCGCAATACGTTACATTTGTCTATGTTAAGGGTCAGTTGCCACTCCCTGCACCAAGTGCCTATCCGCTGCATATCTTCCTGCAATTTTCTAATGCTGCAATTTCTCTGTATACTACAGCATCATCCGCGAAAAGCGGCATGGAACTTCCGACACTATCTACTAGGTCATATATATATATATATATATATATATATATATATATATATATATATATATATATATATACATACATACACTCCTGGAAATGGAAAAAAGAACACATTGACACCGGTGTGTCAGACCCACCATACTTGCTCCGGACACTGCGAGAGGGCTGTACAAGCAATGATCACACGCACGGCACAGCGGACACACCAGGAACCGCGGTGTTGGCCGTCGAATGGCGCTAGCTGCGCAGCATTTGTGCACCGCCGCCGTCAGTGGTAGCCAGTTTGCCGTGGCATACGGAGCTCCATCGCAGTCTTTAACACTGGTAGCATGCCGCGACAGCGTGGACGTGAACCGTATGTGCAGTTGACGGACTTTGAGCGAGGGCGTATATTGGGCATGCGGGTGGCCGGGTGGACGTACTGCCGAATTGCTCAACACGTGGGGCGTGAGGTCTCCACAGTACATCGATGTTGTCGCCAGTGGTCGGCGGAAGGTGCACGTGCCCGTCGACCTGGGACCGGACCGCAACGACGCACGGATGCACGCCAAGACCGTAGGATCCTACGCAGTGCCATAGGGGACCGCAATGCCACTTCCCAGCAGATTAGGGACACTGTTGCTCCTGGGGTATCGGCGAGGACCATTCGCAACCGTCTCCATGAAGCTGGGCTACGGTCCCGCACACCGTTAGGCCGTCTTCCGCTCACGCCCCAACATCGTGCAGCCCGCCTCCAGTGGTGTCGCGACAGGCGTGAATGGAGGGACGAATGGAGACGTGTCGTCTTCAGCGATGAGAGTCGCTTCTGCCTTGGTGCCAATGATGGTCGTATGCGTGTTTGGCGCCGTGCAGGTGAGCGCCACAATCAGGACTGCATACGACCGAGGCACACAGGGCCAACACCCGGCATCATGGTGTGGGGAGCGATCTCCTACACTGGCCGTACACCACTGGTGATCGTCGAGGGGACACTGAATAGTGCACGGTACATCCAAACCGTCATCGAACCCATCGTTCTACCATTCCTAGACCGGCAAGGGAACTTGCTGTTCCAACAGGACAATGCACGTCCGCATGTATCCCGTGCCACTCCAACAGGACAATGCACGTCCGCATGTATCCCGTGCCACCCAACGTGCTCGAGAAGGTGTAAGTCAACTACCCTGGCCAGCAAGATCTCCGGATCTGTCCCCCATTGAGCATGTATGGAACTGGATGAAGCGTCGTCTCACGCGGTCTGCACGTCCAGCACGAACGCTGGTCCAACTGAGGCGCCAGGTGGAAATGGCATGGCAAGCCGTTCCACAGGACTACATCCAGCATCTCTACGATCGTCTCCATGGGAGAATAGCAGCCTGCATTGCTGCGAAAGGTGGATATACACTGTACTAGTGCCGACATTGTGCATGCTCTGTTGCCTGTGTCTATGTGCCTGTGGTTCTGTCAGTGTGATCATGTGATGTATCTGACCCCAGGAATGTGTCAATAAAGTTTCCCCTTCCTGGGACAATGAATTCACGGTGTTCTTATTTCAATTTCCAGGAGTGTATATATTTATATATTTATTTATTTATTGTGAAAAGCAATGGTCCCACAACACTCCCCTGTGGCACGCCAGAGGTTACTTTAACGTCTGTAGACGTCTCTCCATTGAGAACAACATGCTGTGTTCTGTTTGCTAAAAGCTCTTCAATCCAGCCACACAGCTGGTTTGATATTCCATAGGCTCTTACTTTGTTTATCAGGCGACAGTGCGGAACTGTATCGAACGTCTTCCGGAAGTCAAGGAAAATAGCGTCTACCTAGGAGCCTGTACCTGATATTTTCTGGGTCTCATGAACAATTTAAGTCACACGATCGCTGTTTCCGGAATCCATGTTGATTCCCACAGAGTAGATTCTGCGTTTCTAGAAATGACATTATACGCGAGAAAAAAAATGGAAAACACGTTCGTTTGAAGCTTTGAGCACGTCCTCTATCGACGGAACGTTAAATATTGGGCATTCTACGTTCTTTACACATAGTCAAAGATTTGGAGTATAGAGGCGACACAGCTCGGACTGAATTGCCCGGCTGGTTTCGCGGACAGACCGCGCGTCTCCGCTATCGCCGGAAGCGGCCGGCTTTCCCGCTCACAGGGCTGCCGTACAAAGTGGCAATTAGCCGGCGAGAGGCGGGGAGGCGGCTATCTGGCGAAGATGGCTCGCGTCGGCGGCGGATCGCGCGGCACGCTGCCTATGCAGAGGCGGGTGCGAACGGACGCCACCGGCAACAGCAACACGGCAGCGGCAGGTAGCCGACGAAAGCCGGCGGCGGCGGCGGCGGCGGCCGGCCAGGAATATCGCCTCCCGCCCCCGCCTCGCCCACCCGATACCGCTGCTCTCCGCTGCGTCCACACTGGATGCAACGACGTCACGGCAGGCATGTTACGTTTACGGCAGTGCCGTCCTATTCAGTGTTCCCACACGCTCACATGTTGTTTCCGTGCTCCTCGACTTCAGGAAGGCACTTTGTACGTGAAAAATCTTTTCCGAGACCGCAGGCACTCACTCACTTGACTTTTGGAGATCTGTTGATCTTCTTTTGTAGTTCTGGAACTGAGCCGCGTATCGACTTGTGCTACACCTTGTGTTAGATTGCATTGGTTTTCCTTTTCTTTCACTGACATGTTTGATTGGTATGTCGTCTGTCATTAAGTGGCTGCTTGGTTGTCTTTTCCCTCTGCTATCGATATCTGCGTTTGCTTCCGGGAAACTGCTATGGAGGAAGTGAGGTCTTTGACCGGTTGTAGCCATGTGTGGTGGCGCTGAAGTAGGGGCGTTGTGCGCTCAGGGAGAGTCTGGTGGACACGGGAGGGCAGTGTGGCTCGCCAGCGCGGACCAGACGTGGTCGGTTGTACCGAGTCGCCACGTGATGTATGTCGGTTGTGTGTAACGAGCGGATGGAGTTGACGGAAGAGTTCCCCGCGGGTTGGTTGTATACAGAATCGCCCCACGAGTAGTTGCGTTCATTTCACCTTGGTGGGACGTTAACAAGCTTCTTTAAGTCCTCCGTTTCAACACCGGAGTTTAAAAAGGAGACACCTAACATGAAGGAGCGGTCACTACCCGTCAACGTTGCAGAGAAGACGTGAACTCCGGTGACAGAGCGAGTTGTCGCGTGACCGTGGCGTGTTGGGTACACTGGCGACGCGTGCGCGGTCGGATGTGTGGATCCTTGCCATCGGACGTCGTGTACTGCCTGTTCGAGCATAATTGCAAGTTAAGTTAGTGGAAGCTTTAATTATTAAGTAATAAGTTTGCATAATCAGTGTCTCTTCTGCCTTGTGGCCTCCGGCGATCGTTTCCTATCTCCGGCACCGGTGTAATTGAAGACAGTGATCTTTCCTCCTCCTCTCGTCACTGCCCGATGGGAGGTGTAGTTTTGGCAGTTTTAATTCTTTCGCTGTTCTGTCGTGTGTTATGAGTTAATTCTTGCTTCTTGTTGGTTGATCATGTGGTCGCTCATTCAGGACTGTGGTGTAATGTTTCCTTGCACGAGGCTAGCACTAATTCTGTCAGCAAGTAAAGCCATCTTATTACAAGTTTTCGCTGGCTAAAAGTCCGTGCAGTGACCAGCCTGAGCCGGCCGGTGTGACCGTGCGGTTCTAGGCGCTTCAGTCTGGAACCGCGTGACCACTACGGTCGCAGGTTCGAATCCTGCCTCGGGCATGGATGTGTGTGCTATCCTTACGTTAGTTAGGTTTAAGTAGTTCTGAGTTCTAGGGGATTGATGACCACAGATGTTAAGTCCCATACTGCTCAGAGCCATTTTTTTGACTACACTGAGAGTGGCAATTGTGTTTACGGGCGTATTTAAATTGGTCAGTAATCTGCCTAGCCTGAGCATCCCTGAGTGGGTGATTTGTGGCCGCCTTACACGTCCGTCATATCTGTTATGTTCTAATGATATTCCAGGACACTTTCGCTTAAAACCTTTTTTAATTCCTCCATTCCTTTATTGCCAGTACTCGTGTGTTTGCTGAGACTTTTGATTTTTTTTTAATGGCGGTGTTGGTAGGTTCACTACCTCACCGTAGTTTATTAGCAAAGTTCTGTATTTACTTTAGTAGCCTGTTTACTAATGTTCTCAATTTTTTTAAACTGTTGTATTGCTATAAATGACTGGATTGCCGTTTTTAAAAGAAATTTTTAAACTGTTGCGTTGCTGTAAATGACTTGATTCACGGTAGCGGCGTGTTTTGAAAGGTTGTTTATTGCCGTACTGTTAGTTTCAGTAAGATATGAATAAAACATTTGTGTGTGAAAATCTCAACTCAACAGTAAACTATTAGAAATTTGGCTGTAGTAACCGTAACCACTGTGTGTGTGTGTGTGTGTGTGTGTGTGTGTGTGTGTGTGTGTGTGTGTGTGTGTGTCAGGAACTTGTAGTGTCTTGCCTACTAGCGTGCTATATTTGTTTGGCTTTTTATTTTTCTCTTTCTGGTGTGTCTGCTCTAGGTCTCATTCATGTTTTAATAACCTATTTCTGTTATTGGGAGCGTTATACAAGCAATAGGACCGGCCGCCTTGTGATCGGACGCTAATGTATCTGTTTGCCCAGATTAACGGGTTTTGAGACCGCTGCGCCTCTCCACAGTATTGGCCGGCGGTCTGTTTGATGAGGTCCTCTAACACCGGAGCGCCAGCCTGCTGGTGAAGCTCCCTAGCGGGGAAGCGTCTGGGTAGGTGTAGAGCATGGCGAAGAGCTTTGTTCTGGACTTTCTGTACTTTTTCAATGTGCATGGTGGCAGCATTGCCGGATACCACAGTACCGTGCTCTATAACGGGCCTAACAAGTGCCAGATATAGTGTTAATCCACAGTTGGTGGAGCCCGTGGTTGGATTTAAGATAGAATAAAGCGTGCTAGGCGACCCAATGCTTTTCCTCTTACATCTACATCTGCATCTCCATCTACATCCATACTCCGCAAGACACCTGACGGTATGTGGTGGAGGGTACTTTGAGTACCTCTATCGGTTCTCCCTTCTATTCCAGTCTCGTATTGTTCGTGGAAAGAAAGATTGTCAGTAGGCATCTGTGTGGGCTCTAATGTCTCTAATTTTATCCTCATGGTCTCTTCGCGAGATATACTTAGGAGGGAGCAATATACTGCTTGACTCCTCAGTGAAGGTATGTTCTCGAAACTTCAACAAAAGCCCGTACCGAGCGACTGAGCGTCTCTTTTGCAGAGTCTTCCACTGGAGTTTACCTTTCATCTCTGCAACGCTTTCGTGATTACTAAATGATCCTGTAACGAAGCGCGCTGCTCTCCATTGGATCTTCTCTATCTCTTCTATCAACCCTATCTGGTACGGATCCCACACCGGTGAGCAGTATTCAAGCAGTGGGCGAACAAGTGTACTGTAACCTACCTTCTTTGTTTTCGAATTGCATTTCCTTAGGATTCTTCCAATGAATCTCAGCCTGCCATCTGCTTTACCGACAATTAGTTTTATATGGTCATTCCATTTAAATCACTCCTAATGCGTACTCCCAGATAATTTATGGAATTAACTGCTTCCAGTTGCTGACCTGCTATTTTATAGCTAAATGATAAGGGATCTATCTTTCTATGTATTCGCTGCACATTATACTTGTCTACATTGAGATTCAATTGATTCGTTGCAGATCCTCCTGCATTTCAGTACAATTTTCCATTGTTACAACCTCTCGATAACTAAAACATCATCCGCAAAATGCCACAGTGACCTCCCGATGTCATCCACAAGGTCATTTACGTATACTGTGAATAGCAACGATCCTACGATAGTCCCCTGTACACCTGAAGTAACTATTACTTCTGAAGACTTCTCTCCATTGAGAATGACATTCTGCATTCTGTTATCTAGGAACTCTTCAATCAAATCGCACAATTGGTCTGATAGTCCATATGCTCTTACTTTGTTCATTAAACGACTGTGGAGAACTGTATCAAACGCCTTGCGGAAGTCAGGAAACACGGCATCTACCTGGCAACCCGTGTCCATGGCCTTCTGAGTCTCGTGGACGAATGGCGCGAGCTGGGTTTCACACGACTGTCTTTTTCGAAACCCAAGCTGATTCGCCTTACCTTGAAGACGTGTGGTACTAAATCCGCAGGAAGCTTTTTTCTTTCGGCGACCACGGCTTGGCCTATAGCGGCATTCATCTTGAGTCGCCATTTGTTCGCCCAGGTTGTCGCATTCTTGTCGCAGACGACGCCTCATTATGTGGGCGCTGAGACTGCGCGCAGTGGTCGCAGTGTCGTCAGTGTGAAGCGCGAGCTCGGCTCTGGGGGGTTTTCGGTGTGACGGACGTATACAGCGTGTACAGCAGGGGGCCGAGAACGGCCCGGATTCGTCTTGAGACCGCTGCCAGTCACAAAGTTTTGTTTATATACTCGAATTATGTACACTACTGGCCGTTAAAATTGTTACACCACGAAGATGACATGCTAGAGACGCGAAATTTAACCGATAGGAAGAAGATGCTATGGTATGCAAATGATCAGCTTTTCAGAGCATTCACACAAGCTTGGCGCCGGTGGCGACACCTACAACGTGCTGACATGAGGGAAGTTTCCAACCGATTTCTCATACACAAAGAGCACTAGACCGGCGTTGCCTGGTAAAGCGTTGATATGATGCCTCTTGTATGGAGGAGAAATGCGTACCATCGCGTTTCCGACTTTGATAAAGGTCGGATTGTAGCCTACCGCGATTGCGGTTTATCGTATCGCGACATTGCTGCTCGCTGGATCCCAACGGCCTCCTATCACTAGCAGTCGAGATGACAGGCATCTTATCCGCATGGTTGTAACGGATCGTGCAGCCACGTCTCGATCCCTGAGTCAACAGATGGACAGTTCGACGACGTTTGCAGCAGCATGGACTATCAGCTCGGAGACCATGGCTGCTGTTACCCTTGACGCTGTATCACAGACAGGAGCGCCTGCGATGGTGTACTCAGCGACGAACCTGGGGGCACGAATGGTTAAACGTCATTTTTTCGGATGAATCCAGGTTCTGTTTGTAGTATCACGATGGTCGCATCCGTGTTTGGCGACATCGCGGTGAACGCACATTCGAAGCGTGTATTCATCGCCATACTGGCGTATCACCCGGCGTGTGGTATGGGGTGCCATTGGTTACACGTCGTGGTCACCTCTTGTTCCCACTGACGGCACTTTCAACACTGGACGTTACGACGTTACGACCGGTGGCACTACCCTTCATTGGATCCCTGCGAAACCCTACATTTCAGCAGGATAATGCACGACCGCATGTTGCAGGTCCTGTACGGGCCTTTCTGGATACAGAAAATGTACGACTGCTGCCCTGGCCAGCACATTCTCCAGATCTCTCACCAATTGAAAATGTCTGGTCATTGGTGGCCGAGCAACTGGCTCGTCACAATACGCCAGTCACTACTCTTGATGAACTGTGGTATCGTGTTGAAGCTGCATGCGCAGCTGTACCTGTACACGCCATCCAAGCTCTGTCTGACTCAACGCCCAGGCGTATCAAGGCCGTTATTACGGCCAGAGGTGGTTGGTCTGGGTACTGATTTCTCAGGATCTATGCTCCCAAATTGCGTGAAAATGTAATCACATGTCAGTTCTAGTATAATATAATTGAATACCCGTTTATCATCTGCATTTGTTCTTCGTGTAGCAATTTTAATGGCCAGTAGTGTATGTGGTTGCCCAGATTGGCGATTAACGGGTATTCAGACCTCTGCGCCTCTTCACAGAATTGGGGGGGGCGGTCTGTTTGATAATGGGACTGGAGCGCCAGCCTCCTGATGAAGCTCCCTAGCAGGGAAGCGTCTGGGTAGGTGCAGAGCATGGCGAAGAGCTTTGTTCTGGACTTTCTGTACTTTTTCAATGTGCATGGTGGCAGCATTGCCGCATACCACAGTAGCGTGCTCTACAATGGGCCTAACAAGTGCCAGATATAGTGTTAATCCACAGTGGGTGGAGACCGTGGTTAGTTTTAAGATTGCATAGAGCGTGCTAGGCGACCCAACGGTTTTCCTCTTACCTTGGGGGCGTGTGGTACTAAATCCGCAGGAAGCTTTTTTCTTTTGACGACCTTTGCTTGGCTTTTAGCCGCATTCATCTTGAGTCACCATTTGTTCGCCCAGGTTGTCGCATCCCTCTCGCAGACGACGCCTCATTATGGGGGCGCTGAGACTGAGCGGAAATGTCAGTGCGTGAAGCGCGACCTCAACTCTGGGGGTTTTCGGTGTGACGGACGTATACAGTGTGTGCAGCAGGGGGCCAAGAACGGCCCGAATTCGTCTTGAGACCGCTGCCAGTCACAAATTTTTGTTTATAGACTCGAATTATGTAATAAAGCAATGTTTCGAGACACAAACTGATGTGGCGCGCCTTCCGCGCACCACCGAAAGCCGGCCGTCCCCGAACTGTAGCATTAAAACCCCCTCCACTCCGCATTACCGGCAGCCGACCAATGGACCGCAACAAGAAGTTGGCCGTCTGGACGTCGGAGGGCGATACTGGCTGTAGCGGCCACACCGAGCCAGCGGCTGGCGCGCGCAACAGCCAGCGGCGCGCTACGTTACGTATACACCAACAAGGGAACCAGCCAGTAAGAGGTTTGTGCTCATGCGCGCGGCCAGGATTTAAGACCGCGCTGTGGCCGCAACCGGACCTTCTCCAATACGCCGATGACACCGCCTTCATTGCCCTCGCCCCCACCCTGCAACGCTTCCAACACCTTCTCCAATCCCATCTTGACGGGTTCGCCGTTTGGTGTAACCAGTGGTTGCTCAAGGTCAATGCTTCCAAGACCCAGGCGATCATTGAGTCAAAACCACCCCTTCCGTCTCCTGGACTTCTATATCACCATTTATCGCTGTCCTATCACCCATCCTGAAGTATCTTGGCGTCACCCTTGACCGTCGCCTCTCCTGGACTCCCCATCACCGGACAATCCCGCCTCCGTCTCCTCGAGCTCCTTTCTGGCCGTACATGGGGTCTGGAGCCCTCCACCATTCTCCACACCTATAAATCCCTCATCCGCCCTATCCTCTCCTACGCCCACCCTGCATGGATCTCTGCCCCTCCTACCTTTTACAAATCCCTTATAATAATAATAATGGCGTGTGACGAGGGCCTCCCGTTGGGTAGGCCGCTCGCCGGGTACAAGTCTTTCGATTTGGCGCCACTTCGGCGACTTGCGCGTCGATGGGGATGAAATGATGATGATTAGGGCAACACAACACCCAGTCCCTGAGCGGAGAAAATCTCCGACCCAGCTGGGAATCGAACCCGATCCTTTATGATTGACTGTCTGTCGCGCTGACCACTCAGCTACCGGGGGCGGACTACAAATCCCTTCAAATCCTAGAACGCCATGCGCTCCGCCTCGCCTATCGCATCCGCCTCCCATCCCCCACGCGGATCCTACATGACCTCATCCTGCTCCCACACATAGTCCTTTTCCTCGAGCGGATACGGATCCTCTACACCTCCCGCAAACTCGATCCCCCTCACCTGCTTGCCTCTCCCATCCCCATCTGCTGCCGCACCTCCATTCTCACATCCCACCTTCTCTCCATCTCTTCACACTCCACCGTGATGATGCCCTCATCCCCTCCATCTACCCCTCCTACCAACTTTGATCCCCCCCCCCCATCAACCCCCTGTGTTTTTCCCAAGGGCACCCTCTCTCCCTTCCCTCCCTCCTCCCTTCCTCCCTCCCTTCTTTCCCCCAGGCATCCACTAACCCCCTTACCTTCTTTCCTCTCCCTCCCATCTCCTCTGCCACTGACTTCTACACCCTCCCCTCTCCCTCCTCCTCCACCTTTTCCCCTTTTTGGCAGGTCCCCGGACTCGTACACATACAGTGAACTTTCGCGCGCCGGAGATCGCCGCCTAGCGTTTGTGTGTGCCGTCGTGTTCGTGTTCCAGTGTTCCAGTGTTTCATCGTTTGTGCTCCAACGTTCGCGTGTGTCATCTGTCATCTCTGTGTGTTTCCACGTTTCTGAACGTTTTTATTTTGGATACTGTGCACGTGAACGGCTCCGTGTGTTTCAATTTTGTATGTCTACGTTTGTATATGCACCATGTCTGTTCTCCGATTGTTTCCTTTTGTGTCATTAGTCTTATCTGTGGCCGAAGAGCGCCGTAGTACGCCGTTGCTGGCGTACCTGTATCAGGTGTAAAAACAACAATAAAGAAAAAAAACCGCAACCGGGAGTTCGTTCACCTGCCCAAGACTGACGTTTCACTAGGGAACGCCGGTCAACTGCTGTTTGTGTATGAGAAATCGGTTGGAAACTTTTCTCATATCAGCACGTTGTAGGTGTCGCCACCGGCGCCAACCTTGTGTGACTGCTCTGAAAAGCTCATCATTTGCATATCACAGCATCTTCTTCGTGTCGGTTAAATTTCGCGTCTGTAGCACGTTATCTTCGTGGTGTAGCAATTTTAATGGCCAGTAGTATAGTTATGGATGCGACCGAACACTCGACCAGGTGACCCCCTATTTCGTATAAACAAATTGTTTTAAACCTCTTTGTGTGAACAGCAGTTTAACTAACGGAGTAAATATTCCCTCACATTAAATTATCCTTCTCTTCCTCCACAAGATGGCTATAGCACTTGACAAGAGCAACTCTGTTACCCATCTGCAATTGGTCAAATGGTTTCGTACAGCCGTTGTGGCCTGAAGATGAGATTTGTGCCTCTAAATATTGTTTTACTGCATAATTTAAGAAAATCAACAAAAATTTGTAACTGGTAGCGGTCTAGAAAAAACTTTTTCATGTATTTCAAACAGTCAAAATAGCTTCAGAATCGCATTTGATACAAATCTGCATTGTCGTTTAGTGAATGAAGTGCGATATATATCCGAGTATCGGTCTAAATGTGCACTCGATTCAGGACTTCCTTTCAGACAGAACAAAACAAAATGGTTCAAATGGCTCTGAGCACTATGAGACTCAACTTCTGAGGTCATTAGAACTTAGTACAAGTTAAACCTAACTAACCTAAGGACATCACACACACCCATGCCCGAGGCAGGATTCGGACCTGCGACCGTAGCGGTCTCGCGATCCCAGACAGCAGCGCCTAGAACAAAACACCTCACTCTTATCGGAACAAAGTCGATAGTTGTCCAGGTAATTTCAGAGCACCACAAGTAAGTGTGATAAGCCCGTTGATGTAAACAGTAAACATCTCGTGCAGCGGACGCAGTGGAGTTTCGACGTAAATAAATGCAACGTTTTGCACGTAAACAGGCGATGGAATCCACTACTGTGCTACTACGCCACTGGCGACAAACCACTGGCAACAGTTCCGAAAAAAAAAATTGTATCACTCTTCTGACTCGTTCGATGCAGCAGGCAACGAACTCCTCTGTTGTGCCGAGCTGTTCATTTTAGGGTAGTACTGGCAGCTTTCGTCCTCCATTAGTCGTAGAAGATATTCCAATCTCTGTCTTCCCCTTTGGTCTTTACCCTCTACACCTCCCTCGAGTACCATGGAAGTTATTACCGGTTGTCTTAACATATGCCCTGTCATTCCGTCCTTCTTTCTGTCAATGTTTTCCACATGTTCCTTCCTTTGTCCACTCTCGGGAAATCCCACTGAAACTTCCTGGCAGAATAAAACTGTTTTTTGGACCGGAAATCGAATCACGGACTTTTGTCTTTCGCAGGCTGGTGTACGCTGACTTAGCTATCCAAGCACAACCCACGATCTTCTCCCTACACTTAGGTGACAAAAAAAATCTTGGAATACCGTCCAATATCGTGTCGAACCTCCTTTGTCCCGCCCTAGTGCAGCTGCTCGACGTGATATGTACTCAACAAGTTGTTGCAAGTCCCCTTCAGAAACACTGAGCCATAACTGAGAAAGAATTGCCGGTGCAGGTTTTTCTGCAGGAACTGATCTCTCGGTTATGTCCAATAAACGTCGGACGATATTGGTGGCCAAATCATTCTCTCAGCGTCCAGAGTGCTCTTCAAATCAATCTCGAACAACTGTGGTCCTGTGACATGGTGCATTGTCATCGATAAACATTTCATCGTTGTTTGGGAACATGAAGTCTGTGAATGGCAGCAAATGGTCTCCAAGTATCCGAACATAACCATTTTCAATGATCCGTTCATTTGGACCAGAGGATCCAGTCCGTTTCGTGCCAACACAGTCCACACCATTATGGAGCCACCACCGGCTTGCACAGTGCCTTGCTGACAACTCGGGTCCATGGCTTCGTGGGGTCTGACCAGGTCACGGTTTCCCAGTCGTCTAGGGTTCAACCGATACGGTTACAACTAGAGATGGGCAAAACTGTTCTTTTCAGAGATCGGATCAGAACTGTTCACTCCCTGAAATGAACTAGCTCTTTTTCATGACTCACCACTCATTCACAATAGAAAATAAACGGAAGGCACATTGCCCTTTAAACTTGGTTTATTCCAGTACTATACCTGTATTTTGATCTTATTTTATCCTATTTTGAAGTAACACAGATAATGAGTAAGAATTTTGTATTGTTTATTGAAATTTCCACGATATGACAAAGTTTTTGATTATTGATTAATTTTGCACTATCGTGGTCTTTTGGGTGATCAGAAAATGTTTTAACTTGAGATTTACATTAACAATATATTTGGCTATAATGTATTGAAATTTCATTAACCTCGTACAATTACATCGCAAGCCATATATTTTTAAAGTGAACGTTTCCTTCTGAAGACGCCTAAAATCGCAAAATCCGTACCAGAATAAGAAAAAAAATATATAAATTTGACTGTAAGACTAAAGTGCTGCATATAGCCTTACGCAGAATAAAACAAGGAAAATATTGGTGTATCACATTTTGCGATATGTTTATCGGTTCGCTCGTAATTAAAGCGTAAATTCGAGTGTCCATAATAAAAATCCTATAGTAACAGGAGTCGTCAGGGACCTAATCTGATCAGTTTAAACAAATAAAAATAAAATAAAAACAAATGATGTATACATAACATAATAATGTAATATACATAGCGCTATTACTACGAAGAACAATATCCAGTAGAGACGAACTCCGATGCAGAGGCGCTGAGTCAAGCAGGTCGAGCCGCGAGCTTTATTACTGCGTAAGCTAGGACCGCAGCGACCAGAGTGACACCTCAGTTGCTTTGCTCAACGCTCTGGCTAGAGTCGAGAACGGCGGGATGAGCGTAGAGCGGGCGAGTTCCGAGGGTGGGGGGAGCGGTGAACGGCCACCAGTCACCCGCTCCGAGACAAATCGTCCATTCTCTTGCGAGCAGGTTGTTGCAAGTAGTTCTTATGTTCTCCGCTAGGAGACTCTCTGTCCTGTTGCTCGTATCAACTGCCCAGAGGGCAGGACGTGCGACTGAAACGATCGCCGACGGCGTGCGATGCTAAGTTAAGGTGCGTCAGACACTGCACGCGGCAGAGGATGCACAGAGAAGGCACGGCATATGTGAAACACAAAATCCAATGGGGCACTGCACAATGCAGGCAGCCAAGGTAGAAGCAGGGCAGAAGCCGGCGCCGACTGTGTCGTGTGGTGTGCACTGTGCTCTGACCAGCAGAGGCGCCGCTGATATGCTCCGTCTCTCTCTCTCTCTCTCTCTCTCTCTCTCTATCTGCCATGGGAAACGTTTGGAGCTACCGTTCTTTTTTTCTGAATCACTGATTATTCACTCCTTTGAAAGATTCAACTCTATGAATCAGTTCAGGAGCGGATCCCGCATCTCTAGTTACAATGCCAAGAGAGGTGCTGCACGAGATGCCGTGCTATTAGCAGAGGTACTCGCGTCGATCGCCTGGTGCCATAGCCTGTTGACACCAAATTTCGCCGCCCTCTCCTAACGTCCCGCATTGGTTTCTGCGTTATTTCAAGCAGTGTCGCTAACCGAGCGAGGTGCCACAGTGGCTAACACACTGGACTCGCATTCGGGAGGACGACGGTACAATCCCGATTCCGGTCATCCTGATTTAGGTTTTCCGTGATTTCCCTAAATATCTCCAGGTAAATGCCGGGATGGTTCCTTTGAAAGGGCACGGCCGATTTCCTTCCCCGTCCTTCCCTAATCCAATGAGACCGATGACCTCGCTGTCTGGTTACCTTCCCCACAAACATCCCCATCCAAGTGTCGCTAGTCTGTTAGCACTACAATTCTACACAGATGCCACTGTCCTCGGTCGTCAAGTGAAGCCCGTTGGCCACTGCATTGTCCGTGATGAAAGGTGATGCTTGAAATATGATATTCTACGGTTACTCTTGATACTTTGGCTCTAGGAATATTGAACTCCGTAACGATTTCCGAAATAGAATGTTGCTTGCGTCTAGCTCCAAGTACCATTCCGCGTTCAAAGTCTGTTAATATCCGTCGTGAGCCCATTACCAGTTCGGAAACTTTTTCACATCGATCTCCTGGCCGGTCGCGGTGGTCTAGTGGTTCTAGGCGTGCAGTCCGGAACCGCGGGACACCTACGGTCGCAGGTTCGAATCCTGCCCCAGGCATGGATGTGTGTGATGTCCTTAGGTTAGTTAGGTTTAAGTAGTTCTAAGTTCTAGGGGACTGATGACCACCGAAGTTAAGTCCCATAGTGCTCAGAGCCATTTGAACCATGGATCTCCTGAGTGCAAATGACAACTCCACCATTCCACTGCCCTTCCATACATTATGTATGCAACACTACCATCTGTACAAGTGCATATCGCTATGCCATGACTATCGTCAGCTCAGCGTTCTTCCGTCAGGACTTCCTACTTTCCAAAGTTCCCGGGTTCGAGTTCTGGCCCAGAACACGATTTTTATCTTCCTGGAAATTTCAAATCACGCACGCTGCGCTCCAGAATAAAAATTCATTCTGAAACTCCTCATCCCTTGTCTGATCATTTCACCAAAGTTTCAAAACCGTTCTATAGAGCCACAGCTCAAACGCTTCGATTCTTTCTACAGTTTCGTCACAGTCAGTGATTCACTATGATACAATGCTGTGCTTCAAACTTACAGCCTCAGAAATTTCTTCCTCAGAATATGGTCGATGTTCACCACTAGCATACTTTTCGTGGCCAGGGATGCCCTGTTTGTATGTGCTAATCAGACTTTTGTGTCCTTCTTGCCTTCCTTGAATTTGTCTTTGATTTCTGACAGAGCCTCTTTGACTTATAAACTGAACAATGAGGGAGAAACACAGCATCAATGTGTTACACGTTTTAAGCCAAGCACTTCGATCTCATTCTTACATTCTTATTGTTGCTTCTTGATACATATTGCATATGGCCTATTTTTCCCAATAGGTCTTACTGAAAATGTCGAACATCTGCACCATTTTATATCGTCGAACGCTTTTTCTAGATCGAGAGGTCCTATGAAGATGACTTGTCGATTTTTTTTTTTTTTAAGTCTTGCTTTCATTATGAAGCACAATGTCACAACTAACTCTTTGATGCCTTTACCTCTTCTGAGGTCAAACTGATAGACATGTAACAGATCAACCGTCTTTTTCAATCTTCTGTATATAATATTTCTCAGTAACTTTGATGCAAGAGCCGTTAAGCTTTAAATGCGCCTGCTCTTTGCCTCGTTTCATTGACACACTAAAGTGAGTCTAGTCTGTCAGTTCGAAAGAGCAATAAATTTTGGTGTGGACATGATCTCGTGTGAAAGAGAAACTTCCGTTGTACATTGGATTAGCATGTGACGAGTGCCATGTCGCACAAGGGACTCTTTGGATACATTTATCCAATTAGACGTTTTGTCACGAGAATTCTGTTTACAGCCGTTACACTGTACTTAGGCTTGTATTTAGGCATGCTTAGACACTTTTAGGGTCCCACTTCCGTGTTGGTTCTGGTCGGTCGCACAATCGTTGTCTGCCAGTCGCTGTGCCATTGCTACTGAGATCGCTACATGCTTTTGGCTTTAGCAAACGCACTGCATCCGCATTCGGTTTCATTCATTTGGCACGAGCTTACAATGGTATCGAAAACTGACGGACGAAAGTAACTTTTGCATGATGTCTCTCACTGCCAACTAGATGAAACTTAGGCGACACGTGGAAAATACTGCCACGTCTTCCCACCTCTTGACATATGGCACTTAATGCACCCAGGAACACTGTCGAACATGACTGTTTTGATGGTGTAGGTGCTATGGTGAGGGGAGACATAACGGTTCAAATGGCTCTGAGCACTATGGGACTTAACATCTGAGGTTATCAGTCCCATAGAACTTAGAACTACTTAAACCTAACTAACCTAAGGACATCAAACACATGCATGCCCGAGGCAGGATTCGAACCTGCGACCGTAGCGGACGCGCGATTCCAGACTGAAGCGCCTAGAACCGCTCCGCCACAGCGGCCGTCTCGAAGTTGTTGTTGTTGTTGTTGTCTTCAGTCCTGAGACTGGTTTCATGCAGCTCTCCTTGCTACTCTATCCTGTGCAAGCTTCTTCATCTCCCAGTACCTACTCCAACCTACATCCTTCTGAATCTGCTTAGTGTATTCATCTCTTGGTCTCCCTCTACGATTTTTACAATCCACGCTGCCCTCCAATCCTAAATTTGTGATCCCTTGATGCCTCAGAACATGTCCTACCAACCGATCCCTTCTTCTTGTCAAGTTGTGCCACAAACTCCTCTTCTCCCCAATTCTATTCAATACTTCCTCATTAGTTGCGTGATCTACCCATCTAATCTTCAGCAATTTTCTGTAGCACCACATTTCGAAAGCTTCTATTCTCTTCCTGTCCAAACTATTTATCGTCCATGTTTCACTTCCATACATGGCTACACTCCGTACAAATACTTTCAGAAACGACTTCCTGTCACTTAAATCTATACTCGATGTTAACAAATTTCTCTTCTTCACAAACGCTTTCCTTGCCATTACCAGTCTACATTTTATATCCTCTCTACTTCGACCATCATCAGTTATTTTGCTCCCCAAATAGCAAAACTCCTTTATTACTTTAAGCGTCTCACCTCCTAATCTAATTCTCTCAGCATCACCCGACTTAATTCGACTACATTCCATTATCCTCGTTTTGCTTTTGTTGATGTTCATCTTATATCCCCCTTTCAAGACACTATCCATTCCGTTCAACTGCTCTTCCAAGTCCTTTGCTGTCTCTGACAGAATTACAATGTCATCGGCGAACCTCAAAGTTTTTATTTCTTCTCCATGGATTTTAATACCTAATCCGAATTTTTCTTTTGTTTCCTTTACTGCTTGCTCAATATACAGATTGAATAACATCGGCGACAGGCTACAACCCTGTCTCACTCCCTTCCCAACCGCTGCTTCCCTTTCATGCCCCTCGACCCTTATAACTGCCATCTGGTTTCTGTACAAATTGTAAATAGCCTTTCGCTCCCTGTGTTTTACCCCTGCCACCTTCAGAATTTGAAAGAGAGTATTACAGTCAACATTGTCGAAAGCTTTCTCTAAGTCTACAAATGCTAGAAACGTAGGTTTGCCTTTCCTTAATCTATTTCCTAAGATAAGTCGTAGGGTCAGTATTGCCTCACGTGTTCCAACATTTCTGCGGAATCCAGACTGACCTTCCCCGAGGTCGGCTTCTACCAGTTTTTCCATTCGTCTGTAAAGAATTCGCGTTAGTATTTTGCAGCTGTGACTTATTAAACTGATAGTTCGGTAATTTTCACATCTGTCAACACCTGCTTTCTTTGGGATTGGAATTATTATATTCTTCTTGAAGTCTGAGGGTATTTCACCTATCTCATACATCTTGGTCACCAGATGGTAGAGTTTTGTCAGGACTGGCTCTCCCAAGGCCGTCAGTAGTCCCAATGGAATGTTGTCTACTCCCGGGGCCTTGTTTCGAATCAGGCCTTTCAGTGCTCTGTCAAACTCTTCACGCAGTATCGTGTCTCCCATTTCATCTTCATCTACATCCTCTTCAATTTCCATAATATTGTCCTCAAGTACATCACCCTCGTATAGACCCTCTATATACTCCTTCCGCCGTTCTGCTTTCCCTTCTTTGCTTAGAACTAGGTTTCCATCTGAGCTCTTGATATTACGTACATCATAATTGTTTTGCAATGCTGCAGTACAAATCAGCTTTTTCTGGTTGAAGAAACGCGGGTGGTCATCAGCGCTCGGTTCGAGCCTCCAGTGGCTAGGTGATGGTTGCACCACACTTGTGCGTAACGAGGCTAGTGAAAGCACAGCACACAGTGGGTTTGGTTTCCTCGCTGCGAGGCGGCTAACGCGCCAGCCACGACGGCCGCTACCTCGTCCGCCAGGCGACACGACGCGCAAGTACAGGGGGCCGCATTATTAGGCGTTCCGCGCCGAGTCCTCACCCCCCTGTCGGAAGTAGCACCGCGCCGACAAACCTCTAGCGCTGGAAACGCTTACAAGGACGTCTGCAGCGCCTTCTCCAGGGCAGTCGACCGCACTGGCTGTGACAGTGGGCCAGTAACGCATCACAAACACTGTCTGCCCTTCCTGAAGTTACCACCCGTGAAATACACGGAGCGAACTGTTAAACCCTACAACAGTGGCAGTGTGAACTGCATGAAACTAGCTAGTTCTTATCGTTTACATTGTGCTGGAGAAAAGTATCGCAGAGAAAACTGAAATATAGTTCTGATTTTCGTTTTACAAAGATTTTCATTCATAAAAGAAAATAGCACAAATTTATTGCAAACGTACGTGTAATCTATACAAACAAAAATGTAATGTTCGTTCATTCAAATCGTTAATCTCCGAAAGTTCATGACCGATTGCTTTCAAATTTTGACACAACGTCGCATTCTAATACAGGTGTGTTATAAGGTACCAATATCTTTAACGTAAGTACATTTTAGTACATGTAATACATATGTAATATATAGGATGTCCCATTTATCTTGACCACGCCAAATAACTGTTTGTACAGATGCAATGTTTGTACAGATGCAAATTACAAAATGTTTCAAAACGGTTCAAATGGCTCTGAGCACTATGCGACTTAACTTCTGAGGTCATCAGTCGCCTAGAACTTAGAACTAATTAAACCTAACTAACCTAAGGACATCACACACATCCATGCCCAAGGCAGGATTCGAACCTGCGACCGTAGCGGTCGCTCGGTTCCAGACTGTAGCGCCTAGAACCGCACGGCCACTCGGGCCGGCACAAAATGTTTCAAGCAGATGTTCTTTAGTCGTCAGGGGGACATCAATCAGCATAATTACCTTCGTTGTAGCTTTGTTTTTTTACGAAGATATGAACAGCGGTATGGCTTTTTAAATGGCACCCTGTATTTTTATTCGGTAATTCATTTCCTCTCCTAAAGACCTATTGAAAAATGTATCACAGTGTACCATTCACTGAAACACGACGTTATTGATTACATAACACAACACTGACTTTGAGCCCGGGTTCACAAACTCGTCCACTTGCTGGAGTTTTCAGAAAACAAATGAAAATCAAGTAAAAACATAACACAAAATTGACTTTGACTCTCCTGTACCATTGCCCAGGAGAACATTCAAAGGTACTCATAGTGGTGACCCTGGACACCGGTACAGTGGTGCACTCTTTGAAAGAATGATTTACTGCTTCCATTGTTGCCTGCTGAAGAGAATTACAAGCAAGCACGATACGTTCCTGCATGTCCTCTGGAGTTGTTGGAATATCGTTAGACAACGTCTTTAATGCATATATGAATTCTTCACGGGTTGTCGGCCGAGTAGCGTCGTCATCTCGTAGCAACGTGTCGATGTAATGCGTCTCCATCATCTTCAGGCGAACATGACAACCCGTGAAGACTTCATATATGAAATTCGCCGAGAAAGCCTGCACTCATGTCTTTAACGCATTTCCAAAGAAAAAAGTCCAGAAGATTTAAATCAGGAGACGTAGCAGGCCAAGTAACTGTTTCTCCTCGACCAATCCATCTGGCAGGATACATTCGCTTCAGAACACGAGGTGCACGCAAGGCATTATGTGTTGGACATCCATCGTGTTGATACCCTATAAGTATTCTGATTCTTAGCGGCACTTCATCCAGAAGAGGAGGAAGAATTCGTCTCAGGAAGTTGGTATACGCTGTGCCGTTTAGACTACCATTGATGAAATAAGGGCCAATAATTATAGTACCAAGCATCCCACACCAGAGGTTAACTCTCCACTGACGCTGATGTTCCACCTGTCTAAGCTTTCGTGAGTTATTGCTGGACCTTCTATTTACCTGACCATTGTTCGAGAAGAAACTTTCATCAGTCAATAGAACATTGGAGAAGAAGTTCGAGTCAGCGACGATTTGCTGCTGAGCCCATTGACAGAACTGTACACGATTCTGGAAATCATTCCCATGCAATTCATGATGTAGGTGTACAGGGTAAGGATGGAACCGGTGACGTGTAAGAATACGATGTATACTGGTCTTAGGAATGCCAGTCTCGTGTTCAAGCTGTCTTGTGCTCATATGTGGATTCACTGCAACGGAAGCGAGAACAGTAACTTCGGCAGGTTCGTCATTGCGAGTGCTATGACGATTGCGTTGTCGTGGCTTGAAACTTCCCGTTTCCTGAAGCGTCGCAGCAAGACGAGAAAACATCCGTCGGGAAGGTGGGTTCTTGCCAGGATATCACTCTTTGTACAGTTCCGCTGCCTGCGTAGCATTTCGCCTACCTCCAACAGCAGCAATAAAGGGAACGTTATGCCGATGCAGTTTGTAGGAAGGACAGCCTTTACTGAATGCTTACTCAAAACAACAATATTTAAAACTGTGGTGTCACAGCCAGACACCACACTTGCTACGTGGTAGCCTTTAAGTCGGCCGCGGTCCGTTAGTATACGTCGGATCCGCGTGTCGCCACTGTCAGTGATTGCAGACCGAGCGCCGCCACACGGCAGGTCTAGAGAGACTTCCTAGCACTCGCCCAGTTGTACAACCGACTTCGCTAGCGATGGTTCACTGACAAAATACCCTCTCATTTGCAGAGACGATAGTTAGCATAGCCTTCAGCTACGTCATTTGCTACGACATAGCAAGGCGCCATTACCAGTTACTATCGATACTGAGTCATGTACAGACAAGAGCGACGCTCATCATTAATGGATTAAAGTTAAGTATTCCACCAGCAACGTCCGTTTTTCTAAAGTCTAATTTCCTTGTCCTGTTCCAGACCTCACGCCAGCCTGCGTGAGCTAAAACGCGTGCCTTTCGGCTTCCTCTAGTACCCGGTGTTGGCTCTCCTGCCAACCCACAACAAAAACGACTAAACTACTGTACTAAATGTACCTGTACATAAGAAAACAGTAGTGCAATTACTTTTCTGCAAACTTACATTCCCCATAGATGAGTAGCATTTCTTTCTCTTCGTTGGTGCACATTCTACTCACACAACAAGTGACGATGGTTGACGGAATTACGGGTGTGCTTTCTACTTATGTTTACATTTGTCCTCTGTCAACGTCAGCACGTGGAAGTCTTCAATTACCCCGAGTACCTGCACTACGCACTGTGAGTGTCAACGTCAATGTTGTGCTACGTAATTAATAACGTTGTGTTTCAGTGAATGGTACGCTGTGATATATTTTTGAATATGTCTTCAGGAGATGAAATGAATTGCCGAATAAAAAATACAGGCTGCCATTTAAAAATGTCATACCACTGTTCATATCTTTGTAAAAAATAAAACTACAACGAAGGGAATCATGCTGATTGATGTCCCCCTGACAGCTAAAGGACATTTGCTTGAAACATTTTGTAATTTGCGTCTGGAAAAACTGCTATTTATGGTGGCCAAGATAAATGGGGTATTGTTACCAAAAACCTGAAAATGTACCTTTGTAAGTAGGCTGTTTAGGTTTTTATGTTGGTAACGCCATGTAGGGCTCACTGACTGTGCTGTTTGCAGTCTGTGGCTGGTTTGCATTGTTGGAATTTGCTATTGTAGTGTTGGGCAGTTGGCTGTTAACAGCGCGTAGCGTTGCGCAGTTGGAGGTGAGCCGCCAGCAGTGGTGGATGTGGGGAGAGAGATGGCGGAGTTTTGAGAGCGGATGATCTGCACGTGTGTCCATCAGAGACAGGAAATTTGTAAGACTGGATGTCATGAACTGATTATATATATATATTATTATTCACGTTTGGGCCCTACTGGACCACGCGAAGTACAATCACGGGGCATTCAGTTATTTTCTTTTAGACTTTCTCTCTGCCCAAATTGTTTTCATTCTCTCGGAATGAGCTCTTTTCCTTTCATCAGACCATGTGGTTCCAGTTTTCTTTGGTTTTTCAGCTTGACCAACTACCCAGTCATGAATTTTTTGCCTAAATAATTTTCAGTCTTGAATCTCATCTTGTTTTATATCTGCCTCTTTCATGTCCTATATATATAGGGTGAGTCACCTAACATCACCCCATGTAGGGCTCACTGACTGTGCTGTTTGCAGTCTGTGGCTGGTTTGCATTGTTGGAATTTGCTATTGTAGTGTTGGGCAGTTGGCTGTTAACAGCGCGTAGCGTTGCGCAGTTGGAGGTGAGCCGCCAGCAGTGGTGTTTGTGGGGAGAGAGATGGCGGAGTTTTGAGAGCGGATGATCTGCACGTGTGTCCATCAGAGACAGGAAATTTGTAAGACTGGATGTCATGAACTGATTATATATATATATATATATATATATAGGGTGAGTCACCTAACATCACCGCTGGATATATTTCGTAAACCACATCAAATACTGAGGAATCGATTCCACAGACCGAATGTGAGGAGAGGGGCTAGTGTAATTGGTTAATACAAACCATAAAAAAATGCACGGAAGTACGTTTTTTAACACAAACCTACGTTTTTTTAAATGGAACCCCGATAGTTTTGTTAGCACATCTGAACATATAAACAAATACGTAATCAGTGCCGTCTGCTGCATTGTAAAATGTTAAGTACATCCGGAGATATTGTAAACTAAAGTTGACGCTTGAGTACCACTCCTCCGCTGTTCGATCCTGTGTATCGGAGAGCACCGATTTACGTAGGGATCCAAAGGGAACGGTGATGGACCTTAGGTACAGAAGAGACTGGAACAGCACATTACGTCCACATGCTAACACCTTTTTAGTGGTCTTTTTCACTGACGCACATGTACATTACCATGAGGGGTGAGGTACACGTTCGACGGGCGTTTCATAGTACGTGGAGGACGCATAAATTGGCCAGCCCGTTCTCCTGATCTTACACCTCTGGACTTCTTTCTGTGGGGTACGTTAAAAGAGAATGTGTACCGTGATGTGCCTACAACCCCAGAGGATATGAAACAACGTATTGTGGAAGCCTGCGGCGACATTACACCAGATGTACTGCGGCGTGTACGACATTCATTACGTCAGAGATTGCAATTGTGTGCAGCAAATGATGGCCACCACATTGAACATCTATTGGCCTGACATGTCGGGACACACTCTATTCCACTCCGTAATTGAAAACGGAAACCACGTGTGTACGTGTACCTCACCCCTCATGGTAATGTACATGTGCGTCAGTGAAAAAGACCACTAAAAAGGTGTTAGTATGTGGACGTAATGTGCTGTTCCAGTCTCTTCTGTACCTAAGGTCCATCACCGTTCTCTTTGGATCCCTACGTAATTCGGTGCTCTCCGATACACACGATCGAACAGCGGAGGAGTGGTACTCAAGCGTCAACTTTAGGTTACAATATCTCCGGATACAATTAACATTTTACAATGCAACGAACGGCACTGATTACGTATTTGTTTATATGTTCAGATGTGCTAACAAAACTAACGGGGTTCCATTTAAAAAAACGTAGGTTTGTGTTAAAAAACATACTTCCGTGCATTTTTTTCTGGTTTGTATTAACCAATTACAGTAGCCCCTCTCCTCACGTTCGGTCTGTGGAATCGATTCGTCAGTATTTGATGTGGTTTACGAAATATATCCAGCGGAAACGTTTGGTGACTCACCCTGTATATATATATATATATATATATATATATATATATATATATATAATGACTTTTGAACACTATTAAGGTAAATACATTGTTTGTTCTCTATCAAACTCTTTCTTTTGCTTAGTATGCCTATCAGTAGTTAGTGCCTTCAGTAGTTAGAATCTTTTATTTAGCTGGCAGTAGTGGCGCTTGCTGTATTGCAGTAGTTCGAGTAACAAAGATTTTTTTGAGGTAAGTGATTAATGAAAGGTATAGGTTATTGTTAGTCAGGGCCATTCTTTTGTAGGGATTATTGAAAGTCAGATTGCATTGCGCTAAAAATATTGTGTGTCAGTTTAGTGTTGATCAGAATAAGTAAAGAGCGAAATGTCTGAGTACGTTCAGTTCCGCTCAGCTGTTTGAAAATCAAATAATGTAAGAGGTTTATCAGCACAGTCATTCATAAATTTTTCTAAGGGAACGTTTCACCTTTCCGAATTACTTCAGGTTTTTACACTGTATTGTAATAAACTTTTAGGCACATATAGGCTATATCTGAATTTGCAAAAAGAAATAATGAGGCCAAGGTCAAAGAGGGAAAAGGAAATAGGCAGAGGGGTGAGGAGATGGACATAGAGAACGGAGGAGATGGAAATAGAGAGGAGGCAGGAGGGGATGCAGAGAGAGAGAGAGGAGGGAGCCGGCCGGTGTGGCCGAGCGGTTCTAGGCGCTTCAGTCGGGAACCGCGCGACCCCTACGGTTGCAGGTTCGAATCCTGCCTCGGGCATGGATGTGTGTGATGTCCTTAGGTTAGTTAGGTTTAAGTAGTTCTAAGTTCTAGGGGACTGATGACCTCAGATGTTAAGTCCCATAGTGCTCAGAGCCATTTGAACCAAAAGTGTGACCCGGTACAGCTAGTTATCACATATGACAATGATGAAACAGTATAAAGTGGTATCAAATGCTTACTTGAAGTCATCAAGGTCAATGAAAGTCAGTGGCGGATTTGTGGCGACGTTGCACTTACCCCACTTTTTACTAGACGTACAGTTAGGTTACACAAGAGACGTTTCATTCGCGAATGGAATGTAGGGCTTTTGCGTTTGACTATACCAAAACTGAGTCGCCTTTAAGAAGTTAGATACAGATAGATAAGAATGGCCTACATGATTCACCCACAAAGTTGTTGCTTATCTTCACCTGTAAAGTTACGTCTCATGATTAATGTTGTAAAGAATATGAACCACGAAGGAGGAATCTATTATCACTAGAGGGAAAAATTCTCATCACTAATGCGAACGTCAAAAAAAGGTATCTTCTTTGGCGCACGGATTCGAGAGCTTTTCAGAGACAAGCAAATTGGTGAAATGTCGCATGGTGATCAGAAGACTGTCTGGAAGAGTTTTAAAAATATTTCTTTCAATTTCTTAGCAAATAAGCAGACATAAAATTACAAAGAGCTTGTGGCTCAGCTGTTTTCTTGTGATGGCTGTTACACGTATCTAAAAATACTCTTCCTTAATTCTCACTCAGACCTCTTTCGTACAAACTGCGGAGCCGTTCATGGAGAAAATGTGTCATGGCAGAGGACTCGTACTGTTTGGGCGAACTACTGCTGGATCATTACTAGGTATGCTCCAGGTGTAACTTACACGCTACAGACCGTTCGCAAACATGGAGCCGATTTATAGTTTGACCAAAAACTTTTCAAAATATCAGGTCAGAACATTGATAATGGTTATAGTACAGAATACGTACTCTAGCGGTAACTGCTGTTACTTTCTTCATTCATTACGAATTAATGGACTGTTTATTTAATTTATATAAGAAAGAGGAAAAAACACCGAAAATTGGCGAGTGTTTGTATTCAAGAGCCGGCCGAAGTGGCCGTGCGGTAAAAGGCGCTGCAGTCTGGACCCGCAAGACCGCTACGGTCGCAGGTTCGAATCCTGCCTCGGGCTTGGATGTTTCTGATGTCCTTAGGTTAGTTAGGTTTAACTAGTTCTAAGTTCTAGGGGACTAATGACCTCAGCAGTTGAGTCCCATAGTGCTCAGAGCCATTTGAACCATTTTTTGTATCAAGACAATGTTGTTGTGGTCTTCAGTCCTGAGACTGGTTTGATGCAGCTCTCCATGCTACTCTGTCCTGTGCAAGCTTCTTCATCTCCCAGTACCTACTGCAACCTACATCCTTCCGTATCTGTTTAGTGTATTCATCTCTTGGTCTCCCTCTACGATTTCTACCCTCCACGCTGCCCTCCAATACTAAATTGGTGATCCCTTGATGCCTCAGAACATGTCCTACCAACCGATCCCCTCTTCCAGTCAAGTTGCGCCACAAACCTCTCTTCTCCCCAATCCTGTTCAATACCTCCTCATTAGTTATATGATCTACCCATCTAATCTTCATTCAAGACAATAATTTTGTGAAACGATGTTGAATTTTATCACTCAATGTGATTTTACATTATTCGAATGACATTTCACCCCAGGGATTCACACCTTCTAACTTTTTCTAGGTTGTATTGATACATAAATAAATATGAAGGAAGGCTATTCGAAAAGGAAGGTCCGATCAGTCGCGAAATGGAAACCGCAAATATGTTTTATTTGCAATAGTTAGCTCCAACTTCCAGCACCTTTCTACACAGTCGCCTCTCCGACTTACAAGGAATACCATGAGTAAGAGATTGCAAGAGGCCAATGATGTTCACGGCATTCGACGCCCCACATGTTGTCTACCGTGCAACCATCATTTTGGCTGCTAATGGCCCGCATCTCGTGGTCGTGTGGTAGCGTTCTCGCTTCCCACGCCCGGGTTCCCGGGTTCGATTCCCGGCGGGGTCAGGGATTTTCCCTGCCTCGTGATGGCTGGGTGTTGTGTGCTGTCCTTAGGTTAGTTAGGTTTAAGTAGTTCTAAGTTCTAGGGGACTGATGACCATAGATGTTAAGTCCCATAGTGCTCAGAGCCATTTTTTTTGCTGCTAATGGTAACAGGGAGCGGGACTGAAGGTATCCAGTGGTGAGCACAGCATGAGGCTATGGAGCGTAGATGAAGTGCTTAGTCGACGAGTAACCTACGACTGTGCTAGAGCGCTAGTGGTGTTGATACACAGCGGAGCAATGGCAACAATAAACAAATCAAACAGTCTACTATATCTACTGCAACAGTTGCCGAAGTTGACATTTCGTCAAAAAAGAACCCAAGGAATTTCGCAGAGTGAGAAAGAAGTGGGAGATGAAATATTAGCCTTTCTGTAAGGTGAGTCAGTGGAATGTGTGGTGTAGCGTAAGCTGGACTGTGCGGACACTGTACATGACGAGTACAATCATGACGGTACATGCTTAACAAGTGAACGTGATATTGCAACAGGTGTCTAACCATGTAATTCATCATCCTTGTTGGACAGGGAGCCACAAATCCCATCTGCAGTGTAACGTGGTAAAGGGCAATCGTTGTCCAAGGAGCGGGTACTGAATGCCATTACAACGTGAAACATGACCCACATCATAGTAAAAAACAATTATGAATGGATTACGAATTAATTCTCCGCAATATGACCGTGTAGTGCATAAGAAAAACTACGGCTATTCAAGGGAGTATAAGGCGCACTTCTTACAAAAACTAGGGTTTGTGCTTTTCAGAAATGGTCGATACCATTTAAAGGATGTGCATGATAGTGAACTACTACGTTATACACATCAAATTCAGTGCGACATAGATTACAGCGATTTCAAAGGAAGCACAGGATGATTTGCATAACTTCAAACAGTGCTGCAGAATTGGAAGACGTAAGATAACGTAATTTCAAACAAAGCGTCGACTAGACGATGCACAGCAAACTGCAGAATCGGCCAGAAAATTTCTAGATGATGTAAACGAACTTATCCCATCGTTGATGACGGAAAGTATTTTCCGTTCCGAATAATCGATACTTGAAGAAGAAATGCATATGAAAGGAATCCTGGATATTACAAGTACAAAGAGAGTTGTGCCAAGATCAACTAACATCAATCGTATACAATTATGCCGACTTTCGATTTGGGTGGTAAATTGGCTGGAAATATATTTATTGTGCTGCAAGACATTGAATGTGGTCTGCCCCTACAATTCTTCCTCGTATGCATGATTCTGCAAAGACGGAAGTAAAAGAAAGGTTCAACAGTGGAAATAAAATTCAAGGCGCAAGGATATCAATGATGAGCCTCGCTGATAGTATTGCTATCCTCAGTGAAAATGAAGGTTAATTACAGGATCTACTGAACGGAATAAACAGTCTAATGAGTACTGAATATGGATTGAGAGTAAATCGAAGAAAGACGATAGTAATGAGAAGTAGCAGAAATGAGAACAGCGAGAAAACATTGTGGCGTTCGCTGTGTTATTCAGTGGTTTGGTATTTAATTAATTTGTAAATGAAAATTGCATTACACTGAGTAATTACTAAATAAATTTTCTCCCGGCTAAAGATTTGGTCAAGATGCTAAAGAACTCCAAGTTAACGTTGTGTTAAAGTGTTGTCTGTAAGTTGTGTAAGTGTCACTAAATCACAGTTCATTGAACAGATTCTATACAACTACTTATTATGATGGAAACAGTTATCTTCACCAAAATGATCATTAAAACCACCGAATATCAGCAGCGCGCAACACTGACGTATGTTACCTGAAACAATATTCGTCGCAACTCGTGCGTAATTAATTTCAGCTCCATACATCAGCAAGAAACGTTTATTATATGGATCGTGCTATAAGCACTGTTTTCAAAGAACCAATCTGACTCGAATTATTTTCATTAAAATGAGTTCGGGGCTACCGGTGCACATTTATTTTTACACATTTTTATTACCTTCGGAATTTATGTCTGCAGAGTTGCGTAATTTGAATTTGCCGCTGAGATAATTGTTAAGATGGCGGCAGACAATTGATAGAAACTTTCTATTGTTAGAGCAAATTTCCTTTTAACAGGATAACTATTTGAAATACTTATTAAACTTTGCTTTCATATTCTGCGCTATTTAGACCAATTTTCATCAAGCAAACCTTTGATACTTTCGTAAGAAACACAGATAAAAACGCGATACAAATCGCTATCATCAAGGGCTGCGCTCCTTGCAGCGGAAAGAAATAATTAACATAGATAATGCTTATTGAGAGAGGAATTAAAGTTACAAATAATTATTCACTCATATTTATAATAATAATGAACTCTATTTTCAAGTAATAATTAAGAAATAATTATAATTTCTTAACAGACCTCAGTTTGATATACGTCTTGCGTCCGCAACCTAGAAAAGCCAACCAACAAAAGGTGAAAACAAAGGAACACAAACTGGGGGCCGAACCGCACAATAACCCTGGGTTCGGTGTGGGGCGGCGGTGGGGTGGGAGAACTGCTGTAGCCTGTTGTGGGGTTGTGTACCACGTAGGGCTACGGCTGGGACGAAGCCTCTCCGTCGTTTCTAGGTCCCCAGTTCAATACATACATACGTAGCTACATACATCTATTAAAATAATTTATAATAGAAAAGTTAAATACGTAGGAAAAAGGCAGCGTTTGTAACATTAAAAGAGAAACAGTTGTCAATAGTGTCACACTTTAACTCCATTGTAAACGGCCTGGAAGGAAGCGCTGACAACTGTTTCTCTTTTAGTGTTTACAATCGTGGCGTGTTTGCTGAGTACTTAAATTATTTTTATTAGAAATTATTTTAAGAGCTACTACGTTCTTACTTTCAAGTTTCTGTTGTTGTTGTTGTTGTTGTAGTCTTCAGTCCTGAGACTGGTTTGATGCAGCTCTCCATGCTAATCTATCCTGTGCAAGCTCCTTCATCTCCCAGTACCTACTGCAACCTACATCCTTCTGAATCTGCTTAGTGTATTCATCTCTTGGTCTCCCTCTACGATTTTTACCCTCCACGCTGCCCTAAAATGCTAAATTTGTGATCCCTTGATGCCTCAGGACATGTCCTACCAACCGATCCCTTCTTCTAGTCAAGTTGTGCCACAAACTTCTCTTCTCCCCAATCCTATTCAATACCTCCTCATTAGTTATGTGATCTACCCACCTAATCTTCAGCATTCTTCTGTAGCACCACATTTCGAAAGCTTCTATTCTCTTCTTGTCCAAACTATTTATTGTCCATGTTTCACTTCCATACATGGCTACACTCCACACAAATACTTTCAGAAACGACTTCCTGACACTTAAATCTATACTCGATGTTAACAAATTTCTCTTCTTCAGAAACGCTTTCCTTGCCATTGTCAGTCTACATTTTATATCCTCTCTACTTCGACCATCATCAGTTATTTTGCTCCCCAAATAGCAAAACTCATTTACTACTTTAAGTGTCTCATTTCCTAATCTAATTCCCTCAGCATCACCCCACTTAATTCGAGTACATTCCATTATCCTCGTTTTGCTTTTGTTGATGTTCATCTTATATCCTCCTTTCAAGACACTGTCCATTCCGTTCAACTGCTCTTCCAAGTCCTTTGCTGTCTCTGACAGAATTACAGTGTTTCTACTGGGTTCGTTTTTAGGTTCGGGATGGCCTCGGCCCCAAAACATTTTATCACAGACGCTCGCACATTCGTGAGTCAGAAGTTTCAAACACCTCGATTTAAATGTTAGGAATGGCTTTATCCGGTTTAAACAGAACGTCTAATCTTTTGACTGTAGGTAGACACAGACCTTATCACTTTTATTTTTTCCGTTTCTGGGCATGCTAAATGATACGTTCTTTTCTCTCTTCGTATACAGTGAAGCACCTGCAGATGCAAATTTAATTTGCTAACCCGATCGTGTTCTCCAATAAAGAATTCTAACAGTCGCAGCGGTCTTCTTTATTCCAATCATAACAGTTTCAATAATACAGGGTGACACACGGGAGACGGACGGTTTGTGAACTGCGTAGTACTGAGGGCGCGGCGGTGGGAGGTGGTCGTGGTGGGGATAGTTCTGATCCACACAAGACGCCATTTCATTGACTCAGTCACCATGGAGCAGTGGGACTTGCAACATCGAGTGTTTGTCTATGACAGTTTCGTGAAAAGTGGTGAGTCTGTTTTGCTATGCAGCGATTGTTTCGTGCACAGTTTAACGTCGGTCGACATGGAGCTGTTCTGAGCCGTACCACAATCCTCAGATGGGTGGAAAACTTCAGAAAAAATGGATACATACTGGATAAGAAGCATCCTGGCCCGAGACGCAGAGTAACGACACCAGAAAATGTTGAAAGCGTAAGGCAAGCGGCAGTCAGAACCCCAGGACGGTCAGCTAGACGTCAAGCTAGTGAGTTACGAATCAGCCGTGAATCAGTTAGACGAATTTTGCATAAAGAATTAAAATTCCATCCCTACAAAATGCTCACTGTCCAAAAACTTAAGGAAACTGATTTTTCTGTACGAGAAGACTTCGCTTAGAGAATGGAAGTGATTTTGGGATCGAATGAAAATGAAATTTTATTGATGAGCGATGAAGCTCATTTTCATTTAATCGGGACCATGAATAAGCAAAACCTACGTCACTGGGCTCCAGAGCATCCGCACCTTATCCATCACTGTCCTCTACACTCAGAAAAAGTAACAGTGTGGTGTGCTCTTGGCTCTGTTGGCATTATTGGACCTTATTTTTTTTAAGAGAACGGGGCCACATATGCTGTTAATTCGGTTCGTTACATTCGTTTGCTTGAAACATTCTTGAAACCGGAACTAAGAAGACGACGAATCCCTTTACAACGCGTTTGGTTCCAGCAGGATGGGGCAACATCGCACACCGCAAACACTTCAATGCCTTCTTAGACGCATGTTTCCTGGCCGAATTATCTCACGTTTTGGCAATGTTCCTTGGCCTAGCAGGTCTCCCGACTTGTCAGTATGTGAATTTTTTCCGCGGGGGTACCTTAAGAACTGTGTCTATAACCACAAACCACGAAATATGGACGTGTTGAAGAATGCAAACATTCAAGAAATTCCAGAATGAGATTTTCACTCTGCAGCGGAGTGTGCGCTGATATGAAACTTCCTGGCAGATTAAAACTGTGTGCCGGACCGAGAGCTGTGAGGACGGGGCGTGAGTCATGCTTGGGTAGCTCAGTTGGTAGAGCACTTGCCCACGAAAGGCAAAGGTCCCGAGTTCGAGTCTCGGTCTGGCACACAGTTTTAATCTGCCAGGAAGTTTCATATGAGCGCACACTCCACTGCAGAGTGAAAATCTCATTGTGGAAACATCCCCCAGGCTGTGGCTAAGCCATGTCTCCGCAGTATCCTTTCTTTCAGGAGTGCTAGTTCTGCAGGGTTCGCAGGAGAGCTTCTGTAAAGTTTGGAAGGTAGGAGACGAGATACTGGCAGAAGTAAAGCTGTGAGGACGGGGCGTGAGTCGTGCTTGGGTAGCTCAGCTGGTAGAGCACTTTCCCGGGAAAGGCAAAGGCCCCGAGTTCGAGTCTCGGCCCGGTACACAGTTTTAATCTGCCAGGATGGTTCATTCAAGAAATTGCTCCCATCCCTGCAGATATTTTAGTCCGCGTGATGGAGGATTTTGAGAAGAGACTTGAGTCCTGCATTCGAAATGATGGACATCTCCTTGAAGACATTATTGTTCAGAAATAACTTTGTTAACTAAAATGGCAAATAATGAGCTTTTATTCTGTGTAAATAAACGTGCATTAATTTTACAGTTGGCTGAGTATTATTTCATTAAAAACTGTCCGTTTCCCGTGTGTCACCCTGTACTAGAGAAAGCTGTCGAGAGTAGAAGTTGCAAGAACAAACAGAAATTGGAATATATCCAGCAAGTAATTGAGGTCATAGGTAGCAAGTGCTACTCTAAGATGAAGAGGTTGAAACAAGAGAGGGTTTGTGACGGGCCACATCAAACCAGTCAGAAGACAATTTCACAGTAGATGCTGTGGATGCTGGCGTAAATAAGTTGAGAGAGAAACGTGTCCATCCGGTAGTGAGAGCAGCCTGGGACACGCCCCCCTCACTCAGCTGGCAGGAGCTGGTTATAACCCGCTGCCAGCTGTTTCCTCTCTCATTCCGTTTCTCATACGCTGACGACGGGCATTAGGCGGACATAATGGCCGCTTAATCGGACGGCGGGCCGGCGCTCTTTGAGGAGGAACGAGAGTTTTTTGAGGAGGGGCCGCCCGACGGGCTGGAGATGACACGGGGCGGCGCGCCGTCCCGTCCCGCGGCTAGTTAGTTACCGAGCGGGGCCGCGAGGCGTTTACGGCGACAGTCAGCCGCTCGGTTCTCTCCGCAGAGGTCTGCCGGATTGTTCCAGGGGCGGAAGCGCCCGGAGGCACTCGTGTTTTTCACGTGTTGCGCGAGACACAAGAGTACGCCCCTTCCACTTTTCCTTGGAAGGACTGCGAACGTCAGCGAGCTTATAATCTTCCTAAATGGCACAGAAACATTCCCCGTTTCTGGAGGAGTACAGATGCATCCCAAAGGTAAGAGGTCAAGGCCTCCTTATGTGAAGAAGCAGGAACTCAGTTACTGAGAGAATAAAAATGCGCAGGTTTCTGGTGTCTGTTGCGTCCTTGTGAGTTAAACCTTTATCGATTATACACTCCTGGAAATTGAAATAAGAACACCGCGAATTCATTGTCCCAGGAAGGGGAAACTTTATAGACACATTCCTGGGGTCAGATACATCACATGATCACACTGACAGAACCACAGGCACATAGACACAGGCAACAGAGCATGCACAATGTCGGCACTAGTACAGTGTATATCCACCTTTCGCAGCAATGCAGGCTGCTATTCTCCCATGGAGACGATCGTAGAGATGCTGGATGTAGTCCTGTGGAACGGCTTGCCATGCCATTTCCACCTGGCGCCTCAGTTGGACCAGCGTTCGTGCTGGACGTGCAGACCGCGTGAGACGACGCTTCATCCAGTCCCAAACATGCTCAATGGGGGACAGATCCGGAGATCTTGCTGGCCAGGGTAGTTGACTTACACCTTCTAGAGCGCGTTGGGTGGCACGGGATACATGCGGACGTGCATTGTCCTGTTGGAACAGCAAGTTCCCTTGCCGGTCTAGGAATGGTTGAACGATGGGTTCGATGACGGTTTGGATGTACCGTGCACTATTCAGTGTCCCCTCGACGATCACCAGTGGTGTACGGCCAGTGTAGGAGATCACTCCCCACACGATGATGCCGGGTGTTGGCCCTGTGTGCCTCGGTCGTATGCAGTCCTGATTGTGGCGCTCACCTGCACGGCGCCAAACACGCATACGACCATCATTGGCACCAAGGCAGAAGCGACTCTCATCGCTGAAGACGACACGTCTCCATTCGTCCCTCCATTCACGCCTGTCGCGACACCACTGGAGGCGGGCTGCACGATGTTGGGGCGTGAGCGGAAGACGGCCTAACGGTGTGCGGGACCGTAGCCCAGCTTCATGGAGACGGTTCCGAATGGTCCTCGCCGATACCCCAGGAGCAACAGTGTCCCTAATTCGCTGGGAAGTGGCGGTGCGGTCCCCTACGGCACTGCGTAGGATCCTACGGTCTTGGCGTGCATCCGTGCGTCGCTGCGGTCCGGTCCCAGGTCGACGGGCACGTGCACCTTCCGCCGACCACTGGCGACAACATCGATGTACTGTGGAGACCTCACGCCCCACGTGTTGAGCAATTCGGCGGTACGTCCACCCGGCCTCCCGCATGCCCACTATACGCCCTCGCTCAAAGTCCGTCAACTGCACATACGGTTCACGTCCACGCTGTCGCGGCATGCTACCAGTGTTAAAGACTGCGATGGAGCTCCGTATGCCACGGCAAACTGGCTGACACTGACGGCGGCGGTGCACAAATGCTGCGCAGCTAGCGCCATTCGACGGCCAACACCGCGGTTCCTGGTGTGTCCGCTGTGCCGTGCGTGTGATCATTGCTTGTACAGCCCTCTCGCAGTGTCCGGAGCAAGTATGGTGGGTCTGACACACCGGTGTCAATGTGTTCTTTTTTCCATTTCCAGGAGTGTATGACTGCGTCCTCATGTTGTTATTCAGGCAAACGCCACGGACGCTGCAGCAAGCGGACTTCCACCAGGGCGTTTTACACTCAAGAGCCAAGGAAACTGGTACACCTACCTAGGGCCCCCGCGAGCATGCAGAAATGCGACGTGGCATGGACTCGACTAATGTTTGAATTCGTGCTGGAGGGAACTGACACCATGAATCACGCAGGGCTGTCCATAAATCTACGAGAAGGGGAGATCTCCTCTGAACAGCACGTTCCAAGGCACGCCAGATGTGCTCCGTAATGTTCATGTCTGGGGAGTTTGGCGGGCAGCGGAAGTGTTTAAACACAGAAAAGTGTTCTTGGAGCCATTCTGTAGCAGTTCTGGACGCGTGGGGTGTCGCATTATCCTGTTCGAATTGCCCAAGCCCGTCGGAATGCACAATGGACGTGAATGGATGCAGGTGATCAGACAGGATGCTTACCTAAGTGTCACCTGTCAGAGTCGTATCTAGACGTATCAGTGGACCCATATCACTCCAACTGCACACGCCCCACACCATTACCGAACCTGAACCAGCTTGAAGTGTCCCCTGCTGATATGCAGGGTCCATGGATTCATGAGGTCGTCTCCATATTAGTGCACGTCCGTCCACTCGACACAATTTGAAACGAAACTCGTCCGACGAGGCAACATCTTGCCAGTTATCAACAGTCCAACGTCGGTGATGAGTGGCCCAGGCGAGGGGTAAAGCTTTGTGTGGTGTAGTCATCAAGGGACACGAGCGGACCTTCGCCTCCGAAAGCTAATATCGATAATGCTTCGTTGAATGGTTCGCACGGTGACACCTGTTGATGGCCCACCACTGAAATCAGCAGCAATTTGCGGCAGGGTTGCACTTCTGTCACGTTGAACGATTCTCTTCAGCCGTTGTTGGTCCCAATCTAGCAGGATCTTTTTCCGGCCGCAGCGATGTCGGAGATTTGATATTTTACAGGATTCCTGGTATTCGTGGGAAAATCCCCACTTCATCGCTACCTTGGAAATGAAGTGTCCCATCGCTCGTGCGCCGACTGTAACACCACGTTCAGACTCATTTAAATCTTGATAAACTCACTTAAATATTTGATAATCTGCCATTGTAGCAGTTGTAACCGATCTAACACCTGCACCACGCACTCATTGCCTTATATAGGCGTTTCCGATCGCAGCGCCGTATTCTGCCTGTTTATATATCCCTATGTTTGAATACACATGCCGAAAGCAGTTTCTTTGGTGCTATAGTGTATCTGCTGCTGGGCCAGTGGGCGCCCGTACTTATACGCTGATATTTCTATCCACTACCTTGTTCCAGTGTATCAAGAATGTTATTATCAACATGAACATCAGTCCCTCGTAGCAGAACAGCTCCTTAAGTACCATTAAATAATATCCAGGTACACAGTGTCCCTGGAGGAGTGGACAAAATGGTTCAAATGGCTCTGAGCACTATGGGACTTAACTGCTGAGGTCATCAGTCCCCTAGAACTTAGAACTACTTAAACCTAACCAACCTAAGGACATCACACACATCCATGCCCGAGACAGGATTCGAACCTGCCACCGTAGCGGTCACGCGGTTCCAGACTGTAGCGCCCAGAACCGCTCAGACACACCGGCCGGCAGGAGTGGACAGTATTCAGCGATAAGACAGGAACGATCATTTGAAGCAAAAAACTTCATATGGACACATTGCCTATTCCGAATGCTCCCGTGATAGAACATATTTAATGCACAGAGTTATGTAGTTTCTGCATTATTCAATACTTTGTCGGTCTCCAAATATACACATCTACAACATTCAGTAAACATTACTAACTGCATTTTACGAAGTATAAATTGGATAATATGGATTTTCAATACATTCTCCTGTAAGCTTTATCGTACACGTCATCGTGAGCTGGTAGTAGGACCCGCCACATCATCTCAACAAAGTGTTGCTGTTCCCGAACATGTGTTGAACTAGAGGTTCAGAAGAAAAATGGGAACATGGAAGAATACCCGTGTCACGCAGTGTGCTAAAAACTCTGGTAAACAGTCTACGATCAAACATTCGACGTGTCAGAAAACACGGACACTAAGGTATTCTTTAACGACAGCACCAAAAGCAGTACAATTGCAGAAGCTGTAAACATACATCATACCTGCATATTCTTCATTAGTGTAGATGCATAGCATTTCAGCCGGCGTGTGTACAAACACAGTTAACCGATCCTTCTTTCAGGCACTCTCAATCCCTCGGACTACTTCACTCAAAACACGCCGTGGACAACTTCGCGTTCAACAGATGTTTCATGAGAGGAAGACATCCCGGGCAAAAAAGGATGAGAACAACGAAGTAGGTTGGGCTAAAATAAGACGTCAAAGAGTTTACGTGGGTAAGACTCACACGTGTACGAAACTAGTCGAAAACCGAATGTTCATTGTGTTCTAGATAGGAAACCATTTGGAAAAGAGCATACGACCATATGAATTACTTTGCTTCAAATGACCTTCCTGTCACATCCTTGAATATTAACCATTTCTCCTGGTACACCTTTGTATTACGAAGTTCCCGCCAAAAATGGCTTTTCAATTTGTAACCATAAATACCCGCAACCCCGACGATTCTTCAAACAATCGAACTCCCATATATAAAATGTTTTGTAGGTATCTTCATTAGAGTATGTGTATCTTCGTTGGAGTATGTTGTCTACAAAATGGGTAGCGAATAATGTCGGTAGTAAAGAAATGATAAACTACAACGTCGTGTTATTGCTGCCGCGTGAACGACGAACAATTACTAAGCGACAAACTGTTTTACTTTCTTCGTTATGTAGGGCTGCAGACGAGAAAAAGTTTTCAAATTACGTTTAAAGTTTGTTGGAAATCGCTAACTGCTCTCGTTCCCAAATACTTGATGATTATAGTGTGGGTACTTTGCGCTGCTGTAACTTACGCTGCATCAAGATTCGTACATAGCTTAGAACTTAATACTTCACGTGTTGCGTTCAACATTTAACGGAAGATCATACCTCTTGATGAGTGCATTATGACAGCATTGTAATTTTCAAATTCGATCAGTATTTATGTGAAACTGTGAAAAGGAAATTTATGTAGATACTAGCGGCCGTTAGATACGCAGTTTGCAACTGATGCCGGGTGACCTTTTTTATCCGTTTTTAACCCCGACGCAAACAGAGGGTAGTTACAAGTCTAACGGGTGTGTCTGTGTATCTGTCTATGGTATCGTAGCTCCCACAGGATAGGTACGATTTTAATGCAGTTTTTTTTATTTGAAAGCTATTTTAATCAGGATGGTTCTTAGCAATGTTCCATGTAAGCCTATTCAGCCGTTCAAATCTCATCAGCTAAATTAAGTAAAAATGTTTCCACTTGATATACGCTACGTAATATACAGGGTGGTCCATTGATAGTGACCTGGCTCAATATCTCAGGAAATAAGCATCAAACGAACAAACTGCAAAGAACGAAACTCGTCTAGCTTGAAGCGAAACCAGATAGCGCTATGGTTGGCCCTCTAGATGGCACTGCCATAGGTCAGACGGATATCAACTGCGTTTTTTAAAATAGGAACCCCATTTTTTATTGCGTATTCGTGTAGTGATTAAAGAAATATGAATGTTTTAGTTGGATCACTTTCTTCGCTTTGTGATAGATGGAGCTGTAATAGTCACAAACGTGTAAGTACGTGGTATCACGTAACATTCGCCATTGCGGACGGTATTTGCTTCGTGATACATTACCCGTGTTAAAATAGACCGTTTACCAGTTGCGGCAAGCCGAGCGGTTCTAGGCGCTACAGTCTGGAACCGCTGGACTGCTACGGTCGCAGGTTCGAATCCCGCGTCGGGCATGGATGTGTGTGATGTCCTTAGGTTAGTTAGGCTTAAGTAGTTCTACGTTCTAGGGGACTGATGACCTCAGAAGTTGAGTCGCATAGTGCTCAGAGCCAATTGAACCATTTAGTTGCGGAAAAGGTCGATATCGTGTTGATGTATGGATATTACGATCAAAATGCCCAGCGGGCGTGTGCTATGTATGCTGCTCGTATCCTGCACGACATCATCCAAGTGTCCCGACCGTTCACCGGATAGTTACGTTATTTAAGGAAACTGGAAGTGTTCAACCACATGTGAAACGTCAACCACGACCGGCAACAAATGATGATGCCCAAGTATGGGTTTTAAAGATGTTTCACTGCATGACAGAATGGCGAAGTACTTCCAACGTGATGGCTGTCCGGCACATAGCTCGCGTACGGTTGAAGCGGTATTGAATAGCATATTTCATGACAGGTGGATGGGTCGTCGAAGCACCATACCATGGCCCGCACGTTCACCGGGTCTGACGTCCTCGGATGTCTTTCTGTGAGGAAAGTTGAAGGATATTTGCTATCGTGATCCACCGACAACGCCTGACAACATGCGTCAGCGCATTGTCGATGCATGTGCGAACATTACGGAAGGCGAACTACTCCCTCTTGAGAGGAATTTCATTACACGTATTGCCAAATGCATTGAGGTTGACGCACATCATTTTGAGCATTTGCTGCATTAAATTGGTATTTACAGATAATCACGCTGTAACAGCATGCGTTCTCAGAAATGGTAAGTTCACAAAGGTATCACATTGGAACAACCGAAATAAAATGTTCAAACGTACCTACGTTCTGTATTTTAATTTAAAAAACTTGTTCGTTTAAGAAACCTGTTCGTCTAAAATTGTGAGCCATATTTTTGTGACTATTACAGTGCCATCTATCACAAAGCGAAAAAAGTGGTCCAACTAAAACATTCATATTTCTTTAATCACTACACGAATACGTAATAAAAAAATTGGGGTTCCTATTTTTAAAAACGCAGTTGATATCCGTTTGACATATGGCAGCGCCATCGAGAGGACCAACCATAGCGCCATCTGGTTTCCCCCTTCAAGCTAGACCAGTTTCGTTCTTTGCAGTTTTTTCGTTTGATGCTTATTTCGTGAGATATTGAGCCAGGTCACTATCAATGGACCATCCTGTATATTACGTAGTGTATATCAAGTGGAAACATTTTTACTTAATTTAGATGATGAGATTTGAACGGCTGAATAGGCTTACATGGAACATTGCTAAGAACCATCCTGATTAAAATAGCTTTCAAATAAAAAGTGCATTAAAATCGTGCCTTTCCTGTGGGAGCTACGATACCATAGACAGATACACAGACACACCCGTTAGACCTGTAACTACCCTCTGTTTGCGTCGGGGTTAAAAACGGATAAAAAGGTCACCCGGCATCAGTTGCAAACTGCGTATTTAACGGCCGCTAGTATCTACATAAATTTACGTACTACACGAATATGTAATAAAAATGGGGGTTCCTGTTTAGAAGAACGCAGTTGATATCCGTTTGGTCTATGGCAGTGCCATCTACCGGGCCAACCATAGCGCCATCTGGTTTCCCCTTAGAACATAGACAACTTTTGTTCTTCATAGTTTTTTCATTTGACTCTTATTTCGTGACATATTTAGCCCGGTCACAATCAATGGACCACCCTGTATAAGAGCTACATCTAGTTACGCAGTGCCAGGTTGAAGAGCTCAAGCAGATCTAACTAGAAGTCAGCGAGAATGTATGTTTAGCTTTCACGGTTGACATATTAAGGTACTATAACTGTTCAGCTCATGACCTGTATTCACGAAACTCAGCTTGGTATTCGGCAATCAGGTGGTCTTTGTCTAATCTATTTCTCAGTGCTTTCGAAGGTATCTTATATCTGACGGGTAACAGTGACATGCCCCTATAGTTGTTTGGGTCCGACTTACCCCCTTTCTTGCGTAAAGGGTGTATCAGCGCTGTGCGCCATTCTTTCGGTTTCTGTTCTGTTTCCCATATCTGTTTCATGATGTTGTGTATGTCTCCTGTGAGATCCGGGTCATGTATCTTCTAGAATTCCGCGATAGCTCCATCCTCTTCTAGTGTTCTATTGTTCTTGAGGTTCTTGATGATTTCTCTTACTTCTTCTATCAATGGCGGTTCGCTATCTGGGTTTGGTGATGGTTCCTCTGTGTCCAATTTCTGCGTTTAGGAGTTTCTCGAAGTACTTCGCTAGGAGGTTACAGTTGTTCCTGGTATTGGTCTCTAATGTGCCGTCCGGTTTCCTAAAGCAGAGGTTCGGTTCTTGGTATTTCATCATGTTTTCTCAGAACGCCCTGTAGAAATTCCTCGTTTTGTTCCTTGTGAAGTCTGCTTCTGTCTCTTCTAGTTTCTGTTAGTAGTAGTTTCGGTTTTCTTTACGGATGATGGGCACAGGTTCCATCTACGCAACTAAATGAAAGGCAGTTTGTTTTTTGTCATACGAGTTTCCCTTCTTTTATTTATCAACCGTCTACAGTGGCCCGTAACATATATAAATACTTATTTTTTATACTATAGAACGTTCTCCATCATGATCTAAGGGGACAGTTTCCTGTGCTTATTGATAAATGCGAAGGTTGTTTATGAATAACTGAAGAAAATGTGTGTTACATCTTAGGGGACTTAAATGTTAATGTCATCAGTCCCTAAGCTGACACACTACTTAACCCACATTATCCTAAGGAGAAACACACACACCTATGCCCGAGGGTGGACTCGAACCTCCGCCGGGAACAGCCGCACAGTCCACGACTGCAGCGCCTCAGACCACTCGGCTAATCCCGAGCGCCTATAAATAACTGAAATATATGTTACGAAAGTTATATGTGGTATGTTAGATACGTATTTTTATTTCCTTTTTCAAAAATATTTTACCCTTTTTTTAGTAAATTGCGTTTTTATTACAACATCCGTCTGTTTCACGTTATAAATCAACAATTTTCAAATAAAACCCTGACCCGAACATACATAGTTTCAGCTTTGCTGTAAATAAAGTTTATTCTTAAGTAAGAGACAGGAGGATATAATGTAGAACAAAAAAGTTCCGTAGTTTTTTTTTACTACGCGACTTAAGTTCTGATGTCATTAGTCGCCTAGAGCCTAGAACTTAGAACCAATTAAACCTAACTGACCTAAGGACATCACACACATCCATGCCCGAGGCAGGATTCGAACCTGCGACCGTAGCGGTCGCTGCGCCTAGAACCGCACGGCAACCCCGGCCGGCCTCCGTAGATTTTCCGGCCCTTTACACGTGTTCAGTCAGTATCTTAGATGGTTAACAACTTCCGGAATTTTGAGGAATCTAGTAAGACGCTGATCACGTATTTAAAGAAAGCGATCGTGAACAGGTAACGCCCGATGATATACAATACATCCAGTGTACAAGTATTACGGGCGCGACCTTAACTGAGAAAAGCTACTACCGCAGTCTCCACTTAGGTGTGGAAGTCACCGTTGTACCTGCGTTCGGTTACCAGCTGATACTCAAGTAATCTTCCCGCTGTCACATTAATGAGCAGAGGGAGAAATATTAGTGGGTGGAGGCGCGTAATTGACGGCGGCCCCTGTTCAGTGTCAGCAGTGTCGACATGTTGATGGGCCCACCTGCCCAGCATCCCCGCTGATGGGACAGCAGGAGCTCACACGGGAAAAGGAAAATAAGATGCTCGCATGTGCCATTTTGCTCGGCGCCGGTCTGGCCCGTGTTTATTGCCGATCCCCCGCGCCGCTGCTGAGTGACGCAGCGTGCGGCTCCGCGGCGCCTCTGTGCGCGGGATGACAGACAGCTGGTGGGGACCGCGCCGCCGTCACTCGTCCACTCCATCCAGGCGCCGGCCGCCGTGTGTACAAATTCAGATCAAAGCCGTCGCAGCAGCCACGACTGACTGATATCTCGGCCGAAGCGACCGCAGGGCTGCTGGCACTTAAGGACCCCGCCACTTTGCTGGATATTACCTCTACTGGAAGCGTCGCAAGCTCTCCGAAGATGAAAGGCTCTCGTCTACAATTACATCTACATCTGCATCTTCGCGATTACTGTGCAGACGGTGCACAGTGTGGCGCGTGCCCCCGGACTCCAACCGCGTGCTGATGTAGTCGACACCGTAGATCTGCTACTGCCACAGCTCTCGCGGCGGACTAGAGACACGGTGCGATATAACGTCAGTCCCCGTAGATTAACGGGAGAAAGAAACCTGAAAAACTTCCGAAAAGGCGTTCCTCGCGTAGTCGTTGTGTCTCAATTACAAGTCCGCAGCGTTTCCACTTATGCGAACTCGTATAATTGATGCTTTTTATATTAATACAGGGTTATTACAAATGATTGAAGCGATTTCACAGCTCTGCAATAACTTTATTATTTGAGATATTTTCACAATGCTTTGCACACACATACAAAAACTCAAAAAGTTTTTTTAGGCATTCACAAATGTTCGATATGTGCCCCTTTAGTGATTCGGCAGACATCAAGCCGATAATCAAGTTCCTCCCACACTCGGCGCAGCATGTCCCCATCAATGAGTTCGAAAGCATCGTTGATGCGAGCTCGCAGTTCTGGCACGTTTCTTGGTAGAGGAGGTTTAAACACTGAATCTTTCACATAACCCCACAGAAAGAAATCGCATGGGGTTAAGTCGGGAGAGCGTGGAGGCCATGACATGAATTGCTGATCATGATCTCCACCACGACCGATCCATCGGTTTTCCAATCTCCTGTTTAGGAAATGCCGAACATCATGATGGAAGTGCGGTGGAGCACCATCCTGTTGAAAGATGAAGTCGGCGCTGTCGGTCTCCAGTTGTGGCATGAGCCCATTTTCCAGCATGTCCAGATACACGTGTCCTGTAACGTTTTTTTCGCAGAAGAAAAAGGGGCCGTAAACTTTAAACCGTGAGATTGCACAAAACACATTAACTTTTGGTGAATTGCGAATTTGCTACACGAATGCGTGAGGATTCTCTACCGCCCAGATTCGCACATTGTGTCTGTTCACTTCACCATTAAGAAAAAATGTTGCTTCATCACTGAAAACATGTTTCGCACTGAACGCATCCTCTTCCATGAGCTGTTGCAACCGCGCCGAAAATTCAAAGCGTTTGACTTTGTCATTGGGTGTCAGGGCTTGTATCAATTGTAAACGGTAAGGCTTCTGCTTTAGCCTTTTCCGTAAGATTTTCCAAACCGTCGGCTGTGGTACGTTTAGCTCCCTGCTTGCTTTATTCGTCGACTTCCGCGGGCTACGCGTGGAACTTGCCCGCACGCGTTCAACCGTTTCTTCGCTCACTGCAGGCCGACCCGTTGATTTCCCCTTACAGAGGCATCCTGAAGCTTTAATCTGCGCATACCATCGCCGTATGGAGTTAGCAGTTAGTGGATCTTTGTTGAACTTCGTCCTGAAATGTCGTTGCACTGTTATGACTGACTGATGTGAGTGCATTTCAAGCACGACATACGCTTTCTCGGCTCCTGTCGCAATTTTGTCTCACTGCGCTCTCGAGCGCTCTGGCGGCAGAAATCTGAAGTGCGGCTTCAGCCGAGCAAAACTTTATGTGTCTTTCTACGTATCTTTTGTGTGTCGTGACCATATGTCAATGAATGGAGCTACAGTGAAATTATGAAATCGCTTCAATCATCTGTAATAGCCCTGTATTGTATTGTTAATTGCCCGAATTTGAAGTAGTCATTAATTCATCTCTCGTTCGCATAGCACACACCACTAATTGCGAGAAAATATTTTAGTTGACAGTTTTTTCTTACGCTGTTGTCTCGTTGCCATGGAATTGCTGTGCTGGTATGCAGCGAGATCCAGAGATACTCTTTGATTCAGTCTTTGTAAGATTGCGTCGTAATACGAAATTATTTCAAAGTTCACTTCTCAACTAATGACATGAATATTTGCACTTCAATGAAATAGTCTTTCATGAGTGGTCGTTGATTTAGTCATTTATCAAACTATTTAATGATGTAGTCCACACCGGGTATTTAACTGGTAACGAACAGTTTATTGTTATTCTGTCACTAAATACTTATAACTCCCGCACCACACGCACACGGAATAGTTAAGTCACTCCGATTGAGGTATAGTTTCTTGGCAATTAACACAACTCAACACATTAGCGTAATTGTTTTATCTTCATGATGTCGTCTACTTTGTCCTACTCAAGAGTAATGGCGTGTATTCTTTCATAGAATGTTCACTTCTCCTTAAGGTCCAACTAATTTGAAGTCAAGTCCAATGTTCACTAATTCTTTTATTAGATTTCAATTAACCCGTAGTCCACGGCTTAATGAGTCTATCTGTTCATAAAATCAGTTTCTTTAGCCGTGAATCCCGTCATGCAACCAAACACTTCTAAACTCGAAAACAATGTCGTCATGATTCGCAATCTCAGTAATTCAGGTCAGAACTGCTCACGTGCGTTTGCACTGTATGAGTTGTAGCAAGCGACTTCTTCTGTGGAAGAGCATTGTAGGCGTATTGAATTTCTTCGTTGCGCTTACAACTCTCTTCCACATAAAAGTTATCTCTGATGACATTACTTTGGACTTAACTTTTGAGATATTAATTTCACATTTGTTACGTGGATATTAGTCCATTGCTGAAATACGATGCTTCTTCTTTCTCTTTCGCTAACAAATATGATCAGTGGTGTACAATGTAGTTGTTGACAAAACTATTTCGAGTTAGCTCATCGGCAAAGATGTCGTAACTTTCCCTACTTCATGTTCTTTCTTAATTGACTTTAAGGTGGTCGTTGGGGCGTTACAATCATCTTCAGACCATATCTCGACAATTTCACTCGAACAGGACGTGCAAAAATGGACGGTTACATCTTTCCGTGCAACTGATTTCAAAATGGTTCAAATGGCTCTGAGCACTATGGGACTTAACATGTGTGGTCATTAGTCCCCTAGAACTTAGAACTACTTAAACCTAACTACTGCAACCTACATCCTACTGAGTCTGCTTGGTGTATCCATCTCTTGGTCTCCGTCTACGACTTTTAGCCTCCTCGCTGCCCTCCAACACTAAATTGGTGATCCCTTGATGCCTCATAACGTGTCGTACCAACAGATCCCTTCTTCTAGTCAAGTTCTCCCACAAATTCCTCTTCTCCCCAGTTCTATTCGGTACGTTTCCATTAGTTACGTGATCTACCCATCTAATCTTCAGCATTCTTCTGTAGCACCTGCGAGTGCTCCTCTTAAGATACGTTGGAAATGTTCGTTGATGAAATTCGTGCTCCGACTAACTAGCGGTAATACTGTCTTATGAGGAACATTACATAAAAAAGATCTGTCCTGCTGCACTGTATTCACGCCGACTGCGTATCAGTGATCAATTCAGATGATTATATGCTCCCCGACGCGTAAGAGCACAGCTACACGTAGTTGCACACCAATGGCTATGCTTGAACTAATTATGGCTACAGTCCATGTACGGCAATAGTTTCTCCCCTAAAGTTTTCAGTTTACGTAAGCTTAATAGTTCGAATCGGTACAATAACTTTCTAACTCGGCAAAGAATATTTATGCATGCTGCGCTCTGTTATTAATCTATGTCGTCGCACAAATAAATACACGATATTAAATGCGTTGAAAGAAATGTCACACGGTAAATTCACTTTATGCTGGTTTATTCTATACTATTCACGTCCTATTATTGTATTAAGGAAGTGACTTTTGTACGAATGTTCACTTCCTAAGCCGGTAAATTACTGACAGTCTATTACTTTGGGGTAAAGTTCAGTCTTCCCTGTAGGATAATCAGTTTAAGACAAGTTCGGATCTTCCCCCCCCCCCCCCCCCTTGGCTTTACGTAATGATATATTCAAGGTTACTGATCTACCTGTTTCAAGCTTAATGATTCCTAGCAGATCGCAAAATTTCCAAAGATGCACAAAAACAATCTCCTCGCCCCTACGTACAAGAGCATACGTTGAGACACGACCTGATGCAGCAAGCGCTAGCAGCACATTAACAATGTATGACTTTTTTCTGCTGTATTACGCAGTGTCCTCAAAGAGTACTCACAAAGCGTATTCTTTAAGTTCACTCGTTCTATTCCGTGATCTATAAGTACACTACTTTGCGATCTACTATTATTTTAGTTTGAAACTAATGGATTCTATTTCTTTCCTTTCCCTTTTCAAAACATTAATTCAGTTTATACTGGACTTCTTTTGTATGTACTTGCTACTATTCAAGCGATGCTATTCCAGTGGGATTTGAAATTTGGATCTTGGATTCTAGGACTTTTATTGGGTTTCGCGTACTATTTTATATTTTCAATTTTGCGTCCAAAGGAAGCGGCGTCACATATATTTCGAAAGCTTCTAGCCGGCCGTGGGGGCCGAGCGGTTCTAGGCGCTTCAGTCTAGAACCGCGCGACCGCTGCGGTCGCAGGTTCGAATCCTGCCTCGAGCATGGATATGTGTGATGTCCTCAGGTTAGTTAGGTTTAAGTAGTTCTAAGTTCTAGGGGACTGATGACCTCAGATGTTAACTCCCATAGTGCTCAGAGCCACTCGAAAGCTTCTAGTCTCTTCTTGTCTAAACTGTTTATCGCCCATGTTTCACTTCCATAGATGGCTGCACTCCATACAAATACTTTCAGTAAAGACTTCCTGACAGTTTAATCTATAAACGATGTTAACAAATTTTCTTCAGAAACGCTTTCCTTGCCATAACCAGTGTACATTTTATATCCTCTCTACTTCGACCATCATCACTTATTTTGCTCCCCAAATAGCAAAATTCATACACTACTTCAAATGTCTCATTTCCTAATCTAATTCCCTCGGCATCAGCTGATTTAATTCGACTACATACCATTACCCTCGTTTTCCTTTTGTTGATGTCAAAATACGCTATAAGACGATAATAAAGGTGCACACGGAAGGAATTATCCGAATGGTACGGAAATCAGCAGGTGTGACATACATGTGCAGAAAAATAAATGCTTAGAATTTCAAAAAAAACTGGATGATTTACTCGGAGAAAGAGCTTCACAAGCTGAACAAGTCAACAACGTCTTGGTCCACCTCTGGTTCTAAATGGTTCAAATGGCTCTGAGCACTATGGGACTTAACATCTGAGGTCATCAGTCGCCTAGAACTTAGAACTACTTAAACCTAACTAACCTAAGGACATCAAACACATGCATGCCCGGGGCAGGATTCGAAACTGCGACCGTAGCGGTCGCGCGGTTCCAGACTGAAGCGCCTAGAACAACTCGGCCACTCCGGCCGGCTAGACGTCTGGCCCTTGTGCTAGCAGTTAATCGGGTCGGTATTGATTGATAGAGTTGCTTGACGTCCCCCTGAGGGATATCGTGCCCATTCTGTCCAATTGAGACATCAGACCGCCAAAATCCCGAACTGGTCGAAGGGTCCTGCCCATAATGCTCCAAAGGTTGTCAACGGGAAAGAGATCCGCCGACCTCACTGTCCAAGGTAGGGTTTGGAAAGAACGAAGACAACCAGTAGAAATTCTCGCCGTGTGCGGGGCCCGCGTTATCGTGCTTAAATGGAAGCCGAGAATGACTGGCACGAAGGGTAACAAAACTGGGCGTAGAATATTCACGACCTACCGCTGTGCTGGAATAGCGCGCGGATGCCAACCAAAGTCAGCCTGCTGTCCCGCCGCTGTCCGGAGCGTCTCCAGACTCCTCTTTGCTGGCCATCGGGGCTCAGTTGGAAGCGGGACTCATCACTGAAGTCATCTGTACTCCAGTCCATGAGATTCCAGGCCGAAGTCGTGCCTACAGACGACCGAGAGTGTATTTTGGCATTTGCAAGAGAATGATTAAAACTTTGTGGTAATAATTTAATATAGACACATACCTGTTACTGCCAACGTGAAGACCTTTGATAATATACAGGGTGGCCCACTGATCGTGACCGGGCCAAATATCTCACGAAATAAGCGTCAAACGAAAAAAATACAAAGAAAAAAACTTGTATAGCTTGAAGTGGGAAGCCAGATGACGCTATGGTTGCCCCGCTAGATGGCGCTGCCATAGGTCAAACGGATATATCAACCGCGTTTTTCTAAACAGGAACCCCCATTTTTTCTTACATATTCGTGTAGTACGTAAAGAAATATGAATGTTTTAGTGGGACCACTGTTTTCGCTTTGTGATAGATGGCGCGGTAATAGTCACAAACGTATAAGTACGTGGTATCACATAAAATTCCGCCAGTGCTTACGGTATTTGTTTCGTGATACATTACCCGTGTTAAAAAGGACCGTTTACCAACTGCGGAAAAGGTTGATATCGTGTTGATGTATGGCTATTGTGATCAAAATGCCCAACGGGCGTGTGCTATGTATGCTGCTCGGTATCCTGGACGACATCATCCAAGTGTCCAGACCGTTCGGCGGATAGTTACGTTATTTAAGGAAACAGGAAGTGTTCAGCCCCTTGTGAAACGTCAAACCACAACATGCAACAAATGATGATGCCCAAGTAGGTGCTTCAGCTGCGGTCGCGGCTAATCCGCACATCAGTAGCAGACAAATTGGGCGAGAATCGGGAATCTCAAAAACGTCGGTGTTGAGAATGCTACATCCACATCGATTGCACCCGTACCATATTTCTATGCACCAGGAATTGCATGGCGACGACTTTGAACGTCGTGTACAGTTCTGCCACTGGGCACAAGAGAGATTACGGGACGATGACAGATTTTTTGCACGCGTTCTATTTGGCGACGCAGCGTCATTCACCAACAGCGATAACGTAAACCGGCGTAATACGCTATATTGGGCAACGGAAAATCCACGATGGCTGCGACAAGTGGAACATCAGTGAGCTTCGCGGGTTAATGCATGGTGCGGTATTATGGGAGGAAGAATAATTGGCCCTCATTTTATCGATGGCAATCAAAATGGTGCAATGTATGCTGATTTCCTACGTAATGTTCTACCGACGTTACTACAAGATGTTTCACTGCACGACAGACGGGCGATGTAGCGATGTACTTCCAACATGATGGATGTCAGGCACATAGCTCCCGTGTGGTTGAAGCGGTATTTCATGACAGGTGGATTGGTCGTTCACCGTATCTGACGTCCCCGAATTTCTTTCTGTGGGGAAAGTTGAGGGATATTTGCTATCGTGATCCACCGACAACGCCTGACAACATGCGTCAGCGCATTGTCAATGTGTGTGCGAACATTACGGAAGGCGAACTACTCGCTGTTGAGAGGAATGTCGTTACCCATATTGCCAAATACATTAAGGTTGACGGACATCATTTTGAGCATTTATTGCATTAATGTGGTATTTACAGGTAATCACGCTGTAACAGCATGCGTTCTCATAAATGATAAGTTCACAAAGGTACATGTATCACATTGGAAGAACCGAAATAAAATGTTCAAACGTAGCTACGTTCTGTATTTTAATTTAAAAAACCTAACTGTTACCAACTGTTCGTCTAAAATGTTGAGCCATATGTTTGTGACTATTACAGCGCCATCTACCACAAAGGGAAAAATGTGGTCCAACTAAAACATTCATGTTTCTTTACGTACTATACGAATATGCAATAAAGAATTGGGTATCCAATTTTAAAAACACGCAGTTGATATCCGTTTGACCTATGGCAGCGCCATCTAGCGGGCCAACCGTAGCGCCATCTGGTTTCCCCTTCAAGCTAGACAAACTTCGTTGTTTATAGTTTTTGCGTTTGACGCTTATTTCGTCAGATATTTGGCCCGGTCACGATCCATGGTCCACCCTGTAGATAGGAGAATGTTATGGGAAGTATCTGGTAGGAGAGACGTAGCGCATGACTTACTCCGAGAAATCTAAGAAATATATCAGTACTCCAAAACTGATATTGCCCGAAAACAGAAACAACAAATTTAGTCTTACGAGAAGGATGCCTTCTATGTAAGGCACTTTACGAAGTTCCCACGAACTATGTGGTATGTTATGTGGAGAAGTGGTTCGTGTCGTTGGCTGGCGTGCCGCAGCCCGTCGCGAAATCGAACTAGACAACCAGCAGATATTTGTTGTTTACTGTTTATCATTCCTTGAAGATACCTTGTAAGTAGGCTGTTTAGGTTTCCTTATTGGCAACGTTACGTAGCGCTCTGTATGAAAATCACTGGATGTGGTGTGTGCAGTCTGTGGCTAGTTTGCATTGTTGTCTGCCATTGTAGTGTTGGGCAGCGGCAGCTGGATGTGAACAGCGCGTAGCGTTGCACAGTTGGAGGTGAGCCGCCAGCAGTGGTGGATGTGGGGAGAGAGATGGCGGAGTTTTGAAATTTGTAATATTGGATGGCATGAACTGCTATATATATTATCGTATATAAATTGTTCTAAGGGGACGTTTCAACGTAAAATTACTTATGTGTGTATCGCTTGAATATGCTGGTGTATTCAATGTCTGTATAACCTGCGGCTCTCTCCGTCCAGGAGTTCAGTTCTGTTCTGTCTGTACATTGGTGTCAGTAAGAAGCACTGCTGCATTTACTACCCCGTTGGCGACTCAGCTTTAGGATTTGGACTTGATTGTGATTAGGGCAAGGTGACATCTATGTTCATGATATGTTGAGATAATGCCTACATGGTTCAAATGGCTCTGAGCACAACGGGACTTAACATCTGAGGTCATCAGTCCCCTACAACTTAGAACTACTTAAACCTAACTAACCTAAGTACACCACACACATCCATGCCCGAGGCAGGATTCGAACCCGTGGCCGTAGCAGTCTCGCCGTTCCGGACTGTAGCACCTAGAACCGCTCGGCCACTGTGGCCGTCACAGATAATTCCTAAAGGAAATAGTTTTATACCCTAAAATTAACGGACACTATTATGTAATATCAACCCTGTTTGCTGAAGACCACTTTGTTAAAGTTGATAGCGAAGATACGCCTCAAAAACCATTTATAATTTAAATATTACTGCCAAGAGCTTTACTCAAAAACCTCCAGACTTTTAAAGGGCAAGACCTGGTCTCAAATAAATTGTAATAAACGGCCAGAAATTAGAGAGAGCGAATGAATCCCACTTCTTGGGAAATACTCTCTCTTCCCCAAATGAGAACGTCACATCGAAAAAAGCCTGGAAAATTCAGTGGTATTTACGGGACTACACAGAGTGAATGACCTTAAACTCGCACTGAAAATGGAAGATGTTGTAGATGTGTGGTTTTCAGAGGATGGGTCGGTAATCAGGGGCTCCTGCTGCCAGCCAATACAAAGATTGTAAATATATTTAGAAAGTATATTTTTTGTGCAAATATACACGTTTTTAAATGTAATAGTTACTGTTGACATTAACAAGCTGAAAGTAGAGTAAATTAGAATGTCAGTGGTGCTTGTTGCAGGAGTCTAGCGCCAGTCGTTTATGAAACATCATACTGTCCAACGTTGGCACACCAACACATGTTTGTGCCTTCCAACCTTCGTTATTGGTAGATACAGTACGATGTTTTTATGTTTGTTTGCAGGGTGCTTGTATGTTCCTTGAGTGCGCTGCGACTTGTTAGTCAGTCAGCGTGTGACAGTCCAAGCAGTAGATCGTGAGTGGATGATGGGATTAACCAATACATGAAACTCCGACATGCTCATGGTATACGGACAGTGTAGGAAGAATGCAGTTTGTTCTTGTACGGTGTATGCAGCAAGATACCCCAACAGACGTCAACCATACCAACAGTTATCTGTCACCCTCTCGAAACAGTTACGTGCAAGTGGCAGTGTAGCACCTCGACAACGTAGCACAGGGCAACGAGTGACGACAGAACGGGGGGGGGGGGGGGAGAATTAATGTTCTCGCTATTGGTGCAGTTGATCAACGCGTCAGCTCACGCGCAGTCGCACGAGGAAGTGGCCCGAGTCCGTCGAATCTCCTACACATCCTCTATCCTCACAAAAAAATGGTTCAAATGGCTCTGAGCACTATGGGGCTTAACATCTGTGTTCATCAGTCCCCTAGAACTTAGAACTACTTAAACCTAACTAACCTAAGGACATCACACACATCTATGCCCCAGGCAGGATTCGAACCTGCGATCGGAGCGGTCACGCGGCTCCAGACTGAAGCGCCTACAACCACACGGCCACTCTGGCCGGCCTCTATCCTCACAGGTTCCACCCCTGTCACATCTCTCTCTGTAGAGAGCTGCATGGAACCGATTATGAGCATCGTGTTAATTTCTGTGTATGGGCATTGACACAGGATACTCCAGATGTATCACGTATCCTGTTTAGTGGTGAAGCCACGTTTGCCAGTTGAGTCGTGGCGCGGCTGTTGCCAGTGTTCTCGCACTTACAATGACATCGCTGCCATCGATTACAGGGTCACCATCTTTGCCTTCCGCGATTCGGGTGGTTAACGGAGAGAGAAAAGGGACAGCGAGGTGGATGTTGGCGGGGGTCGGAGGTGGCTTGTTGACGTTTACCGTGAGGCCTGTGGTACGACGCCTGTACGCTATGGGCAGGGTCAGCGAGAGATCCCGGCAGTGACTTGATGAGACCTCGGGTTTGGTATCGCGGTGGTGCACTGTTGTGTTTTGGGGCTTTCCTGCTGCGAGGGCATGTATAGGTTCTTGTTACTGGCCATTGAAATCGAGATGTGTTTATGGCTTGACGGAGGAAATGTGTGATGCTCGCCGTTGTTGCATGTGAAAACGCTTCGTCTGCCTTGTGTCTGTGCAGGAAATTATGTGAAGTAAATAGCTGATACCACGGCGACGTCTTGCTCTCGCGCGTTGTTGAATACATTTCGGAATTACTGAATGGTAAAATCCCACGTGTAAAGCAAATGAAGCCATTTGCGCCGTACTACGGTACTGTTTTATTCTGCTTAAATCTGTGTCAGTTATATGTGCATTTATACGCCCTTCTTTAGTTGCAGAAGTTACAGAAGTATGTAAACAGAGAGCTATGTGGAAAGGGATGTAAAGTTGAAACCTTCCAATAAGTGAATACACTCGAACTCTATATTCCTAAAGGTGCCTTTCCATACCAGAACCTACCTTGTGTAATAGTGTTATTCGGAGGTTGTCATGGAACTGTAAGTAATTATTATGCACAAAATTGTTTATTCTGATTATACCAAATTGGAGATGTAAGGTCGGTTGTGTGCCGCTGTAAATTACTATTGTCTCCTCTGTGTGGCAGCCTAGCATTGTCAGTGGCTTCAATCATTATTGCTGTCTTATTTCGAGTTTTGTATTCGCGGTTTGCTTAAGCTGACACTGTTGAGTTGTAAGACCTATAAACAGGCAAGTCAAATTGAGTATTCTTTGAGCTCAACACGATATTCTATTACGTGGTACCTTAGTTTGTTATAGGTTAGAAGTATTTTACGTGTTATTAATATTCTGCTGTTTGCTTCGTCTAAAGAGGAGCTAGTTCTGTGAAGTAGTCGTTTATATTTTATTAGTGTGTTACGTGTTGTGCCTTTTCATGTTAATTGTTTTTAAGAAGCTACAAATTACTGTGTATGTTGCAGGTAGCTGAAACTGACGTGTTCACGGGGGTCTAGTCCTGACGGGGTTCATAGTGGCCCTTTTTACTACGGCACGTCCGGCTATCCTCCTTCAGTGTATTGTCTCGCTTATATCGTTACTACGTTTGTCGAGTGGAATTACGGCTTACTGTAACCACCTTATATGCCAGGACGCGAACCTTCGTGGATATAGTCGTATTCTGATCTGTGAAGATTGATAGTGTTATTCATTGGTTCCCGTCACATGTATGATTATTTATCTCGTTATATTTAATGCCAGTAAAATGTGTTAGCGAGGTCCGAAATGTGACGTATTCTCCTCTTGTGGAAAAAAATTTGAGTGGTTTTATTCCTTTCTTAAGTAGATTTTAGATGCGTACATTTTGCCTCCATGTTTGGTGTTTTTATGGCTTCCACCTTAATTACAATTACAATAAAGGTAAATTTGGCAACGGAGGGGTTTCGTGTATTTATTAGTTGCTAAGTGGATCTTAAGTTAAGTGCAGGGACCCTACCACCAGTAATGGCCAGATAAATCGTCGAAACATGCACTATTAGTCAGCGTCTATGGAGTGTAAACGTGTGGTGTGGCTAATGAACCATCAGCTCATAGGCTCGTGTTTCATAGATGGAACGCTGAATGCGCACAAGTATCGCAGCCTCCTAACAAACTAGCTTTCACGGATGCTAAAAGACGTTCCTCTGCAGATTAGGAGGGACCTGTGACATCAACATGATGGCTGCCAGCCCAGAGTGCACAAATTACTACAGCATGTCTTCACGAATTGTTTCCAAATCGCTGGACTGGAGGCACAAGTCATGTATCCAGAATGAGATTTTCACTCTGCAGCGGAGTGTGCGCTGATACGAAACTTCCGGGCAGATTAGAACTGTGGCCGGACCGAGGCTCGAGCTCGGGACCTTTGCCTTTCGAGGGCAAGTGCTCTACCATCTGAGCTACTCAAGCACGACTCACACCCCCTCCTCACAGATTTACTTCTGCCAGTAGCTTGTCTCCTACCTTCCAAACTTTACAGTTGTGATCTGCCAGGAAGTTTCATATCGGCGCACACTCCGCTGCAGAGTGAAAATCTCATTCTGGAAACTTCTCCCAGCTGTGGCTAAGCCATGTCTCCGCAATATACTTTCTTCCAGGAGTGCTAGTTCTGCAAGGTTCGTAGGAGAGCTAATGTAAAGTTTGGAAGGTAGGAGACGAGGTACTGGCAGAAGTAAAGCTGTGAGGACGGGGCGTGAGACATGCTTGGGTAGCTCAGATGATAGCGCACTTGCCCGCGAAAAGCAAAGGTCCCGAGTTCGAGTCTCGGTCCGGCACACAGTTTTAATCTGCCAGGGAGTTTCACAAGTCATGTACCTTCGGCGGCCCGTTCCCCAGATTTGACGCCTGTGGAATTTTCTTCTGTAGGGAAAGCTGAAAGACTCTGTCCAGAAGGATATACCAACCTCACTCGATGATACGCAACGACGTATTGCCGCAGCTTGCTTGGTCATATCAGCTGAAATGCTACCAAGTGCGCAGCAGTCATACCATACCAGACTGGAAGCTTGTACTGCTGATACTGGTAGTCATTTTGAACACAAACTGTGATAGTCATTTGTCACTAGTCAGAACCCACACAACTAGTGTATGGACTTGCGTTGTTCTTTAGTGTATGCTACCACAGGTATTGTACAAGTATCGGCATTGAATTTTCCGTAATACAACATCTCGTAAACGACTCGCACTAGCATTCTGTAACTAACATCAATGACATTCAAATTTAACCTAATTTTATTTTATTAATATCAATAGGCATTGTTCCATTTAAAAAGTATATGTTTGCACAAAAAGTACACTTTGTAAGTATTATTACAAGCTGTTGATTAGCTAACAACACGAGCCTCTCACTATCAATCCATTGTGTGAAAAACGAATTTCGGTAGCACTGTGAGGTAACGGGCGAGTTGTGGAGCCCTGAAAATATTCTAGGTTCTGATTTGGCATGGTCGCACGGGCCGCTCGGCTGGTGCGGGCCGCTTGGCAAGCCGACAACGTGGTGCCGGATCTCGTGGCCAGGAATTCTATGTTGACGCTGTGACCACGACGGTGTTTTGCGTCGATGAAGGAGATGTCTATGCCGGGAGTGCCAAAGATGGCGGACTTTGTGAAACCATAAAAGCAGACATTTCACAGTTTGTATAGAAATTAATGGTAGCCAGATGGATGAGACCTCAAAAAGAAACATGTACGTTAGCATTATTTGCACGACGATTCTAATGGTGTAATCAGATTTGCAATATCTTTGTTAGTTTAAAATTTAGTATCTGACTGTAAATTATACACTACTGGCCATTACAATTGCTACACCAATGCAGATGATAAACGGGTATTCCCTGGACAAATATATTATACTAGAACTGACAGGTGATTACATTTTCACACAATTTAGGTGCATAGATCCTGCCTGAGAAATCAGTACCCAGAACAATCACCTCTGGCCGTAATAACGGCCGTGATACGCCTGGGCATCGAGCCAAACAGAGCTTGGATGGTGTGTACAGGTACAGCTGCCCATGCAGCTTCAACACGATACCACACTTCACCAAGAGTAGTGACTGGCGTATTGTGACGAGCCAGTTGCTCGGCCACCCTTGACCAGACGTTTTCAATTGGTGAGAGATCTGGAGAATGTGCTGGCCAGGGCAGCAGTCGAACATTTTCTGTATCCAGAAAGGCCCGTACAGGACCTGCAACATGCGGTCGTGCATTATCCTGCTGAAATGCAGGGTTTCACAGGGATCGAATGAAGGGTAGACCCACGGGTCGTAACCCATCTGAAATGTAACGTCCACTGTTCAAAGTGTCGTCAATGCGAACAAGAGGTGACCTAGACGTGTAACCAATGGCACCCCATACCATCACGCCGGGTGATACGCCTGTATGACGATGACGAATACGCGCTTCCAATGTGCGTTCACCGCGATGTCGCCAAACACGGATGCGACCATCATGATGCTGTAAACAGAACCTGGATTCATCCGAAAAAACGACGTTTTGCCATTCGTGCACCCAGGCTCGTCGTTGAGTACACCATCGCAGGCGCTCCTGTCTGTGATGCAGCGTCAAGGGTAACCGCAGCCATGGTCTCCGAGCTGACAGTCCATGCTGCAGCAAACGTTGTAGAACTGTTCGTGCAGATGGTTATTGTCTTGCAAACATCCCCATCTGTTGACTCAGGGATCGAGACATGGATCCACTATCCGTTACAGCCATGCGGATAAGATGTCTGTCATCTCGGCTTCTAGTGATACGAGGCCGTTGGGATCCAGTACGGCGTTCCGTATTATCCTCCTGAACCCACCGATTCCATATTCTGCTAACAGTCATTGGATCTCGACCAATGCGAGCAGCAATGTCGCGATACGAAAAACCGCAATCGCTATAGGCTGCAATCCGACCTTTATCAATGTCGGAAACGTGATGGTATGCATTTTTCCACGTTACACGAGGGATCACGACGACGTTTCACCATTCAACGCCGGTCAACTGCTGTTTGTGTATGAGAAACCGGCTAAAAACTTTCCTCGTGTAAGCACGTTGTAGGTGTCGCCACCGGCGCCAACCTTGTGTGCATGCTCTGAAAAGTAATCATTTGCACAGCTTCTTCGTGTCGGTTCAATTTCGCGTCTGTAGCACGTCATCTTCGTGGTGTAGCAGTTTTAAAGGTTAGAATTGTACAAGTAACACCGAGCAACGAATTTCCAAAATCTAAACGCTTCATCCGATTTTCTCGATCGACGTGTCCTTAGAAAGCTATTAGTGTAAACCTAAATTGGTATAAATTACAGGCATGTAACTTGAATAGTACATGCGTTACTGGAGGTCAAACTGGCCGATTACTATCGATCGCGTCAGGCCTTAAGTACTCCACAGTTACACGAAAAAACGGTAGCAGCATGCTTATAAATGTATTTAGTTATCTATGTCTTTGTTTATATCCGATGTATACTATTCATGAAGAAACTAGTTAAACATTTCCAAAATCTAAACGATTCATCCGATTTTCTCGATCGACGTGTCCTTAGAAAGCTATTAGTGTAAACCTAAATTGGTATAAATTACAGGCATGTAACTTGAATAGTACATGCGTTACTGGAGGTCAAACTGGCCGATTACTATCGATCGCGTCAGGCCTTAAGTACTCCACAGTTACACGAAAAAACGGTAGCAGCATGCTTATAAATGTATTTAGTTATCTATGTCTTTGTTTATATCCGATGTATACTATTCATGAAGAAACTAGTTAAACATTTTCTGTGTTTTAGAAAGCACAGAGACATTAGGTTACTGGCCCACCTTTTGTTGCTACTCTTTGATATATGTTTATTTAATTTGTTTATGTATTTAATAATGTGTTAGAGCGTGTTTATGGTCCAGCCGTAGGAATATTTATTTAATTGCAAGTTGTTTAAATGTAAATCCAGTATTTCGTATGTGTTTCATTATGACTGTGAGTGTGCGTTGGCTTGAAGACAGGGCGGGAGCGCTCTAGCCAATCACAGCGCTCGTGAAAGGGGAGTTCAGAAGGTATGGCGGAGGACAGAGGTGGGAAAGACTTGGACAGTTGAGCAGTTTGAGCGTGGTCGCGAGAGACAGAAATATTTCGCAGTGCCGGCTTATACTCTTGTGTGATTTCCGTGGTTTCTGCAGTAAAGACGTAGTGTGCGTTTGGAAGGGAATATCTCGCGAACTGTGTTGTTGTTCGTGACTAATTACGTGAAGTAGGAATCGATTGTTTCACTATTATTCAACTTATGTTTTATTTAACAGCTGGACCATCGACACCAATAAGTGTTTTGCAGAAATATACCACATTCTCAAAAGTACATCTACTATCGTACTCACCATTTAAAGTCGTTAAGATAGTACCTGCAGATTTTATTCAACTGCCATCTTTCATTTATAAATTTATACTTACATTCGCAATTGCCGAGTGATAAGAACTTTCGACCATTCGATTCATGTGTATATTCATATTGTATATTGTTGACTCAGCAGTATTTGGCTTGAAATGCGGAAACTACCTATCCCAGCAGCTAGACAACGAAATCAACCAAAACTTTTAATATTTCAACTCTGAGTCAGAGGGTACGTAGTTAAGGGCTACCACACCACATCCATTCATCATTTTATTTGAAAGCCCGCAGCACCTTCCATTTCCGCCGTATTAAGTGATTGACCCTGCACTGAGAATACTGAAAAATAAGGCAAGTAAAAAAATCCTAATAAAGTTCTATAAAACAGTGGCATACCATCTACACGTAATGGCAGTGAGTCTTGGACAATGAGAGATAGAAATGAACGGAGAATATAGGCTGCAGAAATGTGGCTTTTAAGAACGGCATCTAGGTCTAGACTGGCTGATACGATAAGAGGTACAACAATCAGACAAAACTAGAACTTTAAAAGCATGAATGAAGAGACCAAACAGTATAGAAATAAATGGAGCAAAGAATCCAATTCATGGGGCATTTAGAAAGAATGGACTCAACAGGTTAACGCACAAAATCCATACATTTTTTAAAGAACAAAACTACAAGACCGAACTGGTACTAACAGACGGAAAAAGGCCTGAGAGAATTAGGGTCTCCAAATCTACAGGATAGAAATGAAATCAGAAAAATCACAAACACACGGGGTTTTGAGGAAGAAGAGAGAAAAACTAACCGACATACGTGGTCCACGCAACGAAAGCTAGCCCATTCGTTGTTTATGAGGGAATAATGGGCGAAAAGGAAGGCCAACAAATGTTGATTACGCTCGGTCCTAAGTGATCCATCCGCGAAGAAGAAGAAGAAATGGAGAGGTTTCGGTAAAAATGAATGAAAAATAGGTGGACTAAAATAGTAATGAATTATGATGAAAAGATCAAGAGGAAAAAGATCGATAGGTAGATCAAGAGAAGGGTGCAGAGATCAAATAGTAATTAAAAGTAGAGAATAGAGGCACAGAGCACGAGGACGTAACAGGCAAATGCCTAACACTGGAATAAAGAAGGAGAAAAAGGAGATGATCCCGCTGTCTCTGAAAACGACTTTGTTTCAATGATTGCCACCTCAACTCAGGGTATCATATCCGTCACAATCTCTCTCCTCTACTTCGCAATAACACGCAACGAGCTCCGCTTCTTTGAACTCTTCTGATGTCCTCCTTCACTATTATCTATCAAAGATGCCATATAGCGCAGTATCACTCCGGAAGAGACTGGACAAGTGTAGTGTAGATAATCTCTTTACTGGATTTCTTGCAGCTTCTAAGAGTACTGACAATAAAGCAGGGTCTTCCGTTCACCGTCCTCACACCACTGTTTATCTGATGGTTCCTATTTAAGTTGTATGTAATTGTAACCCCTAGTTATTTACTTGAAACTAAAACGTTTTAATATGTGCTGTTTATCGTATAACCGACACTCAACTTGTACACCATATCCTTGGCATCATGTAAATTACAGTCAATGTTAAAGGCTAAGAGGAATAGTTAAGGATAAACGCGTAACACAGATCGTTTCTTTCCTGGTCGGTACGAACTAGCTTTTCCCTCACAGTGAAACAGACGACCTCCGTATGATACATAAGTAGTACGCTAATTCCCCAAGGAAACTATGGGGACTGCATTGTACAGCACGTTGTGTGAACGTGGTAGTAAAAAAAATGGTTTTTCAAAAAGGTCAGCCCGATTTAATACAATTATTTTCCACACCAACGAGTATAAAAACTTTGAACAAATTTAACTGCAACATCGACACAAAGTCCACAATGAAGATAGAAGCTTGAGATAAATTTCAACTTCTGCATCGAAAGTAAAAGTGTTCGTTCAAGATCTGATTTAAAAATAGTCACCCGTTTCCACAAGACTATATATTCTACAAGAATGAAGACTGAATCTTGGGATGAATAATAACTGATGTATAAGACTAAAGGGTTTTTGTTTCCAAAAGAATCTTCAGAAGGGTATATCTTTCATAGGCGTGCGTTTACAAACTTGAGGTACTTTTTAAACTTCCATTTAGGATAAAAGTTACCATTTACCTTTCACAAACGTTCAGTGTGCACGAAAAACATCCGGAGGACAGCCATCTCTTGAGATACATTTGCGAATATGTGGAGATCACTACGTCGTCGAAGTTCACCCGTAGCCATTGGAAGGAAAGGTGGTTAGCGGAAGTCCTTCGCAAACACCCATAAAAGAAAATGTCACATCCTACATGTACGTACATACTCCACAAGATACCACAGTGTGCATGGCGAATGGTACGTTGCACTCTTATTAATCGCTTCCCATCCTGTTCCATTTGCAAATAGAGTGAGGTAGAAACGACTGTCTATATGCCTCTGTACAACGCCACTTTTTCATATCTTATCTTCGTGGTCCTTACGCGCAGTGTGCACACATAAAAAAGTTTTGCTTCACTTCGGTTCCGAGAGTTCCGGAAACTGTACAGAAAATTGGAATAGAGATCAAAAGCAAAATCATTTCTGCCCTTCTTATTACTCATGAAAACCACACATTGCATGTAGTACAACCATACAGCGAGACCTTCGAAGGTGGTGGTCCCGATTGCTGTACACATAGGTACCTCTAATACCCAGTAGCACGGCCTCTTGCATTGATGCATGCCTATATTCGTCATGGCATACTATTCAAAGTTCAACAAGGCACTGTTGGTTCAGATTGTCCCACTCCTCAACGGCGAATCGGCATAGATCCCTCAGAGTGGTTGGTGGGTCACGTAGTCCATAAACAGCCCTTTTCAATCTATCCCAGGCATGTTCGATAGTGTTCATGTCTGGGGAACATGCTGGCCACTCTAGTCGAATGATGTCGTTATCCTGAAGGAAGTCATTCCTAAGATGTGGACGATGGGGGCGCGAATTGTCGTCCATAAAGACGAATGCCTCGCCAATATTCTGCCGATATAGTTGCACTATCGGTCAGAGGATGGCATTCACGTATCGTACAGACGTTACGGCACCTTCCATGACAACCAGCGGCGTACGTCGGTCACACATAATGCCCCCCTAAAACAGCAGGCAACTTCCACCTTGCTGAACTCGCTGGACAGTGTGTGTAAGGCGTTCAGCTTGACCGGGTTGCCTCCAAACACGTCTCCGACGGCTGTCTGGTTGACGGCATATGCGATACTCATCGGTGAAGAGAACGTGATGCCAATCCTGAGCGGTCCATTCGACATGTTGTTGGGCCCAACTGTACCGCGCTGCATGGTGTCGTGGTTGCAAGGATAGACATCGCCATGGTTGTCGGGAGTGAGGTTGTGCATCATGGAACCTATTGCGCACAGTTTGATCGTAACACGACGTCCTGAGGCTGCACGAAAAGCATCATTCAACATGGTGGCGTTGCTGTCAGGTTTACTTCGAACCATAATCCGTACGTAGCGGTCATCCGCTGCAGTAGTTGCCCTGGGCGGCCTGAGCGAGGCATGTCATCAGAAGTTCCTGTCCCTCTGTATCTCCTCCATGTCCGAACAACAACGCTTTGGTTGACTTTGAGACACCTGGACACTTCCCTTGTTGAGAGCCCTTCCTGGCACAAAGTAACAATGCGGACGCGATCGAGCCGCGGTGTTGACTGTCTAGGTATGGCTGAGCTACAGACAACACGAGCCGTGTACCTCCTTCCTGGTGGAATGACTGGAACTCATCGGCTTTCGGACCCCTTCCGTCTAATAGGGGCTGCTCATGAATGTTTTTTTTTACATCTTCGGGCGGGTTTAGTGACATCTCTGAACAGTTTAACGGAGTGTGTCTGTGATAAAAAATCCACACTCAATGTTTATCTTCAGCAGTTCTGGGAACCGGAGTGTGTATGTTGGCGGCAGTAGAACCGTTCTGCAGTCAGCTTCAAATGCCGGTTCTTTAAACCGGTAATAAATTTATCGGACCGCCTCTGAACTGCTTCGACCTTTCATCAGACCTGGTAGGGATCCCAAACACTCGAGCAGTAATCAATAACAGGTTTCACCAGCTTCCTATATGCGGTGTCTTTTACAGGTGAACCACATTTCCCTGGCGGTCATATCACAATTCCCCGGGGAACTCTTGGTGATTCCCTTGTCTCTGATGAATACTAGCCGTCAAGGACAACGCGCTGAGTCCTGTTTCTTTAGAAGTCTTCGAGACACTCACATATCTGAGAACCTACTCCGCATGCTCGTACCTTCGTTAACAGTCTTTTCGGAAACCTAGGAATATGGAATTTTCCTCAGAGTTGCTTATAATAGTTTCCACAATGAAACGTTGTATCGAAATCTGGCAAAAAGTCCAAAGAGATTCTGGTCGTATGTGAAGTACGTTAGCGGAAAGACACATTCAGTGCCTTCTGTCTGTGATACAAATTGAGATACTATCGAAGACACTGCTGCCAAAATAGAGTTACTGAGCACAGGATTTCGAAATTCCTTCACCAAAGAAGACCAAGTAAATATTCCACAATTCGAATCAAGAACAACTGCCAACATGAGTAACATTGAAATAGGTAACACTGGAGTAGTGAAGTAATCTAAATCAAATAATAAGTCTTCTGGTCCAGACTGTATACCAATTAGGTTCCTTTGAGATTATGCTGATAGAATAGCTCTATACTTAACAATCATATACAACCGTTCGCTCAACGAATGATCAGTACCCAAAGACTGGAAAGTTGCTCAGGTCGCACCAGTATTCAAGAAAGGTAGTAGGAGTAATCCACTAAATTACAGGCCCCCAAGCAGCAGGATTTTGGAACATATATTGTTTTCGAACATTATGAATTACCTCGAAGAAAACGGACTATTGACACACAGTCAATACGGATTTAGAAAACATCGTTCATGTGAAACACAAGTAGCTCTTCACTCACACGAAGTGCAGAGTGCTACTGACAAGGGATTTCAAATTCATTCCGTATTTCTCGATTTCTGGAAGGCTTTTGACACTGTACCACACAAGTGGCTTGTAGTGAAATTGCGTGCTTGTGGAATATCGTCTCAGTTATGTGACTGGATTGGTGATTTCCTGTCATAGAGGTCGCCCTTCGTAATAATTGACGGAAAGTCGTTGACTAAAACAGAAGTGATTTCTAGCGTTCCCCGAGGTAGTGCCATAGGCCCTTTCCTGTTCCTTGTCAATGTAGACGTTTTTCGGGATAATCTGAGCAACCGTCTTAGGCTGTTTGCAGAGGACGCTGTCGTTTATCGACTAGTAAAGTTATCAGAAGGTCAAAACAAATTGCAAATCGATTTAGAAAAGATATCTGTATGGTGCGAAAATTCGCAGTTGATTGGTTGGTTTGTGGGATTGAAGGGACTAGAATACTGTGGACATCGGAGCAATTGACCCTAAATAACGAAAAGTGTGAGGTCATCCAGATGTGTGCTAAAAGGAATCCGTTAAACTTCGGTTACACGATAAATGAGTCAAATGTAAAGACCGAAATTCAACTAAATACCTCAGAATTACAATTAGGAACAACTTAAATTGGAAGGAACGCGGAAGGAACACACAGAAAATGTGGGGAAGGCTAACCCAAGACTGCGTTTAACTGGAAGGAGACTTAGAAACTGTAGCAGATCTACTAAAAAGGCTGCCATCATTGCAGTTGTCCGTCCTCTTTTAGAATACTACTGCGTGGTGTGAGATACGTAGCAGATAGGATTGACGGAGTACATCGAAAAAGTACAAAGAAGGGCAGCACGTCTTCTATTACCGCGAAATAGGGGAGAGAGTGTCACTGAAATGATACAGGATTCGGGCTGGACATCGTTAAAAGATAGGCGGCTTTTCTTTGCGACAGAATCTTCTCACGAAATTCCAATTACCAACTTTCTCCTCCGAATGCGAAAATATCTTGTTGACGCTGGCCTACATAGGGAGAAACGATCACTATGATAAAATAAGGGAAATCAGAGCTCGCACGGAAAGATATAGATGTTGGTCCTTTCCGCGCGCTGTACGAGATTGGAATGATAGAGAATTGTGAAGGTGGTTTGATTAACCCTCTGCCAAGCACTTAAATGTGATTTGCAGAGTATCCATGTTGATGTAGATGTAGATGCAGATGCCTGTTGGCCTTCATCCTTAGCTCGCAGTATATAATGTGAGAAAAGGGCAAGCTGAGTTCCGCGCGAATGATGCTTTCTAAAAACATACTGATTCGTGAGCCTTGGCTTCTCAGTCTCAAGCACCTTTATTACATTCGAAATGAGCATATATTCAAGAATTCTGCAGCAGACTGGTGCTACCGATATTGGTCTGTAATTTTGCACATTCCGTGAGATGAAGCGATGCTCGAGACCTCTGGTGCGGTGCGGCATGTGTACGCCAATACGTTGCCGAGGGAACTCAGGAGTTAAGGATTGCTGTTACATGGAGGTTGTAAGAGGTCCGAGCAGATGTAATTTCGATGTATTGCTCATGCTCTGCCTGCGATATGCAAAGTAGAAGAGGATCTCTGACCAGAGAGCAGTGTTGACTGCAGTACGAACTGTGTAGCTGTAGCAGTATCTTGTTGCTAGCGAGCAGTCTGGTCTGGTGTATCGTGTTGGCTGGGCCGGTGGTGGTGCAGTGATGCCGGAGTCTGAGTATTATTGTATAAGGTAAAAAGCAGGCTCGCGCATATGTAGTAATGTCATCTCAAGCCCCATGTAAACGTTTTAAAAATCTCGTAATAATAATCTTTCTCATAAAAAGTAACTTTTAACAACCATTTATTTCAGTTTCAAGAATTTACTAATTTCTCCCATCCATGATCATCCCGATTGTTGCAAAAGAAAAATCAGTTGCTTCCTTTCATAAATGATAAATCTATTGGCCAGCATTGCACAGGGCTGAGCCAGAAAAATTTATTGAAAGAGCAGATATATATGCGTTATCCGGCGACTTCATTGAGGTAACAATTTTTCTCTTTTTTATTCAGAATGATCTTTCGGGGCCATGACGCAGCACTGCTGACGTCCATAATTTACCAGGTTAAATTCACAGTCAATAATTGAAAAGTTATAAGTGAGTGACAATTTAATTGAGAGGTTAGTTACATTGTATTATCACCAGGTTACTGAATTTATTTTTTGTTGGGACGTTACACTGAATGTTTACGACATAATTATAATTTTTACTGTTGAGAAGTTTAGGAATTTTTCTGTTTTGAGTTTACACAGGAGAAAGAATTTTCTGTTGAGGTTACACTTTTGTGTTTTGAGGTTACACTAAATTAGAATATTAGTCATATTATTTATTATATTTTGTGGGGAGGTTACAAGGTGACACCGCGATAGTGCTGCGTCTTGTTAAAAATGTTTATTTTTGTCAGTTTACTCAACTGCAGAAAAGAAACCAGCCGAACGGGGAAGCGAGCTAGCTGCTCCAGGGAAATGCCGCCACCAGTAGCACGAAATCCAAATTTACATCTAGCGCCAAGGTAAACTTTACTTTTAGTACGTAAATTGACATTTGTCCCTAATTTCCATCGTCACCATTGTGAAATCGGATGAATCTTTTAGAAACATTATCCAACATACGTGTAGTTGTAAATAGGTCGAGGTGGAAATTATGAACCTTTAACATGAGTTATGAGAGCTTTCTGCTCTTTCTTTTAGTTGACTAAATTAATAAACTTAATTCTGGCCAAATGTGCGACCTGAAGTAATGATGTTAGCTCACTGTGATTTCAGGGGTTGGTCAAACGTAGGCATCATCCGCGCATTGGAGAAAAACTAGCTGAATTTCCTAAATACTCAAGCATTCACAAATTGGAATAGTAACAAAACTGACAATAAGTACAATACCTTTCTAACTGTAAGAAGAGAACATCTAAATTAATCCGACAGACTACAAGAAACTACCAAAATGTCCAACTTCTAGAAATCTAAAAATACTTCCAAATGATCAATGCAAGAAACTTTTGTAAAATATTCAAAATAAAACTAATCCGTTGTCAATCTCAATATCCTTGCGGCCGTTTGTCTCTTAATAACCAGGAAAATTGTAAGGTAACTGTCCAGAACCAACGAATAAATCACAACCACAGAAAAATGATAACATCAATCCTAACTCTAAAGAACCTGACGAATTCGAAATAACTAAAAAAATTAAGACACTTAAAAACAACAAAGCTCTCGGAAAAGCTAGTAAAATCAGCTGGCCCTAACACTGTAGAAGAGCTCGTTCAACTAACAGGACATATCTGGCGAACTGAGACAATACCAGAGGACTGGAAAACTGCTCTAATTCATCCATTACATAAAAAAGGGGGTAGAAACAATGTTAATAATTACAGAGGTATCTCTCTTCTCCCGGTCACATACAAAATTCTTTCCCAATGTTTACTTTATCGAACCCAAGAAAAGTTATAACCTAAAATTGGTGAATACCAAGCAGGCTTTAGACCAAACAGAAATTGTCCGAAACAAATTCCTAATTTAAAACTAATCTTTATACAGGAGATCTCTAGTATCAAAATAGTATGCACATTTGTGTATATTCAAAAGATCTACGACTCAGTTAATCGTGAACCTCATTTTCCAGATTTTAAAGGAACAAGAGCTAGATAATAAAACTCTAACAGTGATTAAGGAAACGTTAACCGACACTAGCTCTAAAGTTAAATTCATGGTAGAAATTTCGGAACCATTTGATATAAAGACTGGTGTTAGACAGGGAGATGGACTCTCCCCATTACAGTTTAACTGTGTGTTGGGGGAGGTAATTGCAGAAAGGCGAGAGCAAAAGTCAAGTCAAAATACAGACCAATTAATCAAGTTAGGTGTAAGTAGTATTAGAGCAGATCACTCGCCTTTGCAAATGATCTGGCAACTTTAGCTGGGGATATTACAGCAGGACAAAAACAAACTGAAATTCTTAAATAAGTTGCGGAAAAAGTAGGACTACAAATATCACTCGAAGAAACGCAATGTATGACTTGCAACAAATAAGCACCAAAGTTTTTGAACACGAAATATGGAAAAATAAAAAGGGTTCCTCAGTTTAAATACTTGGAGGAAATTAAACAAAAAAACGGTCTGGAAAAAGCTGTGAACGAAATAGCAACTGCATTCGGAGTAACACAAAATATTTATAACAAAACTCACTTTCTAAATTCAGTAAACTTAGGCAATATGGCATTATAATTAAACATAAATCTCTTATGTTGCAAAAAGTTTAATCTGAAATAGAAAGAAGGTTATTGAAGAAATTCAAAAGAAAGAAAGGAAGATTATTAAGAAAATATTAGGCCCCAAAATTACTTATGGAGAAACTTATAAGCTGAGAAGTAATAAGGAAACAGAAGAATACGCAGACATACATGGTGACATGAGAAAGAGAAGGCTTAAATTTTATGGTCATATTAAAAGATGGAGCCTACTAGGCTGACAAAACAAATAGTAGAATTCTACGAAAACAAGTAATGCCAAAACTGAGCCAATTAAACCAACCGCTGCGATTAAGAAGGATCTTAAAACAGCAGGTATAACTCAGGCAGACGTTACAGATAGAAAAACATTTGTTGTTGTTGTTGCGGCCTTCAGTCCTGAGATTGGTTTGATGCAGCTCTCCATGCTACTCTATCTTCTGCAACGTTCTACATCTCCCAGTACCTACTGCAACCTATATCCTTCTGAATCTGTTTAGTGCATTCATCTCTTGGTCTCCCTGTACGATTTTTATCCTCCACGCTGCCCTCAAATACTAAATTGGTGATCCCTTGATGCCTCAGAATATGCCCAACCAACCGATCCCTTCTTCTAGTCAAGTTGTGCCACAAATTTCTCTTCTCTCCAATTCTATTCAATACCTCCTCATTTGATATGTGATCTACCCACATAATTTTCAGCATTCTTCTGTAGCACCACATTTCGAAAGCTACTATTCTCCTCTTGTCTAAGCTATTTATCGTCCACGTTTCACTTCCATACAAATACTTTCAGAAACGACTTCCTGGCACTTAAATCTACACTCGATGTTAACAAATTTCTCTTCTTCAGAAATGCTTTCCTTGTCTTTGCCAGTCTATATTTTATATCCTCTCTACTTCGACCATCATCAGTTATTTTGCTCCCCAAATAGCAAAACTCATTCACTACTTTAAGCGTCTCATTTCCTAATCTAATTCGTGCAGCATTACCCGATTTAATTCGACTACATTCCATTATTCTCGTTTTGCTTTTGTTGATGTTCATCTTATATCCTCCTTTCAAGACACGGTCCATTCCGTTCAGCTGCGCTTCCAAGTCCTTAGCTGTCTTTTACAGAATTACAATGTCATCGGCGAACCTCAAAGTTTTTATTTCTTCTCCATGGATTTTAATTCCTACTCCAAATTATAAAAACATTTAGGCAAAAGATACTTGATCGGAAAGTTGGTGAGAGGGAAATTGGAAAATGGACTGGAACACCGTGTTCTGATGAAGGAAAGAGACTTCATTCTGAAAGGATGAAACAAATTTGGACACAAAGGAAGGCCGGCCATCAAAAGCGACATTGATTGACTGTACCTCACCTGGTCCAATTGCACCCACACGTGAATAATAATAATATCAAGTGATCTTACTGCCAGACATCAAAGTATGGCAGAGCTGTGAAGTGATATAAGTACGATAATTATGAAAGAACGTACAGTAAATATCCTAGAGGATCAATCCAGTAGGCCAAACGAAAACAATAAGTTGCTTAAACTAACTGTAAAATATTTTGTAAACAGTGGCCTGAAACAATGAAATGCACTTAAGATGATCTGAAGTAAGTTAATTTTTACGGAATGTAAAGCCTCTACTAGTATCTTCCGCAGACTTAGTAGATCGTGAGAAATGCACAAAATCTGAGATCCGACTGGCACTCGTAAAAGTTCTTCGTGTCTATATCACTCTCTAAAACCATTCACTGTAATCACTGGCAGAAGTAACTTCAAAGCTATCCCCATAAATGTATATCTTAACAGTTAATCGAATTCTATAACCTAAATGAAGCTAAGTCCGAAAATAAGTCTCGGCCTCAGTTTAAACACTCACATGTGCGGCCCAGTCGCCGTCGAGAACCAGTTACCTGAACACACCCACGCTGACGGCCACACGTTCCTCCCGAAATCAAGACAAAACGCATGAGGCGTTGACAGCTCAGCTTCCGGCCCCTTATACTCCCCCCTGCCAAACGGCGGGCATATTGATTACTATGTTTAACCTGCTGTTCGAGTTAATGAGGTTAACGTAGGTCGATTTATCAGCCCAATCAAAGTTCGATACCCTGTCTGAGTGTTCATCAAACCAGGAACATCACGTGCTGCACTAAGGACACAGCAGATGTCATCTTGGTACGAAGATGCAGAAGTAAACACAATATTTATTCACCGATGAAACGCCTGGTTAAAGCGGCAGGACAGAACAGGTACTTGGAATTGTGGAAAGGCCAAAAATGAGTGGCTGTCAGTTACATTCGAACACATATAACTTTATTTAGTTGCCCACATATTACAGCACAAATTTCCGAGCTTAACTGTCGACTGATTATGTCACATAATCTTATGGCCTAAGGACACAAACAATTTAATTTTTAAAACGGCTGAAGGCCCATGATTTAAAACACAACTACAATAAATTTTCAAAAGACAGAAAGCGCAAGGTTTTGTCCTTAAATAATTTTTTTTAAATGAGGCTGAAGGCCCAAGCAATCTAAGATTTAACAAGTAAGGAATTTAAATTTTAAGACGGTTGAAGGCCCATGATCGCAAAACACAACTAGAATAAATTTTCAAAAGTCGAAAGGTCCACAGATTTATCCAGAAAAAAATATTTTAAATGAGACTGAAGGCCCAGACAATCTAAGATTTAATAAGCAAGAAATTTAAATTTTGAGACAGCTGAAGACCCATGATTAAAAAATACAACAACAATAAATTTTCAAAGGCAGAAGGCCCAAAGCTTTACCCAAAAATATTTTAAATGTGGCTGAAGGCCCAATTAATCTAAGGTTTAATAAGCAAGGAATTTTAATTTTCAGATGGCTGAAAGCCCATGATTGAAAAACACAACAACAATGAATTTTCAAAAGGCAGCAGTCCCAAAGCTTTATCCAAAAAAAAATATTTTAAATGAGGCTGAAGGCCCAAACAATACAAGACTTGACAAGTAAGGAACTTCCAATTTTAAAACTGCTGAAGGCTCATTATTTAAAACCCAACTAAACGTATACAAATTCAAACCATCGACTATGACCATTAAAATACACACAATCAAACACCAATAAGAAAAGGCAGTACAGCCAGCGGCACTCAGAAGTTTCCGGGGGTCTGTCTGCACTTGAAATATTAACATTCGCTTAGGGGAGACAGATAGTCGGCCCAACTACACTCCTGGAAATTGAAATAAGAACACCGTGAATTCATTGTCCCAGGAAGGGGAAACTTTATTGACACATTCCTGGGGTCAGATACATCACATGATCACACTGACAGAACCACAGGCACATAGACACAGGCAACAGAGCATGCACAATGTCGGCACTAGTACAGTGTATATCCACCTTTCGCAGCAATGCAGGCTGCTATTCTCCCATGGAGACGATCGTAGAGATGCTGGATGTAGTCCTGTGGAACGGCTTGCCATGCCATTTCCACCTGGCGCCTCAGTTGGACCAGCGTTCGTGCTGGACGTGCAGACCGCGTGAGACGACGCTTCATCCAGTCCCAAACATGCTCAATGGGGGACTGATCCGGAGATCTTGCTGGCCAGGGTAGTTGACTTACACCTTCTAGAGCACGTTGGGTGGCACGGGATACATGCGGACGTGCATTGTCCTGTTGGAACAGCAAGTTCCCTTGCCGGTCTAGGAATGGTAGAACGATGGGTTCGATGACGGTTTGGATGTACCGTGCACTATTCAGTGTCCCCTCGACGATCACCAGTGGTGTACGGCCAGTGTAGGAGATCGCTCCCCACACCATGATGCCGGGTGTTGGCCCTGTGTGCCTCGGTCGTATGCAGTCCTGATTGTGGCGCTCACCTGCACGGCGCCAAACCCGCATACGACCATCATTGGCACCAAGGCAAAAGCGACTCTCATCGCTGAAGACGACACGTCTCCATTCGTCCCTCCATTCACGCTTGTCGCGACACCACTGGAGGCGGGCTGCACGATGTTGGGGCGTGAGCGGAAGACGGCCTAACGGTGTGCGGGACCGTAGCCCAGCTTCATGGAGACGGTTGCGAATGGTCCTCGCCGATACCCCAGGAGCAACAGTGTCCCTAATTTGCTGGGAAGTGGCGGTGCGGTCCCCTACGGCACTGCGTAGGATCCTACGGTCTTGGCGTGCATCCGTGCGTCGCTGCGGTCCGGTCCCAGGTCGACGGGCACGTGCACCTTTCGCCGACCACTGGCGACAACATCGATGTACTGTGGAGACCTCACGCCCCACGTGTTGAGCAATTCGGCGGTACGTCCACCCGGCCTCCCGCATGCCCACTATACGCCCTCGCCCAAAGTCCGTCAACTGCACATACGGTTCACGTCCACGCTGTCGCGGCATGCTACCAGTGTTAAAGACTGCGATGGAGCTACGTATGCCACGGCAAACTGGCTGACACTGACGGCGGCGGTGCACAAATGCTGCGCAGCTAGCGCCATTCGACGGCCAACACCGCGGTTCCTGGTGTGTCCGCTGTGCCGTGCGTGTGATCATTGCTTGTACAGCCCTCTCGCAGTGTCCGGAGCAAGTATGGTGGGTCTGACACACCGGTGTCAATGTGTTCTTTTTTCCATTTCCAGGAGTGTATATCCGATCCGTCGGCAACCCAACCAAGAGAGTCAACGGACCCACCGACAAGACGACTTGCTTTACACCTGACCAGTACACAATGAACTCCAAAGCCAAAACGTAAAAGGCGTAGCCACCCAAACCAAGTACACATAAACTGTCAAAACTACACACACGTGTTGGACAGCGACAACACGGAAAGGAAAGGACACTGCCTGAATTTTACGTCATCGGCCAGGGCAGGTAACCGGAACGCTGACGGCCACAAGGCAGAAAATTCCGCTGGTGCACAAGGACTTCAAATAACCAAAATACAGTTAAACTCCACCGGATGGTGGTCAAACTTTCGCCAACTCGAACACTCGCTGTTGCTCACGCGAATACCCCCAACAGCCAACCATGAAAACTAGCGGTACAATGTGAACAGACTGGCTTCTAGTAATTAAATCACCACTCAAATTTGATGTCCTGGGTCGGTGAGCCACGAACCACGTAGCAATCGGAACAGCTCCCACACACTCCGCCACCGCGTAGAGACCGCCAGCGGGCCCGGCCCACTGCGCTGCGTGGAGATTTCCTGAATGATCCACCCTAACCGACCGACTGCCGCACACCGCCTAGCCGGAAACTATAAGCACCAGACCAATGATAGTACAAGGTGCGAATATCGATACACACCGCTGCTGCCACACGTAGAAAGAGGAAGAACCACGGCATAACCGCAATAACCTCGGGAAACCAAACGCAGAGTATCAGTCAAGGTTTAAACCAACGCATAAGCCGGGGCCAGCGCGGACCAACCGAGAATGTTGAAATAAATGCCCTGGTTCATATAGACAATAACCTAAACGAGTGAATCCAAGTCATGGTGCCAAAAAGCACCCACAAGGCATCACTGAAGCACCTCCAACTTCAGTTACACCCTCAGAACATTGCTGGTTGAGCGTCTCTTCTAGCTGTCGCTGCATTGAACGCCTTGCATTATTTTAAAACAGACAAAAAAGCGATTGTCCGGAGCACACTACACGTATCCAGGCAGTTACTGTGTCGTTTGTCCAACGGAAGACACGGTGCCTTTTGTGCCGTTGCGAACGATGGCGTTTTGTGAGGTACCTGACTGAGTATCGAATGCATTCAGTTCCTCCGTAATGATAGCTCAGTAAGTGGTTCCACGGACCTGCATTCAACGACTGCAGCAATGCCTGCCGAGTTTGAAACCGATTATCATGACTGAGAGTGGTAACCTGTTACCTGTACAGTCCACATTCATAAACTAATAAATCGGCCACCTTGATTGGTGATGTGGTGACGGGCACGTCCAGAAACGATAGCTACTTTCTACTATTCCCACGCGTCTCCGCGTCGACCCACGTCATGTGCTGAGTCCATAATACAGTTTACCACTTCACTGCCGCGTCTTACGTCAGCAGCGGCGTGTAGCACGGCCCTTGTGTACCAGGCCTGCACGACCCATGGTGCTCCTACGCGACTAGGGATGGCTAATATTTCGTCTGGTAAACTCTCCTTCTCAGTAACTTCACTTAGTGGAAGAGGAGGCGAAAAAAGAGAACGCATGTCTCAGATTATCCGTAGATATTCGACCGTTTCTGGAAAATAGATTGTCAAAGTTTTCGAGGTACTTTACGTGAATTTTACCGCGTTATACCCTCAGACGAATCATAGCATAGTGGTCAGCGTTGCAACTTCGTAATTTTGCACCGCTTGTTCGAAACCTGATTATTGTATTTATTTGTTTTATTTTATTTTGTTTCCATCTGTCTACCCATGTCCGTACGAGATTACTGCACGAATGCTTCTCATCAGATTAGGGGATACATGGGCTTTATATTTACCGTAAAAATACAATTGGATTTCAGAATAAGTGTCATACATTTATTGTATACAGAGTTAATCTAAATGATGGACCCACTTTCAAAACTTGGTATCTATTCAAGTATAAATCCAAAATGAACAAGCTTTATACCAATGTTAAGTAGTTCTAAGTTCTAGGGGACTGATGACCATAGATGTTAAGTCCCATAGTGCTCAGAGCCATTTTTTTATATACCAATGAAAAGAGGAAGTCTCAAAGTTTTTTTCCATAATGATTGATATTAATGTAATAAATTTAACAATTTGTAATAATTTGTAATTAATTAGTTTTTAATAATTATTTAGTAATTAGAAATGTGATATCAAAACTAGACATGGTTGTCTCACTGGGAATTCCGCGATCGTTCATTAAATAAAATATGGCGTTTCAGTCTTCGATCGCTGTTCTTTATTATCAAATACCGGTTTCGGGCTAGCTGCCCACCTTCAGATCTGTTAGACAATGTTAAAAATGTAATTAATAAGAGAGATACAGTTAGTGTGAAAAATAACTTAATTTACAAAAAGAAATTTTGGAATGTATTAAATGCCAACTTACCATGTGTTGTAGTTACAGAGTAACTTGTCCGTACAGAACACACAGTTCACTGTCATAAGTAAAGTAAATTTCAATCTGTTAAAACATTATATCGCAGTATTTAAGAGTAACCTGATTGGTAACAGTAAAAAGTGCCCTCTACCTATAACAATTGTGCATCTGTTATTATTTCGCCGAATATATTAATGGCGAATATTCTTTTTAATAAAACAATTTTTAATTTTTGCAAGTTGGTGGTTGAATACCGAATGTAGTACGAAACGCCCGCTGCACTACGATTTGCAACACACATTTCGCGTACTCAAGAACGCAGAAAACCTTGTGCTCCACAGTCGCCATCTCACTCACAGCTGACAATGAAACTGAATGACGGCCCTACTGCCGCGCGAACCCTACCGGGCCCCTCTGAAATCATCACAGCCCTGTCCGTCGTCGCCAGTCAAAAACTTCCTCTTCATTCGTTCAAATGGCTCTGAGCACTACGGGACTTAACATCTATGGTCATCAGTCCCCTAGAACTTAGAACTACCTAAACCTAACTAACCTAAGGACATCACACAACACCCAGTCATCACGAGGCAGAGAAAATCCCTGACCCCGCAGGGAATCGAACCCGGGAACCCGGGCGCGGAAAGCGAGAACGCTACCGCACGACCACGAGCTTTGGACACCTTCATTCGTATAAAGTTTGTTTATTTTGGATTTGTGCTTGAATACATAAGAATCTTTGAAAATGGGACCATCGTTTAGAATAACCCTATAATACACACACATCAAAAAAGTTTTGCATCACCCTGGTTCCCAGAACTCCTGAAGACAGATGTTGACTGTGGATTTTGTATCACAGGCAGAGTCCCTTTGACGGTTCAGAGATGTTACTAAAGCTGACCGCTGTCGTCGACCGGTTCTAGGCGCTTCAGTCCGGAACCACGCGGCTGCTATGGTCACAAGTTGGAATCCAGCCGTGCGCAAGGATGTGCGTGATGTCCTTAGGTTAGTTAGGTTTACGTAGTTCTAAATCTAGGGGACTGATGACCTCAGATGTTAAGTCCCATAGTGCTTAGAGCCGTTTCAACCATTAGATGTCACTAAGAACGCCCAAAGATGTAAACAACCATGCATAAGCAGCGCCTACTACACGGAGGGGGTCCGACAGCTGATCACTTCCAGGCATTCCACCAGGAAAGAGGTAGACGGCTCGTGTCGTCTGTAGCTCAACCATATCTAGACGGTGAACACCGCGGTTCGATCGCGTCTGAATTGTTACTTTGTGCCAGGAAGGGATTTCGACAAGGGAAATTTCCAGGTGCCTCGGAGTGAACCAAAGCGTTGTTGTTCGGACATGGAGGAGATACAGACAGACAGGAACTGTCGATGACATGCCTCGCTCAGGCCGCCGAGGGGCAACTACTGCAGCGGATGACCCGCTACCTACGGATTATGGCTCGAAGGAAATCTGACAGCAACGCCACCATGTTGAATAATGCTTTTCCTGCAGCCACAGGACGTCGTGTTACGACTCAAACTGTGCGTAATAGGCTGAATGATGAGCAATTTCACTCCCGACGTCCATGGCGAGGTTTATCTTTGGAACCACGACACCTTGCAGCGTGGTACAGATTGTCCGAACAAAATGCCGAATGGAACGCTCAGGATTGGTGTCACGTTCTCTTCACCGATGAGTATCGCATATTCCTTCAATCACACAATCGTCAGAGACCTGTTTGGAGGCAAACCGGTCAAGCTGAACGCCTTAGACACACTGTCCAACGAGTGCAGCTAGGTGGAGGTTCCCTGCAGTTTTGGGGTGGCATTATGTGTGACCGACGTACTTCGCCGGTGGACATGGAAGGCGCTGTAACGGTTGTACGATCCTTGAATGCCATCCTCAAACCGATAGTGCAAACATACCGGCAGCATATTGTTGAGGCATTCGTGTTTACGGACGACAGTTCGTGCCCCCATCGTGCACACCTTATGAATGACTTTCTTCATGATAACGACATCGCTCGACTAGAGTGGCCAGCATTTTCTCCAGAAATGAACCCTGTCGATAGATTGAAAAGGGCTTTTTATGGACGATGTGACCCACCAACCACTCTAAGGGATATACCCCGAATCGCCGAATGAGGAGTGCGACAATCTGGACCAACAGTGCCTTGATGAACTTGGAATAGTATGCCACGACCAATATAGGCATGCATCAATGCAAGAGGCCGTGCTACTGGGTATTAGAGGTACCTATGTGTACAGCAATCTGGACCACCAGCTCTGAAGGTCTCGCTGTGTGGTGGTACAACAAGCAATATGTGGTTTTCATGAGCAATAAAAAGGGCGGAAATGATTTTTATGTTGATCTCTGTTGCAATTTTCTGTACAGCTTGCTGAACCCTTGGAACCGAGGTAATGTAAAACATTTTTGATGTGTATGATATGTTGAGGGCCTACAATCTTATTAAATTCTCATATGCAGATATCCTATTCTCATATCAATTGTTATATTAACTCGATTTTGATTCTTCAGTGAGATTTAGCGCATTTCCTTAGATGACACAGATGTAGAAACAATCGTATCACAGATATTCCGAAAACCATGAGCATAGCGCAAATGCAGGTTTGTCACAGCGACATTTCTTCGTATGAATGTCACTTGGGAAAGAAATATCGTTAACACTGGTGAAGATATCCGTTGACAATAATTTCGCGACAAACAATGCACAAAGGATCACCTTTCCGACAACTAGCGTTTGCAACTGATTACGAATCGAGATACGTTACAGGAATTTCACGAGAAACAATTTCAAATGATTTTCTCATTACTTTTTTTTTCAATTCGTTCACCTGACATACAGTTAGTAGACGAATAAGGATAACTTTATATCAATATACACTGGAAAAGATTAGTGAAGCAATCTTCTAAAGTTATACGTACATAAATGAAAAACAAAAAGAGAAGTAATAATCGAAATTTGAACACGGTGCAAAAGTGTGAAACCGCGATGCCAACCACTGCGTCACTATTTCGTCTCACAGTATTACGCAGTAAAAGGCACACTAAGTACCTCGAAAACTTTGATCGTCTTTTTTTTAGAAACGATCGAGTATCTACAGATAAGCTGAGATGCGTGTTCTGGTTCCTCTTCGACTGACTCAAATTCCCGGGAAATTGGGTGATGACACTTGCTGTGTTCTGTGTGTGTATTCCAAGGCTCTAAACTTCTGAGGTCATCGGTCGCTGGACTTACACACTACTTAAACTAACTTATGCAACGAACAACACACACATCCATGGCCGAGGGAGGACTCGAATATCCGTCGGGAGGGGCTGCGCAATCCCAGACATGGCACCTCTAACCACGTGGCCACTCCGCGCGGCCCTGCTCCGTTCTCCTGGCAAGTTAAGACACCGGGTACGTCTCCCCCTATGAGAATTTTCCGACTATTGGGACGCTGGTTTTCTTCACAGACGGTGATACAGAATTGTTTGGGATGAGCATTAAAATTGGATGCACTCTCGTTTCCTCATTGTGAACTGCGTTTCGAAGAGGTTTTGATTCCCTACTGTTTGCACAGCACGAGCGTACCTCATGTGAAGTCGCTGCTGGAAAGCACGAGCGGCTGGAGATTTTTGGAGCAGGTAGCTTACACTACTTGCACCAAGAAGAAATGCAGATGATAAACGGGTATTCATTGGACAAATATATTATGTTAGAACTGCCATGTGATTACATTTTCACGCAGTTTGGGTGCATAGATCCTGAGAAATCAGTACCCAGAACAACCACCTCTGGCCGTAATAACGGCCTTGATAAGCCTGGGCATTGAGTCAAACAGAGCTTGGATGGCGTGTACAGGTACGGCTGCCCATGCAGCTTCAACACGATACCACAGTTCATCAAGAGTAGTGACTGGCGTATTGTGACGAGCCAGTTGCTCGGCCACCATTGACCGGTGTAGTGTAACGACGTAAGTTTTGTATAAATGATTTTCTTTTGACATATGACCATGTGCAGACTTCGTCACCAACGTCAGCTGCAAAACACTTCAAAATTATTTAAACTCTTTTTAAAGTTGTCGCTGAATGGTTCTTGAACGAAACTGTAATTAAAACATCATCATTTGAGTCGTATGCGCAGAATTACGTCACTCAGTCCAATTGGTTTGCGCAAAAATTTTTTCAATTTAGATGTCGTTTGTTTCTTCTCAGAAATTATATTAATGCAAGTTATCTGCTTTAGTAAATATTAAAACCACATTGAATAAACTTCCAAGACTCAAACTCGCGATGAACGATGTCAAAAATTAATAATCTTGTCAAATAAATTAGTAATACTTCTTCCTTAACATAATTCTTCATAAATAAATTCTCAGAACACGGATTTAAACTTTTGTAGTATACACTAGTTTATTATCTTCCTATATACTACATATAGACGTGAACCTGAGCCTTGACAAGATAGGACTGAACATTTACAACATGATTAAACTTTTCTATGACGTCATTGTTGTAGAAACATTACAAATTCTTATTTTTTCAGTTTTTAGAAGCACGACGCAACAACTCGGTTTCAGGATCTTCTGTTGCTCTTTGGCTGTCGACCCGCAACGTACGAGGTGCATTCAAGTTCTAAGGCCTCCGATTTTTTTTTCTAATTAACCACTCACCCGAAATCGATGAAAATGGCGTTACTTCTCGATGTAATCGCCCTGCAGACGTACACATTTTTCACAACGCTGACGTCATGATTCCATGGCAGCGGCGAAGGCTTCTTTAGGAGTCTGTTTTGACCACTGGAAAATCGCTGAGGCAATAGCAGCACGGCTGGTGAATGTGTGGCCACGGAGAGTGTCTTTCATTGTTGGAAAAAGCCAAAAGTCACTAGGAGCCTGGTCAGGTGAGTAGGGAGCATGAGGAATCACTTCAAAGTTGTTATCACGAAGAAACTGTTGGGTAACGTTAGCTCGATGTGCGGGTACGTTGTCGTGGTGAAACAGCACACGCGCAGCCCTTCCCGGACGTTTTTGTTGCAGTGCAGGAAGGAATTTGTTCTTCAAAACATTTTCGTAGAATGCACCTCGTATAGTGGCCAGCAATTTTCTCTCTGGTCCCGGCAGTGAAGATGCTGTCTCCGTTCGTTGCGCCGCCCTCTCCGTACATGAAACATAAAAATAAATACAAAACTTTAGATAATTCACAACCATTACAAATATTACAAAATACATAAACAAAACACTAAATTAAACTTATATTCACCTGCAAACCGGGCTGACACTGGTGGATGTGTGACGCTTCAATTTCGCGTCCCAGTACATACCCCACCCACAAGCTCAGTTTGTCAGGTTTTAACCGAAAATAAAACTTATTCTATATACAATATTTAACTGTTAATATTATACATTTTTCTCATATTTTCCGTAATCTAAAGTCCTTGCTCTTAGATAGATTCAATCCTTTTATGGCGATATTGTTGTGACTATTTGTCATTTACTTTTAATTGTGCTATTATGGTAATTCATAAACGAATATATGGAGATTACTCCTTTTCATTTAATAGTTGCTAGTAAATAATAATTTAGTACTTTCTTTAACGTTGTTACATTAGGACAGACCGTTCAAATTGTGATAGGTTAGTTTCAGTTTTATTCATTTACTAGAGTTATTCTTTCCAAAATATATATTACTAATAAGTTTCTCACTATGACTAATAGTACTATTTACTTTACGTCGTTCTTTTCCATAATGCTTTATTTATGCCTGAGGTCAAGAAGAAATCAAGCAAAACTTTCTTTAGAATCTCGGCACGGCTTTCTTTACCTTCGGACACTTTGTTGGGTAATGGCAATTTATTTAGGGGAAACAAGCGAGAGAGCCCCGTTTGGTGTGTTCTACATTAACACTATTACAAATCTCTATTAAAGGCACTCTGCTATGTTCTCGTGAGCCATATAGCTCTGGACGCCCATGGTCCCTAAAATTATTAACCATCCCCTTTGGTTCCTACTATCCGAGTAAATATAAAATATACAAAATTCTTTCTGACCTAATAACAAAAATTTCTTCCATATAAATCCCCTTTTAGTTATCTTTCCCTTTTTAAAGTACCGGTAGATTATTGTAGAACACTTATTTAAACTTCCTGTCATTTTTTAAAATAACACGTAACTATCACGAAAAACTTCACATGAATAAACTATGAACGCTCGACCATATGTAACATATACTAAATATTAACTTATTTAGGAATGAAGGTTTAATTTGATCGACACTATATAATCATTTAATTACACCTGATGAAGGTTCCATAAGAAGTAACGCTTTGGGATGTACAATCTTATGAACAACATATGGACCTTCAAAGATAAAGAAGGATTTTCTACATTCCTTGTTGATCTTCGAACTTTTAGGATGAGATCGTACTAATACAAGGTCTCCTACCTGAAATTAGGGTTCTATAGCATGTTCTTTTGACAGCTTAATGATAAATTACAATTGGGTCTTTTATAATTTTGACTAACAGTTCCCTTTAGTCGCCCTGTATTAAAGGACTTTACTAATTTTCCGAGCTTTCTATGATAACGTCACCTACAACTTGACCTTCATTAATTACCTGAGGATGATTTATCTCATTATCGTTGTTGTGTAATTTCCGCATTTTAGAGTTATTACCCCGATTTTGTTGGCTCTCTTTATCTTTAGATTGACGTTTTATATAACAAAACCGGCTATGATTGTTGTTGTTAAATTTTCGTGGTTCTGAATTATTATTATTTCGAGAATTGTCATTTCTACGAAATCTAAATTTCTCGTCTTCCCGCTCTCTATTAAGTATATCTAACTGTTCTAAATATCCTAATAATTCGCAAGGTTGTGACCATTCCCTTTCTATCATTCTTTCCTTTACATAATACGGTAACCTACTAATTAGGACTCGTCTTAGATGACTTTCAATAATTAGTTCTTCAATTAATTTAGCACGGTTTAAATGCCATTCGAAATAATTCCTATAACCTCCCCACTGTTTAGAATAAGGAGGAGAGTCTAACAACTCTAAAGTTAAGTGTTGTTTTCCTCTTGACCAATAATTTTGTTTAAACTGCTTAACAAAATCATCCCAGTCCCTATATTCAGTTCTATGCAGTACTAACCATTCTGCAGCTTCTGCTTCTAAATGTCCTATTACAAATTGAATCCGTTTTTCATTACTCCATTTAGGAGATAATGAAGTTTCAAAAGCTTTTATAAAAATTGTAGGGTGAAGTTCTCCTCCTGGTTTGAATACAGGAAATCATCTTGCTACATTTGAATTTGTCGTTATATCATCCCAACATTCTGCGAAAGACATAGTTGGATTTTGTTTAGATTGCAGAGACGGAGTTGCGTCGGATTTGCTTGCCGTGATTTCTTTATTTGTATTGTTGTCGTCCGAGCTAGCAAACACGATGCGACTGTTGTCTCTGATTACGTTATTACTTCTACTACTTGAAATGTTTTCATTATTATCTAATTCCGATAACCGTTTAGTAATTTGCTGTATTCGCATTTCTGTATTGGATACACGGTTAGCTAATAACGATTCTTCACTGTGTTCACGATGTGAACGTTCTGTACCTTCGTCAATGTTATTATCTTTGGAAGTCTCAAGGTTACTGCATATTTCGGTAATTAAAAATTTCATGTTTTCTATTTCAGTATGATCTTTTTCTACTCGATGAGTTAATGTCTCTAATTCTACATTATCTATTGAAGAAATCTCTACAGGTTTGGTAGAAACCTCTTTAATAGATTCTAATAATTCTCTACGAACAGTTTCTGTTTGCATAGAAAATTCATCTCGTAACTTATCCTTATTTTTCTCTATTTAATTTACAACTAAGACATTGACATTATCTAGTCTCTTAGTTAAGTCAGTAATATCATTTCGCATGCGAGCTTTTTCCTCACGCGATTCCTGGATATGTTCTTCTAACCTTTCACAATTATCAGCAATCTTATTACTAAGTCCTACTAGTTTTTCCTGCATTCCAACTTTAGAAGCCTCTATTTTATGACTTAATTCTCGACTGGTTTCATTAAGATGTTCCTGTAACCTGTATGTAGATTTTGTTAGCTCCCCTTTAAGTTCCTCTTTTAATCTAGCCGTAGTTTCTTCGTTAGATTGTTTTAATTCCTGTTTTAGGAGGAGGAGGAGAGTAGTGTTTAACGTCCCGTCGACAACGAGGTCATTAGAGACGGAGCGCAAGCTCGGGTGAGGAAAGGATGGGGAAGGAAATCGGCCGTGCCCTTTCACAGGAACCATCCCGGCATTTGCCTGAAGCGATTTAGGGAAATCACGGAAAACCTAAATCAGGATGGCCGGAGACGGGATTGAACCGTCGTCCTCCCGAATGCGAGTCCAGTGTGCTAACCACTGCGCCACCTCGCTCGGTATTCCTGTTTTAGTTCCTCTTTTAATCTAGCAGTAGATTTTTCGTTAGATTGTTTTAATTCAGCTAAAAAATCCCCGTTAGATTGTATTAATTTAGCGATCGCCCTAAAAAGAGATCTCATGCTCGTATCGGACACAGATTGCTCTTCGTCTGACATTTCACTTCCCGACATTATTGTAAAATATTAACTAGTTACACACGCAGACTTGTAATCAACAATCCTATTAAAAGCACACTCCCTATGTACCTCACTCCACTTCCAACTTAAAACAGACTCACCGGACACTAATATTGTAATTTGTAGTTCTCGGTGATCAGTGTGCTGCTATGGGCTGCAGAAGTAACAGCCGTCGATGCAGCCGCTGAGATGCTACGACCCCGCTTCTGCAACCGGCAGGACGCTGAGTCGAACAACGGAGACGTCACTGGCTGCAACCACGCCCGGCCGCAGCGTAGACAGGCGAAGCCCTCAGCAACACCTCTAATACCAGCCGGAGGAACGCCCCCCAGCTGACGTACTGGGCCTGTTAGTTTAGGGAGAAAAAAGGTTGTCGGGGTCTGCAGCGTTCAGCTGCTGCCCAACAGATGCGCCTTCTCGTCGAATAACTGCGTGACCGTACTGCTTGGCTGCGCTCCGTCAGATGCCCACACCCTCGCAGTCGCCGCTGGCTGGTGTTGGCTCCACGAAGACTCGCGTTGACTTCCGAAGGACTCTTGATGTTTTGTTTCGTACCTGTGTGTCTTAGTTGCACACTAGTCCTGTTTATAAGGTCGCCACGGTGTAGTGTAACGACGTAAGTTTTGTATAAATGATTTTCTTTTGACATATGACCATGTGCAGACTTCGTCACCAACGTCAGCTGCAAAACACTTCAAAATTATTTAAACTCTTTTTAAAGTTGTCGCTGAATGGTTCTTGAACGAAACTGTAATTAAAACATCATCATTTGAGTCGTATGCGCAGAATTACGTCACTCAGTCCAATTGGTTTGCGCAAAAATTTTTTCAATTTAGATGTCGTTTGTTTCTTCTCAGAAATTATATTAATGCAAGTTATCTGCTTTAATAAATATTAAAACCACATTGAATAAACTTCCAAGACTCAAACTCGCGATGAACGATGTCAAAAATTAATAATCTTGTCAAATAAATTAGTAATACTTCTTCCTTAACATAATTCTTCATAAATAAATTCTCAGAACACGGATTTAAACTTTTGTAGTATACACTAGTTTATTATCTTCCTATATACTACATATAGACGTGAACCTGAGCCTTGACAAGATAGGACTGAACATTTACAACATGATTAAACTTTTCTATGACGTCATTGTTGTAGAAACATTACAAATTCTTATTTTTTCAGTTTTTAGAAGCACGACGCAACAACTCGGTTTCAGGATCTTCTGTTGCTCTTTGGCTGTCGACCCGCGACGTATAGTGGCCAGCAATTTTCTCTCTGGTCCCGGCAGTGAAGATGCTGTCTCCGTTCGTTGCACCGCCCTCTCCGTACATGAAACATAAAAATAAATACAAAACTTTAGATAGTTCACAACCATTACAAATATTACAAAATACATAAACAAAACACTAAATTAAACTTATATTCACCTGCAAACAGGGCTGACAGTGGTGGATGGGTGAAGCTTCAATTTCGCGTCCCACTACACCAGACGTTTTCAGTTGGTGAGAGATCTGGAGAATATGCTGGCCATGGCAGCAGTCGAACATTTTCTGTATCCAGAAAGGCCCGTACAGGACCTGCAACATGCGGTCGTGCATTATCCTGCTGAAATGTAGGGTTTCGCAAGTTTCGAATGAAGAGTAGAGCCACGGGTCGTAACACATCTGAAATGTAACATCCAGTGTTCAAAGTGCCGTTAATGTGAACAAGAGGTGACCGAGACATGTAACCAATGGCATCCCATACCATCACGCCGGGTGATAAGCCAATATGGCGATGACAAATACACGCTTCCAATGTGTGTTCACCGCGATGTCGCCAAACACGGATGCGACCATCATGATGCTGTAAACAGAACCTGGATTCATCCGAAAAAATGACGTTTTGCCATTCGTGCACCCAGGTTCGTCGTTGAGTACACCATCGCAGGCGCTCCTGTCTGTGATGCAGCGTCAAGGGTAACCGCACCCACGGTCTCCGAGGTGATAGTCCATGATGCTGCAAACGTCGTCGAACTGTTCGTGCAGATGGTTGTTGTATTGCACACGTCCCCATCTGTTGACTCAGGGATCGAGACGAGGCTGCACGATCCGTTACAGCCATGCAGATAAGATGCCTGTCATCTCGACTGCTAGTTATACGAGGCCGTTGGGATGCAGCACGGCGTTCCGTATCACCCTCCTGAACCCACCGATTCCATATTCTGCTAACAGTCATTGGATCTCGACCAACGGGAGCAGCAATGTCGCGATACGATAAACCGCAACCTCGATAGGCTACAATCCGACTTTAATCAAAGTCGGAAACGTGATGGTACGCATCTCTCCTCCGTACACGAGGCATCACAACAACGTTTCACCAGGCAACGCCGGTTAACTGCTGTTTGTGTATGAGAAATCTGTTGAAAACTTTCCTCATGTCAGCACGTTGTAGGTGTCGCCACCGCCGCCAACGTTGTGTGAATGCTCTGAAAAGCTAATCATTTGCATATGACAGCATCTTCTTCCTGTCGGTTAAATTTCGCGTCTATAGCAGAGCATCTTCGTGATGTAGCAATTTTAATGGCCAATAGTGTATATAGAGCGATGATTTCACAGTACACGTCTTCGAATTTTGTGTAGTCGTCTTCAGTCCGAAGAATGGTTTCATGCAGACCTCAAGGCTTGCCTGTCCTTTTCAGGTCTCTGCGCAACTAGTGCTCCTTATATTTACCTCAAACTGCTTGCTGTCTTCAAGCCTTGGTAATCCCTTTTCAGTTTTTACCGCACACACTTCCTGCCATCGCTCACGATCTGTCTTTCCAGAAACTATCCCTCCTCTCTGTCAAATTCTGCCGCAAAGCTCTTCCCCGAGATTCGATTCAGCGACTCGATCGATCACTGGATGCTTCCAGTGGCGTGACGGGCAGAGTGGGCGTGGCGCGCAGGGCAGCAGAGGGGGGCGTGGCAGGCGGGTGGTTGCGAGGCCGCCTGGAGCCGAGGCGACCCGTGTTGGCGAAGCAGAGGCGGCAGGCGGAGCGGGAGATTAGTTTCTAACGTTCCGTCGACTGCGAGGTCATTAGTGACGGAGCACAAGTTCGGATTAGGGAAGGATGGGGAAGGAAATCGGCCGTGCCCTTTCAAAGGAACCATCCCGGCATCGGCCTGAAACGTTTGAGGGAAATCACGGAAAACCTAAATCACGATGGCCGGAAACGGATTTGATCCGTCTTCCTCGCGAATGCGAGTCCAGTGTGCCAACCACTGCGCCACATCGCTCGGTCTCGCGATAGGCGGCCTCCCGTAACCACAAATCTGGACGCTACCGGAACTTGCGCCGCACTGCTCATCTGAGCAGGTGTGATGCTGGTCGTCGAAGCTTGTTACTCAGGTTTGTACTGTGGCAACGATACGTGGTACAGAGAAGTAGGACACGTCCTTTTACTGACGACAACGCTCTGAACGCTCTGAACGGTCCAGAATCACATTCGTATCGGCAGCATGTAAAATTAATCCAAGTCGAAGAAAATGATAACTATCAATTTCGGAAAATTAATAACTACCCAGAGATCGAGGTGTCGGATAGAAGAATTGGTGAGACGCATCTGCTGATTTACCTATCTTTTTCGGCAACGTCATATTTCTCTGGCAAAGTAAATTTTATGTTAGTTTCACCAAAACAGGCAGCTACAAATAATAAAAAACTGGCGTAAGCTGGTATGCTGCCATATAGACTGTAAATTACTGTGTAACGTATGTTTTTTTTTTTACTTTATTTTTATTTTATTATCAGACAGCTAATGTTTTAGTGATGAAAATGACTCGTAATTCAAATTATATTAAAGTTACAAGAAAACAGATTGCACTAGCAGAAAGAGGAAGTAATTTACTGCTAGAAAGGTGTGTTGTAAGTACTCTGTTTAGGTTTTTATGTTGGTAACGCCACGTAAAGCTCTGTATGAAAATCACTGACTGTGCTGTGTGCAGTCTGTGGCTGGTTGGCATTGTTGCAATACTCGCTATTGTAGTGTTGGGCAGTTGGAGGTGAGCCGCCAGCAGTGGTGAATGTGGGGAGAGAGATGGCAGAGTTTTGAGAGCGGACGATCTGGACGTGTGTCCATCTGAAAAAGGAAATTTGTATGACTGGATGTCATGAACTGATATATATATGACTTTTGAACACTATTAAGGTAAATACATTGTTTGTTCTCTACCAAAATCTTTCATTTGCTAACTATGCCTATCAGCAGTTATTGCCTTCAGTAGTTAGAATGTTTCATTTAGCTGGCAGTATTGGCGGTCGCTGCATTGCAGTAGTTTGAGTAACGAAGATTTTTGTCAGGTAAGTGATTCATGAAATGTTTAGGTTATTGTCAGTCAGGGCCATTCTTTTGTAGTGATTATTGAAAGTCAGATTGCGTTGCGCTAAAAATATTGTGTGTCAGTTTAGTGTTGATCAGAATAAGTAAAGAGAGGAATGTCTGAGTACGTTGAGTTTTGCTCAGCTGTTTGAAAATCAAATAACGTAGAGTTTTACCAGCACAGTCATTTATAAATTTTTCTAAGGGGTCGTTACAGTGTCAATTTGTCAGTAATAAATGTTAGGCATTGACAGTAAGTTAGTGAATTTGCGCAGTCATGCTTATTATACTTTCATTAATTGTGGTCGAATTACCTGATCTCACAACTAACTGCAACATCCTCTAGTGTAATGAGATTCTAGCGAAAATCAAGTTTACAGAAATTTTAATTCTCTTTTGGTTCATATTTTCCGTCTAATCGTAGATACGTCCAGCCCGAATGTATTTAAGAGCCGGCTTGATGCTGGAGAGGGGACTCAGCGTGTGTTGAACGCCTGGAGCAGGACCTGTCTGGAGCGGTACCTGTGTCGTACAATGTGAGGCGAATCGGCCGCACACTTCATTGTGAACTTAGAACAGTTCACATGTGTGTGTCGCAGCGCTTCGATGGTTTTGCCTACTTCTTCGATTTCTCGAGTGCGATTCTAAGGATCTGTATAATTTCCAATTGAGGGTGTTGGTCGAGTTTTTGTACTTTTGCTGTTTAACTACACTCAGAACATGTATTTTTTGTTCCTGACGAACAGTCAGGCCTTGTGAAACTCCTGGCAGATTAAATCTTTGCGCCGGACCGAAACTCGAACCTGCGACATTTTCCTTAAGCAGAAAACTGTTCTGTCGACTTTTTTTTCTTGTACAATCGCACCGTTCTGGACTTAGACCATTGTCAAGTTTCTTTCCTAAAACTTCATCGATGGCGCATTACACTATACTGACTGTGTTGGCATAAGCTGTCGCTAGCACACCGGTCGGCAAAGACGTAGCGCGAAAATCAACAGTAAGTGCTGGACCAAGCGTTCCTATCAGGAGAGAGGCCAGAGACAGACTCGCAAGCAGCACGCCGCCAACGCCCTCTCGACAGCAAGTATTTAGATCGCCACCACTCATCGAAGGGTCTCAGTCACTAGCCCAGTCACTCACTAGCTTAGTTACTGACTCACTTCTAGTTTGATGTCTGTCAGGACATTCGCATAGCAACCGATACTGCCTGCAAGAGAACTATTTCTGAAGAACTTGTACACACAACACATGGACTCTATTTAAGTTAAGTAGCAGCTATCTGACCACGTAAATGTGTTAATCCATGTGTGCATTTGTGTTGTAGAAACAGGATTCCGGCCACCCATAATAAAATTCTGTTCCTTGATTCCGACGGCACAAAACTCTACTTCCCACGCCCGGGTTCCCGGGTTCGATTCCCAGCGGGGTCATGGATTTTCTCTGCCTCGTGATGACTGGGTGTTGTGTGCTGTCCTTAGATTAGTTAGGTTTAAGTAGTTCTAAGTTCTAGGGGACTGATGACCATAGATGTTAAGTCCCATAGTACTCAGAGCCATTTAAACCATTTAAACAAAACTCTACAATGGTGTCCGCCTCCGTAGCGTAGCGGTAGCGTTACCGCATACCACGCCAGGGTTCGATTCCAGGCAGGGGACTGGATGTTGTGTGTCCTTCTTCATCATTTTCATCATCATTGACTCTCAAGTCGCCGATGTGGCGTCACTTGCAATACGGCGACCGAACTTCCCCGAATGGGGACTCCCGGCCAACAATGTCATACGACCATTTAATTTTTTCTACAGCGGTGACAAGGACACTACATTGACTGAGCTGTCCAAGGCTCACTGATAAACTGTTCTCACAACTTCACTTCCACCAGTATCACATTTCCTACCTTCCAAACTTCACAGAAGTTCTCCTAAACACCTTAGGGCACAAACGCTCATGGAAGGAAGGATACTGCGGAGAATTGGTTTAGCTAAAGCGTTAGGGGTTGTTTATAAAATTAATTTTTATTCTTCAGCGGAAATGTTTGCCGTACAGAGTCCGTATGAGCTGCTATGCAGGCTAATATACTTTTTGGCGAGCCGCTTTATTTGAAGGTCATTGGTTTGAAGTTGTTCTTCGATTCTCCCGTTTAGTGGTTACTGTTAGAACTCCCCTGCCTGCCGCGTACTGTGTTTTCCTATACCACGTCGGCGTAGTTGTTATTTAAATTGGTTGTGTCCGCATTTTTACTCTACTCCAGTATGCCACGTTCTACGGGACTTTGGCTTGTTAATTAATTGCTGATTGTTGTAATTCCGGAACTCCTGCCTCTGAATCGTGGGGGGATCTGAAAGCTTGTGTTCGCCATTTGAGAATAGCTCAGTATAACCATAGTAATGTGAATTTCTTTAAGTAAGCAAGCTCTGAAAGGTTTTCCTACCGTTTAAAGACGGCTCATTGTAACCTTACTATTTTCCAAATTGCAAACATTTCTTCAGAGGTTTATTTCTCTCTTGAAAAACAGCTTAAGGTTTAAAAAGTTTTCCTTTTTTATTGTTTTAGTTTTTTTTAAAGGCACCTCAGGATACATGTTTGCTATTTCAGTACATCCATTACAGGTGGTATATAGTAATTTAAATTATCCACCCTTTGCAGGCGGCTATTTTTTAACTGTGGTCTTTTGTAAGCATTAGTTTAAAGTAACGTTCTCCTTATACCACTTGGTGGTAGTGTTAAGGCTGAGTCTCGGACACTTGTTGATTAGCAAATTCAAAATGGTCCAAATGGCTCTAAGCACTATGGGACTTAACATCTGAGGTCATCAGTTCCCTAGAACTTAGAACTACTTAAACCTAACTAAGGACATCACACACATCCATATCCGAGGCAGGATTCGAATCTGCGACCGTAGCAGCAGCGCGGCTCCAGACTGAAGCGCCTAGAACCGCTCGCTCACACCGGCCGGCTGTTGATTAGCAGAGTATGATGTATTAATTGGCTTTTGGTGTGTTTAGTTCACCTCAACCTACTTGTGTAACATTGCTCAAGTTATTCCACATGTAGACTGACGCCAGGATCAGCTAGAGGACCAGTGCTCAATCACTACGTTGTACATTGTTCTTAACTTGTGCGTAAAGCTACAAAATCTGTTGGCATTTTTATTTTTAGGTAAGTGAAATTTCTGTTTTATTGAGTGGAAAACTGTTAGACAGTTTAGATTTCTAGCCAAATTTTGCTTTGATTCAAATTTCTCTGAAATTTTGTTTTGGGGCCCATTTTACCAGTCAGATTGATGAGCTTGTTTGTAGGACCATATTTTGCTTAATTGCCTCAAATTAAAATTTTTTAATTAAAGTGTGTCTAACATCTGTTCTGACTATCAGTTGTGCTACTCAGATTGCTGAGCTCGTTTGTGAAATCTTCACTTGCGTAACTGTTTTCTGCATGCTACGAGTGTGTTGTGTAACAGCAGGTAAAACGAAAAATGACATTTTTGCTCTACACTCGACTTGGGTTTGGTCCTGCCACTCCCATGCCCGCATCTCGTGGTCGTGCGGTAGCGTTCTCGCTTCCCACGCCAGGGTTCCCGGGTTCGATTCCCGGCGGGGTCAGGGATTTTCTCTGCCTCGTGATGGCTGGGTGTTGTGTGATGTCCTTAGGTTAGTTAGGTTTAAGTAGTTCTAAGTTCTACGGGACTGATGACCATAGATGTTAAGTCCCATAGTGCTCAGAGCCATTCTGAACCTGCCACTCCAGCAGCCCATGTCCTGTTATCTTGCCATATCAGTAGGATGTGGAGATTGGGGGAGTCTTTCAGAGCCGAGTATGGTGTTCATCATTTGCGAGGCGTAAATGATTCACGTAATTCAGGTGATCGAAAGACAACTGCCAGCCGCCACCTGCATAATACGGTGATATGCTACAGCCTAAACTGAGGATCTGGCTTCGGTGTGCCGTTCCCCTCACGTGCCCAACGTGTGGACCGCGTGTCTTCTGGGACTCGGCCAGTATCGGTTTTCCTCGCTCCTACCAGTGCAAAATAGTTCAAAAGGCTCTGAGCACTATGGGACTTAACTTCTGAGGTCATCAGTCCCCTAGAACTTAAACCTAACTAACCTAAAGACATCACACACATCCATTCCCGAGGCAGGATTCGAACCTGGGACCGTAGCGGTCGCGCGGTTCCAGACTATAGCGCCTAGAACCGCTGGGCCACCTCAGCCGGCTCCTACCGGTGCAGCGCGACTTTTGATTTTGTACTGCGGTGCGGCATTTTGCGGCCGGCACGACTCTCTTCATTTCGGCAGCATCACGAGGCCAGCTCTGTTCATTCTTGGCTATTTGTTCACGGTATCAAGGACTTTCACAGATTCAGTGGCTGTTTACGTAAACAGAGGCAGCCTAGTGATCTATCGTCACAAGCGTTTAAAAATGAATCGGAACGATGGAATAGAGGAATCAGAAATCTCAGTAGCTATTACGAGGTAGCATATTAGACACGTACCACAAATTTCCTTATGAAACGACATTACAACACCATGCAGAAATAATTTGAGCATTTAGTTGGCAATGAAAGAACAAAAACTTACGACGGTCGGCAGATGGGATTCATTGTTTTGTACGAGAGTGAGTCAAATGAAAATAATAAATATTTTTTAAAATATTATTCATTGTGCAGAAGTGGTACAAAGCTGTATCACTTTTCAACATAATCCCCCCCATGCTCAATGCAAGTTCTCCAGTGCTTACAAAGTGCATAAATTCATTTAGAAAAAAATTCTTTTGCTAGTCCGCGCAACCAATCATGCACCGCGTGGCGTACCTCTTCATCAGAACGGAACTACTTTCCTCCCATTGCGTCTTTGAGTGGTCCAGACATAAGAAAATCACCTGGGGCAAGATCTGGTGAACATGGTGGATTAGGAAGACACTCCAAATGCAGGTCTGTGATTGTTGCAACTTTTGTACGGGCAGTGTGGGGCCTTGCATTGTCATGTTGCAAAACGACACCTGCTGACAGCAATCTACGTCGATTTGATTTGATTGTGGGCCGTAGATGATTTTTTAGGAGATATGTGTATGATGCACTGGTGACTGTGGTCCCTCTAGGCATGTAATGCTCCAAAATGACGCCTTTTTCGTCCCGAAAGAGAGTCAGCATAACCTTCCCTGCTGATGGTTCTGTTCGAAACTTCTTTGGTTTTGGTGATGAGGAATGGCGCCATTCCTTGCTCGCCCTCTTCGTTTCCGGTTGGTGGAAGTGAACCCATGTTTCGTCCACAGTAATGAATCTTGCAAGGAAGCCATCACCTTCTCGTTCAAAGCGCCGGAGAAGTTCTTCACAAGCATCAACACTTCGTTCTCTCATTTCATAAGTCAGCTGCCGCGGCACCAATCTTGCAGACACTTTGTGAGACTGGAGCAAATTTTGCACAGTGTGGTGTTGTAACCCATGGCTAATCTGTAAACACGCTGCAATGTCATCCAGTGTCACTCGGCGGTTTTCCTTCACTACGATTTCAACTACTGCAATGTTCTGTGGAGTCACAACTCGTTGTGCCTGACCTGGACGAGGACATCTTCCACTGTAGTCACACCATTTGCGAACTTCCAACTCCATTCGTAGACTTGCTGCTGTGACAAACATGCATCACCGTACTGAACCTTCAATTCGTCGATGAATTTCAAAAGGTTTCACACCTTCACTACGCAAAAACCGAATAACAGAACGCTGTTCTTGCCTGGTACAAGTAGCAAGTGGGGCGGCCATCTTTATACTGATACTGCGACGGTATGTGTGCATCTGCACTATGCTGCCGCCTACAGGCCATTCTGCACGCTGTTTTTAGCACGCTTACTAACTTACAGGATAACGGCGCGAAATTTCGATTTGTTATTACAAATTTAAGGTTTTCATTTGGCTCACCCCCGTATATCAAGAACACATTGTGCTAAATTTGCACTCATTGAACGGGTGACGGAATTGGTGGTACGAGTAGTGAGGTTTCTGAATTCGCACGCATTATTCCACTGCCGCCTGTAACAGTTTTCGACGGAACTGAATGAAGAATGTATGGAGAGTTTATATATTATTACAAAGCATGTTGGCTAAGCCGAGGAGAATGCCTGGAACAGTTTTCTATTTAAACCCCGACATTGTTAAACTCATGAAGGAAAAGGGGTTTGCAGGAACAATAAGAACACTCAGAATGCACTGCAGACCTCACCTTTTAAGTGTAGGGAAGATCGAGTCAGATGTTTCCAAGCCCATGTGGTATGCCATCAGCCCCGTTGGGCTCAGTTTGTTAGAGGAAGATGGGGGCAGGCGGGGTGTACCGCCAGAAGTGCCGCTAAAAGTGTCGAATTATAAGAAAACTACTTGTGAACGCAAAAAGAAATAGAGAGTAGACTCGAAGGTAGACTTATGCTACGCCGGCCGGAGGGCCGAGTGGTTCTAGGCGCTACAGTCTGGAACCGCACAACCGCTACGGTCGCAGGTTCGAATCCTGCCTCGGGCATGGATGTGTGTGATGTCCTTAGGTTAGTTAGGTTTAAGTAGTTCTAACTTCTAGGGAACTGATGACCTCAGAAGTTAAGTCCCATAGTGCTCAGAGCCATTCGAACCATTAGACTTATGCTACAGCCTGATATCAAACAAGTTAGATGGAAACATCTTTTCGTACCTTCTTGTATCAAAATCGCTTTGGACTGTACTGCTGCTATGATGTCAAGCGATCTGTTCAGCAATGATGTACTACTTCTCCCTAAGTTTGCAACGATTATGTCGTCCCTAACGCTTACATGCTACTTCATACAGTCACGCTATGTACTAAAATAATCCCACTTTTGTCGCTTTTATAATTGTGTGGAGCATTACCTTGGAGAAGCAAGTCTTGATACTGAGAACAGCCCAAGGTAAGGAAGCTCTTGGTCCAGCCAGCGGAGTGCTGCTCTGGCTTGCATTAGACTGGACAGATGACGTTTGTCAACACGCCTACGCCGTGGCTCCATGAAACACGCCACGGCGATGAATCTCCAAGATTCAGAGGCTCCCAAAACAAGCAAACGTCCGCACTTGCTTCTGAGGGCACTTTATGGTGGTCCATAACTGCCAACGATAATTTACTCTCTGCTATTCCATCACCATACATCATCTCTTAAAACCTGCCCTCGCTGTACCTAATTTTCTTCGCTTTTGTCGAATCCTTCCGGAAACTTTTGAGTATTGCTTCGTCTCTGTTTTTTGAAATCCTTCACTCGTCTGCTGATCTGCAGTCTTTCTAAGCTTAGAACACGACTGGAAATTATCTCTGTGTTCCAGTACAGTTTGATGTTGTTCTCTCCAGCCAAATGGAGTGCAAAAGCCTATGCATTTCAGTCATTTTTAGAGATAAATTGTACTGTCTGAACAAGGCTCTGAGCACTATGGGACTTAACATCTATGGTCATCAGTCCCCTAGAACTTAGAACTACTTAAACATAACTAACCTAAGGACAGCACACAACACCCAGCCATCACGAGGCAGAGAAAATCCCTGACCCCGCCGGGAATCGAACCCGGGAACCCGGGCGTGGGAAGCGAGAACGCTACCGCACGGCCACGAGATGCGGGCTGTCTGAACAAGATGACTCAATGGTTAACAGCCTGCAGGAGCCCGGTTCAAATATCCGAAAGGGAAGCAGTGATTGAGAAAGGAGTGAGACAAGGTTGTAGCCTATCCCCGATGTTATTCAGTCTGTATACTAAGCAAGCACTAAAGGAAACAAAAGAAAAATTTGGAGTAGGAATTAAATGTGTGTGAATTCCTACGGGACCAAACTACAGAGGTAATCGGTCCCTAGACTTACACACTACTTAAACTACCATAAACTAAATTATGCTAAGAACAGCACACACACCCACGCCCGAGGGAGGACTCGAATCTCCGTCGGGAGAGGCTGCCCGATCGTGACATGGCGCCTCAAACCATGCGGCCACTCCGCGCGGCGAGTAGGAATTAAAATCCATGGAGAATAAATAAAAACTTTGAGGTTTGCCGATGACATTGTAATTCTGTCAGAGACAGCAAAGGACCTGGAAGAGCAGCTGAACGAAATGGACAGTTTCTTGAAAGGAGGCTATAAGATGAACATCAACAGAAGCAAACGACGATAGTGGAGTGTAGTCGAATTAAATCAGACGATACGGAGGGAACAATATTAGGAAATGAGACATTTAAAGTAGTAAATGAGTTTTGCTATTTGGGGAGCAAAATAACTGATGATGATCGAAGTAGGGAGGATATAAAATGTAGACTGGTTATGGCAAGGAAAGCGTTTCTGAAGAAGAGAAATTTGTTAACATCGAGTATAGATTTAAGTGTCAGGAAGTCTTTTCTAAAAGTTTTTGTATAGAGTTTAGCCGTGAATGGATGTGAAATATGGACGATAAACAGTTTAGACACGAACAGAATAGAAGCTTTTTAAATTTGGTGCTACGGAAGAATGCTGAAGATTAGACGGATAGATCATGTAACTAATGAGGAGGTACTGAATAGAATTGGGAAGAAGAGGAATTTGTGGCATAACTTGAACAGAAGAAGGGATCGGTTGGTAGGACACCTTCTGAGACAACAATGGATCACAGATTTAGTATTGTAGGGAAGCGAGGCTGGTACAAGTCGTAGAGGGAGACCAAGAGATGAATACACTAAGCAGATTCAGAAGGATGTAGGTTGCAGCAGTTATTCGGAGGTGAAGAGGCTTGCATAGGATAGAATAGCATGGAGAGCTGCATCAAAACAGTCTCTAGACTGAAGACCACAACCACAACAACTGAGTTAATACTGGAATGGGACACGAATTCGGGAAAGAGCGATGTTCAATGGGTTGGGTGAAGGTTCCAGCCGTCAGTATTCTGAGGACCCACGCCAGGAATTCGGACTCCTGGCGCCAACAAGTAGTGAGAACCGACTCAACATCGAGGATTGTCACGGTTCTCCAGGAAGGTGGAAGCCGAGGTCTGTGCGGCAAAACCGCTCTACCATATCAGCGAATAGATAATGAATGTAATAAACGTCAAAAAATACTTCAACTGTAAGTTCATCTTCAGTTTATCTTATAGCCAACCGGTTACGGCGCAATAATACGCCTTTTTTTTCTTTTTTTGGTCAAGTGTACAGACTGGTTTGATGCGGCCCGCCACGAATTCCTCTCCTCTGCTAACCTCTTCATCTCAGAGTAGCACTTGCAATTTGCTCTGTGTATTCCAATTTCTCTCTTCCTCTAAAGTTTTTGCCCTCTACAACTCCCTTTAATACCATGGAAGTCATTCCCTACGTCTTAACTGATGTCCTATCATCCTGTTCCTTCTCCTTATCAGTGTTTTTCACATATTCCTTTCCTCTCCAATTCTGCGCAGAACCTCTTCATTCATTACCTTATAAGTCTACCTAATTTTTAACATTCGTCTATAGCACCACATCTCAAATGCTTCGATTCTCTTCTCTTCCGGTTTTGCCACAGTCCATGTTTCACTGCCATAGAATGCTGTACTCCAGACGTACATTCTCAGAGATTTCTTCCTCAAACTAAGGCCGATAATTGATATTAGTGGACTTCTCTTGGCCAGGAATGCCCTTTTTGACATTACTATTCTGCTTTCGATGTCCTCTTTGCTCCGTCCGTCATTGGTTATTTTCCTGCCAATGTAGCAGGATTCCTTAACTTCATATACTACGTGACCATCAACCCTAACGTTACGTTTCTCGCTGTTCTCATTTCTACTACTTCTAATTCCCTTCGTCTTTCTTCGATTTACTCTCAATCCATGTTCTGTACTCATTAGACTGTTCATTTCGTTCAGCAGATGATGTAATTATTCTTCACTTTCACTCAGGACAGCAATGTTGTCAGTGAATCGTATCATCCTTTCGCCTTGAATTTTCATTCCACTCCTGAAACTTTCTTTTATTTCCATCATTGCTTCCTCGATGTACAGATTGAATAGTAGGGGCGAAAGGCTACATCCTTGTCTTACACCCTTTTTAATAAGAGCACTTCGTTCTTTGTCGTCCACTCTTATTATTCCCTCTTGGCTGTTGTACATACTGTATATGACCCGTGTCTCCCTACAGCTTACCCCTACTTTTTTTCAAAATTTCGAACCTGTAGCACCATTTTACATTGTCGAACGCTTTTTACACGTCGTAAAATCCTATGAACGTGTCTTGAATTTTCTTTAGTCTTGCTTCCATTATGAACCGCAATGTCAGAATTGCCTGTCTCGTGGCTTTACCTTTCCTAAAGCCAAACTGATCGTCATCTAGTGCATCCTTAATTTTTTTCCCATTATTCTGTATATTATTCTCGTAAGCAACTTTGATGCATGAGCTGTTAAGCTGATTGTGCGATAATTCTCGCTTTTGTCAGCTCTTGCCGTTTTGGGAATTGTTGAAAAAATGTTCAAATGTGTGTAAAATCTTATGAGACTTAACTGCTAAGGTCATCAGTCCCTAAGCTTACACACTACTAAACCTAAATTATCCTAAGGACAAACACACACACCCATGCCCGAGGGAGGACTCGAACCTCCACCGGGATCAGCCGCACAGTCCATGACTGCAGCGCCCTAGACCGCTCGGGGAATTGTGGAGATGATGCTTTTCCGAAAGTCAGATGGTATGTCGCCAGTGTCATACATTCTACACACCAACGTGAATAGTTGTTTTGTTGCCGCATCCACCAATAATTTTAGAAATTCTAATGAAATGTTATCTGTCCCTTCTGCCTTATTTGATCTTAAGTCCTCCAAAGTTCTTTTAAATTCTGATGCTAATACTGGATCCCCTATCTCTTCTAAATCGATTCCTGTTTTTTCTTCTATCACATCAGACACATCTTCTTTCAATATATTCTTTCCACCTACCCACTCTCTCCTCTGCATTTAACAGTTGAATTCCCGTTGCACTCTTAATGTTATCACACTTGCTTTTAATGTCACCGAAGGTTGTTTTGACTTTCCTGTATGCTGAGTCTGTACTTCCGACAATCATTACTTTTTCAATGTCTTCGCATTTTTTTTTTTTTTTGCAAGCATTTCGTCTTAGCTTGCCTGCACGTCCTATTTATTCCATTTCGCAGCGGCTTGTATTTCTCTATTCCTGAGTTTCCTGGAACATTTTTGTACTTCCTCCTTTCATCGAGGAGGTTTCTTCGCAGTTACCTTCCTTGTACCTATGTTTTCCTTCCCAACTTCTGTGATAACCAGTTTTAGAGAAGTCCATTCCTCTTCAACTGTACTCCCTGCTGGGCTATTCCTTATTGCTGTATCTATAGCCTTTTAGAACTTCAACCGTATCTCGTCATTCCTTAGTACTTCCGTATCCCACTTCTTTGCGTGTTGATTCTTTCTGACTAACGTCTTAAACTTCAGCCTACTCTTGGTTCAAATGGCTCTGAGCACTATGGGACTCAACTGCTGAGCTCATTAGTCCCCTAGAACTTAGAACTAGTTAAACCTAACTAACCTAAGGACATCACAAATATCCATGCCCGAGGCAGGATTCGAACCTGCGACCGTAGCGGTCTTGCGGTTCCAGACTGCAGCTCAGCCTACTCTTCATCACTACTGTTTTATGATCTGAGTCTATATCTGCTCCTGGGTACACCTTACAATTCAGTATCCGATTTCGGAATCTCTGTCTGACCATGATGTAATCCAACTGAAATCTTCCGCTATCACCCAGCCTTTTTCAAGTATACCTTGAACAGAGTTTTCGCTGTTACTAATTGAAACTTGTTACAGAACTCTCTCTTTCTCCTTTCTCATTCCTTATCCCAAGACCATATTCTCCCGTGACCTTTTCTTCTATTCCTTCCCCTACGATTGCACTCTAATTCCCCATGACTATTAGATTATAATCTCCCTTTACATACTGTATTACCCTTTCAATATCATCATACACTTTATTTCTTCATCTTCATCTTGCGACGTCGACGTGTATACCTCAACTATCGTTGTCGGTTTTGGTTTGCTCCGTTTTGATACATGACATCATCCAAGATTTCTCTGTAACCATAAACAAAGATATTGTTAAATGTTTTCTTGGTTTTACCAGTCTGCATTTTATATACACGCTGCTTCAACAATTGTCAGTTATTTTGTTTCTCGAGTAACAAAACTCAGCGTTCTTCTTCTTCTTCTTCTTCTTCTTCCGCTTTTACTGCCTCGTTATACCAATTCAGCTGGCCGTTGTGGCTGAGAGGTTCTAGGCGCTTCAGTCTGGAACCGCGCGACCGCTACAGTCGCAGGGTCGAATCCTGCCTCGGGCGTGGATGTGTGTGATGTCCTTAGGTTAGTTAGGTTTAAGTAGTTCTAACAAGGGAACCTCCCCATCGCACCCCCCTCAGATTTAGTTATAAGGTTGCATAGTGGATAGGCCTTGAAAAACGGAACACAGATCAATCGAGAAAACAGGAAGAAGTTGTGTGGAACTATGAAAAAAATAAGCAAAATAACAAAACTGAGTAGTCCATGTGCAAGATAGGCAAAGTTATCATCTGTCCGTTCGTTCATTGACGTCTCTATTCACTGTAATAAGTTTAGTGTCTGTCTTTTGCGACCGCACCGCAAAACCGTGCGATTAGTAGACGAAAGGACGTGCTTCTCCAATTGGAACTGAAAACATTTGATCGAAAGGTCATAGGTCAACCGATTCCTGCACAGGAAACACGTCTGATATATTCTATATGACACTGGTGACGGCATGTGCGTCACATGACAGGAATATGTTGTTGACCCACCTAACTTGTACACTTGGCGAATGGGTTAAAAGATTCTTCTACCTTGCCCGATTTAGGTTAACTTCTGGATGTGACAATCACTCCCAAAAAAGTGATGAAAACAAAACGGACAGATAATAATTGTCTGAAAATAAAAAATTAAACTTTTCACTCGAAGGAAGACTTGAACCAGGGACCTCTCATTCCGCAGCCGCCCACGCTAACCACGGAACCACGGCGCTCCCAGGCTCACACGCTCCTTGATGTTGCATATCTTGCGCATGGACTACTCAGTTTGTATATTTTGCTTATATTTTTTAATAGTTCCACACAACTTCTTCCTGTTTTCTCCATTGATCTGTGTTCCGTTTTTCAAGGCCTATCCACTGTGCCAACTTATAACTAAATCTGAGGGGGGTGCGATGGGGAGGTTCCCTTGAAAGTTCTAGGGGACTGATGACCTCAGATGTGAAGTCCCATAGTACTCAGAGCCATTTGAACCATTTTATACCAATTCAGTGAGTGATTTTCTGTCCATCTTCTTCAATAGTTTTGTTTTCGAATTGCCCAGTATCTCTTCATTCGTAACGATCTTTTTTGTCGTTTGACATCTGTAAATAACTTTTTATTCTTTGTCGCTTGTCTAGATTTGGTTTAAACCATATTTTTCAGTTTCTTTAAATTCTCTGTTTTGTTTTTCAAATCTTCTAGGGTTAATTCTACATCTTTAACATCCTCCCTGATTTCGTTATACCATCCTACTTGTCACTTCATGTTCCAGAGTTTTTCCACAGTTTTTACTGCTGATGTGGTTTCTGTTGTCCACATAATGTGACCAAAAAAAGAGATTCTTTTTTTTCCGTAAAGTACCTGTAAAAGTCTCCAGTTCGCCGTAGACCACTTCATTTAGCACTGTCCGTGATTGTCCATCTTTTTGATATTTCTTATTTATACAAGTTCTAGCTTATCTTCTCTACTTTCAGTATTTTGTCGATTCTGTTTTTCCGGGTGACTTAGAAAAGAGTTTCACTTTCGTATGTCACCTCTGGTTGAACCAACGTCTTGCAATCTTTTAATTTAGTTTTGACTCATAGACATTTTTGTTGTATGTAGACCGTGTTAATTTTTTAACTTTTGTCATTTTGTTAAATGTTTCTTGACATGCTGTTTTTTCTTCTAAGTTGTATGTTATAATTTATCCTGTTTATTTAAATTGCTTTACCGTTTCTAGTTTGCTGAAATTTGCTGTTATGTAGTTGATTACTAGTGGATCTGCTACCATTATCTCAATCTTTTCGTGTGACATCTATAGTCCTATCTTTGGTGCCACAATATGTAGGCCTCTTATTTGATTTGTAGCTTCCTGAATGTCATTAGCTAGTAACGCTAAATCATCTGCGAATTCCAAGCAATTTAAGTTTATTTGATCTTTCTTGGTTCCAATTCTTACCTTTTCAGGATTTTCCTAGTGCCATTCCCCCATCACGGCAACGGCCTTGCTGCAGGGGTAACACCGGTTCCCATAAGATCACCGAATTAATAGCCGTCGGGTTTGACTAGCACTCTGATAGGTGACCGTTTCAGTCTGCAGAGCGCTGTTGCCAAGCGAGGTGCACTCGGCCTCTGCGAGGTCAACTGAGGAGCTACGTGATTGAGAAGTAGCGGCTCCGGTCACGAAAGACAACAACGGTCGGCAGACCACTGTGCGGACCACATGACACTCCACATCCGCGTCGAGTGACGCCTTCAGGCTGAGAGTGACACGGCGGCCGGACGGTACCGTTGGGCCATCCAAAACATCTTCGGACGGAGACTCCCTAATCACGGACTCTAGAGCACAGTTGGAAAGTATTGGCGATAAAGCATCTCCCTTTCTTAAGGGGCTGCGGAAAGGCTCAAAATCATGAAAAGTTCAATTTTTACTTTTTTGCGTTTTCTGAATCTGCAGACTATTACCTTTTAATAGATATATAATTTATTCAATTTCGAAGACTACAACTATTTTTAAATTTTTTTTGAAATGTGTTCTACATGGGCGTGACCCACTGTGGCGCTGTTAAACTGCTGTCAAATGGTGTTATTATTAACGTCCGTGTTCATCAGGTACATTTTAGTGATGTGAGATAAAGTATGTGTTGTGGCTAACCTGTGATGGTTCAATATATATCGCTGGTGTGATTGTCGATTGTTTCATGTTTATTTACTCTGTCGTTATCTCGAAAATATTCGTAATTAATTCTGTTTTTTGAGTCTCTGTTTTGTTGAAGTATAATAATGAGTAAAAGTAAAGTTGCTGTTGCGACTTTCGATGATGGCAACATTGTAAGGTGCAAGGTATTTAGAAATATGGGAATGAAGATAGGTTCTAACATGGTACGAGCGATGCTTGCTTTAGACAAGGAACGCCTTCGGGCTGCAGACAGGGCTGTAAAGTGTCTATAAATACAAGCAAGAGTAAACAGGAGGAGGAACAAGAGGAAGCTGGAGGAGGAGTTTGCAGAGGATGAAGATAATCCATCCTATGGACCTGGAATGCACTAAAAAGTTAATCCAATCTTTGTCGCTCGATTCCCAAAACTTTTATTTTCTCATACTAATTACATGTTTTCTAAGGATCTTCCAAACATATTTGTTTCAAACTTTCAGTAAATGTTACACAGTAGCTTCTGCATAATTTAACACAGCCTTTTTCCAAAAAACTGTATATTTTTGAATATATAAATAAAAAATTGCAAAAAAATGTTGTGAATTTTCATTACAATTGAAAAAAAATCATGTTTAATAACTGAACTAAAATTTTGTAAAATCCCTGTGTTAAGTTGTAGCCCATATTCCAATAAATAATCTGTAAAAAGTTCAACTTCCTACCTCAAATACTTTCTGAGGAAAGATGTAATTTATTAGCGTTATTTTAACATAGCAAGTATAGGGCGTTCCGGAGCCCCTTAACCCAGTTTTAATCGTAAATACAGGGTGGCGCACGAAATGTGTTACCATTTTGTTTCTGAATACAAACTTTATTGTCAATACAGTCTGAAAAGAACATATACTACAATGAAGAGCCGTCCATGGAGATTTGTTCTAACTCAACACATGCTCAATATGTCCACCATTTCGTTTCCTAACTTCGTTCGAACGAACACTGAAGTTAGTGATTACCCTACGGCACACGTCTTCCGTAATTTCATTGCAAGCTTGAAGAATAAGTCTTCTGAGCTCCATTGAATCACGTGGACGTTTCGGGAAAATTTTTTCCTTCAGGTACCCCCAAAGAAAAAAGTCACATGGATTGAGGTCTGGACTCTATTAGGGGGCCAATTTTTGTCCGTCATTGAAGCGACCTGGAAATCTGAGTGAAATGATCCGCATGTCGAAATGCTCGTGTAAAAACTCCAACACAGTGTTGTGCCCAAAAACGTACATTTTGTTTGTTTACCACACCGTCTAAATGAAAAGAGCGCCTATTCTGAAAACCAAACGATGTTGAGAGTTTCTTCCCTATCCTCCGCCCACTGAGCAAGCAGTAGTCTCTACTGCTTGTGTTCTTCAGTGAGCTTCTGTGCACAGGTCACCTTGTATGGGTACATATGGAGGTCAATTTTGAGAATGCGTTGAACGGAGCGTCTGGATATTGCCAGTTGCACTGCTGCCTTTCTACACGATTTCCCGGGACTTCTCTGTACAGCAACTCGTACCGCTTTAATATTGTCTGCCGAACAAACAAGTCTTAGGCCGAGGTCGCTTCGCTTCCAGTGCTGTTCCTTCCTGTAAAAAATTTATCGTACAACCTGTGGATGGTCTTCTTGCAAGGGATATCATGTGATAAACTGTTGTCGAAAACGCCTCTGAGTCACAACAAGGCTTTTCGTTTCAGAAAAAGTAACACAACCGCCAATCGTTGCTGTGTCGTCAGTCTTCCTTTGTCAGCCATTGCTGCTTACTAGTCTCCTAGCGGCAGTATAGTGAATTACACGTCATTTTGAAACCTTCCCGACTCCTCTATACCTCTTTTGTTATTACGCAATAACCGTCTCCTCTATATCTCTTTTGTTACGCAACCTTCCCTTTTACAATAACCTATGTAACCTTCCCTTAGGATTTCTATCTCTTGCTCAATAATAACAAATGAAATCTTCTCTTTCTCAATCTTCGCATACAAATTTAAATGCTGCTTATTGAAAGCGATTTGCTGATTATTTCGACGAAACATAGAATGTGTCGTCGTCGTGGCCCTCAGTCGTTATCTGCAATAACCCAAAACTGTTCCTTACCTTTTTTACTGTTACTGGATCGCCATCTGACTGCTACATCGAACTGCGACATGAATATACTTACTCTATTTTACTATACTCTATTAGCTGCTGGTGGGCTGTCATAATAAGTGGCTGTATTTATTACCAAAGCTGACGTTATTCTTTAATAGCAAAGCTGACGTTATTCTTTAATAGCAAACCTGGCGTTATTCTTTAATTAATTTGACTGAAGTTACGTAATTCATAGTTAAACTTTTTCTTGACAACAATAAAATTTTGCAAAGGTTTACGTTGATGGTTTTTGGGATGGATTATAATTAGAAATGCAATATTGCTGGCAAAAGTTAATTATATTCTGAATGAAATGATTTTACAAACGTTCAAATGGGACTTACTTTTTACAATAATCTTACAACTAGCAATGCGCAAACATACCTTCAGTAGTCTTGAGTTTCTCAAAAAATTAATTCAACAATATTTGTTCCTCTTATTATAATAGTTAGCTGATGTCTCTGTACATCCGTTTATAATCTCTTGTAAATCATAGCTGGTGGCTGGCAGGCACACCGCTCCTCTCAACCTCTCGCTTCAGACCTGCTGCCGACTCGCTTCACATCTCGCTTACTACTGACATCCTACGAACACTAAAGTGCGGTCTCTCCTGCCAACAATGCTTTCTGGTGCAGACAATCCCTGCTACCTTTACAAAATGTATCAATGTGCGGTCTTTCCCGCTCTTTTCTTAAAATGTATCCGTACGCGGTTTCTCCCGCCCTTTTTAAAGTTATATCAACAATACTTTGATGCAGATATTCCCTGCTACCACAATTATTTCCAACATGACAAATATTAATTATTCTTACTTAATCCTATTAATAAAATATAAACATCTTTCATAAATTGTGGTTTGACAATAGACAATAGAAATATACACGTCTTACAATTTCGTAACTCGTTTGTTTTTCCAAGCTCTGCTGGTACTGCTATAGAGATCCCAGCGGAATATCTACTGTGTGTCGTAAATTGTGAAAGAAACAATTGGTAACACGTTTCGTGCGCCACCCTGTAGTCAGATAATTCACCTCTTGCTTTAGAGATGAGATTGTCATTTCTATTAATTTGGGACAGAGCCCGAAATTCCTTAGCAGCTTCATTCACTATATTTGAAAGCAGATCTTTGCTCTGTTTATCGGTGGGAACAGAACCTAGGTCTGAAACTAAGCCCCAAGAAATCCCAGGTCAATCTTATATCTCATCCAAAATTAATCAGCTGGTACTTTCGCGAAACAGTCCCTCAAATACTCCTCAATGGTACCCAACTACCATACCAAAAAACAGTAAAAGACCTTGGAATAATCTTGGATGAACACCTAAACTGGGAAGAACAAACAGTCACAGCTTGCCGGAAATCGCCCTCCTCCCTACATGCAATCCAAAAATATAGAAAAATATTTCCAACCCATGTTAAACAAAAATTAGTCCAAACACTAGTCTTGCCTAATCTTTACTACTGTGATGTAGTTCAACACGGCACAAATAGTAAAAAATCGAGTTGCCTCGAGCTAGTGATGAATGCTTGCATTAGATACGTGTGCAATATACGGTTGTATGATCATATCAGTCCTTCATACTCCCAGCTAGGTTGGATACGCCCACATAAGGCACGCGATCTCCACACGATGTGCTTACTTCATCGATTTCTTAGCCACTGGTGCCCCCAATACTTATCTTCTCACATTAAACACCTATCATCATTCCACAACCGCAATACCAGATGGGATACGTCTAGCATCTTGGCTGTACCTTTACGTAACACAAAATCTTTCTCCGTGTCATTCTCTATCTCAGCCATACGACTATGGAACGCGTTCCCCTGTGATCTACGTCTAATGCAGAACCACTCAACATTCAAGAGGGAACTCAAAACTTACATATTAGGGACGGCATAGCCACCATTTTTGTGCCCCTCTCACCTCTTTCTTTGTCCTCTCCATCATAGCTTCGAATTTTACCATTCTATTTCTCTTCTACTAACCTAGCTACCTCTTCTATATCTTTCGCCTCCATTCTTTCGTCTTACGTCTCTGCTCGATGAGAATAACTCACAAGCTGCAAGAACATAACGAGAAAATTCCCAACTAGCAATAGGACTGACATTCATATAAGAAAAATATGCTTACTTTCATATACATAGTCATTACTACTATTATTATTGATTCTTATAATTTTTTGATTGTTATAATTATCATTGTACTACTGTTACAATCTCTATTTTTTCTTCCATTAATACTGTATAACACGTTATATGTCCTTAATGTTCTATACAAACTGAAATTCGTTCAGTTTGAGTATGCCTGGTTAGGTGTAAGAGAGGGCCTGAAGGCCATAATCTTGCCAGGTAAAATAAATGCATAAATAAATAAAATAAATATTTAACGTCTCATTTCCTAATCTAATTCCCCCACTTTCTATTACCTTAGTTTCAATTTGGTTCAAATGGCTCTGAGCACTACGGGACTTAACTGCTCAGGTCATCAATCCCCTAGAACTTAGAACTACTTAAACCTAACTAACCTAAGGACACCACACACATCCATGCCCGAGGCAGGATTCGAACCTGCGGCCGTAGCGGTCGCGCGCTTCCAGACTGTAGCGCCTAGAACCGCTCGGCCACCCCAGCCGGCAGTTTCAGTTCATAGCGCCTTTTCGGCCTGCAGTGCGTTCCCCGTGGCGGCGCTGTGAGGGGACTGCCCGCCAGGCCCCGCTCGGTGCTGGCTGTTCCGCGAAGCGCCACGCCGCTCCGGCCTCAGACACGGCGAGCCGCAGGGCAGCCGCGCCGCCGCAGCCTAGCACAAGGCGGGGCCAGTGTGTTCTCCTGTGTTCTCTCGCAGAACACGTGTCGGCAAACGTAAGCAACGCCCACCGAGCTCACACGTGCCCGGCACGTGCCGCACTGGCTTCCTCCACTTGGCCCGCGTACCGGCCGATCGCCCAACCAAATCTCCGGGTACCACCAGTAAATGGAACCTTCTGTAACTTGCGTGAACCGAAACAGCTTATAGTGGATTTGTACGACGCAATCCACTCGACAGACCACAATATACGGACCTGACGTTACTGACGTATTTCATGAGCAGTCAGAAACGATGAAACTTCACGTTCCCGAGGCGTACTGACTAATCCGTAAAACTGCAGGAATTCAGCAGTAACCAAACTTTCTCTTCTGCTACTATTTTGCCTGTAAACGCTTCAACCTTCTACGAAGCGGCCCGCAAAGACTGACGATGAAACACCGACGATGTGACGGGTACACGACACTATGATTCTAATATAACAATGGTTTGACGTGACAAAAGTCATGGGATAGCCATATGCGCATATACAATAGCAGGTAGTATCGCGCACACAACGTGTAAAAGAGTAATGAATTACACTACTGCCCACTAAAATTGCTATACCACAAAGATGACGTGCTACAGACGCGAAATATAACCGACAGGAAGAAGATGCTGTAATACGCAAATGATTAGCTTTTCAGAGCATTCACACAAGGTTGGCGCCGGTGGCGACACCTGCAACGTGCTGACATGAGGAAAGTCTCCAACCGATTTCTCATACACAAACAGCAGTTGACCGGCGTTGCCTGGTGAGACGCTGTTGTGATGCCTCGTGAAATGGGGAGAAATGCGTACCATCACGTTTCCGACTTTGATAAAGGTCGGATTGCAGCCTATCGCGATTGCGGTTTATCGTAGCGCGACATTGCTGCTCGCGTTGGTCGAGATTCAATGACCGTTAGCAGAATATGGAATCGGTGGGTTCAGGAGGGTAATACGGAACGTCGTGTGGATCCCAACGGCCTCGTATCACTAGCAGTCGAGATGACAGGCACCGTATGCGCATGGCTGTAACGGATCGTGCGGCTACGTCTCGATCCCTCAGTCAACAGATGGGCATGTTTTCAAGACAATAACCATCTGCACGAACAGTTCGATGATGTTTGCAGCAGAATGGACTATCAGCTCGGACACCATGGCTACGGTTACCCTTGACGCTGCATCACAGACAGGAACACCTGCGATGGTGTACTCAACGGCGCACCTGGGTGCACGAATGGCAGAACGCCACTTTTTCGAATGAATCCCAGTTCTGTTTATAGCATCATGATGGTCGCATCCGTGTTTGACGACATCGCGGTGAACGCACATTGGAAGCGTGTATTCGTCATCGCCATACTGGCGTATCACCCAGAGTGATGGTACGGGGTGCCATTGGTTACACGTCTCGGTCACCTCTTGTTCGCATTGCCGACACTTTGAACAGTGGACGTTACATTTCAGATGTATTACGACCCGTGGCTCTACCCTTCATTCGATCCCTGCGAAACCTTACATTTCAGCTGGATAATGCACGACTGCATGTTGCAGGTCCTGTACGGGCCTTTCTGGATACGGAAAATGTTCGACTGCTGCCCTGGCCAGCACATTCTCCAGATCACTCACCAATTTAAAACGTCACAATACGCCAGTCACTACTCTTGATGAACTGTGGTATCGTGTTGAAGCTGCATGGTCAGCTGTACCCTGTACATGTACACGCCATCCAAACTCTGTTTGACTCAATGCCCAGGCGTATCAAGGCCGTTATTACGGCCAGAGGTGGTTGTCCTCCGTACGGATTTCGCAGGAGCTATGCACCCAAATTGCGTGAAAATGTAATCACATGTCAGTTCTAGTATAATATATTTGTCCAGTGAATAACCGTTTATCATCTGTATTTCTTCTTCGTGTAGCAGTTCTAATGGCCAGTAATGTAGCTAAGCTGTCATTTGTACTTACATGATAGATGCGAAAAGGTTTCCGACGCGATTATAGCCGCTCCACGGGAATTAATAAACTTTGAACACGGAATGGTAGTTGGATCTAGGTGCACGGGACATTACGTTTCGGAAATAGTTACGGAATTCAATATTCCGCGATGCACACTGTCAAGAGTGTGCCGAGAACACCAAATTTCAGGCTTACCACTCACCACAGACTACGCAGTGGCCGACGGCCTTCACTTAACGGCCTAGAGCAGTGGCGTTTGCGTAGAGTTCTCAGCGCTGAATGACTAGAAACACTGTCTGGAATAACCGCAGAAATTAACGTCGGACGTACGGTGAATGTATCAGTTAGGTCAGCGCTGTGAAATGTGGCGTTAATGGGCTATGGCAGCTCCCCTCCTGGGTTCGTGGCCATATCGGTTGGACCTCAGACAACTGGAAAACCCTAGCCTGGTCAGAGGTTTCCCGCTTTCAGTTAGTAGCAGCTGTTGGCGCAGACCACACGAAGCCATGGACCCAAGTTGTCAACAATACGCTGTGGCTCCATAATGGTCTGTGTTTACATGCAATGCAAACTGTACGCTCTGGTCCAATTGAAATGATCATTGACGGGAAATGGTTATGTTCGGCTACATGGAGAGTGTCAGCTATTCATGAGGTTTATGCTCCCAAACAACGGTGCAATTTTTACGGGTGACATTGCGCCTTGTCACCAAGCCAAAATTGTTCGCGACCGGTTTGAAGAACATTCTGGACAATGCGACCGAATGATGTGGTCACCAAGACCGCCTTATATGAATCCCATCGCACGTTTACGGGACATAATCGAGAGCTCAGTATGTGCACAAATTCCTGCACCCTCAACACTTTCGCGATTATGGACGGCTATCCGTCCCCAGTAGCTGAGTGGTCAGCCACTGTGTCCGCAGTGCAATGTTAGAGACACTGAGGAGCATCGCCTGATATGCGGTCCTTCGGCGGACGTATGGTGTTTGGTCAAAAAAATGATCGCCTTCCTCCTTCGGGTGGGGCCGCAAACAATAGAACCACGCACACTACTTCTCCCAGATAGGACATATTATCCCCGAACGAAGACAAACGCAGTTACTTGGATTCGAGGTTTGACTGTGCGTTATCTTTTCCGAGACGGCAGTAAGAATGTGCTTGACTTTTGGGCCTTACTACAGGAACATCACTCACAGCTTATGAGACATCCGAGATATCGAACATATTACGCAAATTTTTTAGGGAGTGCCTTGCTTGATCCCCCACCCAGTTGGGGTGTCCCGGGTAGGAGAATGTAATTATTGTCTATAAGTATCAGAACAAGAAAGGACCAGGACAGTGGAGAGGATCCACAAACACACGTGAAGACGTACCCGACACCAACGCGAGGTATGACGGGATTAGCGATGTACGCGCCTAAAAGAGGAACGTAGACCGTTATTGTTTGTACTGACAGAAGCAGGATATTTTTTTTCACTATTATGTAAAAAAATAAAAAAAACAAAAAACGAAAAAAGTCCACTTATTTACGTCTCCCAGAAAAATTTTATTTTATAAAGTCATCGTCTCATACATTTAAAAAAAATGCTAGAAGCAGTTTATGTTTGTTATTATTTAAAAAAAAAGTAATTGGTTGGGAATCGGAGAAGCCGGGCTCGAATCTAAAAAAAAAAGTGGTCAGCGCGACAGAATGTCAATCCTAAGGGCCCAGGTTCGATTCTCGGCTGGGTCGGATATTTTCTCCGCTCAGGGACTGGGTGTTGTGTTGTTCTAATCAACATCATTTCATTCCCATCGACGGGCAAGTCGCCGAAGTGGTGTCAAATCGAAAGACTTGCACCCGGCGGACGGTCTACCCGACGGAAGGCCTTTGTCACACGACATTTGCACTTATGGACGGCTAGAGGAGGTTGCACGACTTTCGCCACCTCAGTGTATTTCTTACGGAAGCTACAAAAGTAGGGCATGCTTCCGCAGGGAATATGTCTTCTTAAATTAGTGATGTCCTCTCTGAACATAAAGTCAATGTTATTTTCCTGCCTTCACGAAAGACATCGCCGGAAAATCGCTCTGTGAACTGTGACCTGATTCTACGGAAGGCAAACGTCTATGATATTACTAGTCAGTGTGGTGTTTTATATACGAGGTATACTCTACGCATAGATCAAGAGCGTTAAATGGAGCATGACGCTATACACGCCTGCCACAGTCTGATATATCTGCAGTGCAGGGACCGAGCAATGTATTCAGGTAGCCCACATTATGGAGTACGAAAATGTCCAAGTTTCAACATCTGTATCATCCACATGGTATTCGATTTTTACAGAAACTATCATGATGATGCTTTCAACCATGATAAAGTGTGAAACCTGGAACTGGCAGTAGTCTACATGTCACAGAAAATGATACTGCCTACTGTCGGCCATAATTTGTGACTCAGCGACCCTTACAGAGGGCGTCACGGTAGCGTGTATCTCTGCCACCCGTGTGGTATTTCGTGCACTATAGTCTTGCCGCGGGGGTGCCGTGCAGTCTAGGGGCCTTGCCACGGTTCGTGTGGCTCACCCTGTCGGAGGTTCGAGTCCTCCCTCTGGCATGGGCGTGTGTGTGTTGTCCTTAGCGTAAGTTAGTTTAAGTTGGATTAAGTAGTGTGTAGGCTTAAATGGTTCAAATGGCTCTGAGCACTATGGGACTTAACTTCTGAGGTCATCAGTTCCCTAGAACTTAGAACTAATTAAACCTAAGTAACCTAAAGACATCACACACATCCATGCTCGAGGCAGGATTCGAACCAGCGACCGTAGCGGTCTCGCGGTTCCAGACTGTAGCGCCTAGAACCGATCGGCCACTACGGCCGGCGTGTAAGCTTAGGGACCGATGACCTCAGCAGTCTGGTCCCACTTACCACCACTATAATCTTCCGCAAACCGCGTACAGAACTCTTGTCCGACCTTTTCTTGAGGACTGCTTGAGAGTTCGGGACCCCCATAAGGTGGCATAAGGGAGGACATTGAATTCACAGGTGTGCTCGTAGATTTGTTACGATTCGCTCCGGTTAGTACCAGACTTCACAGTAATGCTGCGTGAGCTCAGGTCGGACGCATCAGACGGAAGTAGATCATCTTCGCGCGAAACGGTATTAAGGAAGCTTAGAGAACCTACATTTGCAACAGACTGCACAGTGATTCTACTGCTTGCAACGTTCATATCGTGTGAGACTGCGAGGACAGGATAAGAGCTCTTATGGCCCCTAAGGAGTCATACGGGAAATCATCTTCCCTCGATCCTACTGCGAGTGAAACAGGAAATGGAATGACTAGTGCCACCGTCATGCAATTAACAGTGGATAGCATAGTATCTACATTCATGCTCATAAATTAAGGATAATTGCAAAATGTGGTGCCACACAACGTGACACTACAAAAAACTGGTGCTAATAGCATAGGCACATAGGGAACACACATGCACAGATCTGTAAGTCCACGGTATTGGTGATAAGTTGAGAAAACCGTCCCGAAAAACATGTGCTACAAAACGCCACTGTTTCCTGAGCATGTACCCCGACATCAATATGGGATATGATCACCATGCACACGTACACAGGCCGCACAATGGGTTGGCGTACTCTGGATCAGGTGATAGAGCAGCTGCTGGGGTATAGCCTACCATTCTTGCACCTATGCCTGCCGGAGCTCCAGAAGGGTTTCAAAGGGTTTGAAGGCGTGCAACGATACGTCGACCGAGAGCATCTCAGAAGTGCTCGATGGGGTTTAGGACTGGAGAACAGCCAGGTCACTCCATTCCCCTGATATCTTCTGTTTCAAGGTACTCATCCACGATGGCAGCTCGGTGGAACCGTGCGTCATCATCCATCAGGAGGAATGTGGGACCCACTGCACCCACTGCACCCCTGGTGTAAAATGACGTCCCGATACACCTGACCTGTTACAGTTCCTCTGTCAAAGACAAGCAGGGGTGTACGTGCACCAATCGTAATCCCATCCCACACCATCAAACCACGACCTCCATACAGGTCCCTTTTAAGGACATTAAGGGGTTGGTATCTGGTTCCTGGTTCATGCCAGATGAAAACCCGGCGAAAATCACTGTCCAGACTACACCTCGACTCGTCCGTGAACATAACCTGGGACCACTGTTCCAATGACCATGTACTGTGTTCTTGTCACCAGGCTTTACGGGCTCTCCTGTGACCAGGGGTCAGTGGAATGCACCTTGCAGGTCTCCGGGCCAACGAACCATGTCTGTTCAGTTGTCTGTTGACTGTGTGTCTGGAGACAACTGTTCCAGTGACTGCGGTAAGGTCCCGAGCGAGGCTACCTGCAGTAAACATGGTTCAAATGGCTCTGAGCACTATGGGACTCAACATCTTAGGTCATAAGTCCCCTAGAACTTAGAACTACTTAAACCTAACTAACCTAAGGACATCAACACACCCATGCCCGAGGCAGGATTCGAACCTGCGACCGCAGCAGTCCCTCGGTTCCGGACTGCAGCGCCAGAACCGCTAGACCACCGCGGCCGGCGCTACCTGCAGTACTCCGTGGCCACCTGCGAGCTCTGATGGTGAGATATCGGTCTTCTTGTGGTGTTGTACCCTACGGATATCCCGTACTGTAGTGCCTGGACACGCTCCCTGTCTGCTGGAATCGTTGCCATAATCTTGAGATCACACTTTGTGTCACAAGGAGGGCCCGTGTTACGTCCTGCTGTGTTTGACCAGATTCCAGTCACCCTAGTATTCTACCACTCATAACGTCATCAATATGTGTTCTTGAGCCATTTTCAACTCACAGTCACCATTAGCACGTCTGAAAACATCTGCACACTTATTCGCTGCACCATACTCTGACATGCACCAACACACCTCTGCTTATGTGGACTGATGCCAGCGCCACCGTGCGACGACCGCAGGTCAAATGCACCGCATGGACATACCCCGATGTGATGTAAACCCGAAAACCGCCAACCAGTGCGTTGTTTCACCATGTATCAGCATTATCCTTAATTTATGAGCATGAGTGTATGTGGATGTAAACGTTCAATCACAGAACTCGGTATGTGTGAGACGACACTGGCTGCACATTATAGTTGACGTTCTGTGCCGCATGTAAGTCCTGGCTGTCAGTGTGGGCTGGTACACGTCTCGGGGAGGTGGCTTCGCTTTCATGGAGGACGCGCGTCCCTTCACATCAGTCACGCGCCGGCTCGACGCGCTTGTCCCCAGTGGTGAGGAACATACTGTTTCCTGTGGCCGTTGGTCAACTCTGGCAAGTGTGATGAGAAAAGGAATTAAGTACAGGGCAGAGCACCGTCGGTAAAAGTGACACGTATTTCTTCTTTAGCATTTTAACGTTATCACACAGTGAAACCGTGTTGGCTGATTTTCAAAAGTGTTTTGTATCGTGTTTGTAGGTTAGGCTCTGTCCTCTGCTAATGAAGATGTGTGTAGTACTGGAGACGCGATAACGAACTGTCTAGGTGGTGAACCGTAGTCCGTAAACACGGTATAAGCACGGTAGCAAGTTGTAACCAAGTAGATACTGATGTGAAACTATATCGGTAGAAGCAAATGGGCGAAACACTTCATTAAGTGTTGGTTGTATTGGGAGACCAGTACATTACAGAAACCGCTTCCTCAACGTTCATATGGCCACTGACGAAGGTGTTGGCTGGCCCAAGCTGTCAACAGTGTGCGGGCTATTCCAAACGTTTTTAAAAACCGTTGTAGTGTGACGTTTACGACGAAAAGAAAAGAAACTGCTTGCGTGAACTCAGCACACCATCTGCAACGTGTTGGTAATTATGGACAGCTGTTGTACAAAGTGTTATTCATTTATCCCCTGTGGTGCTACGTTAGTTCTGGAACTGGTTGTAGCACCCAAATGCATCACGAAACGGACCAGGCGAGGTGGCATTGCTGTGGACAAATAACAGTCTGGCATTTGCGAGGAGCAGCTTAAAATCCCCGTCTGGCCATTCACGTCTAGGTCATCAGTGGTGTCTCATAATCACTTGACCCGCTTGCGGAGAAACGACGCAACGGGTCACTTGGTTGGCGGCATGTGGTCTTCCGTCTCTGTTGTCATAACATCGCGCCTACGGAGGTCGAAGCGGTACTGTTAATTCTGTTCCATTAAGTTGGTTCGCCCGATTCTGATTTGGCATCGTTGTATGGTACATGGAAAACGTTCTCCTCTTAATATTAATATACTAAGACTTTTGCATAGAAAGTGGATCCATTTATCTTATATATATAAAACACTAATCTTCCTTCGTTTCATTTCAGTTTCTATGTGACTGAAAGCCTGAAAGCGAGGTTGAGGTAAAGCTTGGAGTGTACATTGCTAACTATATATAGCTGCCGTAGAATGAAGGTTGTACCAACTTAAACCTGTCGGCAAATGTGGCAAAGGAAACGAGAGTCAAAGATCAGCTGACTTACCAGGTCGTAAGGTGTCAGGATGTCACAACCAATGAAAGATCTGCACCCTTCACTGGGCTTCAGCGAAGAGCCGTTGCCCTGCTATTTCTGCCCTATTAAATACTGACTGGCTAAGTGTGTGGACGTTCGATCATTTAGCAAAGGAGTAAATAAGGTAATGGAATGTGGTGTTTAGTCGTGGAAAATGCTAATCATTTGTGTTTCACCATTACCGTAGTCGGGAAAACTATAGGGTTGTGTTAATTATTCTATTTTTGGTGGCTTAGCGGAAAGAAACCATCCAGGTCGAGTGTGGACCATCAGTTAATGCTCAAATTACATTTCGTCCGTAATTACGAGGTGTTGTACCAAATGTAAATCTCACAAAATTTCTCTGAGAGTAGCATTTTTGGTCAAATGCTGTGAAGATTAAGGGTGTTTTTTTGCCTACGGGTGTTTTTCTTTTTTTTTTTTGCCACATGTTCCCGCCACCTGTCGTGTATTATATCAACTGTATCGAATTTACATTTTCATGTCATCCTTCTCATATTAAAAGTTTAGTCAGTTGAATATGAATGAGTCTACTCTAGTTTTGTGAGGCAATTTTACTGAATTTACTATAGTTTCTCTGTAAGTGTGTTCAACCATGTGTTCCGGCCATTCTTCGTGTGGTAGTTTAAAGAATCCAAATAAGTTACCCCAGTGAGTTTTCTTGCATTCATAGATCAGATCAATCAAAATAAGTGAAATTGCCCCCATTTCGCATAAGAATATTATCAATTTACTGTGGTTTCTTTGTAAGTTCAAATGGTTCAAATGGCTCTGAGCACTATGGGACGTAACATCTAAGGTCATCAGTACCCTAGAACTTAGAACTACTAAAACCTAACTATAATGTTACTTAAAATCCGTCTTGATTGCAAATTTTTTTATTATTCATATGACCGGTTTCGGTTCATTCAGAACCGAAACCGGTCATATGAATAATAAAAAAATTTGCAATCAAGACGGATTTTAAGTAACATTATAAAATCACTGATTGCGGTTATCCCGTAAGACATTATGTCTGTTTTTGCAAAACCTAACTAACCTAAGGACAGCACACAACACCCAGCCATCACGAGGCAGAGAAAATCCCTGACCCCGCCGGGAATCGAACCCGGGAACCCGGGCGTGGGAAGCGAGAACGCTACCACACGACCACGAGATACGGGCTCTTTGTAAGTGATGTTTGACCAAGTGTTCCCGCTAATTGTGTTTGACTATTCGTTTGCACTAATCGTCTGGCTAATGTGAACAGTCTTATATGAAGTGTTTGATTATAAAATCTGAAGGATAACTGAGGTAATTCCGCATGATTTCCTAACTTTATCGACTAACGTACACAAATTTCAGTGTGTATGTATTTGTTTCATAACATAGTTCTAGAATAACTTCAACTACTTTTGATACTTATATAATTTACTATAACAGGAGAATGACAGTCTTAAAAGGACTATTTGTAGGGGTGGATGGTTGTGGTTGCGGAAGAGGGGGGGGGGGGGGTGGAGCGCAGGGAGGGGGAGGGGAGGGGGGAAAAGGTGACATATAAGGGTAATTCTGCAACGCCCGGAGCAATTCACATGGCTCTGAGCACTATGGGACTTAACATCTGAGGTCACCAGTCCCCTATACTTAGAACTACTTAAGCCTAACTAACCTAAGGACATCATACACATGCATGCCGGAGGCAGGATTCGAACCTGCGACCTCAGCAGCAGCGCTGTTCCGGACTGAAGGGCCTAGAACCGCTCTGCCACAGCGGCCGGTCCGGAGCAATTTCAAGCAAACATAGTGCATATACGGGTTGCTATCAGGGAAAAAAATACTGAGGCGGTATGCCACTCCTTGCTAGACTGAGGATGACAGGAAAAAGTAAGAACAACACTGGAGCCAGGAGCATCTCCAACAAAATATAATACTCAGATTTATTCTAACCGTCATACATACACTGACCAGCCAGAACATTATGACCACCTATGTAACAGCCAGTATGTCCACCTTTGTCACGGGTAACAGTGGCAGTGCATCATGGCATGGAAGCAGTGAGGCCTTGATAAGTCGCTGAAGGGAGTTCGCACCACATCTGCACTCACAAGCCACCTACTTCCCGTAAATTCCAGGGAGGAGGGCGATGACCTCTGACTCCACGTTCAGTCACATCCTAGGGGGAGGGGGGGGCAGACATCGATAGGAATGCTCCACTCTCCACTATGTTCCTTGCCGCACTCCGTCACCCTTCTGACCTTGTGATATGGCGCATTATCTCGTTGAAAACTACCACTGCCGTCGGTAAACATGTTCATCGTGATGGGGTGCGTGTGGTCTTCAACAAGTGTACGATACTCATGGCTGTCTTGGTGCCTTGCACGAGCTCCACTGGACCCATGGACGTCCACATGAATGTTCCCCAGAGCGTAAGGAAGCCGCTAAGAGCTTGTCTCCATCCTGCCGTACAGGAGTGAAGGAGGTGTTCCCCTGGAAGACGACGGATTCAGACCATGCAACGCTCTGCCACTGCGTCACGTCCAGCGTTGACGGTCACTTGCCATTTCAGTCGTAATTGCCAATGTCATGGTGTAAGATTGCGAAGGCCCATAGCTAGAACTGTTCGGTGCGCTCTTTGTTGAGACACACTTCTACTCTGCACAGCATTAACTTCTGATGCTAGTTCCGCTACTGTTCGCCGCCTGTCCTGTTTTAGCAGTCTGCCCAGCCTATGACGTCCGACATATGTGATGAGGGATGGCCGTCCAACCCCACGACATGTGGACGTGATTTCACCTTGGTTTCCCACGTGTTGAAGACACTCACCGCAGCACGCTCGAACACTCAACAAGTCGTGCAGATTCCGTAATGCTCGCGGTGAGCCTTCGAGCCATCACAATCTGTCCTCAATCAAAGACAGCCCGCCCTCTCCATTCTACACGAGAGCAGCACGCCGACTGATACTAAATGCACAGTGCGGGTGTCTGAGTAGCCCTCATTCCTCGCTAGGCGACTCTGCTATCGCCTGGACTGGTTTATGTCGATAGTAGGTCGGCAGTCATAGCTTTCTGGCTGATCGGTGTTTATTATTTAGTATTGGTGATGGTGGGAGAATAGATGTCGTGATATCACGGTGACCACGAAAAAATGCTTGAATGTAATTTAGCGAGTGACGTAACAACACTATGATATCACTGAAACGTTCTGTGTGGTAGTAAGTTAACTAATAACAGTTTATTATCTTCATGTGATATTCTGAAGAATCACTAAGCATTTGGACAACCGATAAGAATTACAATATTACAACTTACATTGATAAGTGGTATCAAACAGAGTACGTATGACTCCTGTATGGAGTAGTGCTTGAGACTTACTGCAGTACACAATAACTGAAAGACTGCTCATATTATCGCTTACAGTCTGTACAGGATGCACAGCTGGCTGCAAGGGTAGATTATTATCTGAGTCGGTACAGTCAAAAGTCAAGGACGTACCAAAGTAACTCTAATCCAACGAATAACAAAAGAAATTCATGTAGTTGAAAACATAAGAAGCATATATTCATTTGGACTTGTTATTTCATTAGTTACTTTCATTTCAAATTCTTCCTACATAATTAGGATTATTTACATATATTTATTGTTAAGTTGTATCTTACAAATTAATATCGTCAGTATTACAATATTGTATTTGTCCTGTATACTAAGAGGTGCAAGTATCGCAGACAGTTTTTTTGACACCAGAATTTTCTAAAGGGGAACGAATAGAATGTAAATTATGAATGATTTTTTTTTTTCAAATTGTTATTAGTGGAAAAAGCAACGTACCTTCACTACCAGATATAAAGAACACTTGCTAAGAAAAATGGCACTAGCTCCCAAAATTCATCTTTTGCCGACCATCTTCTAATTACAGGTCATTCACCTAAAACCATCTGTGATAGCAACATTTTGCACACCGAAAAGAAAGGACGTAGACTAGACATTCTAGAAGAATTAGAGATTTTCAAGCATGTAGCTCGAAAGGATAGCATCATCCGTAACGAACATCTACAGTTACGTAACAAAAAAAATTTCAACGGGATAATGCCGTTACTCGGTATCTGACTTCGGGTTTCCTTGTGCAGTTTGCCGAAATTTTCTTTTCCTTTTAAGGTAGTCCTATGTTTTCTAATTATCAAATGTTTCTTGGCTGTATTTCATTTCAATATTGCTTTCTAAAAGTTGTCATTCAGTCCTATCTACATTTTCATAATGATACTTTCATGTTTTACCTTACTGTTATAAGCTTTGATGTAGACAAAATGTTACGTTGTATGCTACTATCAAACAAACATTGCTTCCCATTATGTACCACATACTGTTCATTTATAATCATTTCTGCCTATATTTCAATGTGAAGTAGCCTAATTGTATCTACGGCTACTAGATGGCGCACTCGTTGCAGTGCCATGTTCACCTGGCCGCATTTGTTAACGGTGGGCACCTCAGTCCGTTTACAACCTGCACCACGCAAGTAACGAGCAGCCCTTAGTGGCTCGCCATCACAGTTTTTTTATCTTAAATATCTTTGTGACTAATGCCCTTTTGGCATATTTATTATTTACAAATGACATATAAGTACTGCCAGTCTTTCACGATAATTTCGTACTGATATTTTGTATCATACGTTTTAGTCATAATTCTGTGTCCATGTTATAGACCATTCTTTTGTTTAAATTCTGAGGAAAAAACTCCTAGCAGTGCTGAAAGCCGGTTAATTCGTTAAAAATTAGTGACCGAGGGCTGTTATCTTTTAATTCTGGATCTTGGTAAAGAATAGAGTCAAGACTAGGTGGGAACAAGTGTGGTTGGAAGTAATGGACAATAAACTGTGTCTAATTAAGTCAACAACGCGGGTGTGGTCTATCTCCTTTCAGTCATACAGACGACATGTGTTTCTCCCTCGCTAGGCTACAGCGGTGTGACGTATGACTTTTTCCTCCAGATATACGACACTGGAATGTATGGTCCTTGTGGCGTACTGATCACGGTGCGCCATATTTTATTTGACTGCGTTTCGTACTCACACAAGAGGACAGCAAATAATTAACCAGGAGATTTGGTCTCTGTTTCAGCTGAGGAGGAGACGAATGTGCTAGAATTTTAAAGATTCTTGCTTCCTATTGGAGGAGCATTTAACGTGTTTTACAAGAGTAGCTTGCTCAACCTTGTCCTTTGATAAGTGATCATCCAACCACATATCCATGTTATATTATCGTAGCCTCCTTCTTGTATTATGGGTATCGTAACAGAAGGATCAAGAATATCTGACCAAATCTACGGTTTCTTAAATAATGTGTGATAGTGAATATGGTGGTGCACGTGTCTTGTACTGCATTTAAATATTTTAGGCATTTTAAACACATTAATTTCAAGTTATTTTAGTAACTCAGAGCTGTTCTTACGGCCAAGCAAACTGTCAGTGTTAAGTTAGCACACAGCGTGGGAAGAAGTAGCCGCAACAAGTACGAAGAGGACTACTGTTCGTCCAGAAACGTCGACCGCCGTGAAATCAGGGTTGGAGATAAGACAACAACAGAATCAAGAAGAAGTAGTCCCACATCACGACAGGTACTGAGCCGAAGGATACCTGGTGTTTGTCCGATACACTGGGGGCAACTGGACTGAGACCCGTGGGGATCCGACTGAAGATCGCCGTTATCGAAGTAAAATCACACCGATGGATAATTACATATCACCTGAGATCCCGGTCTAAGGTGCTACAGTCATGGACTGTGCGGCTGGTCCCTATGGACTGTGCGGCTGGTCCCGGCGGAGGTTCGAGTCCTCCCTCGGGCATGGGTGTGTGTATTTGTCCTTAGGATAATTTAGGTTAAGTGGTGTGAAAGCTTGGGACTGATGACCTTAGCAGCTAAGTCCCATAAGATTTCATACACATTTGAACATTTTTCAACCTGAGATCCGGACTTACTGATTGAGAGACCAGGACAAAGTGAGGGAGGTGATGAAGGACTATCTCATCGAAGAACAAGTCAGGACAGTCCTTCAGAAGACGACACCACAATTTACGGCTCTGCTACGAGGGCTAACGTGGAGGTTCGACGTGAAAGCAGTGCATCAGGCGCTACTGAACAGTGGATGGGATGCCACCGTCAAACTTCACTATCGAACCAATAAGAAAAAACTTGTTTATTCTGGCAGTAGATCCGTCGACTTTACGAGGTTAATTTCAAGAGGATAGAAAACATTTTCAAGGTGACAAACTGCCTATTGGCTTCTGTCTCGGGTTCTTCGGCCGACGTTCATCTAATGATTTTTCTGACGTTTCGCCAGCACGAGTGGCTGGCATTGTCATAGCTTCACCCTCCATTGCCGGTGGTGAACCAGGGCCGAGCTCGCGGCCGCAGACTATATGTACCTGGCGCGCCAACGTCCGAGGGCTTCTCTGCAGTCATTTCCGGTGCGGTTCTCCTCTTGCTACCTGCGACGGTCGTTCGCTGCAGTACGGGAAGCCAAGATCCGTTTACCTTAAGGCTTTCCTCTTTCTTGTTGAAACTGTTCGCATGTTTTCGTATTTCTAAAGCTTCTCTGAACAAGCGCGTGTGATAGTGCTTCTCTACAGCCAGAACTTCCGTGTCGGCGAATTTTATTACGTGGTCGGTCTCATTCTGTGCGTGCTCTGCCACGGCCGATTTCTCCACCTGCCCCAACCTGCAATGTCGCTTATGCTCTTTGATCCTGGTGTTAATTGATCGTCCAGTCATTCCGACATAAACTTTTCCGCATGTGCATGGTATACGGTATATTCCCGACATTGCAAGTGGGTCTCTTTTCTCCTTCGCCGATCTAAGACACTCTTTTATCTTCCTTGTCGGTTTGAAAATCGTCTTTACGCCATGTTTGCGCAATATACGGCCGATTCTGTCCGTCACTCTGGGAATGTATGGCAGAAAGGCCGTACCCGACATTTCTTTTTCTGGTTCCTTACTTCGCCGAGTGTTTGGCTCTGTTACACTTCTAATGTAATTTGTGGAGTACCCATTGCTCCTCAGAACAGTTTCCAGGTGTTGCATTTCTCGTTTGAGGTGTTGCGGCTCACATATTCGTCCTGCTCTCGTTTCGAGCCTACTAATCATGCCTCTTTTCTGGCTCGGGTGGTGGTTTGACAGTTTGTGCAGGTATCGGTCCGTGTGCGTCGGTTTTCGATACACGCTGTGTCCGAGGTTTTCGCCTTCCCTTGTGACCAGCACATATAGAAATGGCAGTTTCTTGCCCTTTTCTACTTCCATGGTAAATGTTATGTTGGCATGGAGGCTGTTCAAGTGTCTTAGGAAGTCACCGAGCTGTTCTTCACCATGGCTCCACACCACGAAAGTATCATCGACGTACCTGTACAACACTTTAGGTTTGCAAGTCGCCGAGTTCAGTGCCTGTGCTTCGAATTGTTCCATGAAGGTGACGGACTTGGTTGGCTTCGAAGTGTAGATTGAATCTCTTCTAGCCAGATTTTACATTAAGCCACGGTGGCATAAATATCAAGAGCAAAATACTGTAACAGTCAAGTGAAATGCGTTAAGTGTGCCGGCCGTCATGACAGCCGCAAGTTCACGCAGAAGAGCGAAATAATCCAATGTGTGCTCGCTGTGGAGAATCACACATTGGGAGCTGGCGTGGCTGCAGCGTTGGAGACAAGAGGCAAGCGAAGTCGAAGGAAGTCGCTAACAAGGGAACCTCCCCATCGCACCCCCCTCAGATTTAATTATAAGTTGGCACAGTGGATAGGCCTTGAAAAACTGAACACAGATCAATCGAGAAAACAGGAAGAAGTTGTGTGGATCTATGAAAAAAATGAGCAAAATATGCAAACTGAGTATAGTCCATCTGATTGATAAGCAACATCAAGGAGAGTGTGAGCTCAGGAGCTTCGTGGTCCCGTGGTTAGCGTGAGCAGCTGCGGAACGAGAGGTCCCTGGTTCAAGCCTTCCCTCGAGTGAAAAGTTTATTTTTTTATTTTCAGACAAATATTATCTGTCCCTCCGATGCGAGGTAACTGCGCCGTAGTATGTGGACGCTACACTTAAACAAACATCGAAACAAAACCTATGTTTTGACAGAGCACAGGGAAAACTGTGCGACTGTGAAACTGTTGCGTTCATTTGTTGCAGTTTATGTGACAAACTCTTATGTTGGGAGTGATTATCATATCCACAAGAAAACCTAAATCGGGCAAGGTAGAAGAATCTTTTGACCCATTCGCCAAGTGTACAAGTTAGGTGGGTCGACAACATATTCCTGTCATGTGACGCACTTACCGTCACCATTGTCGTATAGAATATATCAGACGTGTTTTAGTGTGGAGGAATCGGTTGACCTATGACCTTGCGATCAAATGTTTTTGGTTCCCATTGGAGAGACACGTCCTTTCGTCTACTAATCGCACGGTTTTGCGGTGCGGTCGCAAAACACAGACACTAAACTTATTACAGTGAACAGAGACGTCAATGAACGAACGGACAGATCATAACTTTGTGAAAATAAAGAAAGCAAACTTTTCACTCGAGGGAAGATTTGAACCAAGGACCTCTCGTTCCGCAGCTGCTCATGTTAACCACGGGACCACGGCGCTCCTGAGCTCACACTCTCCTTGATGTTGTCTATCATGCGCGTGGACTACTCAGTTTGTATATTTTGCTTATTTTTTTCATAGTTCCACACAACTTTTTCCTGTTTTTTCGATTGATCTGCGTTCAGTTTTTCAAGGCCTATCCACTGTGCCAACTTATAACTAAATCTGAGGGGGATGCGATGGGGAGGTTCCCTTGTAAGAAGAGGAGGAGAAGAAGAAGAAGAAGACGCGGGAACTGCGGGACTCCCGTGAAGATCAGAAGTGGCCTGGCAGCGGCCCCTGAACTCGGTAACCAGCTGGCATCCCTGTTGTCGACCACTCTCATTGTGCGGAGCCGAAACGTCGAGACAGAAAAGTCGCTGCAGTCGCTGAAGGCAGAGCAAGACCAGCAGCTGCGGATCCTGGGGTGTAGATGCTGGTGAAGATAGAGGCCCTCGCCGATGTTGCGGTGAGGAGTCTTGTCCATGAACTCGAGACTAGACTCCTGAACAGAATAGTAGCCGCAGTTAAGACATCAACACAGCGCTTTGTGCATTTTTCAGTCCCAGCCTAGGTTTTTTGCAGAGGTTTCCCACAGGGCTGTAATGCAAATGCCGAGACTATCTCCTCTCCTGCGCAACAAGTGCTATGCCCATCTGCCCTTGCAATGAAATAAATAAAGAGTGCCTCTAATCCTTGTAATCACTCAATGTCATTCAATACGATAACGACGACACCCCTCGATCGACGTTAACACTCGTGGTGTCACTCGCCTTCATACATGGCAGTGTAAGTTTGAAAATTCGTGGCGCTAACTCAATGGTCGTCAATTGATTTAAATGTGTTTCCCAGCTGACTCTTAATTCAATTACTGCCACGGGGGTGAGGAGAAAGAACACATCCTGGTGGTACCAGCATTATGCTTATTTAGATGTTCGATTAATCTGCATGGTGTCCGCCGGCCGGAGTGGCCGTGCGGTTCTAGGCGCTACAGTCTGGAACCAAGCGACCGCTACGGTCGCAGGTTCGAATCCTGCCTCGGGCATGGATGTGTGTGATGTCCTTAGATTAGTTAGGTTTAATTAGTTCTAAGTTCTAGGCGACTAATGACCTCAGAAGTTATGTCGCATAGTGCTCAGAGCCATTTGAACCATTTTTTTAATGGTTTGCAATGTTCCAGAGATTCTATTCGAACTCTATGCCGATGTACCGACAAGGACCATTTTCGCAGAGAAACATGCAAGTACGTAATGGATGTTCAGTTTCTCAATATAGTTAGTCGCACTCACACATTATACATCCGCTGTAAGAGCAATTTCATGCATTTACATTTTTTGGTGACCCACAATGTTGGTTGGCTAAATATTATGACGATACGTTGCATACAACTTCCACAGATATTGTTTATCATGTAGTCAAGACTACGTAATGAAGCCAAAATTGTGGATAAAATTGAAATGTATTTTGTTTATTAACACTTCTCTTTTCACTAATTAAATATGAAATATGAATCGGGATTGGAGGTGATGATCCTATCCTTTTTTAGTATTTTAGGTCCCCGTTAATTAATATCTGGTAGTTAATAAGCGAACTATTTGTTTGTATCAGTTACCCCCGCAACCGTCCAAGGATAAGATGCTATTAATGTTCCGCGCACACGCGTTTCACCATTTTATAAAATGCAGAATTACGTAAACTATAGCTTTCCGTTGCGCACCACTTTTGTGGGTTCCACAACCATAATAGTTTCCCAAGACTATTTTTCCCAGCTAACACAAAGTTCGAATTATGTAGTCGGATTCATTTTCACTCCACCCGACAGTAAAAGACTCTGATCACTGCGTCACACGTACTGTATTTTAAACGTGCTTGAAGAGTCTTTAAATAATCTCCTTAATGAATTTCGCATTCGCGTACCACTTTTTCATCGACTAGCCCGATCGCGATAACTGAAGGTAGAGAGCTCAATAATGTGTTACATGTTCTTTTATATGTACTAAAAAACAAACGCGCCCCTATATCTTTCTGTCCCGCTTGGTCTTTGCTAATTTGCTTTATATTACTTTTCATTATATTGCTTCTTAGTAATACTGTGCAGTTATTAAAGTTTCGTATTACTTTTCCCTTTTTAATTCTTCCAAAATAAAGTCTATTTATCCCCCATTTTAAGTAATATGATGCTAGTTGACACGCCTGCCCGCAAAGTTCCGTTATATCCTCTGGCCTAAATCATATGATTTAAATCGAAAATGGGCCCACCATCAATTCAAGGGGTGGAATGACAGTTAAAAAACAAAAAAAAAACACTCACATAGTTTTCAGTGGGCTGTATCGGTTGTTGGATGGACGGAGCACGTTCGAGATGTTTCGGACATCTGGAAAACGTGGACTGCTCAGATGAGCCAGCCCCAAACAAAAGCAGCCAGGTTGCGCTCTGTTTATCGCGGCTGGCAGACGCTGCCTCTGGTTGGTGTTACTCGCGTGCTGGAGTATCGTTGTTCACGGACATCGTAATAAAACAGTTGACGGCAGGCGGAAGGTCACGTGAGCCGTACTTGCGCCACTCGGCGATTTCCGACGCCGCAGGCGAAGGCAGCCGTAAAACTGTGGCCTACACCACCAGGCCAGGCAGCAGGACACACAGACCCAGAGGCAAGGCGTCTGGGACTATCGTACCGCCGCAGGTGTCTCCGCGTCGGTTCGTTTCGTTCGTGGCAGGCCACCCCGTGCACATTCTTTTTCCGATAGGGAGTCATCGGCGCCTTCTAACCGATGAGCCTCCGAATAAAACTTCGGCTCACCGAAAGCGTTTAGTCTGGTATGTTCGTAGGATACGTGCTATATCACCCAGTGGCAAGTTGGTTGGTTGATTTGGGGAAGAGGACCAAACAGCGTGGTCATCGGCGCCATCAGGTTAGGGAATGATGGGGAAGGAAGTCGGCAGTGCTCTTTCAAAGGAACCATCCCGGCACTTGCCTGACTGGATTTAGGAAAATCGCCGAAAACCTAAATCAGGATGGCAGGACGTGGGTTTGAACCGTCGTCCTCCCGAATGCGTGTCCAGTGTGCTAACCACTGCGCCACCTCGGTCGGTCAACCAGTGGAGGGCTTTTGAAGTAGAGACTTAATTTTGCACTGTAGGCTTTCGGTATTGTCAAACCCATTACAGACTATTCGGTATTACTCACTATTTCCGTGATTTCCCTAAATCGCTCCAGGCAAATGCCGGGATGGTTCCTTTGAAAGGGCACGGCCGACTTCCTTCCCCGTCCTTCCCTAATCCGATGAGACCGATGACCTCGCTGTTTGGTCTTTTCCCCGAACCATCCCAACCCAACCCATTATTTCCGTTGCTGGTCGCCATTAATGAAGCAGACATTGCACATAAAAACCTTCTTACTAACATGACAAAATTGGTGGATGCCCCAGCTGAGTTCGTTCCCTTTCCTAGTAAGACTTTTGTCTTCTACCGGGTGTCCCTCCTAAGAGTTGTCGGGTGTTTCGGCACATGTTTGCAATTTACTATTTTTAGCGTCTCTCTCGAGTCAGCACAAGCGAATCAACTCATCACGTTAAAATACTACCGATGGCCGGCCGGAGTGGCATGGATGTGTGTGATGTCCGTAGGTTAGTTAGGTTTAATTATTTCTAAGTTCTAGGCGACTGATGACCTCAGAAGCAAAGTCGCATAGTGCTCAGAGCCATTTGAACCATACTACGGATGTCTACCTTTGTAACGCTGACAGAAAATGTTACAAGGTTAACAGCCAAATGCAAACGAAATGATCTTTTTTAGTTAGTGTAATTTATGTTTATTTGGTTTAGGAAATGTTACACTGAGTTGGTTTGAAAGATAGTGACACTGAGTTGTCATCGTACTGGTGCAGCTATCCTACAATATGTTTTCTGCGCAACTGCATTACAGTTTTTGTACTTTATCCTTCCGACATTCGCTGAGTCTCTCCGTCTCAGGGTATATTATGGAATGTGGGCCACATGTGACAATGTAATACAGATGTGCTACCTAAGTCTTTTTTGCCAATTCTTCTTATTGTCAATATGATGTAGTCGTTTTATTCTGCAAATCTTTAGATACTATGTTTAATTAGAAGTAACCTGCATAAATGATTTTTTATTTTTTATTATGACCTATTTATTCTGGATTTATGCCGTTAGGGAAAGTTATAAAAAGCAGTTCCGTTGGGAGAGAGTGAAGACTTGTATTCGAGCGCTGGCGTCAACCGTCGGAGTGTCCGAGGCCACTGCACACAGTCAGAGAGAGGTTCCGTTACCGTATGCGGATCGTGCAAACATCACTTCTTCTCAAACTCGGCTCACACCAGCTGGAAGGTGGTTCCATGAACGACGACCTCAAACAGTTAGCAAAAAGGTTCCGGTATTGCGTTCTGTGTTTTAAGATCATGAACTCGTTCATCATCAAAATCGAGGATTATCTCTTCGCCGACGCGGTACATGTATCGTATCGCCATTCCCTTTACCCAGTTGATCGCATCCATCCGGGTCATCCGGAAACAGACGGCGTCGGGATGAAAGAGATCCAGGGACACAAACGAAACAAAGGGGCGGCTTACGAGGAGAGCCAGACATGGTGGATCAGTTTCCAGCACTCGCGAGCGGGGCCACAGTTCAATCTGTGTTCGTCCGGTCTGTCATCGCGCAACGGGGGCACATGGGACCGTCAGTTATGTGTATGGCTCGGAGCCTTCGTCAGTGACCATATACCACGCCGAGCGAACAACAGTGGATAGGAAGGCAGCAAGGGTGCGTGGATGGCTCGCCAAACCCGCGCAAATCCGCGTAAACCCACGTTCAGTCGACCGTGGGGTATAGTTCTACAATGACGTTAGCCGGATTCCAGCGTTAGAGAACACTGTAATACGTTATTACTGTCGGACTCCGTGTCTCCAATATAACTCCCAACATCCACTTCTGGCCATTAAAAATCCTACACCACGAAGATGACGTGCTACAGACGCGAAATTTAACCGACAGGAAGAAGATGCTGTCGTATGCAAATGATTAGCTTTCCAGAGCATTCACACAAGGTTGGCGCCGGTGGCGACACCTACAACGTGCTGACATGTGGAAAGTTTCCAACCGATTTCTCATACACAAACAGCAGTTGACCGACGTTGCCTGGTGAAACGTTGTTGTGATGCCTCGTGTAAAGAGGAGAAATGCGTACCATCACGTTTCCGATTTTGATAATGGTCAGATTGTAGCCTATCGCGATTGCGATTTATTGTATCGCAACATTGCTGCTCGCGTTGGTCAAGATCCAATGATTGTTAGCAGAATAAGGAATCGATGCGTTCAGGAGGGTTATACGGAACGCCGTGCTGGATCCCAACGGCCTCGTATCACTAGCAGTCGAGATGATAGGCATCTTATCCGAATGGCTCTAACGGATCGTGCAGCCACGTCTCGATCCCTGAGTCAAGACAACAACCATCTTCGCGAACAGTTCGACGGCGTTTGCAGCAGCATGGCAAAACGTCATTTTTTCGGATGAATCCAGGTTCTGTTTACAGCATCATGATGGCCATATCCGTGTTTGGCGTCATCGCGGTGAACGCACATTGGAAGCGTGTATTCGTCTTCGCCATACTGGCGTATCACCCGGCGTGATGGTATGGGGTGCCACTGATTACACGTCTCGGTCACCTCTTGTTCGCATTGACGGCATTTTGAACAGTGGACGTTACATTTAAGATGTGTTACGACCCGTGGCTCTACCCTTCATTCGATCCCTGCGAAACCCTACATTTCATCAGGATATTGCACGACCGCTTGTTGCAGGTCCTTTACGGGCCTTTCTGGATACAGGAAATGTTCGACTGCTGCCCTGGCCAGCACATTCTCCAGATCTCTCACCAACTGGAAACGTCTGGTCAATGGTGGCCGAGCAACTGGCTCGTCACAATACGCCAGTCACTACTCTTGATGAACTGTGGTATCGTGTTGAAGCTGCATGGGCAGCTGTAACTGTACGCGCCATCCAAGCTCTGTTTGACTCAATGCCCAGGCGTATCAAGGCCGTTATTACGGCCAGCGGTGGTTGTTCTGGGTACTGATTTCTAAGGATCTATGCACCCATACTGCGTGAAAATGTAATCACATGTCAGTTCTAGTATAATATATTTGTGCAATGAATACCCCTTTTATCACATGCGTTTCTTCTTGGTGTAGCAATTTTAATGGCCAGTAGTGTATTAACTGAGCGTTGTGTCGCTCGTTTTCGCGACATCTCTTATTTTACATATTGTTTTTTTTTTCTTTTTCTTTCCATACTGCCACCTTGTTACGTTAGTTTCAATTTCTGTTGTCACTGTGTTGCTGCTTTGCCTGCCCGTGAGCGGCAGTAGCAGCGCTTATCGATATAGCCCTGCCGTATTATCTTTGCTGACTGCTATTACTTCCCGGTTGAAAACTGTCGTGCAGTTCGGACCTGGCAGTCGTAAGGGTGGGACGCGGCCGAAGTTGGTCGTGTTGGATCAGAAGTGATGCTTGCATAGCCATGACTCGCCCGACCGTTGCCGGCAGACATGACTTGAACTGGGGACGCTCTTGGCTGATCGTCGGTTGGTCGTCTTACCGGGCGACGTGTATTTGCTCGCCGGTCGCTTATGGGTTGGCGGTGTGTGTCTCAACTCGTGGTTCGGCTGTGTCATTGCTCGGTCACTGCTTTTAGCATCGGTTGCGTTCTTCGTCCTAGCGTGTATGAAATTGTGTGTAGCTTGTGATGTCGATTGCTCAGTTATTTTAGTGCTGTCTCCGTGCTGGTGTGCGAGGAGTCGGTCGGTTGGCGTGGAGCAGCGAGGAAATCTCCACGGGGCGTAGTTGGCCGGGCCCGCTGGCGGTCTCTACACAGTGTCGGAGTGTGTGGGGCTGTTCCCATTGCTGCGAGGTCAGTGCCTCATCGACTCTGTACACGAAAGTTGAGTTTGGATTTAGTTTACTAGCAGGTCAAGACTGTTCACACTGTGTCGTTTGGTTCTCGTTGTTGGCTGTTGGGACATTCCCGCGAGCAACAACGTGTGTGTTCGAGTTGGCGGAGGTTTAACCACCGTCCGGTGGAGTCTAACTGTATTCGGTTATTTGCAATTGAAGTGCACCAGCGGAATTTTCTGACTTGTGGCCGTTAACGTTCCGGTTACCTGCCCTGACCGTTGACGTAAATTTAGGCATGTCGCTTTCCTCACCGTGTTGTCGCTGTCTAGCACGGTGTGTAGTTCGACAGCTTAATGTATGCTTGGTTGTGGGCGTCCATGCCTTTGACGCTTGCACTGAACTCCCTGTTGTGTGCTAGTCGAGTGGAGCGCAAGTTATCTTGTCGTTAGATCTGTTGACTGACTGTTGGTTGGGTTGTCGTCGGGTCGAGAATGGTTGGGCCGACTGCCTGTCTCACCTAAGTGAACGTTAGTATTTCAAGAGCTGGCCGACCTCCAAAACTTCTGACAAGGGAACCTCCCCATCGCACCCCCCTCGGATTTAGTTATAAGTTGGCACAGTGGATAGGCCTTGAAAAACTGAACACACATCAATCGAGAAAACAGGAAGAAGTTGTGTGGAACCATGAAAAAAATAAGCAAAATATACAAACTGAGTAGTCCATGCGCAAGATAGGCAACATCAAGGTTACCAAGAGCCGAGGAGCACCGTGGTCCCGTGGTTAGCGTGAGCAACTGTAGAACGAGAGGTCCTTGGTTTAAGTATTCCCTCTAGTGAAAAGTTTATTTTTTTATTTTCATACACTTATCAAAGTTCAAGCACTCACACATAATCAACTTCGCTCTCCAAAATTCCAGGACATGTTCAGATTTGCTTGGACATAAGCAGGATTTGACGGTCTACACACGGAAAAATTTGAAAACGTTAAAAACATGTTTTGACAGAGCACAGAGAAAACTGTGCGACTGTGAAACTGTTGAATTCATTTGTTGCAGTTTATGTGACAAACTCTTATGTTTTCACCACTTTTTTTTGGAGTGATTATCACATCCACGAGAAAACCTAAATCGGGCAAGGTAGAAGAATCTTTTTACCCATTCGCCAAGTGTAGAAGCTAGGTGGCTCGACAACATATTCCTATCATGTGACGCACATGCCGTCACCAGTGTCGTGTAGAATACATCAGACGTGTTTTCCTGTGGAGGAATCGGTTGACCTATGACCTTTCGATCAAATGTTTTCGGTTCCCATTGGAGAGGCACGTCCTTTAGTCTACTAATCGCACGGTTTTGCGGTGCGGTCGCAAAACACAGACACTAAACTTATTACAGTGAACAGAGACGTCAATGAACGAACGACAGATCATAACTTTGCGAAAATAAAGAAAGTAAAATTTACACTCGAGGGAAGACTTGAACCGAAGACCTCTCGCTCCGCAACTGCTCACGCTAACCACGGCACCACGGCACTTCTGATTCATATTGGCCTTGATGTTGGCTATCTTCCACATGGACTACTCAGTTTGTATATTTTATTTTTTTTTTTCATAGTTCCACACAACTTCTTCCTGTTTTCTCGACTGATGTGTGTTCAGTTTTTCAAGGCCTATCCACTGTGCCAACTTACAACTAAATCTGACGGGGGTGCGATGGGGAGGTTCCCTTGTGGGCGCCGTTAGCTGCACCGCCTTTTCTTACTGTCTGTTGTGTGTATATGTATGGCTCATTTCCGACGGTTTTGAATTAAGGTTGAATTGTTTTTAGTGGTGTTTTAAGTCATGGGCCTTCAGCTGCTTTAAAATTAACGTTCCATGCTTTTTAAGTGTTAGCTTGGGCCTTCTGCCTACTAAAAATTATTTTACTTGTGTTTTAAGTCATGGGCCTTCAGCCGTTTATAATTTAAGAATCTTTGTCTTTCGAGCATCAGACTGTTTGGGGCTTTCAGCCTAATGGAAGATAAGGCCTTCTGCCTTGTGTTTTCTTTTTTTATTATTTAATTTTACCTTCAGTCTTAAAAATCATGGGCCTTCAGCCGTCTTTAAATTAAGGTTGTTGCTTTTCAAGTGTTAGATTTTTGGGCCTTCAGCCAAATTATAGAACTTACTTAACGTGAAGCCTTCTGCCTTCTAAATATTCTCTTTGGCGTCTGAATTTTGAGTTAATGGCTTTTAGCCGTTTTTTTTTTAATTAAAGTGGTTGTGCCCTTAATGCACAAGATAGTGTGGCGTATTCAGCTGATAACTAAGTTCAAGAATTTGTACCGTAATGTTTGGTCAAATAAATAAAGTTATATGTGTTCGAGTGTAACTGACAGCCACTCTTTTTGGCTGCTTTCCACAATTCCAACTACCTGTCCTGTCCTGCAAGCGTTTCATTAACACTTAATAATAAACAATTTACTTACATTGTTGCATCTCTTTCGTTTTCATGGTTCAAAAATGGCTCTGAGCACCATGGGACTTAACTTCTGAGGTCATCAGTCCCCTAGAACTTGAAACTACTTAAACCTAACTAACCTAAGGACATCACACACATCCATGCCCTAAGCAGGATTCGAACCTGCCACTGTAGCGGTCGTGCGGTTCCAGACTGTAGCGCCTAGAACCGCTCGGCCACTCCGACTAGCCTTTCGTTTTCATTCGAATGCTCTTTATAAATCAGAAGAAAGAAAATATGCCAAATCAGAAAATATATTCAGTACTTTGTGTCAATAAAAACTTACTGCGTTGAAAATGCGACCCGAACTGCGTATGGGGAAGAAAACTTGAGAAGAATGAAAAGTTTCGTGCAGTAACAAAACTGTATTTCGGGTCTCGTGGAATACTTGTTACTCAGAAACGAATGCGTACAGTGTGTAACAGCCCTACAGAATAATGCACTATCTGGAAGGTGAAAATGAACCTTAACAAGAACGAAGCAGTTCTGTTCACTACCAAGATGAAGCCAACTTACAACTATTGGTGTAACTCACAGTTCAAACAAGCGATTCACTTGGAAATGGCGCCTTACCAGTGCGGTGAACAGGGGTAGTGGTTTATTTTATCAATTGTAACCGGTCTTTAAAAGTGACTTAAGTTCAACCCATATACTTCCGGCCACTTTTTATGGTTCGGCTGTGCGGTTAATGGCCACCGATACTCGCCTGAAGCGACTGCAGACCCTTGAAAGCAAGGAACTTCAGGTCATAACAAATGCTCGCCGCTACAGTCTCAACATTTAACGTTAGGCAACGGTTAGGTCAACCACCAATCAACCCAACAGTTCAGAGATAATCGGTTGAGTTTTATATGAAAACAAAAATATTTCGCCCCATACTCTCATAATCTCACTGTATCAAGAACCTTCCCCCCTTCCACCCCACACCCCTAAAAAAATACACTTCATGAAATTCCAACGAGGACCCTTATACCACACTTTGTGGCGGGGAGGGGGGAGGGGGGGGGCGGCACACATGTACAGGCTATACAAAAACTACAGAGGTAAGTCCTGTACTATCGGCCGTCTCACAGTGCCGGCCACTACTGTGACTTTTGTTTCCGTCTTCAGGTGGCAAAAGTGCACAGTAAGCAGGGGCAAGCTTGCGTATCCATGTGCACTGGGGTCGGATATATTCTTCTTGTCTTCAGCGGTTCCCTTGCTCTGAGTTCTCGGTGGTGTTGCTGTCACTCATGTCGCTCCGAAGATACTCTGAGGCCTTTCGTACCCGTTTTGAGATAAGTGATGAATTTCTTTGCTAAATTTCGGTTATCTGTGTTACGTAAGGAATGACATCTCCCAAATGTTTCATGATAATCTCCCGTGCAATACGACTACATTCTACTGCCTGTTAGATGCGCAACTGTCTTTCAGCATCGGCCAAAAATAATTTTTATTTTTAAATAATTCTTTCGTCATCTTACTTCTTTTCAGATTGAAGTCGCGGAAAACTAGAAAAAAGTGAGAGGCAAATGGAATGAAGAGTACACGAAAATTACTGTGAGAAAGGTGATGTCTAACGAAATGGTCGCGAGAGAGACAGCTGAAGGGTTTCAACAATTAGAAAAGAAAAAGATCGCCGCCGAAGAGAAGTGATTAAAAGCAGGAAAAAATCGCCACGGAAGAGAAATGATTCAAAGAAAAAAAAACTGATCTTAAGCCTGGTGTTCCAAAATAAAATAAATGCGCAAATGGGGGCCATGAAAAGAAAATTACAAAGCGCCGAACAAAACTGGAATTTACTGGAGGTAATTGGTCAACGGAAGAAACTGAAAAGTGCATTACGTATTGGGAGTAATTTGAAGAAGACTGGGAGCTGTGTACCAAGAGTAGAGGCTGGATGTGGAAATCGAGAGAATATTGCGTATTTTATTCACGATCTCTGTATGCAATGAGCCACACAGTGGTGAACTGAGCTGAAACACTAACATTACGTTCCCGTACTTATGTTTTGTATTATTGTTCACTGCGTATAACAACCGAAATTGTCACTGAAGAGACAACGGCCGACACTGCAAGACACTTTCTGCAAGCCTTTTACTTTCCATGCAATTAGTTACTATAAACAAATTATCATTGCACTGTGCTATTCATAGAAAACGTCTTGAGGTAAATAAATGGAAATGTCGTGTGGCTAGGGCCTCCCGTCGGGTAGACGGTTCGCCTGGTGCAGGTCTTTCAATTTGACGCCACTTCGGCGACCTGCGCGTCGATGGGGATGAAATGATGATGATTAGGACAACACAACACCCAGTCCCTGAGTGGAGAAAATTTCCGACCCAGCCGGGAATCGAACCCGGGCCCTTAGGATTAACAGTCTGTCACGCTGACCACTCAGCTACCGGGGCGGACCAACGTCTTGAGGTAAGAAAATAGTATATTAATATTCCGATTAACCACCTCAGTTACACAGTAAAGTCGAAGAACTTAGTCCGACCGATACTGCACGCCTCTCCCTCACACAGACCAAATTTTCCTCATTTTTCTAGTCCTCAGCAACACAGTAAGAAGTCAGTCGGGCACAATTCCCTGTGGAGATTATACTGTAAATAGCACCATGTTGCTTACAGGTACGGCTTAAATCTAAGAAGAAAAATCACAATTGGACGTAAACTTAGCTGTTTTGGATAATAGTGAACTCCATAACAAATTTTCTGTGGGAAAAATAATTCTTTAAGCTTTTGTCATAACTCCCTTTAAGTATATATAAATCTACTATACTGTCTGCAACAAATAGATATCACAAAAGTGTCTAATTTCAAGTTTAGTGGCGAACGTATTCAGTATGGAAAGTCGTATAAGTATTTACGAATAATTCTAAGAAGCATTAGGGGACGCGAATACAAGACATAGAAAATGAGGTGCATCTGTAAAGGAAACTGCATGCAAGACTGTAGTACTAACAGTTCTAAAGTACTGTTCCAGTGTTCTGAGCCCTTATCAACTCGGCGAGACACAAGGCATGGAGCAAATTCAGAATAGGAGAGCTAGGATTGTAACAGGTCCATACAGCCCATACGAAACTGTAACAGAAGTGCTCGCCGAACTTATAAGCGAATTCTTGGAAGAAAGATAACATAGGTACTTTCAAAATCCTACATATTTACATAACCTATGTCAAAACATGGATGTGCAACTAGTACAGTGCGACAAACGTACATCTCGCATAGGGATTATGAGGGCCACGTAAGAGAGATCAGGGTAGGTTCAAAAATGGCTCTGAGCACGACGTGACTTAACTTCTGTGGTCATCAGTCCCCTAGAACTTAGAACTACTTAAACCTAACTATCCTAAGTGTTGTGGCGTAGCAAGACAGCCACGCCACTCGGAAAGTAGCCGAAAGGCACGCGTACACACACACGCCGACTGGCGTGAAGTCTGGAACAGGAATAAGTTATGAATACACTAAAGAAAAGTATGCAGCTGCTCGGATACTTAACTTTATTCCATCATTGTGGTAGATCGCTATTGACGATACAAGTGAGACTATCTCCAGATACGGTTAATTACAATCACTGTAAGGCAAATGGCGCCTTGCTAGGTCGTAGTCATGGACTTAGCTGAAGGCTATTCTAACTGTCTCTCGGCAAATGAGAGAAAGGCTTCATCAGTGTAGTCGCTAGCAAAGTCGTCGTACAACTGGGGCGAGTGCTAGTCCGTCTTTCTAGACCTGCCATGTGGTGGCGCTAGGTCTGCAAGTACTGACAGTGGCGACACGCGGGTCCGACATGTACTAATGGACCGCGGCCGATTTAAAGCTACCACCTAGCAAGTGTGGTGTCTGGCGGTGACACCACACTAAGGACGTTACACACATCCATGCCCGAGGCAGGATTCGAACCTGCGACCATAGCGGTCTCGCAGTTCCAGACTGTAGCGCCTAGAACCGCTCGACCACCCCGGCCGGCGATCAGGGTACAAAGGGATATATACAGCTATTTCTTCTGTTTCAGGAAGCGAATGAACTAGGGAAGAAAATCGATAATACTGGAAAATCGATAAGAATAAAGCGATAATAGAATCTCTATATTCCTTGACGTGAGCTATTGAGTGGCTTTCGGTATACATATACAGATGTAGACGGAGGTGAGCCAACGGTGTTGTCGCAGTGGTAACATCAGTTCCTGTCAGATAACCGAAGTTCAGCACTTTCGTGCTTGGTTAGCAGTTGGATGGGTGACCGTCCTGGTCTGCCGAGTGCTGTTGGCAAGCGGAGTGCACTCAGCCCTCGTGAGGCCAATTGAGGAGTTACTTGACGGCGAGATAGCGGCTCTAGTCACGAAAACTGACAACGGCCGGGAGAGCAGTGTGCTTACCACATGCGCCATCCAGTGACTCATATCGGCTAAGAATGACACGGCGGTCGGTCGGTATCATTGGGCCTTCCGTGGCCTGCTCGGACGGAGTTTAGTTTTTAGATTGAGATGAAGTCATCAGCCTCTGGCCGGTTTTGTGCTGTCCCTCGTCTTATCCTGTCTTATACTAAGGTTGATCCCTGCAGGACTCTCATGTGGGAAAAATGGAAGCAGGAACTTGATAAGCAGTAGGCTTCGTCGTGTTCGCTGCCGCACAGCTCATAACAGGTCATCGAGGACTCGACTCGTGATATTTTTTGTTGTGGCGTAGCAAGACAGCCACGCCACTCGGAGGTAGCCGAAAGGCACGCGTACACACACGCCGGCTGGCGTGAGTTCTGGAACAGGATAAGTAATTGAATGCTAATAAGAAAAGTACGTATCTAAGTTAATACTCAACTTTAATGCATCCTTGTGGTACATCGCTATTGACGATACAAATGAGACTATCTCCAGATACGGTTAATTACAATCACTGTAAGGCTAATGACGCCCTGCTAGGTCGTAGTCATGGACTTAGCTGAAGGCTATTCTAACGGTGTCTCGGCAAATGAGAGTAAGGCTTCGTCAGTGTAGTCGCTAGCAAAGTCGTCGTACAACTGGGGCGAGTGCTAGTCCGTCTTTCTAGACCTGCCATGTGGTGGCGCTAGGTCTGCAAGTACTGACAGTGGCGACACGCGGGTCCGACGTATACAAACGGACCGCGGCCGATTTAAACGCTACCACCTAGCAAGTGTGGTGTCTGGCGGTGACACCACATTTTTGGCTACAGTTTTATAAGAAACGGCTGTGAGGGGCTGGACGTCGCCTACCTGCTGGCCGCAGTCCGCTCACGCGCGCCGTTCGCTTTATGGCTTTGTTGCGTCGCTCTCTACCGTTTCAACGAAGCTAACGGCACCCAAGAGTACGGATTCCTAGCAACACGTAACAGTACGAGCAAATACGAGGAAATAATGTGACTAGGTGCGAGAAACACATTGTGTGCCAGCGAGGCACAAACATCGGATGCAGCTGCAACATAGGAACCGAGCTGATGCGCCAGGAGCAGCACGGGTCCCTGCTTGTACACAGGACTTAGTTTCTCACGTGCTTCTCTGAAGAAGTGGATTACGCCTGTGAATTTTACTGTGCTGACTAGTGTGTAGCGTTTGCTTGTTTGACGGAGCTGGGAGACTACGAGGAGGCTCTGCAGGAAGTGATTGAGAGCACCGGGGTACAACTGGCTGCAAATCGTAGCTCATGTTGGCACTGATGACTCCTGGCGCCTGGGTTCAGACGCCAGTATTGGTTCCTAGAGGGGGCTGGCTGCTTTGCTGAAGACAGCTGGCCTCGTGCACGAGATGGAAGCAGAGCTAGCGTACAGCAGCATCGTTCGCAGGACCGATAGTGGTTGTAATGTCTCTTGCAGCGGTCTCTCCACGATATTTACAGAAATTTTATAAATTATATAACTCAGTACATATCTCGAAATATCTCTTCTTATTATCTCTTCTTGTTGTTTGTTGTTGTTGTGGTCTTCAGTCCTGAGACTGGTTTGATGCAGCTCTCCATGCTACTCTATCCTGTGCAAGCTTCTTCATCTCCCAGTACCTACTGCAACCTACATCCTTCTGAATCTGCTTAGTGTATTGATCTCTTGGTCTCCCTCTACGATTTTTACCCTCCACGCTGCCCTCCAATGCTAAATTTGTGATCCCTCGATGCCTCAGAACATGTCCTACCAACCGATCCCTTCTTCTAGTCAAGTTGTGCCACAAACTTCTCTTCTCCCCAATCCTATTCAATACCTCCTCATTAGTTACGTGATCTACCCACCTTATCTTCAGCATTCTTCTGTAGCACCACATTTCGAAAGCTTCTATTCTTTTCTTGTCCAAACTAGTTATCGTCCATGTCTCACTTCCATAGATGGCTACACTCCATACAAATACTTTCAAAAACGACTTCCTGACACCTAAATCTATATTCGATGTTAACAAATTTCTCTTCTTGAGAAACGCTTTCCTTGCCATTGCCAGTCTACATTTTATATCCTCTCTACTTCGACCATCATCGGTTATTTTACTCCCTAAATAGCAAAACTCCTTTAGTACTTTAAGTGTCTCATTTCCTAATCTAATTCCCTCAGCATCACCCGACTTAATTTGACTACATTCCATTATCCTCGTTTTGCTTTTGTTGATGTTCATCTTATATCCTCCTTTCAAGACACTGTCCATTCCGTTCAGCTGCTCTTCCAGGTCCTTTGCTGTCTCTGACAGAATTTCAATGTCATCGGCGAACCTCAAAGTTTTTACTTCTTCTCCATGAATTTTAATACCTACTCCGAATTTTTCTTTTGTTTCCTTTACTGCTTGCTCAATATACAGATTGAATAACATCGGGGAGAGGCTACAACCCTGTCTCACTCCTTTCCCAACCACTGCTTCCCTTTCATGCCCCTCGACTCTTATAACTGCCATCTGGTTTCTGTACAAATTGTAAATAGCCTTTCGCTCCCTGTATTTTACCCCTGCCACCTTCAGAATTTGAAAGAGAGTATTCCAGTCAACATTGTCAAAAGCTTTCTCTAAGTCTACAAATGCTAAAAACGTAGGTTTACCTTTTCTTAATCTTTCTTCCAAGATAAGTCGTAAGGTCAGTATTGCCTCACGTGTTCCAACATTTCTACGGAATCCAAACTGATCTTCCCCGAGGTCGGCTTCTACCAGTTTTTCCATTCGTCTGTAAAGAATTCGCGTTAGTATTTTGCAGCTGTGACTTATTAAACTGATAGTTCGGTAACTTTCACATCTGTCAACACCTGCTTTCTTTGGGATTGGAATTATTATATTCTTCTTAAAGTCTGAGGGTATTTCGCCTGTCTCATACATCGTGCTCACCAGATGGTAGAGTTTTGTCATGACTGGCTCTCCTGAGGCCATCAGTAGTTCTAATGGAATGTTGTCTACTCCCGGGGCCTTGTTTTGACTCAGGTCTTTCAGTGCTCTGTCAAACTCTTCACGCAGTATCTTATCTCCCATTTCATCTTCATCTACATCCTCTTCCATTTCCATAATATTGTCCTCTCTTCTTATCTTACCGATTATCAATGCAAAGTAGTTTCAAGCCCATGGAGCGTCCATTTACTACATGGAATAGCTTCTCTGCTATCTATGTTTTCTCTTATGGAAAGAATAGGGGACTTCTTGCGGATTAGTCGTGAAAGAAGGATGTATATGTATGTATTGTTGAGCTAGCCGCCATCTTGATGAGATTCTGTATGAGAAGGAATTTAATACATGAACTAAACTAAAGTAAGTGTGTTCGCGTATTATTTAACTGATTATTATTGACAGTGTCTGCTTACTACGCTGTGTTGCACGGGATCAGAGGGGAACGTCTGATTTACACTGGACGAACCTGCCGTTTTGTATGCTCAACATATCCAGTCACTTCAAATAAATAGGCTAACACGGTCTTACCAGCAGATCTCCGGTCTTCCCCATGTGATCACCGAAAGTTAATAATTATTACAAATGTTTCCAGGAGATCGACTGACAATTTTCGTCCCACCGAGACTTCGAAATTGCTTCACTGCCTTATGGAATTTAAGTTAAGCTCAATTTAATCAGGATAGAACAGTACTGAACTGTATGAATGTGATAAGCCTGCTTTGTCAATGAAAATTCCCTTAATATACGCATGTTTTTACTATCCTGATCAGTGAAGCTAAATCAGGCCGGTGTGAGAGAGGTTTTTAAATTTTAGATCCCACACAAAAGATATTAAATGGTCTTCTGGTTTAGCCAGACTGGAGGCTCACACGACTGTGTTATGTAAAACAGAAATGATATCCGGCGTTCCTCAAGAAAGTTTTGCAGGCCCTCTGCTGTTCCCGATCTACATAAACGATTTAGGAGACACTTTGTGCAGTCCTCTTTGGTTCTTTGCACGTGATTCTGCCGTTTACCGTTTTATAAGATCATCTGATGATCAAAAATAACTGCAAAGATTAAGACAAGATAAAAGTATTGTGCGAAAAGTGGAAATCGACTCTAAATAATGAAAAATTTGAAGTTATCCACAAGAATACTAAAATAAATCCAGTAAATTTCTGTTACACGATAAGTAACACAAATCTAAAGGCTGGAAATTCAACTCAATTCTTAATGCTTACAATTACGAACAACTTAAACTGGAACTTTCACGTAGATAATGTTATGAGAAAAACAAACCAAGGTATTTTTGTTGGCAGAACCCACAGAAAACGCAACAGGTCTACTATAAAGATTGCTTACAATAAGCTCGTCCGCCCTGTTTTGAACTATTGTTGTGCTGCGTGGGATCCGCATCTGATAGGGTTGACGGAGGACGTCCAAAATGTTCATAGAAGGGCAGCTCGCTTTGTACCATCGCAAAATAGGGACGACGATGCCACGCGAATTGAAGAGGCAGTCATTAAAACAAAGTCGTCTTCCATTGCAGGAGGATCTTCTCATTAAATTTCAGTCACCTACTTTGACCTCAGAGTGTGAAAATATTTTACTGTCGCCCACCTGCCGGCCCCAGTGGCCGAGCGGTTCTAGGCGCTTTAGTCTGGAACCGCGAGACCGCTACGGTCGCAGGTTCGAATCCTGCCTCGGGCATGGATATGTGTGATGTCCTTAGGTTAGTTAGCTTTAAGTAGTTCTAAATTCTAGGGGACTGATGACCTCAGAAGTTAAGTCCCATAGTGCTCAGAGCCATATGAACCATTTTTTGTCGCCCACCTGCATAGGGAGAAATAATCATCATGATGAAACAAAAGAAATCAGAGCTTGGGTGGAACGGTTTAAGTGATCACTTTTTTCCGTGCGCTGTTCGACAGTGGAACGGTAAAGAAATAGTTTCACTGTGGTTCGATGTGAAATGCACAGCAATCATGTAGATGTACATGTAGATTTAGATGTAGAAGATCTTAGATGCTGATTTCTAGAGTTTCTCTATAGGGTGAGAATTGTAGGACCTCCGTAATAAGTCACTCGAGCGTTACAAGCAGGGATCGAATACTACGGTAACGGAGCACCTGTGACGTGCACAAGTGTTTTTTTTTTCTTTTTTTTCTTTTTTTTTTTTTTATCGAGAAGTCCCTTACGATACGTTCTAATTTCACAAGGGAAGAGTACTGTCCCCATTATTCAAAGAGAGTAGTATTTGACTTGGCAGATCGGAGAAAGAAAGTGTTAATATAGTGTTAGCTAACACAAGGAGGCCACGTACTAAAGATAACTTGAACGCCGGTGGTGCAGCCGTGTTTATAGATGCAAATAACAATGGTTCTTCTAATGAGGTTAGTACAGATTCCAAAAGCGAAATAATTTGGGTAAAGATAAATGTTAGAGGAGGACCAAATACAGTCGTAGGATGTTTAATCCCATGCCTCAGGAGAAGTAGTATTTGGGCGAAAGCAAGGAAATGTTACGTAAATTTCCTGGTCCTGTTATAGTATTAGGTGAGATTTTAACTTAGCAGCCATAGACTGTGACACTCAAGTGCTTACGGTGAGTAGTAGAGATAGAGAATCCTGTGAAATTGTTCTAAATACCTTATCTGAAAGTACCTTGAACAGTTTATCAAAGAACCGACTCGTGAAGGGAAATATTTGATGCCATGATCGTCAAGAAGCCTGAGCTTTTGGAATCAGCATAGGGCAGGGAATTAATGACATAAGGCCGTTACAGCGTCACTGAATACGGCTGTGAATTGAAATGCGAAGAAACCTTAGAAAGAGCGAAAAGAAAACGGATTTCACATAACTTCAGCGGTCGACACGAAGAAATTGAGCGTCGATGGACAAAGTTGAGTATTGTACCCGAGAGAGATATGAGCCGAGTAAAATTGTGACCGATGGCAAGGACCCGCCCCAGCTCCGCAGACGTTTCAGAAAGACAGACCTAAAACAAAGAGAGCGTCACTGAAAATTTAAACCTAGCCAAAGCCTCACTGGCAAATAAAAACGGAACGAAGATAAAATTAGCGTTAAGGGAGCCATTCGCGAAAGGTTCAGCGAATTCGAAAGTAAACTTCTGTCAACCAACTTGAACGAAAACCCCAGGATGTGCTGAATCAGTTAACAGATCAGTAAACAGATTGAAGCTACCTGTCCACACAATTTATGGCCATAATGCCATCGGAACGGAAAAGAAAAGAGAGAAGGCCAAAATACTAAACGCCAGTTTCCGAAACTGTTTCGCACTATGATTCCTCCCTTAAACTGGCGCATGTACGTCAGAATGACAGATATCGCAAAAAATGACCACGGGATTGAAAAGGAACTGAAATAGCCCAACGGAGAGAAGGCCACAGAACCTGTGGGATACCTATGCGGCTCTACGTAGAGTAAGCAACAGAACCTGCTCCTCTTCTAGCAGCAGCGTACAGCAACATCTCCCAACAGTCTCAGAAATGGTATCAGACACACTTTGGTGACGGTGGAGTCCTGACATGGGGAGGCGTCGTGTTGGATGGGAGTGTGAAACTTGACATTTCGGTGCTGGTCGGAAATAAACTGGTAGCGCTCGGGTATAATGAGACGAGAGGTTGTGAGCCGTACGTGGCTCGTGTTGCCGCCATCATGTATTTTACACCCTGTTTTTAACGTACATCCACCTCAATACGTTAAATTAAATTACTACTGTCACTGAGTCGGTGATTTGCCTGACCGTGAACGGCGTTAGCAGCGCGTATCGATATATCCCCTCTCGTAGTATCTTTGCTCGACTGCTATTAGTTCCCGGTCGTTGTCTGTCGTAAGCCAGTTCGGGTGGCGAGTTTGGGTCTGCCAGTCAGCTAGAGCGCGTCTGGAGCGCAGTCCGGACCTGCGAGTCGGGGAGTTGAAATGCGGCACTAGTGCAGTCGGGTTTGAGCAGCAGTGAGATCTGCGTCGACATGGCTCACCTCACCATTGACGCCATGCATCACTTGAGTCGGGCCACGGTCTTGGTGGATCGTCGGCCTATCCTACCGGACGACGAATGTTGGCTCGCAGATCGTTCATGAGTCAGTATGCATGTGTGTATGCAACGACTCTCGATTTCTCTAGATGCGTGCTTAGTTACTGTTGGGTATAGTTCAGGTCTTCGTGCAAGTGTTTGTCGGGTTGTGTGTGTAGTTGGCGTTATTTCCACTGACGACTATTTTAGATGTTGTCGGCTTTCTGAGAGGAGTCGGTCGGCTGCTGCGGACCAGGGAAGTCATCTCCGCGCGGTGCAGTCAGCTGGGTCCGCTGGCGGTCCCTGCGCAGTGTTGGAGCGTGCGTGGTTCACCGACCTAGGATGTTAAAGTTGAGTAGTGGTTTCAACTACCCAAGCCACGTCCATTCGTGTTGTGTTGTTCGTTTTGGTGGTTCGCTAGTGGGGAGGTTTTCCTGTGAACAATACCGAGTGTTTCTGTTGCTGAAATGTAGCCGCCATGCGGTGCAGTTAACTATATTGGTTGACTACAATTCAAGTGGACCAGCGGAATTTTCTGCCTTGTGGCCATTAGTGTTCTGGTTACCTGCTGTGGTGTCACCGCCAGACACCACACTTGCTAGGTGATAGCCTTTAAATCGGCCGCGGTCCGCTAGTATACGACGGACCCGCGTGTCGCCACTGTCAGTGATTGCAGACCGAGCGCCGCCACACGGCAGGTCTAGAGAGATTTCCTAGCACTCGCCCCAGTTGTACAGCCGACTTTGCTAGCGATGCTACACTACGCTCTCATTTGCCGAGACGATAGTTAGCATAGCCTTCAGCTACGTCATTTGCTACGACCTAGCAAGGCGCCATTACCAGTTTATATTGAGATTGTAATTATATATCATCAAGAGCGATGTTCTCCAATTAAGGATTAAAGTTAAGTATTCCAGAAGCTATGTACTATTTTTGGCTACTATAATTCCTTGTCATTTTCCAGACCTCACGCCAGCCTGCGTGAGCTTAAACGCGTGCCTTTCGGCATCCTCGCATAGTGACTTGGCTGTCTAGCCAAGTCACAACACCTGCCCTGGCCACTGACGTAAATTCAGCAGTGTTCCTTTTGGGTGAAGTAAACTGTATTGCCGTATTTCAAATTCAAGTGTACCAGCGGAATTTTCTGCCTTGTGGCTGTTAGTGTTCTGGTTTCCTGCTCTGGCCACTAACGTAATTTCAGGCAGCGTCCTTTCCTCACCTGTTGTCGCTGTCCAACACGGTGTGAAGTTTTGACAGCTAATACATATTTCATTGTGGATAATCACGTTCGTAACTTTTTGTGTTTGAGTTCTCATGTACCAATTGGTGGCAAGCAAGTCGTCGTGCCGTTCGGTCCCTGGCTGTTCCCTGGTTGGGTTCCGACAGATCAAGTGTAGCTGGGCTCACCACCTATCTCACCTAAGTGGACGAGGGCAGACCGACCTCCCTGGAGGCTTTTGAGTGCCGTTTTCTTTATTGTCCTTCTCACCGGTGTTTAATTGTCTGTTTATAAACTATGGTAGCCAGTGATTTAAAAAAAATTCTTGTTTTTACTGGACTTTATGTATTTTTTAATTTTGGAAAACCAATTGTGGGCCTTAATCCGCTTAAAATCTTATTGTTGAAATTACCCTTTAAGCAAAAAACATTGCGGCCTTCTGCCTTAAAAGATTATGGTAATATATTTTAAAATTTTCAAATTGTGGCCCTCAGTCGCTTGTATTGCACCTTGCATATGTTTGTTCTATCTACCTTTGCCTTGAGGCTTTCCAGCCTAGCAGTCATACCACATATTATTAAATTATTTCATTTGCTATTTTAACTGCATTTTTATTTTGTTGACTTTTACGATTTCTTGTTTGGAGGCCCTCAGCCTGAAACATCCCCTTATTAGAAAAATTATCCATGACTGTGCTTAAACTGACATACAATATTTTTAGCGCAACGCAATCTGACTTTCAAAAATCCCTACATAAGAATGGCCCTGACTAACATTAACCTGTACCTTTCACAAATCACTTACCTCTCCAAAAATCTTCGTTACTCGAACTACTGCAATACAGCGAGCGCCACTACTGCCAGCTAAATAAAAGATTCAAACTACTGAAGGCACTAACTACTGATAGGCATAGTTAGAAATGAAAGATTTTGATAGAGAATAAACAATGTATTTACCTCAATAGTGTTCAAAAGTCATAATGTATATAGCAGTTCATGACATTCAGTCTTACAAATTTCAAAACTCCGCCATCTCTCTCCCCACATCCACCACTGCTGGCGGCTCACCTCCAACTGCGCAACGCTACACTACAATGGCAGACAACAATGCAAACTAGCCACAGACTGCACACAGCACAGCCAGTGATTTTCATACAGAGCGCTACGTAACGTTGCCAATAAGAAAACATAAACAGCCTACTTACAAGCCTTGAAAAAATTGCCTTTTTGAAAATCGTATTTCTAAAGGTTCGGCTATTTGCCGTTTTGGTTTAAAGGTTTTATTAAAATACAATTAATTACAATTTTGAGTGAACCTGACCGACACCTTATTTGGCCCTTTCCACAATCCTAATCACCTGTTCTGCCCTGCGGATTTAACGGGCGTCTCAGGCTGCAACCACGTCCGTGCGCTTATTGAGCATGAACCGCTTCGTAATTTTTTTTAATAATGTCCATTCACATGAAACTCACACCTTCTTGAGGGGATCCGATACAAAAACGGCGACCTTCCATGTGGGTTAACAAAAATACTCGTCATGGCTTCAGCAATGAGCGCGCATAGTCATTGCGACGGCAGAACTGGCAGTGTCTGAGGTGGACTGGGCAACACAGCTCGGATAGCTGCGAACCGTCAGTCCAAATCTTTGCCGATCGATGGCCAGTAGTAACGACCATACTCCACAGCTGGCGCTCTAGAAGTTTCGCAGTGTCCCAAATTGTAGCTAGCTACCGTCATGCGTTGTTTTCCTTGTTCGGTAGAAATAAGTAAGGCGTCAACACAGGAGAGAAGTAACGTTGCCATCCACTACGGGTCCAGCGAGTGCTTCGTGCAGATTGGGGACGCCTTGCCGTTTAATCTGTTCTTCGGGGGAGAGCGATCGAAACTCATTTAAAGCGTCGCACCTTTCCTCATACGGAGCGGAACGAACTACCTCTCCTTTGTCAAGATATGCAGAGCGGTCTACATGGAGCAGAGACCATCTGTTGGCATTGACTTCTAGTGAGCCTGATATTGATGTGGTTGTGGTCTTCAGTCCAGAGACTGGTTTGATGCAGCTATCAATGCTACCCTATCCTGTGTAAGCTTCTTCATCTCCCCCTACTGCAACCTACATCCTTCTGAATCTGTTTACTGTATTCACCTCTTGGTCTCCCTCTACGATTTTTAACCTCCACGCTGCCCTCCAATACTAAATTGGTGATCCCTTGATGCTGCCTCAGAGTATGTCCTACCAACCGATCCCTTCTTCTAGTCAAGTTGTGCCACAAACTCCTCTCCTCCCCAATTCAATTCAATACCTCCTCATTAGTTATGTGATCTACCCATCTAATCTTCAACATTCTTCTGTGGCACCACATTTCGAAAACTTCTATTCTCTTCTTGTCCAAACTACTTATCGTCCACGTTTCACTTCCATACATGGCTACACTCCATACAAATACTTTCAGAAATGACTTCCTGATTCTTAGATCTATACTCGATGTTAACAAATTTCTCTTCTTCAGAAACGCTTTCCTTGTCATAGCCAGTCAACATTTTATATGCTCTCTACTTCGACCATCATCTGTTATTTTGCTCCCCAAATAGCAAAACTCATTTACTACTTTAAGCGTCTCATTTCCTAATCTAATTCCCGCAGCATCACCCGATTTAATTCGATATACAGCTGATATTGATATCGATCGATAAAAGGGCTCATATCTTTAAACATTTTGTTGTATTGTTCGGCAAAGAGCTGCCCAGATTGAAGAGATTCTATTTACTTATTTATTTTTAATATTTACATCCTATAATCTGGATAGCTAAAATAAAGAAGACAAGTCATGTATTGACTTTCTCTCACAGTACACTATCTCGAATAACTTACGGGAATGTAGAGGTGTGATGTCGTCGACAACCGCCGGTATTTCTACAGGAGCATACTTTTCCATTTTCAAGACATGAACTGTAGCAAGTAAGAGCTGCGATTTTTAGGTTATGCAGGGAGCATTTCCACCAGGAATTGTCGTTATTTTGCGGAAATATGATGTGAAATGTGTTTGTCGACGACCGTCTAAGATCGGCGTCCTCGTAAAGGATGATCTTGGTTTGCATAAGGTGGGTGTATTCCTTGCAGTAGTGGCACGTCATATATTGGTCAAAGTATCGGGACTGTGGAGGACCGGTGTACTGAGCACATGCGTCACACACGCTTACAACAGCCGAGCAAATCGTACACTGCAGAACGTTGTCTTGCCACCTGTCATCTTACAGAATATGAGAACACGGAGATTCTGGCATGCAGTTCCAGCTACTGGGATAATATGATTCAAGGAAGCTGTTGACATCAAGTTAGCCATTAACCTTATAAATATAGAGGATAGTTTTTATTTACATTCTGCTTGGACTACTGCCTTTTCCATTGTCGAAAAAACAGAGAGGTAGAATTAATGCTACCACATCTCTATCGATAACGTTTGATGACGGTCGTCTTTCGTTTGTGATGGCGCTGTGTCTATAGTGTGTGTGTCACCTTCCTGAAGTTTCTCTGGAAACGGAGTTCTTACGTTCCCTTGCACACCACTTACTGCAGTAACTACTTACTGCAGTTATGCCTTGAAAATGGCAAGGTGTGCTCCGGTGTCGAAATATCGTAGGTTATCAACGACCTCACACGGTTGCACTTCCGTAAGTTACTTTAACTCTCATAAAAAGTGCCTACAATACTCATTATTGGTACTACGTACTGACATTACAAAAAGATAAAAAAATACCCAAAAAGAAAGGAAAAACAACTTTCTACCACTAAGAATCTATCAATGGCCCGTTACCCAGTTACCAAACTACTAATAGCATTATGCAAATGAATATTTCGCGACGTGAAAGCCCAATACAGTGTTTTATAGTTTCTCACTCTAGCAATTCGCAGCGAGTCTTCGACGCTGCTACAGCCACATCTATACTAATCAGACCACTCCGCGGTGTCGGGCGGAGGGTACTTATGGTACCAATATCATTTCCGTCCTTCCACCTTGAAAGGTCTGTGTTGGATTCCTTTCATGTTAATTTCTTAAATATGTTGTCATTTACGGCATAAATTCCTCTTCTAAATTTACCTTGGTGTTTCTGACTATCTGGGAGGAGACTGAGCAGTGGAACGTGTTACTTTTACACATAAACAAGAACGATCTGTCACACTACTACACTTTAAAACACAGTTTATATGTAATTCAAGTCACACAGTCTCATACGGAACCTACATCCGCTTTCTTTTATATACTGTATATGATAAGATACTGTCATCCCCCTTCCCTTCTGTGTGAGAGGATGAATGAGCAAATGTATTTGTAGTTGCATGCTTGATGGTAGCAGACAAGCCTGTCTGCTAGAGAACAGTAGGACCAACGTCGGAACAGGTAGCTACGCTTTCTGAAAGCAGAGAGGTTTCTATTCTTAGTATGGTCCTGTCTGTCCCTTGTCATGTTGGTATAGGAAGCTGCCTCTCTGGTCACTTCCATTTGTATCTGTTAAGCACGCTCGGTAGCGGCCCATGGAGTGTGTCCGCGGCGAGCGTCTGAAGTGGTAAGATCTCCGGCTAAGCGCGTCTCTGCTAAGTCCGTAGGACAATGGATTTCTTAAGTTCAGCCTAACTGAAAATTTAATCACCTTTATTTCAGATTTGGATCTAATTATTTTAAATTGCAACGCAGTGTAATTCGAGTGTGAAGTTCAGAATATCTTCCGGTAGTTGCTTTGTCACTACTTTGTGAGTAAAATGGAACTACGTGTTGATCAGTAATTCTAACTAAGATCATCAATCTTAAATGCGAATGTGCGTGAGATTATAACGTCTCGTCTTGACAATATTTTTCAATATAGCAACTTCTCTTCATGTTCAACCCACGTGGGGTGTACTTTGTGAGACCAGTACCACGTGCTTATACAATTGTTTGACCCATCAGGTTAATAGTAAGACGATAGTAACCAGTTCGAGGATTTTCTTTTGTAAATTGCGTTTCGATGTAATTTATTTTAATTATCAAAAATTATTATTGTGGAGTTACACTCTTTGTGTAAACCAAGTTGACCACGTGAAGCATGTGGGTGTAAGCATCAAAGAAGCCCTCAGCTCTTCTTTTCGGGAAGATTTCACAGACAGTTAGTATGAATTTAGTATACCAGTGTGTGGTAATTTCATGACGGACAGGATTGCGCTACGAACGTAACTTCTTTGGGTAAAATTGAATCGGTTGGTTGTGGTTTATTTCCTCTTGGATATGTTTCAATGTTCTTCGTGCGTTATTTTATGAATGCAGTGTTGTATGTAGTCTCCCAATCTTGGCTCCCTATTTGATGTGTTCCGTAAGATTACAAACTCACATTTTCTCAGTCCTAAATAAGGCACCAGTTTAGTTATGAATCACGTTTGATATGCTGAAATTTTAACGGAACAATGATCAATGTTAAAATAAATGTCTAAATATAAACTTATTTATTTCTTTTATTTAAATTGTCTTTATATATATATAAATATATATATATATATATATATATATATACCACCGGTTATCGTAAGATGAGTACTAAAAGATTATAATTCATGTTAGTCTGGTTGGGAATTTGATAAAGTAGACTGGATACCTGGTGAAACAGTTGCGCAGTAATGCAAGGTTAACTTCCTCACTTAGCTCACAGCTTTTAACCCACTTGTATGGTCTTGAATATCAGCACCGCTTTCGGAACAAATTAAAGCAACAACATTACACATAACAACATTACAAACGTCCATTCGCGAATGTTGCGTGAAAATAGCAGCTGTTGACAAATGTCCCATCAGCTCCAAATTTGTTATTTTCTCGACGTGGGCATTTCGCAATATGTATGTAGGAGTTCTCCATCTCTTCTTCGATGGTATGCCCTCAGAATTTCAATAGTAAACCACTCCGTGGTACACAACGCCTCTCTTGTGACGTCTGCTGCTGCAGTTCGTGGGGAAACTCCACAACAGTCTCGTGTGACGAAATATCATTCTGGATCTTCTAAATTTTTCTAATAATCCAATCGATAAGTGTCGCAAATGATAAGAAATGTCCAAAAATTGGTGAAACTAGTGACTTATAAGCCACTTCCTTCATGGATGAATTGCAGTTCGTTAGGATTTTCCCAAAGAATATCACCCTACATCTGGTTTTCCTATAATTAGTTTTACTTTGTCGTTCTACTTTAGGTAGCTTCGTGCCGTTACTTCTACATATTTTACGTTCGTCACTGTTTCCACCGATTTATCAGCAATAGTAGTTGAGCAGTAATGGATCTCTTCGAATATCTGTGTGCAATATATTACATTTATTTACGTCCAGTGTCAACTGCCAGTCGCTCCGTCAAACATCAGTCCCCCAAAGGTATTCCCTCCATTTCGCTGATCTCTCCAGCGTCGTTAACTTCTTATAGACAACAGAACCTTCAGCTTTTGGCGTTATTCATCAGACCATTGGTATAAATTTTAAACAGCAAAGGCCCAGGGGTACAACCTACATTACCTTCACATATGTCGATTTCATCCAGTTACCAACAGCATGTTGAATTTAATCAATACGGCATCTAAACGAGCGCCGATGTCTACGACGCTCTAGATTTTTATGGACGAACACAGATATTGGAAGGTAAACAGGAGGTTAGGTTTTGTCGTCGCTGAACAATAATGTGACTTACGAATACGAGGTACGCCGTTCCAATGGATCAGAGAGTCAGAGAGTCACGTGGGATGTTACCGACTACGATCCATCTATAGGGCAGATGACGAATAACTCGAGACTATTGTCTCTCCATAGTGATTTAATGTTCGATGAAAGTCTATATTATGATGACCGCATTTCACGCTTCAACAGAGTATTTTAAAGAGTTAGCCGAGTTTTTTCAGACCTAATAGGAATTTCTAACCGGCAGGAGCAGGCTTAAAATACCTACAAAATGATTGTGGCATATACATTATGTGATCAAAAGTATCCCGACACCTAGCTGAAAATGACTTACAAGTTCGTGGGGCCCTCCATCGGTAATGATGGAATTCACTATGGTGTTGGCCCACCACTAGCCTTGACGACAGTTTCCCCTGTCGCAGACACACGTTGAATCAGGTGCTGGAAGGTTTCTCGGGGAATGGCAACCCATTCTTCACAGAGTGCTGCACTGAAGACAGGTATCGATGTCGGTCGGTGAGGTCTGGCACGAAGTCGGATTTCCAAAACATCCCATAGGTGTTCTATAGGATTCAGGTCAGGACTCTGTGTAGATCAGTCCATTATAGGCATGTTATTGTCGTGTAACCACTCCACCACGGCCGTGCTTTATGAACAGGTGCTCGATCCCCGAATTGCTATTCAACAGTGGGAAGCAAGAAGGTGCTTAAAACATCAATGTAAACCTGTGCTGTGATAGTGGCACTCAAAACAACAAGGAGTGCAAGCCCCCTCCATGAAATACACGACCACACCACAACACCACCGCCTCCGAATTTTACTGTTGGCACTACACACTCTGGCAGATGACGTTCACCGGGCATTCGCCACACCCACACCCCGCAATCGGATCGCCACTTTGTGTACCGTGATTCGTCACTCCACACAACGTTTTTCGCCTGTTCAGTAGTCTAATGTTTACGCTCCTTACACCATGCGAGGCGTCGTTTGGCATTTACTAGCGTGATGTGTGGCTTATGAGCAGCCGCTCTACCATGAAATCCAAGTTTTCTCACCTCCTGCGTAACTGTCATAGTACTTGCAGTGGATCCTGATGCAGCGTGGAATTCCTGCGTGCTGGTCTGAATAGAAGTCTGCCTATTACACATTACGACCCTCTTCAACCGTCGGCAGTCTCTGTCAGTCAACAGTTGAGGTCGGCCTGTACGGTTTTGTGCTGTAAGTGTCCCTTCATGTTTCCACTCTACTGTCACATCGGAAACAGTGGACCTATGGCTGTTTAGGAGTGTGGAAATATCGCGCACAGACGTGTGACGCAAGTGACACCCAATCATCTGATGACGTTCGAAGTCCCTGAGTTCCGCAGAATGCCCCATTCTGCTCTCTCACGATGTCTAATGACTACTGAGGTCGCTAATATGGAGTACCGGGCATTAGGTGACAGCACAATGCACCTAATATGAAGTATATTTTTGGGTGTGTCCGGATAGTTTTGATCACTTAGTGTACTTAAAATACCAGCTATAAAGTTGTGCGACTGTGAGTGATAGCAGTTATAAACCGAACTCACGTTACTTAACGTTGACAGTGGTAATGTGATGTCGCTTTTATTAAATTACCAAACAAGAAATTTCAGTGATGTCGTATGCATTGATCGTGTGAGATTTCGAAGAGAGAAACAACAGCCAACTATTTGGAAACAAACTGAAACAACAGTGAAAGTCAGAGATTCGCTTTCATTAATAATATATATAATTTAAATGAAGAAGGTAAATTTTGAACGTATTTATAAGGCAAAACGGTCGCTGTTAACGGGAAATGCTATCTAGGTGTATGAGACCACTACCTGCCACCTTGTCCAATTTCGATGTACAATGAAGTGACAAAGTAAAGGGATAGCTATGTTCACAAACACAGACGGCAGTAATGTCACGTAAACAAACTATAAAATGACAGTAGACTGGCGGAGCTGTCATTTGTACTGAGGTGATTCATGTGAGTCGGCCGTTGTGGCCGAGCGGTTCTACGCTCTTCAGTCTGGAACCGCGCGACCGCTACGGTCGCAGGTTTGAATCCTGCCTCGGGCATGGATGTGTGTGATGCCCTTAGGTTAGCTAGGTTTAAGTAGTTCTAAGTTCTAGGGGACTGATGACCTCAGAAGTAAAGTCCCATAGTGCTCAGAGCCATTTGAACCATTTTTTTAAGTCCTGAGCAAGGCTACCTGCAGTACTCCGTGGCCGTCTGCGGGCACTGATGGTGAAATATTGGTCTTCATGCGGTGTTGTACACTGTGGACGTCTTTCACTGTAGCGCCTGGACATGTTTCCTGTCTGCTGGAATCGTTGCCATAATCTTGAGATCACGTTCTACGACCTGCTGTGTTTGACCAGCCTCCAGTCGCCCTAGTATTCGACCCCTCATAACGTCATCAATATGTGTTCGTTGAGCCATTTTCAACACACAGTCACCATTAGCACGTCTGAAAACGTCTGCACACTTACTCGCTGCACCGTACTCTGACATGCACCAACACACCTCTCCGTATGTGGACTGCTGCCAGCGCCACCGTACGACGACCGCAGGTCAAATTCACCGCAAGGTCATATCCCGGGCTGATTTAAACCCGCAAACCGCCCACCAGAGCGTTGTTTCTCCGTGTATCAGCATTATCCTTAATTTATGAGCATGAGTGTGGTTTGTTTGACTCCAACAACTTCCATAACACGAACTGCAAAAGTGACTGAAAAAAGATTTTTTTTAAATTAAAATTTTCATGTGTATTTGCTCCCAAGAGTTAAAATTTCTCCTTTACTTATTATCTCTTGCTCAAGATTTAAATTTGTCCCTGCTTTCGCGCCCTTCGAAGCGAAGCATTGAATGTGCAGTAACATTAAAATTATTTCAATAAAACAGCCTCCATCGGATGTACGTCATATACAGTTCGTTTGCCGACCGGTTTCGGTGTTTCATAAGATTATTTTTCGGAGCCGGTGGCGTGGTAAAGGCCGCTCTGCAGTGTTTCACGAATCTCCACAGCATCCTGCGCCACGCCACCGGCTCCTGCCGTCACCGAGGAGTAAACAGATGGTCTGATAATCGACTTACAAAAGGCGCAAACCGGTCATCAAACGAACCATATACGACACACAGGTGATCGATGCTGTTTTACTGAAATTATTTTACTATAATTTTACCGATCGCTGTTTTTCCAACGGAAAGCTTTCCAAAATATTCTTGAATATGTATGTTCTTAAAATTAAGACAGAGGTCATTTACAGAAAACCAGTGAATAATTCTTCCTAATGCAATTTTTACAATTTTTTACGATGTCCTCTGTTGCTGTATGTTTATACAGTTATTACATAACTATAAATCCATGGATGGTTCCACCTCTTGCGCCTATTACCATGAAACCTTGCTATTTCTATTAATCTAGTACATCGTTTTGATACACTACTAACCATTAAAATTGCTCCACCAAGAGCTTGCATGGCGTGTACAGGTACAGCTGCCCATGCAGCCTCAAAACGATACCACAGTTCATCAAGAGTAGTGACTGGCGTATTGTGACGAGGCAGTTGCTCGGCCACCGTTGACCAGACGTTTTCAATTTGTGAGCGATCTGGAGAATGTGCTGGCGAGGGCAGCAGTCGAACATTTTCTGTATCCAGACAGGCCCGTACAGGACTTGCAACATGCGGTCGTGCATTATCCTGCTGAAATGTAGGGTTTCGCAGGAATCGAATGAAGGGTACAGCCACGGGTCGGAACACATCTGAAATGTAACATACACTATTCAAAGTGCGAACAAGAGGTGACCAAGACGTGTAACCAATGCCACCCCATACCAACATGCCGGGTGATACGCCAGTATGGCGATGACGAATACACGCTTCCAATGTGCGTTCACCGCGATGTCACTAAACACGGATGCGACCACCATGATGCTGTAAACAGAGCCTGGATTCATCCGAAAAAATGAGGTTTTGCCATTCGCGCACCCAGGTTCGTCGTTGAGTACACCAACGCAGGCGCTCCTGTCTGTGGTGCAGCGTCAGGGGTAACCGCAGCCATGGTCTCCGAGCTGATAGTCCATGCTGCTGCAAACGTCGTCGAACTGTTCGTGCAGATGGTTGTTGTCTTGCAAACGTCCCCATCTGTTGACTCAGGGATCGAGACGTGGCGGCACGATCCGTTACAGCCATGTGGATAAGGTGCCTGTCATTTCGACTGCTAGTGATATGAGGCCGTTGGATCCAGCACGGCGTTCCGTATTACCCTCCTGAACCCACCGATTCCATATTCTACTAACAGTCATTCGATCTCGACCAACGCGAGCAGCAATGTCGCGATACGATAAACCACAATCGCGATAAGCTACAATCCGACCTTTATCAAAGTTGTAACGTGATGGTACGCATTTCCCTCCTTACAGGAGCCATCATAACAACGTTTCACCAGGCACCGCCGGTCAATGCTGTTTGTGTATGAGAAATCGGTTGGAAACTTTCCCCATGTCAGCACGTTGTAGTTTTCGCCACCGGCGCCAACCTTGTGTGAATGCTCTGAAAAGCTAATAATTGGCATATCACAGCATCTTCTTCCTGTCGGTTAAATTTCGCGTCTGTAGCACGTCGTCTTCTTGGTGCAGCAATTTTAATGTCTAGTAGTGGTATAAATGATTTCCAAGTCATTCAGGTTTGATTGAAATGAAATAAACAGCCTTTTGAAACGGTACCGTATACACCATTTCATTATCGATCTCATTTGGTGCTATTTTCAGATATTCAGTGCCAACATTCTTGTTGCGCATTTAATTACTCAGGGAAACAAAAGTCTTTGGAGTTGTTTCATTTATTTATTGATGCATGTCCATCCTGATCCTTTCATATCCCTTCTCTGTACCTATATTAATGTTTTCCAAGTTTGAATATTTGCACGACTTAACCACACATGCATTAGTAGGATGGAACCACTGCCAGCCTAATTTCATGGGCAAGTTTTTACAAACAGAAGAGATTAGTAGACGTGTCAAAGATATACCACAGTTTGAACGATTTCTCGGCGGCCACCGTGATAAGTGTTCTGTCTTCGGGACAGTAAGTGAGCGCTCGCCCTGTTAGAGGCTGTTGCCAGTGTCTGGAGAGACGTATGAGAATGACGAAATTAAACGCGCTTTGTTCCAGACTCATCTGTGTCAGAGAAGTGTTGTGAGGTCCCTAGCTTCACTATTTTTCTGTGAAATCTTTGAGAAATTACAACCTGGTGACGATCTCTTTGTGTAAATCTTGACCCATCGGCGTAAGTGTTCAAGTATTGCGAGGTTTCAGCTCGAGGTTGAAACACTTTTGATAATATTCATTTGTAGCTTTTTACACGTACATTTTGAGTCGGTCTGAATCGATTTCAATAACGGGTTATTTGTCGACGGCAAGTGCACTTTCGTCTGCTCGTACCTCCTCGCGGTCAAGATTTCAGCGCCGACGGTCAATAGGATGTCCTTTTAAATTCTGAGTATAACGAATCAGTAAATTCCGTATGCACTTATAAGCAGTGTCTACTGTTGTTTTCTATACTGTGTGAGACCCTTATTCATTACTGCGCGATTCGGGAGGACGACGGTTCAATCCCGCGTCCGGCCACCCTGATTTAGGTTTTCCGTGATCGCTCCAGGCAAATGCTGGGATGGTTCCTTTGAAAGGGCACGGCCGACTTCCTTCCCCATCCTTCCCTAATCCGATGAGACCGATGACCTCGCTGTTTGGTCTCTTCCCCCAAACAACCCAACCCCCATTACTGCGCGTGTTTAGTTCGGACTCCCTCGTACAGATGTTAACTAACGCATATAACGTCTGTGTGTCCCCCGCATTACAATTTATTTGTTGATTTATTTTTGTCTTTGACGTAGGCCTCACCCGTTATCTGCTATACTCGACGTCTGCTCAGCTTGCCTGTGGTAATTAGTAGTCGATACGACTGCCCGGTGTGAGGTTCATTGCATGAGCATGTGTTACGTACTGGAACTAGCCTTTATCAGATACGATACAAAACGATATCGCATCGTACTTCGAAACAACACAGGCACTGCAAACCGCATATATCCGCCCACAGATGGCAAGCTCATTTCAACTAGAATGCCCCCCCCCCCGCACGGTAATACAGGGTTTTACAAAAAGGTACGGCCAAACTTTCAAGAAATATTCCTCACGCACAAAGAAAGAAAATATGTTATGTGGACATGTGTCCGGAAACGCTTACTTTCCATGTTAGAGCTCATTTTATTACTTATCTTCAAATCACATTAATCATGGAATGGAAACACACAGCAACAGAATGTACCAGCGTGACTTCAAACACTTTGTTACAGGAAACATTCAACATGTCCTCCGTTAGCGAGGATACATCAATCCACCATCCGTCGCATGGAATCCCTGATGAGCTGATGCAGCCCTGGAGGATGGCGTATTGTATCACAGCCGTCCACAATACGGGCACGAAGAGTCTCTACATTTGGTACTGGGGTTGCGTAGACGAGAGCTTTCAAATGCCCCCATAAATGAAAGTCGAGAGGGTTGAGGTCAGGAGCGCGTGGAGGCCATGGAATTGGTCCGCCTCTCCCAATCCATCGGTCACCGAATCTGTTGTTGAGAAGCGTATACGAACACTTCGACTGAAATGTGCAGGAGCTCCATCGTGCATGAACCACATGTTGTGTCGTACTTGTAAAGGCACATGTTCTAGCAGCACAGGTAGAGTATCCCGTATGAAATCATGATAACGTGCTCCATTGAGCGTAGGTGGAGGAACATGGAGCCCAATCAAGACATCACTAACAATGCCTACCCAAACGTTCACAGAAAATCTGTGTTGATGGCGTGATTGCACAATTGCGTGCGGATTCTCGTCAGCCCACACATGTTACAATTTGATTATCCGTAAAGAGAACATTTGACACATTGTTGGATGAACCATTCGCAGAAGTGTACCCATGGAGGCCAATAGGCTGCTGATAGTGCCTGCACACGCTGTACATGGTACGGAAACAACTGGTTCTCCCGTAGCACTCTCCATACAGTGACGTGGTCAACGTTACTTTGTACAGCAGCAACTTCTCTGACGTTGACATTACGGTTATCGTCAACTGCACGAAGAATTGCCTCGTCCATTGCAGGTGTCCTCGTCGTTCTAGGTCTTCCCCAGTCGCGAGTCATAGGCTGGAATGTTCCGTGCTCCCTAAGACGCCGAGCAATTGCTTCGAACGTCTTCCTGTCGGGACACCTTCGTTCTAGAAATCTGTCTCGATACAAACGTACCGCGCCGCGGCTATTGCCCCGTGCTAATCCATACATCAAATGGGCATCTGCCAACTCCGCATTTGTAATCATTGCACCGACTGCAAAACTACGTTCGTTTTGAACTCTAACCTGTTGATGCTACGTACTGATGTGCTGGATGCTAGTACTGAAGAGCAATGAGTCGCATGTCAACACAAGCATCGAAGTCAACATTACCTTCATTCAATTGGGTCACTGGCGGTGAATCGAGGAAGTACAGTACATACTGACGAAACTAAAATGAGCTCTAACATGGAAATTAAGCGTTTCCGGACGCATGTCCACATGACATATTTTCTTTATTTGTGTGTGAGGAATGTTTCCTGACAGTTTGGCCGTACCTTTTTGTAACACCCTGTATAGCTGATGGTTGTCCGTACTCGCACCTATGTATGCATTTCATGTAGCCTTTATCTGTACGTAATGTCCTTTCTTGATCATATCCTGTGTACCTGACCAAATGAATAACGAGATCGGTAATTCCACACTGGTGTACAAAACGTAAGGACGAAAGTAGCGTTCGCATGTTGTGATGTGCCAAATAGCATACTCAATTATGCTTGACCTATATCTACAACTACATGACTACTCTGCAATTCACATTTAAGTGCTTGGCAGAGGGTTCGTCGAACCACAATCATACTATCTCTCTACCATTCCACTCCAGAACAGCGCGCGGGAAAAACGAACACCTAAACCTTTCTGTTCGAGCTCTGATTTCTCTTATTTTATTTTGATGATCATTCCTACCTATGTAGGTTGGGCTTAACAAAATATTTTCGCATTCGGAAGAGAAAGTTGGTGACTGAAATTTCGTAAATAGATCTCGCCGCGACGAAAAACGTCTTTGCTGTAAAGACTTCCATCCCAATTCGCGTATCATATCTGCCACACTCTCTCCCCTACTACGTGATAATACAAAACGAGCTGCCCTTTTTTGCACCCTTTCGATGTCCTCCGTCAATCCCACCTGGTAAGGATCCCACACCGCGCAGCAATATTCTAACAGAGGACGAACGAGTGTAGTGTAAGCTGTCTCTTTAGTGGACTCGTTGCATCTTCTAAGTGTCCTGTCAATGAAACGCAACCTTTGGGTCGCCTTCCCCACAATATTATCTATGTGGTCTTTCCAACTGAAGTTGTTCGTAATTTTAACACCCAGGTACTTAGTTGAATTGACCGCCTTGAGAATTGTACCATTTATCGAGTAATCGAATTCCAACGAATTTCTTTTGGAACTCATGTGGATCACCTCACACTTTTCGTTATTTAGCGTCAACTGCCACCTGCCACACAATGCAGCAATCTTTTCTATATCGCTTTGCAACTGATACTGGTCTTCGGATGACCTTACTAGACGGTAAATTACAGCATCATCTGCGAACATCCTAAGAGAACTGCTCAGATTGTCACCCAGGTCATTTACATATATCAGGAACAGCAGAGGTCCCAGGACGCTTCCCTGGGGAACACCTGATATCTCTTCAGTTTTACTCGATGATTTGCATCTCCACGCCATAACACGTGGACACACCCTGATATGGCGAGGAATATTGTCGAACATGGTCGCCTTCGTGCTCCAGGTGTAGGGAGATAAACTGAAGAGCCAAAGAAACTGGTACAGCGGCACAATACCGTGTAGGGCCGCCGCGAGCACGCCGAAGTGCCGCAACACATACGTGGCATGACTCGATTAATGTCTGACTACTGCTGGAGGGAACTGACTCCGCGAATCCTGCAGGGCTGTCCACAAATCCGTAAGAGTACGAGGGAGGGGAGATTTCTTCTGAATAGCAAGTTGCAAGGCGTCCCAGATGTGCCCAAAAATGTTCGTGTCTGGGGAATTTTGTGGCCAGCTGAAGTGTTTCAACTCAGAAGTTTTCTTGGAGCCACCCTGTAGCAATTATGGACGTGTGGGGTGTCGCATTGTCCTGCTGGAATTGGTCAAGTCCGTTGGAATTCCCAATGGACATGAATGGATGGAGTTGATTAGACAGCATGCTTAAGCACGTGTCGCCTGCCATAGTCGTATCTAGACGTATCTCAGGGGTTCCATATCACTCAAACTGCATACGCCCCACACCATTACAGGGCCTCCACAAGCTTAATAGTCCCCTGTTGACATGCAGGGTCCATGGATTCATGAGGTTGTCTCCATACCCGTACACGTCCATCCGCTCGATACAATTTGAAACGAAACTCGTCCGACCAGGCAAGATGTTTCCAGCCATGAGGAGTCCAATGCCTGTGTTGAAGGGGCCCAGGCAGTGCAGTTGTTTCGTGCAGTCATGAAGGGTACTCGAGTGGGCCTTCGGTTCCGAAAGCCCATGTCGATAATGTTTCGTTGAATGGTTCGCACGCTAAAACTTCTTGATGTCCCAGCATTGAAATCTGCAGCAATTTTCGGAAAGGCTGCACTTCTGTCACGTTATACGATTCTCGTCAGTCGGCGTTCGACCCATTCTTGCAGGATCTTTTTCCGGCCGCACCGATGTCGGAGATTTGATGTTTTGCCGGATTCCTGATAGTCACGGTACAATCGTGAAACGGTCGTACGGGAAAATTCCCTGTTTCATCGCTACCTCGGAGATGCTGTGTCCTATCGCTCGTGCGTCGGCAACTCACTTAAATCTTGATAACCTGCCATTGTAGCGGCATTAACAGATCTAACAACAGCGACAGGCACTTGTTATCTCATATAGGCGTTGCCAAGCGCAGTGCCGGGATTCTGCCGGTTTACATACCTCTGTATTTGAATACGCATGTCTATACCAGTTTCTTTGGCGCTTCAGTGTGTAATGTCGCATCGGCGTACTTGCGCCCATATCTTTGAAGATGGTACACTCACCGGACAAAGTCGTTTGTGACATGTACTCCTTTTTGATGTGCATCTTCTCGGGGGTGCATTAGACCCTGATGTTACTTCTATGGATGACAATGCGTAAAGCATCGAACATAGCCGATGGAAGAGCTCTTCGAACGAGAAAATTTATGGCGAATGGAGTGGCCTAATCGTTCTCCCGACTTAAATGCCATCGAGCACACTGTAGCACGTCCACATGCGTCAACGAACATCCAGCAGTGGTAAATCGCGCTGCTGGAGGACTCGAATTCCTTACCAACCCAGGGGCCAGCATCGGAGCGCATTACAGAGCACGCATTGCCGTCTGTGGTGATCACAGACACCATTAGGAACAATGTCCCACCTTTTGTAATGTCCGGGAGACCATCATGAATCGTTAGGATGTTGCTGTAATTATTATCTTTGAATAGAAGTGTCATTTGTGTTCGTTTCAATGTGCATTTCTTTCAGTTGCCTTCTCTACGATACTGTAGCATTTCTTTCTATCTATGGTTTCATCGCGCTATGTAATTTGGAACTTAATGCAAGAGCTATTTTTTCCTTAAGCTTTGCACACTGGTGTTGTGTAACGTTTGAGACGGACCGTTATATAGCAACTGTATCTGTTGTGTTCCAGTGCGTTCCCCTAAAATCTTGGGTTTAAGAAAATAAATGAGGAAACCCTGCAGTTGCCGCAAATAAAGCTGGTTCCATACAGATTATTTTTCCACCTGAGAAATCAACAAGCTTCCGAAACAAAGCGCTGAATAGGTAATAGCAATGAATTATAGAAGAAGATTGAGAGGAGCTTACGATACGTTGCTTCTTCTGAGTGCTCGCACTTCCTCGCTTTATCTGTTGCGGCAATAAATCGTAATACTCTTATCGGGTCACGTTTTACACGTTTAAAGAGAAGCTCTTAATCAGAGGATTGAACGCATTCCAAAGCACACCTCTAACTGTTGATCCTCCCCGCAGTGTAACTAGGAATCGAAGACAAATTAATAACCGTACACTGTTTTTCGAGATGGGAACCACGAAATAAAATTTAGTCGGACGAGCGGTTTAGCGAGAACATTGCACTTCCATGCACGCACGTATAGAGAAGCATCAGAGATTCATAAACACCATGATAGTTTTAACAGAAAAAAAGAAGGTTTGAAGTATAAAATGTGGACGTCGATTTCGCGACAGCAGCGTAACAATCGATTGTTTCTGATCGTGAGTGATGACACCATCCAGAGATAGTCACAGTCGGCATCACGTGACATATGGTTGTGCCCTCTACAAATGCGAGAACCCTTCAAGCCTTAGTGGGATTACCCGTTTTACCTCGGAAGATGTCTCCCTCAGTTGGAGATGAAACGTTAGGAAGCTGTTTTATGCATCCACCAAGGCCTTTCAGCCAGGAATATTTTAACTGAAGAAGACGCCAATCGTGAAAAACCTACATTCTATGATTAACCGCCTCAACCGGGAGGACGTGTCGGTTTTAGTTTGGTGACTGCAGGGACTGCGCAAGAAGAACGCTCAGCCCACTTTGCTATTCCGCTGCCGGGATACTGCAACAGACCTGAAATTTCTGAAGGTGAGGAGAATGTTTGGGTGGGCGCAAGATAACCGTATTCACAACCGCATGGAACTAGTGATGCTACTGGACGGGATCCACCAGGTGCGGCGAGAACTGGCTGCGACTGGCAGTAAGCTGTTGTACACTACTGGCCATTAAAAATTTTACAACAAAAGGAAATACGGATGATAAACAGGTATTCATTTGACAAATTTATTATACTAGAACTGACGTGTGATTACATTTTCACGCAATTTGGGTCCATAGTTCCTGAGAAATCAGTACCCAGGACAACCACCTCTGGCCGTAATAACGGCCTTGATACGCCTGGGCATTGAGTCAAACAGAGCTTGGATAGTGTCTACAGGTACAGCTGCCCATGCAGCTTCAACACGATACCACAGTTCATCAAGAGTAGTGACTGACGTATTGTGACGAGCCAGTTGCTCGGCCACCATTGACCAGACGTTTTCAGTTGGTGAGAGATCCGGAGAATGTGCTGGCCAGGGCATCAGTCGAACATTTTCTGTATCCAGAAAGACCCGTACAGGACCTGCAACATGCGGTCGTGCATTATCCTGCTGAAATGTAGGGTTTCGCAGGGATCGAATGAAGGGTAGAGTCACTGGTCGTAAACACATCTGAAATGTAACGTCCACTGTTCAAAGTACCGTCAATGCGAACAAGAGGTGACCGAGACGTGTAACCAATCGCATTCCATACCATCGCGCCACGTGACATGCCAGTATGGCGATGACGACTACACGCTTCCAATGTGCGTTCACTGCGATATCACCAAACACGGATGCGACCATCGTGATGCTGTAAACAGAACCTGGATTCATCCGAAAAAATGACGTTTTACCATTCGTGCACCCACGTTCGTCGGTGAGTACACCATCGCAGGCGCTCCTGTCTGTGATGCAGCGTCAAGTGTAATCGCAGCCATGGTCTCCGAGCTGATAGACCATACTGCTGCAAACGTCGTCGAACTGTTCGTGCAACTGGTTGTTGTTCTGCAGACGTCCTCATCTGTTGACTCAGGATCGAGTCGTGGCTGGACGATCCGTTGCAGCCATGCGGATAAGATGCCTGTCATCTCGACTGCTAGTGGTACGAGGCCGTTGGTATCCAGCACGGCGTTCCATATTACCCTCCTGAACCCACCGATTCCATATTCTGCTAACAGTCATTGGATCTCGACCATCGCGAGAAGCAATGTCGCGATACGATAAACCGCAATCGTGATAGGCTACAATCCGCCCTTTATCAAAGTCGGAAACGTGATGGTACGCACTTCTCCTCCTTACATGAGGCATCACAACCAAGTTTCACCAGCTAACGCCGGTCAACTGCTGTTTGTGTATGAGAAATCGGTTCTAAACTGTCCTCAAGTTAGCACGTTGTAGGTGTCGCCACCGGTGCCGACCTTGCGTGAATGCTCTGAAAAGCTAATCAGTTGCATATCACAGCATCTTATTTCTGTCAGTTAAATTTCGCGTCTGTAGCACGTCATCTTCGTGGTGTAGCAATTTTACTGACCAGTAGTGCATCTCCAATAAGGTGGACGGGCCAGCGTTCACGACTACGGAACTCAGTTCAAAATGGTTCTGAGCACTATGGGAGTTAACATCTTAGGTCAGCAGTCTAACTAACCTAAGGACATCACACACATCCATGCCCGAGGCAGGATCCGAACCTGCGATCGTAGCAGTCCCGCGGTTCCGGACTGCAGCGCCTAGAACCGCAAGGCCACCGCGGCCGGCACGGAACCCAGTACCGACTAATAGGCAGAAGAGTAATTTTGACGGCTTATAGAGAGTCTGACGTGAAACATCAGTCGCTGACAATTCTCGAACGGTAATTAACCAAAGAAGAAAGTTCAGTCCTACCGAAAGGAGGTAACTTTACAGTGACACCACTAAAGGTTCCCACAGAGAACATTACTGCAAATGTGGAGGCGGGAACCCGTCGCTTGTCACCATAGTTTGCTGACGAAATTAGGACGGAAGTGGCCAGAATATTAGGCAAAGCGGAGTCACCTACCAGTAATTTGTCTCAGTCGGAAAGGACGGCACTGACGGAGATCAGTGTGGATAACGGGTTCATTGTACTTGCAGCTGACAAAGGTAAAGCCACGGTTTTGATCAAGAGCGAAGATTACCACAGGAAGATTAGTGACCTTTGCGCCCCACTACTTACATAAAGCTTCAGAAGGATCCTATAACGAAAATTTTGACAGTCACCAGTCAGCTGATAAAACAGTCTTTTTTTCTCATCGGACGATAAAAGACAGCTCTGCAAAACAGAACCTTTCCACCCAGATTATACGGTCCACCAAAGATGTGTAAGCAACATATCCCTCTGCAACCGATTGTGAGTGCCACAGAATCTCACACCCGTGAAGTGGCTCGATATCTTGCCTCTTTTCTGTAACCGTATACAGGTAGAAATGACAGTCACATTAACAACTCTGTCTATTATATTGAGCAACGGGAGGAGATTAACGTCAGCTGATGTGGTATTTTTGTCAGTTTTGATGTAGTTTTCCTTTTTCTATTGTTCCTATAAACGAAGCTATTCCATACATAGCAGATATTTTTAGGACTGTCGTAGTGGCTTTATTTAGACACTGCCGTACCGCAACTGGTTTCCAGTACAACAATGAATTTTACGAACAAATCGACGGAGCGGCTATGGGCAACCCTCTTAGTTCAGCTGTTGTCAATTTACTTATGGAGCCCTCCGAACAGCGGGCGCTGGAGGCATCCAGTAAAGGACCATCCAAGTGGTAACGCAGTCTGGGCGATTGCTTTGTCGTGTATGGTCCGACAGTGAAGAGGAGCCGGACGTCCTCTTGGTGCATCTCAATCGTATTAACCCAAAGATACAGTTTACGATGGCGAAAGGGAGCAAAGGTCAACTTAAATTTCTCGATTTATATGTAATCAAAACGGGAGGTCGGGAATCTGGGCCACGAGGCATACGGAAAGGACACACACACTGATCGATACCTCCACAAGGAATCAAACCATCATCTTGGACGAAAAAGAGATACCATTAAAACCTTGATGGACAGAGCCGCCAAAATCTGCAAGCGGGTTTTTCTTTCAGGCTGAATAAAATCACTTACGATCAGCCTTCAAAAAAAATGCATATGCTAGTAAGGAGATTGACTGAAGGAAGAAGAAGCCCTAGAGAGAGGCCGCCATTAGGAAAATATTTTCTGCAGCTCATTAATACATCACAGATCGTATCGGGGAAGTTTTGGCCGTGTGTGGGATCGAAAAGATCTTTAGACCTATACGGTTTTGAGGACAGAACAACAACTGGGTAAGTTAATGTTACAATCTTATCACAAAAATACAAGCTTTTACACAGTTTACATTGTGACAATGTTGTGACAGTTGTCGAACGAACGCATCTCGTCCTCAGAAAGTGAAATAATCCTAAACACAACAATGGTAAATTTCAGCTAGAAGTTTCTTTACAAATTTATTCCTACGACTACGTCATGATATTACTACGATAAATTATGCGATTCTGGTTCAAAGTTTGGTACTATTTAGGATGACAATAATGTCCACTGAGGATAGTTACTTTTATGACAAGTTGAGCAAAAGATTACCCAAGGTCGCTCGAGTTTACAGTGGACGCAAGCTGGCGAACCAACACGTTTATGCTTCTGCTTGCGGTATTTACCTTAGTTGTGATGAACTGCAATCTGCATGGCTACTCTCATCTTCTGAAATTCCTATAAAAACTAATTAAGCCTTTGCTGATTTTTCCAGCAGAAACTCTCCCTATGCTTCTCGTTTGTGAGGAAACACTATTCTCATCCCTTACTCGGAATATGGCGATATGCACGTGCATGGTTGGTTCAGCGTGCATATTAAAATGCCCTCTCAGTCCTCGTAAGAACAATTAACTAACTGGCTGGTTCGTTTCTCCACAGTTGGAGCTCAATGACACTACAGCTAATATCTAGCTGACTGTCAGCTGCAGTGAATGCAGTCTTCAGATTTCTTCTCTGCATCGTACAGAGTGCTACGTGCCCCTTTCTGCACTTGACGCCAGCTCAGAGAAGAGTCCCCGAAAATTTCGCCATTGTCTTTCTCGTAGCTGAACTGTCTCCCCACCTGGGTTCTTTCGTTCTCCACATCATGGCTTTTTTCGACCAATAGGCGCGTTCCTCTCATTTTTTGGGAAACTCTCCCTGCCAATCGCAAGGGCCCTACCATTAAACTGCATGGAAATCTCAGCACTTTACTCCTTCCTAGTTCGTTTCCACCAATCGGATGTTTTGTGCCCACTCCAGACGCCCAAAAGCTACATGCGTACATCACATTTGTACCACTCGCTGTTCACATGATCAACTGCGGCACTGGTTTCGTTTGTATGCATTTGGAACTCCAAAACGCAGTCTCCTAAAGCTTCTTTCTGTCCTACTTCTGGTGGCGCGTTACTTGCTCTCCAGTATGTCTCACCTGTCCGGTCGCTCCCGGCCGCTGTGGCCGAGCGGTTCTAGGCGCAACAGTCTGGAACCATACGACCGCTACGGTCGCAGGTTCGAATCCTACCTCGGGCATGGATGTGTGTGATGTCGTTAGGTTAGTTAGGTTTAATTAGTTCTAAGTTCTAGGCGACTGATGACCTCAGAAGTTAAGTCGCATAATGCTCAGAGCCATTTTTTCCGGTCGCTGACTCCCACCACGGGACGCCCCCTAAGAGATTTTCGTGGTGCCTACAGTGGTGCAACCTCTGCTTCTGCCCACACCTGCTTCCACACAAAACGTTTCCTCTCGCTGCCTGTTTCACCTTCTACTGATCGACATGCATTATATAGAAGCACTGTGTTAATACCGTCTGAACCGTGGATTTACTTTCAAAATCTTTTCTTAAAGAATTTACTTTACTTACTAGCGACTCATCAAGACATTAACACATTTAATCACACTATGTGAGCGTGAAAGTACTTGCCAGTGGGTAACTGATGAAAACAAATTTCTTTCAACAAATGGAAAATTTATTCCTAAAAACCCTTTCTTTTTTAAAGAAAACATTTAAAAATTATAATCAGAAAGTACCCTCTAAATATCAAGTTACAATTTATTCAGAGGCAGAAATAACAACTTTTTTTTTTTACACGGCCGCAGTCATGACCGCTCACAACAACCTCTGAAAGACTACACTGGTGCAAATCTGCTACACACCAGATTACTTTAAATTTTAACAACTCTCACACACACATAAACTATGCAACCCGTAGGAGGGATGGAAATGGTACAAAACACTCACATTAAAAAAATTACTCGCCACCGAAAGTGCAACTTATTTTTAAAAGAAAACTCTTACCGTGGAAGGGTGGCAACTTTATATACTAAAATGACCATTTAAATAAAAACCCATGAATTTCAGTCTTACATAAAATATACAAACATGCTCTACATTAGACATATACCGCCTCTCAAGATGATAGGCAAGATAATAACATATTTCAGGAATTCAGCCGTTACACTTCAAGGAATAAATTCGTTAACACCGAACCCGACAAACATGACAGAGGCAGCTATTAACGTACGGCAGACCGACAGACAGACAGACAGACACTAACTGCCTAAAAAACGCGGACGGGAGACAGACGAGCAAGCTGGGGACGAGAGACTGACCAAGACAATAAGTAGAATTTAACAAGTAAATGAAACAACGTATCACGAATCACTTAACTTCTAATAAAGTGCGATGTCTGGCGAAGACCTGGTGCAGCACCCGCAAAACGCTCTCCCGAACCGTCCGCTGCCAGCCGCTTCAACGGACGCAGGAAGGCACGCCGATCTCCCGTCTCACGGCGTCGCAGCTCGCACCGGCCAGACTGATGTCGTGGGTTGACGCCTGTTGCTCTCGTGTCGGCCGCGAAGCCACTACCCCTCGCTATACGGCGCGGCCTACTGAACTCACATGCTCCGACGCTCAAGACGGACAATCATCTTGTGTCTCAGTGCGCGACCGACCAACCGATCGATCCAACCGCCAATGACCGTTGCCTGAACAAACTCGAGCGGACTGGCGGCCTAACACATACTAGCACTACGGACTACAAACAGACACTGACTGCCCCACACTGACCCTGCTGACCAACTGACCAGACTCCCCTTAGCGAGCTCATAGCGCCCCTTAAGTGCACGCGAGCAGACCTTTTCCCTTTCCCACCAGAGGGAGACACGAAAGCTGCGATTGCCACAGCGGCGCCACCGCCAGAAACGGAAGGCGACAGCTTCACACGGCTCACCGTCAATTCAGTGTCATGCCTTTTGCATTACATACTTAGAGGCAAATCTGCTCATTACCGCGAAAGTAAGTTAGGTGTCTGTTGTGTGTTGGCAGGAGAGCCAACACCGGGTTTGAGAGGAAGTCGAAAGGCACGCGTTGTAGCTAACGCAGGCTGGCGTGAGGTCTGGGACAGGACAAGGAAATTAGACTTTAGCAAAAAACGTACGTAGCTGCTGGAATAATTAACTTTAATCCATAAATGGTGAACGTCGCTCTTGACGGTACATGTCTTACAGCATCAATAGTAACTGGTAATGGCGCCTTGCTAGGTCGTAGCAAATGACGTAGCTGAAGGCTATGCTAACTATCGTCTCGGCAAATGAGAGCGTATGTTGTCAGTGAACCATCGCTAGCAAAGTCGGTTGTACCACTGGGGCGAGTGCTAGGAAGTCTCTCTAGACCTGCCGTGTGGCGGCGCTCGGTCTGCAATCACTGATAGTGGCGACACGCGGGTCCGACGTATACTAACGGACCGCGGCCGATTTAAAGGCTACCACCTAGCAAGTGTGGTGTCTGCCAGTGACACCACAGTGTCATATTCACTTTCCCATTATGATGTATAAAACTCTTATGTAAGGTGTGAAATTGACCATCATTTATTTTGCCACCATACAGACCCACCCGGAGGATTAGTCGTGTTTAAGAAAGGCAACAGATGCACGGCACCCCCTACTGACACTGGTGGTGTATAAAAATCCGTGCAGTTGCGTACAAGTGTATACTAGAACAACGAAAAGAAGTATCAACACCCGCATAGCCGAACGCAGAAGGAACCGTCATCTGGCCGTAGCAGAACACTTTTTTCGAGATGGGAACTACGAAACAAAATTCAGTGAGAGGACAGTTTTAGCAGGGACATCGCAAGCACGCGTGTAAAATGAAGCAACTGAGATTCATAAGCACGATTATAATTTTAATGAAAAAAAAAGTCACAGAATCAACAACACGTGGTGTATGGTGGTGCCCTCTATGTGCTCTGTAAATGGGAGAGCTCCTCAAGCCTTACCGTTTTCCTTAGAAGATGTCTCCAAGTTGGAGACGAAACGTCAGGAAACTGTTTTATACATCGACCGCGGCCTCTCAGCTCGGAAGTTTTTACCGAAAACAACGCTGGCCATGAAAGCCTACTTTGTATGATTGTACTCTTTCAGTCTGTATTTCTGGTGTACGACTAGTGCAACACTTAATGGTCCCAGATTACTGGTCACTTTTTCATATATAATATTATCGTTTTTGACTGCCCATTTAATTTGAACCGTCACTGTTTAAAACTCGAGACAGCAACTATTTGGTCTACATTGCAATTGTGGGAACTGAAATCGAACAGACAACAAACAGTGCTACATGGCTGTGATCCACAGTCAAAAAAAAATAAATTATCTTTCTTGCAACTACGCATTAAAGGAATTGTTTAAAGTAACTGCGAGGTCGAAATTGCAATCGTGGTGTCTGAAGTTAAATAAACAATCAAAGTTGATGATATTATACTTGATACATGTTGTCCAAACATCAAAATTTCCACTCGACTGTGAATTTCGCTCAATAAAAAACAATATTCCCTTTGCCAAGAGCGTAAAGAAACGTTTAAAAGTGCCCATAAGATCAAATTCAAAAGTTGCGTCATTGTCGCGGTAAGGTATTCCAGTGACCCATGAAATATATTTTCTATTAGAAATTCAATCACGGACTACAAATGTTTATCAATCGGGTTATTAATTTCAGTCAACGATGACCGTCTTAAGATCCCAGAAGACGCAGTATAATACACATATTGTGTCATTGCGTAATAGATGGTACAGTCTTAATAATTAGCCATACAAGATTTGTCATAAAGCTACGAAGTATCCAGGGTTAATTATTATGACTGAACCACCCGTATGTTTAATGTCACGATATGTGTAGTGTACTGCATCTACTCAGGTCTGAAGAAGCTCATCGTTGACTGAAATTAACAGCCCGATTGATAAACATTTGTGGTACATGAGAATATGTGGTGATTGAAACTAAACAGACAGTCAGAGGCACCATGTTAATCTTGAAAAACAAGGAAGGTCTACTTGAGTATGAAACTTGCTCAAGAAAAGATAGTGAGTCTCGTGGCCAGCCAGGCATATGGGGAAGGGTTCGAAATAACAGTAAAGTCGATATTTCATATGTTGTGATTGAAATTAAGCGGACAGTTAAAGGGGATAAAGATGTTCTTCAAAGACGGTAACTGCTATATGAATGTAAACTACTTTCAAGATAAGATCACTAGTCTCCTAGAAAACAGGAATACAAGAATTCAGAAAAATATTGAAAATGACTAAACAGTCAATGACGAAAATGGCCTTCAGAAACAAGACGTTCCATATGGCTGTGAAACCTGCACAAGAAAAGAAAATTACTCCTGATTTCTTCCTCCCACATCCATCTCGCGAAATAAAAGCAACAGGAAAAACAAAGAAATTACCGAAACTTCTTGGAAGATTAAAATTGTGTGCTGGACCGAGAATCGAACTCGGGACCTTTGCCTTTCGCGGACAATTGCTCTACCAACATCTTTTTTTTTTCTTAAATCTCATTTTGTTCGCTTTTGTTCGTTGCATCTGCTCGTTCGTTGTTGATCGAGTAACTCAGTTTTTTTGATTAATTTTATTTATTTATTTATTTTTTTATTGCAGAGGGCAGCTAACCCTCTGACCGAAAACGCTGAGCTACCGTGCCGGCCGAACTGAGCTATCCAAGCACGACTCACGCCCCGTTCTCACAGCTTTACTTCTTCCAGTACCTCCTCTCCTACCTTCCAAACTTTACAGAAGCTCTCCTTCGCAGGAGGACGGGAGGTGAGTCGTGCTTGGGTAGCTCAGTTGGTAGAACAATTGCCCGCGAAAGGCAAAAGTCCCGAGTTCGAGTGTCGGTCCGGCACACAGTCTTAATCTGCTAGGAAGTTTCATATCAGCGCACACTCCTGCAGAGTGAAAATCTAATTCTGGAAAGAAATTACCGATCACATAGACCGTCGCCGCCAGTCGCTCTTCCTACACACCATTAGGAAACCGGAAATGAAGGTACAACAGTGATTGTTTTAAACTTCTTAATTTTTATTATTATTTAACCAATAACATTCTTTATAAAGCATACTTAACAGTACTTCCCTTGGATTGGTTTGCAGTCTACAACCTATGGTAGACTGTATTTTTCTAATTAAATAATAAAATATGACTTTCTGTATGCAGTCTGTTAACTGCGGCTGTTATTCAGTCGTCTTATTCCTTGGTTCTCCAGAAGAAAGCCTCCAACGTCCAGAGATTTTAGATATCGCTCAGCATGTGGAGTAGTTCTGATACTTAATATACATAAGATAGCGACCTCACTGTCCTGGCGCTAAAGGTCCGAGAGATTTTGACCGGCCGCCGTGATGTTATGTGGATGTGACAGGAGCGACATGTGGTAACGTCGGCCTTTTCGCCGTATTTCCAGCCCGTGGAGTCTCTACTTCTCATTTTAGTCGCTCCTCAAATTACATCATGAGTCTGAGTGCACATGTTCCAGTACTCACACCAGGGAGAAGGTCCTCGGCAGTTCCAGGAACCGAGCCCAGACGCTGCACAGGACACCATCGATCTCCTCACGTTTCTTCTGCCATTGTGACCTACCCTACAGTGTGTATTCATCTCTAGCAGACGGCTTGTAGAATCCAGAAGAAAAACAGCTGGGCGTAGATGGGCTAATGTCCTTCACCGCATAAAGTATGCAGCTGGTGCAGACTTCTCTTGCTGGAGTTTTTGCACTCAGCATCCCAGGCCAAGGCTCCACGACCGTATCTATGAAGATCGCTCAGGGCCTCTGGATCCGCAGCTCCGTGGGACGCCATCGCTGCAGCTGGTCAGAAGGGCCGTGTCCCCGAAGGTCACGTAGCGTCCTCTTCGTATTCCCCTCTTGTTAGGTCAGCTCCGTAGCGATATCGTATTTTACTTCATTTTTCCGCTCGCTTGTGGTGTTGCTGGGAGGCGCCTTCCTAAGTTTCTGGTGCAGTCGTCTCCATGATCACTTTCCTTCAAGCTTGTTACATAGCCATTCTTTTCCTAGTATCGTAGGTACCGTTTTATTCTGCAAGAAATTCACATCATCATCTGTCATTGCTGACCGTCTATTGCACTCCCCTACCATAAAAGCCGGTGTTCTTTCACAACCGTGATACCGGCACCGACGCGAAATGTTAAGGTGTCTTGCGGAGTACAAACGAAGGTGGCGAAGTGTACCGCATCGGTGATATGCGCAACAGTGCAGCTCGAGTGTTTGGGCCACTTCAGCGACTGGTGTTGTGTCTCGCGGCCTGCGCCATTTTCCGTGAGAGGTTACCGCATTTTGCAGTGCGGCCGCGGCCGACGGCATTGGCAGCGCGTAGCGGTGTATCGAGTGGCAGGCGCGTCTGCGGCAGGTGCGCGCGTCGCTTCGCCAAGAACCGTCGTCTGCGACTCGCCTGCAAATAGGAACCCGGCCTGCTCTGTGACTCAGAGCGCACCTGCGGACTCGCGTAGAAAGCCAGCCAGGCACGGACAGCAGGGATTAGCGCTGTCTGCTGCCGGCATGCCATCTACCCGCTGCAGTGTGCGGTCTATCTGCCATACGTCTGCTGCCCTGAGCAGTTCACCTGCCACATACCTGTTGCACTGAGCGGTCCTCCTGCTGTATATCTGGTGCACTGTACGAATCAGCTGCCACTTTGATGCTGCACTGTGCTGTCCACTGGCATTTCTCTGTACAGAACACCTGCCACCTGGTTGCTGCACTGTCATCCATCTGCTCCGATGTGCAGTCCGCCATCTATCTACTGCTGCACTTTGTGGTCCAACTGCTGTCTACATTCTGTACTGTGCAGTCCCACTGCTGTCTACATTCTGTACTGAGCAGTCCAAATGCTGTCTACATTCTGTACTGAGCAGTCCCACTGCTGTCTGCATTCTGTACTGTGCAGCCCAAATGCTGTCTACATTATGTATTGTGCAGTCCAAATGCTGTCTACATTCTGTACTGTGCAGTCCAAATGCTGTCTACATTCTGTACTGTGCAGTCCAACTGCTCTCTACATTCTGGACTGTGCAGTCCAAATTCTGTCTACATTCTGTACTGTACAGTCCCACTCCTGTCTGCATTCTGTACTGTGCAGCCCAAATGCTGTCTACATTCTGTACTGTGCAGCCCGAATGCTGTCTACATTCTGTACTGTGCAGCCCGAATGCTGTCTACATTCTGTACTGTGCAGTCCAACTGCTGTCTACATTCTGTACTGTGCAGTCTAAATGCTTTCTACATTCTGTACTGTGCAGCCGAAATGCTGTCTACATTCTGTACTGTGCAGTCTAAATGCTGTCTACATTCTGTACTGTGCCGGCCGATGTGGGCAAGGGTTGTAGGCGCTTCAGTCTGGAACCGCGTGACCGCTATGGTCGCAGGTTCGAATCCTGCCTCGGGCATGGACGTGTGTGATGTCCTTAGGTTAGTTAGGTTTAAGTAGTTCTAAGTTCTAGGGGACTGATGACCTCAGATGTTAAGTCCCATAGTGCTCAGAGCCATTTTTTTCTGTACTGTGCAGACCCACTGCTGTCTACATTCTATACTGTGCAGCCCAAATGCTGTCTACATTCTGTACGGTGCAGTCCAAACGCTGTCTACATTCTGTACTGTGCAGTCCCACTGCTGTCTACATTCTGTACTGTGCAGCCCAAATGCTGTCTACATTCTGTACTGTGCAGTCCTAATGCTGTCTACATTCTTTACTGTGCAGTCCCGCTGATGTCTACATTCTGTACTGTGCAGCCCAAATGCTGTCTACATTGTGTACTGTGCAGTCAAAATGCTGTCTACATTCTGTACTGTGCAGTCCCACTGCTGTCTGCACTCTGTACTGTGCAGCCCAAATGCTGTCTTCCTGCAGCAATGTGCTGTCAAGCTGCTGCCTACCTGCTCCATTGTAACCTGCTGCGCTAACATCAGGATTCTGCTATACGTAGTTTACTGCTGTGAGACCTGGCAACATTGTTGGTGAAGAAGGCTGTTGCAGATTCAGTGGGAAGCGGAGAGAAATGTCTGCAAAACCACAGTGTTGCACGTCGTTATGTTCCCTGCACGGTTTGCTAACTGTGCTTCTATCAGGGGGATGGTAAAGTATTTCAGTGTGCCCATCGTGTTCTACAATATGCCATTTAGCTAAATGTATGGCGATTAGAAATAATACTTGACAACTACAGATCCCTGGCAATGTATTGAGAATTAGTTATGAAGTTTTGCTGAATATTCGATGTCAGCTGAAGGTGTTCATTTAGAATGAAACCTGTTGCTCCGTAATAAACGTACTTAAATACAGCTGTGGTGGTTTAATTAACATTTACACTATTCACCTGTGAACGTATAAAACGATCAAGATTATTTACTGATATATTTATTATAATTTTTGACTCGCCGAACGAGACGACGTATTTTAAGGTACAATTCGTCCAACTGAAAATGCGGCTATAAATCCCAAAATCCGTGCGGCGTTTTAATTGTCGGCTATACACCCACACAGCTCTTGTAGGCAGTGGCAATCATTGTGCGGCAGATATGGCAAAGTAGCCCATGAAGCAAGAGTCACTTCCTCCCTTCTGTATCATTTACAGTAATGATCATACAGCATGGAATCAAAGCTGCAAAAAATTCGGGAGGAAACGAAAGCGCAGAGGGTTAAACAGGGGAGTACCTTATGCCGAGGCAAAAAAATTTCCAAGTCGATGCAACTGCCCCCATTCACAACTTCCTTTGCGTTAGTGATTACGAAATCAGCCGTCAATGTAAGCATATTCACGCAGACGCAGACCAGCAGTGTAAGCACGAATATACTGCAAGTGTAGTTGCAAAGCAACCACTAATTCCACTTCGACAAAAATTCAAAAGTATTACCCAAATAAGGGAGGGAACCAAAAAGACAGCTTCACCACGACCAAAAGAATCACGAAATACAACAACAGCATGCTAAAATTCCAAACCACTACCATCACTGGAAGAGAAACAGTACAGGATGGTTCAAAAGGCTCTGACCACTAAAGGACTTAACATCTGAGGTCATCAGTCCCCTAGACTTAGAACTACTTAAACCTAGCTAACCTAAGGACACCACACAGATCCATGCCCGAGGCAGGGTTCGAACCTGCGACCGTAGCAGCAGCGCTGTTCCGGACTGAAGCGCCTAGAACCGCTCGGTCACAACGGCCGGCACGGTACAGGACTAAACACAAAACATAAAACGGTAATATCAACGCCGTTAGACCATCTAACACTCGTCCTGACTGATCATTCCGAAGAGAACCAGTCCTCGAAGGTAATGAAGTATGAAGTTGCGGTGTTACACCCCTCCTGCCCACAGTTCCTGCTACAAATGGCACCCAATGGAGGCGACGCCGTACCGCATCTGGCTCGACCCTACTTGCAGACGTGATTCAAGCAGTCACTTTGAACACAGATTAATCAATGTTTTCATGGGGCTGTAGGTGAACACGAAGGACACTATCTCAGTCATAAAATTTTTAAGATAAAATCGCTTCAGCTGTAAGTACTTTGCCGGCCGGGGTGGTCGAGCGGTTCTAGCTGCTACAGTCTGGAACCATGCGACCGCTACGGTCGCAGGTTCAAATCCTGCCTCGGGCATGGATGTGTGTGATGTCCTTAGGTTAGTTAGGTTTAAGTAGTTCTAAGTTCTAGGCTGATGACCTTGGAAGTTAAGTCCCATAGAGCTCAGAGCAATTTTTTTGGTAAGTACTTTATTTACAAGCTCGACCGGTCATGTGCAATAAAATCAAGTCATCCTTGCTATGAACTCTGGATCATGCCATTGTCTTTTTTTATCAGAGCATGACTTGAATTTATTGTCCCTGACGATGTAGCTGAAAAGCTGCGTAACTGGTCATGCTTATAAATAAATTAATTACAGATCAAACGATTTTATCTTCAAAAAGATACATCCAGGCTGAGACTGCCCTGAATACAAAGTCTGCTCAATCGTAACAATGAGACGAGCACAAATTCGAATTCTTAATTGTGTTATTCTACATTTAAGATTTACAAGGCAACAGCGAACGAATATTAACCGACCCGACAGGTTAGCCGAGAGCGTTAATGCGCTGCTTCCTGGACTCGGGTAGGCGCGCCGGCCCCGGATCGAATCCGCCCGGCGGATTATTGACGTCGGCCGGTGTGTCGGCCATCCTGCATGTGGTTTTTAGGCGGTTTTCCACATCCTGATAGGTGAATACCGGGTTGGGCCCCATGTTCCGCCTCAGTTACACGACTCGCAGACATCTGAACACGTTCGCACTATTCCTTGGATTACACTAGACGCAGACTGTTGGGGTACACTAATTCTGTCCCGGGGGGTACGGGGTGGCGGCAGGAAGGTCATCTGGCCACCCCTTATCACTAACCTTTCAGGCACTCAAAGCTCAGGTAAATTTCATCTCTTTGGTCCCACCAAAGGTGGCCAAAGGATCGTCTCAAAGATGATCATATATTCACATTCACTATCTGTGGTTAGCATTCATTTCACAGATCTCACCAAACTGGATGTAGGGATTTATTTTGTGGGAGTGCACATATGATAAATTAAATGAATAAATTGTCATTCTTTCCTACACTGGTATCGGGCTTCGCTGTATTAATTGAAATTGAGTTATTTTACAAAAAAAATGTGTTGTTCTGACAAAAATAATGAAGTATGTTGTACCTATTTTCAATGTCGATCGGTACTGTACCCTTTCACTGTCCCGAATTTTTTCGACAGTAATGCGGGACACCTATTTGTCTTGGATTTAACAATTATGAAACGATTTATCCGGAATTATATGTTCATTTAAGTTGTATCGGTATGCTGTTACTGAAAGGGTACTTTCCGAGATGAGTAACATATGGAGCAGTAATAAACTAGAAACTACGAGAGCAACTTTAATGACTAGAGTGAGTTATGATTAGACTTGTGTTGAATGTTTTCATAATGCTGTAGAAGAATGCAGACATCCTGAAGAAAATTAACGGCACAGATGAATATTGTATGTCTGCTGGCACTCCATCTTAGAAGGTGTTAATGAAATATAAATTAATGTACTCTTTGTAACAGCTTAAACTGGTAGTTTGCATTTATTACATTCAATTAAGACTTTCTCTGCAATATCAAAAATTTTAATTTGTTGGATTTGGCTCTGAACTCTGTTAAGGGGCTAGTAGGGTCTTAGGTATGCATGAGCATTATGCCGCAAACCGCTCTTTTCTACCTGTCCCAATTTCTTAAATACATGCCATCAAAGTTGTAAAGACAGTTTTGAAACACCCTGTATTCTAGATACTTTCTTATGACACAATAAGAAGCCATCGACAGTGAGGTTCAAAATGGTTCAAATGGCTTTGAGCACTATGGGTTCAAAAATGGTTCAAATGGCTCTGAGCACTATGGGACTTAACAGCTGTGGTCATCAGTCCCCTAGAACACACATCCATGCCCGAGGCAGGATTCAAAATGGTTCAAATGGCTCTGAGCACTATGGGACTTAACATCTATGGTCATCAGTCCCCTAGAACTTAGAACTACTTAAACCTAACTAACCTAAGGACAGCACACAACACCCAGCCATCACGAGGCAGAGAAAAATCCCTGACCCCACCGGGAATCGAACCCGGGAACCCGGGCGTGGGAAGCGAGAACGCTACCGCACGACCACGAGATGCGGGCAGGCAGGATTCGAACCTGCGACCGTAGCAGTCGCACGGTTCCTGACTGCGCGCCTAGAACCGCGACGAGACCACCGCGGCCGGCGACAATGAAGAGCAGCCGACAAAGGGCGATCGCCGACACCGCGACGCCGCCCAGCCCGCCAGACAACTGAACATCTTAAACGTCATTAGCCGTCTACTCATTGAGCTGTACGAAACTGATTTAATTTACGTTCGTATTCCTTACTGCAAATTAGTACTACGTCTGATCATGAACGTCTCTATAACGCTCTTTCACAAATCCTTATCATTCACACGTGTAATTTGTACCTGCTGGTCGGATGGAAGCGTGCGTCGCTGGCGTTGTCGGCACTGAAACGGAAGCGACAAAACATTCCCCATCTCGAGTCCCACCTACTGCGCAACGTCGTGGTCATCGGCCAACTTATCGTCTACAGACTGTTTGCCAGCCGGGTGGCCGAGTGGTTCTAGGCACTTCAGTCCGGAACCGCGCGACTGCTACGGTCGCAGGTTCGAATCCTGCCTCGGGCATGGATGTGTGTGCTGTCCTTAGGTTAGTTAGGTTTAAGTAGTTCTAAGTTCTAGGGGACTGATGACCTCAGAAGTTAAGTCCCATAGTGCTCAGAGCCATTTGAACCATCTGAGGTCATCCGTGCCCTAGACGTAGAACTACTTAAACCTAACTAACCTAAGGACATCACACACATCCATGCCCGAGACAGGATTCGAACCTGCGACCGTAGCATCAGCGCGGTTCCGGACTGAAGCGCATATAGCCGCTCGGCCACAGCGGCCGTCTGAATAAGGAACTAAAGGAAGCGCTGGGCCGTACCCAAAATTAAATCATGAGACGGAGCGATGTAGTGTTCTATTTTCCACGTTCCTCTTGATTCCAGAGGACGGTGTGATTGTTCCTCTGTATTATTTTCAGCTACAGTTGCATCAGGACAGATTTGTAGTAACTCTACGGAGGTACGTAAAATTAACTAAGAACTTTGTCCCAGCATCATGGTATTCTCCAGAGGCATCAATTACTTTGACCACTCTCTGCGTCACTTAATTGGTGAGAAAAGGTGTGAACGATAAATCTCTACATACAGCATCTTACCTGCATTCTATTTATTTGTGTATACTTGGAATAAAAGGTAGAAATACCACTCTATAGTTCTCCTCAGCGGCTGAAAGACGCTGGCTAGTTGAGGATACTGTTTCCTAGAAAGGGTGTGCCTCTATCACACAATATCACCCACTTACTTTAATATTTAGGAAGCACGTTATGGAGGCGCCAGAATTTTATTTCCTCAAAAATGGTTCAAATGGCTCTGAGCACTATGCGACTTAACTTCGGAGGTCATCAGTCGCCTAGAACTTAGAACGAATTAAACCTAACTAACCTAAGGACATCACACACATCCATGCCCGAGGCAGGATTCGAACCTGCGACCGTAGCGGTCGCTCGGCTCCAGACTGTAGCGCCCAGAAAATGAGTAGTGGAAACTGTTGCTTTAGCTGAGTTCTCTGCTCACGGGATTGAGAAACAGAAAACTACACTACAGGTAGTACAAGATTTCGGTTAAGTGAGTGGCACTAATTTCCCGGGACGTCTTCGTCAAACTAGAACACAGCCTGTAGGTGTCTGACCCTGACCCTCATTAGCGTTGTAGAAATAGCAAGACGTGTTTGTGTGGGGTCTCTAGTGCAAGTAGGACAAACAGTAAAGTAGTGGGGTATCTGCACATCTGTCCTTAGAGTCGCTGCGAGCAGTGTTGTTCTTGGCGCGTTTTGAAGAAAATATTAGACGTTCGCGTGTTGGAATGAGAGGAAACACTCTTTGTTACCCAGGAGTCTAAGGAGGGATACTTTTCTTCTCAATTCTGCTCAGTGTATGAGAAGGTTAGTATCTGCAGTCGCAGGTCGAGCAGTGATGTTATGTCCCGTGCAATACCAGCAGAGATGTCTGAGTAGCGTTCACGTCGTGCGAATCATAGCCGCCTTTGCCTGGAAAGGCACAGGAAACCTGGAGTCGAGAAGACTCGAACATGGGCAAACAAAGCGCTATTCCAAATGATTCGGCTGCTAGATTTCTTTGATTGGTTTTACATAGTATTACACACAATAATAGCTCCGTAACTCCAGAGAATCGAGAGGAAACAAAGTGCCCTTCGAAAAGGGAACATTAATATCACAAAGCTGACAGGCAGATTACGTGACTAAAGGTAACACTCAATTTTCATTTATTTATGTTTCGTCTACTGCATCTATATCTATACATGTGTTATAAATTAAAGTACCCCACAGCGTTTTTCTGCTTATATGTGAAGGTTAATCTCAGGAATTACTGTAGGGAGTTTGATGCGATGTTCACTTATAGATAGGCACATTAACGAGGAAGCTTTGTGTGTGTAATTTATAAACACTTCGCACAACTTGGCTGTTCTGTGGTGAACTGAATTTCTTTCTGCATGTGGCAGCTAATCTCGGAAGGTACAGTAGGGATTTTGATACGGTTTTCACTAGCAGATAGTCTGATTAAGGAGGAAGGTTTGTTTGTGTGCGGAATCTATTACCGCTACACCAGACAAGACGTCTGACCATAGACAGTTAATTCTACCAATGTAAAGTCAGGGCAAGTCGATAGTTATGTGATGCTTCCTTCTACTGGGTCACGAATGTGTAAGGGCTGTGAAACAGTGCAGAGAAGAAAAGGAGACGAGAATAGGAGAGAATACAAGCAGCCAAACTCGAATACAATCTGAGCTGCAGTTCTTGACTACTTGGATCAAACCAAATTTACGATTGGTTCTTGTATGCGCCTTATAACTGCGATTTGCTAATTTGGCGTCTACTAAAAGTTATTTATTTATTACATGAGCAGTCAGACTCTGCGAAACATGGCCAATTCACTGAATGAATGAGAGCAGTTGTGACAACTATTTTACAAATCGATACAAAAGTTGTGCGGAGTTATATGCGTTAGTTCTGTTGAGGTGACAATTCTGTTAATCTAGAAGAATATTATAAGTAGACAACATTTTATTGTTAAAGAGCATACACATAACACACGTCTTCTTCAATTGAGAACCTGACCATGTTTAGCAGTCTGTTTCAAAATCCTCGTTACAGGATTCCAAGATGGTGTGGCGGCGATAGTAGAGGGTTGCTGCCGGCTCTGTCCAGCAAATTGCTAACGTCAGCATCAGCATTCCTGCTGGAACTGATAACATCAGCATTAGCTTTCTCAGAATCGTTGATGCCAGTGTCCGGCGGTTGGGGAAATGACATTATTCCCAGAGTTCCCTCCCCCTGCGGCCAGTGGCGTTATGTACCTGTATTTTGCGAGAATGTGGAAGGTGTAAGATGGCAAGAACTATGCCCCTTACATGAAGTTATTAAAGATCACCTAACTCACGTTGAGCGAACAGTAGGGCTGAACAAAAATGACTGACAAGGCACAATGCATCTTGTAGAGGGTATAGTATGGACGTATTGGAATAATTAATGTCGGGTGATGGTTCTAAAGTAATTCACATGACATGAAAACTTTGTGGAAACGTGTCGATTTACGATTTACTGGAGGCTAGTTTATCCCAGGGAAGTATTCGAGTTGACTGTGGCTGGCTGGGGAGCGGCGAACAAAAAAAAATGGCTCTGAGCACTATGGGACTCAACTGCTGTGGTCATAAGTCCCCTAGAACTTAGAACTACTTAAACCTAACTAACCTAAGGACATCACACACATCCATGCCCGAGGCAGGATTCGAACCTGCGACCGTAGCGGTCATGCGGTTCAGGACTGCAGCGCCTTTAACCGCTCGGCCACTCTGGCCGGCGAGCGGCGAACAGAAGTGACAACAGGCAGCTTAGGGCAGCTCAAGCTCTGAGAAAGCGGGGCGCAGCCTCCAGCTGCCTTAAGATGAGTGACAGTGAGGGTGGGTGGTTGACCCCATGCTGGTGTACCAGGAAGCAGACGAAGAACTTGTACGCTTGTTGATAAATGTCCGTCATCCTGTTTTCAATTAAACATACGACTAAGCCGCGCAAAGCTATGGTGGAGCTGTCAACAGAGGCCAAAATATGCATGTTCGTGACTACAGCAACTTCACACTGAATTCGCAGTCTGCAGAGTCTGAAGTAAATCAGGTGAAGAGCGACAGAATGAAATACGCTGGCCTCCGATGGGAACAAAGGACCAAGGAATTTGAAGTACTCTCCTGGGAGTCAGAATTCCAGAAAAATTGGTGTTTTGTGCAGACGCTAACCTTGATGGGTGGCCTGGGAGGAGAGGAAGGGATATTTTGTGGGAATTTGTTCACTTCCCAGAGCAGGCATAGGTCATCACTGGGCAGCAACGCATAATTAACGCGACTTGTGCTGCAATTGGCGTAAGTGATTTTGCTAGAGGGGAAACCAAGGCAAAGAGCGGACTGGGAGAAGTCCCCGTATAGGTTTTCCGTTCCCAGCTTGCCTAGAGTGTGGACATGGCGTTCTTTACTCAGCTTGCCTGAGAAATAGTGAGCATCTCTGCAGTTTAGGACTTAGCAAATGGAACGATTGAGCTTGGAGATAAGAAGTTTTGGTTCAGCTATGTACTGAGCAAGATAGCTAGGAGTGAATAGACGAGTGCAGCCCTGCAGCACCATGAGGTCAGCTGACGCCCGCACAACGGCGCCGCTCCGCCACGTTGTATTCGGTGATATTGCGCCCGCTCCAGCCACTGCTTAATTTGTTGGATCACGTCGGCAAAGTTCCACGAGGGTTTCATGGGCCGTGTATTGTAGAATTCTTCTCGCAGTTCGCATTACGCCTGGGTCAGTCGATAGGAATTATTTTTGAGTTATCGCACTTTACGCCACGCAAACGCAATTTATTACCACTGCCTGGTAGGAGAGTCATGTAATGTGATGATTGAAGGTCGCGAGTTAAAATAAATTTGTGCTAATCAACAGCATCTGTTTTCAATCAAGTAGTTGAAAACCCAAAATTTGCATCTGGTGTTCAATAGCTGAATATAACATCAATGTGCACCCCTTTTTAATTAAAAGTGATCAATTCTGAATCAATTAATGTCAACACTGCCACCACAGTTCAATCAGGAGTCACAGGGCCTTATTACTTTCTTTGCATTTTCCGATATTGCGGCAGTTTTGCACTCTCTGTTGATCTGTTAGTCAATTAGCTGGGGTGAACACACGCCAAAACCAGATAAGTGATGGGTGGTGTGTTACAAAGGGCCCGAGGGAATCAATGGTGTGGAGCATCAGCTCCTCGTCCTTCGAGCAATTTTAATTTTTACAGGTCGATTGTGTGTGCACTATTATTTCTTCACTGTCTGCACATACTTCTATGCCTCATGTGTTCAATTGATGAGATGCTTGCATGGAACAAAGAAGACTTCAATAACTCTATCTGTTGTAATCATCCACCAGAGAAAGGTGTTCACAGTTTTCTACATCAAGAATGGAAAGGAATAATAACAAAGGAGTGTATGATTGCAGACAGAATGAAATCTTTGCTACATATAATGGCAATGCAACACATTACCTGCTTTCGTCCGCCAACAAAACGTGTCGCATTCTCTGGAATTGCATACCTTTTTTAAAACATGTATCCCATCTGCCACTATGCAAGAAGCGGTTGTGAGCTGTTTTGGAAATACCAATCAATAAGTATTTCATCCATCTCTAAAATATTGTTATTGTGTGTGTGTTTGTGTGTGTGTGTGTGTGCGTTTCAATATACTTAGGACTTTGTTATTATTATTACAGCACTATCAGAACTACAGTTCCCTGAACCATCACAACAGCCACAATAGTTCACAGTCCAATGGGTGACATGGAAGTGTTCACAGTAGCAGCCTTCTACCTCAAGTTTATTTGGGTAGTCGAGCAATTAGGATATCATAACAAAGACCAGCTATTACTGTAACTGCCATTTCATGCCAGCATAAACGCCAAAGTTATGCCTTGCATACACCATCCATACGTTGAAAATATGTTGCAATGTGGGCTCACTACTCGCTACTTTGCTTTTAAGACAAATAGAGGCTATTTCTGGGCATGTGACAGCCATTTACTGCTTCCTGTAAGTGACATACTTTTCCACACCTGTGCTTTCTGCTGGGGCGCATGAGTCTGTATGCAGCTCCAACACTTCACAGGGAGCACAAGCCATATTGAACAATAGTGGAACTGCATAGTTTCCTATGAAACAATTTAACCACTTGAGCATACACTCGCTGTTAAGATAACAGCCAACACTATACAGGGTGTTTCTAAATGAATATCGGGGTTTTAAAGCTTTATGATATTTATTATATTAAACTTATAGTTATAAATGATATGTTAAATGAAAGAGCAATTCAAACAGTTTTACCAAGGATCTTATAAATGTTCAATGTGAGCACCATTTGTCACAAGGCACCCATAAAGTCTATATCCGAGTTCTTCCCAAATGTTGATAAGCGTGTCTTCAGTGATTATAGCAAGAGCTGTTTCAATTATGTTTCTTAATTCATGGAGGTCTGCTGGAAGCGGAGGCATGTACACGCGATCCTTGATGAAGCCCCAAAGAAAAAAATATTTCTCACTCGCTCAACAGTCTCTTCACTAACGCTTCGTCGTCCTGCGCTCTTCCCTTTACAAATGCAGCTGGTCTCTTCAAATTAATGATACCATCTACGAATGTTATTGTCACTTGGAGGATCACACCCGAACTTCAGCCAGAACGCACCGTGCGCAGTAACAACAGATTCGGTCTTTGGAAACTGCAAAACACAAAACGTTTTCTCTACACTAGTCGCAGTCTTCGCTACTACCGCTGTCTAGCGGATTGCGGCGGAAACATTGCGCGCTGCGCATGCACACTGGTGCCAAACACAACTGTTTGAGATTAGATTAGATTAGATTAGATTTACTTTCATTCCAATTGATCCGTAGTGAGGAGGTCCTCCAGGATGTGGAACATGTCAGAAAAACAACAATACACGACAAATATTTACAACTAAAACAAGTAAGCTAATGTACCATTCCACAGGTCCCAAGTGGAATGATCGTCATTTTTTTAATGAACACTAAGAGTCATTTTACAAATACTAATGCACTGAATTTAAAATAAAGTTTTTTTATTGATTTATAAGGTAATAAACATGTAATACAACTACTATAATACTTATTTACAATGAACACATTACTGCACTGAAATGGTGCAGAAATTAGATTAAACTTACACACACACACACACACACAAATTTTCAATGAACACATTACTGCACTGAAATTGTGCAGAAGTTATGTTGTACTTATATACAAATCAGTTGGTTTTACTAAGAAATTCATCAATGGAGTAGAAGGAGTTGGCCACCAATAAATCCTTTAGGCTTCTCTTAAACTGAATTTCATTGGTTGTTAAGCTTTTTACGGCTGCTGGCAAGTTATTGAAAATGTGTGTTCCTGAATAATGCATACCTTTTTGTACAAGACTAAGTGACTTTAAATCCTTGTGAAGATTATTCTTATTTCTAGTATTGATTCCATGAATTGAGCTGTTGGTTTGAAAAAGTGATATATTTTTAATGACAAATTTCATTAAGGAATCAATATATTGGGAAGCAGTAGTTAGTATCCCTAGTTCCCTAAACAGGCTTCTGCAGGATGTTCTTGAGTTCACACCACATATAACTCTTACTGCACGTTTTTGTGCCCGGAAAACTTTAGCTTGGCTTGATGAATTACCCCAAAAAATAATCCCATATGACATTATGGAATGAAAGTAAGCATAGTATGCCAACTTTTTCATTTTTATATCCCCTATGTCTGACAAAATTCGTATTGCAAACAGAGATTTGTTAAGACGCTTCAGCAGTTCTGTGGAGTTTCTTTTTCATTTGAAATATCGTTTATAACTGTAAGTTTACTGTAATAAATATTATAAAGCGTTAAAACCCCGATATTCATTTATAAACACCCTGTATTTAGTGTCAAAATAATAACATTACTCATTATACCAAAAGCTGTATATTTAGAACTATTGAAAAACTGTTCAGTCTCAAACAGTGAAATATCAAAGCATATTGTGGCAAGACAGTCATCATGTAAGTATTAGCGCCAATCGCAAATAAGAAAAATTCTGTCAGTAATATACTGTATATTTAACAATTCGTTAACATTACAGACGAGGCCATGCCATTGCAGTAGAAACAGCATCACCTTGTGTGGAAATAATATTATATAATCATTCCTACATTTTAAACAAATGTGGTACTAAATGTTTCAGTGTAGATATGAAGTTGGATCATCAATTCTGGTTATTCTACCAGTAACAATTTATGTTTGCATGGAGTGCTTATGATGTGCTTTCTTGGCTTATGTTTTAGATGTACTTAATGACAATGTAGCCACTGAGGTACTGAAGGCCATGACGACATTTCCTAATTAAAGTTCCTGTGTGATTTCACCGGTCATTAAGGAGCAGATAACTGAGTATTACTACTTCCTCTACCAATAATAATTTACACTTCAATAGACTGCTTATGATATGTCCTTTCTCCATTTTTAGAAGCACTTGATGACAACAGGGCTACATTGCATGAATAAATATCTGAATATATGTCTTACACCCTGAATGATGGAAATGAGAAGAGGTTAACGTATTAAACTGTAATGTATTAAACATTATTATCAATTATGGAATTGTGTCTCTGTTGCATGTATGGGCCTGCGTGCATGATACTTATCTATTTCTCTTCTTCCTTTCCGTAAGTATCAGAGCTACCTTGGGGTGGATTAACCATGCCACTAATGTACATATTCTTGTCATCAACCTGGATCCTCTAAATGGTGGCCACAAACATCACAAGCCAGGTCCTCACACTTACTGTGGTCATCATTTACGACACAATCGCTGAAGCCCAGCTCCCTTGGCCATAAAACTGGTGGCCACAAACATTGAGATCTGGGTCATCACACTTCTAGTCACCACTTGTGACTCTGCATGCAGTAGTCTTGTCACCCAGCCCAGAACAGAACATCAAACTGGTTTGGGAGATTGATTCTGGCACATTTACTATGGTCACCACCGCATGCGACTACATCACCCTATCTGTAGCAACATGTTTACTGTGCTCACTTTGCAATTATCATGGAAACGTCCTGAGTCTAGTAACAACAGGAGTAACTAAGTCCATCTTATTAAGGGGCTCCGGAACGCCCTATACTTGCAATGTTAAAATAACGCTTATAAATTACATCTTTCCTCACAAAGTATTTGAGGTAGGAAGTTGAACTTTTTACAGATTATTTATTGGAATATGGGCTACAACTTAACACAGGGATTTTACAAAATTTTAGTTCAGTTATTAAAGATGATTTTTTTTCAATTGTAATGAAAATTCACAACATTTTTTTGCAATTTTTTATTTATATATTCTAAAATATACAGTTTTTTGGAAAAAGGCTGTGTTAAATTATGCAGAAGGTACTGTGTAACATTTACTGAAAGTTTGAAACAAATATGTTTGGAAGATCCTTAGAAAACATGTAATTAGTATGAGAAAATAAAAGTTTTGGGAATCGAGCGACAAAGATTGGATTAACTTTTTAGTGCATTCCAGGTCCATAGGATGGATTATCTTCATCCTCTGCAAACTCCTCCTCCAGCTTCCTCTTGTTCCTCCTCCTGTTTACTCTTGCTTGTATTTCTAGACTCTTTACAGCTCTGTCTGCAGCCCGAAGGCGTTCCTTGTCTAAAGCAAGCATCGCTCGTATCATGTTAGAACCTATCTTCATTCCCATTTCTAAATACCTTGCACCTTACAATGTTGCCATCATTGAAAGTCGCAACAGCATCATACACACCAAAGTGAAGTGCTTCTATTCCAACAAATACAGTCTTGGGGATTCTCGACCATATAACACTATTTACACTTTCATTGGGTTTTTCCGTGAATACACTTTTTCAACAGTTCAGGTGCTGCTAAGTCTCTGAAAATAGGTTTAGCCACAACACATACTTTATCTCACATCACTTAAATGTACCTGATGAACACGGACGTTAATAATAACACCATTTGACAGCAGTTTAACAGCGCCACAGTGGGTCACGCCCATGTAGAACACATTTCAAAAAAAAATTAAAAATAGTTGTAGTCTTCGGAATTGAATAAATTATATATCTATTAAAAGGTAATAGTCTGCAGATTCAGAAAACGCAAAAAAGTAAAAATTGAACTGTTATATCCTAGCCAGTAATGCCAACCGAGCCCGCTGCCAAAAAGGTTGGCAGCATCAAAGTCCGGACGCCGTCCGCATAAGCAGCGCCAGCGATACAGGAAATCGCCGCAAGTCTGCGCGCGCCACCGCTGGCTTCTGGCTTCTTAAGCGCTGGAGTCGCGAGCGCTAGGACAGTTCTGTATTCGCCGCTCAGTTGTATACTCGCCACCGATTTGTGTACTTGCTAGTCAGTTGTGTGTTCATCGCAGCAGAGTTGTTGTTTGTCGTCAGCCGACGCTGACCTAGCCGCTCCGACTCGAACTAGACAGATTTCTGTAGACACGGAGTTCACTACTGTGTTTCTGTATCTTCGTTAATAAAGATAAGTACCGACTTTTATTTAATCAGAGTGTTTGGGTTTTCATCTTTCTGTTCACTGTTCCAGCGGACCGGTCGGCCCGCTATTAAAAGTGTGGCGGTGACTTCGTAAGCCGTTTCTACAGCGAAGTGTTTGTCGCTACGAACGCCGCCACAAAATGAACTTTTCATGATTTTGAGCCTTTCCGGAGCCCCTTAATGAACATCAGCTAAGTCACACAGCTGCATTTGACTACTCTGCAGCTGCTGGTTCTTTCAGGGACAGGATCTTGCAATACTGCATTGATAACATCAATGTGGGTTATTGAGATCTGGCTCCCTTTCTTCGTACTTGCCAAGGAGTGTTGGAAATGGAGCTCCCTGATATCATCAATACTCAGCAGTATCCTGTAATCAAGTGCACAGCAGTTCTCTACTGTGAGCTGATGCATCCCCTCCCCCTCCCCCTCCCCCACTTGGGGAGAAGGGCACGATATAATGGGGTGTTCAATTGCAAAATGGTATGGAACTTTTATAGAGAGTGTCAAGCCATTTTTCTGATATGTCGGAAAAAGGGTCTTGTAAGGTGCTCAGATGTGAAGTCAATGTTGATATATACTCACATGTTTTTAATCCAGTTAATAGGGGGTCCAGTTTCATCCCTCTTCCAGATGATATCGCCACTCAAAAGGTATGTATTAATGTCACAATATAGATAAGAGCGATGAATATTTCTTTGCATGGTAGCTTCTGGCTTGCAAGAGAAATTATCCGAAACATGCCCATCTTATAGATATACATACAATATCTAATGAATGTGGGCGCTATATCTTTGATGGTAACTTATTCTGTGTCACAATTCCAGACCTATCAAAATACGAGAAGCAGTAACCCAATTATTCATTTGAAACTCATGGTCTGGATGTAGATAAGAAACAAAGCAAGCCAGGACACATGATGCACGAAGCAGACAGACCTTTCTACGTATCTGAAGTAGCTGGCCACATCATAAACACATAGATTTACTGCTATCCTCCGAAGATAAGAAGTATCACTACATCTGGATCTAGAGCATGTCCCACCAACTTCCCACCCAACTGAGAAAAAATGAGCATAAAAGACATTTTTGCCATAGATGTCTTAATTATTTTATTAAGCATGAGTATTCAAAAAGACATCTGATTGATTGCTTGAGCCAAGAAGCAGTATGTGTGGAAATACCCACTGAGGATAAAGATTTCTTAAAGTTTAGAAACGCACATCACCAGGAATGCTGTCCCCTTTGTTGTATATGCTGACTCCGAGTGCTTGCTAATCCCTTCGCTGTTTTGTGAAGATTGGCCCACAGCCTATTACACCACTTTCATAAAGTGACATGTACTTCAAGCAGCAGTGTATCAAATTGCATGCTCATACGATTCTAGTCTCAACAAATTCGAGTCATATGCCAGGGATAAACGTGCAAGATGGTTGCTCTCTAAAAAAAAGCTAGTGTAGAGTGGTGATTCTTTTTATGACAGAAACATTCCAATGACTAACTCACATGACAATGATGACATACAGAAGCAGCAGTTGAATGTAATATTTGGGGGTGTCACTAGATAAATAAACAGAAACACCACATACAGACCTTTGCCATCTAATGGGTAAGTTCCACAGTATGCCTAACAACGCTTGCAAGTACAAATTCCTATGACACATATCCATCTTCTTCCATAATTTTAGCGAGTATGACGCTTACTTCCTTGCTGAGCACTTGATTGAGTTTTGCTTGGAAAAAGATAAGATCAATGTCATACCTGACGATGTAAAAAAAAATACATTTGATTTTCCAAGTGAATCTCATCAAGTAGCGTGTTAAAAACAACCATTATTTCAGGGGATGATTGTATGCATTAAACAAGACAAAAGTGTCTTATGACCAAGGGTGCTACAAAAGATATGTTCTGACACATGACAGTAACATGTGTTCATATTCATTGTGATTTCATTCAAGGCAGTGCTTTACTTGTTCTACAGGACACAGCTACGCAATAATTAACGTTATATACAACCCCTGGCATGAAATACTGTGAGGTAAAAAGGCATCAGGTACATGTCGTTGCAGATATGAGCACCATTGTTGCATTGACCCTCTGTGTCGTACCAGGGTCAACAGTACACTGGGATACTGCCGTGCAGTAACAATGTAAACATTAGTTGGCTAAGTGTCTGCAGTGGGTTGTTCTGTTTATGTTGTGTGATTGTACTGTAGTCTTGTCACACCTGCTCATGTTTGTGTACATTCCCCCTAACTCCAGGTGCCTACCGTGATGTTTGGCCTACTTACAGGTCACATTTACAGCGCTCGTTTTTATGATGTTTGTGGTGTGGTACAATATGTCTTCTCTCCTGCAGATACTTTGACACAACCTAGCAATGTAGTCTTTTATTCCAAAAGGCAAATGGCAGACATGATTTACTGGTCTGTTTTAGTAGATGGAGTTGATCTGTACACTGAACGATTGCCAGCATGCAGGGAACCGCCTGTTAAACAGTTCAGCCGACTGTTCCAGCTTCTTGGGGAAACAGATTCCGTAGTACCCACCAAAGCAGACAGTGAGACGTCTTGTTCAGTTTGCACACTCCTGAAATGAAATGGAGAGCCATTCAGGTACAGTAGACAACAATCATGGAACCAGTGTGTGATCAATAGCAGCAGCTGAAGATGTTCTGATCTGGGTGGTACTTCATAAGTAATTGTTGTACCCATACCATGTTGAGCGTCTCCAGGACCTTAGGGCACAAGACCATCCTGCCAGAGTGCAGTTCCACCAATGGTTCTTGTGGCAGTGTTGGGCAAGTCCACAATCTGCCTCTAAGATTTTGTTTACTGGTGAGACAGGGTTTACATGAGATGGTATTGCAAATTTCCATAATCATTATGTGTGGGCCAATGAAAATCCCCATTTTGTTCAAGAAAAAAAGGAAACTATCGATTCTCAATCAATGTATCAGTAGGCATTCTTGGTGATAGATTATTAGGGCCATACATGCCACCACAGAGGTTAACCAGTGTTCGTTATGACTGCTTTCTGTAGTAAAGACAGTCTACTTCGCTGGAGTATGTACCATGTTAGGACAGACTATAGATGTGGTACATACGTGATGACTCACCAGTACACTTTCTCTGCATTGTGCGTCAGCACCTGACGAGGACATTTGAAAGCTGGTGGATTGTCCAGAGAGCCCTCACACCTTGGGCTACTCATTTCCCGGATCTAAATCCGTTAGACTTCTGGTTATGGGGACACATGAAGCAACTGGTCTACGCAACTCCAATAAACGATGTGCAAATTCTACACAATCGTGTCTTCCATACATCTCAACACATTCAGAACCAGCCAGGGCGATTTCAAAGAGTGTGTGAGTCCTTATACCGAAGGACAAAAGTATGCATTGAGATGAATGGACATCACTTTGAGCACCTCCCCTGAAGAAGCGATCATACACCAGAATGAATGGACATCACATGGAGCACCTCCTCTGAACAAGCGGTCACACATCAGAATGTATGCTTTGTGAGACCCATGGTTATAAAACATATTTTCTTGTTTTCATGCGTACAATTATTCCTTGAAATACTGGATTGTCTTTAATGCCATACAGGATGTAATGGGTATAAGTGCAGATATTTTTATGTGGTACCTTAATATATACACACATCAGTGTCTCGATTGTTTTGTTCTTTGCTTTCAATAGTCGTCCCACAAACACATCACGAACTTCATGACGGGACATTTTCTGCACTTTCATAACTGCAACACTAGGTGGACTACACCTGTCACTGTTGACTAACAATTTGGCGTCTATGTGTCCACACTTCAGTACCCAGGGGAAAATAAGCTCTATGAGTTTGCTCTTGCCATATGAACTTTGAAATGTGACATGAACCCAAAAACATACGACACGTAATAGCCAGTACAAGTCGCAAATAACGTGAATACTGATGCAATGTTGTTTAGTATACTAACAGAAACATTTGACGCACACCTGTTACACCCTATGTCTGTCCAAATGTTTACTAGAGGAACTTCTAAAAATCTTAAATTAAGCGGTCAGGAACTTTTCGAGATCAGTAGCAGCAACGTTAAATAACGTCTCGTCTCTATACCAGTGGTTCCCAACCTTTCTAAGACCGTTACCCTTGAATGTAATCATACATTAACTAGTAACCCCCTATCCCCATCATGAGCTTTGGCACCAAGCTAAAGTTTAAATGCAAAAAGAATTTTCTTTGAACATTTTTGTTAAACGACGAAAGATACACGATTTTTAGTTTTTGTAGGTGGTTTATGGAATCACGAGCTAATGAGTCAATGCGACAGTCAGTACTGCTTAATTCTAACAACCTTTTTTTTCTGTCTTTTGAAGCAGTTCTCGCTGCATCACGAGTGCCATCTACCGCTTCTTCTCACAACAGAAAGCTGACTATTGACATTGAGAGACGAAACTTGTTGCTGAACATGCTTCCTCAATACTTCTCTCCCAAGCGACTTTTTTCCAATCATGATGTGCATACCCCCCCTCCCCCCATTTAAAATACACTCCTGGAAATGGAAAAAAGAACACACTGACACCGGTGTGTCATACCCACCATACTTGCTCCGGACACTGCGAGAGGGCTGTACAAGCAATGATCACACGCGCGGCACAGCGGACACACCAGGAACCGCGGTGTTGGCCGTCGAATGGCGCTAGCTGCGCAGCATTTGTGCACCGCCGCCGTCAGTGTCAGCCAGTTTGCCGTGGCATACGGAGCTCCATCGCAGTCTTTAACACTGGTAGCATGCCGCGACAGCGTGGACGTGAACCGTATGTGCAGTTGACGGACTTTGAGCGAGGGCGTATAGTGGGCATGCGGGAGGCCGGGTGGACGTACCGCCGAATTGCTCAACACGTGGGGCGTGAGGTCTCCACAGTACATCGATGTTGTCGCCAGTGGTCGGCGGAAGGTGCACGTGCCCGTCGACCTGGGACCGGACCGCAGCGACGCGCGGATGCACGCCAAGACCGTAGGATCCTACGCAGTGCCGTAGGGGACCGCACCGCCACTTCCCAGCAAATTAGGGACACTGTTGCTCCTGGGGTATCGGCGAGGACCATTCGCAACCGTCTCCATGAAGCTGGGCTACGGTCCCGCACACCGTTAGGCCGTCTTCCGCTCACGCCCCAACATCGTGCAGCCCGCCTCCAGTGGTGTCGCGACAGGCGTGAATGGAGGGACGAATGGAGACGTGTCGTCTTCAGCGATGAGAGTCGCTTCTGCCTTGGTGCCAATGATGGTCGTATGCGTGTTTGGCGCCGTGCAGGTGAGCGCCACAATCAGGACTGCATACGACCGAGGCCAACACCCGGCATCATGGTGTGGGGAGCGATCTCCTACACTGGCCGTACACCACTGGTGATCGTCGAGGGGACACTGAATAGTGCACGGTACATCCAAACCGTCATCGAACCCATCGTTCTACCATTCCTAGACCGGCAAGGGAACTTGCTGTTCCAAGAGGACAACGCACGTCCGCATGTATCCCGTGCCACCCAACGTGCTCTAGAAGGTGTAAGTCAACTACCCTGGCCAGCAAGATCTCCGGATCTGTCCCCCATTGAGCATGTTTGGGACTGGATGAAGCGTCGTCTCACGCGGTCTGCACGTCCAGCACGAACGCTGGTCCAACTGAGGCGCCAGGTGGAAATGGCATGGCAAGCCGTTCCACAGGACTACATCCAGCATCTCTACGATCGTCTCCATGGGAGAATAGCAGCCTGCATTGCTGCGAAAGGTGGATATACACTGTACTAGTGCCGACATTGTGCATGCTCTGTTGCCTGTGTCTATGTGCCTGTGGTTCTGTCAGTGTGATCATGTGATGTATCTGACCCCAGGAATGTGTCAATAAAGTTTCCCCTTCCTGGGACAATGAATTCACGGTGTTCTTATTTCAATTTCCAGGAGTGTAAACCAAACAACACTTGCAGAAATTGGAAGACTGTAAGTCACCAATGTTCTTTTGGTTTGACCAGTTCCAGTGATAACAATAATAGTAATATCGTCCACGGCCAATAGCAATAATGTAGGCATTACATAGTTAATGTTGTGCTACACTGTCAATCAGTTCGCTTATCTCTCGCGAAGTGAATGATGAAGCAATGTCTCAGTCTTACTGTCAGAGATACATCATACAAATTAAAAAGTATGTGTATAGTGGACGGACTGTGTGGCGACGATTATGGTCGTACATTCGTTTCACTAGCTGTAATCTCCACCACAGTGTGTCACTGGTTAATGCTAGTATTTGAGGAAAAAAAGTAATTATTTGTAAATGAAGCTGTATGGTACCAGAGACCTTTTCAAGACTCAAACATCTATGACTTGTACATCATTTATTGGTAAGTGATGTACTCAGTATTAGTCTTATGAAATAGTGACATAGTAACGATATTTTAAAAATGATTTACCTTCTTGACCGAAACACAATCGAACACTTTTGATTTTACCCAAAGAAAATTTCATTTTGCCTCTCGAGGGGTGAATACCCCCATTCTGGGAATCACTGCCTTATACAGTAGCACAGCTATTATTAAAATAAGTGGCGGTGATAGCCAGTTATTGCAGGGTGTATGAAAAAGAATTATCCGATTTTTTAAAAAATCATAGTTATTATGTTATCTGAGATTTTTGCGTGAACAACGCACCACTGAATAGAGGAAACTCTCGAGTTTTACATGGTTCCGCTAGGTAGCAGCTGTGTGTGCCCACCTCAGTTCTACTAAAAATGGTGTCGGGAAAACAGAAAACGCTTTGTGTTCTGCGTTTTGCGCAGTACGGATCAGTAATAACTGTTCAGCTTGACTTTCGTACTCGGTATTGTGTGGATCCTCCTACAGCGCAGAGCATTAGACGATGGTATCAACAATTCCGAGAAACAGGTTGTTTGTGCAAAAATCCGTTCGCCGTGTAGGTTGACAGCTCAACATGCCCCTGATGTCTGTCTGGCGTGTGCTGCGTCGACGTTTACACATGAAGCAAATACGAAAGTCAGTTAATGCACGCTCTTCCTGGAGCTGATAGACAACAACGTGTGAAGTTCTGTAATTTCGTTCTTGGCAAGATGGGGGATGACAGTTTTCTTCCACGCTTAGCGTGTAGTGAAGTGGTAGCATTCCATTTAAATGGAAAGGTGGACAGTCATGTGAGAATATGGGGTGCGGAACACCCACACGAAGTTGTACAACATTAGAGGGACTGTACAAAATTTAATGTGTTTCGTGCAGGTTCACAGGCCAAGGTGTACAGTCCAATTTTCTTTGCTGATAATCCTGTTATAGGAAGCACATAACTCGATATGACTGAGAACTTTCTTTTCCTACAGTTGGACACTGATTCGAACGACTTCATTTACCAACAACAGGGGACACCGCCACACTGGCATTTGCAAACGAGGGAATCTTTAAGCCAAAGTATTACTAAACGGTGGATCTGCCGCACTGGACCAAATGATTCAGCCTTACATTACCGGACCAGACTCTACGTGATAATTTCTTGCGGGAGTTTATAAAAGACTCTGTTTATGTGCCTCCGTTACCAACAACAACGAATGACACGTAAATTTTGACAACATAGACCAGTGAGAGTAGCGACCTCATTCTATATTTAAAAATGAACAGTCGAGATCGCAATAATATTTCTTTATTAACCGGTTTCGGCTCATCTACAAGCCATCTTCAGAATTTTTAGGCCCCCTGTGGCTGGTGGTAGCGGCTACTCGGATTTATCGTGATACCACGATCGTTCATATTTAAACAGTGAATGAACTGAGACATCACATAACAGCAGCTGTGGAAGCTGTAACTCAAGACATGCTCGCTACAGTGTGTGAACAATGTGAATACCGCATCAATATATGTCGTGAATCTCAAGGGGGGCGTATTGAACACCTACGAATAGAAGCTTTTTAAGTTTCCCGTTCATCTAAAAACAAAATTCATTGTCTATGTTTATTAGTTTCAGGGGGTTTCAGAGGGTCTACACAAGGGCGATGTTCTTGAGGACGATATTATGGAAATGGAAGAGGATGTAGATGAAGATGAAATGGGAGATATGATGCTGCGTGAAGAGTTTGACAGAGCACTGAAAGACCCAAGTCGAACCAAGGCCCCGGGAGTAGACAGCAATCCGTTAGAACTGCTGATAGCCTTGGGAGAGACAGCCCTGACAAAACTATACCATCTGGTGAGCAAGATGTATGACACAGGCGAAATGCCCTCAGACTTCAAAAAGAATATAAAAGTTCCAATCCCGAAGAAAGCAAGGGTTGACAGATGTGAAAATTACCGAACTATCTGTTTAATAAGCCTAGGCTGCAAAATACTAACACGAATTCTTTAGAGACGAATGGAAAATCTGGTAGAAGCAGTCCTCGGGGAAGATCTGTTTGTATTCCGTAGAAATGTTGGAACACGTAAGGAAATAATGACCCTATGAGCCGGCCGGAGTGGCCGAGCGGTTCTAGGCGCTACAGTTTCGAACCGCGCGACCGCTACAGTCGCACGTTCGAATCCTGCCTCGGGCATGGATGTGTGTGATGTCCTTAGGTTAGTTAGGTTTAAGTAGTTCTAAGTTCTAGGGGACTGATGACCTCCGCTGTTAAGCCCCATAGTGCTCAGAGCCATTTGATCCATTTTGACCCTACGACTTACCTTAGAAAATAGATTATGGAAAGATAAACCTACTTTTCTAGCATTTGTAGACTTAGAGAAAGCTTTTGACAATGTTGACTGCAATACTCTGTTTCAAATTCTGAAGGTGGCAGGGGTGAAATACAGGGAGCGAAAGTCTATATACAATTTGTACAGAAACCAGATGGCAGTTATAAGAGTCGAGGGGCACGAAAGAGAAACAGTGGTTGGGAAGGGAGTGAGACAGGGTTGTAGCCTCACCCAGACGTTATTCAATCTGTATATTGAGCATTCAGTAAAGGAAACAAAAGAAAAATTCGGAGTAGGTATTAAAATCCACGGAGAAGAAATAAAAACTTTGAGATTCGCCGATGACATTGTAATTCTGTCAGAGACAGCAAAGGACTTGGAAGAGCAGCTGAACGGAATGGACAGTGTCTTGAAAGGAGGATATAATATGAACATCAACAAAAGCAAAACGAGGATAATGGAATGTAGTCGAATGAAATCGGGTGATGTTGAGGGTATTAGATTAGGAAATGAGACACTTAAAGTAGTAAAGGAGTTCTGCTATTTGGGGAGCAAAATAACTGATGATGGTTGAAGTAGAGAGGATATAAAATGTAGACTGGCAATGGCAAGGAAAGCGTTTCTGAAGAAGAGAAATTTATTAACATTGAGTATAGATTTAAGTGTCAGGATGTCGTTTCTGAAAGTATTTGTATAGATTGTAGCCATGTAAGGAAGTGAAACGTGGACGATAAATAGTTTAGACAAGAAGAGAATAGAAGCTTTCGAAACGTGGTGCTACAGAAGAATGCTGAAGGTTAGATGGGTAGATCACATATCTAATGAGGAGGTACTGAATAGAACTGGAGAGAAGAGAAATTTGTGGCACAACTTCTTCTAGAAGAAGGAGTAGATTGGTAGGGCATATTCTGAGGCATCAAGGGATCACCAATTTAATATTGGAGGGCAGCGTGGAGGGTAAAAATCGTAGAGAGATCAAGAGATTAATACACTAAACAGATACAGAAGGATGTAGGTTGCAGTAGGCACTGGGAGATGAAGAAGCTTGCACAGGATAGAGTTGCATGGAGAGTTGTATCAAACCAGTCTCTGGACTGAAGACCACAACAACATCAAGCACAATATTAGTTTCAGAAATATAGACGGGTGACTCTTTTTGCTACACCTTGTATATTTATGACTACAAACCAGCTATCCACTGGTATGAATGGTCATCACCGAACTGCTGTTATTAAAATGTGATAGTGTGTTATATTTCAGTCTTCGGACTGAAGATGACAACAACAACTTCACATACTGGGGCTAAAGAAATGCTTCGCTAGTACTGGTACGAAGTACGGCTCTACCGCGCACTATACAGTTGCTTGCACAGTATACGTGCAGGTTTATACGACTAGTAATTTGATCCGGTAGTGCACCGCCTCTGCCGACGCAATTAAACCTGACGACGTGTGCAGCAGGTGGGGCTGGTACAGGCTGCAGGTCGGGCGGGCATTTAAGAGGCGGCGGTCATTAAGCGACGGCAGAGGAGGGCCGCGACAGGTGCCGTGGCGGCGGGCAGGGGCTGTGGTTCTCCGCTCTGCCAGGTTGCGCAAGGCTGGCGCGGCGTGCAGTCTGCCCCTCTGCCGTATAAATACGGGGCTGAGTCACGCCGGCCAGCTCATGATAAAAATGTTTTGGCGGCAGACACCCGCCGAGACGGCCGGAGGGCCCGCACTCGCCGCTGCCCCCCCCCCCCCCCCCAGAACACTCTCCCCCACCCAGGCCGCTTTGGCGACCCACTGCAGTCTCCCTCCTCCCGATGGCAGCGCAATTATTTTCAGAGTTACCGGCGGTGACGCGCCGCTACTCGCCGAGCGGCGGGTATTTTCGTGGACGCACCGACTGCTTCTGTAGCGAACTTTCCGAGACTGCGAGACGCGCCTTCTTACGTAAACGGATTTCAAATTTACTTCGCACTCTTTAACGAGCGATATAATCCTCTAGAAACCTAAAGCGAAATTTATAAAATAAATTGAAGCAGAGAGATTTTCATTGCCTCGTAAACATATACGTCAATAATTTTTTCTCAACATAAACAATATTGAAGTCTACGAACGACGTCTGTAACACACCACGTTGCCAAAGAGACAAAACGTGATAAGGGTAAAAAAATAATTATTACTTTGAAACTTCCTGGCAGATTAAAACTGTGTGCTGGACCGAGACTAGAACTCGGGACCTTTATCTTTCGCGGGCAAGTGCTCTACCAACTTCTTTTTTTTTTGTATATAAGTGGACGTATTTTTTTACATAATGGTGTAACAATAACAAACATAAACTGCTTCTAGCATTTTTTTAAATATATAAGACGATTACCTTTATAAAATAAAATATTTCTGGGAAACGTAAAGAAGTGGACTTTTTTTACGTAATAGTGAAAAAATATCCTGCTTCTGTCAGTAGAAAGCAATAACGGACCACGTACCTCTTTTGGACGCGTACCTCGCTAATCCCGTTATACCTCGCGTTGGTGTTGGGTACGTCTTCACGTGTGGTGGTGGATCCTCTCCACTGTCCTGGTCCTTTCTTGTTCTGATACTTATAGGCAATAATTACATTCTCCTACCCGGGACACCCGAACTGGGTGGGGGATCAAGCAAGGCACTCCTTAAAAAATTAGCGTAATATGTTCGATGTCTCGGATGTCTCATAAGCTGTGAGTGATGTTCTTGTAGTAAGGCCCAAAAGTCGAGCACATTCTTACTGCCGTCTCGGAAAAGATAACGCACAGTCAAACCTCGAATCCGAGTCACTGCGTTTGTCTTTTTGTTCGGGGATAATATGTCATATATGGGAGAAGTAGTACCCGTGGTTCTGTTGCTTGCGGCCCCACCCGAAGGAGGAAGACGATCATTTTTTTTTTTTTTTGACCAAACACCATACGTCCGCCGAAGGCCCGCACATCAGGCGATGCTCCTCTGTGTCTATAACATTGTACTGCGGACACAGTGGCTCGTCCGTCATATGAAGTGTATGCAACCGGGAACGAGTACTGAGCTACCCAAGCACATAGTTTTAATCTGCCAGGAAGTTTCGTATCAGCGCACACTCCGCTGCAGAGTGAAAATCTCATTCTGGAAACGCCCCCTAGGGTGTGACTAAGCCATGTCTCCGCAATATCCTTTCTTTCAGGAGTGCTAGTTCTGCAAGGTCCGCAGGAGAGCTTCTGTAAAGTTTGGAAGGTAGGAGACGAGGTACTGGCAGAAGTAAACCTGTGAGGACGGGACGTGAGTTGTGCTTGGCGGTAGCTCAGTTGGTATAGCACATGCTCGCGAAAAGCAAAGGTCCCAAGTTCGAGTCTCGGCCCGGCACACAGTTTTAATCTGCCAGGAAGTTCCATATCAGCGCACACCCCGTTGCAGAGTGAAAATCTCATTCTGGTAATTATTACTTTATTCACCAAAGTACCTCGATGTATAAATATTCTCAGTGTGTACACTAAGGCACAAAAGTCATTGGATACCTTTTTGATGTAGTGTCGAACCTCCGTTTACCCTGCATAGTACAGCAACTGGACGAGCCATGGACTAAAGTCGTCGGAAATAACATGCAGGGATATTAAGCCACGCTGCCACTATATCCGCTTATAATTGCGAAAGGGTTGTGCACGAACTGACATCTCGATTATAACCCTTAAATGTTCGAAGGGACTCCTGTCGGGCGACCTGGCTGGCAAAACCATTTGCTCGAATTGTACAGAATGTTCTACAAACCAATCGCGAGCTACTGTGACTCGGTGACATGGCGAATTGCCATCAATAAAAATTCCATCGCCCTTTGAGCACATGAAGTTCGTGAATGGCTGAAAATCGTCTCCAAGTAGCCGAACATACACATTTCCAGTAACTGATCGGGTCAGCTTGTAAGGTGTCAGGCAAATCCAAGCCCTTCCATGAAAACCCTGACATGATAAGCAAATCCAGTAGTATGTCACATAGCTCCGAATAAATCGTGACATTAAATTGACCAAAGTAATACGAGTAACGAGTGAGCAAATGGAATACCACAAACTAACACAAGAATGCCTAAATGCATGTCATACCTTCCCACCGTGAGACAGACGCAGTTCCGAGGGGAGAAACGAGAACAGAAGCCGAGAGCAGAACCGTGTTAAGCTAGAAGGCCCTACGATAAGGGACGGACAACCACGTCACCAGATAACCACCAGGACCACCCCCCCAGCCCATGTTAAAAGCTATAGCCCTACAGAAGAACAGCCGCAAGTTTTAGCGTGAGACTTTTTCGCGTCCCTGTTACGTTGCAAATGTTAAAAACATTGCCCCGCCACGAAAAGTAACCGCCAGGACTACCCCCTAGCCCATGTTAAAACATAGAGCCTTCCAGAAGAACAGTATAGATCTTACGATAACACTAAAAGGGCCACACCAGCTGCAAGTTTTAGCGTGAGACTTTTTCACGTTTCTGTTACGTTGCAAACGTTAAAAACATTGCCCCACCACGAAACGTATAACGTTTCTCATTGGATAGACAAAATTTTTGTAGGCGGAGCTTACAGTTAACATTGAGACCCTGATTGGTCAGATGAAAACACAGCCAGATAGTTTTCTTTTAGACCAACTTCGGTAAATTGTAGTAAGGATAGAGTTAGTTCCGAGACGGCGAGCTGGATGGAGCTGCGCTGGCCACCGCCCCCTGACGAACACCAACAAGGTAATGAATGCACGCGATGCCGCATTTTTGAGCGCATAAGGCTTCACTCAGAACTGTAGAAGTCTCATCTGTTACATCCCCTTTTTACGTAATACTAGTGTCGATCGTCAACTGAAGCTCATGGTATTCACATTTGCTACGTAAGTTAAAATCTGAAACGCAATGATTTTTCTGTTATATAATTATTGAGAAGCCACATCAGCCACTGTAATTTACGACAAGTTAGATAAGTAATTAAAGATAATTGAGGGTCACTGTCGATCATTTCGATAGTTTTCTCTTTTGTGAAACTTAATTTAAACCTAGATTATAGATGTGATATGGCATAGGTCATCCTTCGATCCGTTGTAGAACATTTTTGCTGAGCTCAGTTGGTTTTTATCATCCTGTATTAAAACATTTCCTTTTATCAAGAGTGCAATTTATAAACAATGTTTTGTGAGTAGAATAAAATTTCCAATAGTAAACTTAACTGCTTTTTCGACGTTATTTTACCAGCTAATTAAAAATAGGAAAGCCTTGAACCCCTTCCACTAAATTTAGTTAGTATTAAGAATCTTTTACAGGGAGTGCAGTGGAGCTGACGCTGAAATCATTAAGTATTTGGTTATATCATCGCTAGTCTCACTGAACTCTTCTGAACTCTACATGTCATGTGTGGTCTGACGTCTCCTTACCAGCAACAGGTCCCAGGTTCAAACTAGTCAATTCCCTAAAATACACGCTCAGAGCGTCGTTGCGCGAAAGTGGTAGGGGGACACGACATAGAACAACAGACACCACGCAGAATGTTAGAAGCTGGACCAAAGGACCCCGTTCATTCCATGGAAACAGAACCCACACCATTATGGAGTCGCCATCAGCTTACACAGTGCCTTGTTTACCACTTGACCCCATGGCTCCGTGTGGTCTGCGCCACACTGGAACCCGACCATCGGCTCTTACCATCTGAAATCGGGACCCATCTGACCAGGAGACGTTTTTCCAGTCGTCGAGGATCCAACCGACATAGTCACGAACCCAAGAGAGCCGCTACAGGTGATTTCGTGCTGTTAGCAAAGGCACTCGCGTCGGTCGTCTGCTGCCATTGCCCATTAACGTCAAATTTCGCCGCAATGTCCTAACGGAAACGTTGATTTCTCCGGTTATTTCACGAAGTGTTGCTTGTCTGTTAGCACTGACCACTCTTCAAAATGCCACCGCCCTCGGTCGTCAACTGAAGGCCGCCGGTCACTGCGTCGCCTGTGCTGAGAAATAACGCCTGAAGTTTGACATTCTCGGCACACTCTGGACACTGTGGATCTTTGAACTCCGAATTTCCTAACGATGTATGAAATGTAATGTCCCATACCTGTAGCTCCAGCTACCGTTCCGCGTTCAAAGTCTGTCAATTGCGGTCGAGCGGCCATAATCACCTTTTCACATGAGTCTCCTGAGTACAAATGGCAGTTCCGCCAAAATGCACTGCCTTTTTAATGCGTGTGTACATGAATTACAAGTACACAATACAAATCAGTAATATTCTACGAAGTATCAAAATTCTTAAAATAGTTTCTTGCAGAAGTAAAAGAATAGACTATCTTACTGTCAGAAGATCTAAAATCTCAGAAGAGTTACAATCTTAAATCGGTCCCCTGCACGTCGCTCTGTTCTTTTATTTTTATTTATTTATTTTTTTCCCTAGCCGTTTCTAGCATGTGCAGAGGACATGGCTCCTGATGGTAGTGGCTAAACTGATTTTCTCTTTTCTCTGTCCTGATCTTCTCCTCCTTCACCCCCCCCCCTCTCTTCCTCAATTTCTTAATCTTCTTTGACGATGTTATAATATGGGGAATGGCTTCGATGTTAGTTTTTTTTAAAGTTAGAACTGGTTACACGCAAAGACCATTTCACCTTATGCAGTTATGTCACGTGATGATACGAACAGTAGATTTTTCCAATTTCATAACAAAATAGAAACCACAATGTATCACGTATGTATCATGCAACCAAAAAATGTATAAAGATATGAGAAACATTATGTTAGGTAATAAGCCTACAAAATACATTAGTCTTACTACTCCATTACAGTAAATTACAAAACTTTAATACGTACGGAAGTATACGTAATGAGAGAAAAGCTCCTTAAATTTTAAACTTACATTTTTCAAAGATCGATTAAATGGAAAACAGCTTTGGCAACACGCCTGTTCATGTAACTTAGAGCAAATCTCAGAAAAAAGTTCTTTATTTTTAAAATATTGTAGACTGTAATTGTTCTTTAATGATTATATTTATCACACTTCGTCAGTGCACGTAACTCCAATGAGGCACGAATCACAGCTTGGACACGCTATTAATTTTGACTAATGTCTCGTTTTATTAGTATTCGTATGACCCACTTTCAGTCTCTCAACGGTAACAATTTCTTTCCTCGTGAAAGCCGAGTTGAGAAACCAAGGGCATTGGCTTTTCGCTAGGGAAAGGAAGGCACAGAGTTTAACGTCTTCTCAAGACGATGTTATTAGGGCCTTGCATTAAGCCCCGTTGGAGAACGGTGAGAAACTGAATCGTTGGCGTCCTTTTCAATTGAACCACCTCGGCGTTTGCTTTAACCGATTCAGGGAAACCACGTATTCGCCAAATTTTGATGGCCGGTCGGGAATTTGAACCGTTGTCCTCCCGTATGCGATTTCATTGCCTAAGTAATGCACCATCTCGCTCTGTGTGTATCATACATGATACAAGGACACGCTAGAAGATACAGTAGCCGTTTTTAATATACAGTCAGGCACTACTTTTAATATTTTTCAGTGTCTGTCGTATGATGACGAATTGCACTAAAACTCTCGGCACCTGTAGAGAGAGAGAGCTGTCAAATAATAAAATGACATTCAGTTACGGTAGAGTGTTGATAAACATATTATTGAAAGTAATTAATGTGGAAGGCTAGTAAAGGAATGAATCTTTAATAATCTGTCACGTAATAGCATGACTTGTGTTCCCTTCTATAAATGCGTGCTGTGTGCGGTACGATGCGGCACGTTCTTCCTATCCACTCAGTCGTTACTGTTCCTCCTTGCCGTGCGGTGTACAAGGTCGCAGTTGGACGCGAAAAAACGAACACAGCCTTCGATCTGCAACAAACTGACATCTCCCACTGTGCGAAGGATCCAACTCAAAAAGACATTCCCACTTTGATGAATACACGCCAGATATACGGTTGGAAATATCATAAGGCGATTTGAGAAAGAGCATCACATGGAACGTGTTCCTCGGAGAGGAAAGCCAAGGAAGCTGAACGAAAGATAAAAAATTAATAGTAAGAAATATCAAGTGCACCTAATGCTGCTAGAAGCATAATTAAGATGAGTCGCTAAAATGAGTACGCAACGGCGTTCGGATGAAATCGATCGATTTGGTTGTGGTGACGGATTGACCTATAGCGTAGCCTAATGTTCCATGTCCGCTCCATCTGTAATCGGTCGATTCCTGTCCAACACTAGTTGTACCGCAATAATTTTAGTTGTTTGTCAGAGGAGAAGGGTAAGAGGAAGAGTGGCAAGAAAAATGCAATATGCGACAAAAATTAAGTTCGCAAGGTACCTCGTTAAAAATGGCAAGAGTGATTACGTTCTTCGCTCTTGAGAGCAAGTACAACATATTTTCGACAGTCAGAGGAACCGTAGTGTGGAGAAAGCCGAATGACGAGCCGCTGACTAAATATTTGCAAACTTATGTAATATACGTTGGAAATATTGTCTTGGTATGGGTATGTATTTCGACATTCGATGTGGGTAAATTACTTTTACTGCCATCACATTAAACAATGACCGTCACTTCATCATTCTGAAGAAAAATTTTTGCACAAGATTGCAGAAAAGATGGAGATTTGATCTGTATGCAAATTCTTCCAAGATATTGGCCCGAAGCACTCAACATACCTTCAAGAGAATGCCTGTTGTATAACTGTTGCCAAGTTATTCAGACACTGAATCAGTCACTATATCTGACCTCCCACGGGAAATTATTGAACGAACACGATAGAAGACTCGCAAAAGCTACAATCAGCTCGAAAGATGACGTGAAAAAGCTTTAAAAAAAAAGGGCGGGGGGGGGGGGGGGGGGAAACCAGGTGGGGCTGTCTACACTGCGAAGATCGTTGGTTGCATGCAAAATCATTTAAAACTGTTTGCAAAATGTAAGGGCTATTCCATGAGTTCCAGTATTATTTCTGTATTCAAGAAAAATTATGCTTTTACCAGAAATTAAATATCTGTATTAGCAAACGGTTGTAGGTTGGCTAACTATTGGCTTCCAGGGGCAACGAAAATACGATTTTCAGAATTTCATATACTTACTGATCGAATTTTAAAATTTTACACGCTGTCATAATCTACTGATTAGGAGGTATAACCTTACCTTATAGGTTTTTGACTCAATAAGTATTCAAGTTAGAAATTGTGTGCACAGGTTGATTCCGTGATGGTGTTACAAACTGCCGGCCGGGTGGCCGAGCGGTTCTAGGCGCTACAGTCTGGAACCGCGCGACCGCTACGGTGGCAGGTTCGAAACCTGCCTCGGGCATGGATGTGTGTGATGTCCTTAGATTAGTTAGGTTTAAGTAGTTCTAAGTTCTAGGGGACTGATGACCTCAGATGTTAAGTCACATAGTGCTCAGAGCCATTTGAACCGTTTTTTGTTACAAACTGCCAGGTAAATGTCTAAATTTGAGGTAAGGGATACTGGTCTGGAAACGACGACGTCGAAAAGTATAAGCGAAAATCGTTGATACCTCTGACAGTGGATTATATCAACAGGTACTGTTGTTGCTGCGATTGTATGGTAAACAACTCGCAAATGTGACAGTGAGGACTCAAACAAGAAGAAAACACCCAGAAAACTTGAACTGTAAAATGCGTACTTTAAGAGCTATGAGTACTTCTCCACCTTCGTGACTTTGAAACACATCTGTCCTAGCGAGCAAATGGCCAAAGCTTGTTTTATCTCTTCTCCTGAATGAAGTGAAATGCATATTCCTGTCACGAAAAGGTTTAATGATAGGTTATGAATTTCGTAAGTCGAACGCGGAAAATATGTGCAAAATAGTGGAAAATGAACAGTGTAAACTTACCACATCATCCAAGGAAAACATTTTTAACGTTTTAGTACCGGCAAACATTCTTTTCTCCGTCGTCTTAGTACATGTCACTTCATTCAAGATGTACATTTGCAGACACATGTTTATAAACACTTCACAGATGTTTTTGTACATGGTGTGGTCAAAGATGAATTTATTCGTAGTGCTAAAGATATAACTATTAAACAATTGACATATGCAAGAAATAACTATAGAATAGGTCTTTTAAATTCCTGAAATAACTATGGCCTGTGAAATATATTTGTTCATTTAACATAGATTCTGGTTTTTTGATTTTGTGGAGGTATATCTCCAGTTGTTCTAAAGACTTAGGGTCTTACCATTGGCTTCGTTATGTAGTATTACCAAATTGTTTTCTAGACTGTTAATGCCATGTCCAGAAAAATTTAGTTTTTTGGAAAGATGGGCTTTCTCAGTATTCCCATTCGATCAACGTTGACATCTGGTGTACGTGTCTCACATATCCTTGGCTATAAAGGTTTTAATTCAGCTATTCCTGGTATTATTTCAATAAGACAATTCAATTTACATACACTGATGAGTCAAACATAATGACCACTTGCTTTATAGCCTGCTGGTCAACTTTCGAACCCAGCACAGCAGAGATTGTGTTTGGCATGTACTCTGCAAATCCCTGGCACGTTTCCGGAGGTATGTGGTGCCAGATGTTTCAAATGTGTATGCACAGCGCACGTAATTCCCGTAAAATACGGGCTGGTGGTTTGTGGCTGCAGAAATCGCGCCCGATAGTATCCCAGATGTGTTCAGAGAAGGTGATGGCCATCATGCTACTCACACCACTGCGATACGGACAGTTATCCTGCCTGGCATCGCCGGAAGAATACAGGAATGTAAATAGTTCGCTATAATTTTCGCGAGGTCCAAAACTGTCACGGTTCCTTCGATTACGACCACAGGTCCCATGGATACCTCCCGTCTGCACCGCTCAGTCGTCAGACCCGCCACCTGTCCTGCCTCACAGAGCAGGAAGGCCTCCGACCCCCGAGTTATGTGGTGAGATGTGGACGTCCAAGAATTTATCAACCAGCGTTCTTTAAGAACTTTCCATAGTCGCTCACGACAATTGCACCCACTCAGCCGAGCACCTTCGCTATTTCCGAAATGCTAGTCCCAGGCGCCGAACAATAACAATGATTCTCCATTCGTCTCTGGTTCGCTGATATCCTTTCCTTACCGCGTCACGTACCCAGAGTGTCACCAGGCGGCATTCAGTCTCGCTGTGAGCAGTGGTCGTCGGCATATACAGGGTGTTACAAAAAGGTACGGCCAAACTTTCAGGAAACATTCCTCACACACAAAGAAAGAAAATATGTTATGTAGACATGTGTCCGGAAACGCTTACTTTCCATGTTAGAGCTCATTTTATTACTTCTCTTCAAATCACACACCAACAGAACGTACCAGCGTGACTTCAAACACTTTGTTACAGGAAATGTTCAAAATGTCCTCCGTTAGCGAGGATACATGCATCCACCATCCGTCGCATGGAATCCCTGATGCGCTGATGCAGCCCTGGAGAATGGCGTATTGTATCACAGCCGTCCACAATACGAGCACGAAAAGTCTCTACATTTGGTACCGGGGTTGCATAGACGAGAGCTTTCAAATGCCCCCATAAATGAAAGTCAAGAGGGTTGAGGTCAGGAGAGCGTGGAGGCCATGGAATTGGTCCGCCTCTACCAATCCATCGGTCACCGAATCTGTTGTTGAGAAGCGTACGAACACTTCGACTGAAATGTGCAGGAGCTCCATCGTGCATGAACCACATGTTATGTCATACTTGTAAAGGCACATGTTCTAGCAGCACAGGTAGAGTATCCCGTATGAAATCATGATAACGAGCCCCATTGAGCATAGGTGGAAGAACTTGGAGCCCAATCAAGACATCACCAACAATGCCTGCCCAAACGTTCACAGAAACTCTGTGTTGATGATGTGATTGCACAATTGCTTGCGGATTCTCGTCAGCCCACACATGTTGATAGTGAAAATTTACAATTTGATCACGTTGGAATGAAGCCTCATCCGTAAAGAGAACATTTGCACTGATCCGTAAATAGAACATTTGCACTGAAATGCGGCTTGACACATTGTTGGATGAACCATTCGCAGAAGTGTACCCGTGGAGGCCAATCAGCTGCTGATAGTGCCTGCACACGCTGTACACGGTACGGAAACAACTGGTTCTCGCGTAGCACTCTCCATACAGTGACGTGGTCAACGCTACCTTGTACAGCAGCAACTTCTCTGGCGCTGACATTAGGGTTATCGTCAACTGCACGAAGAATTGCCTCGTCCATTGCACGTGTCCTCGTCGTTCTAGGTCTTCCCCAATCACGAGTCATAGGCTGGAATGTTCCGTGCTCCCTAAGACGCCGATCAATTCCTTCGAACGTCTTCCTGTCGGGACAGCTTCGTTCTAGAAATCTGTCTCGATACAAACTTACCGCGCCACGGCTATTGCCCCATGCTAATCCATACATCAAATCGGCATCTGCCAACTCCGCATTTGTAAACATTGCACTGACTGCAAAACCACGTTCGTGATGAACACTAACCTGTTGATGCCACGTACTGATGTGCTTGATGCTAATACTGTAGAGCAATGAGTCGCATGTCAACACACGCACCGAAGTCAACATTACCTTCCTTCAATTGGGCCAACTGGCGGTGAATCGCGGAAGTACACTACATACTGACGAAACTAAAATGAGCTCTAACATGGAAATTAAGCGTTTCCGGACAAATGTCCACATAACATATTTTCTTTATTTGTGTGTGAGGAATGTTTCCTGAAAGTTTGGCCGTACCTTTTTGTAACACCCTGTATAGCCAGAAAGGAGCTACTCCGTCCTAAACTGAGCCAGCCAGTTTGCTCAAAATACATTGAAGAGAAAACAGCATTTGAGACACGATATCCTTCTGAAAACCGAGCACCTAGGAATATGTCACGTCCTTTCAGTCACTGGACTCTGTTACGAGATGTTCGGGTTGGATTAAGATTTCCTATGGTTTTCTTAATTCGCTGAACAGGAAATTACGCGAAGAGTATTGAGTTTTCTCTTTTTTATGTAGCCTAAGTTTTTCGTAAAAAAATTTGTCGTCATAAAATGGAAAACTAATCCTAATTTTTCCAGAGCAGTTGTGAAACCTGTCACGAATGGGGAAAGGAGATCTGTTATGGACGGAGGTATTACGGAAAGCAGAAGTGGTCCTAGACCACAGTCTTCCGCTGGTTTTTCTCACAACGGAAACCAACTGGTCAATCCGTGAACGCTGTCGTAACACGCCAGCATCCACGTGGGGCAGTACAGCAATGCAGCTGCGGCGCAAGGCCAAGGCCCGAGACCCCCTGTGGAGGATGCCCGCGGTTTCCTCCAGAGACAACAGAATTGCCTCTCTGGCAGAGTTCATGCAGTTCCTCACCTAACTAAGCTAATGTACCGTACCCTTCTTCAGGACGATGCATTCTGTTAGCTTAAGTCCGACACCGATGCCTGTAATTTGAAGACGATCTTTGCCACCTTTGAAATTTTCGATTATTATCTTATTTAAAGTAGCAATAGCCTCAGTGATACGCATGAAACCTGTCAACATCGCTCTGTGGTATACTGAGTCATTCGATGCGATGATATTCACAAATACAGTATCACGAAGTCTTTTCTTTTTAGTGTGTTCGAACTTGTCTGTCCTGCAATAAAATGCTCTTCCACTTCAGTGTCATGTCCCCAAATACAATCCTCTCGAACGTCATTGGTTACTCCACAGTTTCAAAGAAGGATAGCACTTGTAAAGACCTGATGAACAGTATGTCCAATGTTCATATTGTTTAACGTTATTTACACGAACGACCCTTCACTATCGTTTCTAACGTTGAAGACATTTATGAAGTGGTATTCCAGCAGTGGCTTCGGTCTATTTGTGCATATAAACGTCATTAAATAATGAAATAATATAGGAGTACATGTTTGACTCCACTACCAGCTGCTGTGTAAACTTTCATGAGATATGCTACCGCTTTCGGTCTGTGTGGACCATTCTCGCACTGAAAAAAAGTCGTTTTAGCATCTAGCTTTCTTTTATATTAAACATAGTTGCCCTAATACTGACTAAAATAGACAGTCTTCAATATTTACATTATATGTCACCAATTACTATACAGACTGATGTTTGCCCGTTTAATTCAATATTAAGGCAATATTATTTAACATATCAGAAGGGTATCGGACGGATGCCATATTCCTTGACTTCCGGAAAGCGTTTGACTCGGTGCCCCACTGCAAACTCCTAACTAAGGTACGAACATATGGGATTGGTTCCCAAGTATGTGAGTGGCTCGAAGACTTCTTAAGTAATAGAACCCAGTACGTTGTCCTCGATGGTGAGTGTTCATCGGAGGTGAGGGTATCGTCTGGAGTGCCCCAGGGAAATGTGGTAGGTCTGCTGTTGTTTTCTATCTACATAAATGATCTTTTGGATAGGGTGGATAGCAATGTACGGCTGTTTACTGATGATGCTGTGGTGTACGGAAAGGTGTCGTCGTTGAGTGACTGTTGGAGGATACAAAATGATTTGGACAGGATTTGTGATTGGTGTCAAGAATGGCAGCTAACTATAAATATAGATCAATGTAAATTAATGCAGATGAATAGGAAAATTCATCCTGTAATGTTTGAATACTCCATTAGCAGTGTAGCGCTTGACACAGTCATGTCGATTAAATATTTGGGCGTAACATTGCAGAGCGATATGAAGTGGGACAAGCATGTAATGGTAGTTGTGGGGAAGGCGGATAGTCGTCTTCGATTCATTGGTAGAATTTTGGGAAGATGTGGTTCATCTGTAAAGGAGACCGCTTATAAAACACTAATACGACCTATTCTTGAGTACTGCTCGAGCGTTTGGGATCCCTATCAGGTCGGATTGAGGGAGGACATAGAAGCAATTCAGAGGCGGGCTGCTAGATTTGTTACTGGTAGGTTTGATCATCACGCGAGTGTTACGGAAAAGCTTCAGGAAATCGGGTGGGAGTCTCTGGAGGAAAGGAGGCGTTCTTTTCGTGAATCGGTACTGAGGAAATTTAGAGAAACAGCATTTGAGGCTGACTGCAGTACAATTTTACTGCCGCTAACTTATATTTTGCGGAAAGACCACAAAGATAAGATAAGATAGATTAGGGCTCGTACAGAGGCATATAGGCAGTCATTTTTCCCTCGTTCTGTTTGGGAGTGGAACAGGGAGAGAAGATAGTTGTGGTACGAGATATCCTTCGCCACGCACCGTATGGTGGACTGTGGAGTATGTATGTAGATGTAGATGTAGAAGGTAAGACTCTAGAAGGACATTTTGTCGGAAGATGGACCACATAGATCGAAACCAACAGAACATTTCAATGAAGTTTATACAGCAGCTGATGATGCATGTAAACATGTCTTCCATTACACATGTTATTGATCTGGAGCACCACCTTACAAAAATATTTACTGGAAGAATATAATGGAGTAAGTACAGAAGAAGGCATAAAATCAATCATATACACAAGAAACTATAACGTAGTCAACATATCGTAAATTTTTGTGTAATAAACAAACGGACTGGTTCTCATGTTTTGGATAGTTAAAAGCAATGATTGGATACGTAGCAAAAGAAATAAACAGAAGGGTCATAAGGGTCTAACTACAGAGGGCTTTTAAAACTAAGTTCCTAAATGTTTGAAAAACGAAGTGTACCATCTTCGACTTAAGACAATCAACACGAACTTTTAATTTAAAGAAAAAAAACAATTACAGAAACTATGGTTGGTAAGCGACGAATGCAGAGATACAGTTGGAAATCTATACGAGCGACAGAAGACAACGAAATGGATCAGGCAACAAATCGGAATGGAAGACACAACTGTGAGCGTAACAGAAACGAAATACAGATGGGTTGGACATGTGGCCAGGTCAAAGGATCGTAGACGGACCGAGGGAGCTGAAGTCGGATACACAACATTGCAAAACATGCAGCAGCGGAAAAAAGTCAATAGCTGAAGAGCATGATGCATGGAAAACTGTGGAAAAGGTTTTCACTTAACAGTGGTTGCTGTACACAATGGGTCACAGCGAGAAAAAGGCGTGAATGTGCTCATGCACCCACTTACTCTGGTTCATTCAAGTGCGTCCGTTAATATGCTAAATATTTTCACTCCTGGAGCCTGCTCGTTTGAGGAATACTAAAATTTGTTGTTCACGTTACACTCGATTAAGTCAAAGTCAGTCCTTTGCTTAGGATGCAGGAAACCCACATTATCATCCTGGGCAAGAACCTAGTAAGAGGAGTTTGCCATTGCCTTCTTACGATAATCTTTGACGTGTTGTGTGCGTGGCTGTGATGAATACTTCTACAGTGTAGTGTTGTTTTTGTGTTGTCAGTAACGTAGGAGAGACAGTGGGTGAAACTGGGTGCTGCCACATAACCTCCTTCTCTCAGATACCACTAAGAGGGCTCAGGGTAGTATAGTACGGCCAATTCCACCCCCAGAGTCACAGGTACACATCTGGAGAACCTCCCCCTTCTGACACTCATCGCGGGTAATTGTATGAGGTTCAGGGTGTCTATAATTAAAGTTCCACTTTCAAAACATTGTAGAAAGAGAATAATTGCTCAGAATGAAGTCAAATTTGAACAGCATATTATTGACGCAGGGATAACGTCATATATATATACAGGGTGCCGCAGGGTAAGGGGAAATTTTGAACGTTACAGTTGGCAGCACTGTAGCGCCGGCAGATGTTCGAAACTTTGCACAATTGATGTGAACGCATTGCCATTTAGTAATCATGGAGAACTGGACTGGTGCGGAAAGTGCAGTAGCTGTGAGAGCGTTTTACAAAAATGGTGATAGTGCGACTGCCGCGCAGAGAACATTTCGACAGCATTACCAGCTTGGACGTCACGGACGTGTCCCATCTGCGCATGCGATTACGACGTGGGTGCGTAATTTTGAAGAAACAGGATCTGCCTTGAAAAAGAAACCTCCAGGTGGCATTCCAACGGTACGTACCCCAGAGAACATAGCAGCTGCTAGAGCTGCAATCGAGAGAAGTCCTCGCCGCTCCGTTCGACAGCATGCATCTTCGCTAGGGATTAAGCGACGAAGCTTACAAAGAATACTGCACGAATTAGACTTCCATCCCCATAAGTTGCAGATTGTGCAACACTTACATGAACGAGACCCAGCGTCACGTATGGAGTTTAGTAACCAGATATTGGCTAAAATCAACGAGGTCGCGAATTTCCTTGGTAACTTATGGGTATCAGACGAAACCCATTTCCACCTGAAAGGATTCGTGAACAAACAGAATTTTCGTTATTGGGCACAGGACAATCCTTGTGAGTTTCACCAGCGACCACTACATAGCCCCAAGGTCACAATATGGTGTGCTGTATCATATCATGGTGTTATCGGCCCTTATTTTTTTGAACGTGAGGATGGCTATGCAGTGACAGTAACATCCGCTCGATATGTTGAAATGCCTCAACCATTCTTTGCGCCGAGACTGTACGAGCTTAATCTTAACGTCGAAAACATGTGGTTTCAGCAGGACGGAGCCACGTCACACACTGCTCGACAATCGATGGCAGCAGTTCGTCAATTGTTTGGAAGACGCATTATTTCACGTAACGGTGACATTGCATGGCCTGCGAGATCCCCTGATCTTAGTGTGTGCGACTTCTTCCTGTGGGGATATCTTAAAGGCAAGGTGCACCATACACGACCTGCAACAATCCATGAACTGAAGGAGAACATTGAAAACGAAATCACTGCCATTCCCCAAGATTTGCTACACCGCGCATTCCAGAGTTTTCATAACATGCTGTTAGAGTGTGAACGCCGAATGGGAGCACATCTTTCCGATGTCATCTTTAAAAAGTAAAGAGACACTTTTGGACAGTTTGACTGCAAAGACATACTGAATAATGGCATACTGAATACATTCACTTTCGTTGATAAATTACTAGTTTTATGAATTTATTCATGGAAATGACATTATTTCGAAATTTCCCGTTTCCCTGCACCAGCCTATATATATATGGTTCAAATGGCTCTGAGCACTATGGGACTTAACATCTACGGTCATCAGTCCCCTAGAACTTAGAACTACTTAAACCTAACTGACCTAAGGACAGCACACAACACCCAGTCATCACGAGGCAGAGAAAATCCCTGACCCCGCCGGGAATCGAACCCGGGAACTCAAGAACGGCTGGACCGATTTGGCTGATAATTGGTGGAGAGGTAGCTTAGAACCAGGAGACGGACATAGGATACTTTTTATCCCGTTCGACCTCTATAAAACGTGGTATAACAAAAACGCATCTGACATGGAATAATGGAATAACAAAACGCAAATGACAGCTAAACGTCTATGGTTAAGTATCAGTATACATCAGTAAACATCATTAATTAAAAATTTAAAGAAATGTGAAGAAACTTCAGCTGACAACAAACACGAGAGTTGCATCGCTTAATGATACATCAGCTGGAGATTTCTCTGAGTAATTGCTCACTATCGTTAATGATTGAGTACCTGTCGAAGAATCGAGCGGATTGATTTCATTTCCTCATAATTTCTGTAACTCTGTCTCATCGAAAGACGAACTTACCAACAAAGTATTCCCAAACATCATTACTAACTACAAAAGTAATGAATGGTTGAGTGAGCGAGCAATTTTAGCGGCTAAGAATAAAGACGTAGATGACCTAAACTACATAATTCAGGATGAGACCATTGGTAAAATGTATTCATTCAAATCTATCGACTGTGTAACAAATGAAGATGAAGCCACCAACTATCTAATTGAATTTTTAAACTCCTTGGATGTGCCTGGCTTACCACCGCACAATTTACGCCTAAAAGTTGGTTCCGTAGTAACCATGCTTCGAAACTAAACCAACAAAAACTGTGCAACTGTACGCGTTTGGTGGTAAGTAAATTGATTAGCAATGTTATTTACGCGACGATACTGAAAGGAAAATTCGAAGGTGAGGAAGTTCTCATTCCGAGGATCCCGATGATCCCAACCGATATGCCGTTTGAGTTAGAAGACTTCAATTTCCGATCCGTCTTGCAGTCGCCATGACCGTTAACAAATCACAAGGCCAATCCTTGAAAGTCTGTGGTTTAAATCTGGAATATCCATGTTTTTCACATGGTCAATTATATGTGGCATGTTCACGGGTCGGAAGACCATCTACGTTGTTTGTTCTAACAAAAAACGGTGTGTATCACAAGGTACTTAATTGAAGAGTGGAAGCTATGCACCAAAAAACATAAAGAATAAAGAATCATTAAAATATTTGATTTGTTTATTTGTATTTCCTAATAAAAAATTGAACTTGACATCCAAAATCTGATTATTTATTGGCTTTACGGCGGAGCAGAGATCGCCGGGTCAGCTAGTAGAACATAAAAAATTAACGAAAATTTGATCAGTAGATAGCGCTTTAAGCATCAGGATATGCACACCAATCGACGCACGGCACACGGTTGTTCCTCTGTTTATGCTGAGATGTCTCCATGAAGGATCACGCACTGCTGGTAAAACTCTTTCACAAGAACGGTGGCTGTGCACCGGTACCTTGCAAAGGGTTTGAAGAAGTACATTGGTCCGATGTCCGCTAGGGTTCTGGAGAAAATGATTACAAAATTCTAAAGGACACGTTCCCTTGAAGTGAAATGTGGCAGAGGGTGAAAAGTAGCTGATCCGACGTCGTCCAAAATGGGGCCACAGCGTTGCAGGAGGGGCCGATCGGTGGATTGGCAGACATGCAGCCAACGGGGAATTGCCCGAGCTTAGGACATGCCTGGGAACACGGCGCATAAAAACCTGTGAAACATCCTGCATTGCTATCCATACAAAATCACCCATGTTCTGGAGTTGCTTCCTGCTGACCTGCCAGTAAGACACACGTTGTTTTTGGAATTTCTTGCTGAAATGGGAGTGGACAATGAATGACCATGGAACACTCTGGGGACAGACGAAGCCCATTTCCATCTCGAATGACATGTCGATACACAGAATTGCAGAATTTGGGTAACGGAAATTCCGCTTGCATATCAACTGGTACTACTTCATTCTGAAAGGTGATTGTGTGGCATGGGCTGACGTCATCGCTTGTCGTAGGACCGCATTTTTTCGGGGAAATGAGTCTTTCCGGTACTGTCACCTGTACCATCACTCGTATACGCTGTGAGAATCTGCTACGCACCAACGTCATTCGAATCGTTCAACAATGTGGAAGTGTGGGTAGGATCATTTTTATGCTCCACACATTGCTAATGAAACGGCTGCTGCAGAGATATTTCGGAAACGCTACAATTGTAATTATCTTAGAAAAGTATCTTAGAAAATAGAAAGTATCTTAGAAAATAGATTAAGGAAAAGCAAACCTACGTTTCTAGCATTTGTAGACTTAGAGAAAGCTTTTGACAATGTTGACTGGAATACTCTCATTCAAATTCTGAAGGTGGCAGGGGTAAAATACAGGGAGCGAAGGGCTATTTACAATTCGTACAGAAACCAGACGGCAGTTATAAGAGTCGAGGGTCATGAAAGGGAAGCAGTGCTTGGGAAGGGAGAGAGACAGGGTTGTAGACTCTCCCCGATGTTATTCAATCTGTATATTGAACAAGCAGTAAAGGAAACAAAAGAAAAATTCGGAGTAGGTATTAAAATCGATGGAGAAGTAATAAAAACTTTGAGGTTCGCCGATTACATTGTAATTCTGTCAGAGACAGCAAAGGACTTGGAAGAGCAGTTGAACGGAATGGACAGTGTCTTCAAAGGAGAATACAAGATGAACATCAACTAATGCATAACGAGGATAATGGAATGTAGTCGAATTAAGTCGGATGATGCTGAGGGAATTGGATTAGGAAATGAGATACTTAAAGTAGTAAAGGAGTTTTGCTATTTGGGGAGAAAAATAACATGATGGTCGAAGTAGAGAGGATATAAAAGGTAGACTGCCAATGGCAAGGAAAGCGTTTCTGAAGAAGAGAAATTTGTTAACATCGAGTATAGATTTAAGTGTCAGGAAGTCTTTTCTGAAAGTATTTGTATGAAGTGTAGTCATGTACGGAAGTGAAACATGGACGATAAATAGTTTGGACAAGAAGAGAATAGAAGCTTTCGAAATGTCGTACGACAGAAAAATGCTGAAGATTAGTTGGGTAGATCACATAACTAATGAGGAGATATTGAATAGGATTGGGGAGGAGGGGAGTTTGTGGCACAACTTGACTAGAAGAAGGGATCGGTTGGTAGGACATGTTCTGAGGCATCAAGGGATCACCAATTTAGTATTGGAGGCCAGCGTGGAGGGTAAAAATCGTAGAGGGAGACCAAGAGATGAATACACTAAGCAGATTCAGAAGGATGTAGACTGCAGTAGGTGCTGGGAGATGAATAAGTTTGCACAGGACAGAGTAACATGCTGAGCTGCATCAAACCAGTCTCAGGACTCAAGACCACAACAACAACAGAATTGTAAGCTTCATTTCCCTACAGCTAGGTCATCTAGATCATCTGATCTTAATGTGTGTCACTTCTGGCTGTGAGGGCATTTGAAAGATGTTGTGTTCACTGCTTCAATTACGAAAGCAGCTGAACTGGAGGCATGCAGGGTGCAACGCATTCTCAACGGGACCCCCACGACACTCCAATCTGTTGTGAAACATGCTCTTTTCTCAACTTGTGGCAGAAAACAGTGGACAGCGTATTGAAACATGTCTTGCGCCATTCGCAAGGCAACTAGAAACTGATGTCATTTTGCTTTTTATGCGGTTCTTAGTCCCACGACAGTGAAAAACGCATCCCATGTGTACGACCTTGCCATGGTGGATGGGCTGACCTAACTAACAGTGCCTCAATTATTGATTGCCGAACTTGTGTAGTCATTCACAGTACGGATAGTGTAAAGTGCAACGGAAACCACAGCGATTCATCTGCGATTAGTAGCCGCCCCCATCTACGTTGCGACGCTTACAGCGCCATCCATTGGTAACATTTTCGTTTTTTTTTTCAGGACGTTTCACCATTTTTCAATAATATGTTGTTCATATTTGACGTCATTCCGAGCAGTGGTTCTCTTCCTACAGCTTTTTGAGACTCGAACTTTAATTTTTGACACACTGTACATTCAAGATCAGGATGCAATTTGACACAAGTCTCATGCCGCACTAGGGTATTTGTGTGTGGTGCATTCAACGTCAGAACACGAGGATTGGAACTTAAATAAAGGCAACTGTTTATTCACAAACGATACAAAAGAGTTACCTGTTTACACCTGTTATTGCCCTTCAAAGTAGTCACCAGCGCTGTGTAGAACCCGTTTCCAGCGATGTGGAAGGCGTAGTATACTGCTAGCAGAGCCTGTTCTGTTGACGGTGCGAATGGAGCGGTCTACTGCCTGTCGAATCTCTGGAACAGTTCTGAAGTGGTTCCTTCATCTTCGGAATCAAATCAAAGTCACAAGGAGTCCGGGGAGTATGGTGGATCGAACAGTACTTCCCAGTCCCATCGATCGAACAGAGCAGCCACAGCTTGCGCTGTATGCTCCCGCGCATTGTCGTGCAAAATGATCGGTGGTTTGCGCAGGAAGGCGCTGCAGTCTGGAACCCCCAAGACCGCTACGGTCGCAGGTTCGAATCCTGCCTCGAGCATGGATGTTTGTGATGTCCTTAGGTTAGTTAGGTTTAACTAGTTCTAAGTTCTAGGGGACTAATGACCTCAGAAGTTGAGTCCCATAGTGCTCAGAGCCATTTGAACCATTTTTTTGCGCAGGAAGTGTCGCCGCTTCTTTCGCAAAGCTGGTCGCAGGTGATGCTCCAAAAACGTACAGTAATACTGTGCATTGACGGTCTGCCGTGTTCCTGTTTCGAAAACATAGTGACACCGTTGCGTTAGACCGCTCGCTCACCAAGTGACTGTGTTTCGCTCGATTGTGCGCACGTCGGTGACGTGGGACGGGCGAGTCCATTTGCTCGGAGGTAAGGTAGGTATGTCAACAACGTGTGCTATCGGCGACAATAGGAGATTCCATTGCATAGTATCTCCACAGCAGTGTTGTCACTATTTAAGTTCCAACCTACGTATAACCTGACACTTCAACAATGCATCCTGGGTGATTGTGGGACTAAAAACTGTAAATCACCCGTCCACTGTGATGGTTCCATCCTAGATTATGATCCGACATCGGGTCACCCAGCCCTTCCTCTCTCCCTCGCCGGCCGCGGTGGCCGTGCTGTTCTGGCGCTGCAGTCCGGAACCGCGGGACTGCTACGGTCGGAGGTTCGAGTCCTGCCTTGGGCATGGATGTGTGTGATGTCCTTAGGTTTAAGTAGTTCTAAGTTCTAGGGGACTTATGACCTAAGATGTTGAGTCCCATAGTGCTCAGAGCCATTTGAACTCTCTCCCTCCCCCACCCCTTCCTCTCTCTAGACCAATAGAAAGGCTTGCAAAAGCAGGTAAATCCCCCCTTTTATTATTAGAGCAACTGCATGAGCCTAATCATTTGTGCTCTATGGGCTTTAGCGAGAATATTATCAGAAGCAGAATCATCATGCTTAAAAAGGCAGTACATAATAGAAAAATTTTGATGCAATACACTTTGACATTACAGTGTGTGACTGTAGCGGGGCTGAATTATTATAGACTAATAATATCGTGGCATATTCTGCAAAATGGCAGTAAATATTAACATAATTTATGTCGGAAGACAGTTTGACATTACAATGTGTGACTGGAAGAAGGTGAGTTACTATAAATAAATGGCACCATGACATTTTCTGCAGTCATGCCAAAGTGTGACTGGATCCTTGCATTATCATTTACAATTGGTTGGAATGTTGCCGATTTCTCATACTTTTGAACGCGAGACTAAACAAATACAAATAATATTTAAACAAATGCGTTGATATCCTATGTTAAATAATTAGTACAACATGATATTTGAAGAAATATATTAATATTCCACATTAAACAAATAGCACGCCACAGCAGATACGTACCAAGTATACATTTCCCTACATTATAAGGGTGAGACATCACTGAAGACTGCCTCTGGTACACTCGTAATTAACGACGGGAGTGTTCGATTGTGTACCTTCACAACATATCAAAAAAACGTACAATGTAATCAATTACCGCCACCGGTGTTTCAAAAATGACATCATAGTGGGTTAAAACACTAACGTCACTATAAACTGCCCATAGCAGACTGGTAAATAACAGTGGGAAATCCGAGAATGGAAGTGCCTCAGCCTATCTTACCTGCGATCACCTCACTGTTCACCTTAATCTGCGCCATAGTAAAGTCATCAGAAGATCAAAAGCAATTGCATAACGACTTACACACGACATCTGTATGGTGCCAATAGTGGTAACTTCCTCGGAATATGGAAAAGTCTGATGTCATTCACATGAGTACTACAGGAAATCAGTTAAATTTCGGTTGCACGATAAATCACACAAATCTAAAGACTGTGAGTTCAGGTAAATATTTAGGAATTACAGTTACAAACAGCTTAAATTGGAACGATCACATAGATAATATTGTGGGGAAGGCAAATCAAAGACTGGGTTTTACTGCAGAGCATTTAAAAGATGCAACAGCTCTACTAAAGAGGCTGCCTACACTACACTTGTCCGTTCTCTGCTACAGCGTTGCCATGCGGTATGGGATCCATACCAGATAAAATTGACGGGGGACATTGAAAAAGCCCAAAGAAAGGCAGTTTGATTTTTACTATCACCAAACAGGGGAGACAGTGTCACGGACATGATAAGAAAGTTGGCTGTCAACCATTACAGCAAAGGCTTTTTTCGTTCTGGAGAGATCTTTTTACGAAATTTCAGTCACCAACTTTCTCCTCTGAATGCGAAAATATTTTATCACTAACCTACACAGGGATAAATGGTCATCATAACAAGCTTTCATTTTTGTCACGCATTGTTAGAGAGTGGAATAGGAGAGAAATATTACAGTACGAAGGTAGAACGAAGAACTTTCTGTCAGGCACTTAAGTGGGATTTGCAGAGTTGTCGTATAGACGTAGATGTAGATATATTTGTAAGACACACCGCTAAATTTTGGGTTGTAAATAATAAATATCACCATAACCACCCACAATGCGTGGGAATAGGATAGACAAGCACTTCATCTAAAACAAATTAAAAAATGTGAGGTGAAGACCCACACGTAAACTTCTCATGTAAGTCTCCAGACCGCTCGGAGCTCACTCATTCTGCCAAATGCAGCCAAGTATCTCAGCACTGTTAGAAAGGGCGCCAGCAACAGCCCACACAGGTATTTACCGGGTGATCAAAAAGTCAGTATAAATTTGAAACCCTTATAAAACACGAAATAATGTAGACAGAGAGGTAAAAATTGACACACATGCTTGGAATGACATGGGGTGTTATTAGAACAACAATAAAAAAAAAAACAAAGTTCACAAAACGTCCGACAGATGGCGCTGGACAGCAAAACGTCAGTGACTGCGCATGACAATCGTGTATAAAAGGAGCGGTAATGAGAGAGAGAATGAGATGCGCCAGCAGTCGCAGCATGTTGACGTTACCTGAATAGGCGCTTTTAGTGAAGCTATATTATCAGAATGGGGAATGTGCTAGTTCAGCGTTACGATCCTATCGCCATAGGAAGGGGATTTGAACGGGTAAAGGTCCGTTGACAAATGCAGCTGTGGCGGGAATGATTTCGAAGTTCGAAGCCACGGGTTGTTTAGACGATAGACCCCGTAGTGGCCGACCGAGCACATGGTGTAATGCTGCTGAGACAGTTCAGGAAGAAATGGAGACTGTAGCGGGTTCGTCTATGCACGGAGAAGTCGGCACTCGTGCAGTCGTACGTCGCACCGGCATTCCATACACTACTGTTTGGTTGGCACTGAGGCATACCCTCCGATGCTATCCGTACAAAATCCACCGGCATCATGAACTGTTACCTGGCGATTTAGTGAAGCGGAGGGCATTCGCGGTGTGGGCGTTTCAAAAAATGGCGGAAGATGACGATTGGTTGAGTAACGTGTTGTGGACGGACGAAGCTTATTTCAAGCTCCGAGGGTCTGTCAACGCCCACAATTGCAGAATTTGGGCTACCGAAAATCCTAGAACTGTCGTGGAAAGTCCATTGCACGACGAGAAAGTCACGGTATGGGTTGGATTTACCACATCTACCGTTATCGGGCCTTTTTTCTTCGAGGAAATGCGTGATTCTGCTTTTGTAACTGATACCGTGGCGGGTGAGAGGTATGACGATATGTTACAGAATAGCATCATCCCCAGCCTGGCAGATAAACACTTGCTGGAACGTACGATGTTTATGCAGGATGGCGCTCCACCCCATATTGCTAGACGCGTGAAAGATCGCTTGCGCACGTCGATTGATGATGATCTTGTGCTCAGCTGCCACTTTCGTCATGCTTGGCCTCCCAGTTCCCCAGACCTCAGTCCGTGCGATTATTGGCTTTGGGGTTACCTGAAGTCGCAAGTGTATCGTGATCGACCGACATCTCTAGAGTTGCTGAAAGACAACATCCGACGCCAATGCCTCACCATAACTCCGGACATACTTTACAGTGCTGTTCACACCATTATTCCTCGACTACAGCTATTGTTGAGGAATGATGGTGGGCATATTGAGCATTTCCTGTAAAGAACATGATCTTTGCTTTGTCTTACTTTGTTATGCCAATTATTGCTATTCAGATCAGATGAAGCGCCATCAGTCGGACATTTTTTGAATTTTTGTGTTTTTTTTTTTTTTTGGTTCTAATAAAACTCCATGTCATTCCAAGCATGTGTGTCAATTTGTACCTCTCTATTTACATTATTCCGTGATTTATTCTGTTTTCAAATTTATACTGACTTTTTGATCACCCGGTATTTGCAACCGACAGACCAAACACGCCTTAACCGCCAGCAACTGCCGGAAACATCCCAATCATAAATGAGATACAGAGAGAGAGAGAGGGACAGAGAGAATGAGAGAAAGAGAGAAGAGGGGCGGTGCACCTGTGACTGCCAACTGCCCAGATCAGTCGTGCCTCCAGCCGCGATAAGGCCTACAGGTCGTATCATATGGCCAGCGATGGGTGAAGCAGCCAGCGAACACAGAAGGCAGCAAGTCTTAAAAACAGGTTCCACAATAATTTTACACTGAGGCGCCAAAGAAACTGGTATAGGCATGCGTATTCAAATACAGAGATATGGAAACAGGCAGAATACGGCGCTGCGGTCAGCATCGCCTATTAAGACACCAAATGTCTGGCGCAGTTGTTTGGTCGGTTACTGCTGACACAATGGCAGGTTATCGAGATTTAAATCACTTTGAACGTGGTGTTACTGTCGCCGCACGAGCGATGGGACACAGCATCTCCGAGGTAGCGACTTTCCCGTACGACCATTTCAGGGGTGTACCACGACTATCAGGAACCCGGTAAAACACCAAATCTCCGACATCGCTGCGGACGGAAAATTATCCTGCAAGAACAGGACCAGCGACGACTGAAGAGAATCGTTCAGCGTGGCAGAAGAGCAAACCTTCATCAAATTGCTACAGATTTCAATTCTGGTCCATCAGTAAGTGTCAGCATGCGAACCATTCAACGAAACATCATAGATATGGGCTTTCGGAACCGAAGGTCCACTCGTGTACCCTTGATGACTGCACGACATAAAGCTATACGCTTCGCCTAGGACCGTCAACAGCGACATTGGACTGTTCATGACTGGAAACACGTTGCCTGGTCGAACAAGTCTCGTTTCAAATTGTATCGAGAGGGTGGACGAGTACAGGTACGGTGACAACCTAATGTATCCATGGACCGTGCCTGTCAGTAGTGTACTGTTCAAGCTGGTGGAGGCTCGGTAATGGTGTGGGCCATGTGCAGTTGAAATGACATGGGACCCCTGATACGTCTATATACTACTCTGACAGGTGACACGCACGTAAGCATCCTGTCTGACCACCTGCATCCACTCATGTCCATTTTGCGTTCCAACGGACTTGGGCAATTCCAGGAGGATAATGCGATACCCCATACGTCCAGAACTGCTACAGAGTGGTTCCAGGAACATTCTTCTTACAAGGGGAGGCCGCCAATTGTGAAATTCAGATTCGATTCATACTGCGCATAATAAAAGCTCATGGCCAGAGGTGTAATGTGGCAAAGCACCAAGATGCACTTCTCAGCCGTTGTCGAGAAAATCGACAGTTAAAAGAAACCGTTGCTGTGAAATACTCTCTACGATTTACGATTTCTTACATCGTTGTGGCGCAGCGGTAAGCGCTCGGGTTTGTAATCCGCATGTCGCCGGATCGAATCTCGCGCCATGCAACTTGTTTTTAGTATTTATTTTTTGTAATTCAAATGTATATATATATATATATATATATATATATATATATATATATATATATATATATATATATATATATATATAAAAATTCCCGGCAATCAGTTGCAACAATCATGCATATAATAAGTTGTTGAAAGTCATTCGTCGTGGAAAAACTGGCGACTTCGAACATGAGTATGTTTCCCGCATACAAAATTGTATTTCACAAATGTTATTAATTGTCTTCGTAATGTTTACACGTGTAGTTAACGGAAGACGTAGAAACGATATTCCGAAACGAATACGTGTAGAGTAAGTCAAACGTTCGACGTACAAAAAACAAATACTTAAAAAAAAGGTTGCATGGCGCGAGATTCGATCCGGAGACCTTCGGATTACGAACCCAAGCGCTTACCGCTGCGACACGATGCTCGAGGAAATCATAAATCGTAGAGAGTATTTCACCGCAACGGTTTCTTTTAACTGTCGATTTTCTCGACAACGGCTGAGAAGTGCATCTTGGTGCTTTGCCACATTACACCTCTGGCCATGAGCTTTTATTATGCGCAGTACGAATCGAATCTGAATTTCACAATTGGCGGCCTCCCCTTGTTAGTGTAAACACTTCCACTGGCCACCAGACTCCCCAGACATGAACCTTATTGAGCATATCTGCGATGGCTTGTAACGTTCTGTTCAGAAGAGATCTCCCCCCATCGTGCTCTTACGGACTTGAGAACAGCGCAGAAGGATTCATGCTGTCAATTCCCTCCAGCACTACTTGAGACATTAGTCGAGTCCATGCCATGTCGTATTGTGGCACTTCTGCGTGCTCGCGGGGGCCCTGCACGATATTATGCACGTGTAACCGTTTCTTCAGTGTATTACACAAAAATACTTCCAGTAATGAGTCGTTATCAAAAATCATCACATTGTAAGTCGGCTGTTTAGGTTTTCTTATTGGTAACGCCACGTAGCGCTCTGTATGAAAATCACTGGCTATGCTGTGTGCAGTCTGTGGCTAGTTTGCATTGTTGTCTGCCATTGTAGTGTTGGGCAGCTGGATGTTAACAGCGCGTAGCGTTGCGCAGTTGGAGGTGAGCCGCCAGCGGTGGTGGATGTGGGGAAGTGAGATGGCGGATTTTTGAGAATGGATAATCTGGAGGTGTGTCCATCAGAAACAGTACATTTGTAAGAATGGATGTCATGAACTGCTATATATATTATGACTATTAAGGTAAATACATTGTTTGTTCTCTATTACAATCTTTAATTTGCTAACTATGCCTATCAGTAGTTAGTGCCTTCCGTAGTTTGAATCTTTTATTTAGCTGGCAGTAGTGGCACTCGCTGTATTGCAGTAGTAGTAGTTCGAGTAATGAAGGTAAGTGATAGTAAGGGCCATTCATTTATAGGGATTATCAAAAGTCAGATCGCGTTGCGCCAAAAATATTGTGTGTCAGTTTAAGCACAGTCATGTACAATTTTTCTAAGGGAACGTTTCATATGTCGACCCTTAGCCGAGGATACCTCACTGGAATCTTCTGATTTTTGTCTTGTATTTTGTGTAATTAGTGTAGCTATTGTTTATTGCTAGCGCGTAATTGTAGAGAGGATCTCCTTTGCAGTTGCGGTCTTTCATTGTTGTACAGTAAAACAGTTGTGGCATGCATGTAGATTTGCACCAATTATTTCGCAGCTGCGCTTGCATTAACTAGATATTATTTTCAGTGCTATGTTAATGTGTTCTCTTATTTTTGCTCTTCAAATTGTGCTTTTCTATGTTACCGTGTGAAATATTGTGACAATAATGGCGTGTGAAAAACGTAACACTAGGCTCCAAAGTAAACTGAGAAATAATAGTGACGACAAGTGTAGCTTATTAGCACCAGTGTGTAGTGAATTAACAGACATTCGAAGTAGTAATTTGGTAATTGTGCATAGGGAAATGGAGCGGGCGGCAAATAATGGTGTAGACAATGAAACAAGTAGTGAACAGGGAAGCATTATCGATCGATCGGTCGGCTACAGCTCTCCTCAGGAATCCGAAATGACAGAACACAATAATGCAAATACTGTAGACTTAGGTTTTGGGTCCTCGCCGTTTTCTCAAATGAGTCAAGACATATTTTCTGCTTGTCAAAATGTGTATGTTACCGGTGAAAATACACTGCCAAAAAGCATAGAGAAACAGATTCCAGACACTAATACAATATTATTGCAATTAATGGAACAAATGGAACAAAGTCAGAGACAAACACAGCAAAAACTTCAAAAGTTACACACAATGGAACAAAATCAGAGACAAACACAGTAAAAGCTTCAAAAGTTAGACACAGTGGAACAAAATAAGAGACAAACACAGCAAAAGCTTCAAAAGTTAGACACCATGCTTGAACAAACACGTGAAGATTTAACTACTGAGTTACATAACATTGAATCAAAATGTCAAAAAGTCTGTAATGACGTAAAAACACAAATTTGTGAGCATTTTCAACCTATTTTTTTCGCGGCATGAAAATGCATTACAGAATCACGAAGCAGCCATAAAAGAACTGCAAACTATTGTTCATGAAAATCATGAGGCCTTGCAAGCTAAAATTGACTCAGTTGCATCTACCGATTCAGTTACGCAACTTGCAAAAACTCAGGAAAACGTAAAGGACACAGTAGATACTATGAAAACTGGTTCAGAAAGACACATGGAGGAAATTAGTTCATTATCAGAGAAAGTAGTTCAACTTTCGGATCAGCTAAATAATTTATCTACGAAGGTAGATGATAATCTGAATGACACAAAACCGATAGTCTTTAATGACACAGAAGAGTGCGAACAAATTAGGAAATTCAAACAAAATCAGAATCAAATTAATACGCAACACCAAAGAGAAATCCGGGAAGTACAAGATCAGCTGACACAGGTAATACAAGAATTACGTATTTCAGAGGCCACTCGCACTCCAAAACGGGAAGAGGGACATAGAAATACGGAACAGCCACAAAATAATAACACGGGGTACTTCGGAAATTATGTAAGAAATTGGCAAGGTACACCGAATTTTGAGATGGAACCGCCGAAACGAAGTAACAATGACCGATATGCGACTCGCCGACATGATGATTTTGACTATAAGCTGTTTATTATTACACATAAATTCAAAACATTTAAGAATTCCAGCAACGACATTCATCCACAAGCGTGGCTTCATCAATTCTCTCATTGTTTTCCTCCCAACTGGTCATTAGAGCACAGATTAGAATTTATGTGTGGCTATTTAGAAAATGAACCAGCTGTAAGAATGCGATTGGTCATTCACGATTGTTACAGTGAAGGAGAATCTTATCATGCCTTCCTCTCAGCATATTGGTCTCAAGCTACACAAGACCGAGTAAAACATAGCATCCTAATGATGAAACATTTCGAACAATCTGAATTCTCCAACCTTGTGAAATATTTTGAAGACATGTTGCACAAGAATCAGTACCTGTCAAACCCATACAGCCCCTCAGAACTCATCCGAATTGCTTAATCAAATTACCTGAACATTTACGACATATTATTTTGGCAGGACGTTGCAAAGACGACATTGAAGCTTTTCAGGGACTCTTACAAGAATTAGAAATTGACACTGACAATCGCAGAAAGCGAAAACAGGAACACAACAATTACAGGCCACATCCGTCGCAATTCCAAGATGAAAGAAATAACAACTGGACACAATAAGGCTATTCTCACAACACAAATCGTGACCAAAGCAGACACCACCCATATGACAACCATTGGCAGAGTAGTAATAATTACAGGGAAAGATCACCTCTCCGTGGTAGTGACTATCACCGAGACAATCAGAGAAACGGACAATATGGGAACAAAAAAAAATATTATCAAGGGAGACAGAATAATTTCAGACACAATGGTCCTCTGTGCAGTTACGACTCAGGGAGAAGTTCTCCACCACGTGACCGACAAGAAATTAATTACAGAAATTACCGACATGACGACAGACAATATAATCGTAACGACAGACCTGAATTGCATCAGAACTGGCGGGATTCAAACAGGTGAATTCTCGACAAGGTGAATTTGTAGAAGTTAGGTCTCCTAATCCCAATAACGACGCGTGCCAACAAAGAGACAGACAATGACTCGCTCCGCAAGCAGCCAATTGCGCCGGCTGGCTCAGAGAAAAATAACATAGATGCTAACCTTGAGAAAAATTTTAGCATTCTTTACCAACATAAACCGCATGATAATCTGCGTTCAAGTTGATTTGCTGCGTACTGAAGAAAGAGTAAAGGTTTACACCATATTTTACATTTAAAACTGTTTATTGAAAGATAATCTGCTTTTTAACTTAGTCTTTGCTATAAAATTTTTCACTTCACATTACTAGTATGCTTTGTCACTCTTAGAATCTGTTAACATGCAACAATGTTTGAAGTTAAATATCCAGTCAAGAACCAAGAGAACTTATTTAAACAGAAATTACGAATGCATTGTTATAATGAACAGACGACACAGTGTTGTTATTTGTACATTCTTGATTGTTAGTTGCACAATTACGTAACGACTATTAGGCTTACATACTTAGAACATATACTGCTAATGAGATTGTAATGCAACATTTTGGTTTACTTGAAAAGATACTCTTTGTGTGAAGTACATTCGGTGAGATTAAAGATGACTTAGCATTTGGTTTCTTTGATAGCTACACGATTATATCACAATGCTACTAATATGTGACACAATTTACATTGTTGCTTTTGTGGTGTATCTGTTTTATATCTGCACAGTTTTTATGCATTATTCTGGAAAGTAAAACATGTTTTAGTAGTAACTTTTGTGGTATAGCTACAATGAGGTAGCCTTTTCATAGCACAACAATACGTTACAGTACAGTACTTTCTTCATCACGGCAATAAGCATAATAACTACGATATCTATACGCAAAGCATTTCACTTTCGTTTATGATGAGGTAAGTCCATTGACTTCAGCAGAACTTTGCTTACAGAGGACGATAACTACGACACTTCCACAGAATTATCTTACAGCAAGACGCACATTTAGCGCTACAGGACATGCATTTGAGTGATTAATTTTGTACCTAAACCATTTATTTTTCAAGATTTTTGAATTAGAAAGAAAGTTTTCCATGATGCATTTCATCCATTGCTGTAATCTGTAACACCTGAGGGTATAATTACATTAATCCTCAGGGGGGTACACACTTAATTTGTGTACCATGTGTGTGGTAAGCACAAGGAGCCCTAGCTAATATGGTATTTGCTTATACAACTTTACACATCGGTACCATATTTCTCTAACACAGAATTACACAGCTATCTGATCATTTAACTGAGAGAGACAAACATTTTTTTTACTACATCAGTGACACATGTTTACACAATTACACAGTTGGATAACTTCACACTTATGAAACTGTATTATGTCTGTACTGTGTGAACTGATCATATTTTTTCAGAACCATTGTGATACTATGAGAGCTTTGAATGATGTATTTGGTATGGGATCATGATTTTTAAACTATGTTTGAGGTAGATGACACTTTTGACATGAGCAGAGAATTTTTTTTAGGTTTTGAAATTATTGGAGGAAGCTACGATGATTTTGAGATTTGGCTGAGGTTTTATGATGTTATGATGACGATGTGTATTACGCTGTTGCAGTATGTTTATGATCAACAAGCTGATGCTATATGAGGAATTTGATTACGCTATGAAATATTGAAGAAGTGTGTACGAATATGTATATGTGTAATAAAGCAAGGAATAATGAGTAGTGGTTAGGGACTCTGGTTTGTGAAAATGGATGTTGGAAACCAAGAATCGTACTTTAAAGAGTTATGAAATGTGTGTAAATGCGTGAATGTATCACAATGCCGATGAAAATTTTTTGGACACTGTTATATTTACAGGATTTTGTTTCTACTGATTTGAAACTCAAATTCTCGACCTGTGAAATTTTTATATGAGACTGTCACTGTAGTGGAAACTGGTGTCATAAATATTTTGGTAAGAAAGTTAAGTGACCACCTGCACATAATGCGTCATGGGCACCCAGCTGTGCGACAGTTGCTTGGAAAAAAGCAGTATTGTGTGCCTATCAGAGGCACAGGTAGAGAAAAAAAAGAGACCATTATCCTCGCTATTGACATTGCTTTGTAGAAAGCATCGCAAATACGACACGCTCAAACTTGAAACATATGATTACACTGTGGAGCTCTTAATTTATGATATTTACTAAAATGCCTAATGAAATGATGAGAAACATATCTACATCTATTGTCTTTGTAGTTGAGAGATTGCTCAATTTGTTTAATATTTAGTTTCTAGCTCCACTGCAGCATTGGTTAAAATAAAATTTAATAGATGTACTAATATCACTATTTTCTGTCTACAGACCCACTAAGGAATAATTTTATGATCTACTTCCAAAAAAAACGAGGGAGCGCAAAAAGACATTTCCACTTCACAGGAATTGCATACATAATTTTTGTCAGTGACTTGGTAACTTGTCTGCTAGAGTAAGTTACAGCGATGCATCACTCTAGTATTAAGTTGTGACATAGGTATTAAACTTGGCCATTTTTACTGCAATATTTTTTCTGCTTGAGCTTTGTCATGTTTAGGTATAAGTTATTGCATTTGCTGCTGCTGTGTGCCAGGCATAGTGCTACTGAATTTCACTTTGTATTACTCTACTACTGCTTTATTTTTCTTTTTGCTGCACATTGGCTCATATTAGTGATAATGTTGCATTTGCTTTGCTAACTTATATATAACTTATATACAGGGCTATTACAAATGATTGAAGCGATTTCATAAATTCACTGTAGCTCCATTCATTGACATATGGTCACGACACACTACAGATACGTAGAAAAACTCATAAAATTTTGTTCGGCTGAAGCCGCACTTCAGGTTTCTGCCGCCAGAGCGCTCGAGAGCGCAGTGAGACAAAATGGCGACAGGAGCCGAGAAAGCGTATGTCGTGCTTGAAATGCACTCACGTCAGTCAGTCATAACAGTGCAACGACACTTCAGGACGAAGTTCAGCAAAGATCCACCAACTGCTAACTCCATTCGGCGATGGTATGCGCAGTTTAAAGCTTCTGGATGCCTCTGTAAGGGGAAATCAACGGGTCGGCCTGCAGTGAGCGAAGAAACGGTTGAACACGGGCGGGCAAGTTTCACACATAGTGATGTGGAAGATTCAGTGTTTAAACCTCCTCTACCAAGAAACGTGCCAGAACTGCGAGCTCGCATCAACAATGCTTTCGAACTCATTGATGGGGACATGCTGCACCGAGTGTGGGAGGAACTTGATTATCGGCTTGATGTCTGCCGAATCACTAAAGGGGCACATATCGAACATTTGTGAATGCCTAAAAAAACTTTTTGAGTTTTTGTATGTGTGTGCAAAGCATTGTGAAAATATCTCAAATAATAAAGTTATTGTAGAGCTGTGAAATTGCTTCAATCATTTGTAATAACCCTGTAAATTGCTGCTTGCTTTGCCAATTTGCATTTTTTTGTCATTTCTGTTTGTGTTAATGTTTTGTGCTGCTGCATTGCATCGTCCCTTAGTTTAGCATCTGAGCTCAGTAGATTTAAGTTAGCTTAAGAGGGGCTAGACTATATAAGAAACTAACTATGATGAATTGGATGAAATGCATTGAGAAGCTATAAGAAAATGGTTTGCCCAAAAAAGTAGTGTACAGTGGAGAAAAACTATTTTTGAAAGAGGATGTGAACAGAATACAGAAAGCATGCTCGGATAGGATTTTTTTTGGCTGGAGCAAATGTTGAAATAAGAGGGACGATCTATGGAATGAAGTTTTGGGTTGGACTGCAGTACCAAATGTTACACTGAAAATAAACCCTGTCCTTTCCTTTTGTGTTATCCCACTATGTGTTTGTGTACCCTTGTGTACTTGTTTTCTTCCTGTCTCTGTGTTCAGTTTCATAGAATTTTTTCTCTTCTACTACTAAGCTACATTCACTATGATGAGGAATACTGTTATCCTCAAATATAATTTGAATTAATAATATGTTATTTACTTCATAAAGATGTTTAGACATTATTTATTCTGTTTTGTTTTAATGCTCATGTGTGAAGTTGATGTTTCAAAAGTTATTCTGATCTTTTATGTATGAACTTATGTCATAATTCCTGTAACACTGATTTATATGTATATTTCTATTCTTTTGTAAAGCCTGTATTACTGCAAATGTTATCTGTATTGTTATGTTCTTTAATGATGTATTTTGTACCTTTGTTATTGTATTCTCATGTTATAATATTGTAATTGACACCAGTTCATTAAATTAAGTAACTTGTAAGCATTCATTTCACTGCACACATTTCTGTCGGTCATAGTATATGCACAATATGTGAAAAAAAAGAGGACTGTTAGTGTTTGGAAGTGAGTTAATAATTCAGTGTGGGACTGGTTAACAGCATTGCTGGTTCTAACGACAATTAGAAAAAAACTTTGTGAGTGCACAAGTGGTGGTTTATGGACTTGCTATATTCTCCGCAAGACTCTTCGATGGTGATTGTGCACCTGCACAGTCGCAACAGATGGCTCCTAGCCATCTCTATAAGGACTACAGTGGGGCTGCATCTTTGATGGCCCACCAATGCCATTACTTCTACAAGGACTACAGTGGGTCTGCATCTTTGATGACCCACCAATACCATTATTTCTACAAGGACCGCAGTGGGTCTATACCTCTGATGGCCCACCAATACCATAATCTCTACCAGGACTACAGTGGGTCTACTGTGTGATGACCTACCTACCAATATTCTTCAAAACTTCGACTGACTCTGTGATGGGTTTGCTCTGTTGTGGCCCATTACCTGTCTGCATGTCAAGAGTCAGCACTGTCTTTCCATTGGAAGGACAACACTACTTCTTCAAGACTGCATGGAAATCCACTACTTTCGTGTGCATTTTCTTTTACTGCTCAGACTTTGAGAAAAAAAAAACTGCAATTTTACTGTCATAAATGATCAGGACTGTCTTTATGGACTGTGAGAAAATTTTGGCTTTTGACCAACATTGTATCAATAAGTATGTGCATTTGATTTCTTTGTTATTGTAAATATGATTATGAAAATTTTTTAACAAATATGTATTGGCCAGTGCCCAAAATAATTTGTAAAATTTTTGTGGGGAACATGGGGGCTATGTAAGTAGGCTGTTTAGGTTTTCTTATTGGTAACGCCACGTAGCGCTCTGTATGAAAATCACTGTCTATACTGTGTGCAGTCTGTGGCTAGTTTGCATTGTTGTCTGCCATTGTAGTGTTGGGCAGCTGGATGTTAACAACGCGTAGCGTTGCGCAGTTGGAGGTGAGCTGCCAGCAGTGGTAGATGTGGGGAAGTGAGATGGCGGATTTTTGAGCATGGATAATCTGGAGGTGTGTCCATCAGAAACAGCGCATTTGTAAGAATGGATGTCATGAACTGCTATATACATTATGACTATTAAGGTAAATACATTATTCTCTATTAAAATCTTTCATTTGCTAACTATGCCTATCAGTAGTTAGTGCCTTCCGTAGTCTGAATCTTTTATTTAGCTGGCAGTAGTGGCGCTCGCTGTATTGCAGTAGTTCGAGTAACGAAGATTTTTGTGAGGCAAGTGATAGTCAGGGCCATTCTTTTATAGGGATTATCAAAAATCAGATTGCGTTGCGCCAAAAATATTGTGTGTCAGTTTAAGCACAGTCATGTACAATGTTTCTAATGGGGCGTTTCAACATTACAAGTGGTTAATCATTCATCGGTGTACTATGGCCTCTTTATTTTCCTAAAACTCATTCTACAGCTACGCAATTGGTCTGTTCTTATGAATTCCACATGCTATAGATTCTCCTCCTTGTTGAAGACGAATATACAAACCATGCATGTATTCTTGTCTTCGGTGCTCGAAACGTTTTGGCGTTATTGTATTCATTAATATCTTGGTGTTTACTTTTTTGACACTCTTGTTGACTTAAAGTTTATTTATTTCCACAGACCTGCAATTTTTATCATCCTACTGTTAGGTGTATGGATGTGGTAGTCATACTGCAGTGCTCGCGATATGGATGGGCAGATTTTTGTTTTGTGATGACGTGATGTTGTCGGCTTTAAATCATTTACAAACATATATGCCGCCGAGCGTATGTTTGAGCTGACGAATTCGCCCATACCGTCTTCCAATTTAAGTCTTTGTGATTAATCTGGCATGGAGTTTCATCTGAATGTTTCTAACTACTGTCCTGTTGCATATCTTTCATTAGGATTCTTCTGCAATACAAACGTTGCAGCTTATAAGTCCAGAGGTACTGTTGCTTGCATCTGTCTGCAACATTTGTTTTTCTGTGCTGCGATACTACGTGTAGTCGTTAGTAAATCCGATCGACGTACAGGTAGATTCAGTGTATTCTTTAGATTTTTTCACGACAATGGCTGAAAGTGTCTAACAATTTGTTAAACGTAGATATCCTTCTATAGATGGTTTCGTCAGTTAATACCTGGCTACTTGGAACAATAGATCTTTCCAAATGAACCAACCTACGCATTTTTTATTTGTGCCACATATTTGCTGTCAGTGATATGACTAGTGAAACGTACTGCATTTTGGACAGGGCCAACGTGTTGATGGGTTCAGTCTTCTGAATGATACTCAATTTCCTTCTGCTATTCGCTATCAGAGCACCTTTTACTTTATCTCCCATTTCTTTAGAAGTGACGTCAATCAGGTGATATATATTTCTTTCTCAGTTTCACACATAACTTCCATTTCAACATACTCGGCAAAGGAATGAAGTGTGTGACATGCACCTTCACTGAGCCACAATAGCTGTGCTTCATTGTGTTCATAGTACTGTGTTTCATTATTGGTCATAGTAGCCGGCCGTCCCTCTTTCCCACTGCTGCTTGCTGGTCAACGTCCCTTAATAAATAAATATATCCGAGATTTTCATGAAACTTGGGGTTCTGTAAATGATGATAACATCATCAGCCAAGGCATTAATGGTGGACCACCGTTCACAAACGTATACTCGTGCTGAGGGTATGGACAAAGATTTTGAAAATATGACGAACAGCATCATCAATAAAGCGCAGTTCGTCTAACACAGTGTTGGATTGGGAATGCTTTCACAAGATATTTGGTATTGGTTTGGCAGCAGTAAATCTGTTGTTGCTTGCGTGAATCTGGAATGCTATAACATGCTCCTCAGGTACTGAGTTTATCGGAAGTTTTTCTCTAAATCCATGTTCAGTAGTCCTAATATTTGTGCCTGATGCTGTCATGAGATGGATGATGTATCTCTTAAGGAACTAATTCCATATATGATGCTTTTGTAGGTGGCTACAAGTCTGTGCCGATTTGAGGAAGTCTGGAAAGGCTTTTTTTTAATGTTGCCGATATGACATGGGCAGGAACGCACGAGCGCCGCAAGCGGCCACAAACGTATAGTAAGCTCGTATGATAGTACTTCACCAGAGATGCCACAACTGTAAGATTTCCACGTAGGACATAAAACAGTTAGTACCGAAAATTGACACAGGTGAAACTGTACAAGGGAAAAGGGCCAAGCGGAAGCTACAAATGATACGTTGCTTGAGTGGAAAAATTTTCCTGAACCGGTCCTGGACATTGGACAGAACTTTCGGTCTCTGTGCATATCAACGTTGTCAGTTATTATTTGTAGTTTCTTTGTTTTGGGAACGAGTACGACTATTCCGGAACTTTTTCAGGGAATAAGTGTCCGCGGTGTAATTTACCCCTCCCTACCTCCTTGAATTCTTTATTGATAATTAGTCAGATAGTTTTATGAAATTCATTGGAAGTACCGTCTACTCTGGGGTTCCTGTGTTTTCACACGATTGCTTTTATGTCTTCCATTTCTTCCATTTCTCGCCATTCATTTACGTACAATCTTGTAACATCAATGCTGTTCTTGTGTCATCAGAGTTGTGCACCACCAAAATGACAAGCAAAATACATGTACAGAATCAAATGTTCAAAGTATTATGTATAATCTTAAAATTATGTATTTGATCATACGATAATTAAATAAATAAATAAGCACCAAAATTTTGTTTTCGAATCTTTTCTTTCTTTTAACTGCTTGCTTAGTCTTCTACATTGCACACTTTTGCTTGCTGTTCGTGAGTTAGTAGGTAGTAATATTCGAAGTTCTAACTCTTGTATCATTTAGCCTCAAGAACACATTTTTTATTTAGTTTCTGGGTACCAGTTTTCAAGAGATTTTCCCACCAATCAACCGCATAATGAAAGAAACGCTTCCAGTTTACCCACGACTGGTAATGATCATCAAACTCTAACTTGCCTAGAAGTCACATAAGCTGAAAGGAATAACCTCATAATTTTGCATGTAAATTCCATTTACGGTGCAGATTCTATCAAGTTTTGATGCTGCTAATGCCGAAACAAACGTGTAGTAAGCTCGTATGCTAGTACGTCACTGAGCCACATCTTTCATGTTCAGTCCTGCTATCACGCTTTGTAGTGGACCACAGAAGAGTGCCGCGCCTTTTGAATCTGTCGCCCTTAAAACAAAATTTAAGTGTTATCTGTTCCGATATAGAATTTTTGATGGGTGCTGTATCACTTTAATAAGGTCTTGGGTTGTGGAAGAAAACGTTTATCCAGGTAAAATATTCCGCTTATATATATATATATATATATATATATATATATATATATATATATATCATCAGTGTTAATAATATCATTCTAGTTTATGTATAGCCATACAGTTAAAACTATAGATAGATAGTTTATGACCTTTTCTCGGTTTTGATCGTCTAGAAGGTGCGCTTCAACATCAGTCAACTTTCATGTGCCCTTATTGCCATACCGGTAGACAAATTGTGGAACCAGATCATTAATAGGGAATGGTTTGAATCAGCTAAACAACTGTTTCCTGTCGGTATTATTCATCTCAGTACAGAACTCCGATGTATGCTATGTGACTTTAACAAGGTCCTGGATTAGGAGAAATATGTTTTCCCTGTTTTACTATAGCATGTACGTATAATATCTACCTTTATCTCCGTCAGAGTGTGTGTTAAAGAATATTTTCTACATTACATCTGGCAGATCCTTCAAGTTGCATTATGTATGACTGTCAGTCCTCCTTTATTGGTAGATTATTGCTGCCTGATACTACATCCCATCTATGCCGAATTTCCCATCAAAAAACTGCAGCCTTCTATAGCGTGTACACCCCCTACAGATTTTGAAATGCAATTTGCTTTTGAAGAAAAGTCAGTACTCCTGGAGAGCAATGTAATCGGATGTGAAACATAGTTTTCCACCAAGAGATAATCTAAAATACGACTGTCAGTCCCCATGTTTAGTAAAGTATTGCTGTGTAATACTACCACCACTAACAAAATATTCCATACGCCCTTCCTGATTTTGATATGCAGTTTGCTTACAAGGAATACCTAGTACTCCAGCAGGTCAATGGCATCTGAATTGTAACATAGATAGTCATATAGTTTACAGGCAAATAATTAAAACCGCAGGTAGACAGTGCTTAGTTTATAACCTTCTCTTGGTCCCGATTGTCTGAAAGCTGTACTTCTACACCAGCCAACTTTTGTTTATTCTTACTAATGCAGAATGGCAGAAGCAGTACAAATATTTTTTTTAATCGAAAGGAACTAGTCCTCAGCCCATTCCCCTTTGTATCAAGAGTGTATATGTTTCACAGCGGTAATCGTTAAACACGAAAACCGAAAGACATCGTCAAGCACTCGCTGGTCGTCAGATAGGCAGTGTTACTAGTTGACTCTGGTAAAAAGGGAAATGAGCGTTTGACGTCATTGGCCGCGAGGCCTCTTACGGGGCAGGTCCGGCCGCCCTGGTGCAAGTCTTATTACATTCGACGCCATTTTGGGCGCAGGGTGGGGGTGAAATGATGATGAAGACAACACAACAGCCAGTCCCTGAGCGGAGAAAATCCCCGACCCAGCTGGGAATCAAACCCGGGCCCCCTAGGACGGCAGTCCGGCACGCTGACCATTCAGCTATCGGGGCGGACAGTTGATTCTGGTGATTTAGCATTTATGGCCTTGGGTTACTGCAAAGCCATGAGATACGGGCAGCATACATGCACACCACATTTTTCGTCATCTTCAATTATCTGCAATTGTATGTTTCAATGTAGAATGCCAAAAACAACAACTGGAGGCCCCTGTGGGAAACACACACGCACAGGCAAAAAAGTGTTATTTGCCTGTGTTTGTTTACAATAGAGCAATGTCAGTTTCACAAACATTATTAGTATTTCCTTCTATTAAAAACATATATCCTCTGCGAAACCGATAAGTTTAGCCAAAGAAAGAAGGCTTTTGTGGCATCCTGGTGATGTATAACATCATAATCGGTATACATTGGAGTCCGTCGACTGAAATCACAACTTACTGGAAACCGCATGTTAGCAAAATCTTTATCGGAAATCTTCGGGGTAAATTATGTCGTCAAAAATAGTTTGTTCAAGTGAAAAGAGCGGTGTATCTTACCCTTACTGTTGATGTGGTGGATCTTTTATGAGTAGTAATATGTGAGCGTTATATGTGTACAAATTATAATTACTGCTTACCTGCGTTTTTATATCTGTTGGGCGGTGATTCTGTTATATTAGGTGGTTGGCAAATGTGGTTTATTTGTTTCCACTTTAAGCGCTTTAGGTGTTCAGAGTACCTTATTCTAAAATTTCTGTCTGTCTTTCACAAGTATATTGAATGACAATCATTGACATAACTATGTGTGTTTCGCTGAATTAATATGAAGTTGTGCGAAGTGTCTGAAATGTGTGTGCTGGACCGAGACTCGAACTCCAGACCTTTGCCTTTAACGAGCTTGCGCTCTACCGTGTTAACTACTGAAGCACGACTCACAAGTTCTCACAGCTTTACTTCCGCCATTTCCCCTCTACTACTTTCCACTTGCCCGCGAAAGGAAAAGGTACTGAGTTCAGATCTCTGACCGGCACGTAGTTTTAATCTACTGGGAAGTTTCATATCGGCGCACAATGCACTGCAGAGTGAAAACTTCATTGTGTTTGTAATCTTATATCCTTGGAATCTTACGCGATGGCATGTTTCAATAAAATGTTCTGGTTTACAAGCCGCGTCACAAGAAATAAAATACTCGGGCTTTCGATAGCTGTCTCTGGCATCGTCATCAGGAATTAAAATGAAGGATTCAAACAGTATTTTAACTCCTGGTGACGATGGTAGACACAGCTACCAATTCGAAGTTGTGCCACTTCGAATAAAATACTTGAGCTTCCGATAACTGTCTCCGGCAAGGTCATGGAGCATTAAAATGATGGATTCAGGGAGTGAGTTTAGCCCACCTGATGACGGCGGTGTGGACATCTATCGAAACCTGTAGTATTATTCGAAATGATACAGGCGATTTTATTGATGATCGTAGTCTTGCTTTTCTGTATCACCACGAATCATCACGAATATGTAATGGGATGTTTCTCTCTTAATCTCATATATTCTTAAGATTTGTCTGGTTATTCCAGTAACTGAAGAAAGAGTGCAGAGTGGTCGCCACATTCTTTTCGAGGTAGTTATAGCTCATTCACATGCAATCGGCATCTTTTTTATAGGAAATGTCACAACGCAGCATTCGTGCCCGAACACAGAAAGAGGATCGTGACATCTGTCCTGCTCCTGCTAAAAATCTAACTTCCTTGATTGAATTTTCTCATGTTGAGAAATCACAAAGAGCGATCTGTTTCACTTGGTAAAAACTTTCTAAAGTCAAGAACGCAAAAATATTTCTTTATTTCCAATAATCGGTTTCGACAGACTTTGCTGTCATCTTCAAGTCTCAAGAAATTTTTTGGTATAAACGTGTTCATTTTGAGTTGTAATCTCACGAAGTTGTCATGGTAGTGGATAGAATGGAGCTTATTATAGAAAGGTTTGTCATAAACAAAATATTTAAGATCAAAAAGCACGTTGTGCGCACGGTCGTGTCTATATTTGAAGCGCTCACAGATGATTGGTGCAACTCCAAATGAACATATTTTATAAAAAAAAGTTTTTTAAGATCTGAAGATGAGTACAAAGTCTGTCGAAACCAGTTGTAAATAAATAAATATTTACGCGATTTTGGCTTTCGATAGTTTACAGTGTGGGGTTAGGCCTCTTAGAGGTTGTCAGGACCAGATCTTTAGCTTACGGCAAATAATGGAGAAGTGTTACGAGTGGAATAGGGAATTGCAAAGTAATATTTCAGAGCTAGATCAGAAATGTAAGAACTATGGTATGAAGATTAGCATGTCCAAAAAGGAAGTAATGTCAGTGGGAAAGAGATATAAACTGATTGAGTGCCAAATAGGAGGAACAAAGCTAGAACTGGTGGACGGTTTCAAGTACTTAGGATGCATATTCTCACAGGATGGCAACATAGTGAAAGAACTGGAAGCGAGGTGTAGCAAAGTTAATGCAGTGAGCGCTCAGCCACGATCTACTCTCTTCTGCAAGAAGGAAGTCAGTACCAAGACTAAGTTATCTGTGCACCGGTCAATCTTTCGACCAACTTTGTTGTATGGGAGCGAAAGCTGGGTGGATTCAGGTTACCTTATCAATAAGGTTGAGGTTACGAATATGAAAGTAGCTAGGATGATTGCAGGTACTACTAGATGGGAACAATGGGAGGAGGGTGTCCACAACGAGGAAATCAAAGAAAAACTGGGAATGAACTCTATAGATGTAGCAATCAGGGCGAACAGGCTTAGATAGTGGGGTCATGTTACACGCATGGGAGAAGCAAGGTTACCCAAGAGACTCATGGGTTCAGCAGTAGAGGGTAGGAAGAGTCGGGGTAGACCAAGGAGAAGGTACCTGGATTCGGTTAAGAATGATTTTGAAGTAATAGGCTTAACATCAGAAGAGGCACCAATGTTAGCACTGAATAGGGGATCATGGAGGAATTTTATAAGGGGGACTATGCTCCAGACGGTTGTCTGTCTGCATGAATGGCCACCGACAAAATGTGGCCAAGAAACAAGTGGACCACGCTGTTGCTGAGCATGCTGCCAAACAGGACATCCTTCAGTTCAATCACTGCTTCACAGCCAATCCCATATGGAGCCTTCCCACCAACACCAGCTTTTCTGAATTGCGCAGTTGGGTACTTTCCGTACAATATATCCTATGTTTCCATAACCCTCCCGGTAGTGGATAGAATGGAGCTTATTATAGAAAGGTTTGTCATAAGCAAAATATTTAAGATCAAGAAGCACGTTGTGCGCACGGCCGTGTCTATATTTGTAGCGGTCACAGATGATTGGTGCAACTCCAAATGAACACATTTTATAAAAAAAGTTTTTTAAGATTTGAAGAGGACTGCAAAGTCTGTCGAAACCAGTTGTAAATAAATAAATATTTACGCGATTTTGGCTTTCGATAGTTTTCACCATCTGACCTCCTTCAGATTCTAGCCAAAGCTAACATAACCTCCTCGATCTTGCTAAAGCTTATTTATTTCAAGTTTCTGCTACCAGTCACTTTTTATTTTATGCTTAATCTAATATAATTCAACGCGTTTCGAACATGTTTTGTTCATCTTCAAGCGTTTGTACATACATACATATATCGAGAAATGTTACTTAAAGGTCTAAGGCGCTGCAGTCATGGACTGTGCGGCTGGTCCCGGCGGAGGTTCGAGTCCTCCCTCGGGCATGGGGGTGTGTGTTTGTCCTTAGGATAATTTAGGTTAAGTAGTGTGTAAGCTTAGGGACTGATGACATTAGCAGTTGAGTCCCATAAGATTTCACACACTTTTTTTTGTTACTTAAAAATAAACAGTCTTAAACTAGATTAATTTAGAACACTTTTTTACTGTAGGTGCTGGTGTGGCATTTGGGGGGATGGAGGGGGGCAGAGTATATCTAGAAATCGAAATCAGTGATGTCTACTGCTGGTTTTCTGCTTTGTTGCTGACTATGTATATCACAGCAGTTACATCCTCTTGCTGCTTCACTTGCATCACTAAAGCTGACGAAGCTGTCGGCCGATATTGTTGGACGATTTCTGGCGACCGTTGTCGGTGCCACAGTGAACGCAGGCTGCCATGTGGCCGCGTACGTGCTGAAACGATTATTGAAGTGTGGACGGCCCCGCAGCTGTGGGCCGCACTCAACGCTGGGACCACAGGCTGCAGGCGGCGGCTCGCAGCTGGTGGCGGCGCGCGGCGCGGCCTTCGCTCGTGTCCCGACACGCCGTGCATTACGGAGTCGGGCAAAAAGCGCCCAGTCCCGATGCGGCCGCGATTTTCCAGGAGGGGCGGGGCAGCGGCCGGTCGCGTGTGGCTGGTGTGGGACACACAGGCGCAGTAGTAGCGCGGCGCGGCGTAGTAGCATAGCGTAGTACTCCGGAGTAGTAGCGGCCGCCGCCGGCCGCGCTGCCGCGGAGTGGGACGAGTGACCGCGGTGGAGGAGGAGGGGGGGGGGGCGCAGCGCCGAGCGCGGCCGACCGCCGCCGAGGCGGGCCGAGCGGCGGCGGCGGCGCGGGGCCGCGGCGGGCCGGTCAGAGCTGGCTGGTCGGGCTGGCGCGCTGCACGACAAGGCGCGCCGCTCTGGCTCGCGACGACTCGGGCGCGACGCTGCTGCCGGCGGGGGCGGAGCCGACGCTGTGGCTGCCGCCTCTGCTGCTGCTGCTGCTGCTGGCCGCCGCGCCCGCCTCCGCGGCGGCGGCGCGCTGCGGGGGCGGCGGCGGCGGCCCGGGGGCGGCCGCGGCGGCCGAGCTGGGGGCGCGCGCGCGCGACGCCTCCGTCGTCGCCGAGGCCACCCTCGTATCGTCCGGCCCCGTCGCCGACGACGGGCGCTACAACGCGACGCTCAAAGTGACGGCGGCGCTCAAGGGCGACGCCGCCTCGGTGCGGCAGCTCCACCTGCGCGTGCCGCTGTGCGCCGGAGGCGGCGGGGGGCGGGCGCCGCGACGCCGCTCCAAGTTCCTCGTGTTCGGCGAGCCGGTGGGCGCCGGCGTCGGGCTGCGACTCGTCGGCGACCCCGTCGCGCTCAACAGGAGGAACCGCGCCGCCTTCGTCAAGGCCGTCAAGGACGCCGTCTGCGCCGCTGACGGTGAGTAACACGCCCGCCTGCCTAGCTGCTGGCGCCGGGTTCGCACCCCGGTAACGCTAAAAGTGCGCGGCGAGATTCCGTCGACCTCGGCAGTAGAACCGTCGTCAGCGTTACTAAACGATTCGACGTTACGTCGCTTTTCTACATCGCAGTAGTGATACTCTCCTCAACGCCTTCGGAAACACGACAACGAGTGTTTTGCTGTATCCTGTGATGCACTGAGCGAATGGAGACTCAGTTACTAGTTCAGCCGTCATTTCCTCGGACTGTTACCAAATACGCTAGCGGGCGCTGGATCTTGTTATTGGCAGTAAACCAATAGTATCTGCCGGCGCTGACCTCAGTGATTCATGGTGAATGAAAAAAAGTGTTTCGTCGACGGGAGTAAGTTTCGCAGTGGCAGGTGCCCGGATCGCGGGCGCGCCCTCTCGCGCATCCTGCGCAGTGCTCGGCTTCTCGGAAATCTAGGCGAAGCGCCCGTCCTGTGTCTCCAGTGCGTGTGCGGCTGCTGGGTGCGCTTCTGGGAACATCACGTGCTTCTGTTGCGAAGCAGTGCGAACTAGGGGCGCCTCCGACGACGATGCTGCGCCACCAGACACACGAGTGCTGCGGGAGGCGTCGGAGGAGTTTTGCGCTCTCTAGTCACCGACTGCTGAATTCGTAAGGCATTAACTACTGGACCGTAGCCAACGGGTACCTTCGTACACGTCAGTCGCTTTGATCCATTTGCTGCCAAGTTCTTCGCGACAGAACTGTTGAAGGCGCCCCGTATGAAATTGTTCGCCCAAGATGAGTCTACTTTGTGACGGCGTGTCTGACATTCCAACTGACTTACCTCCAACAGCTTTCTCTTCTGACTCCAAAACGTTGGCACTCCACTTCGATCGAACGAACGACACACGCAACGTTCATGATTTCAGAAGAGCACCGACAAATAAATGTGTTTTTTTATTAAGACAAAGGGCAGGCCAACTTCGCTGATATTCTTGGCCGCAAGCTTTTCCATTTCACCAGGAGCATTAAAATAAATTTCGATGCTATAAACAGTAAGGTATCGTGACTTTAGCTGCCAATGTTCTTTGGCTATCAGCTCGCCGACAGGAACATTTACAATATTATCTTAATACTACTCTTTCAGGCCTATTACGTATGTAGGTCGCCCAGTGGGATCACACAAAAGCGAATGAAACAATTTAAAAATTATTCCTAACGAGCGATCAACATACTTCAGGAGTTGAGCTTACGTTTCGTGTACTTAATTTTGCCTTTCATCGTAAGATACACTGCAGAGGAAACCGTGACAACAAGTTACTATGAACTGCACACGACAGTACGCCTAAATGTTAGGGATTCGTCAGTGTGATCAGCTTTTCTCGTATGCGTTTTTCGCTGTAGTCCTCTGCTTTCATATTTTACTCAAGTAACCTACTCAAACTCTCGGCTGTCAATTTGCCAGAAGATTTCGACAGGTGGTTCGTGGCGGCGCAGTGAATTTCCGGTGAAAGGCGCGCCTGCGACGGGTTGGGACTTGTCATCTGATGCCGACGGCGGCTCCCTGCAATGAACGCTTTAAGCTCTACGCGTCGTACTTCTCCGTGTGTCCCCGCGATGGAAGTTGAAATGTTTGACCTACTGTACGTCGTAATCGCTTCGTGTTCATTTTTCTCTAGGCTCTATTTCTCATTTAGGTGCACGCTAGTGTTTAGGGAAAAAAGGGCTTCAGTCCGAATCGGTATTTATCCGTGAAAAAGATTCTTCAAACCTCAGTATCAGTACAGAAGCTCGAAAACCCCGACACACAACATGCAGAGTTATCTCCTGTATCCTAGAAAGTACTGTCAGCCAGTAATGGGTAGTTTGCGGTGGTCTTGAGTCGATAGAACTTTACTTCTCGATTCGCTCCGATAAGAGATCGATAAGATGGAGGAAGTGTCTGTAATACTAATTGCTATAACGATAAGACTTCAGTGCGGCGCGTACATTATGTAATCCTCGATAAAATTAAATGTGCTGCTTTCATTTCCTAGTCTGGAGTATTTGAGATTTTGTGAGGTAACGTCATCTTGTGGTGTCGAGTTCCTCTTTAGCAGTGCACTTGGTCGCTGTTCTTACGATATTGCCAACTGTGAAACTCAAAGCATTTACAGCTGTAAAGGGCACACTCATCTGACCTGAGACAAGGAACGTCATCTTCCCTGGAGATGATGGTGCCTCTAACTAAGAAACGTCGCTTTATTATTACAATTATGAAGTGATTACTTCATGGCGTTTTATTGATTTCTTTGGAAATAGCGAAGGGGTATCGATAGGAAGAGAGACGCTTTATTGGACGTATATCTTAGTCTGTCAACAAACTATAGATATTACTTTCCAGTAAAACAAAAATTACACATGCGGGAAAGATGCAAGCATTTTTTCCGTTCTTCTAGAGGTACCTCGATAAGTACTCGATTCGCCACGAAGAAGAGCAACGGAGGAGTTGCGTTTTCAAGTTACAATCAAGTGATAGCAGAATGTAGTTGAGGTCGAGGCCACGCCAATCTGGGTTCTAGCTGACAACGGGAAATGTTTATGCCGTTCGGTTAAGGAAAGCAACGTGGCGAGAAAGAATGACGGAGAACACGGTTTACTCTGCGCCGTAATTAATCTTAATTCCCTGTGAACGGCATCTGCTCGAAAATATATCTGATTTCGTTATAGCATAGTAGTTCCTGAAATTCCATAAGAAATTTTTAACGATGTAATTGGCTGCTACTTCGAAATCAGTTTGCACTGTTAATCATGAACGAGTATGTGGAATATACCAGTCTCGCACCCTCCTTATTGGGTGATTTCTCTTAGTAAGCAGACAGAGATGTTTCCGTTACGCTATTGAAAATCTTTTTAAAGAGTTAAACTCGCCTAAATATGTTTCATCTCAGCCATAGGATTATATTTACGTGCAGCAAATAACGGAAGCGAACAAACGATGTCAAGGCGCGGTGAACCAGAACTTTCCAGAACGCCGACAAGTGATCTCTGCGCATATGAGACGAAATGGAATTTATGCGGCGTATTAATAAGACAGGCTGGTTTCACACCTAGCAGTAAATAAACTGCAAATCCATATATTTTAACAGTCCTGAATTTATGGGAAAAATATTGGGTAAAATTTGTATCTACACACATAGAAGTTAGTTTCATTTTTAATGAATTTCCATGTAATTAACACTGAAATCGAATCAGTAAACACATGCCAACTGCTCTTTCCCTATTTCCGAACGGAACGCATCAATAGCTATAATTCACTAGAACGGAATATTAGATTAAAATTGTGTTACATAGAGGCTATAGTTTAACTGATAAAAGATACAGGGCATATTAAGTTATTGCCTCCTTACGGTTAATGCAGTAAATCTAAAATATTTGTCCACGAATGATGCCGTCAAACCAGTCCGTTGAGAGTTGTACAGCTTCTCTTCGTTCGTGTTTAACTAAGAATGAAACCGCAAATTGCGATTATGGTTCCAGGTGTGCTGTAGAATATTTCAGAACAAATAAAAATTTATGCTGCACTGCAGTACAGCATTCATGTTTAGTTTGAGTGGAAAGTCGTATGTGGGGCCATCTCCCACGACGCTTTCCCATATAGCTGCATACGTAAATTTTATTTGTTAATCCATTTACCAAGGTCAGAGGTCTTGAGATCTAACTGTTTACATTTTAAAGGCAGACATATTTATGTGACAATTACATTTCATGGATGTATATGAAGCGTTAATTATTAGTTATTCACTTGGGTTAGCTGGGTCCTCGTTAAGCACCATCACATTTGGCAGCGAGATTCACTTTCCTTTGTGTCCAAAATTACTTCATTCATTTTAAGTTGGTTTGTTTGCAATAACAGTATGTCCTACGGGCAGCGTGCCTTGATGTGAATTGTTCGTCTGGTTACATCCTGTTGTTGACATCTTTTTACGGAAGATATCTCTGTCATAAGCGTCTTGAGGAATGATTCCCAATATCTGGAGGGTTTCTTTTGTGTTTGTAAACTAGGATATTGAAATATTGGATTTTTTATTGAAAAAGTAATCGTTTCAGTCAGCCAATGTACATCTATTCGTTTGAGATGATTATAAAATCGTGCTTCTCAGGTCTGTGAGCTTTCTTCTTTCCATAAACTTTTTGTTGTATTTTTTTTTTAATTCCGTTCTGTTTCATCGAATTCAGTATATGTGTATTACAATAATTATGTTAATTGCACGGTAGTAACTGTAACACAGCATGAAAGATTGCGAAGAGAAGGAAAGAAGAACAAAGACAATAAGAAAAGAAAGAAAAGGGAAAATGGAGGCACGATGTTAACGTGTCTAAAAAAGCGAATAGCATTATCGATACGGAAGGTACAATGCATAAGGGTCGACTGAAGAGGGACAGAAGAAAGAAACCTCAAAATTGGGAAAATATGTAACTTACATTGTGGGAGCAAGTCGTTCCTTTAGGCGGGTGCTTACAACAGAAACAATTCTTGTGCTCGAAGGACTGACAATAACGCAGAATTTAGTGACCTGGAATTTCGGAAATGTTTCTGGTGTACATATGTCGCCCTTGAGGATATACAGTTTGATAACCGTGCCTTCGTATTATAAGAGTCCGGATACTTTTCAGTAGGTAGGTGTAAAGTTGTCATAGAGTGATGTGTCGATAATCTATGTTACAAAGGAATCTGGCACGAGGTCAGGGACCTGGGATTTGTTATTGATTTGACCTTGTGTAGGGCGTTACAATAATAGAAGACGGTTAAACATTAGCATCCAACCATTATTAGGTCGACGTCTCGGGAAAAAGCATTTAGTATTACTGCGAAAAACGCTGTGACGCATTCACCTCACGGCGCATATATGCAGTATTTTCCCTCTAGTTTGAGAAGCCTTTCGTTATTTCGGAGGTACGGAAAGGGATTTCTGTATTATTTTGATCGTCTTGACAATATGCTGGAGTAGGTGTGAACTGATGTGTCACTGATGCCTGTAGGGATTTGTTTGCAATTTGGTGGTGTCCGCAGTAACCAATATTTTATTCAACCAGTCATGGAAACCTAAGAGATTTCGTAATTGATGTTTACAGTGCGGTTAGAATTTCTAGTTTAGCTGTCAGACAGAACACAGGTGACAGTTACATATGCTTGTTAACGCACAGGAAAACACTGAATATTGAAGGACACCTGTCCGTTGCTTCTTTTACGTCCCTTCATTATATACAACTGGCGCCCAGTAAGATACTATTCAAACAAGAAACCAACAATTCTTTTTTAGTCTGTGTAAAAAATATGTCGTAGGCTTTGCTGAAATCTAGGAGGCTCACTATAGCTGTCTGTTGCAGATTCATGTAGTCGCCCACTTTTATGAGGGTAGACTTGTCAGTATAAATATTTCAGAAACATAATTATGAGTTTAAAATAGTTATTCGTAAATATTCAGGCAACGGCTCTTAAGCTAGGTATTCAATCGCTTTCAAAATGGTGTATGAAGAGAAAGTGACATCGTGTCGTAAGAACAATAAGATTAAAGTTTATTTGGTGGAGGTTTTATTGAGCCACACTGCATTAAAAATGGGATTACATTGGTCTTAAGTGAATTATAGATAATATCCTTCATAGCAGGCAGTGCTGCATCGATTGTAGCTATACTCTCGCGAATGCTAATATCGTCGTTCCATGCTGTAGTAGAATGACTCCCATTAACTATATATTTTACTGTGTGAGTAGCGTCATGCTTAAAACAGAACTTGTAGGAAGCGTTTTCGTCGTCTTCACGTGTGAGGACACTACACTCGATGTTACAGAGAAACCATCGTTTAGATTTTTATGAGAAATACTAATTTATGATATGATCAAAAATTTTCCCCGTTCAAGGATTAGCAATTTATCCAGAAAATACTCTTTCTTTCGTGTTGCCTTATTTAAATAATTGGGGTACAGCGTTACCGGTGGATGGGGGGGGGGGGGTCTTACTGTCTTGGTACAAGGGTAAAATTCTTCTATTGAACGACAACATCATTAACGTATATGTGAGATTTTTGTTTTTTGGGAGCAACAAACCGCCTGCAAGTTGCGTGCCAGTCATGACGTTTGTCGCCAGAGGAGGGGCAGGGTTTCCACAGATCGCTAAACACACGGCGTGATTATGGAACTCAATAAGTAACTCTACGAATTTCGTAGTGTAGCGGAAGCGTTTGTTCCTTTCGATTTTGTTCATCGTAAATGACATAGGGCATCTGCGACCGTCGTCAGAAATTTTATTAAATCGGCTCCAGTTGCATACGAATGCACATACTGAGACGACCGATTTCCACTCGTGGGTAATTAGTATCACAACAGCAGCCGTGTTGTAGACCACAGTGCTCAGGATACATTGCTGAGTAGGCAAATTGTTATTTCTCCAACATACTAGAGAAGTTTGTTGTCCGCTGGAGGCCTGTGTGTGTGTGTGTGTGTGTGTGTGTGTTTGGGCAGGGGGTTCTCTTTTTTTGTTTAAGTGCTTGCTCTTTGGGCAGTGAGTGAGTTTAAAACAATACATCATGACCGGGCAGAACTGGCTCTGATTGGTGGAGCATTGTGCTTAACAACATTGACAGGCAGACAGTGTCCAACAATCGTTTACGGTTATAAGCGAGAATGAATTGTTACGGAGGAAAAGAACGTCACATCCCCAGCTATTAAAACGTCTTTGTATTTATATATCAATGCAATTTCAGATCTAATTAGATCTCCTACTTTGAGAGGATGACGTATAGTATAGACGCTGTTTCCTGCACTTAAAACTTTTTATGCACGAACAATCTCGAAACTTTCGCCCACGACGGCCAATTACTACTCTCCGCGCGTGATGATCACATACTGTAACTTGTTGACACCCCTTCCTAGGGGTGATACTTTCTCAGAGACAACAGTTTCTCCTTCACTGAGGCGTAAAGCAAACACTGACGCAACACGAAAACTGGAATATCTTTCGCAACAAAGAAAGCGACAGCAAACTCCAGCGGTCATACTTCCTGCTAAGCAAAATGAAGGAAAACACTGAGGATGGTATAACAGGACCGAACTTAGTGGGATTTAATAAACAATATGAAATAGTGTTTTGCTCAAGAGGAAATCATCGAATATTTTTTAACGCTTCAGTCTGTTGCAATACACATGTGCATTGCGATCTGATAATGGTAGTTACTAAATACGAGCTGCCACTTAATACTGAAGCATTTTCTTTGACCACTCATCTAGAAAATGACTGTAAAATATTTCGTCTTTACCCACGCCCCTTTCCTTGCTATCACGGTAACGTGATTTTTCAAACTAGGTGCAATATGAACTACTAGAATCATTTGCTTGCCATTAGAGTTTGTCAGCCAATTTCTACAGCCTTGGCGGCAAATGAACTGTTCGGTCGGGCTCAGCCGCGATATACAACGTCGATTTCGCATGCTCAGATGCACCTAGTTGTTCTTGCGGGAGCGCCTATGCAGTCTGCCAAGTGAGCAATGAGCTATTGTGTACAGGTCAGGTCCGCGTCGCAATTGCAGAACCTACGCCCCTGCGGCCAGCGAACGAGAACGAGAAATAAGGCAATCGGACCAGGATCTTATATCTCATGACGTCGCATTGTTCCGCCCGTTTAGACGCAAGCTTTTGACGCGGACCCCATATTTCCTTTAGCAGAATCACTCCGGAGGTCACCGTGAATGCGTCGCAGCTATCGCAAGGCTGCGTGAATACAAAGCTGTTGCAATGTGGGCCTATCTAACGTTTATTCAAATATGCGAGCTCCCATGAATAATCAGTTCTCGTACTTATCCATATTTCTGACCTCTGAGCTCGTGATTTTATCTAGAGGTGATAATCCATGTTTTCTGTTGAGGTTTTGAGACTGTGTCGTCGCCCTACTATAATACATAATTTTAAAGAAAAACTTTGCGTAATGTCTGTTTATTCCTTGCTTTCAAGCCAAAAATGTACGATAACAACCACGACAATACCACAGAGTAACAATACCTACGCAGCAACCGTAGCGGACCTCACATGTGCCCAAGTTCAAAGCAGAATAGTCACGTGACAGTCGTATGATGCTACTGTTAACATTTTTCGTTAAGGTCTAAATGAGAATTTTACACGTATTTGTCGTGTTTTCTCACATTTATTTACTAACGACGGGGAAATGATGCTCATTTGTAGATGCTGTGGATGCAAACCCAAATTCGTCGGATAACAACATACTTCTTAGAGGCAAATACCACAAACTTCTTATTACAGTTATCCTGCTACTAAGAGGCGCTTATGTGATGGTTGAAGGCATAAAGTCATAGGGATAGTTTATGTAACTGTATGGCCATGAAGTCTCGATCCTTTCCTCCCTCTCCCGCCCCCCAAAAAGTGATACATTCACGTAACACGAATTCATGTTTATTGTCAACGTATGACACGCGTAAAGCTGAAATACTAAACACCTTTCCTGCCTCGGGCATGGATGTGTGTGATGTCCTTAGGTTAGTTAGGTTTAATTAGTTCTAAGTTCTAGGCGACTGATGATCTCAGACGTTAAGTCGCATAGTGCTCAGAGCCATTTGAACTAAACACCTTTTTCCAAACCTGTTTCACAGAGGAAGATCGCACTGCAGTTCCTTCTCTAAATCCTCGCACGAACGAAAAAAATGGCTGAAAACTAAATAAGTGTCCAAGGAATAGAAAAGCAACTGAAATCACTCAACAGAGGAAAGTCCACTGGACCTGATGGGATTCTATACAGAGTACGCGAAAGAACTTGCCCCCCTTCTAACAGCCGTGTACCTTAAGTCTCTAGAGGAACGGAAGGTTCCAAATGATTGGAAAAGAGCACAGGTAGTCCCCGTTTTCAAGAAGGGTCGTCGAGCAGATGCACAAAACTATACGCCTATATCTCTGACATCTGTTGTAGAATTTCAGAACATGTTTTTTGCTCGCGTATCATGTCATTTCTGGAAACCCGGAATCTACTCTGTAGGAATCAACATGGATTCCGGAAACAGCGTTCGTGTGAGACGCAACTCGCTTTATTTGTTCATGAAACCCAGAAAATATTAGATACAGGCTCCCAGGTAGATGCCATTTTCCATGACTTCATGAAGGCGTTCGATACAGTTCCGCACTGTCACCTGATAAAGAAAGAGCCTACGGAATATCAGACCAGCTGTGTGGCTGGATTGAAGAGCTTTTGGCAAACAGAACAGAGCATGTTTTCTCAATGGAGAGACGTCTACAGACGTTAAAGAAACCACTGGCGTGCCATAGGAGAGTATTATGGGACCATTGCTTTTCACAATATACATTAATGACCTAGTAGATATTGTCGGAAGTTCCATGCGGCTTTTCGCGTTTGATGCTGTAGTATACAGAGAAGTTGTATCATTAGAAAATTGCAGCGAAATGCAGGAAGATCTGCAGCGGATAGGCATTTGGTGCAGGGAGTGGCAACTGACCCTTAACATAGAAAAATGTAATGTATTGCGAACACGTAGAAAGAAGGATCATTTAGTTTATGATTATATGGTAGCGGAACAAACACTGGTAGCAGTTACTTCTGTAAAATATCTGAGAATATGCGTGCGGAACTATTTGAAGTGGAATAGTCTTATAAAACTAATTGTTGGTAAGGCGGGTGCCAGGTTGAGATTCATTGGGAGAGTCCTTAGAAATTGTAGTCCATCAACAAAGGAGGTCGCTTACAAACCGCTCGTTCCATCTATACTTGAGTATTGCTCATCAGTGTGGGATGCGTACCAGGTCGGTTTGACAGAGGAGATAGAGAAGATCCAAAGAAGAGCGGCGCGTTTCGTCACAGGGTTATTTGGTAAGCGTGATAGTGTTACGGAAATGCTTTGCAAACTCAAGTGGCAGACTCTGCAAGAGAGGCGCTCTGCATCGCGGTGTATCTTGCTGCCCAGGTTTCGAGAGGGTGTGTTTCTGGATGAGGTATCGAATATGTTGCTTTCCCCTACTTATACCTCCCGAGGAGATCACGAATGTAAAATCAGAGAGATTCGAGCGCGCACGGAGGCTTTCCGGCAGTCGTTCTTCCCGCGAACCATTCGCGGCTGGAACAGGAAACGGAGGTAATGACAGTGGCACGTAAAGTGCCCTCCGCCACACACCGTTGGGTGTCCAAACTATTTATCGTCCATGTTTCACTTCCATACATGGCTACACTCCATACAAATACTTTCAGAAACAACTTCCTGACACTTGAATCTATACTCGATTTTAACATATTTCTCTTCTTCAGAAATCCTTTCCTTGCCATTGCCAGTCTGCATTTTATATCCTCTCTACTTCTACTGCTCCCCAAATAGCAAAACTCCTTTACTACTTTAAGTGTCTCATTTTCTAATCTAATTCCCTCAGCATCACCCGACTCAATTCGACCACATTCCATTATCCTCGTTTTGCTTTTGTTGATGTTCATCTTATATCCTCCTTTCAAGACACTGTCCATTCCGTTGAACTGCTCTTCCAAGCTCCTTACTGTCTCTGACAGAATTACAATGTCATCGGTGAAGCTCAAAGTTTTTATTTCTTCACCAGGGATTTTAATACCTATTTCATTACTGGTTGCTCAATATACAGATTGAATAACATCGGGGAGAGGCTACAACCCCATCTCACTCCCTTCCCAACCACTGCTTCCCTTTCATGTCCCTCGACTCTTATAACTGCCATCTGGTTTCTGTACAAATTGTAAATAGCCTTTCGCTCCCTGTATTTTACCTCTGCCACCTTCAAATTTGAAAGAGAGTATTCCAGTCAACATTGTCAAAAGCTCATATTACATCGTAAAACGCTGCTGGCTGAGTTGTGTAATCTTTGTCCTCCAATTTGTCATGCTCCTGATGGTGCTACACATTTTTCTTTAGTGTTAAACTTTCATAATCGTTGATTTTGGCATGTCTAATTGGTTTTTTACACAACCCAAGTTGATGCTGTCAGAATTCTTTCGATTGTTTCTTTAATTCGCTGTATAGCCTCACGTCGTCGCCATGTGCGTTATGCATCCACAAAGTTTCCAGTTCTTTAGAACTTACCGACATGTAACCCGATGTTTGCTTGCTCTTGCGGTATTCGATTTTGAAATTTTCGAGCGAACTACTGGTGCACCTCTAGACAAGAAAAATGACGCAATCCGACACTAACAACACCCACACGTTCTTATACAGGAAAACAAAAACAGACCCACGTTACCAAAGACATGGATTATACTGACGTGACAGAAGTATGGAATAGCGATATGAGCATGTACAGATCGCGGTAGGTCCGCATCTCGTGGTCGTGCGGTAGCGTTCTCGCTTCCCACGCCCGGGTTTCCGGGTTCGATTCCCGGCGGGGTCAGGGATTTTCTCTGCCTCGTGATGACTGGGTGTTGTGTGATGTCCTTAGGTTAGTTAGGTTTAAGTAGTTCTAAGTTCTAGGGGACTCGTGACCATAGATGTTAAGTCCCATAGAGCTCAGAGCCATTTGAACCATTTGAACAGATGGCGGTAGTACCGCGTACACAAGGTATAAAAGGGCAGTCCATTGGAGGAACTGTCATTTATACTCAAGCGATTCATGTGAAAAGTTTTCCTATGTGATTATGGTCGCACAACGGAAATCAACAGACTTTGAACGCCGAATTGTAGTTGGAGCTGCACACATGGGACACTTGATTTCGGCAAGGGTTAGAGAATTCAATATTCCAGGATCCATAGTGTCAAGAGTGTGCCGATAATATCACATTTCAGACAGTACCTCTCATCACGGACAAAGCAGTGGCGGACGGGCCTCACTTAACGACCGAGAGAAGTGGCGTTTCCGCAGAGTTCAGACAGGTAACACTGTGTGAAGTGACAACAAAAATAAATGTGGGACGTACAACGAATGTATCCGTTAGGAAACTGCGGTGAAATTTGACGTTAATTGGCTATGCCAGAAGACGATCGACTCGAGTCCCTTTGGTAAAAGCATGACATCACCTGCAAGCGACTTTCTTGGGTTCTAAATTGTATCGGTTGGAACCTGGGCGACTGGAAAATCGTCTCCTCGTCAGCTGAGTCCAGATTTCAGTTGGTAAGAGCTGGTGGATAGGATTCGAGGGTGGTGCAGAGCCCACGAAGCCATTGACCCGTATTGTAAACAAGGCACTGTGCAAGCTGGTGCTGACTACACGATGGTGTGGGCCGTGTTTACATGGAATGGACAGGGTCCTCTGGTTCAGCAGAACCGATCATTGACTGGAAATAGTCGTGTTCGGCTACTTGGATAAAATTTTCAGCCATTCGTGGACTTCATGTGCACAAGCAATGGTGGAATTTTTTCGTTGATGACAATTCGCCGTGTTACCGGGCCACAGTAGTTCGCGGTTGGTTTATAAAACATTCTGTACAATTCGAGCAAATGATTTTGCCACTCAGATCGCCCGACAGGAATCCCATCGAACATTTAAGGGACACAATGAGTGGTCAGTTCGTGCACAAAATCCTGCAGCGGTAACACTTGCTGGAAAAAAGAAGGTACGACACGATATCAGGAGGTATCGCATGACTTTTTCCACCTCAGTGTGTGACGACGTATTACGTAAAATCATTCATTATTATTTGAAAATTGATCGAAATTCTATGACCATCCTATATTTATGAGCCGACCGGTAGATAAATTCAGTAATGTGAGGTATACTGCCAATCAATCCACTGAATGTATGCCCGCATCTCGTGGTCGTGCGGTAGCGTTCTCGCTTCCCACGCCCGGGGTCCCGGGTTCGATTCCCGGCGGGGTCAGGGATTTTCTCTGCCTCGTGATGGCTGGGTGTTGTGTGCTGTCCCTAGGTTAGTTAGCTTTAAGTAGTTCTAAGTTCTAGGGGACTAATGACCATAGATGTTAAGTCCCATAGTGCTCAGAGCCATTTTGAACCACTGAATGTATACACTTTTCGAGCAACGTTCCTATGCAACAACATTCAAACATGAAAGTCTGAATCATTTCCTTTGTACTATTCAGTTTTGCAAATCATTGTGCCTACTTTGCAGTAGTCACCAAATTTCTACGACAGGGGTGAATGATTATGTGCGCTTAATATTTTAGTTTCCCAAAGGATTAGCAAAGATTAAATGGACTTCATCAAAAAGTAAAAACGGAATAATTTAGTACCTGAAAATATTTCAAAGTCTCATAAATCGCTGCCGGCCGGTGTGGCCGAGCGGTTCTAGGCGCTTCAGCCTGGAACCGCGCGACCGCAACGGTCGCCGGTTCGAATCCTGCTTCGAGCATGGATGTTTATGATGTTCTTTGGTTAGTTAGGTTACAGTAGTACTAAGTTCTAGGGGACTGATGACCACAGATGTTAAGTCCCATAGTGCTCAGAGCCATTTTTGATCTCATAAATCGCTACTTTGCTCCAGTACGCAGCCTAAAAAATAGTGCTGGATATTCCTTCTTTTCGCATAAAAATAGGGAAAACATCGGCATTTAGCGATGTACTGACGTTCAAAATCCGCGGGGCGTTTTCCGACAAACCTTAGGTCGTTCCATGGTCAAAAAAAAAAAAAAAAAAAAAAAAAAAAAGAAATGGTTCAAATGGCTCTGAGCACTATGGGACTTAACATCTGTGGTCATCAGTCCCCTAGAACTTAGAACTACTTAAACCTAACTAACCTAAGGACATCACACACATCCATGCCCGAGGCAGGATTCGAACCTGCGACCGTAGCAGTCGCGCGGTTCCGGACTGAGCGCCTAGAACCGCGAGACCACCGCGGCCGGCCGTCCCATAGTCATCCGGCTGGTGGAGTCGGTGTAGCTTGGAGCGACTTCTGAAAGCGACGTCATTGCTACAGGTTCTAGCGGCCTTACAAGGTAGACACGAGTAAGGATTCAACTGATGTTTTGCATTTTGTTAATTTGGGCTGAATTCCAAAATTCTGTATAACTCTGAGGATCGTAATGTAAATGGAAGCCACTCGTGGGACGACTGCTCTGTTTGAACAAAAACCACTTTTATAGCGCATTTATTAAACCGGTGCTAAAAACAAAAAAAACCTAAAATTACTAACATAAAAATTGAATAGAATGTCGTGCTGGTGTGTACCGGGCGACTGCATTTGATCTGGGAAACACGAATCTGAAACCAGGTACTGCTAGTGCGGTGCGTGATGTGAGGAAAACGATCGAAGAATTCTCTCTGATCTTTTAACTAACTTGTTTCAATTAAAACATCGTCCTATATGGGAACTTGGCCTTGCTTCGAATAAGCTGACTCATTTGTTTCAAAAGATGTTTGTAAAAAAGTGTCTGAAACCAAGAGATGCAATACTTTCTTAACAGACGATTAACTCCTGGATTTTGGCTCTTCACAAAACGTTTTATTTCACTCCAAATAAAATACGTTTAGCAAGACCAGACACATTATGACAACTGCTAGAGGAATGGCATAAGGCTAGAAAGTAAATTTAGAGTAACTTCATGTTACGGTCGAAAGTGTATGTTACGTTACATCACAACACACTTTTAATACGAGGAGATTTAGGTTGAAGAAACAAACAGCTTTCGGTCAGCAAACAATAGACCAAAGATATGACGATTACTTGCTGTCGACCTTTGAACAGGCAGCGAATTCAAGAGAGTTACATCACAGAGTTGTCCTCTAGTTTTTTTCAGAATTTTCTTGCGCAACGTTGTTAAGACCTGAAACTTCCTGGCAGATTAAAACTGTGTGCCCGACCGAGACTCGAATTCGGGACCTTTGCCTCTCGCGGGCAAGTGCTCTACCAACTGAGCTACCGAAGCACGACTCACGCCCGGTACTCACAGCTTTACTTCTGCCAGGTCCCGAGTTCGAGTCTCGGTCGGGCACACAGTTTTAATCTGCCAGGAAGTTTCATATCAGCGCACACTCCGCTGCAGAGTGAAAATCTCATTCTTGTTAAGACCTGTGATTGAAGCTCTTAAGTTGTCGCGCACTGTGTGCACTCGCGGTGTCGAAAACGTCCAGTGACGACCGTCTACACGTTCTTTTTCCCCGCGGCGTTAGGCACGAGGGAAATTAATTTATTTTCCATATCGCCACTGGTGGTGAAACGTGTGTTTCGTATGTGCTACTGGTACGAAATAGTAATTCGTGATGCGTTTTCATTCCGGCTTAAATAAGTCAGAAAAATTAAAGCAAATGTAGCATCAAAAGCAAATTGTGGAATAAGTATTCTATGACCAAAAGGTTATCTCTTTGATTGATCTTATGGAATTTGGAAAAGAAAAACATTACATCGGAAATACAAAACACATTCTAAAAGGAGCCCCGGCAGACGTCTAGTCATTCCTCTTCTAGTCCTAATCTCACACCCTGTGAGTGCCATTTCTTCCGACCTCTCAAAAACTATGAGGACACATTCTCCATATTCTAGCAAGTTCTGTTCCTCAGCGTACTAGGAACAGTTGCAGAAAATGTGTTCCAAAATGGAAATAACGCGGTTACGAAACAGTGTCGATATATTGCCTTGTTCTGTGTGGGAGGGTCGTGACATAGATGTTAGGCTGTACCCGTTTGCTATGGCCTATAAGTCTGTTTATCACTATTATTTCCAAATTATGGTTCTTACTACCAAGAAACTTTGTAAAGGCGAGATGTGCTGTCGAGCTGTTTCTAGTATTTCTAAACTTTTCCACTGTTTATACAGTTCAAGGATTTACAGCAAATATTATCCTCCCAGCACTGTTCTGCGTAATGAATATTTAGGGACTGTGTGGAATTGTCGTAGAATATTATCCTACGTAACAACAATGAATGAATGTGTACAAGGAAAGCAGACTTCGTGATAAATGGAATGCAGGCTTTCTCGGCGAATTGCCTTCATGAAATATTTGCCTGAAGACGAAGCCTAGGAAACTCGTCGAAACGTTGCGACAACAGTATGCCACGACTCGGCTGATAACACGAAGAGATTTTATCAAAATTCTGATATTTGTCACAACCACATGCTGATACTATTGATTTAAAATATTGATGTGATGTACAATATGATTTTTCGAAATGGATTTGTACAGAGTCGGCTGTCTGATAAGAATAACTCTTTTTACTGTAAGACTATCATCGTTATGATCTGCTATACGGGAATTGAGAAGTGCTCCAGTCCTGTGAGACTTCGAAAACCGATGTCGCTAATTCGAATATCACATTTGAGATAAAGACCCAGTTTCGCGTTTCGGATCGTCTCGCATCGACGGCACCAGAGACGTGAATAAGAACACTTGCTAATTGTTCTCGGAAAAAATTATCGGCTTCCGCTTGTTTCCAACTGTCTCTTACCATGAACAATCGCACAACGGTCTACACTTGCTGTACGAAAAGGAAAGATTGCATTGAAAGATGTAGTCAACGAAACTCATATTGGATTATGCATAGTTCATACTTACATTAACATATGCCAGATTCTTTCACTGTCGGTTGTAAAAGTAGAAGTAAAGATAACTTAATGAGGTTATTGTTTCTAGCGAATAAGGACGGAAGCAGTGGAGTATGATGCTTAATCGGGAAGATGAAAATCAAGCATGCAAATAGTTCCTATTTTTATGAATTAAGTATCTTGTTTTGTGATATGGCGTTAGTATTGTCACCAACAATATTTCATAAAATTTCATTTTATCTATTGTTAAAATGCCTGCTAGTGTTGCAGTGTAGAATTTTTATGCTGCTAGCAGGACAAAAAAAATTCTATATTCGTATTTCCAAACGTTTCTATTGCCAGACAGTCGTTATATTGTGACGTTACGAATACATAGGTCACTAAAATCGTTCTTATTTATTACATAACGTGTTGCAGCTGATAGGTAACTAACACCTCCTATTTTGTCATATATAGGCATTGTTGGAGACCGTGGCTGTTATATAAAGTAAATTGTTGATGGTGTACAGCAACCAGCCACAAATTGGTTTCAGGTTACTTTATTCAAAAAGTAGCGTTACTACGGTAAAACTACTGTCACATCGTAATTAACATTTTATTTTCAGCATATTGACATCATTTACCGTCTTATTAAAAGAGTGACAGTTATAAGACAGTCTACAACTACGTAATATGGGCGTCACATCAATCTAGACAGATTTGAAAATGGCGGTAAAGCCAAAACAGTCTGTCGTGAATAAAGATTACTTATCATAAGCAGCTATTTGGTGCATCTGACTCTGACTAGTTTCTCATTAATTATTCTATCTACACATCTACCTCTTCCGAATTCTTCAGAAGCACCACATTTGGAAAGCTTCTATTCTTTCTTGCTTGAACTCCTTATGGTCCAAGTCTCACTGCAGAAAGAGGCTCCCCTCCTGAGAAATACTTTCAGGAAAACCTGAGACACAAATGTAAGTTTGATGTAAACAGATTTCTCTTTTCCGCAAACGTTTTACTTGTTGCTGCCAGTCGGTATTTTATAGCCACATCTATTTCGGCCACCATCGCTTATTTACCTGTCCAAATATAAAATAACCTAATCGGTTACTTCCAGTGTTTCATTTTCTAATCTAATTTCCTTGGCATCGCCTGATTTATTTGCGCTACATGTGAGTACCCTTGGTTTACTTTTGCTGATGTTCATCTTATAGCCTCTTCTCAGGACATATACAAAGAGTTAGGTGTGTAAGTCCAGATATTTCTAGGTTGGTTAGCACCTCCAAGTACGCAAGGCACAAATGCTTATTTTCCTCAGGGCTGCAGGCCAGGTATCGAAGAGTGGACGCATAGACGCAGAACAGATAGTCCATAGGCATCGTCCACTTCGTGGCACAATTACGACCACGCAAAAATCGTCAGGTAGTAAATTATATGATGTGTTTGCGGGAAGACTGTTAGACGCAGAGGAAAAACAGGTTAAAAAAATGGTTCAAATGGCTCTGAGCATTATGGGACTTAACATCAGCGGTCTTCAGTCCCCTAGAACTTAGAACTACTTAAACCTAACTAACATAAAGACATCACACACATCCATGCCCGAGACAGAATTCGAACCTGCGACCGTAGTAGCAGGGAGGTTCTGGACTGAAGCGCCTAGAACCGCTCGGCCACCGCGGCCGGCCACTGTCACCAGCCATAGCTAACTTTTTCATGGAAGATTTCGAAGAACGAGCGTTGAACAGTGGTCCCTTACGTCCATCCTGTTTCTTCAGGTATGTTGAAGATAATTTGGCCACATGGCAGTGAGGCACTGCATCAGTTTGTTGATCATTTGAATGGTATACACCAGAACATAAGACTTACAGTGGAGGTGGAGAAGGATGGGAAGTTATCCTTCTTAGATGTGCTGGTGGAGCGAAAAATCAGATGGACGTCTCGGACATTCCGTGTACAGAAAACTGGCGCAAACAGATTTATATCTAAACGCAAGTAGTTTTCACCACCCAGCTCAGAAGAGAGCTGTGCTGAATACCTTGGTACACAGAGCAAAAACTATTTCGGACAAGGATCATCTCGGCTCCGAGATTAACCATCTGACGACGGTATTCAGAAAAAATGGATATTCTGATCGTGATATTAGATTTATTCTGGCGAAGAAACCTAGGACGCACGCTGTTCGAACAGATCAAGACGACCAACACATCGCGCGGCTACCATTCTGCCGTGCAACGACCAGCAAGATCGGTTGAGTCCTGAGCCGGCAGGGAATCAGACCAGTCTTCCGGCCACGCAGGAAGATTAAGGAGATGTTGCGACCCGTGAAAGATAATCTTGGCCTGAGAGTACCGGGAATTTACAGCATTCCTTGCGAATGTGGCAAAAATTATATAGGGCAGTCTATAAGAACAGTTGCCGATCGCTGTGTGGAATATCAGCGTCACCTGGAATACAGGTATCTAGAAAAATCAGCGGTGGCTGAGCATAGTTTGTTAAATAAACATAAGGTTTTATTCGATGAAACAAGAATACTTGCTCAAACTTCAAACTGTTGGGACTCCGTCATCAGGGAAGCTGTTGAAATTAGACTATGCGAAAATAATTTCAACAGACTCCGGATATGCACTCAGCAATGCATGGAAGCGCGCAGTTGATACAGAAAGAGCGCAGAAGGAGACTTGTTACATTCCTCGCAGTTCTCCGCCTGTTGCGATGGATAGCGCTGCAAGCAACGCTGGATAAAGCGCGGCCGGCCGGGGTGGCCGAGCGGTTCTAGGCGCTACAGTCTGGGACCACGCGACCGCTACGGTCGCAGGTTCGAATCCTGCCTCGCGCATGGATGTGTGTGACGTTAGGTTAGTTAGGTTTAAGTAGTTCTAAGTTCTAGGGGAATGATGACCTCAGAAGTTAAGTCCCATAGGGCTCAGAGCCATTTGAACCATTTGATAAAGCGCGCAAACAAAATCTATGGACATAGAGGCCGCCACCTCCGTACGCGCCGTTTTCACTGTGACGTCATCCAGCCAATGAGAATCCGTCCACTGCTTATAAAAGCGGAAGCCTGACCGGCCAACGACTGCCAGTTTTACTCCTGGTGAAGATGACGGAGGTAGTCATCGAAAGCTCGGGACTTTATCCGAATTTCACGCGGCAAGTAAACAGAACTTTATATGCAATATTATGCCCTACTAACGTGTTTGACGTTTCTGCGAACATCCCGTTTGTAACCCACTGCATGCGGAAACATTTCTGAACGTAACAAGTTTGTTTGTGTGGCCATCCTCCGCAGCAAGCATATAAATACTTGTTTTGCAAATCAAACTGCCTTTTCCTGTTGCTGTTTATTTTATTTAATCCATACGCGTTTCGCCTTCTACTGTTTTAAGGCATCATCAGTGGGATTCATAATGATACAGTTTTGTTAGTTATAGATTACCAAACAGTTCACTTCGCGATTTTTTGTAAAAAATGTAATTACTTCGATTTGCTGATCTGCATTTCCTCACATCGGGTCTGGAGGTTGCACTACCACTTTTATCACTGTTGTATATTCACCTTTTCGTGTTTTCGCCATCGACACACTGTTCAGCATGTTTCTCACTCTTTTCTGTGGTGGACTATCGTTTTTCTGTCACTCGATACAACTATTTCGTCGTACACTTCCTGTGTACGCAAAAAGGACAAATATAAAAATAGTGTTCAATGCAATAATAATAGAACAAAACATCTTTACACTCACTCATCCATGACCCCTCCACAGACTACTGAAACGAAAAGTCAAAACAGTTGTCACCAAAGTTTCAGCCACTCGCTAACAGCTAGTAGAACCACCCCACCCCTACGAAAAAAAAAATGACGATGGAACATGTAATGGAATCGCAATATTTACGCTGTGACAAGAAGTGTACGACGAAATAGTTTTTTTTTTCCTTTACTGTATTTCGATTCCCCCCGAAGGGGGGGGGGGGGGGGCGTGCTGTCAGCAGCTTATTACGCTGCTCTGCAGCCTAAAGACTTTTTAAAATGTAAGGAGAAGTTAAGATACGATAAAAGCAGGCGATAAAACGGGGACTTAAATTGTAAAACTGCGGAAAATTGGGGAATGTTAAAACATAAAGCAAAGGGTTGGCAAAGCGAATAAAAATACGCAGTATGCAGACAGATAACATAGTAGATATACAATTAAAAATCATGGCGACAGTCTGGTTTCTGTTCGTAAGAGATGTCAAATCACACCCAGCGACAGTATGATGACCATTCGCAACTCTTCGGAAAAGACACACAACACTACGAAATAGTTGTATAGAGTGACAGAAGAACGATAGTCCACCACAAAAAAGAGTGAGAAACATGCTGAAAAGTGTGTGGATGGCCAAAACACGAAGAGGTGAATATACACTGCTGACCATTAAAATTGCTACACCACGAAGATGACGTGCTACAGACGCGAAATTTAACCGACAGGAAGAAGATTCTGTGATATGCAAATGATTAGCTTTTCAGGCCGTTCACACAAGGTTGGCGCCGGTGGCGACACCTACAACGTGCTGACAAGAGGACAATTTCCAAGCGATTTCTCATATACAAACAGCAGTTGACCGGCGTTGCCTGGTGAAACGTTGTTGGGATGCCTCGTGTAAGGAGGAGAAATGCGTACCATCACGTTTCCGACTTTAATAAGGGTCGGATTGTAGCCTATCGCGATTGCGGTTTATCGCATCGCGACATTGCTGCTCCCGCTGGCCGAGATCCAACGACTGTTAGCGGAATATGGAATCGGTGGGTTCAGTAGGGTAATACGGAACGCCGTGCTCGATCCCAACGGCCTCGTATCACTAACAGTCGAGATGACAGGCATCTTATCCCCATGGCTGTAACGAATCGTGCAGCCACGTCTCCATCCCTGAGTCAACAAATGGGGACATTTGCAACACAACAACCATCTGCACTAACAGTTCGACGACGTTTGAAGCAGCATGGACTATCAGCTAGGAGACCATGGCTGCTGTTACCCTTGACGCTGCATCACAGACAGGAGCGCCTGCGATGGTGTACTCAACGAAGAACCTGGGTGCATGAATGGAAAAACGTCATTTTTTCGGATGAATCCAGGTTCTGTATATAGCATTATGATGGTCGCATCCGTGTTTGGCGACATCGCGGTGAACGCACATTGGAAGCGTGTATTCGTCATCGCCATACTGGCGTATCACCCGGCGTGATGGTATGGGGTGCCACTGATTACTCGTCTTGGTCACCTCTTGTTCGCATTGACGGCACTTTGAACAGTGGACGTTACATTTCAGATGTGTTACGACCCGTGGCTCTACCCTTCATTCGATCTCTGCGAAAGCCTACATTTCAGCAGGATAATGCACGACCGCATGTTTCAGGTCCTGTACGGGCCTTTCTGGATACAGAAAATGTTGGACTGCTGCCCTGGCCAGCACATTCTCCAGATCTCTCGCCAATGGAAAACCTTGGTCAATGGTGGCCGACCAACTTGCTCGTCACAATCTACTCTGTTGTGTTGAATCTGCATGGGCAGCTGTACCTGTACTCGCCATCCAAGCTCTGTTTGACTCAATTCCCTGGCGTATCAAGGCCGTTACTACAGCCGGAGGTGGTTGTTCTGGGTACTGATTTCTCAGGATCTATGCCCCCAAATTGCATGTAAATGTAATTACATGTCAGTTCTAGTATAATATATTTGTCCAATGAATACCCGTTTATTATCTGCATTTGTTCTTGCTGTAGCAGTTTTCATGGCCGGTAGTGTAGAACAGTGATAAAAGTGATAGTGCGTCCTCCAGACCAGATGTGAGGGAACGCAGATCGGCAAACCGCAAGTAATTACATTTTTTTTTCAAAAAATTGCGAAGTGAACTGTTTGACAATCTATAACTAACAAAACTGTATCATTATAGATCCCACTGATTATGCCTTAAAACAGTAGAAGGCGAAACGCGTATGGATTAAATAAAGTAAATAGGAGCAGGAAAAGGCAGATCGATTTGCAAAACAAGTATTTCTGTACGTCATTCTTGCATTCGAGGCGCCAGATTTGCACCTGGCGGCCGAAATTGGAACTAATTTTTTTTTTTTTTTTTTCCGGCGTAAATCGTTTCCGCATCGATGCACTAGAATATCTACCGAGTTTCGCAGCAGTGCGGTAACAATTGCAGCCGACAGTGGACGTCTGCGAGTAGGTGAGTCGAAGTGCGGCCACCCGGTACGCGAAGTGGTGCGCTGGGAGAGTGGCGGGCGGGCGCGGCACGTGTGGGCGACCACGGCCAGCCGCCGCCGCCGCCCGCGCGTCCTTCGCGCTCGGCTGACACGAGCGACGCCCTCTGCCGCCGCAGAGCGCACCAGAGTTCAGCGCCGCGGCCAATGTCAGCGCCGGCGGGCCGCGGTGTGACGCCAGCGGGCGAGGCGGCGCCCGGCGCGGCCCCAGGCAACACCGACTCAAGGGAAGGCCTCGGCGCTTGTTGGTGACGTCACGTCAGCTAGGCACGGCGAACGCCGGGTCCGTCGCACGCAGAAACGCCTGGCCGTGCTTATCACTGTAAATCTCTTATTTTTGGACAAAATGTTTGGTACTGTTCTGGATTCTGCAGTTTTATTTAGATGAAAGATTTTCTTACTGTCGTAAAACTACAAATGAAGATCATAGTTCTGTATTACTGAATCCTGTCGAAACAAACGTAGATCAATATGAGAAGATGCTTTGTCCCATTGCAAGCTTCGGAAATTTTACATTCAAGTAACTACGAGGGCAGTTCAATAAGTAATGCAACACATTTTTTTTTCTCGGCCAATTTTGGTTGAAAAAACCGGAAATTTCTTGTGGAATATTTTCAAACATTCCCGCTTCGTCTCGTATAGTTGCATTGACTTCCGACAGGTGGCAGCGCTGTATGGAGCTGTTAAAATGGCGTCTATAACAGATGTGCGTTGCAAACAACGGGCAGTGATCGAGTTTCTTTTGGCGGAAAACCAGGGCATCTCAGATATTCATAGGCGCTTGCAGAATGTCTACGGTGATCTGGCAGTGGACAAAAGCACGGTGAGTCGTTGGGCAAAGCGTGTGTCATCATCGCCGCAAGGTCAAGCAAGACTGTCTGATCTCCCGCGTGCTGGCCGGCCGTGCACAGCTGTGATTCCTGCAATGGCGGAGCGTGCGAACACACTCGTTCGAGATGATCGACGGATCACCATCAAACAACTCAGTGCTCAACTTGACATCTCTGTTGGTAGTGCTGTCACAATTGTTCACAAAAATCTGAACGAACTTCTCCTTCTTCATGACAACGCAAGACCTCACACAAGTCTTCGCACCCGAGAGGAGCTCACAAAACTTCAGTGGACTATTCTTCCTCATGCACCCTACAGCCCCGTTCTCGCACCGTCGGATTTCCATATGTTTGGCCCAATGAAGGAGGCAATCCGTGGCAAGCACTACGCGGATGATGAAGAAGTTATTGATGCAGTACGACGTTGGCTCCGACATCGACCAGTGGAATGGTACCGTGCAGGCATACAGTCCCTCATTTCAAGGTGGCGTAAGGCCGTAGCATTGAATGGAGATTACGTTGAAAAATAGTGTTGTGTAGCTAACAGATTGGGGAATAACCTGGTGCATTTCAATGCTGAATAAAACAACCCCTGTTTCAGAAAAAAAAATGTGTTGCATTACTTATTGAACTGCCCTCGTATATTTACTTGATCCATTTTGCTATCGAAACTTAGCCCAACCCCCTTACAATTTACTCGTTTCTTTTTGTTGTGACTTGGCAAGACAGCCAGGTCACTATGCGAGGATGCCGAAAGGCACGCGATTAAGCTCACGCAGGCTGGCGTGAGGTCTGGAACAGATCAGAGAAATAAGACTAGCCAAACAAGAGTAACTGGTTGAATACTTAACTTTAATCCACAATTGGTGAACATCGCTCTTGTTGATACATTATATAATCTCAATATAAACTGGTAATGGCGCCTTGCTAGGTCGTAGCAAATGACGTAGCTGAAGGCTATGCTAACTATCGTCTCGGCAAATGAGAGCGTAGTTGTCAGTGTAGCATCGCTGGCAAAGTCGTCTGTACAACTTGGGCGAGTGCTAGTACGTCTCACTAGACCTGCCTTGTGGCGGCGCTCGGTCTGCCATCACTGACAGTGGCGACACGCGGGTCCGTCGTATACTAGCGGACCGCGGCCGATTTAAAAGCTACCACCTAGCAAGTGTGGTGTCTGGCGGTGACACCACACTTTTATTTATTTATTTATTTTCGTTTGACATCGTCAGTGGAAATGTGAACTAATTTACATGTGTAAGTGTCCAGCTGTTGCCAGTCATTAGATTACAGCCCGCATCTCGTAGTCGTGCGGTAGCGTTCTCGCTTTGCACGCCCGGGTTCCCGGGTTCGATTCCCGGCGGGGTCAAGGATTTTCTCTGCCTCGTGATGGCTGGGTGTTGTGTGCTGTCCTTAGGTTAGTTATGTTTAAGTAGTTCTAAGTTAGGTAGATGACCATTCTTTCTGGTAATTAGTCAGTAACACAATCCTCTGTTGTCTTTCCTTAACGTCAGCGTAACTGAAATGATCAAACCGTTTTGTTTAAATAACTTCATGTATGCATAACTTAGTATGTATTTGGAGTGTAACATTGTTTTTTTAATAAATGTTTTTATTAAAAAAAATAGATGTTAATTCACATAGTGCTCAGAGCCATTTGACCGTATCTTGTTTTTTAATCCAGAATTTCATACACTATCGAATACGTTTCTGAATTCGATCCAGTTGTGCACCTGAATTTGATATTTACAAAATATCGTGTTCGAATAAAGCAAGCCGTGTTTCACACGGGTATTATTTCCTGAGCCCGCGTTGATTCTTTGATTCCTACGCATTAAGTTTAAGTAGTTCTAAGTTCTAGGCGACTTATGACCACAGCAGTTGAGTCCCATAGTGCTCAGAGCCATTTGAACCATTAGATTACAGTCGTTTTCAACGAAAGGAATTCTAAACAGGAAACAAAATAGCTTCATACATCGAAAATACTGCTGAGCTTAAACTTTTTTAAATATGCACATTAGAAAAGATAAATATTCCCCTCCTGCAACTGAAAGGAGAAACTTTATAAGAAAAAAAGTGTTATTTGATAAAACAAGTATCTCTCTTTTGACTCTTCTTCTGTCCCCCACCCCCTCCCCCAACGTGTACAATCGCAAGATATTTCATTAACATTCAGTGCTCCTCACCCCATAGTCAACCAGGATACCTAAAGAAGAGCACCAATATGTTCACAGTTGCTTGTAAAAGCAACCCAGTACAAACGTAACTTCCTCAGATTTACAAATAAGGTAAAGAAGCACGAATTCTGTTGCTGCTGGACCATGAAGTTGTTTTTGTATGTCATTCCTTAAAAAAGTTAAGAAGTGTAATGAATTGCACAATTAATTGATTGCAGAAATCTCTCAGAACAATGTGTGTTGGTCAATTACCGCCAATAGTTTCACATTTTCCTGTGTCAGAGAGGGGGACACCACCATTATGAGTATGCCTGCAACAGACCTGGCGTTCGCCGTGCCTAGCTGACGTGACGTCACGAACAAGCGCCGACGCCTTCCTTTTAGTCGGTGTTGCCCGAGGCTGGCACCGCCAGACTCATGGAGGTAAGAATAAGGGGAGATGGCGCTACGTATCCCAGCCGTACTACGTTTTGAAGCCATGGGGGCGTGGCTCGCCGCCATGACAATCTGACCAAAACATTGCCAGTGTGCTATAGCGCTGCGTGTATTACAGTCGCTAATTGCACCATATACGCATCTAACGTTATCAGATTGGTTGTTTCAAAGTTTTTGTTTAAAATAAAATCTCGTAAAGGCAAAATTCCTCGTTTCTTCTGATTAAAAATAGTTTTTAATGTAATATTACGAATAGCTAGTCTTCAATGTAAACGATACAATTTTGTTAATTCAGTAATAAACGTGTATCACAAACTAAATAATAGAAACTGAAAACTAAGTTAGCTATACCCTCCCTCCAAAGGCCCATAAATACATCTTGTTTGTAATACGTACTGGAACATTTCAGTTACGTTACTACTGGGAAACACTGTTCATTACCACCAATATTTACTGAAATACGGTACATAGAATGGCAAATCTACAGAGTGTCCTGTTTAGGCCTATACTTTACGCCAGTTAATGTAGTGTTAGCTTTTAATTTGGTACATGATGAAGACAAAGTAAATTACTCAACACTTCGATTATCGACGATACGTACGTATTATACTGAAACGTGAACTTGAAAACTAAGAATTTAATTCTTTGAATTAACATACCTTTTGCAAATGTTTTGGCTGTGTAGGGAAAACTGATGGTACAGCATTTTCTCGGAGCCTTACAGTTGAAAGGGAAGTTCGGTCTATGTGCTCTTCTCGGAAATGCTGAGAACATGTAGTGCTCCATTTAGACGCACGCCAATTCTACCTCCTCACGGCATTCTCCCAGAGAGCTTTCCGACTTTAATTTTTAGCAAATCTAAAATCATACGGGAGAAAAACACGCTATAGTATAAGTACCGGTGTAGCACATGTTCATTCACAATGAAGTTGTAAAATCACACTTAACGAGACAACTTACACATGAAATGTTATTCCCTTCGATTTCGCATCACAATCAGAACGATTCGTACATCCGAACACCACACAAGTCACCATAATAGCGCAAAATCCTTCCAAAAGCGAGCGAGTAGCCTATGCACACAAGCTTACAGCAGCAATGTTTTGGTCGGATTGAGATGGCTACCCTCGGCTTCACATACCTTCGCAGCTGTGACGTCACGGCGTCTCCCTCTATTCTTACCTCCATGGCCAGACTGCGCCGCCGACTTCGCGACATTCCCACGACGACGGTCCATCTTTTCAAATCAGCACCCCAGAAAGTGCGCGTTCTCGGCGCGTCCCATCTCACCGCCCAACCGTACAGACTTCGGACAACGGTCGACTGATTTCATATCAGTCAGTTTTCTTCGGTCTAATCGGCCCACCTTGATGAAGTCTCATACTCCTTCACAGAGCGTAAGGGTACGATGCGGAAGACCCGCACCGCCGTACTAGGCAAGGTCCAAGTGGTTTGCCATTGCCTTCCTCCGACCGTAATGGGGATGAATGATGATGACAACAACACACAGTCATCTCGAGACAGGTGAAAATCCCTGACCCCCCCGGGAATCGAACCCGAGACCCCGAGCTCCGGAAGCGAGAACGCTGCCGCGAGACCACAAGCTGCAGACCTTACTCGCTAAAAGGCACCTAAAAACCTCGAAAACTTTTGATTGTTGTTTTCTCAGAATCAGTCGAATATCTACGGACAAGCCGAGACACGTTTTCACTTACAAGGGAACCTCCCCATCGCACCCCCCTCAGATTTAGTTACAAGTTGGCACAGTGGATAGGCCTTGAAAAACTGAACACAGATCAATCGAGAAAACAGGAAGAAGTTGTGTGGAACTATGAAAAAAAATAAGCAAAATATACAAACTGAGTAGTCCACATGCAGCATAGGCAACATCAAGGATAGTTTGGACTCAGGAGAGGCGTGGTCCCGTGGTTAGCGTGAGCAGCTGCAGATCGAGAGGTCCTTGGTTCAAGCCTTCCCTTGATTGAAAATTTTACTTCCTTTTTTTGGAAATTTATGATTTGTCCGTTCGTTTCGCAGGGATCGAATGAAGGGTAGAGCCACGGGTCGTAACACATCTGAAATGTAACGTCCACTGTTCATCGTGCCGTCAATGCGAACAAGAGGTGACCGAGACGTGTAACCAATGGCACCCCATACCATCACGCCGGGTGAGATGCCACTACGGCGATGACGAATACACGCTTCCAATGTGCGTTCACCGCGATGTCGCCAAACACGGATGCGACCATCATGATGCTGTAAACAGAACCTGGATTCATCCCAAAAAATGACGTTTTGCCATTCGTGCACCCAGGTTCGTCGTTGAGTGCACCATCGCAGGCGCTCCTGTCTGTGATGCATCGTCAAGAGTAACCACAGGCATGGTGTCCGATCTGGTAGTCCGTGCTGCTGCGAACGTCGTCGAACTGTTCGTGCAGATGGTTGTTGTCTTGCAGACGTCCCCATCGGTTGACTCAGGGATCGAGACGTGGCTGCACGATCCGTTACAGCCATGCGGATAAGATGCCTTTCATCTCGACTGCTAGTGAAACGAGGTCGTTGGGATTCAACACGGCGTCCCGTATTAACCTCCTGAACCTACCGATTCCATATTCTGCTAACAGTCATCGGATCTCGACCAACGCGAGCAGCAATGTCGCGATACGATAAACCGCAATCGCGATAGGTTACAATCCGACCTTTATCAAAGTCGGAAATGTGATGGTACGCATTTCTCCTCCTTACACGAGGCATCACAACAACGTTTCACCAGGCAACGCCGGTCAACTGCTGTTTGTGTATGAGAAATCGTTTGGAAACTTTCCTCACGTCTGCACGTTGTAGGTGTCGCCGCCGGCGCCAACCTTGTGTGAATGCTCTGAAAAGCTAATCATTTGGATATCACAGCATCTTCCTCCTGTCGGTTAAATTTCGCGTCTGTAGCACGTCATCTTCGTGGTGTATTAATTTTAATGGCCTGTAGTGTAGCTTCTTGCAGGTAGATGCATACTTGTGTCGATTCATTACGCCTTCCCAAATGACACAATCACCGAGGGAATGCCACGAAAACATTCCCCAGAGCATAGCGTTCCCTTCTTGTCGCAGGGTGCTAACGGCCAAAGGCTGTGTGTCCCATGACGCATAAAACGTGATTCACCTAAAAACGCCACCTGTCACCAGGCAGTGGACGTGTAGTTGCTGGACTGGCGAGTAAGTTACAGCCTTCGTCTTTGACGAACAGTCAGCATGGGTGCTTCAACCGGGCGCCTGTTGCGGAGGCTCATACGCAGCAACGTTCGCTGGACGGTTGTTAAGGAGACACTGCCGGTAGCACCTTCTTTAATCTGGGCCATCAGTAGCTCAACGGTTGCACGTCTTTTCGCCCGTATACACCTCTGCAAACGTCGTTCACGCTTGTCGTCTATGGGCCGTGGTGCACAACAGTTTCCTCGGCGCCGTTTTACCTTGCATTGTATACTTTAACCACTGGAGTACGCGAACAGTTCACAGACGAAATCACTCCATCCTGTGCTCGAAAGCCTACGGTCATGCCCTTTTGGACGCGATTCCGCATTCCAGCATATGCACTGTCTTTCGCGGTTCCCAACACGCGTTTTATACACTTCACGGTTAATTATGCTACTTGCCGCCTGTGAGTTGTTATTTCTACATCTACATTTATACTCCGCAAGCCACCCAACGGTGTGTGGCGGAGGGCACTTTACGTGCCACTGTCATTACCTCCCTTTTCTGTTCCAGTCGCGTGTGGTTCGCGGGAAGAACGACTGTCGGAAAGCCTCCGTGCGCGCTCGAATCTCTCTAATTTTACATTTGTGATCTCCTCGGGAGGTATAAGTAGGGGGAAGCAATATATTCGATACCTCAACCAGAAACGCACCCTCTCGAAACCTGGCGAGCAAGCTATACCGCGATGCAGAGCGCCTCTCTTGCAGAGTTTGCCACTCGAGCTTGCTAAACATCTCCGTAACGCTATCACGCTTACCAAATAACCCTGTGACGAAACGCGCCGCTCTTCTTTGGATCTTCTCTATCTCCTCCGTCAACCCGATCTAGTACGGATCCCACACTGATGAGCAATACTCAAGTATAGGTCGAACGAGTGTTTTGTAAGCCACCTCCTTTGTTGATGGACAACATTTTCTAAGGACTCTCCCAATGAATCTCAACCTGGTACCCGCCTTACCAACAATTAATTTTATATGATCATTCCACTTCAAATCGTTCCGTACGCATACTCCCAGATATTTTACAGAAGTAACTGCTACCAGTGTTTGTTCCGCTATCATATAATCATACAATAAAGGATCCTTCTTTCTATGTATTCGCAATACATTACATTTGTCTATGTTAAGGGTAAGTTGCCACTCCCTGCACCAAGTGCCTATCCGCTGTAGATCTTCCTGCATTTTGCTACAATTTTCTAATGCTGCAACTTCTTTGTATACTACAGCATCATCCGCGAAAAGCCGCATGGAACTTCCGACACATTTCTCGCTGACGTCGAACATAGCGGCGTTGACATTAATGTGACTGGTCCGTGTATTACACTATGCATGTTCTGTGTGTGTCTACTAAATTCAGTCATATCTCTATACTCAACACAGCATGTAATCTACACCTCAGGTAAAACTTGTATCAAAAACTCTAGGTCTGCATTATAACCCAAGAAATTATGCATTGCAAGTCAGCGTCAGTGAATTTTGATGCTTAATCACACTGTAGTGGGTACTTTTTTGTGCAGTAGCATGTGCGCATTAGCTCTCTACGAATTATTACTAATGTTTACTGTCGCTTTTATGCCAGTAGGATGGTGATCCTATTAGTCGTATGTGAAATATCCTCGCCGCAAGATGAAATCAATGCCTTCTCTGCGCGATAGCAATGGAAATACTATCGACGAATGCGCTGCCAAAGCAAAGTTACTGAATACACCCTTCAGAAATTCCTTCACAAAAGAAGACGAAGTAAATATTCCAGAATTCAAATCAAGAACAGCTACGAGCATGAGTAAAGTAGAAACAGATATCCTCGGAGTAGTGAAACATCATAAATCACTTAACAACAGCAAGTCTTCCGGTACAGACTATGTACCAGTTCGGTTCCTTTCAAAATATGCTGGTACAATAGATCCATACTTATCAGTCATATATAACCGTTCCCTCGAGGAAAGATCTGTACCCAAAGACTGTAAAGTTGCACAGGTCACACCAATATTCAAGAAAGGCATTAGGAGTATTCCACTAAATTACAGGCCCATATCATTAACGTCGATATGCAGCAGGATTCTGGAACGTCGATTGTATTCGGTCATTATTCATTGCCTCGAAGAGAATGGTCTACTGACGCACAATCAACAAGGATTTAGAAAACATCGTTCTTGTGTAACACAACTAGCTCTTTACTCAGACGAAGTATTGAGTGGTATTGACAAGTGATTTCAAATTGATTCTGTATTTCTAGATTTCCAGAAGGCTTTTGACACTGTACCACACAGGCGGCTTGTAGTGAAAATGGATGCTTATGGAATATCGTCCTAGTTGTGTGACTGGATTCGTGATTTCCTGTCAGAGAGGTCACAGTTCGCTGTAATTGACGGAAAGTCATCGAGCAAAACAGAAGCGATTTCTGGCGTTCCCCAAGGTGCTGTTATACGCCCTTCGCTGTTACTCATCTATATAAACGATTTAGGAGCCAATGTGAGCAGCCGTCTTAGGTTGTTTGCAGATGACGTTGTCGTTTATCGACTAGCAAAATCATCAGAGGACCAAAACAAATTGCAAAACGGTTTAGGTTCAAATGGCTCTGAGCACTATCGGACTTAAAATCTAAGGTCATCAGTCCCCTTAGAACTACTTAAACGTAACTAACCTAAAGATATCACACACATCCATGCTTAGGGCAGGATTCGAACCTGTGACCGTAGCGGTCGCGCGGATCCAGACTGAAGCGCCTAGAACGATTTAGGAAAGGTATATATAAGGTGCAAAAATTGGCAGTTGATCCTAATAAGGAAACGTGTGAGTGCTAGAAGGAACCTGTTAAACTTCGATTACACGATAAATCAGTCAAACCTAAAGGCCGTAATTCAATTAAATACTTATGAATTACAATTACGAACAACTTAAACTGGAAGGATGAATAGAAAATGTTGTGGGGAAGGCTAACCAAAGACTGCGTTTTATTGGCAGGACACTTAGAAAATGTAACAGTTCTACTAAACGACCTACACTACGCTTGTCCGTCCTCTTTTAGACTGCTGCTGCGCGGTGTGGGATCCATACTAGATAGGACTGATGGAGTACATTGGGAAAGTCTAAAGAACGGCAGGACATTTTTGTATTATCGAGAAATAGGGGAGAGAGTGTCACAGAAATGATACAGGATTTGGGGTGGACATCATTAAAACAAATGCGTTTTTAGTTACGGCGGAATCTTCTTGCTAAATTGCGATTACCAACTTTCTCCTCCGAATGCGAAAATATTTTGTTGACACCGACCTATTCAGGGAGATGCGATCATCATAATAAAATAAGAGAAATTAGAGCTGGCACGGAAAGGTACAGGTGTTCGTTCTTTCCGCGCGCTGTACGGGATTGGAACAATACAGAATTAGTGTGAAGGTGATTTAAATGTGATTTGCAGAGTATCCATGTAGATGTCAATGTAGAAAACAGTTTGCAGAGTATGGATGCAAATACACACACAGATGTAATTTAAAATGCTAGCAGCATCGGCTTTGCAGGTGTGGTGTGCGATGTAAAGGTGCAATCCCCAAGTTCGACGTGAACTCACCCATCGCCCATAAACGTTCACCTACACGGTGTAATGATATAACTGAGCGACTGTGTCCGATGTTCAGCCGAATCTTCTGATATTCCGAACATAGTGAGGTTCAAATTTAATCGAATATTTGGAAGGAGAAACACACTGCTCCCTTGAACCACCCTTTAGAAAAATTAATGAATTACTGTGCTGATAAACCTCTTACATTATTTGATTTTCAAATAGCTGAGCAAAACTGAACGTACTCAGACATTTCTCTCTTTACTTATTCTGATCAACACTAAACTGACACACAATATTTTTAGCACAACGCAATCTGACTTTCAATAATCCCTACAAATGAATGGCCCTGACTAACAATAACCTATACCTTTCATGAATCACTTACCTCACAAAAATCTTAGTTACTCGAACTACTGCAATACAGCGAGCGCCAATACTGCCAGCTAAATAAAAGATTCTAACTATATATATATATATATATATATATATATATATATATATATATATATATATATATATATATTAGTTCATGACGTCCAGTCTTACAAATTTCTTTTTTGTGACGGACACACGTCCAGATCGTCCGCTCTCAAAGCTCTGCCATCTCTCTCCCCCCAACCACCACTGCTGTCCAGCACTACTAAGCGAATATTGCAACACTGCCAACACTGAATATGGAAGTTAATAGGAATATAAAAAAAGGGAGGAAGGTTTACCTGTTTAGCAAGAGTAATAGAAGGCAGACTTCAGACTACCTAACAGATCAAAACGAAAATTTCTGTTCCGGCACTGACAATGTTGAGTGTTTATGGAAAAAGTTCAAGGCAATCGTAAAATGCGTTTTAGACAGGTACGTGACGAGTAAAACTGTGAGGGACGGGAAAAACCCACCGTGGTTCAACAACAAAGTTAGGAAAGAGAGCTTCACTCAAAGTTTAAACGCAGCCAAAACCTGTCAGACAAACAGAAGCTAAACGATGACAAAGTTAGCGTAAGGAGGGCTATGCGTGAAGCGTTCAGTGAATTCGAAAGTAAAATTCTATGTACCGACTTGACAGAAAATCCTAGGAAGTGCTGGTCTTACGTTAAATCAGTAAATGGCTCGAAACAGCATATCCAGACACTCCGGGATGATGATGGCATTGAAACAGAGGATGACACGCGTAAAGCTGAAATACTAAACACCTTTTTCCAAAGCTGTTTCACAGAGGAAGACTGCACTGCAGTTCCTTCTCTAAATCCTCGCACAAACGAAAAAATGGCTGACATCGGAATAAGTGTCCAAGGAATAGAAAAGTAACTGGAATCACTCAACAGAGGAAAGTCCACTGGACCTGACGGGATACCAATTCGATTCTACACAGAGTACGCGAAAGAACTTGCCCCTCTTCTAACAGCCGTGTACCGCAAGTCTCTAAAGGAACGGAAAGTTCCAAATGATTGGAAAAGAGCACAGGTAGTCCCGGTTTTCAAGAAGGGTCGTCGAGCAGTTGCGCAAAACTATAGACCTATATCTCTGACGTCGATCTGTTGTAAAATTTTAGAACATGTTTTTTGCTCGAGTATCATGTCGTTTTTGGAAACCCAGAATCTACTCTGTAGGAATCAACATGGATTCCGGAAACAGCGATCGTGTGGGACCCAACTCGCTTTATTTGTTCATGAAACCCAGGAAATATTAGATACAGGCTCCCACGTAGATGCTATTTTCCTTGACTTCCGGAAGGCGTTCGAAACATTTCCGCACTGTCGCCTGATAAACAAAGTAAGAGCCTACGGAATGTCAGACCAGCTGTGTGGCTGGATTGAACAGTTTTTAGCAAACAGAACACAGCATGTTGGCCTCAATGGAGAGACGTCTACAGACATTAAAGTAACCTCTGGCGTGCCACAGGGGAGTGTTATGGGACCACTGCTTTTCACAATATATGTAAATGACCTAGTAGATAGTGTCAGAAGTTCCATGTGGCTTTTCGCGGATTATGCTGTAGTATACAGAGAAGTTGCAACATTAGAAAATTGTAGCGAAATGCAAGAAGATCTGCAGCGCATAGGCACTTGGTGCAGGGAGTGGCAACTAATCCTTAACATAGACAAATGTAATGCACTGCGAATACGTAGAAAGAAGGATCCTTTATTGCATGATTATATGGTAGCGGAACAAACACTGGTAGCAGTTACTTCTGTAAAATATCTGGGAGTATGCGTACGGAGCGATTTGAAGTGGAATGATCATATAAAATTAATTGTTGGTAAGGCGGGTACCAGGTTGAGATTCATTGGGAGAGTCCTTAGAAAATGTAGTCCATCAACAAAGGAGGTGGCTTACAAAACACTCGTTCGACCTATACTTGAGTATTGCTCATCAGTGTGGGATCCGTACTAGATCGGGTTGACGGAGGAGATAGAGAAGATCCAAAGAAGAGCGGCGCGTTTCGTCACAGGGTTATTTGGTAAGCGTGATAGCGTTACGGAGATGTTTAGCAAACTCAAGTGGCAGACTCTGCAAGAGAGGCGCTCTGCATCGCGGTGTAGCTTGCTGTCCAGGTTTCGAGAGGGTGCGTTTCTGCATGAGGTATCTAATATATTGCTTCCCCCTACTTATACCTCCCGAGGAAATCACGAATGTGAAATTAGACAGATTTTGAGCGCGCACGGAGGCTTTCCGGCAGTCGTTCTTCCCGCGAACCATACGCGACTGGAACAGGAAAGGGATAATGAGAGTGGCACGTAAAGTGCCCTCAGCCACTCACCGTGGGGTGGCTTGCGGAGTATAAATGTAGATGTAGATAGATGTTGTAGACAATGTATTTACTTTAATAGTGTTCGAAAGTCATAATATATATATCAGATCATGACATCCAGTCTTACAAATTTCGTTTTTCTGACGGACACACGTCTGGATTGTCCGCTCTCAAAACTCTACTATCATTCTTCCCACATCCACCACTGCTGGCGGCTCACATCCAACCGCGCAACGCTACGCGCTGTTCACATCCAACTGCCCAACACTACAATAGCGAATATTCCAACAATGCCAACCAGCAACAAACTGCACACAGCACAGTCAGTGATTTTCATACAGAGCGCTACGTGACGTTACCAACATAAAAACCTAAACAGCTTACTTACACCGTATTCAGCGTAAACATGTCTCAGGCACTCTAAGCGAGGTATTAGTCGACTACAATATTATTTCACGTTGGAGTGAGGGAGCTTCGGTCAGCTGATCGTGAGTTTTCATCGAGATATTTCACCAAGACACCATGAATCACTTCACAGATTACGCGCAGTTGTCTCGAAACCGCTCACAACCCGAAGCGTTTTGCTCAGTCACCGCTGTACTTGTTTACCGTAACGTCACCGCGTGTTTCCGACAAGTGCACTAATATCGCTGTAGGGTGTAGTACGTGCAGGAATCTGCCTTCCGCGGCCCCTCGTGTCACGCCCTCTCCGTGTTTACACTCGCGACCGTGCTGTGTGTGATCAACACGCAACGGTAGAGCTGTCTCTTCAAGTAAATTCTCCTGGGTCGATGACCAGACACATGTCTCAAGAAATGTGGTTGTTATTTTACTCAGAAGTCGCAGGAACGGAATCTGAAATGTCAAACCGCGTCGTCGGGCGTGAGTCTTATAATTTTTATCCCTCGAATCGTAACAAAATAAAGATGGAATGCTAGACTACATAGTGCCTCACAATGTTAACTGCTCTGAGGTGCGATAAATCACGAAGTGAAAACGATAATCTTCAATTTTCAGTTAAGTTACGATTTGAACAAGCTCCTCGCTGAAGCCAATTCTGCCCGCCGTTCCCTGTTACGATGACACCAGGTGAAGAGATCGCTGTAGGAGAGCTGTATGTTGGATGACGATTGCCCGTGCTGAAATGCTGCACAAAGCGATGGAATGTTTCGCAGTGCACAGCAAAAATAATCGAACTTCGTATAAAATATGGCGTTTCAGTCTTCGATCGCTATTCATTATTTTGAAAATAAAGAATAGCGATCGAAGACTGAAACGCCATATTTTATTTAATGAACGATCGCGGAATTCCCAGTGAGACAACCATGTCTAGTTTTGATGAACTTCGTATAGCAAATACTCTACTGGCCATTGAAATTGCTACACCAAGAAGAAATGCAGATGATAAACGGGTATTCATTGGACAAATATATTACACTAGAACTGACATGTGATTACATTATCACGCAATGTGGGTGCATAGATCCTGAGATATCAGTACCCAGAACAACCACCTCTGGCCGTAATAACGGCCTTGATACGCCTCGGCATTCAGTCAAACAGAACTTGGATGACGTGTACAGGTACAGCTGCCCATGCAGCTTCAACACGATACCACAGATCATCAAGTGTAGTGGCTAGCGTATTGTGACGAGCCAGTTGCTCGGCCACAATTCACCAGACGTTTTCAATTGGTGAGAGATCTGGAGAATGTGCTGGCCAGGGCAGCAGTCCAACATTTTCTGTATCCAGAAAGGCCTGTACAGGACCTGCAACATGCGATCGTGCATTATCCTGCTGAAATGTAGGGTTTCGCAGGGATCGAATGAAGGGTAGAACCATGGGTCGTAACACATCTGAAATGTAACGTCCACTGTTCAAAGTGCCGTCAATGCGAACAAGAGGTGACGCGGATGCGACCATCATGATGCTGGAAACAGAACATGGATTCATCCGAAACAAATGACGTTATGCCATTCGTGCACCCAGGTTCGTCGTGGAGTACACCATCGCAGGCGCTCGTGTCTGTGATACAGCGACAAGGGTAACCGCAGCCATGGTCTTCGAGCTGATAGCCGATGCTGCTGCAAACGTCGTCGAACTGTTCGTGCAGATGGCTGTTGTCTTGCAAACGACCCCATCTGTGGACTCAGGGATCGAGACGGGGCTGCACGAACCGTTACATCCATGCGAATAAGGTGCCTGTCATCTCGACTGCTAGTGATGAGGCCCTTGGGATCCAGCACGGCGTCCCGTATTAGGCCTACCCTTCTGAACCCACCGATTCCATATTCTGTTAACAGTCATTGGATCTCGACCAACGCGAGCAGCAATCTCGCGATACGATAAACCGCAATCGCGATAGGCTAAAATCCGACCTTTATCAAAGTCGGAAACGTGATGGTACGCATCACAACAACGTTTCACCAGGCAACGCCGGTCAACTGCTGTTTGTGTATGAGAAATCGGTTGGAAACTTTCCTCATATCAGCACGTTGTAGGTGTCGCCACCGGCGCCAACCTTGTGTGAATGCTCTGAAAAGCTAATCATTTACATATCACAGCATCTTCTTCCTGTAGGTTAAATTTCGCGTGTGTAGCACGTCATCTTCGTGGTGTAGCAATTTTAATGGCCAGTAGTGTAATTTATACTGCAAGTTCTAAGAGAAAGGATACGAATATGCGCATCATAGTACGCCAAAGCCACATGATCGTCTCATCACCAAACTTTCGCTCCCAGCGTAATTAAGATGCTGAACGTGTAAGGAACTCGTACAGACAATTACTGATATTTCAGGTACATTTCAATAAATAGTAAGTCATTTTAACTCAACAGCAGAATTATTGTTCATAATTAACTTAAAGCTACAAAAAATGGTGATCTTACATGCATCTGAACAGAAGAAAGAGTTTGTGTGACCCTACATTCGCAAATAAAAATGATGAAATGAAGTAAATTCTGACATTGGCACCAACTGAGAACTTGATCGAATTCAGTGGTGACGAGAGAAAATTAGTATCGGACTTGGACTCGAACCCTGATTTGCCACTTTCCGCGAGCGGTCGCCATCACTTCTCCAGCTATCCGAGGACTCTTTCCGTCCGACTTATGTAGCGCTTCTTGTCCAGAGTAAGCAGCGTGTGACTACACGGCAATTTGACGGAAGGCTTGTTAGGATTGCCGAAGCGCTTAAGGCGATCACTCAAGTGAAGCGGGAAATCCGGTTTTACGTTCTGGTCCGGCACAAATTTTCACTTGTCACCACTGAATTCAGTTCAATGCTCAATTGCGGCCGATGCAGAATTTATTTAGTTTCGTTATGGGGAAAGGTATACAGTAAAAGTGACTCTAAGGAACTTCGTGGCCGAACGGTTCTAGGCGTTACAGTCTGGAACCGCGCGACTGCTACGGTCGCAGGTTCGAATCCTGCCTCGGGCGTGGATGTATGTGAAGTCCTTAGGTTAGTTAGGTTTAATTAGTTCTAAGTCCTAGGGGACTGATGACCTCAGAAGTTAAGTTCCATAGTGCTCAGAGCCATTTGAACCATTTTTTAAAGGAACTATCTTTGTTTCATATAAAAGAATAACCAAATTATTTCATCGAGTCTAGATCATCGAGAACAAGGATACGCGTATCACTCTGCTCGGAAGTTACTTAAACGACAAAAAATTAATTTCTTATAACATGACGGTGTAATAGCTTGCTAATCTGCTCTCACATCCCTACGAGCCTACATCCATACCCCACAAGCAACCGTACCAGATACGGCGAGATGGTCTTACAGAATCATTTTCCACCTAAAAGAAATATACATATTTTAGGGCCCCTCTTCGAATAAAACAAACTTCTTGTTGACTGTTGCTCATACAAGTGTCGCAGCTGTTCGGCCATCCTCAATGGGTTCACTTTCATCTTTTTACGGCAAATCTATATCGTTGGAAAAATTCGGCCACCAGGATTTTACGAAGCGTAGACGGTGAAAACGGACACCACCAATAAAATCTTGGAGGTTATTCCGGGATATTTTCTCAGTATTTGGCACAAGCGACCAATGCTCTCCAGTGAAGTTTTAGCGAGTAATAATGTAATTACGATTTAGTCGTTTTGTTCCTCAAATTACCTTTGTTCTGTAAAAATTGTTTCTAACATTTTTAGACTTAAAGAAAGCTTTTGACAATGTTGACTGGAATACTCTCTTTCAAATTCTTGAGTTGGCAGTGGTAAAATATAGGGAGCGAAAGGCTATTTACAACTTGTACAGAAACCAGATGGCAGTTATAAGAGTCGAGGGACATGAAAGGGAAGCAGTGGTTGGGAAGGGAGTGAGACACGGTTGTAACTTCTCCCAGACGTTAATCAATCTGTATACTGAGCAAGCAGTAAAGGAAACAAAAGAAAAATTCGGAGTAGGTATTAAAATCCATGGAGAACAAATAAAAACTTTGAGGTTCGCCGATGACATTGTAATTCTGTCAGAGACAGCAAAGGACTTGGAAGAGCAGTTGAACGGAATGGATGGTGTCTTGAAGGGAGGATATAAGATGAACATCAACAAAAGCAAAACGAGGATAATGGAATGTAGTCGAATTAAGTCCGGTGATGCTGAGGGAATTAGATTAGGAAATGAAACGCTTAAAGTAGTAAATGAGTTTTGCTATTTGGGGAGCAAAGTAACTGATGATGGTCGAAGTAGAGCGGATATAAAATGTAGACTGGCAATGGAAAGTAAAGCGTTTCTGAAGAAGAGAAATTTGTTAACATCGAGTGTAGATTTAAGTGTCAGGAAGTCGTTTCTGAAAGTATTTGTATGGAGTGTAGCCATGTACGGAAGTGAAACATGGACGATAAATAGTTTCGACAAGAAGAGCATAGAAGGTTTCGAAATGTGGTGCTACAGAAGAATGCTGAAGATTAGATGAGTAGATCACATAACTAATGAGGAGGTATTTACTAAAATTGGGGAAAAGAGTAATTTGTGGCACAACTTGACTAGAAGTAGGGATCGGTTGGTAGGACATGTTCTGAGGCATCAAGGGCTCACAAATTTAGTATTGGAGGGCAGCGTGCAGGGTAAAAATCGTAGAGGCGAGACCAAGAGATGAATACACTAAACAGATTCAGAAGGATGTAGGTTGCAGTAGGTACTGGGAGATGAAGAAGCTTGCACAGGATAGAGCAGCATGGAGAGCTGCATCAAACCAGTCTCTGGACTGAAGACCACAACAACAACTGCAAAAATACCGACGCAACAGTGAAAGAGTTTGCAATATGCAGCCACTGGAACGTACAACACAAAACACACAGTGAAGCAACAGCCCAAGAGGAACCACACACATTTTTGCGACAGTGGGGCCAATCTGTTCTGTCGGTGTACAGTTCAGTGGCTAACAAATGGAGAACTGCACCGTTTGAGGTATCGATCGAAACATCGACTACCGTGACCATGGCAGAGTGTACACACTGTGGGAGGGCTGCCGTCGCTGCGAGAACAGCCCAGGGTAGCGGCGTTGTGCGGCTCTTCCATTGCATTCAGCGAACGCAAGCATCAGGCACACGTCGGCCAAGTCTTCATCGGCAAACCTAGCCGTACCCGACACTGAGCCGGGCAGTTCTGAATTTGAACTCGATCGTGAAAAGTAGGCATGTCGTTGTCGCCGCGCCGCATTAGCCGAGCGGTCTAGGGCGCTACAGTCATGGACTGTGCGCCCGGTCCTGGCGGAGGTTCGAGTCCTCCCTCGGGCATGGGTGTGTGTGTCTGTTCTTAGGATAATTTAGGTTAGGTAGTGTGTAAGCTTAGGGCTGATGACCTTAGTAGTTATGTCCCATAAGATTTCACACACATTTTGAACATGTCGTTGGCCGGCCGTTGTGGCCGAGCGGTTCTAGGCGCTTCGGTCCAGGACCGCACTGCTGCTATGGTCGCAGGTTCGAATCCTGCCTCGGGCATGGATGTGTGTGACGTCCTTAGGTTAGTTAGGTTTAAGTAGTTCTAAGTCTAAGGGGACTGATGACCTCAGATGTAAGTCCCGTAGTGCTCAGAGGCATTTGAACATGTCGTTGTCAGTAGGAAGTAGTGTGTATGAAACGAACAAGTTTGTTTCGAAACAAGACACACAGGACTCACCGTTGACATTTGCACTGTTGTACAGATATTATCAGTGCAATGCGAACACAAAGGTAAACTGGGGGTGAGACTCAATGGACATGCTCTAACTTTCTAACGTGTCACCGGAGACTACCAGTCCTTTATACCAAGAAAATATCTGTGAAGAACCTCCGAAATTTTGTCAGTGTAGTTCGATTTACCACTGTATACAGAAATACAGTTTAATTCTTATAAAAGTTAAAAGAGCAACCTGCAACTGTTAACAATGCCACTTATTGAAAACAAATAGAATTGTCAGCTGTTTCGAACTAACAAGTTCAACGTCGGCTTCTAACGAAACTGTCTACACATCTACGGTTTCACAATGTCAGTGTGCGTGAAACCGTCATATATTGAAATGAAGTATAAAGCAGACAGCAACCAAACGTACCGCTAAATAAAAGAATGTAAGAATGTGACTCCCAAGCGACAGCATCGAAACATGAAACGCAGACACTGACAAGAAGGTACTTGGTTTGCTCAATGGCCGGCGTGGTGGCCGAACGGTTCTAGGCGCTTCAGTCTGGAACAGCGCGGCCGCTACGGTCGGAGGTTCGAATCCTGCCTCGGGAATGGATGTGTGAGATGTCCTTAGGTTAGTTAGATTTAAGTAGTTCTACGTTCTAGGGGACTAATGACCTCAGATGTTAAGTCCTATAGTGCTCACAGCCATTATTATTATTATGGTTTTTTTTTTTTTTTTTTTTTTTTTTTTGCTCAATGCGCGCTCCTCAAGCTTGACTTTTAAGAATTAAAAGCTTATGTTGGTGCTTAATGCATTGTTATGGGACAAAGCAAGACTGAAATACCACATTAAAGTGTCAAATTGGTGTCATTCACCAAATGGTAAGACATGTTGAAACTGAATGCTATAGATGTTACAAAATAGTTGAAGTATGTGCAATACTCAGAAAATTCAATAACAAACACCTAAAAATTATGGAAACAATGACACTGAAATGTGAGCATATATGTCGCTGTCGAATGTAGACCCAGTGCTACATAGGAAAAAATATATCGCTGTATTGTTGCGATGAAACAAACAATTATGTATTATATTGTGCAAGGTATATTAACATGTTACAGTATATTCCAAAAACACATAACTCCAAAATTACTAAAAGCAAACAGAAATTATCTTCATTTTTCGAAGACATTATGATATCGCGATAGACAGCTTCCTCAAGCAGACGCGGCTGCCTATTGAGGACATGCAGCAAGGAAAACAAGTACTCTCCAGAAAGAAAATTAAGCCGGCCGGAGCGGCCGAGCGGTTCTAGGCGCTACAGTCTGGAACTGCGAGACCGCTACGGTCGCAGGTTCCAATCCTGCCTCGGGCATTGATGTGTGTGGTGTCCTTAGGTTACTTAGGTTTAAGTAGTTCTAAGTTATAGGGGACTGATGACCTCAGAAGTTAAGTCCCATAGTGCTCAGAGCCATTTGAACCGATTTTTGTTTCTGAGCTCTTTGGCACACTCAAGAAGTGAAGCTTCGTATGCCGCTGTGAACAATGGACTTCCGCTAGGCACCAGAATTTAAATGGTTATTGAGGGCAGTTGCTTTCTCAGTGTTCGATGAGAAAGTGCATTCATGACGGCAGCAACTTCTCTTGTGTTTGGAACTGATTTCCACTGACTCGTCTCCGACCTCTTCAACGACCAGTCTTCTTAAGCGCTGTTACACTGCTTGACAATTGCTAAGGCACAGAGATATTGTTGGACAGGAATAATAAGAGACACTGATGGACGACATACGAAATAGAGTTGGAATGGTGTGTTTATAACGAAGAATGGTACAGACTGCACCACAGATAACGGACAGAAATATGGTACATCTTTGACACAGATCAGACTGCCAACATAGAGACCTTTATCGGACTCTCGGTAAATAATATGTCCTTCTTGAAACCTGGCGCACATTATGCACCTGTTGTTCATGCTGGCTGCCGTACTTTTACTGTTCTTAGGGGATATTCTTCCACTCCTCTCTGAAGGCGGTTCTCAGTTCTTGCACGGCTCAGGGAGCGGGTGTTAGTTGAGAAACACGTCCGCCAACAGCATCCCATGCATGCTCTATGGGGTTTACATCTGGGGAGTACGTATACCATTGCATACGTTCAATATCTTCATCTTTCAGTGTGTCCGACACTTCAACGGTCCTTTGTGAACGGTCGCTGTCGTCCATAAACAGAAAATCGGGAACTACTGCACCTCTAAACAGCCGAATATGCTCGAGAGTAATCTCCCTGTAATATCACTGTGCTGTAACGGTACATTGCGCAAAGATACTATAGACCTATAGACCTATATCTCTAACGTCGATTAGTTGTAGAATTTTGGAACACGTATTATGTTCGAGTATAATAATTTTTCTGAAGTCTAGAAATCTACTCTGTAGGCGTCAGCATGGGTTTCGAAAAAGACAGTCGTGTGAAACCCAGCTCGCGCTATTCGTCCACGAGACTCAGAGGGCCATAGACACGAGTTCCCAGGTTGATGCCGTGTTTCTTGACTTCCGCAAGGCGTTCGATACAGTTCCCCACAGTCGTTTAATGAACAAAGTAAGAGTATATGGACTATCAGATCAATTGTGTGATTGGATTGAATAGTTCCTAGATAACAGAACGCAGCATGTCATTCTCAATGGAGAGAAGTCTTCCGAAGTAAGAGTGATTTCAGGTGTGCCGCAGGGGAGTGTCGTAGGACCGTTGCTATTCACAATATACATAAATGACCTTGTGGATAACATCGGAAGTTCACTGAGGCTTTTTGCAGATGACGCTGTGCTATATCGAGAGGTTGCAACAATGGAAAATTGTACTGAAATGCAGGAGGATCTGCAGCGAATTGATGCATGGTGCAGGGAATGGCAATTGAATCTCAATGTAGACAAGTGTAATGTGCTGCGAATACATAGAAAGAAAGATCCTTTATCATTTAGCTACAATATAGCAGGTCAGCAACTGGAAACAGTTAATTCCATAAATTATCTGGGAGTAGGCATTAGGAGTGATTTAAAAAGGAATGACCACATAAAATTAATCGCCGGTAAAGCAGATGCCAGACTGCGATTCATTGGAAGAATCCTAAGGAAATGCAATCCGAAAACAAAGGAAGTAGTTTACAGTACACTTGTTCGCCCACTGCTTGAATACTGCTCACCGGTGTGGGATCCGTACCACATAGGGTTGATAGGAGAGATAAAGAAGATCCAACGGAGAGCAGCACGCTTCGTTACAGGATCATTCAGTAATCGCAAAAGCGTTACGGAGATGATAGATAAACTCCAGTGGAAGACTCTGCAAGAGAGACGCTCAGTAGCTCGGTATGGGGTTTTGTTGAAGTTTAGAGAACATACTTTCACAGAGGAGTCAATCAGTATATTGCTCCCTCCTACGTGTCTCCCGCGAAGAGACCACGAGGATAAAATCAGAGAGTTTAGAGCCAACACAGAGGCATACCGACAACCTTTCTTTTCACGAACAGTACGAGACTGGACTAGAAGGGGGAACCGATAGAGGTATTCAAAGTACCCTCCGCCACACACCGTCATGTGGCTTGTGGTCGTCGGCTGTTGAGCACAACGCCTGTCCACATCGTAACCCCTAGGCTACACCGATGACGTTCATGAGCATTCTGTGGTGTGTAACTTGTTCCCCTCTCTCTTCACAATAACTGGTGGCCAGAATCACTTGCCACAGCGAAGCGGGATTTGTCGGAGAACATTACTCTGGACCAATGTGGGCGACCCCAACTAACATGCTCCATACACTGACGAACGCTTTCCCGACGATGGCGTGGTAGTAGTGCGATGCATTTAACAGGCTTCTGGTTATACAAACCAGCCTCATTTAATCGCCGCGAAATCGTTCTGGCAGTGACCTGCCTGCGAGTAGGAGCGAGACGTCTGTGCCGCTTCGCCACCTCGCCTACGCATCGACCCTCTTGCGGTGTGGCGGTACTTCTGCAACCACTACCACTATTTCGCATAGCATTTGCACCTTCAGCGACCATTTTTAATCGAGAGACAACACTCTTAGACACACCCATTACAGCACTACGACCAGCTTCGAGCCGTCCAACTGCTCGTCAACGATCGCAAGCACTCAAATCATGTCTTGCAGACATTTGCAAAAACAGACATAATGTCTTATGGGATAACAGCAATCAGTGATTTTATGTTACTTCAAATCCGTCTTGATTGCAATTTTTTTATTATTATTCATATGACCGGTTTCGGTTCATTCAGAACCATCTTCAGATCTGATATTTCAGTTACAGGAGTAACCCGTCCAAATCCAGCAAATTATGTGACGTAGCATGTGAAAGTTGCTGGATTTGGACGGGTTACTCCTGTAACTGGAATATCAGACCTGAAGATGGTTCTTGCAGACATGTTGCAGTACCACATGGAATGTCGCGTTAATCGGTTCCGCAACAACCTCGGTCAAACACTGTACTGCAGGGACTGTCCAGTCCATACAGACCGTTCGTACGCAGTCTTTGCTGCTGTCAACACGTTCCGCCCTCGACATTTCCTTTTACCATAAACGGTGTCCACCCCGTTAGCTGAGTGGTCAGCGTGACGGAATGCCATCCTAGGGGCCCGGGTTAGATTCCCGGCTGGGTCGGAGATTTTCTCCGCTCAGGGACTGGGTGTTGTATTGTCTTCATCACCATTTCATCCCCATCCGGCGTGCTGGTCGCCCAATGTGGCGTCGAATGTAATAAGACCTGCACCAAGGCGGACCTGCCCCGCAAGGGGCCTCTCGGCCAATAACGCCAAACGATAATTTTCATTACCATAAACGGTCGAGTGTTCCATAGCAACTGTCGGTTGGCAGTTTTTCCTTGGCAAGAGTCACTTGTTCGCTAGCAATTGTCAAGCAATGTACATGACTGCGAACAGTACGCGATTCCTTGTAGGACACCCCATAGCCCGCGCAGATACATCAACAAAATCGAGCAATCTCATTAGAGGTATAGTCATCAGCACGTCCAAACACGATGGCTCTTTTCTGTGCCATTCGTCACGCCTTTTCGTCCACCCATGTTAATGCGTCGGTTCCACACAGCCGGCTAGCACATACGCACTACGTCACTGCCACGGCTTACGTTCGCGATCACGGGTCAAGTGACTCTCTGGTACCAGTCGTACGCCATCTACTGTGCTATACAGCAACCAGTGAGGTTGCTCTATCAATGGGGTGACTAGCATTTTGGGCGGTAAGTTCCCGCCTGCCGGTCAGAACCACACCTCTGTATTCAGCCCTGCTGTGCGACTTTAGAATCCAGAAACATCACCCCATCTACCGTTACAAGAAGTCGGCCTAGCTGACGCAATGTCGACGAGCCCGCCGTGGTCTTGGCCGAGCATGACGCCTCGAAAACCGCCGACTGCGACTCTGGCCAGGCCGATTCCAGGGTGAGCCACCAGGGTAAAAGTGGGTGTGACGGCCGCGTGGCGTGATTCAGCCAGCGCTCTGGGAACCACGGGGACACTGCCAGCAGGCTTTTGGGTTCCCGTGCCGCTGTCGTCGCTCCCTGAAGCTCGCGCGTGTAGCACCCCAGCGTCTGTTTTTTTTCACTTACGAGGAGGACGCGGCAAGTGCCGTAACCTGATTTACGAGGAACTTCGCTCAGTGGAAGAGGAGCCAAAACAAGCGAACACACACCTCGGGTAATCCGTTGTTATTCCACTGTTTCCGAGAAAACGACCGTCAAAGTTTTCAATATCATTTGGATCCCCTTTAGCACGTGGTATACTCCTCCCAAATGGTGGTCTGATGGTTAGCATCTCGTCGTCTCACTTTTGCATCCAGTATACGAAACCTGATTCAATATTTTAAACATAGCTGCACAACAGCAACGGTTTCACGTAATAAAATTATAAACAGCCGACCAGTTGCAAATGGATAAAGAAATTCTTTAACAAGGTTTCGACAAATATAAATTTGTCTTCTACAGAAGGTAACAATTTTACATTAGTACGGACTGATGTACCATCGCCGTTTTTACAATTGTCGGCATAGATCCATGTGTCAAAAATAAAATATAGCCCTAGAAGACAAATTTATATTTGTCGAAACCTAGGTAAAGAATTTCTTTATCCATTGCAACTGGTGGGCTGTTTATAATTTTATTACGAAACCTGATTATTATCTGCCTTTATTTTATTTTATATTTTTCAATGATTTACTAATGTCCGTAGAAGGTGTTTCTTACAAAGTTTGGGGATTGTAAATTTACAAGTGCGTTTTACAGTAAGTGTCATACATTTATTATACACCTGTGGATTACCATCTTTTCATACTGTATTATTCTTATACTTCATTCTTATACCAGTTTTTAATTCTTAGACTCTATTCTTATGTTTATTCTTCAGGAAGATTTGGTGCACTCCCTTGGACGAACCGTCAATTAGGGCGGTTCCCAAGCAACAACTCAAGTACACATGTTATTCCAAAAACGTTATCGTGGAAGTAGGGGCCAGGAGGTGCTGGTGAAATAACACACAGTGCTAAGGTTATGTTTTTTATTTTAAAAGGCTTTCTCAATAATATTTTTTTAAGTCTGACATCTAAAAAAAAAATTTCAAAAACAATTTCGAATAGCTGACAAATTTTCTTTATGAAAACAACTTCCCAATAGTAAGATTTTAACTTGCTATATATATATATATATATATATATATATATATATATATATATATATATATATATATAAGACAACAATAAAAAAAACTCTTTTAAATAGCTGGCAAATATTCTCTATGTAAAGGATATTGCAAGGTATGACGTTAACAACTTCCCAATAATAATATTTTAAACTTGTTATATCTATAAGAGAACAATTCCTTAAAAAAAAAAAAAAACACCTTGAAGTAGCTAGTCTGTACCAAAACTAAAATAGTTGTCTCTCCCCAGTCAAATCAAACCTTCACATTAAAGGCAGTTCCCAAAAAAATTTTCCTTAGCTCGATGAGGGAGTGACACATGTAAAGGGGTCCAAATCACAATAGGCGGAATAGTTATTGGTGGTCTATAGGGCCACAGCAGATCAGCCCCAAAACGTCCATTACAAGCCACCACCTCCCCGAGTTACCCAAAAACAGAAGATGTAGCAAGGGCGGTGCCTGTATAGACTCCGAACCACAGAGACACGCGACACCGACCCTAAATCACCCAATCGAGGTGTGAATGAAAACGGCCCGACCAAGAGGCAATTACCACATTCCCGCGGACAGGCTAACGAAAACTGTGGTGGGAAGACCCCAACAAAACCACTGGTGAAGAAACTCATACACTTCACTACAACTTGAAAAACCTCCAAACAGTATTCAGCTTCTCACACTCCACCACAGCGCCGGGAATACGTTGCACTTCCAAATGCTCTTCAGAGCCCACCGCTGCCAGTGTTTTCAACGGCCGATAAGAAGACATACGGTCCCACGCGCTGATCTCCTGCACCACGGCTTCTAAGCTACATAAGCCACGTACATGCGGGTAAGGCAGACTTAGCCCCTGACAGCCAAGAGGTCGGCCAAAGCACGTGGCGAGCAGTTGACGACCCCCAACAACAGGACCCCGCTCGCGCCACCACCTCTCTCGGTCACCGCCCAGTACGTATTCCCCGATTGTCACGCTACCGTACACTAGCTCCACCTCCCGCCCGAGGGCGGTAGCGATCCAAACAGCGCGCCAAACCGAAAGCGCCACCGCAAACACTAGACGCGAAGCGAAAGCACTCCGCCTGGCGCGCTTTTCGAAGAGCCGGACACAACGACGGCTCAATACCGATTGTAGAAACGTTCGAAACACAGAAATTCCGAACACCAAGAGCATCGCGCGATGGCAGGTTTGCCACAGCGACATTTCGTCGTATAAATCTCACTCAGGTAAGAAACGTCGTTGACATTGCTGAAGATTTCAGGCGTTGGCAATAATTTCACGACAAACCGCGCGTAGCTGATCACTTATCCAAAAACTGGCGTTTTCCATTGATTATGTATCAAATGGGTCAAATGGCTCTGAGCACTATGGAACTTAACTTCTAAGGTCATCAGTCCCCTAGAACGTAAAACTACTTAAACCTAACTAACCTAAGGACATCACACACATCCATGCCCGAGGCAGGATTCGAACCTGCGACCGCAGCGGTCGCGCGGCTCCAGACTATAGCGCCTAGAACCGCTCGGCCACCCCGGCCGACCGATTATGAATCAAGATACACTACAGGACAGTCACCAAAAACAGTTTCAAATAAGTTTTTCATTCGTTTATTGTTTTTTTTTCCTTTTAGACAGTCATACAATTAGTAGACAAAAAAGGAAAAGTTATTTTCAGTCCATGTAGGAAAACATTCGTGTAGTAATTTTCTACGCACACAGTAGATACTAGTAAATGGAAGACAAAATGAAAATAGCAATCGGGTTTCGAAAACGGGGCACAAAGTTGTGAAGCCACTGCGCCCCCGCGTAGGTTGGACCGTTTACTCGCTAATGATAATAATGAGGTCCCACAATCCGAGGCGCGTAGGGGACGATGCGGAAGACCCGCACTGCCGTACTAGGCAAGGTCCTAGCGGAGGTGGTTCGCCATTGTCTTCCTCCGACAGTAATGGTGATGAATGATGACGATGAAGACGACACAACACCCAGTCATCTTGAGGCAGGGAAAATCCCTGACCCCACCGGGAATCGAACCCGGGGTCCCGAGCGCTGGAAGCGAGAACGCTACCACAAGACCGCGAGCTGCAGACCTTACTCACTAAAAGGCACCTAAAAACCTCGAAACCTTTTGACTGTTGTTTTCTCAGAAACAGTCGAATATCTACGGACAAGCCGAGACACGTTTTCGCTTATTTTGACCCCTGTTCCACTGATTGAAGTTTCTCGCAAATCAGTGTATGGCACTTGCCGTGTTCTCCTCGTTATTTCTCTTTTACCGTACGAACTTTTTAGACGTAACAGAAAGTAGGACATTCTGCAAATACAGTCCGTTTGTTATATAAACATTTTAAGAGCTCCGGGACGTAGGAAAGTAGCATTTTCATTCGATACTCTTAGAGTGCACTTCACTTTATCTATGACACTTAAGACATTGCAGTTTTGTGCGAACACTGAACGACATTAAGCAAAGCAGTATGAGAAATTACGTTTGTTTACCTATGAAAGTTAAATTTCTACAAAAATTTGTCCACGGGATGAATTTTGAATGCACGTTTAGTTTTCAGTAGCGTTATCTTGGCACTGTGCGTGTTGTTTCACTCAAACCGTGCCCGGCTTGTTTCAACATCCACAGAATTATGTCATGCCTCACGTCTTATAATGGAAGTATATCTGAGGAAACAACAAAAATTCGTTTCAACTGCACATTGTCTTTTTTAAGAATTACCATCGACAGTGATATGTGGCATACTCGAAACTACGCTGGGGCTTCAGAAAGCAAGTTACACCTGCAGTCCCACACCAAGACCACTACAGAACAAGAGAGTTTCCTGCAGACACAGTACTTCTGTGGCACGGATTACAGGTGCATCGCAGTGCGCTAATGCACTGGTGCGGCAACTCGAAACGTACTCCAAAGTTGAAGTACGCGTTACACTACTTCTCTTGCCGGCAAACGTCTCAGTTGCACACAGATTCACCGTGAAAATCTAGCGGAATAGGTGCCAAACTCAATGACGCGTCCAGACGTACCGAATTCGTGTAAGTGATTTGACCAAGGCCGCAGATTGGAGTAATGCTGATCGAGAAGTCCAGATTTTGACTCATGCGATTTCCCTCTTTTCGGCAAACTGCAAGAACATTTGGGGAAATATTTTTTCCAACAATGACAACATTCACACAGTGTTTCTCGGATGGTTCTGTCACCGAGGAGTGAATTTCTGTCGCCGGGGAAATGAATGACTCATAGAGCGCTCACAGCGCCGTCTCAGGCGCCTCGCCACGGTTCGCCCTGCTGCCCCCGTCGGAGGTTCGAGTCCTCCCTTAGGCATGGGAGTGTGTGTGTTATCCTTAGAGTAAGTTAGTTTAAGTTAGATTAAGTGTATAAGCCTAGGGAACGATGACCTCAGCAGTTTGGTCCCATAGGAACATACCACAAATAAAAAAATAAAAAAAATAAAATAAAATAAAAAAAACCCTAGAGCGCTCCGACCGTCGTTTATAGAGACTTGATGACTCTGTTGAAAAACAGTGTAATGTATCTGCGTCTCTATGAAGTGTAGCCGGCCGCGGTGGTCTCGCGGTTCTAGGCGCGCAGTCCGGAACCGTGCGACTGCTACGGTCGCAGGTTCGAATCCTGCCTCGGGCATGGATGTGTGTGATGTCCTTAGGTTAGTTAGGTTTAAGTAGTTCTAAGTTCTAGGGGACTGATGACCACAGCTGTTAAGTCCCATAGTGCTCAGTGCCATTTGAACCAATTTTTTTGAAGTGTAGTGCAGTACTCGATAATAGTTACCTGTCCCGCCGGAACAGTGTGTAACTAAGACATTCTGTATAACATCTGAGGCGGAGCGTAATTATATAGATGTTGATACAAGCCTGGTATAGCGAAAACGATATTAGACGCATGATGCCTCAGGTGAAGGTAGTGATAACTAAACGTACATTCAGAATTCATTTCGTCGACGAACTGTTGTAGTAATTAAACTTTTATGTTCTAATAAATACAATATCTAATACTGGTTTACCTGATGTCACAACACCACAACGTCGTAATAGTATTGTAGGTCCAGAGTAATGCACTCTGAAAGTCTCGTATTAAAATACTACCCGTTGACGTCTAGGTCCTCTTAAAGTGAAACTTGTCCGTTCATAGATTTTTCCAACTCCTTAGAATTACTTAGTTTATTATATTTTAACAGTTCGCTGTAGTTCTGCATAACACTGCATTCACACTTTTTTACTATTGTTAATCATTATGCTACAACAAAAAGCAGCAATGACTATTAAATTAATGTAAAAAAATAAGCTTTTAACTGTAGGTTTTGCATTTGTGAAATATGACACAGATTAAATAATAATTCTGGTGTTTACTGAATAAACAAGTTCGCCTAAGGACTTCCAGTAACTCTTCTACGCAACTGTTATTACGAGTAGGTTGCGTGGGACCATTATTCATCAAATGGTCGTCGTAGAAAATGTTGTTCATGGTGTTTATAGTTCTTAAAGATTTCTGAAAAGCCGAAACCAAGTGTAGCAACCATAAAAGACATCTTCCTCTAATCTACATCTACATTTACATTTATACTCCGCAAGCCACCCAACGGTGTGTGGCGGAGGGCACTTTACGTGCCACTGTCATTACCTCCCTTTCCTGTTCCAGTCGCGTATGGTTCGCGGGAAAAACGACTGTCTGAAAGCCTCCGTGCGCGCTCTAATCTCTCTAATTTTACATTCGTGATCTCCTCGGGAGGTATAAGTAGGGGGAAGCAATATATTCGATACCTCATCCAGAAACGCACCCTCTCGAAACCAGGACAACAAGCTACACCGCGATACAGAGCGCCTCTCTTGCAGAATCTGCCATTTGAGTTTGCTAAACATCTCCGTAACGCTATCACGGTTACCAAATAACCCTGTGACGAAACGCGCCGCTCTTCTTTGGATCTTCTCTATCTCCTCCGTCAACCCGATCTGGTACGGATCCCACACTGATGAGCAATACTCAAGCATAGGTCGAACGAGCGTTTTGTAAGCCACCTCCTTTGTTGATGGACTACATTTTCTGAGGACTCTTCCAATGAATCTCAACCTGGTACCCGCCTTACCAACAATTAATTTTATATGATCATTACAGTCGCTTTCAGTTTTCTATCAGTACCGCCATCAGACCGTATCAAGTTCTGCCACATCTCGAAAAAATCAGAACTTCATTGTATACATAAATGCATTTGCTGCATACTAGGTACGCCGGCCGTTGTGACCGAGCGGTTCTAGGCACTTCAGACTGGAACCGCGCTGCTGCTACGGTCACAGGTTCCAATCCTGCCTTGGGGATGGATGTGTGTGATGTCCTTAGGTTAGTTAGGCTTAAGTAGTTCTAAGTCTAGGAGACTGATGACCTCAGATGTTAAGTCCCATAGAGCTCAGAGCCATTTCAACCATTTTTGCATACTAAGTAATTAAATGCGATTGGGATAAATTCCCGGGGGAAGCAGAAATAAATAAATAAAATCAACATTCATGTTGTTGTGTCACTGATATTTAAAAAAAAAAGAGAGTGTGAAATCTTATGGGACTTGACTGCTAGGGTCATCAGTCCCTAAGCTTACACACTACTTAACCTAAATTATCCTAAGGACAAACAAACACACACATGCCCGAGGGAGGTCTCGATCCTCCACCGGGACCAGCCATTTTTCAACAAAATTGTGTTTTCTGCACAGTCATGTTGTGCCTATATCTATCGCATCAATACACAGTAAGTTGAGAATTGAGAACATATCGAATTCTAGAATCATCTCTTGAGATTCAGGCGGGCTGTAAATTTAAACAATATTAACGACTCTGTCAATATGGTCGTTGAATGTGAGTTTGTAAATTATGTTCTCGTTCAATCCTATGAACAAAAACAGCGCAGTCGTTTTCAGTTTTCGTTGAGAGAGTGCTGAACGCAGAACTCTCTCTGGTAGAGGGCAAGGGAGTTTCCCTGGAAGCTGTTAGTAGCCATCCGAAGTCAAGTGGCGGTGGGAAAACACTTTAATACAGAGTAACACCACTTGTCAACTTGCTGTGTCATCGTCTAGAATACACGCGCCGCTCTTCAACAGCCGCGGGCAGTTTGTGTGCTCCTCAGCCGAAAATCTGTGTCCACATCGCAAGATGTTTCGTGTGAAAAGCCACAGCTGGTAAGACAAACAGCCGCAGCAACTATATAATACTTGTTTCTCTACAAAATAAGGGTGGAGCGGCGAGCCGGCGCCAGACGAAGACACTGTCTACAGTCATTTACACACTAACTGGTGTTCACTACGTTTTTAGTCGTTTTCTCTTTTGCTGTTGTGGATATCCTCTGCACCCGGCTAGAAGAAATTATTTGTTTCGTTACGGTCTTACCCTAGCAGAAGCATGAGAAGATCCTGCTCTGCCTCATGGAGGATGGACTTTACGGAATTCGACAGCGGCAGCGTCGAACCTATGTTTTGTCGTTTCGAGAAATTGCCGTGCATGTCTGTCTGGATCCCACGACTATCATGTGAATATCTACATCTACATGATTACTCTGCAATTCACATTTAAGTGCTTGTCAGAGAGTTCATCGAACCACAATCATACTATCTCTATACCATTCCACTCCCGAACAGCGCGCGGGAAAAACGAACACCTAAACCTTTCTGTTCGAGCTCTGACTTCTCTTATTTTATTTTGATGATCATTCCTACCTATGTAGGTTGGGCTCAACAAAATATTTTCGCATTCGGAAGAGAATATAGATCTCGCCGCGACGAAAAACGTCTTTGCTTTAATGACTTCCATCCCAACTCGCGTATCATATCTGCCACACTCTCTCCCCTATTACGTGATAATACAAAACGAGGTGCCCTTTTTTGCACCCTTTCGATGTCCTCCGTCAATCCCACCTAGTAAGGATCCCACAACGCGCAGCAATATTCTGAGGACGAACGAGTGTAGTGTAAGCTGTCTCTTTAGTGGACTTGTTGCATCTTCTAAGTGTCCTGCCAATGAAACGCAACCTTTGGCTCGCCTTCCCCACAATATTACCTATGTGGTCTTTCCAACTGAAGTTGTTCGTAATTTTAACACCCAGGAACTTAGTTGAATTGACAGCCTTGAGAATTGTACTATTTATCGAGTAATCGAATTCCAATGGATTTCTTTTGGAGTTTGTCGGGACCAGGAGGGCCACACTCAATGCCACGTAGGATCTGAACGGCCCTACGCGACTAGTTTGTAGGATGTGACGTCCGCCAGTTATGAAAAACACCGTTTTTTTTTTTCAGTACCCCAACACGTTTCAGCACCACTGTGCCATCATCAGTGGGTTTCCGTGTTACTCATTCTGTAATGTGAACATTTTTACTAAATTATTGCAAAATTATGTGGATGCTTAGTTCAAACAATAGTTCGTTTCTTCTTGTTAATACCTTTACACTTGGTATGCATGATTTTTTCCAGATCACTTTTGTATTATTTACTACAGGTAGTAAATAATATACAAGTGATCCGGAAAAATGTGTAGACATTTCTCAAACAATTATCGCCAAATACAGAAAAAAATACGTCATTTTTTATAGGCTGCAGTCGAAAGTTCACAGAAATTACTATGTTGTGCTTCAAGCATGTCACCTCAGAAACAAGGATGATGATCAAATGTAGCGTACTGCGCGTAGGCGTGAAAGTCACATACTGTGCGATAACAGACAAGCACTGCAAGTAGACACCTCCATTAAATATCTGGGAGTATGCACACAGGGCGATTCAAAGTGGAACGACCACACAAACCTAATCGTAAATAAGCTAGAAGCCACAGTGAGAGACAGTGGATGAATCTTCAGTAAGTTGTAACTGCCCAAGGCCGTTTCATTCTTCTAAACTCAATCGTTTGATACCGGATTCTTAGGAAATTAATCGCCCAATACTGCTTATGGTCGAATTTTCGCGATCTTCATTCTTTGTTCAAAAATTCAGCTTTTTCGCTACTTCCGTTACCGTTCCAGTACCCGTTTTACAAATTATGATAGTATTTTAGTATGATTTGCTAAAAAACATTTTGACTCCAGAAAGATAATCATCCTGATACTGGTCACGATCAATTTAAATAAAAATTAACGGAATGGTATTGTATAAAGTAAGGTACGTTTTAATGCAACAAACTAGTGCATGAAATCAGAATTTCATCAATATTGTGAAAAACACGAAGAATGTTTTACTGAAAATAATCAGATACATACTCCGACTTGACAGTTCTTTGGAGTTGTTATTCGCGCCTCTACTGCATAGATTAAGTTGAAATTTGGTTTTGAAAAGAAAAGGAGGTCGGACGTATTGCTTCGAAATTGTTTGTTAATTACTGTCATAATATCTGATATCAACAACCAATTTATATGGAATTGTATTTGAAAGTGATGTCAAATATTGCAGGTGTTGAAACAAAGATTTCATACTAAAAGATGGTGTTAAAATGGGCCGGCCGGGTGGCCGAGCGGTTCTAAGCGCTTCAGTCTGGAACCGCGCGATCGCTACGGTCGCAGGTTCGAATCCTGCCTGGGGCATGGATGTGTGTGATGTCCTTAGGTTAGTTAGGTTTAAGTAGTTCTAAGTTCTAGGGGACTGATGACCTCAGAAGTTAAGTCCCATAGTGCTCAGAGCCATTTGAACCATTTGTTAAAATGGCGTTAATGTTCTCGGTCATTTCGAGACGAAGGGCCGGACTAAATAATCTCAGATCTTGAAGAAACTAAGTCTACCCCTGGACGACTGCAGACGTTCCAAAACACAAGTGGTGACAAACATATAACAGCCATACGACATTATTATTGTTATCATTGTTATTCACGTTGTAAAAAATTGACGATCACTATAACGGAGATTGTGATATTCTTCGGTTATTGTATGGTCATCCATAGTTTGTCCATGTTATAAAGTGCATCACTCCCACTAAGGGGCCGACCGGAGTGGCCGAGCGGTTCTAGGCGCTTCAGTCTGGAACCGCGCGACCGTTACGGCCGCAGGTTCGAATCCTGCCTCGGGCATGGATGTGTGTGATGTCCTTAGGTTAGTTAGGTTTAAGTAGTTCTAAGTTCCAGGGGACCGATGACCTCAGATGTTCAGTCCCGTAGTGCTCTGAGCCATTTCAACCATTTGAACCCACGAAGGGGCTGGCTTACTATACGACATTGGCCAGATACTCCGAAAGTGTTCGTGACTTCTGGATCCGCACCGGAAAGGACTGGCAGATGAAACAGAGAAGTTTCAAAGAGAAGGAGAGAGTACCGTCTCAAGTTTGCTTAGCAAGCGCGAAACCGTCCTTGAAACGCTCATCCAACTTCAGTGGCACACGTCACACGTTATAAGACGGGCGTTGTGCATCACGGTGTGTTGTTTGACGCTAAAACTCCGTCAGCATACTTTCCTTGGAGAAGCAACCGATGTGTTACTTCCTGCTGCGTGTATCTCGCGAAAAGACCGTGAAGGTAAAAATAGAGAGATTCTAAATTGTGTGGATTCTTACCAGCAGCCCTTCTTCCCACGCACCTTTCGGGACTGGAACACGAAAGGAGGGAACTGCATGTGGTGCGCAAAGTACCGTCCCCCTCACACCATAGGGTCGCTTCCGGATTTTAGGTATACGAGGTGCGTTCAGTAACCAATGAGACAAGTTTTTTTCTCTGCCAATTTCGGTCGAAAAAAATGCGGTATTTGTTATGACACATCACGGAATATTCCCATTGTAACTCCTATAGTTTCATGAAGTTCCAACAAATGGCAGCGCTATACGTAGCCCTCAGAACGGCGTGTGTACCGCGAGCGGCGTTCCAAGCAGAGAATCGTCATTGAGTTTCTTTTTGGCACAAAACCAGATCAGCGCAGAAATTCATAAGCACCTGGAGAATGGCTACGGAGACCTGGCAGCGAACAAAAGCACGGCGAGTCGTTGGGCGAGGCGTCTGCCATCACCGCAACAATGTCGCACAACCCTGTCCCATCTTCCGCGTATCGGTCGGCCGCACACACCCTCGGAAAACTGAAGAAACGACTTCAGCCTGGTGGTTGCCACAAAAATGCAAACAAACTTCTCCTGCTCCATGACAACGCAAGGCCTCGCACAAGTCTGCGTGCCCGAGAGGAGCTCAGAAAACTTCATTGCACTGTTCTTCCTCATCCACCCTACAGCCCGGATCTCGCACCTTACATCTATTGGAGCCAATGAAGGACGCATTCCGCAGGAAGCAGTAAGTGGATGATGGGGAGGTTACTGATTCAGCAAGACGTTCCCTACGACCAGTAAGGTGGCGTAAGGCCCGTCACTTTGAACGACGATTATGTTGAAACACAGGGTTTAGTAGCCAAAAGAGGCGGAATGCTATGGTGTATTACAGCCCTGAAAAGACCAATGTGCTTTTAAAAAACAGACGTGTTGGATTACTTATTGAACGCTATCCAAGCACCGCTGTCGACGACGCGAAGTGACTGAGGTACAGGCATGTACGCGTCCTAAAAGCATTATTACACGACACACCTAAGGTGTACACGTTAGGTGTAGCCGACATTCCACCTAGCCGCAAAACAGGTGAAGCTACGATTTAAGCAGACGGTTCATCCACCGGACAGAAACAGGGGCGGTTCTACTCTGCCGTGTGTCCGCGCGTGCGTGGTAAAGGCGGTTTTTCGGCGCATGCGCAGAACGCAGCATTTTCACCGGGATTTCTGCTTGTTATTGTTTTCACGCGTAGTCAGCAGACGAGAAATCCTACAGCTATCCTATACGTTTCTCACCGAGTAATTTTTTTTAATGAATACAGTAACAAAATAAATGAGGATTCTCTTTTTTTTAAAATTGACGTTTAGAAAAGCTGCACATACTCCTTATTGCAGAAATAGAATAAAATAAAAAAAATTATAAAGGTGCTTATACTGTAGAGGCATACAGGAAGGAAAGTTGTCTGTGTAATCCTCTGTATACACTGTACCACAACAAAGTACATCTACACTCGTTTAATTCTGAGTTTACATGTTTCATGTAAATGATCATCTAATTTTACTTTAGATGTGTACATATCAACTTAATTGGTGAAAGTACAGCATTTATTTGATTTGATTGCATCTTTTGAGTTATTTCAGCATGCCAGGAAGGGTAGTGTTGTTAGAATAGCCACAGGAGTCAGAGCAGTTGAAGAGTCGGCGACCAGTGAGGTCTGTGAAGGTCGTTTTGCAGGTTCGTCGTCGCACTGTTATGAAATATAGAGTCCCTCATTTCTCTGTCATTTGTGCGGAATGCTATCATGTACCACCGACAAGGCACAGCCATTCTGACGAAGCTCCTAAATTCCTGTGATCTTCGGGCCTTAACTCCTTTGTTAACAGGGGGTATATGTCCTGCCTTGACCGCTTCTTCCCAGTCAGAATCTAAACCAATTTCCGTGCCTTGTAATCTCCCAACTGCTTCCTACTTCCATCTATTGTTCACATTAAAGTCTTTTATGAAGATCTGAGAGGAGCGAATATTACAATACACTTTCTAGTTTACTTAGTTTGTGATGCTGAGTTGGCTCCAGTTCTTCATATCTAGGAATCTGATTCTTGAAGCTGAAAAATGCCACATCACTTGCTCACGGTTGGTTTAAACTAAATAACTCTGAAGATTGTCATTGCAGCATTTTTTTTACGTAATCATATTTTTTCACATTTTAGTGTATCATACAGTATTTTGATTTTTCACATTAACAAAGACGAGAATACATTGTTCTCACAAAAATACAAAAATACGAAAGATTACAGGCATGCTTACGACTCTCACACTCTGATTAAATAATAATATTTCAAAGGGTTTACAATTTTTCTTAACAAATGAATTTTTACTAGTTTGCGTTACATTATTAATTTCGATTATTATTTCATAAGTGAATGTTGAAAATTAGGTGGACTGATAAGATAAGGAATGAGGAGGTTCTACGCAGAATCGGAGAGGAAAGGAATATGTGGAAAACACTGATAAAGAGAAGGGACAGGATGATAGGACATCTGCTAAGACATGAGGGAATGACTTCCATGGTACTAGAGGGAGCTGTAGAGGGCAAAAACTGTAGAGGAAGACAGAGATTGGAATACGTCAAGCAAATAATTGAGGACGTAGGTTGCAAGTGCTACTCTGAGATGAAGAGGTTAGCACAGGAAAGGAATTCGTGGCGGGCCGCATCAAACCAGTCAGTAGACTGATGACCAAAAAAAAAAAAAAGAATCCACAGATAAATATATTAAACACTGTACATTCAGAACTAGTACTTCTCTATTACAACATCGAGATTAAAATATTTTATAAAGTGCGTTTCATAAATTTTATCTTGAAATATATGAAAGTTTGCAGAAAAGCAGCTGAGGTAATACTGATCTGTCCAAAATTCGAAAAGTAATACTGGTCCCGAAAACTTCTGTCGATGAAAAGTGATGCTAGAGGACGATATCCCGTTCCAACCTGGTACTACTTCGCCGCCGTCCTTCCCTTCTCCTAACGGCTAAGGCGGACACTGTCAAGGCAAATGCTGCGTAGGTAGCTGCGTCGTCCATGTGCAAACTGCTGTGAAACGCGAACACGGGAAACCATTTGCTTATACCAGCATGATATAAAACGAACATATCGTCCGTAATTCTGTATAATCGTAACGTAATTTCAAACTAGCTGCACAAGATAACAATAAATTGCCTAATAAATACGAAGTTAGACCACTCAGAAGTTTCAGTATGAATAAATAGCACCTTTACAAAAACATAAGCTTTCACACTCAACGATGTAACTGACGTAAACAAGCCTGTGGTTCCGAATGTGCTGGTGTAGACAGCACGTTAGGTGTACCGTGTAATAGGTCTACCGAAAAAGTTGGCATTTCCACACTTGGACGCTTGGGTCGCTGGTGCACCCTTGTATACACTACTGGTCATTAAAATTGCTCCACCAAGTAGAAATGCAGATTACAAACGGGTATTCATTGGACAAATATATTATACTAGAACTGACATGTGATAATATTTTCGCGCAATTTGGATGCATAGACCATGAGAAATCAGTACCCAGAACAACCATCTCTGCCTGTAATAACGGCCTTGATGCGCCTGGGCATTGAGTCAAACAGAGCTTCAATGGCGTGTACAGGTACAGCTGCCCACGCAGCTTCAACACGATACTACAGTTCATCAAGAATAGTGACTGGCGTATTGTGAAGAGCCAGTTGCTAGCCCACCATTGACCAGACGTTTCAATTCGTGAGAGATTAGAACATGCTGGCCAGGGCAGCAGTCGAACATTTTCTGTATCCAGAATGGACGGTACAGGAACTGCAGCATGCAATCGTGCTTTATCCTGCTGAAATGTAGAGTTTCGCACGGATCGAATGAAGGGTAGAGCCACGGGTGGTAACACATCGGAAATGTAACGTCCACTGTTCCAAGTGCCGTCAATGCGAACAAGAGGTGACCGAGACGTGTAACCAATGGCACCCCATATCATCACGCCGGGTGATACGCCAGTATGGCGATGACGAATACACGCTTCCAATGTGCGTTCACCGCGATGCGACCATCATGATGCTGTAAACAGAACCTGGGTTCATCCGAAAAAAATGACGTTTTGCCGTTCGTGCAACCAGATTCGTCGTTGAGTACACCATCGCAGGCGCTCCTGTCTGTGATGCAGCGTCAAGGGTAAGCGCATCCATGGTCTCCGAGCTGATAGTCCATGCTGCTGCAAACGTCGTCGAACTGTTCGTGCAGATGGTTGCTGTCTTGCAAACGTCCTCATCTGTTGACTCAGGGATCGAGACGTGGCTGCACCATCCATTACAGCCATGCGGATAAGATGCCTGTCATCTCGACTGCTAGTGATACGAGGCCGTTGGGATCAAGCACGGCGTTCCGTATTACCCTCCTGAACCCACCGATTCCATATTCTGCTAACAGTCATTGGAGCTCGATCAACGCGAGCAGCAATGTCGCGATACGATAAACCGTAATCGCGATAGGCTGCAATCCGACCTTTATCAAAGTCGGAAACGTGATGGTACGCATTTCTCCTCCTTACACGAGGCATGACAACAACGTTACACCAGGCAACGCCGGTCAGTTGCCGTTTGTATGAGAAATCGGTTGGAAACTTTCCTCATGTCAGCACGTTGTAGGTGTCGCCACCGGCGCCAACCTTGTGTGAATGCTCTGAAAAGCTAATCATTTGCGTACCAGAGCATCTTCTTCCTGTCGGTTAAATTTCGCTTCTGTAGCACGTCATCTTCGTGATGTAACGATTTTAATGGCCAGTAGTGTATGTTAGGTGTGTCGTGTAATGCAGCATTCAAGCAGACACACAGTTCGTTCGCCGAAGTGAGACGGAGCCACCAGGCAGATGTAACTCGCGTGCGGCGAATGTGGTCAAACACCGACTACTCGAACAAGTGTAACAAGCGCGCAGATCCGGCGTGCCGACAGAACTGCGTGCGCTTTGCCGGAACGATAGCCAGCTGTGGCGCGCGGCTAACATTTTTCTCGGAATACTATTCCCGGGAGCGGAGTGAGGGCTAATTCTGTGACATAATGAGTAAGCAGGCCGGGCAGCGGTGGCTGCGAGTGCGGAGGGGCCCTGGCAGGGGCGACGCCTGCCGCGGCGGCTCACCCACCTGCGGGGTCGAGGCGCCTGCCTTGCGCCCGGCCCGAGCTGCAGGTTAGGGGCACGGCTGGCGCCGCAAGTGCGGAAGCGTCGCCGTCGAGCTACGACCGATGCTCGGAGCTCAAGTGGAATCAGTGGAGTCCTAGGCGGAATCTGTCGATCAGTTGTCCAATTAAAATTCTACAATGCAGCATTTAGGTTTGTACACGGTCCACTCACATTATGTTAGACATCAGCGTGCAATAACCACTGACAGGCGGTACGTGGCAGCACTAGCAGTGGAGGATACATAAATTGTGTCGGAGAGACGCGGGCAACTGTGCAGTTGAAACTTCCTGGCAGATTAAAACTGTGTGCCGGTCCGAGACTCGAACGCGGGACCTTTGCCTTTCGCGGGCAAGTGCTCTACCAACTGAGCTACCCAAGCACGACTTACGACCCGTTTGGAAGGTAGGAGACGAGGTACCGGCGGAATTAAGGCTCTGAGGACGGGTCGTGAGTAGTGCTTGGGTAGCTGAGTTGGTAGAGCACTTGCCCGGGAAAGGCAAAGGTCTCGAGTTCGAGTCTCGGTCGGGCACACAGTTTTAATCTGCCAGGAAGTTTCATATCAGCGCACACTCCGCTGCGGAGTGAAAATTTCATTCTGGAAACGTCCCACAGGCTGTGGCTAAGCCATGTCTCCGCAATATCCTTTCTTCCAGGAGTGCTAGTTCTGCGAGGTATGCAGGAGAGCTTCTGCGAAGTTTGGAAGATAGGAGACGAGGTACTGGCGGAATTAAGGCTGTGAGGACGGGTCGTGAGTCGTGCTTCGGTAGCTCAGTTGGTAGAGCACTTGCCCGCGAATGGCAAAGATCCCGAGTCTGAGTCTCGGTCCGGCACACAGTTTTAAACTTCCAGTAAGTTTCATATCAGCGCACACTCCGCTGCAGAGTGAAAATTTCATTCTGGAAACATCCCCCAGGCTGTGGCTAAGCCATGTCTCCGCAAAATCCTATCTTCCAGGAGTGCTAGTTCTGCAAGGTATGCAGGAGAGCTTCTGCGAAGTTTGGAAGGTAGGAGACGAGGTACTGGCGGAAATAAGGCTGTGAGGACGGGTCGTGAGTCTTGCTTGGGTAGCTCAGGTGGTAGAGCACTTGCCCGCGAATGTCAAAGATCCCGAGTTCCAGTCTCGGTCCGGCACACAGTTTTAACCTGCCAGGAAGTTTCATATCAGCGCACACTCCGCTGCAGATTGAAAATTTCATTCTGGAACTGTGCAGTTGTTGTAACGCGGAAACGGAACGATTTATCTGACGTTGCAATGGGCACGATCAGTGGCTTTCGGGCTAAGGGTGGAAGCATTTGCGAAAAGACTCTTTGTAAACTGTTCATGTGCTGCTGTGGTTGAAGTATACCGCGCAGGGTAAAATGGCGCTGTCCAAAACTGGACCCGAGGCAACTGTGGCGCAGCACGGGCCACAGATTACGCTGGTGAACGACGGCTGCGGAGCGTGTACGGGCGAATAGACCTGCAACTGTTGAACAACTGATCCAAGGAGCTAGGAACAGTGCTTCCTCGATGAACGTTCGGCGAACGTTTCTGCGTATGGGTCCCCTAGAAGGCACCTACGAGGCGTGTTTTTTGAGTAGGTACCGTTTTGAAATTAAAAAAAGACGAGCTAAGATATCTCAACAATTTTATTTTTACATGAAAGTCTGTACCTTAATCTACTTTTATACATATTTCCGTCAATACTGAGGCACTTGTCATACCGTTCTACCAGTTTTTTAATACCCTCCTCATAGAAGTCTGCCGCCTGACTTGTTAACCACTGTATCACCACTGTTTTGGCTTCGTCATCATCTTGAAGGCTACCCCTCTTGCTCCAGCGTATGTTCGCCACCACGCTGTTGGTGACGAGCCCCGGCTTGCCGAGCAGCCCGTGCGGCCACGCCAAGTCCGAACTTAGAAAATTTTCAGGGCGCCACAACTCGCCAATTACCTCAAAGTGGTCCCTCACAGTACCTCGCTAGTGAATGAAGTTTTTTCCCAGCCTCAAGAGTTCAAGAATCCGCACCTGGTGACACGAAATAAGAAATTTTATGCCTGTTATATTGGATGAAATGACGTATGGACGAGACCGGCTTTCCACGAAATCCATCTCAATCCTCGCTGCCCAAATTCCGGTAAACATTCTTTCAAAAGTCATGGCGATTTTGCTAGTAGTACTGACGCGCGTTTGCCTGGCCACCACCGGAAATTTGGCGATGCATACCGCGATGTTTAAGAGGTTGTAACTGACTTAATTCGTATTAGCTGTTAGCAGAAAAATTCAGTCCGATTATCCCGGAGAAAAGAAACAGTCTTTTACAGCTGTGAGAGGACGTGCGCTACTCAATCACAGACATTTATTATTTTTAAAATGTATCTTGTGTGGGCCTTTAGACAGCAGCCTCGATACCCCGCACTTAAACACGGCGCTAGAGGGGAGGTAACTCGAGAAATGAGTAGCTTCGACGGTGAATCGTCGGAAAAAGGAATGTATGGATAGCATCAGACAGGAAAGAGAATGCGCTAAATTCGAAAAAGGTGAAGTAAAATCTATCTCCGGGGTACTGGCCTAGGTGCCAAGTGCGACCATTCTTCGTCTTGGCGCTGGGTGAGGAGGGGGGGGGGGGGGGGTCGGGGGAAGGCGAGCCGAGCGTCCTTACCGCTCTTCAACCCCCGGGAAAGATCACGCGTACTCATTTCGTTGCCGGGTGAGTGCAGCTGGGACCGTCGTGGAGAGACTGGAACGAGAAAAAATCTCCGCGCCTTATCCGGGTATGAATCTTGGATCATCAAGACCGGTGTGTAGTGCCTCATCTACTAAATCACCACGTCCAACAGGGAGTGACTTTCGCGGTACTGGAGGATGGGGACAGGAGGCAAAAAACTGTAGGAAAACATATTAAAATATGAAACTTGTCACGGACTGCAAAGCGCTTGGAAGATCACGCAACGAAAGTGTAGTCTGGTAAACGGAGGTATGAGGTGACCGACAATAGAAGTAGAGCAGGGGTGATGGAATATTACCCAACTAAATAAGGCGACGTCGAGCCCAACAGAAAATGAGATACTAGAAGTAGTAGATTAGCGCTAAAGTTTGTGCAGCAAAATAACAAGCGTTAGCAGAAGTAAACAGAAAATAAAATTGCGAACTGTCAAAAATACACTCCTGGAAATTGAAATAAGAACACCGTGAATTCATTGTCCCAGGAAGGGGAAACTTTATTGACACATTCCTGGGGTCAGATACATCACATGATCACACTGACAGAACCACAGGCACATAGACACAGGCAACAGAGCATGCACAATGTCGGCACTAGTACAGTGTATATCCACCTTTCGCAGCAATGCAGGCTGCTATTCTCCCATGGAGACGATCGTAGAGATGCTGGATGTAGTCCTGTGGAACGGCTTGCCATGCCATTTCCACCTGGCGCCTCAGTTGGACCAGCGTTCGTGCTGGACGTGCAGCCCGCGTGAGACGACGCTTCATCCAGTCCCAAACATGCTCAATGGGGGACAGATCCGGAGATCTTGCTGGCCAGGGTAGTTGACTTACACCTTCTAGAGCACGTTGGGTGGCACGGGATACATGCGGACGTGCATTGTCCTGTTGGAACAGCAAGTTCCCTTGCCGGTCTAGGAATGGTAGAATGATGGGTTCGATGACGGTTTGGATGTACCGTGCACTATTCAGTGTCCCCTCGACGATCACCAGTGGTGTACGGCCAGTGTAGGAGATCGCTCCCCACACCATGATGCCGGATGTTGGCCCTGTGTGCCTCGGTCGTATGCAGTCCTGATTGTGGCGCTCACCTGCACGGCGCCAAACACGCATACGACCTTCATTGGCACAAAGGCAGAAGCGACTCTCATCGCTGAAGACGACACGTCTCCATCCGTCCCTCCATTCACGCCTGTCGCGAAACCACTGGAGGCGGGCTGCACGATGTTGGGGCGTGAGCGGAAGACGGCCTAACGGTGTGCGGGACCGTAGCCCAGCTTCATGGAGACGGTTGCGAATGGTCCTCGCCGATAGCGCAGGAGCAACAGTGTCCCTAATTTGCTGGGAAGTGGCGGTGCGGTCCCCTACGGCACTGCGTAGGATCCTACGGTCTTGGCGTGCATCCGTGCGTCGCTGCGGTCCGGTTCCAGGTCGACGGGCACGTGCACCTTCCGCCGACCACTGGCGACAACATCGATGTACTGTGGAGACCTCACGCCCCACGTGTTGAGCAATTCGGCGGTACGTCCACCCGGCCTCCCGCATGCCCACTATACGCCCTCGCTCAAAGTCCGTCAACTGCACATACGGTTCACGTCCACGCTGTCGCGGCATGCTACCAGTGTTAAAGACTGCGATGGAGCTGCGTATGCCACGGCAAACTGGCTGACACTGACGGCGGCGGTGCACAAATGCTGCGCAGCTAGCGCCATTCGACGGCCAACACCGCGGTTCCTGGTGTGTCCGCTGTGCCGTGCGTGTGATCATTGCTTGTACAGCCCTCTCGCAGTGTCCGGAGCAAGTATGGTGGGTCTGACACACCGGTGTCAATGTGTTCTTTTTTCCATTTCCAGGAGTGTAGTTCAAATGGCTCTGAGCACTATGGGACTTAACATCTGAGGTCATCAGTCCCCTAGAACTTAGAACTACTTAAACCTAACTAACGTAAGGACATCACACACATCCATGCCCAAGGCACGATTCGAACCTGCGTCCGTAGCGGTCGCGCCATTCCAGACTGAAGCGCCTAGAACCGCTCGGCCACATCGGCCGGCTGCGGGCTGTCAATAGCAATGAAAGCGTTTCTAATAAACAGAAAATTGTTAAAATACAATATAAATTCAGGTTTTGAATGATTTATCTGAAAGTAAAGTACACATGTTGTGCTGTCCGGCGGCTTATGTGGTTGGAAATGAACACACTTCGTACGTCGCGATAGGAGTATAGAAACTTTTATTGTTCCGAGATGACCGGTCTTATGCCGCCATCATCTGATCTTATGGAAAGAGCCATGCCGCATTACATGAAGTCAAAGCGCAGAAGGCAATCCACACGTATACATATGTTGATAAAAAAACGATAAAATACGCACTGTTGATATCGTCGTACGATACATGTATATCGGCATCGGATGTGACTCTCCCAAGCTTGGCGCACAGTACTACGCTACGGGCGGAATGTTAACATAGAGGCGGCAGGTCCGCTACTTCTGAAACGAAATTTGAGCCCAAACAGAAGGTTACTAACAATCGCTATTTCAGGATGCGCTGTGGGATATGCGACAGCTGGTTGGGAGCTATGCCTCTTACCGTAAAGCGGCTGCGGAGTGTAAACGTGGAGTGCAAATATACACCATGCTATCTTCTCTCAGTGTATAACATCTCCTTCGGTAAGCTGATCAGCTCAGTCCTATGGACTCAACGGTTGTGCTACCGCTTTATTAAAAGCAAGCTCTATATATCTTTTACGCGTATGCTGATAGATACGGCTGTGGCTGATTATTTGGAATCGCAAATTATTTCTGTGATGTTGTTGTCGTTTATTTAGGAGCTCAAGGTCGTGGTTATCAGCTGCCTTACAGTAACTGCATGAGATGATTACGAGTAAAACGTATAAAATGCAGATATCCTAAAAAGTTACATAAGACCACATCCCTTCTCTTGCACTCTTTCCCACATTAGCACAGGCAATCAGTACATGTTTTTTTTCTTTGAGAATCCTCCAGGAACGTCATAATGTTCGATGCAGGATCTTGTAACGGACGGGCTTCAGCGATATTTCTCTATAATAGTGCGCGTACGTTCTTTTACTTATTTATTTATTTTGTTAACAAGAGTGACTTCCGCTACTTGCCAGTCATGTGGTACACGTCCAGTCACGCGCAGATACTGCGTATAACTACGATCCGTTCTTCCACATTGTACAGGCGAGTAAAAAAACATTGTCAACATAATGATACAAACAGCTCATTTTCCGAGATTTCCACCCGTGTTATCAGTATCCCTGTGTTGTCGCCTTTCCTCTTCTTCTGGTTCCACAGCCTCTCCAGAGCAGTACCGCCACGATAGCACATATGTCGTCTGTCACATCGGATCTTACACACTTCCAACGAGAGCAAATTGTGCGTACCCACTTACCTGTTGCATGATACGAAATAAACTTAAGCCAGCCGTTGTGACCCAGCGATTCTAGGCGCTTCAGTCTGGGACCGCGCGACCGCTACTCTCGCAGGTTCGAATCCTGCCTCGGGCAATGGATGTGTGTGATGTCCTTAGGTTAGTTAGGTTTAAGTAGTTCTAAGTTCTAGGCGACTGATGACCTCAGATGTTAAGTCCCATAGTACCTCAGAGCCATTTGAACCAAATAAACGTATGTGAAAACTGTTTGTCAAAGGTGAAAATATAAGACAATATTTCCGAAACAAACAGGACAAAATTAATGAAGGTCGTCATCTCTTGTACGAAGACCACTGTCATCAATGAGGATGGTGGTCTTTATAGGTGCCTGGAAGACAGAGCATCAACGAAACCAGTATTACGGTGAATTTATAAGCAAAACAGTCGTATACAGCTGCCATGGCCAAAGCTATTCTAAACGAGTTGACCACAAGGAAGAGGATTCACAGCTGCGTCACAAAACGCAGGCAAAGAGAAATGCAAGTATGTATAATGGTGCAATGACTATGTTTTTGTACTGTTTATTTCCGCAGCGCGTGCGTAGATATAGGGAATATCGAGAGAAGCGTACAGTGGAAATACCTTCCAGCTGTGAAGCTAAGTGCAATATCTGCCACAGTATGTATGCTCGTGCCGTTATTTTCGCTGGCAACTACGATTACGGAAGGAAGAGTAACAGCTGTAGTCACGGAAACCATTTTACGAGACCACTACTTTCTCAGTCGCCTGACTTAATTATTATGTACATGTGTAGTAAGACACAAGCCAGTGCGGTGTGCGCTGGAGGGCACTTAGAGTACGAGTGTATCGCACCTACCAGCCCCCACTTCCCTCCCGCCACCCGCTTCCTACTGCATTCGCAGAATGTGCGCTAGATGCGAAACAACACTATCCTATATGGGTGCGAATTTCCTTAAGGGGCTCCGGAACGCCCTATACTTGCAATGTTAAAATAACGCTTATAAATTACATCTTTCCTCACAAAGTATTTGAGGTAGGAAGTTGAACTTTTTACAGATTATTTATTGGAATATGGGCTACAACTTAACACAGGGATTTTACAAAATTTTAGTTCAGTTATTAAAGATGATTTTTTTTTTCAATTGTAATGAAAATTCACAACATTTTTTTTGCAATTTTTTATTTATATATCCAAAAATATACAGTTTTTTGGAAAAAGGCTGTGTTAAATTATGCAGAAGGTACTGTGTAACATTTACTGAAAGTTTGAAACAAATATGTTTGGAAGATCCTTAGAAAACATGTAATTAGTATGAGAAAATAAAAGTTTTGGGAATCGAGCGACAAAGATTGGATTAACCTTTTAGTGCATTCCAGGTCCATAGGATGGATTATCTTCATCCTCTGCAAACTCCTCCTCCAGCTTCCTCTTGTTCCTCCTCCTGTTTACTCTTGCTTGTATTTCTAGACTCTTTATAGCCCTGTCTGCAGCCCGAAGGCGTTCCTTGTCTAAAGCAAGCATCGCTCGTACCATGTTAGAACCTATTGTCTTTATTGTTTACAGTAATAACACATACCTTTGGCTTTCCAACATTTCTCCTTTTCTTAAAAGCCTTCAGAGTATTTCTAATAACTTTACTTTTACTCATTATTATACTTCAACAAAACAGAGACTCAAGAAACAGAATTAATTACGAATATTTTCGAGATAGCGACAGAGTAAATAAACATGAAACAATCGACAATCACACCAGCGATATATATTGAACCATCACAGGTTAGCCACAACACATACTTTATCTCACATCACTAAAATGTACCTGATGAACACGGACGTTAATAATAACACCATTTGACAGTAGTTTAACAGCGCCACAGTGGGTCACGCCCATGTAGAACACATTTCAAAAAAAAAAAAATTAAAAATAGTTGTAGTCTTCGAAATTGAATAAATTATATATCTATTAAAAGGTAATAGTCTGCAGATTCAGAAAACGCAAAAAAGTAAAAATTGAACTTTTCATGATTTTTAGCCTTTCCGAAGCCCCTTAAGTTTGTATGATGGTACTTACGCGCGCGCGCGCGAGAGAGAGAGAGAAAGAGAGAGAGAGAGAGAGAGAGACATGTTGAATGAAGCGGTATGGTTTGTGACTCGTTTAGAATCGGGGGCCCGCTGAAATTCGCGAGCTGGTCTCTAAGTGACGTACATCGCCTGCATTGTCACCTCTCGCGTTCCAGTTCTTTGAGCATTTCTATTGTACGTTCACGATGTTTAAACAAACCGTGGTGAACTGTGCACCATCTCCTTTGCATATCTTGTACTAATCCATCTTCTTAATTTACCTACAATGACGGACAACACTCAAGAGTAGACCGATAGTGTGTTCTGGCAGTGACCTCTTCCGTGTGTGACGTATATTTCCTTCGGGTTCTTCTTGTGAATCGTGATGCGGATAATTAAAGTTCAGGGAAAAAGGAATAATAACTGAGGCGTGCCGATGACGTTTGGTCACTGACGGCAAAGGACTTGGACGAACAGCTGAATGGAATGCTTAGTGTACTTGAAAACAGAACATAAGATGAACAATCATAGAAGTAAAAGAAGGGTAACGGAATGTCGTCGCACTACATTAGGTGATCCTGAGGGATTATGAACAGGAAATACACTTAAAGAACTAGGTAAATTTTGAGATTTGCTATCTGAGCAGTAAAATGAATGATGATAGCCGAGCTAGAGAGGATATATAATGCAAACTGGCAATAGCAAAAAAGTTATTCCTGATTAAGTGAAACTTGTCAGTATTTACTATAAATTAAAGTGTTAGGAAGTCTTTTCTGAAGGTGTGGGGCTTAGCTTGTACGGATGTGAAAAGTGCACGATCGAGAAGAAGAGAGTGAAGTTTTCAAAATGTGATATTGGAGTAGGCTGCTGAACATTAGATAGGTATATCGAATAACTCATGCGGAGGTACTGAATCGAATTGGGCTGAAAACAAATACGTAGCACAATTTGACGTACAGGAGAGATCGGCTGATACGATGCTTCCTGAGGCATGCAGTAAGCGTGACTTTAGTAATGGGTACACGAAGGAATGCTGTGGCGCCCAACTGCATTTTACTGTTGTACCAGTGGTTTAGTGCGAGCTGCCGTCAGGTTGAAACATCCCCGTAGAAAATATAAGAATGACAGTTATTTGATTTTCAAACAGCTGAGCAAAACTGAACGTACTCAGACATTTCTCTCTTTACTTATTCTGATCATCACTAAACTGACACACAATATTTTTATAGCGCAACGCAATCTGACTTTCAGTAATCCCTACAGAAGAATGGCCCTGACTAGCAATAACCTATACCTTTCCATGAATCACTTACCTCACAAAAATCTTCGTTACTCGAACTCCTGCAATACAGTGAGTACCAATACTGCCAGCTAAATGAAAGATTCTAACTACTGAAGGCACTAACTACTGATAGGCATACTTAGCAAATGAAAGATTTTGATAGAGAACAAACAATGTATTTACCTTAATAGTGTTCAAAAGTCATTATATATATATATATATATATATATATATATATATATATATATATATATATATATATATATATATATATATATCAGTTCATGACATCCAATCTTACAAATTTCCTTTTTCTGACGGACACAGGTCCAGATCGTCCGCTCTCAAAACTCTGACATCTCTCTCCCCCCATCCACCACTGCTGGCGGCTCACCTCCAACTGCACAACGCTACGCGCTCTTACCATCCAACTGCCCAACACTACAATAGCGAATATTCCAACAATGCCAACCAGCCACAGATTGCACACAGCACAGTCAGTGATTTTCATACAGAGCGCTACATGGTGTTACCAACATAAAAACGTTACGTGGCGTTACTAACAGAAAAACCTAAACAGCCTACTTACAATCTGAGCGCGATGCGTGAGCGCATTGTTCACATCTGATAATGTTTTCACTAGTGAGCTGTATTTCTTTCTGCAATTACATTGTTTCGACTGTGTAAAGAGATTATGTAAAGTTCTAACGTAGTCATTTGTTTTAATAAAGCACCCTTTCGCATTAAATTTTGTTGCATGAAGTGTAAGCAACAGCATTTCCGTTCTATCTTGCGTATTTCCTTTTATAAAATGTGAACAAAGTTTTTATGTCCTCGAACATAAGGAACTTACTCCTTTTAAGTCGAGTAAACTGAAGTACAGCGGCGACATCTAGCGGGCTTGGATGCAAGGCACGTTTCTTGCCGCTGCAACGCAATACACTCCGAGGTGACACAAGTCATCGGATAGCGATATGCACACACACACACACACACACACACACACACACGCACACACACACACACACACACACACACAGACGGCGGTAGTATCGCGAACACAAAGTATAAAAGGGCAGTGCAGTTGCGGAGCTGTCCCCCCCCCCCCCCCCTCCACCTCTCTTGGCAGGTCACCGGACTCGTACACGGATAGTGAACATTCGCGCGCCGGAGATCAACGCCTCGTGTTCTGTGTGTGCCATCGTTTTGTGCTTCAGTGGTTCAGTGTTATTCGTTTTGTGCCCCTACGTTCACGTGTGACAATTTTCGTCTCTGTCTGTGTCGAAGTGTCTGAACAATTTTATCCTGGACTCTCCGCCCGTGAACGGCACCTTGTATTTTAAGCAGTGTTTGTCTCCGTTTATATGTCCACCATGTTTTTTCTTTAAATGTCTTCATTTGTATATTTGTGTTCTCTGCGGCTAAAGAGCGGCGTCGTCTGCTGCTGCATGGCCTGTCTGTAATACAGGTTTCAAAATAACAATAAAGGAAAAAAAAAGCGGAGCTGTCATTTGTCCTGACGTGATTCATGTGAAAAAGTTTACGACGTGGTTTTACAGAGAGTACTCTATTGCATTGGCTCCTTACTTAGCTTGCATTTATCACGAATGTCCTTCCTCCCCCACGTAAAGTCCCGACCGCCTGGAAAAAAGCGCAGGTGACGCCTGTATATAAGAAGGATAGAAGGACGGATCCTCAAAATTACAGACCAATATCCTTAACATCGGTTTGTTGCAGTATTCTCGAACATATTCTCAGTTCGAATATAATGAATTTCCTTGAGACAGAGAAGTTGCTGTCCATGCATCAGCACGGCTTTAGAAAGCATCGCTCCTGCGAAACACAACTCGTCCTGTTTTCACATGATATCTTGCGAACCATGGATGAAGGGTATCAGACGGATGCCATATTCCTTGACTTCCGGAAAGCGTTTGATTCGGTGCCCCACTGCAGACTCCTAACTAAGGTACGAGCATATGGGATTGGTTCCCAAATATGTGAGTGGCTGGAAGACTTCCTAAGTAATAGAACCCAGTACGTTGTCCTCGATGGTGAGTGTTCATCGGAGGTGAGGGTATCATCTGGAGTGCCCAAGGGAAGTGTGGTGGGTCCGCTGTTTTCTATCTATATAAATGATCTTTTGGATAAGGTGGATAGCAATGTGCGGCTGTTTGCTGATGATGCTGTGGTGTGCGGGAAGGTGTCGTCGCTGAGTGACTGTAGGAGGATACAAGATGACTTGGACAGGATTTGTGATTGGTGTAAAGAATGGCAGCTAACTCTAAATATAGATCAATGTAAATTAATACAGATGAATAGGAAAAAGAATCCCGTAATGTTTGAATACTCCATCAGTAGTGTAGCGCTTGACACAGTCACGCCGATTAAATATTTGGGCGTAACATTGCAGAGCGATATGAAGTGGGACAAGCATGTAATGGCGGTTGTGGGGAAGGCGGATACGCGTCTTCGGTTCATTGGGAGAATTTTGGGAAGATGTGGTTCATCTGTAAAGGAGACCGCTTATAAGACACTAATACGACCTATTCTTGAGTACTGCTCGAGCGTTTGGGATCCCTATCGGGTCGGTTTGAGGGAGGACATAGAAGCAATTCAGAGGCGGGCTGCTAGATTTGTTACTGGTAGGTTTGATCATCACGCGAGTGTTGCGGAAATGCTTCAGGAACTCGGGTGGGATTCTCTGGAGGAAAGGAGGCGTTCTTTTCGTGAATCGCTACTGAGGAAATTGAGAGAACCAGCATTTGAGGCGCACTACAGCCAACTTATATTTCGCGGAAAGACCACATAAGATAAGAGGGATTAGGGCTCGTACAGAGGCATATAGGCAGTCATTTTTCGCTCGTTCTGTTTGGGAGTGGAACAGGGAGAAAAGATGCTAGTTATGGTACGAGGTACCCTCCGCCACGCACCATATGGTGGATTGTGGTGTATGTAGTTGTATGGCCGCACGACGGGAATGAACAGACATTAAACGCGGAGTGGTATTTGGAGCTAGGTGTAAGGGATATTCAATTTCAGAAATCGTTAGGGAATTCAATATTCCGAGATCCACAGTGTCGAGAGCGTGCTGAGAATACCACATTACAGGCGTCACCTTTCACCACGGACAACGCAGTGGCAGATGGCCTTCAATTAACGGCTGAGAACAGCGGCGTTGGCGTTGAGTTGTTAGTGTCAAGAGACAAGCAACACTGCGTGAAATATGCGCAAAAATCAACGTGGGACGTACGACGAACGCATCCCTTGGGGCAATGTGGGAAAATTTGGCGTTAGTGGGTTACGACAGTAGACGACTTGCGTGAATGCCATTGCTAACAGCACGATCGACATCGCCTGCAACGCCCCTCGTGGGCTCGTGACCATAATCGGTTGGAGCCTAGACGGCAGGAAAACCGTGGCAAAAAAAAAAATTGTTCAAATGGCTCTGAGCACTATGGGACTTAACATCTGTGGTCATCAGTCCCCTATAACTTAGAACTACTTAAACCTAACTAACCTAAGAGCATCACACACATCCACGCCCGAGGCAGGATTCGAACCTGCTACCGTAGAGGTCGCGCGGTTCCAGACCGGCCGGCCAAAACCGTGGCTTGGTGATATGAGTCCCGATTTCAGTTGGTAAGAGCTGATGCTAGCCATGAACCGAAGTTGTCAATATGGCTCTGTGCAAGCTGTTGGTGGCTCCATAATGGTGTGGGCTGTGTTTACATGGAATGGACTGGGTCCTTATAACACTTCCACCTGCTACTATTGTACCATAAGCGCAATGCTAGAAACAGGTTGTGACATAAAACTATTTTGTAAAAGCAACTATGGCACAAAGCAACAGAGCAGTGTTACCCTCTGAGAGGAATTTTGTTATGTTGACCGTGTTGTTCCTAACGGAGGTGGCTTATTACGTAAATATTTGAATAGTAACAAACAAAATTTTGCCTAGCTATATTGTTTATAGAATAAGGGAAACGGTCGCCAGCCTAATTAGGCAAGAGAAAGATTACCGTTCTCGTTTAAGAAAGTAGGTATAACTATAACGGACAAACACAACCTAGACTTAGCCACACGCGAGTGCAATGAACTCTGACACACATATGTTTTAAGATTGAAGCTAACAACTGGAGCAGCACAGACTATTTGCAAAATTATAAGAGATACCGAAACACCCTATTACTTTCAGGCTTACATAAAGTGAATGGTCTTTATAACATTACTATTAACATGCACTCCTAATACGCAAGATACACAAACACTTAGCAAACATGAATATATAATGTTTCACAACTGCAGCTTTCTCACTTTCACTACAGAGAAACACAATACTGACCAAACTACAAGAAACTGACTCACCTTTTAGAACTTACTACAGACAATAATGTGATCATTTGCCTTATAAGCCTCAGTCTTAATAACTTTTAATATTGAAGTTAGCAACAGCACTTTAAATAGCAGTTTTAATAGGAAAATTGTTTTGAGCAAATAACATTTACTTTAACTCACTCTATTGCCACATTAACCTTAACTTTCTTTTTACTAAGTTCAAGAGGCATTAATTAGCAGAACTCTAGGCTTTAATTTCTTTTAGTAAGGACACTCGGATATCACTTTAACTCAAACGGAGAGGAACCTGAAAGGTGTTATGATGAGGAGAAAAATCAAGGTAGGTACATAAATTCAGATACAAATTACCTTATATTTCAGCACATTAGCACGTCCATTAAGCTGATCCTTCACTGTACATCATTATAGTATTACGTTGCAATGATTGCGCAATGTGGTGGCAACTGCATGTTGGTAGCTGGAATTGTAGGCAGAATTGCTGGACTCTGTCATTTCTTGGTGGCGATGATAGATACAAACTCCAGAATAGTTCCAGCTACTTATCCATCCATCCGAGGCCTTGGAAAGAAGCAGGTAAAGCCTCTCTCGGAATCAGCACAATATGCATCTTTTACATGGCAGTGCACGGACTCGTAGTTCGTCCCCGACTGCTGGCTCGTCACCGACTGACTATCAGTTCCACCTTTTCCACCTAGGCCAACCACAATTTGCGCGCGCTACACAGTTCCGTTCCCGAGGGGAACCACTACACCTTTTACATACAGAATAACTAAGAGCCCTAAGTGAAGGTCAGCAGTTTACATAACAGCAAACACATTAAATAAAACAGAACATTTTCACATATTGACACTTCTACAAAGAATTATTCACACAAAATTACAATTATATACAGTAAGTTTTGTTCCCTCCAAATGGGACAAAGATTTTAAATTACAGATACACTACTTTGCATAGAATCAAATCAAGACACCAAAGTTTTTACAAAGAAAGGAGTATACAATTTTATGTTATCGATTTAATCACACATTTACAAATACTCAATGTTATAACATTAAATAAAACAAAAGCAAAATAGATCCATACAGCAGATGAGTTATGGTGTTACATCCTCTGGTGCAACTGAGCCGATCGTTGACTGGAAATGACTATGTTCGCCTACATGGAGACTATTTGCAGCCGTTCATGGACGTCATGTTCCCAAATAACTATGGAAACGATGGAGAATATTTAAGGATACCACATCATCGGACCACTATTGTTCGCGGTTGGCCTGACGAACATTCGGGGTGAATGATCTGACCACCCGCCAACGGCCTTGCCGCAGTGGTAACACCGGTTCCCGTCAGATCACCGAAGTTAAGCGCTGTTGGGCTGGACTAGCACTTGGATGGGTGACCATCCGGTCTGCCGAGCGCTGTTGGCAAGCGGTGTGCACTCAGCCCCTGTGAGGCAAAACTGAGGAGCTACTTGATTTAGAAGTAGAGGCTCCGGTCTCGCAAACTGACATGCGGCGGGAGAGCGGTTTGCTGGCCACATGCCCCTCCATATCCGCATCCAGTGACGCCTGTGGTCTGAGGAAGACACGGCGGCCGGTCGGTACCGTTGGGCCTTCATGGCCTGTTAGGACGGAGTTTCGTAGATTTTCGTTTCGATCTGACCACCCAGATCGCTCGCTATGAATCCCAACGAATATTTATGGGATCTAATCGAGAGATTAGTTCGTGTATGCAGTACTACACCGACAACACTCCCGCTTGCAACGGCAACACTCTCTCAATTATGGACGGCTACTGAGGCAGAAATTAATAACCAGATAACAAATGAACACTGCGATCCGATATTGGAATTATAATAAAGCAATCATTTCTTCTAGATCGCTGAAAAATGTTCGGCACTGTGTCACAACTTTTAAACATGAAAAAACAGTCAGTCTGTAATGGACAGAAGTGGGTGGGTGGGGTGGGTGGGGGGTGGGGGGGTAGAAATTGCGGAGGGGGAAGTAAATGTGACACAGTAAAGAGGTTGAAATGCGTGCGCGCGTGGAGCATTAGGCCACGCGCAAATTGAGACGCGTATAGCGCGTGTGGCGCGACGCAGCGCAGCGCGCGTTTTTGTAACATCACAGGCTCAAATGGGACCGCGCAAATTGCGACGCGACGCGACTGGGACGCGACACGCGCCTGCGCCAGGTCGCGCGGCGTTGTGCTTGAGGCACAGTTTACCGCGCCGCGCGTCGCGCTTGCCTCGCTAGCATCGTGGGAAATTTGAGGAGGGGAGCGGAAAAGTAGCCCAGCCATATGCTCACATCGGAACGGTGCATATCAGCAGTGGTAGTATTGCCAGTACGATAAATTTTGCCTTACTGTGTACTGAATTTTATTGCCTTTGGGTAGTGTTTCGTTTTTCGACATTTAAACGCTCCAGCTTTCTTCGTTAGCACGTTATACTTTTCTGTTATATATATCTGCATAGTTTTGTTTTGTTTTTATTCTGTCAAGAAAAACGTATACTTCAGTAACTCATGAACCATTGGCCGCTGGAATTGCACCATATGCCTCCGTGATGTTTTCAGATCGCAAGAAGGGACAGAGGGTAGTGAATAATTTATTTATTTTATTTATTTATTGATTTATTTAACCTGGCAAGATTAGGGCCATCAGACCCTCTCTTACATCTAACCAGGCATTCTACTTATTTTACATTCATATGTTTTAGTAGGCATGTTAAGCTACATCTAGTACAAAAAGTGAAATAAACAATTAGAAAGGTACACCTGGAAAAATACATACATATAGAGTTTATATTCGTAGATCATAAGCACTGTTATAATTAGACATTAATGAAGAGACAGATTTTAGATAGGAGTGCTGGCAGCAGGGAGTATGAGGGAGACTCATGGTGAAGGAAGAGAAAAATAGAGAGACATGATGAAACATAATTAAGGAAATATAAAGGAAAAGAAGATTGCGTAGCTAATAGAGATAGATGAAGAGGAAGGCATCTCAGGAGCAAGATAGAAGACGCTAGCTTTGACAAATGAGAGGATTGGCCTTGTACATTAATTTTGTGGAGAACGTTATAAGGATGATAGTAGGAAATGCTTCAACTTCTTCTTAAAAGCAGCAGGAGATTGAATTTTGCGCAAGGTAAGGGGCAGTTTGTTCCAGAGGCGGACAGCGGCAACTGAGAAGGAGTTTGCAAAAGTTTTTGTTTTGTGAGTGAGCACAGTTAGGATACCAAATAAGAGTGACCTCGTGTTTCGATTATGATGGCATGACAGGTTTTTAATCTCTGAAGCAAGGTACTGGGGTGCTTGCGCGACGAGGAGTCGGTGAAGTAGACATAGGGTGTGGTAGTCACGCAATTTGTCCGGCCGCAGCCACCCTAGCTCGGAGTATGAGGCACTAACATGATCATATCGGCGAATGTTGCAGGTGTAACGCACACAGGCATTCATGGTTAGCTCTACCCGTCTTTTGTTTTCACTACTCATGCCTTGTTAAATCACATCATAATAGTGGAGGTTTGGTAGAACGAGTGCTTGCACGAGCTGGCGTTTCAAGTCCTGTGGAAATATGTTCCGAAACTTTTTGAGAGCATAGAGACAAGTAGACGTCTTTCGGCACACTGCGACTGTATTCTCCGCCCAGTTGAGATGCTCATCCAAAGTTACACCCAAGTTCTTCACTGTTTTTTGATATGGTGTTGGAGTACCATCGAGCAGAATAGGAGGTAGCCGTTCGCGGAAATCTGAACTTATTAATTTCTTATGAGCTATTAAGATTACTTGCGTCTTTTTTGCATTTAGTTTAAGCCCCAGGTTTTTCGCCCATGTCACTACTGAAGACAGATCATCATTCATCTGAGCGATTGCAGTGTTTACATCTTCAGGTCTGACACTTAGGTAGAGCTGGAGGTCGTCGGCATAGAAATGATATTTACAGGAGGACAGAACCGACGAAATATCGTTGACATACTGTATAAAGAAAACAAAAGTGGTCCTAAGACTGATCCTTGTGGCACTCCCGAGGAAACATGTTTCCAGGAAGATTTTTCATTTACGCAGACAACACATTGCTGTCTGTCTTTTAAGTAGCTTTCAAACCATCTCATTGCACTATCAGAGAAATTAAGCTGTTGCATTTTTCTGAGTAATATGTCAACGTTAACAGTGTCAAAAGCTTTGCTGAAGTCCAGTAGCGTCAATATTGTTGCCTTTCGATTGTCGATGGCATATTTCAGGTCATCAGTTACTTTAAATAGAGCAGTGTTTGTGCTGTGATTTTTACGGAAACCGGATTGAAATTTGTCATATAGGTTGAATTCATGCAAGTGTTCAGTGATTTGGTCATGAACAATATATTCAAGTGCTTTGGAAATAAGGAAGCAAGGAATATTATAAAATCATGTGATTAAGAATCAAGGCAGGAAAGTAAAGCAAGGTTATATTCTCGCTGCCTAGTAAGCTAGCGTATCTGTACGATCTGTTACAAAAATTTAGAAAGGGATAACCTCCACAGGTGTGATCCCGTTATTCTTGTGGTAAAAAGCGTCCAAGATCTGAAGTATAGAAGTTGCACTGTGATTACTCTGATATGTATGTAATAATGTAATACGACACACTGTCCTACATGCATGTGAACTACATATTTCAACTGCAAGCTAGAAACAGTCGAAAAGCAGTCACAAATAACAATGTTTTAATTGGTTCGCCGTGATGAGAAAAAGCATTTCAATTGTTGCATGGACATAATCAGCATTAATAAACTAATTATACAACAACAGGCTACACAAATGAAGAAAATGGTCGGTTTTATTACGAAAGTAGGAATATCCTAAAAGAGTGTTATGATTAGATATATTTAATTTGTTTAAATGTGCTGCTGACAAAGGCAGATCTACTTTCATGACAATGTTTTTCCAACTCCATCTCACAAGGCACACATGGCTAACTTGTGCATTCCTGTCGCGCGCATTATCCTTCGCTGCTCACAATACACTGACCATTGTGTTGTGCGACAGATCAATTGTTTATTTTTCTCAATAACAACTATTTTATTCGCGATCACGCATTGTCAGTTTGGCAAGCCCTAGATGAGTAAACAGTATCTGGCATGTGCCTATTATTCCGCCTGAAGGAACGCTCGTCATTATTTTAATACTGCCCAGATCAAGAGAAGGAATAAAATCATTTGGTAAGTTTCCATTCCCGTCGCTCAGTGGTAAAAATACGGTGGGTTGCGGGAATTCCACCAAAATTCCAACAGAATTGCCAATCTGTTTTTGTGTGAGTTGTTAACCTTTTCTCATTCGAAGAAGCATCACCATTTATGAGTAAAGGCCACATTTCTCTTGGTGACTGGTTTAATTGTACTTCTTTTGTCACAATGTAATTTGCCAAACTCATCTCACAGCAGCTATTGAGACAGAATTCCGAAACGTAGGGCCTCATTAAACAAGTAATTGGCAATTACAGAGCTCAACAGCTTACGAAAAACCTCATAGTATCGGTTTGCAGTAACATAAAAGAAGAAATTTCATGTTTATTTTCATGCTAGGAAGCTCTTGTTTAGCTACCTGTCGATAACTCTTAAAAAATTACAGTCACTGGAGTGAAATTAAAAAAAAAAGAAGTATAAGTAGTGATATATCGCCATAGATAAGAAAGTTCCGTGTGTTTAATAATTGGCAAAACACTCTCCTCCTTGTGTGCTGTCATTCGCCAAACTTTCGTTTCGATGTCTCGAGCGGTTTAGGAGATACGAGAGGTGTTGCGAGTATTTCATTCTCGCGGGCGTGAGATCGGAAGTGAGCGCGCTACATGGGATCCATTTTCTCGAGATCGGAGGCGGATAGAGATCTCCTCCCAAGTCTAAACAAAAATTCAGCATGTTAGCTAAATTTCATACGCAGCAACATACGGTGTAATACGCACCAAACGCAAAATCATAGGGACCCTTAATTTTCGTTGCAAACTTTTTGAGTTTTGCGTAGTGCCTTACTAAAATGTGTACATCACAATAAGAATAGTCATTAGCGAGGTGATGGGCACGAAGCTGACATATAACGCTACAAGTAAGGCAAAAATCATACATTTTCAGTGAATAGTTTCTGTAAAATCGTTTGAGGAAGATAACAGGTTGCGCGCGCTTCGGTTCTGTCAGCGCAGAGCGTCGCCAGTCGGCGCGTGCGAAGTACGGTGTACGCGTCGCAATATGCGCCGCACCCGCGCGACTCGTGCGGCACGTGCGTGTCGCGCTGTAGTGTCGTGTCACGTCACACGTGCTATACGCGTCTCAATTTGCGCCTAGCCGACACAGAAACGGTGAGGCTTGTACTCGACAGACTAGCCTGGAGAGGTACATCAAAGCACTCTCTGGACTGAAGACCACAACAACACCTTTAAAGTCATCTGCCGACCTTTGCGGCAGATACCGATCATCTGCAACTCTCTCTACATTTCGTAGCAACTTGCTAACGATGTGACCGTCCTGTAGGCGAGTGAATCGTTTCCTAACAGCCCACTCCCCTCCCCTCACACACTTGTTTTGGTGTCTGTGTTCCATACCAGAGAGATGATTACATTATTACGTCCACCCCGGCTGTGTCGTTAATGAAGAGCAGGCAGAGGGTGAAACCGGACACCGCCTCGCGGCCTAGCAGCCCTGCCTATCAGGCGACGCGTCTGGCTGCAACTGGACACACAACCGATCTCTAACACAGACGCTGTACACGTAATACGCTCTGACGGTTCAGTAAATAATTTCACTATCCCCATCAGGGAGTACGCAACCAAACTGGCTGTGTACAAAACGCGGTGGCACTAAAAAATGGGCCCAAATTTCTGAGTCCTACTGAATTTCGGCGCGTTTTCTAAATACTGGCAACTGACCCTTCCAATATAAGGAAATTTACTTAATGCGTAGGAATCAAAGAATCAACGCGGGCTCAGGAAATAATACCCGTGTGAAACACGGCTTGCTTTGCTCGTACACGATATTTTGTAAATAGCAAATTCAGGTGCACAACTAGATCGAATTCAGAAACGTATTCGATAGTGTATGAAATTCTGGATTAAAAAACAAGATACGGTCAAATGGCTCTGAGCACTATGTGACTTAACATCTATGGTCATCTATCTAACTTAGAACTACTTAAACATAACTAACCTAAGGACAGCACACAACATCCAGCCATCACGAGGCAGAGAAAATCCCTGACCCCGCCGGGAATCTAACCCGGGAACCCGGGCGTGGAAAGCGAGACCGCTACCGCACGACCATGAGCTGCGGACAGGATGCGGTCATATGGAGTACTTTTACATATATACGTGACCACATCGAAGCGACGAAACCCAGTGCACAGTCGATATTCAGCAGGAACAAAAGTAAACTCGGCCTTGTCCCGATGAAATATAATATGATTGCTTGCGTTGTCAATATATATGAATAAGACAACACAAATAACGACTCATACAAAGAAATGAATTTCGTTTTTTTTTTCCTCGCTCCATACGCGAAACGACAGATAATTGCTAAAACTGGAACAAATTAGTCTCCGTTATGCACTGACCACTGGCTTGCAAAGCACATAGAATATAAGACAAAACGAAAAACGAGGCATCACGAAGGATTTCTGCGAATGGGAAGGAAATCGGTAGATGTGATGTACATGTACAGAAAAATAAATGATTACAGTTTCAGAAAAATTGGATTATTTATTCAGAAGAAAGAGCTTCACAAACTGAGCAAGCCAATAACGTGTTCGTCCACCTCTCACCCTTACGCGAGCAGTTATTCGGCTTGGCATTGCCTGATAGAGCTGTTACATGTCCTCCGCAGGGTTATTGTGCCAAATTCTGTCCAACTGGCGCGTTCGATTGTCAGAATCCCGAGATCCTCAGGGTTATTGTGCCAAATTCTATCCAACTGGCGCGTTAGATTGTCAAAATCCCGAGATGGTTGGAGAACCTTGCCTATAATGCTCTAAACATTCTTAATCGGTGAGACATCCAGCGACCTTGCTGGACAGGGTAGAGTTTCGCAAGCACGAAGACAAGCAGTAGAAACTCTCGCCGTTTGCAGGTGGGCGTTATCTTGCTGAAATGTAACCTGAGGATGGCTCGCTATCAAGGGTAACAAAACAGGGCGAAGAATATCGTCGACGTCCCGCTGTGCTGTGAGGGTGCCGCAGATCACAACCAGAGGGGTCCTGCTATGCAAAGAAATAGTACTCCAAACCACCAGTCCTGGCTGTTGGGCTGTATGGTGGATGCCAGCCAGGTTGGTTCCCACCGCTCTCTGAGGCGTCTCCAGACACATCTTCGCTGATCATCGGGACTCATATCGAAACAGGATTCAGTACGGAAGACGAATCTACAAGAGTCAATGAGATTACACGCCGAAGATGTGTCTGGAGCCGCCCCACGACAGCGCTGGGCTGACTGCCGCCCGCCATATAGCCCGACATGGTCTGGGGTGCCATTCCTTTTCATAGCAGGACCCCTGTGGTTGCCATCCGCAACACCCATACAGCGCAGCGGTAAGGAATCAATATTCTACGCCCCGTTTTGTTGCCCTTCGTGGCAAGCCATCGTCTGGTTACATTTCAGCAAGATAATGCCCGCCCGCGCGCAACGACAGTTTCTACTGCTTGCTTCGTGCTTGTCAAAACCCACCTTGGCCAGGAAGGCTGCTAGATCCCTCCCCAATCGAGAACGTTTGGAGAAAGCTCTGGAGTTTGACGATGTGACGAGGCAATCGGACAGAATCTGACAGGATTTTCCTCAGGAGGACATCCAACAAGTCTATCGATCACTGCCGAGCCGAATAATTGCTTGCATAAGGGCTAAAGAAGGCTTCAAGAAGAATATAATAATTCCAATCCCAGAGAAAGCAGGTGTCGACAGATGTGAAAATTACCGAATTATCACTTTAATAAGCCATGGCTGCAAAATACTAACACGAATTCTTAACAGACGAATGGAAAAACTGGTAGAAGTCGACCTCGGGGAACATCAGTTTGGATTCCGTAGAAATGTTGGAACACGTCAGACAATACTGACCCCACGACTTATCTTCGAAAATAGATCAAGGAAAGACAAACCTACGTTTCTAGCATTTGTAGACTTAGAGAAAGCTTTTGACCATGTTGACTCGAATACTCTCTTTCAAATTCTGAAGGTGGCAGGGGTAAAATACAGGGAGCGAAAGGCTATTTACAATTTGTACAGAAACCAGAAGTCAGTTATAAGAGTCGAGGGGCATGAAAGGGAAGCAGTGGTTGGGAAGGGAGTGAGACAGTGTTGTAGCCTATCCCCGATGTTATTCAATCTTTATATTGAGCAAGCAGTGAATGAAACAAAAGAAAAATTCGGAGTAGGTATTAAACTCCATGGAGAAGAAATAAAAACTTTGAGGTTCGCCAATGGCATTGTAATTCTGTCAGAGACAGCTCAGAACCTGCAAGAGCAGCTGAACGGAATGGACAGTGACTTGAAAGGAGGATATAAGATGAAGATCGACAAAAGCAAAACGAGGATAATGGAATGTAGTCGAATTAAATCGGGTGATGCTGAGGGTATTAGATTAGGAAATGAGACGCTTAAAGTAGTAAATGAGTTTTGCTATTTGGGGAGCAAAATAACTGAGGATGGTAGGAGTAGGGAAGATATAAAATGTAGACTGGCAATGGTAAGGAAAGCATTTCTGAAGAAGAGAAACTTGTTGACATGTAGTATAGATTTAAGTGTCAGGAAGTCATTTCTGAAAGTATGTGTATGGAGTTTAGCCATGTATGGAAGTGAAACGTAGACGATAAATAGTTTAGACAACAGTTTAGATTACAGTAGTTACAATTTTCAACAACAGATGGCGCTGCAAGTGATGTGAAAGATATAGAAGACAACGCAGTCTGTGGGTGCGCCATTCTGTACGTCGTCTTTTTGCTGTAAGCTTGTGCTGTTCACAACGTGCAAGTGTGCTGTAGACAACATGGTTTATTTCTTAGAACAGAGGATTTTTCTGGTGTTGGAATTCCACCGCCTAGAACACAGTGTTGTTGCAACAAGACGAATTTTTCAACGGAGGTTTAATGTAACCATTAATAGGGATCGGTTGGTAGTACATGTTCTGAGGCATCAAGGGAGCACCAATTTAGTATTGGAGGGCAGCGCGGAGGGTAAAAATCGTAGAGGGAGACCAAGAGATGAATACACTAAACAGATTCAGAAGGATGTTGGCTGCAGTAGGTACTGGGAGATGAAGAAGCTAGCACAGGATAGAGTAGCATGGAGAGCTGCTTGACTGAAGACCACAACAACAACAAGGGCTAAAGGGCTACAGGCGGACAAACTCGTTACTGACTTGCTCAGTTTGTGACACTCGTTCTCCTCAATGAGTCATCCTTTTTTTTAAATTTTAGTCATTTATTTTTATCATGTTAACTGAATCTTCCGTCGGTTCTTGGTAGAACAACATTATAATAAATGAAAAGCACATTTATTTTTCTCTACATGTACATCACATCGACCGACTTTTATCCCATTCAGACAATTCCTTCCTGATGTGACTTTCTTTCTTTCTTTCTTAGTGTGCATAAATGTGGGTGGCAGAGATCTCCTTACACCGGGAAATAAATGATACACGTACCAAAAGCAACAGAATCACCATTGGCTAATCTTTTTTTCTTTGCGTTATCCTCGTTTATGGTTCCAATATCCTCAGTTTCACTGCTTTTAGTACATAAATTCTGTTGTCTGTTAGTCCATGTTTCAAGCCTTTCTGTAATTTTTTTTGTGGCGTACAACTTCGGAATTTATCTACAGGGGTGTAGGTAAGCGCCCAATGATGATGATGATGATGATGTTTGGTTTGTGGGGCGCTCAACTGCGTGGTTATCAGCGCCCGTACAATTACCCAATCTTTGCTCAGTCCAATTTCGCCACTTTCCTGGATGATGATGAAATGATGAGGACAACACAAACACCCAGTCATCTCGAGGCAGGTGAAAATCCCTGACCCCGCCGGGAATCGAACCCGGGACCCCGTGCTCGGGAAGCGAGAGCGCTACCGCGAGACCACGAGGGGCGGACGGTAAGCGCCCAAGTGTGCGACCAAACACATTAGGTGGGAGCGAAAGTCAACCTGTTACAAGCATGGGTAGCCACTATTAAAGAAACGAAACATAAATACCATTTCTGTGGTGAAAGGAACGAAGACTTTGCGTCCACAAGCAGCTACTGTACCGGAGCTGCGTGCTCCTACTCTGTAGTATTTGTTGGCTCTGTTTTGGCTGGTTCTCAGCGGACCGTTTCGGCGATTAAAGCTTATTCCTGGGTCACGGTCGGGAGCCGCATCGCATCCTTGCCTTGACCATTTAGTACCCTAGTGACAGATCTGTCCGTGAGTCGCAATTCACTCACGTTCGCTCTGCGTCAAGTTGTTTTGAGTTTGGCAACCACAACGAAAGCGAAATAACCACCGCGTCTTCGCACCTGGTAATTAACGAAATTATTACACAGAGCGACAAACGTGTGGATTATTGGCTCCGCGATAGCTCAGTACCCATCGCAGCATCCCAGCAGAAAAGTGACATCTTTGCACGAGGAAGCTGCGATGAATTGACGCTGGCGAGGATTCCTGTGAAGTGTTACATTTCCAATAGGAGTGGCCATCAAATGACGAGGGCGCAAGTGCTCTGAATACGACGCGACTGCACAACCTCGTTGCAGATGGAAACCACAGCCTGTGCAGGACGGTGTGTACGCCAGTAGTACTAAACTGTTAATGAATAACTGTACGCTTATACTGAAGCTTCCTTGCTGGCACATTGCTGTCGGTTACTTCAGTACGTTACTTTCATTGATGTGAAGTAAATAGTGACCTTGAAGCAACCAGTCACAATGTAGAAAATGGCGTGGTTACTAATGAAGGTTAATTTGAAGAGAAGGCAACGGCCTTGCCGCAGTGGATACACCGCTTCCCGTCAGATCACCGAAGTTAAGCGCTGTCCTGCGTGGCCTGCACTTGGATGGGTGACCATCTGGGTCGGTATGCACTGTTGCCATTTTTCGGGGTGCACTCAGCCTCGTGATGCAAACTGAGGAGCTACTCGACCGAATAGTAGCGGCTCCGGTCTAAGAAAACCATCGTAACGACCGGGAGAGCGGTGTGCTGACCAGACGCCCCTCCCTATCCGCATCCCCAGCTAATGTCACGGCGGTCGGATGGTCCCGAGGGGCCACTTGTGGCCTGAAGACGGAGTGCTTTTAATTTGAAGAAAACTGGCGCAGCCGCGCGGGATTAGCCGAGCGGTCTGGGCGCTGCCGTCATAGACTGTGCGGCTGGTCCCCGCGGACGTTCGAGTCCTCCCTCGGGCTTAGGTGTGTGTGTGTTTGTCCTTAGGATAATTTAGGTTAAGTAGTGTGTAGGCTTAGGGACTGATGACCTGAGCAGTTAAGTCCCATAAGATTTCACACACATTTGAACATTTTAGAACAGAAGTGGCGCAATAATAACTTGTGCAGGTGATTCCTTTGTTTCCGTCAAAGTGGTAAGGTCTGCTGTTAACCTCTATGCCGGCTGCTGTCCCGACCAGAGCTGGCACCGAATTACATGGAGATAACAAAAGTCATAGGACAGCAAATGGACACTGCAGATTACGGTAGTATCGCCTACACAAGATATAAAAGGGCAATGCACTGGCGGAGCTGTCCTTTTGTACTCACGTGATCCATGTGAAAAGTTTTCCGACGTGATTATGGCTATGCGATGGGAATTAAGAGACTTTTAACGAGGAACGCTAGATGGAGCTAGATGCATGGGACATTCCGTTTCAGAAAAAGGTTACGGAATTCAGTATTCCGAGATTCACAGCGTCACGAGTGTCCTGAGAATACCAGATTTCAAGCATTACCCCTTACCGCGGACAACGCAGTGGCCAAGGGCCTTCACTTAACGACCGAGGGCAGCGGCATTTGTGAAGAGTTGTCAGTGCTAACAAACAACCAATAATGCGTGAAGTAAGTGTCGAAATAAGTGTCCAAGGCATAGAAAAGCAACTGGAATCACTCAACAGAGAAAAGTCCACTGGACCTGACGGGATACCAATTCGATTCTACACAGAGTACGCGAAAGAACTTGCCCCCTTCTAACAGCCGTGTACCGCAAGTGTCTAGAGGAACGGAAGGTTCCAAATGATTGGAAAAGAGCACAGGTAGTCCCAGTCTTCAAGAAGGGTCGTCGAGCAGATGCGCAAAACTATAGACCTATATCACTGACGTCGATCTGTTGTAGAATTTTAGAACATGTTTTTTGCTCGAGTATCATGTCGTTTTTGGAAACTCAGAATCTACTATGTAGGAATCAACATGGATTCCGGAAACAGCGATCGTGTGAGACCCAACTCGCTTTATTTGTTCATGAGACCCAAAAAATATTAGATACAGGCTCCCAGGTAGATGCTATTTTTCTTGACTTGCGGAAGGCGTTCGATACAGTTCCGCACTGTCGCCTGATAAACAAAGTAAGAGCCTACGGAATATCAGACCAGCTGTGTGGCTGGATTGAAGAGTTTTTAGCAAACAGAACACAGCATGTCGTTATCAACGGAGAGACGTCTACAGACGTTAAAGTAACCTCTGGCGTGCCACAGGGGAGTGTTATGGGACCATTGCTTTTCACAATATATATAAATGACCTAGTAGATAGTGTCGGAAGTTCCATGCGGCTTTTCGCGGAGGATGCTGTAGTATACAGAGAAGTTGCAGCATTAGAAAATTGTAGCGAAATGCAGGAAGATCTGCAGCGGATAGGCACTTGGTGCAGGGAGTGGCAACTGACCCTTAACATAGAAAAATGTAATGTATTGAGAATACATAGAAAGAAGGATCCTTTATTGTATGATTATATGATAGCGGAACAAACACTGGTAGCAGTTACTTCTGTAAAATATCTGGGAGTATACGTGCGGAACGATTTGAAGTGGAATGATCATATAACATTAATTGTTGGTAAGGCGGTAACAGGTTGAGATTCATTGGGAGAGTCCTTAGAAAATGTAGTCCATCAACAAAGGAGGTGGCTTACAAAACACTCGTTCGACCTATACTTGAGTATTGCTCATCAGTGTGGGATCCGTACCAGATCGGGTTGACGGAGGAGATAGAGAAGATCCAAAGAAGAGCGGCGCGTTTCGTCACAGGGTTATTTGGTAACCGTGATAGCGTTACGGAGATGTTTAACAAACTCAAGTGGCAGACTCTGCAAGAGAGGCGCTCTGCTTCGCGGTGTAGCTTGCTGTCCAGGTTTCGAGAGGGTGCGTTTCTGGATGAGGTATCGAATATATTGCTTCCCCCTACTTATACCTCCCGAGGAGATCACGAATGTAAAATTAGAGAGATTAGAGCGCGCACAGAGGCTTTCAGACAGTCGTTCTTCCCGCGAACCATACGCGACTGGAACAGGAAAGGGAGGTAATGACAGTGGCACGTAAAGTGCCCTCCGCCACACACCGTTGGGTGGCTTGCGGAGTATAAATGTAGATGTAGATGTAGTAGATGTAGAAATAACTGCGTGAGGCCAGTGAGGCGAAATTTGGTGTTAGTGGGCTATGGTTGCAGACGACCGACACGATTGCCTTTGCTAACAGTACGACAGCATTCGCCGTGCCGCGCTTGGCCTCGTGACCATATCGGTTCGACGCTAGCAGACTGGAAAACTGTAGACTGGTTAAATGAGTCCCGATTTCTTGTAGGGTTCGAGTGTGCTGCAGACCCCACGACGCCATAGACCCAAGCTGTCAACGAGGCGTTCTGCAAACTAGCTCCATAATAGTGTGGGCTGTATTTACGCGAAATAGACTGTGTCACCTGGTCCAACTGAGCCGACCGTTGACTGGAAATAGTTATGTTCGCCTAACTGGAGACCATATCCAGCAATCCATGCTTACAAACAAAATGGTTCAAATGGCTCTGAGCACTATGGGACTTAACATCTTAGGTCATCAGTCCCCTAGAACTTAGAACTACTTAAAACTAACTAACCTAAGGACATCACACACATCCAAGCCCGAGGCAGGATTCGAACCTGCGACCGTAGCAGTCGCGCGGTTCCGGACTGCGCGCCTACAACCGCTAGACCACCGTGGCCGGCACTTACAGACAATGATGTCATGTCAACCGGCCACAGTAGTTCGCGAATGGTTTGAAGAACATTCTGGATAGTTCGAACGAACGGTATGGTCACCCAGATCGTCCGACATGAGTCCTATCGAACATTTACCGGTCATAATTACCGTCTAATTTGTATGGAGTGTAGCCTTGTATGGAAGTGAAACATGGACGGTAAATACACTCCTGGAAATTAAAATAAGAACACCGTGAATTCATTGTCCCAGGAAGGGGAAACTTTATTGACGCATTCCTGGGGTCAGATACATCACATGATCACACTGACAGAACCACAGGCACATAGACACAGGCAACAGAGCATGCACAATGTCGGCACTAGTACAGTGTATATCCACCTTTCGCAGCAATGCAGGCTGCTATTCTCCCATGGAGACGATCGTAGAGATGCTGGATGTAGTCCTGTGGAACGGCTTGCCATGCCATTTCCACCTGGCGCCTCAGTTGGACCAGCGTTCGTGCTGGACGTGCAGACCGCGTGAGACGACGCTTCATCCAGTCCCAAACATGCTCAATGGGGGACAGATCCGGAGATCTTGCTGGCCAGGGTAGTTGACTTACACCTTCTAGAGCACGTTGGGTGGCACGGGATACATGCGGACGTGCATTGTCCTGTTGGAACAGCAAGTTCCCTTGCCGGTCTAGGAATGGTAGAACGATGGGTTCGATGACGGTTTGGATGTACCGTGCACTATTCAGTGTCCCCTCGACGATCACCAGTGGAGTACAGCCAGTGTAGGAGATCGCTCCCCACACCATGATGCCGGGTGTTGGCCCTGTGTGCCTCGGTCGTATGCAGTCCTGATTGTGGCGCTCACCTGCATGGCGCCAAACACGCATACGACCATCATTGGCACCAAGGCAGAAGCGACTGTCATCGCTGAAAACGACACGTCTCCATTCGTCCCTCCATTCACGCCTGTCGCGACACCACTGGAGGCGGGCTGCACGATGTTGGGGCGTGAGCGGAAGACGGCCTAACGGTGTGCGGGACCGTAGCCCAGCTTCATGGAGACGGTTGCGAATGGTCCTCGCCGATACCCCAGGAGCAACAGTGTCCCTAATTTGCTGGGAAGTGGCGGTGCGGTCCCCTACGGCACTGCGTAGGATCCTACGGTCTTGGCGTGCATCCGTGCGTCGCTGCGGTCCGGTCCCATGTCGACGGGCACGTGCACCTTCCGCCGACCACTGGCGACAACATCGATGTACTGTGGAGACCTCACGCCCCACGTGTTGAGCAATTCGGCGGTACGTCCACCCGGCCTCCCGCATGCCCACTATACGCCCTCGCTCAAAGTCCGTCAACTGCACATACGGTTCACGTCCACGCTGTCGCGGCATGCTACCAGTGTTAAAGACTGCGATGGAGTTCCGTATGCCACGGCAAACTGGCTGACACTGACGGCGGCGGTGCACAAATGCTGCGCAGCTAGCGCCATTTGACGGCCAACACCGCGGTTCCTGGTGTGTCCGCTGTGCCGTGCGTGTGATCATTGCTTGTACAGCCCTCTCGCAGTGTCCGGAGCAAGTATGGTGGGTCTGACACACCGGTGTCAATGTGTTCTTTTTTCCATTTCCAGGAGTGTAGTTTGGACAAGAAGAGAATAGAAGCTTTCGAAATGTGGTGCTACAGGAGAATGCTGAAGATTAGATGGGTAGATCACATAACTAATGAGGAAGTATTGAACAGGATTGGGGAGAAGAGAAGTTTGTGGCACAACTTGACCAGAAGAAGGGATCGGTTGGTAGGACATGTTCTGAGGCATCAAGGGATCACCAATTTAGTATTGGAGGGCAGCGTGGAGGGTAAAAATCGTAGGGGGGAGACCAAGAGATGAATACACTAAGCAGATTCAGAAGGATGTAGGTTGCAGTAGGTACTGGGAGATGAAGAAACTTGCACAGGATAGAGTAGCATGGAGAGCTGCATCAAACCAGTCTCAGGACTGAAGACCACAACAACAACAAACAATGGAGAGGTCAGTTTGGGCACAAAATGCTGCACCGGCAACACTTTCACAATTATGGACGGTTGTTGAGGCAGCACGGCTCAATATTTCTGCAGGTGACTCGCTGCACTATTCCAGCCAATCCGACGCGATATTAGGAAGTATCCTATGGCTATTGCCACCGCAGTGTACAATGTAAACCTTAAAAATTTTATTTCTTCTCCATCAACGTTAACTAATTCTCCAAATTTCTTCCTGGATTCCTTCAAAGCTTGTTAAATGAAGAGACTGAATCACATCAAGGAAAGGCTGCAAACCTGTCATCCTGATTTCTCAGCTACAGCTTCTCTTTCCTGTCCTTCCAATTTTATAATTGCTGTCTCCTCGCCGTTGCAACCTTTCTCTACTTGTATTTGATGGAATGAGCTTCAGAATTCCGAGAGGTGTATTCTAGTACGGATTGTCAAAAGATTTCTATAAATCTGCTGTCTGTATTCAGAAAATGCATGCAGGATATTGAGATCCCCACTAGCTCGACTACAATCGGCCGCAGCTTTACTGCTTAAGCCTGCAGCAAGTACAATGTTCCCAAATTTAAGACGTTTTTTCATCTGGTTCACTACTGAAACTTGTTATCCAGTGTACATGAAGCACTGTTCTTATGGACGAAAAACTCGATTATGTCTTTACTGAAATATACATACACACAAGGACTGATTATGACCACCTGCTTAACAATGTGTTGGTCCACTTTGGAGACGCAATACCCCACGATTCTGCGTGGCACGGACTTGACGTGTTCTTCGTTGCTTTCCTGAGGTGTATTGTAACATTTATATTAGATAAGATGTATCTGGGATTGCGTAAGATTGTGCACTACCCAGTAAGGCCTGCTGTCTACAAAGAAGGACAACATGGTTCAGAATCACGTAGAGACTTATATTTTCTATAAGAATTAGCTTTATGTTTTTGCGGCTTCCCAGAAAATTTGTGACACCTCCGCAGATATTGGTTTGCGTGAAAAGTTGTACATGACTGTTCGATTGCTTCCAGCATCATACGTGAATCGTTCGATTTTCCGCACAGAGCGAAGAGACATCCTGTATAGACAGGCTCGAAAACGCGAACTGAATGTGACAGAAAATCGCTAATATCGCTGCCAAATACCCTCTACCACGGAGTGCACAGTCTTTTGCAGGGATGTACACCGATAAGCCAAAATATTATGACCAACTGCTTAACAGAACGCAGGACGTCCAGAGGTATGTCCGCAGCTTGTGACCTAGTGGCTGGCGTTGCTGCCTCTGGATCACGGGGTCCTGGGTTCGATTCCCGGACGGGTCGAGGACTTTCTCCGGCCGGGGACTGGGTGTCTGTGTTATCATCATCTCATCATCACTCGGAAAGTGGCGAGATTGGAACTAGAAAGATTGGGAACTAGTACAGGCGCTGATGACAAGAAGTTGAGCGCCACACAAACCAACATCATCATCATCATCCTCCAGAGGTGTGTGGTACCGCGTGTCTATACACAGGTCAAGCGATTCCCGTAAATTTCAGGCCGGTGGGAGTGGCTCGGTGCTGCTGCGCGATAGTGTCCCGGATGTGTTCTATTAGATTCAGAACAGACGAATTTGATGGCAAAGCCGACTACTTCTACATTTACATCTGCATCGATACTCCGGAAGTTACTGCACAGTGTTAAGTTGGAGGGTACCACGTTCCACTACTAGTCTTTTCCTTTCCTGTTCCACTCCCAAATAGAGAGGGGCAAAACGACTGTCTGTAATCCTGCTTACGAACCCTAATTTCTCTTATCTTCGTGGTGCTTACGCGAAATGTACGTTGGCGGCAATATAATCGTTCTGCAGTCAGCTCAAATTGCAAAAAAAAAATGGCTCTGAGCACTATGCGACTTAACTTCTGAGGTCATCAGTCGCCTAGAAATTAGAACTAATTAAACCTAACTAACCTAAGGATATCACACACATCCATGCCCGAGGCAGGATTCGAACCTGCGACCGTAGCGGTCTCTCGGCTCCAGACTGTTGCTCCTATAACGGCGCGGCCACTCCGGCCGGCTTCAAATGAACCATGAGTGAGCAGCGCGTATTAGACGGAGGGGGTCCGACAGCCGATCAGTTCAAGTCTTTCGCCAGGAAGGAGATACACGGCTCGTGTTGTTTGTAGTTCAACCATGCCTTGCCGGTCAGTATCGTGGTTCGATCGCGTCCGCATTGTTACTTTGTGTCAGGAAGGGCTCTCAACAAGGGAAGCGTGCAGGCGTCTCGGTGAACCAAAGGATGTTGTTCGGACATGGAGGAGATAGAGAGATGATGATGATGTTTGGTTTTGTGGGGCGCTCAACTGCGTGGTTATCAGCGCCCGTACAATTGCCCAACCTTTGCTCAGTCCAATTTCGCCACTTTCCTGGATGATGATGAAATGATGAGGACAACACAAACACCCAGTCATCTCGAGGCAGGTGAAAATCCCTGACCCCGCTGGGAATCGAACCCGGGACCCCGTGCTCGGGAAGCGAGAACCCTACCGCGAGACCACGAGCGGCGGACTAGAGATAGAGAGAGACAGGAACTCTCGATGACATGCCTCGCTCAGGCCGCCCAAGGGCTACTACTGCAGTGGATGACCGCTACCTACGGATCATGGCTCGGAGGAACCCTGATAACAACGCCACCATGTTGAGTAATTCTTTTTGTGCAGCCACAGGACGTCGTATTACGCCTCAAACTGTGCGCAATAGGCTGCATGATGTACAACTTCACTCCCGCCGTCCATAGCGAGGTCCACCATCGCAACCACGACACCATGCAGCGCGATACAGATGGGCCCAACAACATGCCGAATGGACTGCTCAGGATTGGCATCATGTTCTCTTCACCGATGAATGTCGCATATGCCTTCAACCAGACAATCGTCGGAGACGTGTTTGGAGGCAACCCGGTCAGGCTGAACACCTTAGACACACTGTCCAGCGAGTGCAGCAAGATGGAGGTTCGCCGCTGGTGGTCATGGAAGGCGCCGTAACGGCTGCACGATACGTGAATGCCATCCTCCGACCGACAGCACACCCATATCGGCAGCATATTGGGGAGGCATTCGTCTTCATCGACGACAATTCGCGCCCCTAACGTGCACGTCTTGTGAATGACTTCCTCCAGGATAACGGCATCGCTCGACTAGAGTGACCAGCATGTTCTCCAGACATGAACCCTATCGAACATGCCTGGGATAGATTGAAAAGGGCGGTTTATGGACGACGTGATCACTCTGAGGGATCTACGCCGAATCGCCGTTGAGGAGTGGGACAATCTGGACCTACAATGCCTTGCTGAACTTGTGTACAGTACGCCACGACGAATACAGGTATGCATCAATGCAAGAGAACGTGCTCCTCGGTATTAGAGGTACCGGTGTGTTCAGCAATCTGGACCACCACCTCTGAAGGTTTCGCTGTATGGTGGTACAACATCCAATGTGTGGTTTTCATGATCAATAAAAATGGCGGAAATTATGTTTATGTTATCTCTATTCCAATTTTCTGAACAGGTTCCGGAACTCTAGGTCCGATGTGATGTGAAACTTGTGTTTTTCGTTTCGCTTTCCAAAGTTACGCCTAGATGTTAAATCAATGTGATTGAGGCCGGCTGCGGTGGCCGTGCGGTTCTAGGCGCTCCAGTCCGGAGCCGCGCTGCTGCTACGGCCGCAGGTTCGAATCCTGCCTCGGGCATGGGTGTGTGTGATGTCCTTAGGTTAGTTAGGTTTAAGTAGTTCTAAGTTCTAGGGGACTGATGACCACAGCAGTTGAGTCCCATAGTGCTCAGAGCCATTTGAACCAATGTGATTGAGTCGAGAAGCAGGCTATTAATGCCGTATTCGAACGTTACACTATTGTTTTTCCTGCTCATCCGCATTAATTTTTCTACATGTAGAGCAAACTGACATTCATCGCGCCAACTAGAAGTTATGTCTAACAAGTTCTGGTTGTCACCTGCTAACTTTCTTACAATGTATTTGACATATGTTTTGATATGATTTACCTGTTCCAAATTCTGAATCTCGCTTCGACGAACCGTTCAGACGTCTCACGATCGATAGTGTTCCATTTATCTCGGCGGGTGCCACCACGTTTCACATCCTCTTTCTATCGATATAGCATTGATTTATGTTTTAATCGAGAGACGCCATGGGAATGCAAGCTCTTTTAGGCTTCACTTCGGATGAGCTACTGCAAGAGCGACTGCTCGTTCTTTGTAGGATAGAGGCACGTAATCTGCTGGTTCATGTGCGAATTCGTCGGCAAGATAGAGAACATCCACACAAAAGTGAAACTTACCGCCTCATATTCGGGCACTCGGTCTTCTTCGTTTATGTTTATCAATTCATCGCCATCGATGATCCGTCTCTCGACCAACAGGTCTTGTATTGCGATGCATATCTCATTGCCAATTGCAACTGAATTAGCAGAAATAGTGCTAGGCGGTGTGCCGGCCTGAGTGGCCGAGCGGTTCTAGGCGCTTCAGTCTGGAGCCGCGCGACCGCTACGGTCGCAGGTTCGAATCCTGCCTCGGGCATGGATGTGTGTGATGTCCTTAGGTTAGTTAGGTTTAAGTAGTTCTAAGTTCTAGGGGACTGATGACCTCAGCAGTTAAGTCCCATAGTGCTCAGAACCATTTGAACCACTTTTGGTAGGCGGTGTATTTGTGGTTTAAATCACGAAGAAACTTTTCGGCGTATTTGATGGCGTTAGTGATTTCACCTCTCGGTTATTCATTCAACTCCTCTACTTTTGTTGTGTATTCTTCTGGCTGCACTTCTGTAGACACACGCGGGTCGTCCATTTCACTGTATTCTTCGAGCACGCACGGCACTAACAACGCTTTGCGAGCAACGGACGTTGAAGAAAAATGCAAACTAGCGGTTTAGGAGCTAAGTCACCGGCGTTTGTTTGACCATGACGACACATGCTCATAATACACAGAGAACTGTCCGTGCTGCGAACTGTGTGTATCATGAAACTATATCGCCGTAACCAAATAAAAGGCGGTGACCGGGGCGATACACAGAGTTCGCACGGGATGTCCTCGCGGACACTCCGCTTTCTGTTTGACCTAGCCCACACAGTTTAAACTCCTTAATAATTTCACACAATTTACACTGTTTGTTGATATTCCGTAAAACAAAAAGGAAAAATGTCGGACTATTCTGATTAAAAAGAAAGCAAAAACACGGAAAGGACCAGAACACGGCACCTACAGCGTGATAGCTGTAGATCTTAACCGCTACGCTACGCTGACTTTGTTGGAACATGGCTAACGTTACGCGTGTTACAGCGCGCAGAGACCCGTCAAAATCCGTTATTTACGCTTCTGATGGTCCCCTTGTAAGTCATCTTGTGTCCTCCTATAGTCACTTATTGACGACACGTTCCCGTAACACCACGTTGTTGTTCACCCAGTTCGCCAGGTCATTTATGTATACAGAGAATAAGATTGGTCCTGTCACATTTCCTTGAGACATTCCTGGTGCTGAACACTCGCCGTCGAGGACAACGTACTCGGTTCTGTTACTGAACAAGTCTTCGAGCCACTCACATGTGAGGGAACCTAATCTATATGCTCGGATCTTCGTCAGCAGTCTGGAGTGCGGCAGCGTGTCAAACGCTTTTCTGAAATCTAGGAGTATGGAATCTGCCTGTTGCACTCCATCCATAGTTTGCAGGATATCGTGTGAGAAAAGGAGAAGCCGAGTTTCGGACACGGAGGGAAGTGGCGTAGTGATTAGCACACTGGACTCGCACTCGGGAGGACGACGGTTGAAGCCCGCGTCCGGCCATCCTAACTTAGGTTTTCCGTAAAAAAATGAAATGTCGTGTGGCTACGACCTCCCGTCGGGTAGACCGTTCGCCTGGCGCAGGTCTTTCGATTTGACGCCACTTTGGCGACCTGCGTGTCGATGGGGATGAAATGATGATGATTAGGACAACACAACACCCAGTCTCTGAGCGGAGAAAATCTCCGACCCGGGCCCTTAGGATTGACAGTCTGTCACGCTGACCACTCAGCTACCGGGGGGGGGGGGGGGGGGACAGGTTTTCGTAATATCCCTAAACCGCTTCAGACAAATGCCGGGATGGTTCCACTGAAAGAGCACGGCCATCCTTACCTAATCCGAGGCGACCGACGACCTCTTTATTTAGTCCCCTGCCCCAGATCAACCAACCAACCTGAGTTTCGCACGAGCGACATCAACTTGAGTTCTCTATCACACGTTTCACACCAGTGTAGCATGATTCTGGCCTTCTGACACGGGAATTGCCATCGCCGTCGGGGAAGACATAAAGCATGAACCTGAGAGAGTGTTAAGGAGATGCTAAAGAAACTGAATTGGGAGGCACTTGAAGAAATATGCAAACTATCCGGTGAAAGCATACTTACAAAGCTTCAGGTACGAATTTTAAGTAACGAATCTAAGAATGTACTGTAACTCCCTACGTGCTGTTCCCGCAGGTTTTCCGAGGACAACATTAAACTAACTACACGACACACAGAACCGTCCAAACAATCATTCTTCCCGCGTTCCATACGTGAATGCGTTTCATATTGCAAAGATTGGATATACACTACTGGCCATTAAAATTGCTACACCAAGAAGAAACGCAGATGATAAACGGGTATTCATTGGGCTGAATATAAAACTAGAACTGACATCTGATTATATTTTCACGCAATTTGGGTACATAGATCCTGAGAAATCAGTACCCAGAACAACCACCTCTGGAAATAATAACGGCCTTGATACGCTTAGGCATTGAGTCAAACAGAGCTTGGATGGCGTGTACAGGTACAGCTGCCCATGCAGCTTCAACACGATACCACAGTTCATCAAGAGTAGTGACTGGTCCCGAGTTCGAGTCTCGGCCGGGCACACAGTTTTAATCTGCCAGGAAGTTTCATATCAGCGCACACTCCGCTGCAGAGTGAAAATCTCATTCTGGATATCGCTACTTGTCTGTAAAAGTAGGCAATATTCGTCATTGGAACTACTGTCAACGAACGTGATCTAGCAGGGTGTGGCGTGAGCTACCTTCATTTCCGGACACAGTTGCGTGTAGTGAACCGTTTTTTTTTTCCGGACTGTTAATTTAAATCCAACTGTGTTCACTGCATGAGCAGTGTTTTTAAACCCTTAAACAATTATTAGTGGTAAGAAAACAATTTATTGGCTGAATATGGTTCAGAAATATATATATATATATATATATATATATATATATATATATATATATATATATATATATATATATAAGGAAAGGCAAACCTACGTTTCTAGCATTTGTAGACTTAGAGACAGCTTTTGACAATGTTGATTGGAGTACTCTCTTTAAAATTCTGAAGGTGGCAGGGGTATAATACAGGGAGCGAAAGGCTATTTACAATTTGTACAGAAAGCAGATCGCAGTTATAAGAGTCGAGGAGTACGAAAGGGAAGCAGTGGTTGGGAAGGGAGTGAGACAGGGCTGTAGCCTATCCCCGATGATATTCAATCAGTATATTGAGGAAGCAATAAAGGAAACAAAAGAAAAGTTCGGAGTAGGTATTAAAATCCATGGAGAAGAAATAAAAACTTTGAGGTTCGCCGATTACATTGTAATTCTGTCAGAGACAGCAAAGGACTTGGAAGAGCAATTGAGCGGAATGGACAGTGTCTTGAAAGGAGGGTATAAGATAAACATCAAGAAAAACAAAACGAGGATAATGGAATATAGTCGAATTAAGTCAGGTGATGCTGAGAGAATTAGATTTGGAAATGAGACACTTAAAGTAGTAAAGGAGTTTTGCTATTTGGGGAGCAAAATAACTGATGATGGTCGAAGTAGAGAGGATATAAAATGTAGACCGCCAATGGCAAGGAAGGCGTTTCTGAAGAAGAGAAATGTGTTAACATCGAGTATAGATTTAAGTGCCAGGAAGTCTTTTCTGGAAGTATTTGTATGGAGTGTAGTCATGTACGGAAGTGAAACATGGACGATAAATAGTTTGGACAAGAAGAGAATAGAAGCTTTCGAATTGTGGTGCTACAAAAGAATGCTGAAGATTAGATGGGTAGATCACATAACTAATGAGGAGGTATTGAATAGAATTGGGGAGAAGAGGAGCTTGTGGCACAACTTGAGTAGAAGAAGGGATCGGTTGGTAGGACATGTTCTGAGACGTCGAGGGATCACAAATTTAGTAGTGGAGGGTAGCGTGGAGGGTAACAAGAGGGTAACAATCGTAGAGGGAAACCAAGAGATGAATACACCAAGCAGATTCAGAAGGATGTAGGCTGCAATAGGTAATATATATATATATATATATATATATATATATATATATATATATATATATATATATATATAAAGGGTGTTTCAAAAATGACCGGTATATTTGAAACGGCAATAAAAACTAAACGAGCAGCGATAGAAATACACCGTTTGTTGCAATATGCTTGGGACAACAGTACATTTTCAGGCAGACAAACTTTCGAAATTACAGTAGTTACAATTTTCAACAACAGATGGCGCTGCGGTCTGGGAAACTCTATAGTACGATATTTTCCACATATCCACCATGCGTAGCAATAATATGGCGTAGTCTCTGAATGAAATTACCCGAAACTTTTGACAACGTGTTTGGCGGAATGGCTTCACATGCAGATGAGATGTACTGCTTCAGCTGTTCAATTGTTCTGGATTCTGGCGGTACACCTGGTCTTTCAAGTGTCCCCACAGAAAGAAGTCACAGGGGTTCATGTCTGGCGAATAGGGAGGCCAATCCACGTCGCCTCCTGTATGTTTCGGATAGCCCAAAGCAATCACACGATCATCGAAATATTCATTCCGGAAATTAAAGACGTCGGCCGTGCGATGTGGCCGGGCACCATCTTGCATAAACCACGAGGTGTTCGCAGTGTCGTCTAAGGCAGTTTGTACCGCCACAAATTCACGAAGAATGTCCAGATAGCGTGATGCAGTAATCGTTTCGGATCTGAAAAATGGGCCAATGATTCCTTTGGAAGAAATGGCGGCCCAGACCAGTACTTTTTGAGAATGCAGGGACGATGGGACTGCAACATGGGGCTTTTCGGTTCCCTATATGCGCCAGTTCTGTTTATTGACGAAGCCGTCCAGGTAAAAATAAGCTCCGCCAGTAAACCAAATGCTGCCCACATGCATATCGCCGTCATCAATCCTGTGCACTATATCGTTAGCGAATGTCTCTCGTGCAGCAATGGTAGCGGCGCTGAGGGGTTGCCGCGTTTGAATTTTGTACAGATAGAGGTGTAAACTCTGGCGCATGAGACGATACGTGGACGTTGGCGTCATTTGGACCGCAGCTGCAACACGGCGAACGGAAACCCGAGGCCGCTGTCGGATCACCTGCTGCACTAGCTGTGCGTTGCCCTCTGTGGTTGCCGTACGCGGTCGCCCTTCCTTTCCAGCACGTTCATCCATCTCGTTCCCAGTCCGTTGAAATTTTTCAAACAGATCCTTTATTGTATCGCTTTTCAGTCCTTTGGTTACATTAAACCTCCGTTGAAAACTTCGTCTTGTTGCAACAACACTGTGTTCTAGGCGGTGGAATTCGAACACCAGAAAAATCCTCTGTTCTAAGGAATAAACTATGTTGTCTACAGCACACTTGCACGTTGTAACAGCACACGCTTACAGCAGAAAGACGACGTACAGAATGGCGCACCCACAGACTGCGTTGTCTTCTATATCTTTCACATCACTTGCAGCGCCATCTGTTGTTGAAAATTGTAACTACTGTAATTTCGAAAGTTTGTCCGCCTGAAAATGTACTGTTGTCCCAAGCATATTGCAACAAACGGTGTATTTCTACCGCTGCTCGTTTAGTTTTTATTGCAGTTTCAAATATACCGGTCATTTTTGAAACACCCTGCATATATATATATATATATATATATATATATATATATATATATGGTGAAATTTTTTTGCCCCTACTGAGACAAAAACCGGCGGGCGCCCCTGGTTCGGGTGCAAGGCGCGTGTGCCGACGGCTTCAACGGTGCTGCCCCAGCAGCGGTCCGGCCTCCAGCACGGGTCCCAGCAGGGTGTGGCGTGGCGGTCCCACGTGCGGCCGCTGGACAGCCGGGCAGACGCGCTGCGCGGCTCGGCGCGGGCTGTTTGTGTGCCGTGAGTCAGGCGGCGCGCGGCCGGCGTGACCTCCGGCTGGCCCGCTGGATGTGTGCCACCGCGCCGTCTACCGCGGCCGCCGGTTTAAAGGCCGGCCGGGCCGCCGCTTGCGTCATCACGCGCGGCCGCCGCCTCTGCTGCCCTGCCGTCGCCCGACCCATCCCCGCGGGCTCCGTCTCTGCAAGCTGACCACACCTCCACTTCGTGCTCACTTCATCGTTCGCAGCTCTCTGTTGCTCTGACAAGGAGAGGGCCCCCAGCCGTTGCACCGACTTTTTGAAACCGTACACAGGGTGGTCCATTGATCGTGACCGGGCCAAATATCTCACGAAATAAGGGTCAAACGAAAAAAATAGAAAGAACGAAACTTGTCTAGCTTGAAGGGGGAAACCTGATGGCGCTATGGCTGGCCCGCTAGATGGCGCTGCCATAGGTCAAACGGATATCAACTGCGTTTTTTTAAAATAGGAACCTCCATTTTTTATTACATATTCGTGTAGTACGTAAAGAAATATGAATGTTTTAATTGGACCACTTTCTTCGCTTTGTGATAGATGGCGCTGTAATAGTCACAAACGTATAAGGACGTGGTATCACGTAACATTCCGCCAGTGCGGACGGTATTTGCTTAGTGATACATTACCCGTGTTAAAATGGACCGTTTACCGTTCGCGTAAAAGGTGGATATCATGTTGATGTATGGCTGTTGTGATCAAAATGCTCAACGGGCGTGTGCTATGTATGCTGCTCGGTATCCTGTACGAGATCATCCAAGTGTCCGGACCGTTTGCCGGATAGCTACGTTATTTAAGGAAACAGGAAGTGTTCAGCCACATGTCAAACGTCAACCACGACCTGCAACAAATGATGATGCCCAAGTAGGTGTTTTAGCTGCTGTCGCGGCTAATCCGCACATCAGTAGTAGTATTTAGTCAGTTTAGTATGTGACTACGAGACTGTTTCCTTGGTTCCAAGCTTGTACAGGGATAAGTTATATATCATTTTTGGTTGTACAGTATTTACCCGTTTTCGCCTTACGAGATGGTCATCACACTTTATAACTGACTTTCGTCCTCAGAGTCTGTACAATATTAGTTAACAATAAGGAATAAATAAATAAATAAATATATATATATATATATGTATGTATGTATGTATGTATGTGTGTGTGTGTGTGTGTGTGTGTGTGTGTGTTTGAAGATGAGGTGGATGGGAGGAGGGCAACTGTAGCGAAGAATTGCACTCAACAGAAGAGAGGATGTAGTAAATCAACTTAATAGTCCGTATAACACCTTAAATTAAATTAACACTAACAATAAAATAAAATAATTACAAGACGAGAGTAATTAATAACTTTAACAAGTATTATATATGGAAGGTGATGCGCAAACAAAGTAAAAGATAGAACTGACAATTGGAACAGGAAATATGTAAGCTGAATTATATATCGGTGGTATGAAGAATATGTATTACTGTACGAAAGCTGCAGTTATTATAAAACGTCAGGATATGTGGAGTACATACACAAGCGCAGTAAAATAAATACAGGAATAAATGGATGACTAGAATGGAACTGTCAGTGTGGGAAGAATTTATATTTATTTACTGCATAACTTTTAACATACTCAGTTACTGCACAGCACTGTCGAAGGTTACAAGTGTTTGCACCTCACTCTCAACGTCTAAGATTTTTTTCAGTGTTGTTCGCCAATATTGTACTTTCTTTAACGATGAGAGTCAAAGTCTCGTGATGGGCTCGTAAACCGCTTAACTAAATGAAGTAATCATGCAAAAGATCCACAATTTTGTTGAGTTGGATTAAAATTCTAGGATCTTTTTCCCTTATAATATGGTAAACTTTCACTTTTAATCATGATCTAATCTGTGTACTTCGTAAGATTGGCGAGTACATCGTACCAATATCAGTGATTTTCTGTCGGATTTTCCGTCCCACGCATTTCGCGAATAGAGCGAGAGTAAAATTACTTCTATATGGTTCTGTTCGTACCCTAATCTTTCTCAGCTTGTACTCACTATCCCTGAGCGAGATATTCACTGAGGTGACATAAAGTCACGGGAAAGCGATATGCACATATACAGACGACTTAAGGATCGCGTTCAAAAGGTATAAAAGGGCAGTGCATTGGCGGAGCTGTCTTTTGAACTCCGGTGATTCAAGTGAAAAGGTTTACAATCCAGAATGAGATTTTCACTCTGCAGCGGAGTGTGCGCTGATATGAAACTTCCTGGCAGATTAAAACTGTGTGGCCGTACCTCGTACTGGCAGAAGTAAAGCTGTGAGTACCGGGCGTGAGTCGTGCTTCGGTATCTCAGATGGTAGAGCAGTTGCCCGCGAAAGGCAAAGGTACCGAGTTCGAGTCTCGGTCGGGCACACAGTTTTAATCTGCCAGGAAGTTTCAAGGTTTACAATGTTATTATGGCCACTCGACGGGAATTAACATGCTTTGAACGCCGAATGGTAGATGGATCTAGACGCATGGGATATTTCATTTCGGAAGTAGGCAGGGAATTGAATATCCCGGGATCACAGTGCCAAGAGGGCGCAAAGAATATCAGATTTCGGGCACTACCTCCACCACAGACAACGCACTGGCCGACGGCCTTGACTTAACGACCGAGAGCAGCGGCGTTTGCGAAGAGTTGCCGGTCTGACAGAGCAACAACACTGCGTGGAATAACAGCAAAAATCAATGTGAGGCGTACCACGAACGTATCCGTTAGGACAGTGCAGCGAAATTTGTCGTTAATGGAACGAGTGCCTTTGCTAGCAGCGCGAGGTCGCCTATAGAGCCCCACCCACCTCTGGTCATGACCAAAAAAATGGTTCAAATGGCTCTGAGCGCTATAGGACTTAACATCTGAGGTCATCGGTCCCCTAGAACTTACAACTACTTAAACCTAACTAACCTAAGGCCATCACACACATCCATGCCCGAGGCAGGATTCGAACCTGCGACCGTAGCAGTCGCGCGGTTCCGGACTGCGTGCCTAGAACCGCTAGACCACCGAGGCCGGCGGTCACGACCATATCAGCTGGATCCTAGAGATGTGTAAAGCCGTGTGCTGGTCAGATGCTTCCCGATTTGATTTGGTAAGAGCTGATGGTACATTTCGAGTACGGTGCCGACCCCATGTAGTCATGGACCCAAGTTGTCAACGAGGCATTCTGCAAGTTGGTGTTGGTTCCATAATGGTGTGGGTCGTATTTACTTGAAATGGACAGGGTCCTCTGGTCCAACTGAACAAATCATTGAGTGGAAATGGCTATGTTCAGTTACATGGAGACCATTTGCAACCATACATGGGCTTCATATTCCCATGAGAATGCGCCAAGTTGCTGGGCCACAGTTATTCGCAGTTGGTTTGAAGAACATTCAGGACAATTCGACCGAATGGTTTGGCCACCCACAACACCCGTCATGAACCCCATCAAACAAACAAAAATGGCTCTGAGCATTGTGGGACTTAACTGCTGAGGTCATCAGTCCCCTAAAACTTAGAACTACTTAAACCTAACTAACCTAAGGACATCTCACACATCCATGCCCGAGGCAGGATTCGAACCTGCGACCGTAGCGGTCGCGCGGTTCCAGACTGTAGCGCCTAGAACCGCTCGGCCACCCTGGCCGGCCCATCAAACATTTATGGGACATAATCGAGAGGTCAGTTCGTGCACAAAATCCTTCATCGATAACACTTTCCTGGCCGTAGAGGTAGCATGGCTCAATATTTCTGCAGGGGACTTGCAACAACTTACTGAGTCTATGCCACGTCGAGTTTCGGCACAACGCCGGGCAAAAGGAGACCTGAGACGTTACTGGGAGGTATCCCTGGGCTTTCGTCACCAGGTGTTCACTGGAGATAGCAATGGAGATGTACTCTTTGATGCAGAAAACACGTTGGTCCACATCTGTTGTGATAGCTTGATATTTAAATTATATTCTGTCAGTTTTCCAGGATATGTGCTCAAGATAACTTATTCATTCCCGAAGCAGAGGAGATTCTCCTTCATAAACGGCAATCATTGGAGCAGCATTAAAGTAGTTCCGGCTCGGCTACCACGGGGCTTGGCTCTGAGATCGTGCTGTACTCTGACACTGGACTCGCATTCGGGAGGATGACTGTTCAATCCCGCGTCCCGCTATCCTGATTTAGGTTTTCCATGATTTCCCTAAATCGCTCCAGGCAAATGCCGGGATGGTTCCTTTGAAAGGGCACGGCCGACTTCCTTCCCCGTCCTTCCCTAATCCGATGAGACCGATGACCTCGCTGTCTGGTCTCCTTCCCCAAACAACCCAACCCAACCCCTGCTGTGCTCTGTCTACGCAAACGACATGCCCAAGCAGAAGCGAGGGAAGTCGCCTTGTACACGGATGATGCTGCGCTATTCGAGACTTGCAACCAACTTGTTTGTTACGCACCTCTGGAGACATCTGGACAAAATCACCCTGTGGTATACTGTCTACGAGGTGAAAATTAATTCTAAAAGGAGCCAAACAATTTCCGTTCATACCAAGGTCAAGCTCCCCAGTTGCCATCCGACTGGTGGCACAGACGTGGTGTGACCCAGTCAGATACCTTGGACTTACTAGAGACAAGTGGCTGACTAGGAAATCTCACACAGCAAATGCGTCCAATAAAATGTTTCTGCGTATTTTATGGTTTTTTCCGTTTAACGGTGACGGACAATTATACGACGCAAAACGGAGAGTTTTGCTCGCATGATAACCGCGGTCAAACTTGTACTGTTCGGCAGCGTGATCAATGGCCGCCGACAATCTGAAACGACTGAAAAATATTCAGAAAAGGTATTTCGAGTCATAACAAATTCTCCCCGCAAAACCCTCAACACTTTTCTCAGGCAACACTTAGAACAACAGTCGATCTACCAAATCATTCATAGAAAAGCAATTAGATTTTGTATGAAAACACATTTTTCGCCCCAAAAGTCATAAATTTATTAGGCTTACAGCCCCAAAATTCGCGCTTCATAAGAAACCAGAGATCTTGATCCTGTCAGAACAACAGATGAGCCTCCACTTAAAGGACTGATACATGCTTACAGACAACAGCAGAAAGAGTAAAAACAATACACACATCACACACTGTCATTTTTCTGATCAGTTATAGAAAAGTAAGAAGCCAGACGGGCATAATTCCCTGAGAAGCTTGTACTACAAACAGCACCATATCGCTTCAGATGTTCACCATAGATCTTGTGATCGGATACTGCATGAAACCAATCAGGATTTTTTTTTCCAAATCTTTTCTGCATTTTCTTGTGACTGTCCTGCGACAATAGTTTCTTCTTGTTGTACTTACAACATCTAATGCCGTTTAATTCGTTATTATTTGGTGGGTGCACATACCCCAGCATTCTCGTCGCGAGGGAATCAATGGGGGCAAAACGCTCGTTTTGTCGCTAATGGTGCCACAGACCAGTTATTCGTTCGTTGCCAATATAGCTTCCATTTTAGAGAGATAATTTCAGTCCCACGAGTGCTCCTCGTTAAAAGCGTTTCATCAGACTTAACATCCATCAGATTGCAGGCATAATGGCATTTCGAAGAATGCGACGATGCCGCATAAGAAACTGCACGCGAGGTTCTCGCAGATCGCTAATGGAGCGCGACTGCAGGAAGCCGCCGCCATAGTATCAGCCGGAGTCCGCTTTACGAGTGTTGGTGGGCAGTTATCAGAGTGTCGCTGTGTTCATCCCGGAGTGCTGCGCCATAAAACACGCAGTTAAACCGTCTGAGTAACGTATTTGCGGGCAGGATTGCAGCAGCGGACACAGGTCACGACGCCTCGATATTTCTGTTGTCATCAGGTTGTGTCACAAGGAGAAGGAGAGTTTACTGGCTCCGGGGCATATAGTATTTGGTTTTGAGCGGACTCTGTCGTGTTCAGCTTACGCCAGGTCGCAACCCCCGGATGGCTCGGTGCTGTTTCATTCCAAAGTTTCTAGTTATAGTATCTGCATTCCCGATGAAATTTCTCTGTCAATTTGTAGAAGCGTCACGTGTCGCTAACACGTCATATTCTCACAGGTTGGATGATGGATAAGTGAGAACCTATTCTCCACTTCGACACAATTGCCGCTGTTGTTCACGGCCTGTGTAAATGAATTAAACGTATGAAACCTGTAGGCCTGCGTGGCGTTTTGCAGACGACGTAGTTGTGTACAGCGAGGGTGACATTGTTACAAATGTTCTCTGACTTGCAACGTTCCTGGATGCTCGCCTCTCGCCGGATGAGGGTAGGTCCATCACTGTCGAACATGATCGTGTTGGTGGGAGGCATCATGTTGAATGGGCGTATTGACGTCCAAATATTTAATCATCCTACACTCATTTGTCAAAGTTAGACAATACTCCTTCCCTTCTACCTATTTTCAGGGGTGCAGTAGCCCCTAACTTTATTTTTATGCATGACAAGACCAGCCCACATCCAACAGCGCCGGTGGCTCTGGTTCAAATGGCTCTGAGCACTATGGGACTTAACTGCTGAGGTAATCAGTCCCCTAGAACTTAGAACTACTTAAACCTAACTAACCTAAGGACATCACACACATCCATGCCCGAGGCAGGATTCGAACCTGCGACCGTAGCGGTCGCGCGGTTCCAGACTGTAGCGCCTAGAGGCGCTCGGCCACCACGGCCGGCAGCGCCGGTGGAAGAGCTCATGGAACGAGAGAATATTCGGCGAATGGACTGCCCTACCCGTTCCCCCGACTTAAATCCCACAGAGCGCATGGGGGAGACATCGGGGAGTCGTACTGCAAAACGTCCACTTGCACCGGCTGCAGTTCACAAGTTGCGAATCGCGCTGGTCAAGGAATGGAACGTCATACCACAAAATTCGTCACGAGCCTTATGTCAAGCATAGGAGCATGTTGCAGGGCATGCACTGCCGCCCATGGTGATCACACACCCCATTAAGAACCATGGCCTGCCTGTTGTAATCTCCAGCGCGCCATAATGAATCTGGTGTGGCCGAGCGGTTCTAGGCGCTACAGTGTGGAACCGCGCGACCGCTACGGTCGCAGGTTCGAATCCTGCCTCGGGCATGGATGTGTGTGATGTCCTTAGCTAGGTTTAAGTAGTTCTAAGTTCTAGGGGACTGATGACCTCAGCAGTTAAGTCCTATAGTGCTCAGAGCCATTTTAACCCATAATGAATCGCCATGACTTCAGTGTACAGGGTGTTTCGAAAAGGACTTTACAACTTTAAAAATTCATATAAATTTATTGAAAGAAGATATCGAGCTGGGTTTAGTGTTATTTTGTAGGGAAACACATCACTTTTTTTACCTTAAACTAAAGATGTTGTATGTGGTTTCCGTTGGTTATCCTGCACACATCCCATCGGAAGTCAATTTCTTCCAAAACTCGCTGTAGCATTTGCAGATGTAACTTGTTCAAATATTTTTTATTCCAGTCTTTGATCGCAATATGAATTCTTTTGACGATGACCGGTTTCAGTCCGTAATGACCATCCTCAGATCTACAATATACAAACCTAGTGAGCAGTGTGTCTTTCAACATAATACAGCAATACGTATCACGATATACTATCCTACAACCAGGGAAATGTACAGATAAAAAACGGTAAAACGTACCTTTTCTACACCATGTCCTAAAGTGCTAAGGCCATAATGGCATCGTCAAAACATATAAATATAATCAGCACAGCATCGACACATAGATCTAAAATAAGGCGTAGAATAGGCCACATCGTCCACGCATTCGTTATTGCAACTGGCTACTGAAGTACTGTAGCTACCAGAAATCTGTTTGCCTACATCCTACCTATATGTTGTACTGAGGGCTTAGATGTAGTCATCATTTATGCAAAGGATATGATCTGATAAAAACACTTTTGGTAAAATACATGTAGCAGACTATTAAATATTGATAACTATCATAGAAACTAATTGTGGTAGATAAATCATGTTTTTTGCATAAATGATGACTACATCTAAGCCCTCAGTAGCGACATCTAGGTAGGATGTAGGCAAACAGATTTCTGGCAGCTACCGTACTTCAGTAGCCAGTTGCAGTAACGACTGTGTGGACGATGTGCCTATTCTACGCCTTATTTTAGATCTATGTGTCGATGCCGTGCTCATTATATTTATATGTCTTGACGATGCCATTACGGCCTTAGCACTTTAGGACAAGGTGTGGTAAGGGTACGTTTTACTGTATTTTACCTGTACATTTCACAGGTTGTATGATAGTATATTGTGATACGTATTGCTATATTGTGTTGAAACACACTCTGCTCACTAGGTGTATACAGGGTGGTCCATTGATAGTGACCGGGCCAAATATCCAACGCAATAAGCTTCAAACGAAAAAACTACAAAGAACGGAACTCGTCTAGCTTGAAAGGGGAAACCAGATGACGCTATCATTGGCCCGCTAGATGGCGCTCCCATAGGTCAAACGGATATCAACTGCGTTTTTTAAAATAGGAACCCCCCTTTTTTATTACATATTCGTGTAGTACGTAAAGAAATATGAATTTTTAGTTGGACCACTATTTTCATTTTGTAATAGATGGCTTATAAGTACGTGGTATCATGTAACATTCCACCAGTGCGGACGATATTTGCTTCGTGATACGTTACCCGTGTAAAAAATGGACCGTTTACCAATTGTGGAAAAGGTCGATACCGTGTTGATGTATGGCTATGGTGATCAAAATGCCCAACGTGCGTGTGCTATGTATGCTTCTCGGTATCCTGGACGACATCATCCGAGTGCCCGGACCGTTCGCCGGATAGTTACGTTATTTCAGGAAACAGGAAGTGTTCAGCCACCTGTGAAACGTCAACCACGACTTGCAACAAATGATAATGCCAAAGTAGGTGTTTTAGCTGCTGTCGCGGCTAATCCGCACATCAGTAGCAGACAAATTGCGCGAGAATCGGGAATCTCAAAAACGTCGGTGTTGAGAATGCTACATCAACATCGATTGCACTCGTACCATATTTCTATGCACCAGGAATTGCATGGTGACGACTTTTGAACGTCTTGTACATTTCTGCCACTGGGTACAAGAGAAATTAAGGGACGATGACAAATCTTTTGCACGCGTTCTATTTAGCGACCAAGCGTCATTCACCAACAGCGGTAACGTAAACTGGCATAATATGCACTATTGGGCAACGGAAAATCCACGACGGCTGCTACAAGCGTAACATCAGCGACCTTGGCGGGTTAATGTATGGTGTGGCATTATGGGAGGAAGGATAATTGGCCCCCCATTTTATCGATGGCAATGTAAATGGTGCAATGTATGCTGATTTCCTACGTAATGTTCTACCCATGTTACTACAAGATGTTTCACTGCATGACATGTCCGGCACATAGCTCGCGTGCGGTTGAAGCGGTATTGAATAGCATATTTCATGACAGGTGGATTGTTCACGTTCACCGGATCTGACGTCCCCGGATTTCTTTCTGTGGGGAAAGTTGAAGAATATTTGCTATCGTTATCCAACGACAACGCCTGACAACATGCATCAGCGCATTGTCGATGCATGTGCGAACATTACGGAAGGCGAACTACTCGCTGTTGAGAGGAATGTCGTTACAGTTATTGCCAAATGCATTGAGGTTGACGGACATCATTTTGAGCAATTATTGCATTAATGTGGTATTTACAGGTAATCACGCTGTAACAGCATGTGTTCTCAGAAATGATAAGTTCACAAAGGTACTTGCATCACATTGGAACAACCGAAATAAAATGTTCAAACGTTTTTACGTTCTGTATTTTAATTTTAAAAACCTACCTGTTAGCAACTGTTCGTCTAAAATAGTTAGGCATATGTTTGTGACTATTACAGCGCCATCTATCACAAAGCGAAAAAAGTGGTCCAACTAAAGCATTCATATTTCTTTACGTACTACACGAATATATAATAAAATGGGGGTTCCTATTTAAAAAAAACGCAGTTGATACGCTTTTGACCTATGGCAGCGCCATCTAGCGGGCCAATCATAGCGTCATCTGGTTTCCCCTTTCAAGCTAGAGAAGTTTCGTTCTTTTTATTTTTTTCGCTTGACGCTTATTTCGTGAGATATTTGGCCCGGTCACGATCAGTGGACCACCCTGTATATTTGTATATTACCTGAGGAAGGTCATTACGGATTGAAAGCGGTCATCGTCAAAAGAATCGATATTGTGGTCAAAGACTGGAATGAAAAACATTTGATAGTATTGGATCACTGTTCGTATACGCGACTATGTCGCAGCTGGTGTAACTTCCTTAGTTGCGGCGTAAATTCATGGTCTAAGTGCAGGTAGAGAAGCCGCCACAGGAGGTACAAACATGATACCATTGATGAATCCCCATTTTTAAAAAAATCGATTGGCGTCAGGTCTGGGGAACGTGGGGGCTATGCAATTGGCGCATCACGGCCAGTCCATTGACCTGATGTTTTCCCGTGTCTTAGCGAGCACCCAGATTCTACAAAACATTTATGCGAGTCATAAATTGTACGCCTACTAGCACAATCTTTAGCGTACTTGGTAGGGAAATTACGTTGAACTGTTGTCGCCGACTTCGATTCTTCAAACCAAAACACACAGCTAGCGCGCTCGGGTCCAGTGAAGGCAGTCATCTTTAACGCAACTGCCGCTAGCTCTTCTTACGGTGTGATTCGGCACTAGCAAACTACGCGAGACCAGCCATGATGTATTTCCCTACAAATTGGCACTGCAACCACCTCTGCAGGTACTATGAATTAATTTATATGAATTTTCAAAGTTGTAAAGTCTTTTTGAAACACCCTATAATTATTGTCTTTCAATAAAACTGTCATTTCTGTTCGTCTCATCGCTTATTTCTTTCAGTTACCGCTTGTACTGTACTGTACTAAAGCATTTCTTTCTAGGTATGGTCCAAGTTTTACCTAGTTAAGTTACTCTGAAGTGACACATCATGCCAATGATACCTTTCGTCCGTAAGCTTTCCAAATGGTTCAAATGGCTCTGAGCACTATGAGACTTAACATCTGAGGTCATCAGTCCCCTAGAACTTAGAACTACTTAAACCTAACTAACCTAAGGACATCACACACATCCATGCCCGAGGCAGGAATCGAACCTGCGACCGTAGCGGTCGCGCGGTTCCAGACTGAAGAGCCTAGAACCGCTCGGCCACACCGGCGGGCTAAGTTTTCCACATCAGCGTATTCCACACTCAGGTCGCGCGAATGTTGTCATTACTGGCTACGAATTGTTACCATCAGACGATCTGCTTAAAAGAAAGTAAAAGTGAGACTCTAAAATACTAGGAAGCTTAATTTCAAATCAGAGCAACTTGTATACACAACTGTACGTACTCGAATACGTCACATCGTAACTTGTCCATGGAACAGGCTAGAGGAGGCGCTCTTCTGAAGACCTGTCTGCGCTCTGAGCGTTGGACTGAAGGCTTTGGTTAACTACGTCCAGAAAGTCTTCTGAAAATGAAAACTTAGTATTGCCTTATTTTACTACAGATGTAGCTAAGCTGTATGCACAGCAGAAGCATCAGAGTCGACGATACCAGCAGATAACGGTTAGAGACTAACCCACACCGAGTTCAAAAATGGTTCTGAGCACTATGGTACTTAACATCTATGGTCATCAGTCCACTAGAACTTAGGACTACTTAAACCTAACTAACCTAAGGACATCACACAACACCCAGTCATCACGAGGCAGAGAAAATCCCTGACCCCGCCGGGAATCGAACCCGGGAACCCGGGCGTGGGAAGCGACCACACCGAGTAGCTGCGTCTTCAAGTTTTCGCGAGGCAATGAATGATCCTTTGGATTTCGGGCGTGCAGCAGCAGAAATACTACTTCTTCATCTGATATTTCGCCCATTCATCTTTCACGCAACTTGAATAGCAATAGACAGTTATGTCATTGTGTTGAGTGGTTACTATGTTCACATTGAAAAGGAAAGTAACTGTTAACGTGGTGTACGAAACTAATGTATTTGACCATGTTGAGGCACTGTACGCAGTAGAAGGATAAGATGGCTTATCACAAAGCAGGAAATCTACGAAACTGATCAGACTAACTTACGGATTTAATACAACGCTCACCACATTTTCCGAAGTATTCGGGTTTTACTATTATTCACATTATTTAAGTGTTTGTTATCCTCCTCCAGGAAGTGAGACAGTTTCGTTGCAAGAAATCATCCTAAATCTCGCTGGCCAACAATCGCGCTGCAAACAACTGTTCTCAATACAGCTTTAAGGGGGGGGGGGGGGGGGGTACGACGTCAAACGGGACGATTTGGAGCAGGAGAGGTACCAGAGGACATTTTAATTTCCACTGTCTATACTTTTACGAATAAATTCATAAAACTTTGTCAGAATGGTCAGAAAGGATTCTGGAATTACACTTATAGCAGTGGCAGTTCAAAACTATAAAAAAACAATTTTTTTACATTTAAAAGTTGACATTTTTTCACTTACCATTGGCTGCATTTGTTGCTATAGGTACACTTTTCTTCATAAGTAAGTGAGATTCTTCGATGAATTTTGCACAGCATACAAACCATACTTACAGGTGTATGACACTCTAGAATTTTCCAAATCTATTGAAAACTATGGTAATAATTGAGATAATTAACTATAAAATTTGAGTTTTTTCTAAACACGAAGTTTAAAATGAAACAGCACATTCTTTTTTTCATAAATTAAATAATTTCTAGACTTTCATACACCTGTAAGTATGGTTTGTATGCTGTGCAAAATTCATCCAAGAATCTCTCTTACTTATGAAGAAACGTGTACCTGTAGCAACAAACGCAGCCAATAGTAAGTGAAAAAAATTATGTAAGTTCACTTGTAAAAAAAAATATTTTTTAATGTTTTTGAACTTCCACTGCTATGAGTGTGAATCCTGAATCCTTCCTGGTCATTCTGACAAAGTTTTATGAATTTATTCGTAAAAGTATAGACAGTGGGGATTAAAATGTCCTGTGGTGCCTCTCCTGCTCCAAGACAGCCCGTTTGACGTCCTACCCCCCTTAAGACGCTTTTTATTTATATTTGGTTACCCGTTTCATCCTCAAGATGGACGAAGGATATACGGCCGAAGTATAGATAACGAAACAGGGCTTCCGCGGTCACGCGGCCGAAATCTAATGGATCAAGTTAGCAGCTGAGCACTTCAGATGTACGCTGAACAGCCAGACTCAAACAGTAGTTACACCAAACTATTATTAGACTAGAGCAAGGTGGTAGAAAAGGAAACTTCCACAAAGGAAAAGGCTACGAACGGGGATAAGAGACATCAAAACGTATCAGGAAATACTTCGCGAACAGTTAACGATACGATCTGAATATCCTGAAGCTGAAAAATATGGTTAAAAAATTAGAAACAAGTCATTGTCTTTACCCTAAAGCAGGGGTCTCCAAACTAGGGCCCGCGGGCCGAAACCGGCCCGCGAGGGCTGGCAAACCGGCCAGCGTTAGCTGGCCGGACATCCCCGGTATCCGGCCCGCCAAATATTTAAGGTGGTACCTATACTGCCAACAATTGAGTTTCGAGGCCTATCGCGACCAATACACCGCGACATTGTCGGAGCTCTATCTTTACAAAGCGGAAGGTCATGGTTAAACTTGTGGCTATCCACAATAAACAGACAGACCATTCTCCGTGCGATAGTGAAAAAAAAGAAGAACGGTTAACAGACTAGTTTGACGAAAACATTTTAAGTAAAAAAATTCTTTACATTTGATTCTAGTCAGGGATTTTCTCTGCCTCGTGATGACTGGGTGTTGTGTGCTGTCCTTAGGTTAGTTAGGTTTAAGTAGTTCTAAGTTCTACGGGACTGATGACCATAGATGTTAAGTCCCATAGTGCTCAGAGCTATTTTATTCTACTCACGAGTCTGGTACAAGTCTTTCAAATGTACGCCACTTCGCCGACTAGCCTTAGTAATCAATAATTATGGAAGATTATTCGTAAGCAAGGTTTCACTTTCTTTTGATGACGTTGTAAAATACACATAGCAAGTAAATCGTAGCTGGTGTACATAATGATATTGGATATTTTAGTTGTAACTGATGTATAAAAATAACTGTAATTAATTTATATCTTGAAAACTCACAGTGTTAGAGCACTCACGTAAAGAAATTTAATATCTTTGTGATAATTAGTCACTTTTATATAGCTGTAACTTTCCTTTCATAATTACCTCCAGTTGTGGATCAAGTTTATTGGCAGAGATAATCATCAGAGACTTCAAATGCTCATCACTTAATTTTGATCTGTAAATACTTTTTGCATGTTTCATTTTGGAGCCGCGCCGGAATAGCCGATCGGTCCGAGGCGCACCTACTAGTACAGCGCATAAAACACATAAACTCGTGAGACACTCGCAACATAGACACAATCACGCAACAGAACTATCAAATATATGCTCTGGCTCTGCTACTCGCTACAAGACTACATAACTAAACTAATTGTTGCGCCGCTTGAAATAACAATGCGTTGACATGCTCTACCTCTGTTACGTCTCGCAGTAATAGTGTTGCTAACAATGATTTTGAGATTTCGTTAACTTTGCAGGACGCTTTCGTGAAGAATGTGCAGTGACATACTTTTTTGTCGGTGAAATTCGCCAGAATAAAATACGCCAGAATTTCGGTCAGGTACGTCCATTCAAAATTATGTAATTAAATAAAAATTGTAGATCGTTTCAGTGCTAGCTATTCCCACAACCTTAGATTTTTGCGATTTCATCTTTCCTTTAGCCTTACATTACGGTGATCATGGAGCGCTAGGGTGCTTTAATCCCACTAGGTAGATCTTGGCCCTTATGACTTCGTGGAGGAGTCAATGTGGCCCGCAGACTAAACAGTTTGGAGACCCCTGCCCTAAAGCAACTTACGCCTAGTTTGGGCAAGTAAAAACTGTATTATCCACTGCACATCGGACCCATTGTCAAACGAATTAAGTTAGCCACCGGGCAGCCCTCTACTGTGTGACGGAACAAACGCGGCTGCCTCTCAGCAGAGACGGTGCACACACACACACACACACACACACACACACACTGTGTCGGGCCTGGAACAAAGCGGCGTCCTAGTCGCCTGCTCCGTCATTTGGCGGCGCATCGGCCGCCCCGCGCTGCTATCGTATTCTGCAAGAACAACTTTGGCCCCATGTGCAGGGGCCCCGTCGAGGTGTCCAGTTTCGCCACGAAGCACAGCTGTCAGTCGGCCCGACAACCGCTACTGTCCAGACACAATCGACTTCGCATGCATTTAGCTTACAGTACTCTGAGATCGATCCCTCTGAACTGCCTCTATGTGCCTTAATGACTCTCCACAGTGCAACTATTTCGGGAAACGATCTAATTCATTGGAACGACGATCGTACTATTAACCTTTTTAAGGCCAAAGTAAAATATTTTCAAGCTTACAGTCGGACATTCCCTTCGTCACGTATCTGCACCATTGCATACAGTGAGGCCACATATAAAATTACATTTGTGCCACTCGCAAATAAGAAACTTTAATTTACACTACTGCCCATTAAAATTGCTACACCACGAAGATGACGTGCTACAGGCGCCACATTTAACCGACAGGAAGAAGATGCTGTGATATGCAAACGATTAGCTTTTCAGAGCATTCACACAAGGTTGGCGCCGGTGGCGACACTTACAACGTGCTGACATCAGCAAAGTTTCCAACCGATTTCTCATACACAAACAGCAGTTGACCGGCGTTGCCTGGTGAAACGTTGTTGTGATGCCTCGTGTAAGGAGGAGAAATGCGTACCATCACGTTTCCGACTTTTATAAAGGTCGGATTTTAGCCTGTCGCGATTGCGGTTTATCGTATCGCGACATTGCTGCTCGCGTTGGTCGAGATCCAATGACTGTTAGCACAAAGTGGAATCGGTGGGTTCAGGAGGGTAATACGGAACGCCGTGCTGGATCCCAACGGCCTCGTATCACTAGCAGTCGAGATGACAGGCATCATATCCGCATGGCTGTAACGGATCGTGCAGCCACGTCTCGATCCCTGAGTCAACAGATGGGGACGTTTGCAAGACAACAACCACCTGCACGAACAGTTCGACGACGTTTGCAGCAGCATGGACTATCAGCTCGGAGACTATGGCTGCGGTTACCCTTGACCCTGCATCGCAGACAGGAGCGCCTGCAATAGTGTACTCAACGACGAACCTGGGTGCACGAATGGCAAAACGTCATTTTTTGCGGATGAATCCAGGTTCTGTTTACAGCATCATGATGGTCGCATCCGTGTTTGTCTACATCGCGGTGAACGCACATTGGAAGCGTGTATTCGTCGTCTTCATACTGCCATATCACCCGGTGTGATGGTATGGGGTGCCATTGGTTAAACGTCTCCGTCACCTCTTGTTCGCATTGACGGCACTTTGAACAGTGGACGTTATATTTCAGATGTGTTACGACCCTTCGCTCTACAACAGGATGCAACGTGTAGTACTTACATAAAATATTATTTAATGTTTGCCTAAAACAAGCCATGTCCTAAGTCAGCTTTATAAAACTTGATGCATAACCCTAAGGTTTTGTCACTTCTATTAAACAATCTGTAGCAAGTTCACTTTAAGCCCTTTGTATGGGCCTCGTCGTGTGACTAGAGACTGCGGACCGCGAGGGCTTCGCGGTTTGCCTCACAGAGGGCGGCGCGCATGCGCGAGACGTATAGAATCAAACTCTTATTACGCACGCGTCAGATAACATTTTTGCTATGAATTAATTTTATGCTTTACTATTGTAAGTTAATTACAGTATCCACCGTGACTACGTTTTACATTCTACTACAGAGTAGTCATGTTGGATACTATAATTAACTTACAATAGTATTTACAGGTAATCACGCTATAACAGCATGCGTTCTCAGAAATAATAAGTTCACAAAGGTACATGTATCACATTGGAACAACCGAAATAAAATGTTCGTCTAAAATTGTGAGCCATATGTTTGTGACTATTACAGCGCCATCTATCACAAAGCGAAAAAGTCGTCCAACTAAAACATTCACATTTCTTTACCTACTACACGAATATGTAATAAAAATGGGGGTTCCTATTTAAAAAAAAGGTAGTTGAAATCCGTTTGAGCTATGGCAGCGCCATCTAGCGGGCCAACCATAGCGCCATCTGGTTTCCCCCTTCAAGCTAGACGAGTTTCGTTCTTTGTACTTTTTTCGCGTGACGCTTATTTCGTGAGATATTTGGCCCGGTCACGATCAATGGACCACCCTGTATATCGAATTCTTAGCAGTTCCCAACTGTCGTGTCATTTGCCATCCCGCGTACGGCTTATTCGGAAGGGTGAACATAACCCTAAGAACGGGGACATTTCATAAATATCGGAACATCTGGCTACACGTTCCCTGAACAACAAAATCGAGACTGGTACAATCGAGTCTGGGAATTCTGACATTGCCCTCACAGTATATATTTTCTTTAATGTCGTTTGCTGTTAGCAATATTAGCTTATTCCCGAGAGTTAGCAGCTTTCACTCAGTTAATACTAGGCAGAAATCAAATCTGCATGTGGAATGCACTTCCTTGACTCTTGTGCAGAAAGGAGTGCAGTATTCTGCTGCATCCATTTTCAATAAGCTACCACAAGAACTCAAAAATCTTAGCAGTAGCCCAAACTCTTTTAAGTCTAAACTGAAGAGTTTCCTCATGGCTCACTCCTTCTATTCTGTCGACGAGCTCCTGGAAGAGCTAAAAAATTAAGCAAATTCCAGTGTTACATTCTTGATTTTCTTTATTTAAACTACTGACGTGTCGCCTGAATATGTTTCTTATATTTCATTTTATCTGTTTCTACAATCGTGTTATAATTCCATGTATTGACTCGTTCCATGACCATGGAGACTTCTCCTTAATGTGGTCCCACAGGACAATAAATAAATAAATAAATAAATAAAATAAACAACAAGTGTCTCCGCCTAGTCATCCATCTTCAGGAGAAAGGTTGAATATGTACAGAAGGCGCACAGTGTTACCAAGTCTCACTGACTTTGTCGAAGTGATAACCAAAACTTGACGGCCGAGGTTGGTACGCTGTGCTGCCTGGAGCGGGCGCTGTCGCCACACGGGTGGCTGCTCGCCTGCTTTGGGGCGCTTCCAGTGCGTCCCAGACACAGCTGCGGGCAGCTTGGCAGCGACGAGCTCCCAGATCTCGAACCGTCGCCGTGTCGTGTCGACCGCCTCCTGTTCTGCTGCTCATTATCCTGCGTCACCAAGTGGGAGGTTATCTGGCAAGCCGGTGAGCGTGTCCAGCACACGCATCGCAGTACGCGGGCCGGCAAGCTCGCTACTGCCCTACCCTGTTCACTGGAGAAACTGGTGTGTCTTATATCTCGCCTCGCAATGCGCGCCTGGCGCACCAGAATCAGAATTCCACTATGACGACAGTGCCTACCAGGCCTCTCATTTCAAGCAAACACATTTGACAGCGATTCTTCAGTTTCTCCCGGCGTATTTGTTGCTCCAACAGACCACGGGTATACTGCCGGTTCTTAGTGTCCAACGGGCACAATATTTCGGCGATCAGACATGTCGCCATCGTCAGGTGCGCTGACGAACTGAGCTCCTGATTCTTTTTTTTCCTTAAATTGAGTTTCGATTCCCCCTAAAGGGGGCGGGCTGGCAGCAGCTTATTACGCCGCTCTTCAGCCTACAGACTTTATTAGAAAGATGAAGAGAATAAATAATAAAAACAGGCGATAAAATCGGAGATTTAAAGAGTAACATGGCGAAAAGAAATCGTGGAACTTGAAACAAAGAACAGAGGGATGATGATGCTAATAAAACACATACGAAGCAGACAGGTAAAACAATAGACAGTCAATTAAAAACAGGGCGACAGTCTGGATTCTGTTCGCAAAAGACATAAAATTCACACCTAGCGACAGCATGGTTTCTGTTCGCAACACGAGAAAGACGAACAACACTGAATAGTCACTGGAACACTGCACTAAAAAGTTGCCAAATGTGACATACCACAGTCGAGAGCAGAAACAAAAAAGGGGGGAAAGGAGAGTAAAAGCGAAGGGGGGGGGGGGGACCGGGAAAGGAGCTGATGGAGGATGAGGACCCATAAGAGGGGTGGGGGGCAGACGCGACAGGGAGTGGGGTAGGCAGAGGAGGGGAATACAAAAGGACTTAGGGGGGGGTGAGCTCCTGAGGGCGGGCGGCCGATTTAAATCCCCTTCCCCCGCGGGCGCCTCTCGTCGCCGTCCGCGCCCGCGCGCCGGCGGTTGCGAAGACGAGGGCGTCAGAATCTGTCGTAGCGTCGATGTGCTTGCCACATCCGCCAGTTCGTACTTCTTGCTGAGAGTCTTCTTAATTACATTCACTGCCGAGTCTCAAGCCTTGCTGAGGTTGTAGCCGCAATCTTGGTTGATAAGATCTTCCCTGGTGCGCCCACGCCTCGCGGGCGCGGACGGCGAAGAGAGCGGCCCGCGGGGGGAGGGGATTTAAATCGGCTGCCCGCCCTCAGGAGCTCCCCCCTGCCACGTCTTCACCGTTGTGTCCCCCCTACCCTCCATCTCTACACCCTACATCTCCTTTCCCAAGGTGGCTTCCATCAACTCCCCCCTCCCGGATGATGCCCTCTCTCCCTCCATTTATCCTTCCTATCAACTCTGATCCTCACCCCCCTCCTTTCCTCCGTCCTTTCCCTCGGATCCCTCTTCCTCCCCCCTTCCATCCTGTGTTTTCTCCCCGCCTATCCTCTCCCTATCTCCTTTCTCCCCCCACTCCCCGAGTCCTTTTGTACTCCCTTCCTCTGCCTTCCCCACTCCCTGGCACGTCTGGTCAGCACCCCCCACCCCTCTTATGGATCATCCTCTTCCATTGGCTCCTTTCCCCCCCTCCCCCTTCACTTTTCCTCTCCTTCCCCTCCCCCTTTTTCCCGTCATCTGACCAGTTTCCCACACCTGCTCTCGGGTGTGGTATGTCATATTTGTGCCAACTTTTAGCGCAGTGTTTAAGTGAGTGTTCGGTGTTGTGCGTCCATCCACAGTGTTGCGAACAGAAATCATGCTGTCGCTGGGTGTGCTTTTTATATCTCTTGCGAACAGAACCCAGACTGTCGCCGTGTTTTTCTAATTGTCTGTCTATTATTTTTCTGCTTCCTGTGTATTTTATTAGCATCATCCACCCTGTGTTTTATGTTTTAAGCTCCAGAATTTTCGGCCATTTTACCTTTAAGTCACCGATTTTATCGCCAACTGTTATTATTTTTTTATTATCTTCATCTTTTTAAAACAAATTCTGTAGGCTGAAGAGCGGCGTAATAAGCTGCTGCCAGCCCGCCCCCCTTTAGGGGGAATCGAAACTCACTAAAGGAAAAAAAAAAATCTGGAGCTCAGTTCATCAGCACGCCTGACGATGGCGACATGTCTGATCGCCCAAATATTGTGCCCGTTGGACACTATGAACCGGCAGTATACCCGTGGACTGTTCGAACATTTGACAGTGTTTACAGATACACGGCGAATGCCTCAATTAATAACTTTACACTGAACAATTTGGATAGTTATCAAAATTTAGCATCCGAGTACCGTATACTGGATAAAGTTATAAAAACTGTCTCCACTAGCATAAATTAAGTGCTAAGCATTCACGGCCGGTATTTGCGTCCCTGTTAGTTTTTGTTTTATGGGCATTAGGCTCTGGGCCTAGGCACCTTTCTCTGCCTAACGAACATCTTCCAGTGCTGGGAAATGATAGGCTCAGCAATTTCTAATTACGAAATCAGCAAGGAGAACCTTTTAAAGACAGTTCGGTCTGCAGAACTTTTATAAGCTAGGAGCTGCTCTCTGAATGTTTGTAAACAGTCCAGCTCGCTGATCTCTTGTAAGATAGAAACTGCTGTCTCTATTTCGTCTGATGATGTATAGACCATTAGAAGACGAAACGTCAGACAGAGATATGTGCCTTGGATCGTGGCCTAATGTCGTAAAACAAAAATCAGAGATTGTTTCTCTATCTGAAGTTTCGTCGTCCAAACCTGGAGACATCACTAGGGACTATAAAGGCTCAGTAGTACCAAACTTAAACGAAATCAGCAAGCAGAACTGTTTAAAAAGAGCTCAGCTTGCTGATCTTGTTTAAGTTTGAAAATAATATCTGAATCTTATTATAGCCTCTGATGATGTCTACTGCACTGGAAGAAGAAACGTTGCGTAGAGAAATCTGTTTGGACCACAGCCTATTGCTCATAAAGCAAAACTTACCAAGCACTGATTACATTGTACATTGACTGATTCTGAGCGTGAAACAAAGGTTGAATGCTGCCATGATGCAACTACTGTATGACAGAGAGAGAGAGAGAGAAACTCCGTTTCATTACTTGTGTGACGCTTAGCATTGGATACTTCCGCCTTTTAAATTCTGACAGGATTAAAAAGTGACTGATGCAACGTTTCGCAACAAAAGCTATAAAGGAGCCTTTAGATGGATGCGTTATTGAGTAGCCCGTGTTTGGTAATACACTCCGGTTCGTTTTTCTAAGAACCGATGTTTAAAACATTTAACACGAGTGGTTTCTGGCTTATACACTATTCAAAGATTTGCGCCTGCTGATGATGCTTTCGATCGGACAACAGACATCTGATAGAAATGTAACTTCGAGTTAGAGTCTCTTGCTCTCCTACATTTAGATCAGCGCCTTTGCTTCGTAGCTCACTGTACAGTGCATGGAGGAGGGTAGAAACACCAGTCAATCCGTACCCTATTTCATATGCGCATTGGGCGAGGTAAAAATGACAGCGTCTGTATATACCCTAATCTCACGTCTCATGATCCCCACGCAAGATATACGACAGAGACAGGACAACTGTTGCACAGTCTACCTAGATCCTTTTCGTTCCTTTTCTGGGTCGTGAACCTTGTCTGAGACGGCCTACCATGGTTCACACGTGCCAGTCTCATCGTCTCAGAGTCACTACGTTAGCGGCTAATGCCGCAGCGTATTTAATGTATGTAATAGCAATTCTTTTTAAGTAGTCTTAATTCTTTTCATCACCCAGTTAAGTTATGTAAACATCTCTCCATGTGAGTGCTTGCGGCAGGCTGTAACGCATATCGTAGTTTCCTTATTTGCAAATACACTGTTGACTATTAAAATTGCGACACCAGCCACGCAAGAGACGGCAAATTGGCACGAAGTGTACTACACGCATCGATATGCAAATCATTACCATTTCAGCATAGCCATACCAAGCAAGTACCTCCAACGCGGTCAACATTCTGTCCATAAAGGACGTATAAGCAGTGAGATTTTGAATCAGAAATTTCAAACGCATGTTGTTCGTTTGTAAGAATATCGCTATTGATGTGAGAATATGTGGGCCGGCCGCGGTGGTCGAGCGGTTCTAAGAGCTTCAGTCCGGAACCGCGCGACTGCTACGGTCGCAGGTTCGAATCCTGCCTCGGGCATGGATGTGTGTGATATCCTGAGGTTAGTTAGGTTTAAGTAGTTCTAAGTTATAGGGGACTCATGACCTTAGAAGTTAAGTCCCATAATGCTTAGAGCCATTTGAACCATGTCACTCCTGGGCATAGAGTCAAACACAGTTTGGATGGCGTGTACAGGTACAGCTGCCCATGCAGCTTAGACACGATACCACAGTTCATCAAGAGTAGTGACTGGCGTATTGTGACGAGCCAGTTGCTCGGCCACCATTGACCAGACGTTTTCAATTGATGAGAGATCTGGAGAATGTGCTGGCCAGGGCAGCAGTCGAACATTTTCTGTATCCAGAAAGGCCCGTACAGGACCTGCAACATGCGGTCGTGCATTATCCTGCTGAAATCTAGGGTTTCGCAGGGATCGAATGAAGGGTAGAGCCACGGGTCGTAACAAATCTGAAATGTAATGTCCATTGTACAAAGCGCCGTCAGAGCGAACAAGAGGTGACTGACACGCGTAACCAATGGCACCCCATACCATCATGCGGGTGATACGCCAGTATGGCGATGACGAATACACGCTTCCAATGTGCGTTTACCGCGATGTCGCCAAACACGGATGCGACCATCATGATGCTGTAAACAGAACCTAGATTCATCCGAAAAAATGACGTTTTACCATTCGTGCACCCAGATTCGTCGTTGAGTACACCATCGTAGGCGCTCCTGTCTGTGATGCAGCGTCAAGGGTAACCGCAGCCATGGTCTCCGAACTGACAGTCCATGCTGCTGCAAACGTCGTCGAACTGTTCGCGCAGATGGTTGTTGTCTTGCGAACGTCCCCAACTGTTGATTCAGGGATCGAGATGTGGCTGCACTATCCGTTACAGCCATGCGGATAAGATGCCTGTCATCTCGGCTGTTAGTGATACGAGCCCGTTGGGATGCAGCAAGGCGTTCCGTATTACCCTCCTGAACCCACCGATTCCGTATTCTGCTAACAGTCATTGGATCTCGATCAACGCGAGCAGCAACGTCGCGATACGATAAACCGCAATCGCCACAGGCTACAATCCGACCTCTGTCAAAGTCGGAAACGTGATGGTAGGCATTTCTCCTCCTTACACGAGGCATCGCAACAATGTTTCACCAGGCAACGCTTATCAAATACTGTTTGTGTATGAGAACTCGGTTGGAAACTTTCCTCATGTCAGCACGTTGTAGGTGTCGCCATCGGCGCCAACCTTGTGTGAATGCTCTGAAAAGCTAATCATTTGCATATCACAGCAACCTCTTCCTGTCGGTTAAATTTCGCGTCTGTAGCACGTCATCTTCGTGGTGTAGCAATTTTAATGGACGTTAGTGTAACTTCTAGGGGACTGATTACCTCAGATGTTGAGTCTCATAGTGCTCAGAGCCATGTGGACCATTTTGAGAATATGCGCGTCAGCAGACGACCTGCTAACACAGCAGTGTCTTCCGCGGTATTGCTCCTCACGTCGAACGGGGTCCCACGCCTATCGTGCCAATATGGAGGCAGTGGGTTCAGCGAGACAAATACCGACACGGGCAGTGCGGCATCGACGCCTGGAGCGTACCGGTCCATCAGTGCGGCGCCCACCGTCACGGATGCCCTCGATGCGACCAGAGTATGCCGCGCCCAGAGACAACGCTGGACAGTACTACGTACGCACAAATAAAATACTATCCCTCCTGGTGTTGCAGTCTTAATGGCCGGCAGTGCACACGCGCAGGTTCGAGTCCCGCAATGGTGGGAGGGAAAAGCGGCCCTATGACTGGTGTGTCTCGTCTCTCAGCCCTCGGAGCCACATTGGGGCGGAGGGGCGGCGGGTCTGGCTGGTTGCCGGTTCAGGGGCTGCTAGTCTGTTGTCAGCGGCCCGGCCGGGCTGCTGGCGCCGCAGTGTCGCGGCTGGCTTCACACACCTCTCCCGTCTGGCACCGCTCGTTAAATAGCAGGCTGCTCGCCGGCGAACGCGAAGAGAATTTTTCAGTACGGATGGTGGCAGCCTGTTGTCTTGCAGATGGGGAGTCACCAAGAGTTGTACACTACTCGCCATTAAAATTGCTACATCACGAAGATGACGTGCTACAGAGGCGGAATTTAACCGACAGGAAGAAGGTGCTGTGATATACAAATGATTAGCTTTTCAGAGCATTCACACAAGTGTGGCGCCGGTGGCGACACCTACAACGTGCTGATATGAGGAAAGTTTCCAACCGATTTCTCATACACAAAACAGCATTTGATTGGCGTAGCCTGGTGAAACATTCTTGTGAAGCCTCGTGTAGGGAGCAGAAATGCGTACCATCACGTTTCCGACTTTGATAAAGGTCGGATTGCAGCCTATCGCGACTGTGGTTTATCGCATCGCGACATTGCTGCTCGCGTTGGTCGAGATCCAATGACTGTTATATAATATGGAAGCGGTGGTTTCAGGAGGGTAATACGGAACGCCGTGCTGGATCCCAACGGCCTCGTATCACTAGCAGTCGAGATGACAAGCATCTTTATCCGCATGACTGTAACGGATCGTGCAGCCACGTCTCGATTCCTGAGTCAACAGATGGGACTGTTTACAAGACAACAACCATCTGCACGAACAGTTCTACGACGTTTGCAGCAGCATGGACTATCTGCTCGGACACCATGGCTGCGGTTACCCTTGACGCTGCATCACAGACAGGAGCGCTTGCGACGGTGTGTTCAACGACGAACCTGGGTGCACGAATGGCAAAACGTCATTTTTTCGTATTAGTCCAGTTTCTGTTTAGAGCATCATGATGGTCGCATCCGTGTTTGGCGGCATCGCGGCGAACGCCCATTGGAAGCGTGTATTCTTCATCGCCACACTGGCGTATCACCCGGCGTGATGTATGGGGTGCCACTGGTTACACTTCTCGGTCTACTCTTATTCGCATTGACGGCACTTTGAACAGTGGACGTTATATTTCAGATGTGTTACGATCCCTCGCTCTGCACTTCATTCGATCCCTGCGAAACCCTACATTTCAGCAGGATAATGCACGACCGCTTGTTGCAGGTCCTGTACAGGTCTTTCTAGATACAGGAAATGTTCGACTGCTGCCCTGGCCAGCACATTCTCCAGATCTCTCACCAATTGAAAACGTCTGAATATCATAGACAGGCCCTCGACTCGCTAATAACCAGATCCGTCGTGGGTGCTTCCTCATCAGATACTTGACGTTTAATTAAATCGATGTTGACATGCTCGAGGACCCGTTTTGTGTACGGTTCAAGAGGTTTCCGTGAAAATGTTATTGCGCAGAAGGACAGGTACTTAAAACTCTAGTACATAGGGCGCGCACTATCTCTGACGCAGAGAGTCTACCCCAGGAATTGGAAAACCTGAGAACTGTATTTCGAAAAAATGGGTACTCAGAGTGGCAGATTCAACGTGCTCTCCGCCCAACCACTGCAGCACAACCTGTTGAGATGGATGAAGTCACGAGGGAGGAGGTAGGCACTGCATTTATTCCATACACAGGCGCACTCTCGGGGAAAATCGCCCGCATTCAGAAGAAACACCAGGTCGGAACTGTGTTTTGTCCTCCAAATAAAACTCGTGCACTGGTGGGGAGCGCCAAAGATGACCTCGGTTTGAGGAAGGCCGGCGTGTACCAGATTCCGTGTCAATGTGGCAAGTCGTATATTGGTCAGACGATGCGTACCGTCGAGGATCAATGCCGTGAATACCAGAGGCACACTCGACTGATGTATCCGAGCAAGTCGGCGGTCGCTGAACATTGTTTGTCGGAAAATCACGCCATGGAGTATGACCGCACGAGGATTCTGGTACAGACGTCGAGATACTGGGACAGCGTTGTTAGAGAGGCCATCGAAATTCGCACCAATGACGACCTCATAAACCGTGACTGTGGCTATAATCTTAGCAAGGCTTGGGAACCAGCGATTGGGTTAATCAAGAGTAAATCTAGCAAACGTATAGTTGTGACGACCACGGCGGACAGAGCCATCACACCGACGTCATCTCAGACGCCGTCGCAATCTGTTCCACCGCGCGACCGTAGCGCGGGGCGCGGACGGCGGAGGGAGCGCGTCGCGGGCGGAGGGTATTTAAATCGGCCGCCGCCGCGACCGAACCCAGTTCCCTCTGAGCAGCCATAGCGTACGGATCTCCGTGCCGGCACGTTCACAGGAGCTCAGTCCGTCATTTCACCTGATGATGGCGACAAGTATGATCGCCGAAATATTGTGCCCGTTGGACACTATAGACCCGTGGATATTTTGATTATCAAATACGCCAGGAGAAACTCAAGAATCACACAGGTAATTATGTTTACACCTTTAGCTCTTGAAGCATATGCGGTTTGTTTCAACAAAACTGTATTTCTTTTAATGGCATTAATAATGTCTTGAAAAGACGAATACAGCATTATAATGCTTGTTAATGTTTACATTTAAACTTTTTGCAAAATTGTCTCAAAATGTGCGAAATTGGCAATCAACGGAATCAGTTAAGGTAATCTAAACACTACAGCTATCATCGTACGCTGGTCGGGTTTGCAGCCTGTCCTTAAAACGAAACTGGCATAATATTTCGGCGTTGCAAAAGACAGTATCTTCAGATAGTGGTCACATGAATTTGACTTTGAGAACGGTCTGCAAACATGACAATCTTATCATGAATTACTACACCGTGTAAGCCTTCGCGCTACAGCTAACACTGCAGACACGTAGCTTATGTTATTGTTCATCGCAGTCATGCTTGTTACTCAATTAATGTTCACAATATATATAAATGACCTAGTAGATAGTGTCGGAAGTTCCATGCGGCTTTTCGCGGATGATGCTGTAGTATACAGAGAAGTTGCAGCATTAGACTATTGCAGCGAAATGCAGGAAGATCTGCAGCGGATAGGCACTTGATGCAGGGAGTGGCAACTGACCCTTAACATAGACAAATGTAATGTACTGCGAATACAGAGAAAGAAGGATCCTTTACTGTATGATTATGCGATAGCGGAACAAACACTGGTAGCAGTTACTTCTGTAAAATATCTGCAAGCATGCGTACGGAACGTGTTGAAGTGGAATGATCGTATGAAATTAATTGTTGGTAAGGCGGGTGCCAGGGTGAGATTCATTGGGAGAGTCCTTAGAAAATGTAGTCCACCAACAAAGGAGGTGGCTTACAAAACACTCGTTCGACCTATACTTGAGTATTGCTCATCGGTGTGGGATCCGTACCAGGTCGGGTTGACAGAGTAGATAGAAAAGATCCAAAGAAGAGCGGCGCGTTTCGTCACAGGGTTATTTGGTAACCGTGATAGCGTTACGGAGATGTTTAACAAACTCAAGTGGCAGACTCTGCAAGAGAGGCGCTCTGCATCGCGGTGTCGCTTGCTCGCCAGGTTTCGAGAGGGTGCGTTTCTGGATGAGGTATCGAATATATTGCTTCCCCTACTTATACCTCCCGAGGAGATCACGAATGTAAAATTAGAGAGATTAGAGCGCGCACAGAGGCCTTCAGACAGTCGTTCTTCCCGCGAACCATACGCGACTGGAACAGGAAAGGGAGGTAATGACAGTGGCACGTAAAGTGCCCTCCGCCACACACCGTTGGGTGGCTTGAGGAGTATAAATGTAGATGTAGATGTAGATGTTATAGCTCCCGAGGAGATCACGAATGTAAAATTAGAGAGATTCGAGCGCGCACGGAGGCTTTCCGGTAGTCGGTCTTCCCGCGAACCATAAGCGACTGAAACAGGAAAGGGAGGTAATGATAGTGGCACGTAAAGTGTCCTCCGCCACACACCGCTGGGTGGCTTGCGGAGTATAAATGTAGATGTAGCTGTAGACATTCACGCTGACGTTCCACGTGTCGAAGCCAACGAGTGTTGTCAAAAATGGAATAGTGCACGTGTTGGCGGTTTACCTGGTCATGACTGATAAATGTGGCTTCATCGCTAAAAAAGATACTGGAGTATCCTGTCGTAATGCCCATGTTAATGTCGACACGCACTGTTCCATTGATGATGATGATGATGATGAGGTCCCATACTCCGAGGAGCGAAGGGGACGATGCGGGAGACCCGCACCGACGTACTAGGCAAGGTCCTAGTGGAGGTGGTTTGCCATTGCCTTCCTCCGACCGTAATGGGGATGAATTATGATGATGAAGACGATACAACAACACCCAGTCATCTCGAGGCAGGAAAAAATCCCTGACCTCGCCGGGAATCGAACCCGGGACCACGAGCGCGGGAAGCGAGAACGCTACCGCAATTAAAAAAAGTATATGCTTGCACGAAAGTACACTTTCCAAGTATTATTAAAATAGGTGCATTGGCTGATAATACGAGTCCCCCACTACCAATCCATTCTGTGAAAAACCGCACATCAATAGCACTTTCCATTTCAGCAACATCTACGTTGCATGTTTTAGGTAGTTCAGCTTGTAAGAAACAGTCCAACGCTGATAAATGAGTGCCTCATAGATAACCAGTTTTATTTCAAACTGGTTTTTATCTTCACATAGAATAACAGGATTTTTATGGCGCACTTTTATGGGGCACTTTCCCTTAGACCTGTCTTCGAACGTGGCTGTCGCTCATCTCGGGGGGGGGGGGGGGGGGGCGGCGTGGTGTGGTGAAGTACAAGTAGAGCTCGGTCACTTTCCTCTCTTCCAAGAGAACAAATAAGCGTAAAAAATACTTTTGCTCTGGATGATTGCAAAAATCAAGGCCAATCGAGAATCCTTCTGGCTAGATGTGGAAAACTCAGGCGGAATTGAGATTCAGTTACAGCACATCTTGAGTAGTGACACATACAGAGGGTTCAACTAAATTTAAACTTTAATATATCTATGACAGCTGACATTTGTTCTGTAATGTACAGGGCTATTACAAATGATTGAAGCGATTTCATAAATTCACTGTAGCTCCATTCATTGACATATGGTCACGACACTTTACAGGTACGTAGAAAAGCTCATAAAGTTTTGTTCGGCTGAAGCCGCACTTCAGGTTTCTGCCGCCAGAGCGCTCGAGAGCGTAATGAGACAAAATGGCGACAGGAGCCGAGAAAGCGTATGCCGTGCTTGAAATGCACTCACATCAGTCAGTCATAACAGTGCAACGACACTTCAGCACGAAGTTCAACAAAGATCCACCAACTGCTAACTCCATTCGGCGATGGTATGCGCAGTTTAAAGCTTCTGGATGCCTCTGTAAGGGGAAATCAACGGGTCGGCCTGCAGTGAGCGAAGAAACGGTTGAACGCGTGCGGGCAAGTTTCACGCGTAGCCCGCGGAAGTCGACGAATAAAGCAAGCGGGGAGCTAAACGTACCACAGCCGACGGTTTGGAAAATCTTACGGAAAAGGCTAAAGCAGAAGCCGTACCATTTACAATTGCTACAAGCCCTGAGACCCGATGACAAAGTCAAACGCTTTGAATTTTCGGCGCGGTTGCAACAGCTCGTGGAAGAGGATGCGTTCAGTGCGAAACTTGTTTTCAGTGATGAAGCAACATTTTTTCTTAATGGTGAAGTGAACAGACACAATGTGCGAATCTGGGCGGTAGAGAATCCTCACGCATTCGTGCAGCAAATTCGCAATTCACCAAAAGCTAACGTATTCTGTGCAATCTCAGGGTTTAAAGTTTACGGCCCCTTTTTCTTCTGCGAAAAAAACGTTACAGGACACGTGTATCTGGACATGCTGGGAAATTGGCTCATGCCACAACTGGAGACCGACAGCGCCGACTTCATCTTTCAACAGGATGGTGCTCCACCGCACTTCCATCATGATGTTCGGCATTTCTTAAACAGGAGATTGGAAAACCGATGGATCGGTCGTGGTGGAGATCATGATCAGCAATTCATGTCATGGCCTCCACGCTCTCCCGACTTAACCCCATGCGATTTCTTTCAGTGGGGTTATGTGAAAGATTCTGTGTTTAAACCTCCTCTACCAAGAAACGTGCCAGAACTGCGAGCTCGCATCAACGATGCATTCGAACTCATTGATGGGGACATGCTGTGCCGAGTGCGGGAGGAACTTGATTATCGGGTTGATGTCTGCTGAATCACTAAAGGGGCACATATCGAACATTTGTGAATGCCTAAAAAAACTTTTTGAGTTTTTGTATGTGTGTGCAAAGTATTGTGAAAATATCTCAAATAATAAAGTTATTGTAGAGCTGTGAAATCGCTTCAATCATTTGTAATTACCCTGTACAACGCGTTTTCAGTATTATGCTCTGATCTTTTACTGTTATTTTGGCGTGAAACATGAGAGTAACACACACATACAGTGAGTCAAACGTGAATGGTTAGTGATGTGGAGAGGCTTTGCTTTATTAAGGATGCAAACATTCTCGGCTATCAAGTTTGTTTGCGTGGCCATCATCTGCAGCAAGCACAGAAATATTCGTTTTGTAAATAAAAAACACCTTTATCCCACAGCAACTGACATCTTCATTCCTCAGTCTTTGAACCACCCACGCTCACAAAAGCAAGCAGCACTTCGGCATATGCTCCATACCCTCAAGACAGCGCTACTCGACAAAGAAAACTGCTAAAAAGAACTTACAGAATGATGCATAAAGCCAGAAACAATGGTTAGAAGCCACGCCGTTTTATGCGCCTTGTCACGGTCCGCCGCGCTGCTCCCCCCCTCCCCCCCCCCCCTCCCCCCAGCGTTGGAGGTTCGAGTCCTCCCTTGGTCGTGGATGTGTGTGTTGACCGTAAGTTGAGTTAGCTTAAGTAGTGAGTAAGCTTAGGGATCGATGACCTCAGCAATTTGGTCCCATAAGATCTTACCACAAATAAAAAAAATTTACAAATGGTTATAACAGTAACACTGTCACAAACCTAAGCAACAAGATTCACAAAAGAAAAACAGAGAACTCAAAAGCATAGACAATAACACAACAGAACCAAACACAGTAACAAACATTCCGTACCACAACACCTACATAGAATAATCAGGGAAAATGACACAGAATGGTAAACAATGACGTAACTAAACAAACTCACTCATAAAATCACAAACATTTTCAAAAGGCAGGGCATCAAAATACTATAAGCAGCAGACAGTTCTAGCAACAATACATCCCAAATCTGGCAAGAGACATAGACATATACCAGAAAACAGATATATATCAATTATAGTTTAACACTTTTGATGGAGCATCTTATACCACGCGTACCAGGACGATGCTTTGGTGATAGATGTCCAACCGATTGTACGGACCCCAATTACCCTAGGTAGCTTATCTGGTAATTTCTGAGCAATAGGCGTTGCTCTCCTCTCTGCTCTATGCGGCGTTATCACCCTCGCTAGATCTTCCCTCGGTCTATGAGTCACATCATTGAGCTCATGGTTATTACTCACATTTATTAATATTTCAATTCACCCCGATTGAGTGGAATAGCAGCAGATAAAAAGCGTTCCTCAGTGTAAGAGTTACACATTTTACACTGTTTTACAATATAAAATAAATAAGGCGACATATACAGAGATGATGGCGCTGACATGATATATTGGTGATGCTGGTGACATAAGAAAATAGTAAATTTTTAATGGAGATAAAAAGACGTACACAAGACGGACTACGAAGGACTGTGGGGGACATATAATATTGAAAGGTGCGGATAGAGGCAAGTAGAACTAGGACGAACTGTAGTATATACTAGGAAACGGCTGGCTAGAAATTCTGTAGACTATGGATGTTAAGGCGGACCGATTTGAGGGTTGAGGAGTGGGGTTTGGTTGAAGAGGGTGGAACTGGCGCAAAGAAGGCAGAATATACATGTAATGGCACGGGAGGATACATGGACAGGGTACGATAGAGAGCATAGCTTGTGAGCTGAGAAAAAAGACGGATGTATAAAAGTGCATATTTTTTGAGGACTTAAAGGGATTTATGGAATTTTGGAGGAAATAGTTTCAGGCCTTATGGGCGTAGGTTGAGATGCATCAAGAACTTATAGGTTAGGATAATGGTAAAAGGGTTTCGACCCCAGATGTGCCCTGTCAGTAATTTTAATTGTTTTCTGCCTTTTTTGGGGATGATGATCAGGTGACGTCACGGTAATTGCCCTATGTCTTCGACACCGCACTTCGGTAAGTTCTACAGCGAGTGATATTCTGTATTCTACCCTGAATAAGCACCATAATTGTACTTCGGTTGAACTTCTATATCTACATCTACGTGATTACTCTGCTATTCACAATAAAGTGCCTGGCAGAGGGTTCAATGAACCACCTTCAAGCTGTCTCTCTACCGTTCCACTCACGAACGGCAAGCGCGAAAAATGAGCACTTAAATTTTTCCTTGCGAGCCCAGATTTCTCTTATTTTATTGTGATGATCATTCCTCCCTATGTAGGTGGGTGCCAACAGAATGTTTTCGCAATCGGAGGAGAAAACTGGTGATTGAAATTTCATGAGAAGATCCCGTCGCAACGAAAAACGCCTTTGTTTTAATGATTGCCACTCCAATTCTCGTATCATGTCTGTGACACTATCTCCCCTATTTCGCGATAACACAGGACGAGCTGCCCTTCTTTGTATTTTTTCGATATCATCCGTCAGTCTCACCTGATGCGGATCCCACACTGCACAGCAATACTCCAGAGTAGGGCGGCAAGCTTGGTGTAAGCAGTCTATTTAGTAGACCTGTTGCACCTTGTAAGTGTTCTGCAAGTGAATCGCAGTCTTTGGTTTGCTCTACCCACAATATTACCTATGTGATCGTTCCAACTTAGGTTATTTGTAATTGTAATCCCTAAGTATTTAGCTGAATTTACAGCCTTAGATTTGTGTGACTTATCGCATAATCGAAATTTAGCTGATTTCTTTTAGTACTCATGTGAATAACTTCACACTTTTCTTTATTCAGGGTCAATTGCCGCTTTCGCACCATACACATATCTCATCTAAATAATTTTGCAAGTCGTTTTGATAATCTGATGACTTCACAAGACGGGAAATGACAGCATCATCTGCAAACAATCTAAGACGGCTATTCAGATTGTCTCCTATGTCGTTAATATAGATCAGGAACAATAGAGGGCCTATAACACTTCCTTGGTGAACGCCGGATATTACTTCTGTTTTACTCGATGACTTTCCGTCTGTTACTAGGAACTGTGATCTTTCTGACAGGAAATAACGAATCCAGTCGCACAACTGAGGCGATACTCCGTAGGCATGCATTTTGGTTAGAAGACGCTTGTGAGGAACGGTGTCGAAAGCCTTCTGGTAATATGCACTGCAGATGAAGTCTGAACCTTACGCTATAGACTCTAGTCTCAAGCCCCACCTCTGAAAGTGTGTAGGTCACCTGAGTTCTTCAACCGGTCGACTACACAACGTACCAGATCCGACAACGTTCCAAACGTTTCCTCAAGTGTTCAGCCCAACGATAGCGAACGGTTTGACGAGGATTCGTTCAAATGGTTCAAATGGCTCTGAGCGCTATGGGACTTAACAGCTGTGGTCATCAGTCCCCTAGAACTTAGAACTACTTAAACCTAACTAAGCTAAGGACATCACACACATCCATGCCCGAGGCAGGATTCGAACCTGCGACCGCAGCAGTAGCGCGGTTCCGGACTGCGCGCCTAGAACCGCGAGACCACCGCGGCCGGCGCGAGGATTCTTAACCTACCAGTCAGTTTCGAGCTGTTAACACGGAAAAGGTCAATGCATGCGTCCACGCGGAGCAAGACTATAAAAGAAATTTTGAGGGCAAAGCTTTCGCTCGTCATTGACGCGGCTACAGCCGTATTTTCTCTCGGATGATGAATGTAAACAGCTCAGCTGCTCGGATCGGCGCGAGCTCGCTGACCCCCTTGGCAGCACCGTATCAGTGAGAGGAAAGGAGTAATGAATGATGTTCCCAGAAGTCGGTGAACCTTATCTTGAGGCGTCTGGGTGCGCAAGCTCTTGCCCCCGTTTGTAAACACTGTGTCAGAGTTTAAAGCTCGTTTGTCACGCAGTACTAACTGTATTGCCGTACTTATGTACTATTCCGATTCTTAATGTGCCACTTTTTAACAGTGTTGCCCTGTTTAGAATTTCACCAGAGCTGATATGTGGTATCTCATTACTGGAGAAAAAAGGAGTCTGAAATGTCAGATTTTACGTAGAGGCAAATGTGAGCCTGGGCGGCAGCAGAAAGCTTTTTTGGCACGTTTAAAATGTACTCACCAGGAAAGAACTTGGGCTCGAACAAACACAAATATACCAAAATCATGTGAGAAATAATGTAAAGGTCTCTTATTGCACTAGTGATACTCCTGCATCTGCAAAACTGTGCAGTCGTCCGTTAGAGGCCTCTGCGTATGCCATGCCGCATTGCACACTGACCTGCCGGTACGCCAGTCGGGACCAGTAGGGACGGTGCAGTGTGCCTCTGAAGTTGCGTTTTGTGACATTATTTGTGTATTGAAGCGTCAGATGACTCGGCGATTGGTAATCAATCCTGCTAAAGTATTGCGATTGGTTGAGATGAAGTTACGAAGAACCCTTCTCCGTGAAGATGGTAATGGTGTAGAAGACGAATCATTTTTAGCATGTTTTCTGGTATCTACACTCCTGGAAATGGAAAAAAGAACACATTGACACCGGTGTGTCAGACCCACCATACTTGCTCCGGACACTGCGAGAGGGCTGTACAAGCATTGATCACACGCACGGCACAGCGGACACACCAGGAACCGCGGTGTTGGCCGTCGAATGGCGCTAGCTGCGCAGCATATGTGCACCGCCGCCGTCAGTGTCAGCCAGTTTGCCGTGGCATACGGAGCTCCATCGCAGTCTTTAACACTGGTAGCATGCCGCGACAGAGTGGACGTGAACCGTATGTGCAGTTGACGGACTTTGAGCGAGGGCGTATAGTGGGCATGCGGGAGGCCGGGTGGACGTACCGCCGAATTGCTCAACACGTGGGGCGTGAGGTCTCCACAGTACATCGATGTTGTCGCCAGTGGTCGGCGGAAGGTGCACGTGCCCGTCGACCTGGGACCGGACCGCAGCGACGCTCGGATGCACGCCAAGACCGTAGGATTCTACGCAGTGCCGTAGGGGACCGCACCGCCACTTCCCAGCAAATTAGGGACACTGTTGCTCCTGGGGTATCGGCGAGGACCATTCGCAACCGTCTTCATGAAGCTGGGCTACGGTCCCGCACACCGTTAGGCCGTCTTCCGCTCACGCCCCAACATCGTGCAGCCCGCCTCCAGTGGTGTCGCGACAGGCGTGAATGGAGGGACGAATGGAGACGTGTCGTCTTCAGCGATGAGAGTCGCTTCTGCCTTGGTGCCAATGATGGTCGTATGCGTGTTTGGCGCCGTGCAGGTGAGTGCCACAATCAGGACTGCATACGACCGAGGCACACAGGGCCAACACCCGGCATCATGGTGTGGGGAGCGATCTCCTACACTGGCCGTACACCACTGGTGATCGTCGAGGGGACACTGAATAGCGCACTGTACATCCTAACCGTCATCGAACCCATCGTTCTACCATTCCTAGGCCGGCAAGGGAACTTGCTGTTCCAACAGGACAATGCACGTCCGCATGTATCCCGTGCCACCCAACGTGCTCTAGAAGGTGTAAGTCAACTACCCTGGCCAGCAAGATCTCCGGATCTGTCCCCCATTGAGCATGTTTGGGACTGGATGAAGCGTCGTCTCACGCGGTCTGCACGTCCAGCACGAACGCTGGTCCAACTGAGGCGCCAGGTGGAAATGGGATGGCAAGCCGTTCCACAGGACTACATCCAGCATCTCTACGATCGTCTCCATGGGAGAATAGCAGCCTGCATTGCTGCGAAGGGTGAATATACACTGTACTAGTGCCGACATTGTGCATGCTCTGTTGCCTGTGTCTATGTGCCTGTGGTTCTGTCAGTGTGATCATGTGATGTATCTGACCCCAGGAATGTGTCAATAAAGTTTCCCCTTCCTCGGACAATGAATTCACGGTGTTCTTATTTCAATTTCCAGGAGTGTATTATAGTGCACATTTGTCGAGAAAGTCATTAGTACTTTGTGACTCCTGGTCTGGACGTAAGGATAAACGAGTACTACTGGAAGCATCTGGCGGAAAACATGTAGATTTAAAAATCATACCGCCTAAAACTACAAAATATGCACAACCTCTGGATGTGTACTTCTTCAGGCAATATAAAATATATGCCAAAAGAATAACAGACTTCATTAAACTACGTTCCAGTAATATGCAGCCGAAATTGCACGACAGATTCTTTATCATGAATATGCATTCTGTCATTTACAGTCAGTTATCTGCGGGAGTATACAGACCAATGCTTCGTTACGCGTGGCAGAACGCTGTCTACGATATTGGTGAACCAGTGAACAACTTCAAAAGTGTCACTGACGTGGCGTTCAACACTGATATTATAGAATGTGCAAATACGCCATGCGATCAACTTGCATTTCTTCACTGTGCGTTTTGCAGTCATTCGTATTGCTCGGAGCATTCTATTGACATTCCGCATTTACATTTATAGTTAAGATTGCTGCATTGCCTATGGCGTCTACAAATACAACTACAGTGATATCTAGAGCATGACTGCAGAGTTTTGTAGAAAAACGACACCCACCAGCACGTTCAGAGGTACATAATGGTCCTGTAAATAAACGTTCATGCAGATCTGTTTGTTCGAGCCCAAGTACTTTCCTGGTCAGTTTTTTTACTGTCCGTGGGCTCTCTAAACTCTTTTATGTTGCCCATAGCAAGGTCCTATGAAGGATAGTAATAGTTTTAACTACCGCCTCAAAAAAATGAAGTTGCATAATTAAAGCAAAATGTCACAGCTCCTTGATGAAGTGGAGAGTGGTTGTGCCTATGTAACATGCTTGAAATTTCCAGCAGAACAGTTATACGCTAGAGGGAAACACGAGTCATGTACAATACGTACAAGAACCAAGAGGGAACAGGAAGAATGGAGACAGACATGCAGTGTACCTCCTGTACTACAGAGCCCATATATTGAAGAGCCAGTGAAGGAACTAAACGAAAAGTTCAGGAGTAAAATTAAAATTTTGGGTGCGAGTGTATCAATAATAATATTCTCTGACAACATTGCTGTTGTTGTTATCGTTCAGTGCAGGCAGTCCGTCCTGTGGAAGCCTCTTCATCTCTGCGTAACGACTGCGACATACATCCATCCGAACCTATTTGTTGCATTCATCCCCTGACTCCCTCTACAGTTTCTGTACCACACACTTTCTTTCATTCCAAACTGATGATTCCTCATTGCCTCAGGATGTGTCCTATCGACCGATCCCTTCTTTTATCAATTTCTTTATCACCTGTTCGGTACTACCTCATTAGTTGTACAAGCTATCCATCTAATTTTTAACACTTTTCTGTACGATTGCATGTCAAACCTCCTATTCTCGTCATTTTGTCTGTTTTCCTCAGTTGGTTCAAAATTCAAGGAGGTGTACTACGACTTTCTAACTAAATCAAAGGCACTTTGTTTTTGCCATACGCGTTTCGTTTTTTTCGTGAATCACCTTCAGACTATTCTCGTCTTGTCTCAGCAGTTTATCGCCCAAGTTTCACTTCTGTACAAAGCTACATTCCAGAAAAAATTACCTACAAGAAATATTTCCTAATACTTCCATTTATGTTATTCCAAAATTGTCAAAAGTATAAGCAACTATGTTAACGCCTTTTTTTTCTCTCTTAGCTGCACTGACAATCTAGGTCATTGACTTTTGAGGTATTCCCGATTATCCTACTTCGAACATTCTCTCTCCTTAATATAAGTCCCTTCTATGCAATGAAACATTTGTTAACTAACAGAAGTGAACAGCTGAAAATGTACAAATGATATATCATTTGTCATATGAGAACCACACAGGTAATGGTTCGCTAATTAACGGACACATTCGAAACTATCAGTAACCCAAATCGCCTGTCCAACTGAAACAGAAAAATAAAGATATAATAAACATAAATTTATATTCGGTGTCAACTAATTTCTCTTTTTCTGCATTTTATATTCTGTCTACTTCGACTATGATGTTATCTTACTGTCGGAATAACAATACTCGTCTACTGCTTTCAAGGCTTCAGTCACTAATCCAACTCCGTAAAAATCGCTTGATTTAATTCGACTACCATCGCCGACACTTGGTTTAATTTCGTTGATGTTCGTCTTGTGCGCTCTTGTCGAGACGCTAACGAGTGCGAATGAAGCCTACGACAGGGTATATGAAAACTACACCAAGTGAAATTTGCGCTCAACCAGAAATATGACGAGAGTCAAACGGAAACTATACACCCACCACAAAATGACCATGAAATGGTTATGTTCAAAAGTGATCACCATACGCCTTAGGCCATTTATGCCACTCGGAGTCAGGACGATCAATTCCTGTTTCGTAGAACGTGGTTAGCCGCTGACGGATCTAAAACCGCACTCACTCATGAACTACCTCGCCCTACAGAAACCGACGTCCAAACATATCTTTCTTCACGTCGCTAAAGAAGTGAAAATCACACTGTGAACGATACAGGCTATACGGAGGAAGTTGCAGTGTTTACCAACCAAATCGCTGAAGCACAGCCTTCGTTCAGTTGGCAGTGTTCGGGCGGGCGTTGTCGTGCAAATGGATGATTTCATCCGGCAGCATTCCGACAACCCGAGGGCAAACGTCCCAGAGGGCCCAGGGCAAACGTCCCGCATCTCCACCGCCAAAGAAATCTACAGCTGTGCACGGAAGTTCCGCTAAAATCAGACGATGGCTACACTTCATCTACACTACTGGCCATTAAATTGCTACACCACGAAGATGACGTGCTACAGATGCGAAATAAAAACCGACAGGAAGAAGATGCTCTGATATGCAAATGATTAGCTTTTCAGAGCATTCACGCGAGGTTGGCGCCGGTGGCGACACCTACAACGCCTCGTATCACTAGCAGTCGAGGTGACAGGCATCTTATCCGCGTGGCTGTAACGGATCGTGCCGCCACGTCTCGATCTCTGAGTCAACAGATGAGGACGTTCGCAAGACAACAACCCTCTGCACGAACAGTTCGACGACTTTGCAGCAGCATGGATTATCAGGTCGGAGACCAAGGCTGCGGTTACCCTTGACGCTGCATCACAGACAGGAGGGCCTGCGATGATGTACTCAACGACGAACCTGGTTGCACGAATGGCAAAACGTCATTTTTTCTGAATCCAGGTTCTGTTTAGAGCATCCGTGTTGGGCGACATCGCGGTGAACGCACATTGGAAGCGTGTATTCGTCACCGCTATACTGGCGTATCATCCGGCGTGATGGTATGGGGTGCCATTGGTTACACGTCTCGGTTACCTCTTGTTCGCATTGACGGCACTTTGAACAGTGGACGTTACATTTCAGAAGTGTTACGACCCGTGGCTCTACCCTTCATTCGATCCCTGCGAACCCCTAGATTTCAGCAGGATAATGCACGACCACATGTTGCAGGTGCTGTACGGGCCTTTCTGGATACAGAAAATGTTCGACTGCTGCCCTGGCCAGCACATTCCCTAGATCTCTCACCAATTGAAAACGTCTGGTCAATGGTGGCCGAGCAACTGGCTCGTCACCATACGCCAGTCACTACTCTTGATGAACTGTGGTATCGTGTCTAAGCTGCATGGGCAGCTGTACCTGTACACGCCATCCAAGCTCTGTTTGATTCAATGCCAAGGCGAATCAAGGCCGTTATTGCGGCCAGAGGTGGTTGTTCTGGGTACTGATTTCACAGGATCTATGCACCCAAATTGCGTGAAAATGTAATAATATGACAGTTCTAGTATAATATATTTGTCCAACGAATACCCGTTTACCATCTACATTTCTGGTGTCGCAATTTTAATGGTCAGTAGTGTATCATATAGACCAGATGTGGCAAGTCTTCCACACTGCATGTAGACGCGTATCATCTATTAGGCCACACCACATGGCAAAAGATACATTATTTCTTTAGCTACCCTGTTCAAATGGCTCTGAGCACTATGGGACTTAACATCTGTGGTCATCAGTCCCCTAGAACTTAGAACGACGTAAACCTAATTAACCTAAGGACATCACACACATCCATGCCCGAGGCAGGATTCGAACCTGCGACCGTAGCAGCCGCGCGGTTCCGGACTGCGCGCCTAGAACCGCTAGACCACCGCGGCCGGCAGCTACCCTGTACCAGTTCTGGTGCCGTGGGCTTGTTGCTCGTTTCTCTCGGCATTGTTATTAAAATAGCACCTATCGCATCCCCATTTTTTACTATAACACAATGTTTCAAAGGAATGTAAATTTTACGAATATTGGTTACTCAATTTTTCAGAAAGGTATGTTTGAAAACCAAAAATTTTAGCACAGCTTTTAGGGGTATCGATGTTTTGATTTTTTTTACCCGGTTATTAGTAATACGTAACGACCGGGAGAGCGGTGTGCTGAACACACGTCCCTCCTATTCGCATCCTCCACTGAGGATGACACGGCGGTCGGATGGCCCCGATGGGCCACTTGTGGCCTGATGACGAAGCTATTGCTAAAAAATAAAGACATCTGCTGTAACGTAGGGCCAATAAACATCGAAAAAAATACCGGTTATCCAGAACCCGTCGGTTTTGCCCATCCCTGTCTGGAGTTGGGTCACGGACATTAGTGGACACCTTGGCGAACTTACCCCGGTGCAGGTGTCACAGAGACGAGTTCGCAGGACGCCCCTAGGACGAGCTGGCCTAGGCGCCGTGACGTAGCGGGCTGGGCCGCCAGTAGCCGGCAGCGAGCAGCGCTTATCTGGTGCCGCCAGATGTCCAGGCGGCGGCTGTGGGGTCGCGTGAGTTGCGTAACGCGGCATAAACACTGGGCCGCAGCCGCAACTGAGCAGCGCGGCCGGCAAAAAGCCGGCAGCCGCGGCGCGCGCCTCCAGCCCTGCCTCGCCTCGTATCGCATCGACTCGGCTCTCCGTTTTTTGCCCTGCTTAGCAGCCAGCGCCGCTCATGTGGAGCAGCCTCCTGCGGGCGATATGGCGGGACGCCGTCGCCGCGGCACCCACTCTTCCCGTTCTGCGGTCCGTTGCTCTCCACACTAATGTCATCGGCAGTATCCGTACACTTCTATGTAACGCGGAATTTATCACTAGATGTCACTGGGGGCACACCTGCCATTACAGAAAGAGGCGGGGAGTACTGTGTCGTCAGCGGAGAAGGCCGGTATTACACTATCAAATTTCTGTGTCAAAGATTTGATCAAAGATGTGATCAAATATTCCGTCAAATATATTTGACAAAGATCTTTGACTTAGCGCTAGAAGGGGTATTACACTGTCATCATATTTTTCGTCAAAGTTCAAGATGGGTGACAACAACAGCTTGTTATTAACGCAGCAGTTGCATGTACCACAATTGCAATGTGTGCATATGCGGAAGAGAAGCGGGGGAAAAAAAAGGAAACATACCAGGGTGAAGCCGTGGGTTTTACAACGACACGATAAAAGCATTCAACGAAACTTGTTATCTGAGCTTATAGTGAAGGACGTCAAGTCGTACATCAATTACTTAAGAATGGATAAGCATACATTTCTGTATGTGCTCAATGAAGTGTATCCTAATATCACAAAGCACAATATTCACTTAAGAACTGCTACATCTGCAGAAGACAGGCTCACTGTAACATTCCGATTCCTTGCTACAGGAGAGGGTTAGGTTAGGTTAGGTTAGGTCAGGTCAGGTCAGGTCTCCAATCTTCGTGATCTATTTTTGTATTCAGCGTGCCTCACGTTGTAAAGCGCCTCATCAGCTTCATACATCTCTATTAATTTTGTAGTTGTCGGCACACACCAATTGTATTTACCCGAAATGTTTATAAAAGCACTACAGACAACAGAATGCAGCGATGCTAGCGCTCCATGTGGTAACATGTCACATTGCAGTGAACAGAAGACAAGCGACTTCTTTGATCAAATCTACAGCGAAGCCCCAGATTTGATCAAATATTGGACGACATTTGACAAAGTTCCCTATTACACCATCAAATATCTTTGACGAAGATATTGGACAAAGATATTTGACAAAGAAATTTGATAGTGTAATACCGGCCTAAGCAATAGCAGCCGATCTGGACGGCCAGGGGAAGTCACTACAGCTACATCTACCAGGTGACCTAAAAGTCAGTATAAATTTGAAAACTGAATAAATCAGGGAATAATGTAGATAGAGAGGTAAAAATTGACACACATGTTTGGAATGACATGGGGTTTTATTTGAACAAAAAAAATTACGAAAGTTAAAAAAATGTCCGACAGATGGCGCTTCAACTGATCAGAACAACAATAATTAGCATAACAAAGTAAGACAAAGCAAAGGTGATGTTATTTACAGGAGATGATCAATATCACCACCATCATACCTCAACAATAGCTGTTGTTGTTGTTGTTGTTGTGGTCTTCAGTCCTGAGACTGGTTTGATGCAGCTCTCCATGCTACTCTATCCTGTGCAAACTTCTTCATCTCCCAGTACTTACTGCAACCAACATCCTTCTGAATCTGCTTAGTGTATTCATCTCTTGGTCTCCCTCTACGATTTTTACCCTCCATGCTGCCCTCCAGTGTTAAATTTGTGATCCCTTGATGCCTCAGAACATGCCCTGCCACCCGGTCCCTTCTTCTTGTCAAGTTGTGCCACAAACTCCTCTTCTCCCCTATTTTATTCAATACCTCCTCATTAGTTAGGTGATATACCCATCTAATCTTCAGCATTCTTCTGACCACATTTCGAAAGCTTCTATTCTCTTCTTGTCCAAGCTATTTATCGTCCATGTTTCACTTCCATACATGGCAACACTCCATACAAATACTTTCAGAAACGACTTCCTGACACTTAAATTATACTCGATGTTAACAAATTTTTCTTCTTCAGAAACGCTTTCCTTGCCATTGCCAGTCTACATTTGATATCCTCTCTACTTCGACCATCATCAGTTATTTTGCTACCCAAACAGCCAAACTCCTTTATTACTTTAAGTGTCTCATTTCCTAATCTAATTCCCTCAGCATCACCCGACTTAATTCGACTACATTCCATGATCCTGTTTTGCTTTTGTTGATGTTACAATAGCTATAGTCGAGGAATACTGTTGTGAACAGCACTGAAAAGCATGTCCGCAGTTATGGTGAGGCATTGGCGTCGGATATTGTCTTTCAGCATCTGTAGAGATGTCGGTCGATCACGATACACTTGCGACTTCAGGTAACCCCAAAGCTTATAATCGCACGGAGTGAGGTCTGGGGACCTGGGAGGCCAACCATGACGAAAGTGGCGGCTGAGCACACGAACATCACCAAACGACGCGTGCAAGAGATCTTTCACGCGTCTAGCAATAAGGGGTGGAACGCCATCCTGCATAAACATCGTACGTTCCAGCAGGTGTTTATCAGCCAGGCTGGGGATGATGCGATTCTGTAACATATCGGCGTTCCTCTCTCCCTTCACGGTAGCAGTTACAAAACCAGAATCACGCATTTCCTCGAAGAAAAAAGGCACGATAACGGTAGATGTGATAAATCCAACCCATACCGTGACTTTCTCGTCGTGAAATGGAGTTTCTACGACAATTCTAGGATTTTCGGTAGCCCCAAATTCGCAGTTGTGGACGTTGACAGACCCTCGGAGCGTGAAATGAGCCTCGTCGGTCCACAACACGTTACTCAACCAATCGTCATCTTCCACCATCTTTTGAAACGCCCACACCGCAAAATGCCCTCCGCTTCATTAAATCGCCAGGTAACAGTTCATAATGCCGATGGATTTTGCACGGATAGCATCGGAGGGTACGCCTCAGTGCCAACCAAACAGTAGTGTATGGAATGCCGGTGCGACCTGCGACTGCCCGAGCGCTAACTTCCCCGTGCATAGACGAACCCGCTACGGTCTCCATTTCTTCCTGAACTGTCTCAGCTCCATTACGCCTTGTGATCGGTCGGCCACTACGGGGTCTATCGTCTAAACAACCCGTGGCTTCGAACTTCGAAATCATTCTCGCCACAGCTGCATTTGTCAACGGACCTTTACGCGTTCGAATCCCCATCCTATGGCGATAGGATCGTAACGCTGAACTAGCACATTCCCTATTCTGATAATACAGCGTCACTAAAAGCGCCTTTTTAGGTAACGTAAATATGCTGCGACTGCTGGCACATCTGATTCTCTCTCTCATTACAGCTCCTTTTATACACGATTGTCATGTGCAGTCACTGACGTTTTGCTTTCTAGCGCCATGTGTCGGACATTTTGTGAACTTGTTTTTTTTCCAAGCATGTGCGTCAATTTTTACCTCTCTATCTACATTATTCCGTGGTTTCCTAAGTTTTCAAATTTATACTGACTTTTTGATCACCCGGTACATCTAAACTCCGCAAGCCACCCAACGGTGTGTGGCGGAGGGCACTTTACGTGCCACTGTCATTACCTCCCTTTCCTGTTGCAGTCGCGTATGGTTCGCGGGAAGAACGACTGCCGAAAAGCCTCCGTGCGCGCTCGAATCTCTCTAATTATACATTAGTGATCTCCTCGGGAGGTATAAGTAAGGGGAAGTAATATATTCGATACTTCATCCAGAAACGCACCCTCTCGAAACCTGGACAGCAAGCTACACCGCGATGCAGAGCGCCTTTCTTGCAGAGTCTGCCACTTGAGTTTGCTAAACATCTCCGTAGCGCTATCACGCTTACCAAATAACCCTGTGACGAAACGCGCCGCTCTTCTTTGGATCTTCTCTATGTCCTCTGTCAACCCGACCTGGTACGGATCCCACACTGATGAGCAATACTCAAGTATAGGTCAAACGAGTGTTTCGTAAGCCACCTCCTTTGTTAATGGGCTACATATTCTAAGGACTCTCCCAATGAATCTCAACCTGGCACCCGCCTCATCAATAATTAATTTTATATGATCATTCCACTTCAAATCGTTCTGTGCGCATACTCCCAGATATTTTACAGAAGTAACTGCTACCAGTGTTTGTTCCGCTATCATATAATCATACAATAAAGGATCCTTCTTTGTATGTATTCGCAACACATTACATTTGTCTATGTTAAGGGTCACTTGCCACTCCCTGCACCAAGTGCCTATCCGCTGCAGATCTTCCTGCATTTCGCTACAATTTTCTAATGCTGCAACTTCTCCGTATACTACAGCATCATTCGCGAAAAGCCGCATGGAACTTCCGACACCATCTACTAGGCCATTTATATATATTGTGAAAAGCAATGGTCCCATAACACTCCCCTGTGGCACGCCAGAGATTACTTTAACGTCTGTAGACGTCTCTCCATTGAGAACAACATGCTGTGCTCTGTTTACTAAAAACTCTTCAATCCAGCCAAACAGCTGGTCTGATATTCCGTACGCTCTTACTTTATCAATCGACAGTGCGGAACTGAATCGAACGCCTTCCGTAAGTCAAGGAAAATGGCATCTGCCTGGGAGCCTGTATCTAATATTTTCTGGGTCTCATGAACAAATAAAGCGAGTTGGGTCTCAGACGATCGCTGTTTCCGGAATCCGTGTTGATTCCTACAGAGTAGATTCTGGGTTTCCAGAAATGACATGATACGCGAGCAAAAAACATGTTCTAAAATTCTACAACAGATCGATGTCAGAGATATAGGCCTATAGTTTTGCGCATCTGCTCAACGACCCTTCTTGAAAACTGGAACTACCTGTGCTCTTTTCCAATCATTTGGAACCTTCCGTTCCTCTAGAGACTTGCGGTACACGGCTGTTAGAAGGGGGGCAAGTTCTTTCGCGTACTCTGTGTAGAATCGAATTGATTGTCTATCAGGAGCAGTGTTCTTTCCTCTGTTGAGTGATTTCAGTTGCTTTTCTATTCCTTGGACACTCATTTCGTTGTCAGCCATTTTTTCGTTAGTGCGAGGATTTAGAGAAGGAACAGCAGTGCGGTTTTCCTCTGTGAAACATCTTTGGAATAAGGTGTTTAGTATTTCAGCTTTATGCGTGTCATCCTCCGTTTCAGTGCCATTATCATCCCAGAGTGTCTGGATATGCTGTTTCGATCCACTTACTGATTTAACGTAAGACCATAACTTCCTAGGATTTTCTGTCAAGTCGGTACATAGAATTTTACTTTCGAATTCACTGAACGCTTCACACATAGCTCTCCTCACGTTTTGGCTGCGTTTAAACTTTCAATGACATCGAGCGTCATTTGATGTGTTCTGAGGAACAGTTGCATCAGCGACTTTTTAACCCTTCTGAGACTGCAAGTCCACTGTTGTGACGGTGAAATGCAAACCGCAGATAAACCTAAACCTCACGCACTGACGGACAGGAACCGTTGATCACTGTGAAAGGTTGTTGCAAAAAATTACATTAAATGAGCGGAAGGAACCACTCGTGAGCTTGAAAGCTTTGTCAACAGCCCAGCTAACACAGTGAACGTGCGTATTGAGTTAAAACGAATGGGATACAATGGCCGCGCAGCATTTCAAAACCTACTTAATGCCATAGTCAAAGCTGAATAATGATTGGGGAGATGTGAAGACCGACGCCATTGTACACTGGATGATTTCAAACGAGTAAATTTCAGTGACGGATCGCACTGTAAGCTGGGAAAATCCAACGGAAGGGGTTTGGTTGGGCGAATACCCGGAGAACGTTACCTGCCTTCATGTGTAGTGCCAACAGTGAGGTACGGAGGTGGCGGTGTGTTTTTCGAGGTTCGGGTGTGGTCTGCTTATTGAGCCTGAGGAAAGGCTAAATGCGGAAGCTTATGAAAACATTTATTTGGAATTTCTATTGCGTATAGTAGAGGCCTAATTCAGAAACAATGATTGGCTGTATGCACATGACAATGGAACTTGTCATAACGCTTGATCTGTGAGGCAATGGGTTATGGAGAGTAAGAATCATGAAATGGTTTAGTCTGCACAGAGTCCGGAGCTGAGACCAGTCGAACACCTTAGTCCGCAGTTGGTGGTCTGTCGAGTGGCTAGCATTGCTACCTCTACATCACGCGGTCCCGGGTTCGATTCCCGGCCGGTTATAATGGCTCTAAGCACTATGCGACTTCACATCTGAGGTCATCAGTCCCCTAGACATAGAACTCCATAAACCTGACTAACCTAAGGACGTCACACACATCCATGTCCGAGGCAGGATTCGAACTTGCGACCGCTGCAGCAGCGCGGTTCCGGAATGAAGCGCCTAGAAGATTCACCGCCGGGTTGGAATTTTTCTCTGCCCGGGGACTAGGTGTTTATGTTGTCCTCATAATTTAATCACCATCATTCGTGACAGTGGCTAGATTGAATTGTGTAAAAATTGACTTTGTACGGGCCCTGATGACCGCTCATTTGAGCGCCCCACAAACCAAACATCATCATCATCATAGAACATCTCAGAGATGACCAAGAACGCCAACTTGGCTCTAGATCTCGCCGTCCAAAATCGCTATTCAACTTGGTTTCAGTTCTCGAGAAAGAACGGGTTGCCATTGCTCCACAGACATTCAGACACCTCATTGAAAGTGTTCCCGGCAGTGTTCGAATCGTCATAAAGGTGAAGGGATGACACTCCAGATATTAATGCCCAGTAATGAATGTTCGAATAATTTTAGGTGGATCTGTGTCTACATTCTGGGAATCGCTGTCGACTGTGAGGCAGACGGTACTTTTTAGTCATCGTCATCATCGTCGTCGTCGTTATGGTCATCAGACGGTCTTATCTTCTACTATTGGACATGTGCCTCTTACAGGCACCTTCATACGTTTACATCTGCAGTTAGATGTCTACTATATGAGGTATCCTGCAGTAGCGTTTGAGCTGCGCGTGGTAGCCGATCGGTCTAGGGTGCCTTGTCACGGTTCACTCGGCAGCCCCCCGTCGGAGGTTCGAATCCTCCCTTGGGCATGGGTGTATGTGTCGTTCTTAAGCCGTCGGCACACGGACCGTGCTGTCCAACGTTAACGTTGAGCGTGCCAAGTTCAACGTGCTGCTGAACGCTCAGGAACGATGCGACACGTGCACACGTTACGCGGGCCCCAACGTGGTACACGCGATCGCAGCGCACTCCAGCGGCAGTTGAGGGATGTTTCTAGTTCGTAAATCACACTGTTTACTCAACGGGCCCGCGTAAAATTCCCAAGTTGGCTCTATTAAAACGCACATTTCGTCCATCGTCCACGAAAAGGAAAGTACCATGTCCATTCAATAAGGACACAGGCTTATAAAAGTTCCATTACAAACAGTGCGGTACAAATTTGAGATACTTCTCCGCATAAGATAAACATTATTTCATCATTCCCACATTTTAGTAAAAACCCCAACGTCAGTCATACCTTGATCAGTGTTCCTACTCAGTAGCAGAATCTTTGCAACATGTGAATTACGAAGTGTAAAAGAAAAAGGAGCAAAATATCTTTATGCAGATAGCGCAAGCTGTCCTGTACATTAAGCCAATCGAACAAAGTCACCCCTTAAAAAAACGTGAATTTATATTTACATAACATCAGATATTATAGTATATACTTATATTACACTAATAATAAACTATCAGAACCCAATAAAAACGCGAATGTTAGGAAAAAAGTTGAAAGTGGCATGACGTGAATCACTGCCCAATCAAACTCTTCTGCAGCATGCAGAGACGCTAGTCATTACGCTACAGCAATTTCGTGCTCTTCATGTTTCATCATAGTATCTTCCCTCGTGCATAAAACCTTAATCGTAGATATGTTACTAATTGAAGTTTAATTATAACAAACAAATTGTACCAAGAACAATGCGGTTTGGGTGGATCTTCAGTGTGTCGCTGCCTTCAAACAGCCAACTCTCATAATACGCAAGTTACAATAATTCTTTTGCCACGAAAATGATGTTTCTCATTATTTTATTCGAACGAATCACACAGTTAACGACAAGTTTTCCAGTGATTCTCAATTTGCTGGTGCTCAGAAAAAGCATATATACATATAGGCTTGAAATGAATGCCAATATGGCGCCACACAACTCTGTACTAAAGTGAGACGGCGTGCGTGTGACGTAGGTGGCGTTGTACCACCTCATTGGTCAACACTCAGACGCACGCTCAGAATATCTGACATGCCAGATATTGCTCTGCACGTTCGGAAAGACTCCCGAACGTGCTATTCCACGCTATGATGTCAGAAACTCGGCACGCTCAACATTCGGATGCACGGTCCGTGTGCCGACGGCTTTAGCTAAGTTAATTTACGTTAGATTAAGTAGTGTGTAACCTTAGGGACCGATGACCTCAGCAGTTTGGTCCCATAAGAACTTATCACAAATTTCCAGACAAAAAAAAAAAAAAAAAAAGAAGTAGCGGATGCCGGAGGATACTTTGCGCACGACTGTCGCTTTCCTCTTTTCCCGTTCCAGTCGCGAGTGGCGTACTGGAACAGCCACTGTTGGAAAGCCAAGGTGCGAGCTTGAATCCCTCTAATTTTACCTCCGCGGTATTTTCGCGTCTTATACATAGGAGGAAGCAATACATTTGTTGACCTTGGAAATTACGTTTTCGAAATTTTAATTCTAAATCACTTGGCGAGTCCCAACGCCTGTCTAGTAACGTCTACCTGTGCAGTTAGAAAAGCATCCCCGTGACACTTTCGTTCCGTTACGAAACACGCTATTCTTTTTTGTATCTTTTCAGTCCGTTTATCAATGCTATCTGGTACTGAGGAGCAGTACTCATGTATTGATCGAACGAGGGTCATATAAGCTACCACCTTCATCGATAGACAACACTTAGTGACAATTCTTCCAATGAATCACAGTCTGGCATCCACCTTTTCCTTATGCGATCGCTCTGCTTGAAATCGCGCCCTCACATCCGCCCAGATATGTCACTATTTCCAGAGATTTTTCAGCAACTGTGTAATGATGCCATGCCTTTCCGTCTGTTTATGTGCATTATGTTTCTTTTGTAACTATGGAGGTCAATTGCCAGTCCAAGTATGACTCGGTGATCCACTATACAGTAAGTTCTAATGCCTTTTCATCAAACGTGTAAGAGTGACAGATCACACCATGAGGAATAATGTTTTCTAACGTTTCCCGGCTACACTATTGTATTGGTTATGCCCCAGAGAAGCAGCCTGACGTAGGCACTCTGTGACTTGCGTATGCATTGTGTGTTGCCTGTCATCCCTTTCATCTGTTCCGTGGGAAATCGGTGGGCTCGAGCAAATACTGCTGCGCGATGTGGGATCCTTACCAGATAGGACTGACGGAGTACATCGAAAAAGTTCAAATAAAGGCTGCACGTTTTGTATTATCGCGAAATATGGGAGAGAGTGTCACAGAAATGATACAGGATTTGGGCTGGACATCATGAAAAGAAAGGCGTTTTTCGTTGCGATGGAATCTTCTCACGAAATTCCAATCACTAACTTGCCCCTCCGAATGCGAAAATACTTTGTTGACACCGACTTACATAGGGAGGCACATTCGCCACGATAAAATAAGGGAAATCAGGGCTCGTACGGAAAGATATAGGTGTTCATTCTTTCCGCGCGCTATACGAGATTGGAATTACAGAGAACTGTGAAGGTGGTTCGATGAACCCTCTGCCAGGCACTTAAATGTGATTTGCAGAGTATCCATGTAGATGTAGATGGAGAAAGTTAAAACAAAAATCTGTAGGACAAAAACAATTACTGAAAATTTTGATTCGTTTCTAAAATATCTTTCTCCCCTTATACACACTCATTCTTAAGATTCTCTTGTTGAATATACAAAAAAATAAAAAAATTCTCTAAATTTAATAAGCACGACAGATACACATAACAGAGGCTTTAATCGTCAATAATATATCCTCCTTCACTGTTTACAACAGTCTGTCGAAGTTGGGGTAACTTTTCGATTTCGTGACTGTAGAAATCACGTGGTTTTATGGCGAAGGGCTCGTCCAGCCATACTGGGGGCGCATTTTTATCCGGAAAGGAAGTCCTTGAAGGTTGTTCGTTAGAGAGCGGAAAAGGTGAAAATCTGAAAGCGCAACATCAGGTGAATCATGTGGGTGCGGAATGACTTCTCAACCCAACTCCTGTATAATGTTTTTGTCAGTCTAGCAGAATGCGGGCTTTTTCCTTATGTTGCATAAAGACAACATTTCTCTCACTGGTAACGATACAGGGCAGGAATAGTCGGTGTTGCTCATTAACCAATTAATGATGAACAAGGAGAGATGAAAATATGGCCACCCACTGATTGCTGTGGTTTTGGCTTAGAGCATGCGGTAGCCATATACCAGATTTTCGAATATTCCCCATTGCATGCAAATGCAATGATGGTGGAATGATGACACTTTATCACAGTTGCCAGTTTTCGAGTACACCGGCGTAATCATTTTGGATTAATACGTTTAAACGTCTTCATCAACTACCGAAGGTCTTCCTGAACATGGAGAGTCACTAATGTCAAAGCGATTCTCCTTAAAAGAAGAAAACCATTTTCTTTCCGTTCTCTCTACAATGACATTATCCCCATATACAGTTAAGACATTTCTGGCTACTTCCGCTTCTGTCATCACTCTGCTGAACTAAATGTTCCGATTTCTCCACTTGACACGCCACTTTCTAGCGCCCATAGCTCCACTCACTATTTCGAAATGACAGTATGTAAACTCGAATAGCAACACTGAACAACAAATAAAAAAGGTCTATAAATAAACCCGTAGCTATGGAAATACCAACATGCAAAACAAAAACGCTAGAACTTATGCACCAGCCAAACAACTACACTCCTGGTAATGGAAAAAAGAACACATTGACACCGGTGTGTCAGACCCACCATACTTGCTCCGGACACTGCGAGAGGGCTGTACAAGCAATGATCACACGCACGGCACAGCGGACACACCAGGAACCGCGGTGTTGGCCGTCGAATGGCGCTAGCTGCGCAGCATTTGTGCACCGCCGCCGTCAGTGTCAGCCAGTTTGCCGTGGCATACGGAGCTCCATCGCAGTCTTTAACACTGGTAGCATGCCGCGACAGCGTGGACGTGAACCGTATGTGCAGTTGACGGACTTTGAGCGAGGGCGTATAGTGGGCATGCGGGAGGCCGGATGGACGTACCGCCGAATTGCTCAACACGTGGGGCGTGAGGTCTCCACAGTACATCGATGTTGTCGCCAGTGGTCGGCGGAAGGTGCACGTGCCCGTCGACCTGGGACCGGACCGCAGCGACGCACGGATGCACGCCAAGACCGTAGGATCCTACGCAGTGCCGTAGGGGACCGCACCGCCACTTCCCAGCTCCTGGGGTATCGGCGAGGACCATTCGCAACCGTCTCCATGAAGCTGGGCTACGGTCCCGCACACCGTTAGGCCGTCTTCCGCTCACGCCCCAACATCGTGCAGCCCGCCTCCAGTGGTGTCGCGACAGGCGTGAATGGAGGGACGAATGGAGACGTGTCGTCTTCAGCGATGAGAGTCGCTTCTGCCTTGGTGCCAATGATGGTCGTATGCGTGTTTGGCGCCGTGCAGGTGAGCGCCACAATCAGGACTGCATACGACCGAAGCACACAGGGCCAACACCCGGCATCATGGTGTGGGGAGCGATCTCCTACACTGGCCGTACACCACTGGTGATCGTCGAGGGGACACTGAATAGTGCACGGTACATCCAAACCGTCATCGAACCCATCGTTCTACCATTCCTAGACCGGCAAGGGAACTTGCTGTTCCAACAGGACAATGCACGTCCGCATGTATCCCGTGCCACCCAACGTGCTCTAGAAGGTGTAAGTCAACTACCCTGGCCAGCAAGATCTCCGGATCTGTCCCCCATTGAGCATGTTTGGGACTGGATGAAGCGGCGTCTCACGCGGTCTGCACGTCCACCACGAACGCTGGTCCAACTGAGGCGCCAGGTGGAAATGGCATGGCAAGCCGTTCCACAGGACTACATCCAGCATCTCTACGATCGTCTCCATGGGAGAATAGCAGCCTGCATTGCTGCGAAAGGTGGATATACACTGTACTAGTGCCGACATTGTGCATGCTCTGTTGCGTGTGTCTATGTGCCTGTGGTTCTGTCAGTGTGATCATGTGATGTATCTGACCCCAGGAATGTGTCAATAAAGTTTCCCCTTCCTGGGACAATGAATTCACAGTGTTCTTATTTCAGTTTCCAGGAGTGTATATTCATTAACCAAGGTAGGTAGCATGCAGCACACGTTGTTAGCAGATCCAGCTAGTTTGGTGAAATTTACATGGCCCTTGCCAGAAAGTACTAAAGGACATCTAGCATCACCGGGAAGCATAAGTGAGCATTTTGTCTGTAACGAAAGTTGTCACCCATGATATGATCTATAACCTCTAGATGTTTTGGAACACCCTGGATATATTGTGAACCCTAACTGCCGCATAACATTTTTTTGGGGTATGCCCGAAGTTACATTTCCAGCTGACGACTCCTCTCCATTAAGAACGACATGCTGTCTTCTATTTGTTAGTAACTCTTCCGTCTAATCGCAAAGCTAGTCTGATATTCTGTACGCTCACGTTTGGTTCAACAGAGGACAGCGCGGAACTGTGTGTAACTCCTTCGTGGAGTCAAGAAACACATCATCCCATGCATCACAGCCGTGTGGGCGAACACCGAAAGCTGAGTTACATACGACTGTTGTCTGTGGAATCCATTTTTCTTTTTACAATGATGACTTTCGGTTCTCAATACTGCAAAATTATGCGAACAGAGAACGTGTGCCAAAATCTACAAAAGACTTGACACATCGATATAACGCTATAGTTGAGTGCGTCTTTTTGACGCGATTTCTTGGAAACGGCCATCTCCATTGCATTTTGCCAATCAATTGTAACGATTTGTTCCTGCAGTGACGTACGGTTGACTACTGCGACAAGAGGAGAATGTAGAATGTATCAGGTCTAGTCGTCTTTTCTCCGTTCAGGGATAGATTATTGTCTTCATCTATGGCATCCGAGTGTGTCGTGTTTGTTTCCTAACGACACCAATCCGTCTTCCATTAGGTCGTCAGCTACGTCTTTTTCTTTGGCGAAGAATCCTTCAAAGAATATCCTTGGCCTGTCTCAGCTCAATTTGTGTTGCTACATGTCCAGCCTATCTCCATTTCAGGCACTATCACATCCTTATCATTTGTCTGGCTGTCCCTTTTTGTTATGTTGAACACGCATTTTTCCAATGCTCATTGAACAACCTTCGATTTCTCAACCGTCTTTTTACGTTCGTGTTTCACTTCCTTACGTTAGTGTTGCCAGTATACACTGACTGTGGACCTCCTGAACGTACCTTCAGAATTTAGACCATCTTATGTCTAACCAGGTATTCTACAAATTTTGAACATTATTCATTACGTTAGGCATGTTCTAAGTTACATCTAATACACAAACCAACGTTTAGAATCCAATATGACCTAAATAGTGCAGGAAAACACTGTTAAGTGAAAGTGGAACAAATTCCAGGCAAGTAGATTTAAACTATGAGTTCCAGCAGCGGGGCACGTTAGAAAAAGGGAGGAAGAGGATGAAAGTGACAAAATACAACTAAAGAGAAGAGAAAGTGGCGTGACTGATTGAGAAATGGAAATACAAAGAAGCGTAACTGTGAAAGGACGGAAGCATTTGCCTCACTGTTCGACGGAGAGGCGCTGGCCCTATCCGTTAACGCTTTGGACGGTTGGCACAAGTAAGGCACGTAGTGAATCTACTTCTGAATATAAGATGCAGTTTAGGTTCAAATGTTTCAAATGGCTCTGAGCATTATAGGAATTAACATCTGAGGTCATCAGTACCCTAGAACTACTTAAACCTAACTAACCTAAGGACATCACACACATCCATGCCGGAGGCAGGATTCGAACCTGCGACCGTAGCGGTCGCGCGGTTCCAGACTGAAGCGCCTAGAACTGCTCGGCCACATCGGCCGGCTGCAATTTAGGAATTGAACTTGCAAGGAATTTTTGCCCTTCAGTTTATTTCGTTAAGTGAGACTTCATTCATTGTTTCCAGTTGTAGCAAGTACACGAATTCGTCAACTGTTACCATAAATTCAATGTGAACTTTACCATCTTGCTTCCGGCGCAATGTCTTCAAACTCTGTGTTATGTTTCATCTCTTCACTTCCTCCATCCTTGGCTGATCTTCTTCTGTACTCGAAGCAAACAAAACAATGTCGCCTGCAACTGAAAGTGGTTCAGGTAAGATCCGTTTATGAGAATTCCTTTTTCATCCCAGTCTATTAATTTGACGACTTTATCCAAACATGCAGAATGTAGGTTTTAAGAAATGGAGTCAGCTTGCTTAACTCCTTTCAGAGTTTGAACTTTTCCCCTTCTGATGTAATCGAATGGAAACTGTAGCGTTATTGTATATATTCTTCAACAAACTGATGTGGGTAGATTCTGTTCCTTGGTCTTTAAGTGCTGCCAGCAAAGATTTAATTGTGGAAATTTAAGCGCTTTCTGTAGTCTATGAATCCCCTAAATCTACTGTAGCATATATTAAGTTTTTCTTCCCGTTCTTTTCAGAGATAATGGGTGGGAATAACGTCTGCTTGTAATTCTCATTGCTAGCTGTTACTTGCCTGGTTTCATCCGGCCTGATGTCTACAGCATAGATACGTAGAAGGTTATTCCTAGTTTATGATCTGAAAATCAGTTATCGATATTTTTAAGCAGATTCTCGCGAGGTGTACGGCGTCTTCCAGTCATCACAACAGTCAGTTTACCATAATGGGGGAAGTTGTTGCACCGTCTGTATGTAAACTGTGCAAATTCTTTTCCCGTGTGTATTCATATTTTAACTATGTGCGTGTTACTTTACTCAAGTGCGTATGGGAACAACCCGTAATTTACCGCTATACGCATGAAAAAGTGCATAGAAATCACATTCGAATTGGCTGGTAAAGTGGTACAACCACCAGTAGTCATCATCACATCGCAGAGAAAATAAGTTCACCTTAGCTAGAGTTAGCTCCTCTTTTTGTTCACAGTATGGATTCTTTTATTGGTTTACAGGACTGGCGATTTCAGTAGTGCTCCCTCTCGATTGGTTTTTCACCTTTTTCTATGCCTACTGTGCGACACTTGCGTGATTTCCGCTGCCTGTTGCCGCCATCCCGGTATCTTACCAGTTATGGTGTTAGCAGTATGCAGTTTATAAAAACTCCGTGTCTGCTGAGCTATTATCTGAACAATCCTCGCTACACAACTTTTGATATTTTCTCTTCTCATTTTAATTGTGATATTTTCTCTTCCCATTTTAATGATACGTGGTCAGTATATAGGAAGTAATAGGTCCCTTTTCTGCAGCATACGAAGATCATTACCGACTCCCAGGAGGAAAAAAAAAAGCCTACTATTTTAGATGAAGAGTCCTGTGAGCTTTTAATTACTAATGCACTTTTCATCAACATCCTCCGTTTCCTACCACATTTTTCACTATATCCTCGCATCTTCGCGACAGAACCAGTACTAAATTCATTATACAGCAGCTTTATTTATTCATATCCCTAACCACTGTGTTACACTTGGGTGACACGCGCCTAATACCTAAGTGGTTTCCTTACGTGCTAAGGTTGTCCGTCTCGTATTTGTATCTCTGTTCTGACACATGCTGGCGAACTTCTGTGCATATTTTTCTGTGAAGAAAGCTTCATATCTTATCTTCCTTTCTTAACCGTTCATGTTCAGCTAGATAAGAACATCTACTGATTCTCGATTCAGTCTGCAATTCCGAAGCCCTGTTTGTTACCACGCCAAGTATTCTAACCATCATGCATAGTTTCTGTCATTTCGCCTTAGAAACGAGTGCGTTTTAATGCTTTCTAGCTGTTGTTTAGTATTTTGTGATGGGTGATTGGAGGGAATTTTTTTTCTGTAGAACTCCATCTTTTCTCCTTTTTTCTCTGTGGGCTTTTCGTTATACGTTATATTTTACTTCAGATTAACCCAGTAACTTTGATTTTCCTTAGACTTTTGTTTAACACCTTTTTTTATAGTCTGCCCAACATATACGTCATTCGCACGGTAAGCGGTATTCATGGGTTTTTCGTAGCCCTAATCATCTTTCACACACACACACACACACACTGTAATAGGCATTTTAGTTTCGTACGAGCGATAACTATACACCGAAAACGACATTTCTGACGTATTTCTCCAGCCTTCCAGAAAATGGTGCCAGAGAGCGGAAGGTAACCGACTCTGGCTTCGTCTAGCTTCGTGCCGGTTCCGCGTAATGACGACCTACGATTACGTGCTGTACACTTAGGAAGTCACATTACGATGTGTGGCAGGGGGCACTTCGTGTACCGTTGTCACCTCCAGATTTCCTGTTGCAGGAATGAATCATCCGCTGGAAGAATGGTTACTGGTAAGCATTCATGCACCACTGAATATCTCGAATTTTAATTTAACGGCCTTTTCGCGAGGTGTATGTAGGAGGATGCAATATAATGGTTGACTCTTCCAGGAACGTAAGCTCTCATAATTTGAACAGTAAACCACAATGTGATGCACAACGCCTCTCTTGCAGCGTCTGCTACGAGAGTTGGATGAGCACTTCCATCACGCTTACGCGCCTGCTACAACTGGGCGGTTTATCGTATCGTGACATTGCTGCTTGCGTTGGTCGAGATGCAATGACTGTTAGCAGAATATGGAATCGGTGGGTTCAGGAGGGTAATACGGAACGCCGTGCTGGATCCCAACGGCCTCGTATCACTAGCAGTCGAGATGACAGGCATCTTATCCGCATGGCTGTAATGGATCGTACAGCCACGTCTCGATCCCTGAGTCAACAGATGGGGACGTTTGCAAGACAAAAACCATCTGCACGAACAGTTCGACGTCGTTTACAGCAGGATGGACTATGAGCTCGGACACAGTGGCTGCGGTTACCCTTGACGCTGCATCACAGGCAGGAGCACCTGCGATGATGCACTCGACGACGAACCTGGGTACACGAATGGCAAAACGACATTTTTTCGGATGAATCCAGGTTCTGTTTACAGCATCATGATGGTCGCATCCGTGTTTGGCGACATCGCAGTGAACGCACATTGGAAGCGTGTATTCGTCATCGCCATACTGGCGTATCACCCGGCGTGATAGTATGGGGTGCAATTGGTTACACGACTCGGTCACCTCTTGTTCGCATTGACGGCACTTTGAACAGTGGACGTTAAATTTCAGATGTGTTATGACCCGTGGCTCTGCCCTTCATTCGATCCCTGCGAAACCCTACATTTCAGCACGATATTCCACGACCTTTCTCGATACAGAAAATGTTCGGCTGCTGCCCTGGCCAGCACATTCTCCAGATCTCTCACCAATTGAAAACGTCTGGTGAACTGTGGTATCGTGTTGAAGCTGCATGGGTAGCTGTACCTGTACACGCCATCCAAGTTCTGTTTAATTCCCAGGCGTATCAAGGCCGTTATTACGGCCAGAGGTGGTTGTTCTGGGGACTGATTTCTCAGGATCTATGCACCCAAATTAAGTGAAACTGTAATCGCGTGTCAGTTCTAATATAATATATTTGTCCAATGAATACACGTTTATCATCTGCATTTCTTCTTGGTGTAGTAATTTTAATAGCCAATAGTGTACATTTATTTATCTTGAGATCGGACTGCCAATCCCATCCTCTGCAGGTCGTCTTGTATTTCGCTACAACTTCCTGGCGTGGTGACTTCTCTGTGTATAACAGCCATCAGGACTGGCGCCATGAAACGAAATAATTTTTTTCCCGACATTTCAACTACAACTTGATGGCTATCCCTCGCATTGCATCCCTACTCATAGAGTTGAAACGGGATGTCTTGGCACACTGTATATTGATTAGATGACGGCATCAAGCGGAAGATTATCAAGCACTATTACCGGAATATTTGCTGTGAATTTTCATTTGTTGTCTGCCTTTGTGACGTCGCGCTGCTTACGTATTAGGCGGTGGTGCGTGAGAGCTTTCATATTGCCTGCAGAATTCTGTTTACTGGACAGCTCAATTAGGACGGTCTGCCCGCCAGCATGCAATAACTGGCAGCCAAGACGAGGGTCACATTCCTATCTCAGATTTTACTTTTAGTGTAAAGTGGCTAAACACGGTCTTGTTTCAATTGTGTGGGCCTACCACATGTGTCTCCGTGCGTCTCCACCGCCGATTTAGTATCCTGACCAGGATATATCCATCGTTAGTGTTCCTCAATAGGTGTATTGACGGACAGCCCTTTCTCGCCAGTTCACACAAATTCACAGTCTCGGATGAGTCTTCGGTGCAACGCAGGAAGTCCGTAATTTTGTTGTTGACGTGATAGAAACGTCTGATTCCACATCGGCGTGGATTCTCGCCCACCATGTCATTAAAGCCTCGTATGTTGGTAGGTGGGTGCTTGTTAATGCCTGTTCCTCCTGGATACTCTTGACCTTGACTGTTGTTTCCACAGCTATCTAAATAGTAATTTCTCTGTATCTGTTTGCCCATGTAGTGGTGTGTCACTTGTGATGTTCGATCTGCAGGCTATCAGTATCACCATTCGGTGTGTTGCTAATGTGTGAATTACAATTTGCCGGCCGGAGTGGCCGTGCGGTTCTAGGCGCTACAGTCTGGAACCGAGCGACCGCTACGGTCGCAGGTTTGAATCCTGCCTCGGGCATGGATGTGTGTGGTGTCCTTAGCTTAGTTAGGTTTAATTAGTTCTACGTTCTAGGCGACTTATGACCTCAGAAGTTGAGTCGCATAGTGCTAAGAGCCAATTACAGATTTCTGATGTGGCTGGTAATTAGACATGGAAGCATGCACCACTACACCAACAACAACCAATAAAAATTTACAGCAAATATTCCTGGCAGTAGCTATTGATACCCGTCCCTGTTGGTCCATCCATCCAATCGTCATATCGTATGCTAGGACGATCAGTCACATAGCAACAGAAGGACAGGGACGAAGTAATAAATAGGATTGCGATAAACTTCGAGGTGTTGTAGAGGGTGTCCTGAGGAACAAATCGAGGAGAGGAACCCGTGTCCAGAAACGGCATCCAACGCCGCTACACAGCGTCCAAGTCATAGGCAACGGCGCGTGCCTCTAGGCGACATCTTGCGCGGCAAGCGGGACTTCGTGCGCTGATGGACAGTAGACGGAACGTCTCGCAATGTCTTCTGTTATTCAGTGATCGTGACTGTCACGACCGCCAGTGAAGAAGATGGAGCTAGCAGAGGCAGAGAAAGGCTTTGTCTCCTATGAATGCAAATGCTCTGCCGCTTTGGCGGATGACGGTTTCGGACATGGGTTTTCACATGCATTTTAATTTCCTCCTCTATTCCGAAAACACATTTGAAATTTTAGAGGGTTCCAGGAGAAAAATAAGCTTTGGATGGAAACCCGTATCCAAAATCATCACCCACTGTGGCAACTGAGCTTTGCATTCATAGAAAATACCTTTCTACGTAGCAGTTAGCTCAATCTTCTCCATTGGCGATTGTGGCAATCAGTCACAATCACTGAATATCAAACAACATTGCGAGACGTTCCGCCTACGGTCTGTCAGCGTATAAAGTCACATTTGTCGCCAAAGGGGTAGCCTACCAGCAGGCGCCAGCATCTATACCTTCGACGCTCCATAGAGCCGTCGGATGCCGTTCCTGGACACGGGTTCCTATCCTCGATTTGTTCCTCAGGATGCTCTCTACAGCCCCTCGAAGTTTATCGGAACGTTTGTAGAACATCCTGTATATAAAGCAGCAAATAACGAAGCAGTCAGCCTGATGAAGACTACCACCGACAGTACCCGAAATGTCAATAGCGTTCTCATGTCGCGTCGCAGTCACTCACCCAGAAGAATTAAGAAAACATATTCTGTGTGTGGTAGTCGATAGTCGTCGTCAGAATGTTACTGACGTCTAGTGTGATAACTGAAAACCGATGAGCAAAAAACCGAACAATTACTAGTAGGACTTGCGATCTGAAAGTTGCGTACTAACTTAATTATGTATATAGATAATAGTAATGATAAGAATATCATGTGGCTCAATGGCCTGCTGCAGTTCATTCTATTGGACGCCACGTCGGTGATCTGACTGTTGCTAACCTACCCCAGTTATCCAGCAGGGCAAAGGCTATCTACTGTTTAACGTGGAATCTAAACAATGAGCAGCAAAGGGGTAGCCGCGCAGTCTAGGGGGCCTTGCCACCGTTCTCACGGCTCCCATCGTCCGAGGTTCGAGTCCTTTCTCGGGCATGGGTTTGTTTGTTGTCCTTAGCGTAAGTTAGTTTAAATTAGATTAAGTGGTGAGTAAGCCTAGGGACCGATGACCTCAGCATTTTTGTCCCATAGAAACTTACCACCACCATGTCTAAACATCGTCTTGTCTCTTGCGACTCCTCACATCGTTGAGACGTGAATGCTAGGTTAAAACGAAAATTGAAAAATCTGTGATCCAAGTGCGATTTCCGTCCATGCGCTTTACTGCTAAACCACCAGGCATAACGTGGGTGTACACAGTTCATCTATTGGTTTTGAAGAGTGAGTTTGTGAGCATCACAGTATGAGGCTTTTGTGGCCGTATCTTTCGTTGTTTAGAAGCTTAAATTATTTACACTGCCAAGGGACCGTAGGTCTTAGTGTTTGACGTAAGTTTCAGCTCTATACCTCTACCCGCTCCTGCGAAAAAGCTGTCTTTAAAGATGGCCGTACCTTTCGATTGGGTTGACTTAGAAGCGCAACGTATTTACACCCCAAATGAACCGTAGAGCTCAGTATGTGACGTAAATTTCGCCTCAATACCTCTACCATTTGCTGGGAAAAAAGGGTCTTAGCAGACGGACAGACAAACAGACGGACAAAAAATGGTTAAAAAATAGTTTTATGAGATATAATTGCAAATTAACAATTTTCGCATTTCTTTTCCCTTTCCTTGCACCGTCAAGCCTTGCTCCTTGCCAAATTTTATCAGTGTAGGACAAGGGGAAGTACATTACAGGTTTTGATCAGTGAGTCTGCGAGTATCGAATTACGTGTCATAAATATCCATGTGTTGACCGCTTTGGCTTGGAAGCTTAAATTTTGCATATCGCCAAGAGATCGTTGACTTACTATGTAACATAAATTTGAACTTGATACTCATATCCGTTCCTGAGAAAAAAGGTATCTTCACAGTCGGACAGACGGACAGGGAGACAGAAAGAGAACAAATTGATCCTTAAGGTGACTTATTTTATCAATTAAGATGCGGAAACCTAAAAATTATCTCACTTATGTGATCTGTGGTCCCCATACAGTAGATTACTAACCGATGCCAGTAGCCGCAGTCTCGAAGATTAGTTGAGTCGCCTGACCCTGTCGTGAACTGCCTTCTTTTCCAATGTCAGTGGCCTACGTACTTGTTTCGTGTTATACAGTAACAACTTAACGATTATCGTATTTTTTCCTCTAGTTGTACTGTGAAACCTTGCTTTTTACCAAATTTCGTGATTCTAGGTCAACGGGAGCACCCTATAGGTTTTGATTGATGAGTTGTCATAAATAACCCTATCTTTTGATTAGATTGACTTAGAAGCTTAGAAGTTTTACACCGCCAGGTGACCATAGACCTTAATATGTGACATAAATTTTAACTTGTCATGTCTACTCTCTCCTGAGATAAAAGGTTCTTAACAATCGGTAAAAGCAATATCTTATTTAGTACCATCACCTCCGTATAGTCTATTTTGGACGCCCATTATGAAAACACATTATCTTCATAAGCATGAATACGAATAAGGATCTGACAGCCGTGTTCACAAATCATATTCCAAGAGAGACAGAGTTTAACAAGAAGAAACGGCAGCTAGACACAGAGAGAACTGTTACGTCTATGCCATGGTAATGACTATAAAGTGTGTGACGTAGATTGTTTCTCTTAGTCTCTATATCTCTCTCTCTTTCCTTCTTCTTTTTTGTACTGCACATTGTCTTTCCATTCACATACGGAGCTGTGATTAAATATTGATTACACGTCTCTGTGCGAGCTGTTGTTTTCCTGATGTCACCTTCCCGTTATCTAAGAGCGGGATACGTAGAAAAACGAAGAACATGCGTAGTTTCTGCCCTGAAAGCTCGTTCTACGAATCTTTTAATCAGGTTATCGCGAGGTATACAGTGTCTTTCTGCCTGCCAGTTGATATTACCCAGAATTTGTATTATACCCTCGCACCAGTAAAATAAACCTCTTATAAACAGCTCCACGCTTCTTACTATGTTTAGTTCGTCTATCATATTTTGTGGCCTTACGAAAGCGTTGTCCTTTGTCCTGTCTCAAAAGCAAACACAAGTCGATATTCGATGACCAAAGTCATCACATACAGAACAATCATTCTGCCAAAAGACAATGGTGATAGAAGTTCCAGATACTCTCGTCCTCTTGAGTGGTAAACTGGATAAAAAGGTATAAGAAACAGAAATTCTGAGTTTTGAAAATATTTTATCACTGCAGTGTCAATTCTTATTCTTGTCGCCTCATCCTGGTCTTACTTGACTTATTTCAGTTTTAGACAGCATACTAAATGTTTGTTTTTGGTTGCTCTCTGAAGTACTTGCCGATTAAAATAGATAACCGCATTGCTGTCATCTCCTTAGTGATAAGTCTTTATAAAGTGGATTAACGCTGTCCAAAAGGAAATGAAGTTGTCGGTGAGTATGACAGATCCATCAGCACAGTAGATACTGTTTACAAGTTAACGACTGTTGTCATTCCCTTTCTCGCCTTCGTCAACACAATTTCCGAAAATGTGCTCATATGTGTAGCATGATGAGTGTTGGAAACATGCATCCTTAGCTGCACTTTTCAGTATTCAGAAATGGAAGAGTTTTGATTGAAACTAATTGATGTCAACGTGGACACTATGAAATGAAATGACTGTATGGTGTTATTCGCCGAGAGAGCCCGTCCGCGTTTGTTGCACCACGTGGCTCAAGTCCTTCTACAAAGAAGAGCCAAAGAAACTGGTGCACCTGGCTAATATCGTCTAGGGCCCCCGCGAGGATGCAGAAGTGCCGCAACACCCCGTGGTCTGTACTCAATTAATGTCTGAAGTAGTGCTGGAGGGAACTGACACCATGAATCCTGCAGGGCTGTCCATAAGTCCGTAAGAGTACGAGGGTGTGGAGATCTCTTCTGAACAGCACGTTGCAAGGCATCCCAGATATGCTGTGTCATGTTCACGTCTGGGGTGTTTGGTGGCCAGTGGAAGTGTTTAAACTCCGAACTGTGTTCTGGAGCCACTCTGTAGCAGTTCTGGACGTGTGGGGTGACGCACTGTCATTCTAGAATTGCCCAAATCTGTCGGACTGCACAATGGATATGAATGGATGGAGGTGATCAGACAGGATGCTTAAATACGTGTCACCTGTCAGAGTCGTATCTAGACGTATCAGGGCTCCCATATCACTCCAACTGCACAAGGCCTACACCATAACAGCCTCCAGCAGCTTGAATAGTCCCCTACTGACATGCAGGATCCATGCGTCCATAAGGTCGTCTCCATACTCTGTACTCAATTAATGACTGAAGTAGTGCTGGAGGTAACTGACACCATGAATCCTGCGGCTGTCCGTAAGTCCGTAAGAGTACGAGGGTGTGGAGATCTCTTCTGAACAGCACGTTGCAAGGCATCCCAGATATGCAGTGTCATGTTCACGTCTGGGGTGTTTGGTGGCCAGCGGAAGTGTTTAAACTCCGAACTGTGTTCTGGAGCCACTCTGTGGCAGTTCTGGACGTGTGGGGTGACGCACTGTCCTTCTAGAATTGCCCAAATCTGTCGGACAGCACAATGGATATGAATGGATGGAGGTGATCAGACAGGATGCTTAAGTACGTGTCACCTGTCAGAGTCGTATCACTCCAACTGCACAAGGCCTACACCATAACAACCTCCACCAGCTTGAACAGTCCCCTACTGACATGCAGGATCCATGCGTTCATAAGGCCGTCTCCATACTAGTACTCGTCCATCCGCTCGATACAATTTGAAACAGCCCACAGGTTTCCAGTCATCAACAGTCCAGTGTCGGTGTTGACGGTCCCAGGCGAGGCGTAAAGCTTTGTGTCGTGCAGTCATCAAGGGTACACGAGTGGGCCTTCGGCACCAAAAGCCTATGTCGATGATGTTTCGTTGAATGAGTCGCACGCTGACACTTGTTGATGGTCCAGCATTGAAATCTGCAGCAATTTGTGGAAGGGTTGCGCTTCTGTCATGTTGAACGATTCTCTTCAGTCGTCATTGGTCCTTCTCTCGCAGGATCTTTTTCCGGCCGCAGCGATGTCGGAGATTTGATATTTTACCAAATTCCTGATATTCACGGCACACTCGTGAAATGGTCAGCCATCTGACATGGAGCGTTTCTGAGTGTGGTCATATAACGACACAGCTGAAAGCAGTGGTGTAGCTGTTGCAGCTAATTAGACTCGTTCAGAGAGTCAAGCCTAGTTTGACGACCGTTACGAAAACCGCGTAATGAACACAGAAGTGGAGGGAACGGGTCCTGACACATTTTGGGGTAATTAACCCATTTCCGTAGAGCCGAAGTCTTTAACGCTTGTCTGTGCTGTAGCTCTCGACTCGAAGGTAGCCACTTCTTGGTGGTGTAGGAAATGGCTCTGAGCACTATAGGACTTAACAGCTGTGGTCATCAGTCCCCTAGAACTTAGAACTACTTAAACCGAACTAACCTAAGGACATCACACACATCCATGCCCGAGGCAGGATTCGAACCTGCGACCGTAGCAGTGTAGGAAATATTCGCCGCAATTTCTACGGGAGGGTGGGAGAGTTGCGAGCGGAAAGTTCCCGCTAATCACACTTGGCGGCAATGTCGTGGATTAAATTCCAAACTTCCCCGCAGAATCTTCCGAAATGTGAGCATTCGCTATTTGTTCGTAGTATGCAGGACGTTCACAGCTCCAGTGGCTGTTTGCGATCTGTTGTTACAAGCCTTTAGAAATGATTGGGAATGACAGCAGAGAGGGACGAGAATTCTCATTATATATTACGCATACGTGACAGGTACTGCAATGAAACGCCATTACAATACCATGCAGAAAGAATTTAAAGATTTAGTTGACACTGAAAGAGCAAAAACGATCGACACACGGGACTCACTGTTCTGCAATTCAAAAGTTGGTGGTACGAATAGAAAAAATTGTGAAGTCGCACACCTTATTTCACTGTCATTTGCGCAGTTTTCGATGGAACTGAGGGAAGGATATGGAGAATTTATATATTTCTGTAAATGCGTTGGCATGCCTGCAGCGATTTTTCGATTTAAAATTCACTGTTGTGGAATTTAGGAAGGGTGGAGAAGTGCAGGAACGAGAATTAGAAAATCCGGAATGGATTGCAGACCTTTCATTTTAAGTTGACTTGTCTGCACACTGCCCACAGTAAGACACTGAAAGATGGGAAAAAACTTCTTTCGGATCATTTAAAAAGAAAACCGCGTTATGGAAGGAACGCATTCTGACAGGTACAGTCCAGTTCCCTAAATTACTGTGACCCTAAAATTATTACAAGAATAGTTCCCTACACGTTTGAGAGTACTGCTAATTTTATATCAGTTTTCGAGCTGTTTTCGAGACCGTTCGCCGTTTCAGCTGAAATGTGCAGATTTAACTGACACATGTGCAAAGTAATTCCCGTTTTAATGACGAATCCCTCTAACGTTAAAACTGTGCAGGACGTCTACGTTGTTGTCCGCAGGTAGATTTTCCACGTCTCCATAGTGCGGTTGCAAGAGTGCAGCAATATTTCGAAGAACCTATTTGTGTGAAAGACATTTTCGTTTATGAAACAAAATAAGTTACAATTACGCAGCAACCTGACGCCGAAAATCTGAGAAACTGTCAGCATCTGTCAGTGTGCCATCGTTTATAACTGATAAAAGTGCAATAACGTCTTCAGTATGTAAAAAATAAATAAAACTGGAATTTTTGTATTGTTTTTGATCTTTGTTGTGGAGAAATGTGAAATATAAAATCAAGCTGTATGCAGTGCGATGCATGCCGTTTACACTGAAGCGCCAAAGAAACTGGTACGGGCATTTTTATTCAAATACAATTATATGTAAACAGGCAGAATACGGCGCTGCGGTCGGCAACGCCTATATAAGACAAGTGTGTGGCGGAGTTGTTAGATCGGTTACTGCTCCAACAATGGCAGATTATCAAGATTTAAGTGAGTCTGAACGTAGCATTATAGCTGACGCACGAGCGAAGGGACACAACATCTCCGAGGTTGCTATGAAGTCGGGATTTTCCCGTACGAACATTTCACGAGTGTACCGTGAATGTGAGAACTCCGGTAAAACATCAGATCTCCGACATCGCTGCAGCGGAAAACATCTTGCAAGAGCGGGACCAATGACAAGTGAAGAGAATCGTTAAACATGACAGAACTGCAACCTTTCCAAAAATTGCTGCAGATTTTGTAAGTAGGCTGTTTAGGTTTTTATGTTGGTAACGCCACGTAGCGCTCTGTATGAAAATCACTGTGTGCAGTCTGTGGCTGGTCTGCATTGTTGGAATATTTGCTACTGTAGCGTTACGCAGTTGGAGGTGAGCCGCGAGCAGTGGTGGATGAGGGGAGAGAGGTGGCGGAGTTTTGAGAGCAGATGATCTGGACTTGTGTCCATCAGAATGAGTAAATTTGTAAGACTGGATGTCATACAGGGTGAGTCACCTAACGTTACCGCTGGATATATTTTGTAAACCGCATCAAATACTGACGAACCGATTCCACAGGCCGAACGTGAGGAGAGGGGCTAGTGTAATTGTTTAATACAAACCATACAAAAATGCACGAAAGTATGTTTTTTTACACAAACCTACGTTTTTTTTAAATGGAACCATATCAGTTTTGTTAGCACATCTGAACATATAAACAAATACGTAATCAGTGCCGTTTGTTGCATTGTAAAATGCTAATTACATCCGGAGATATTGTAACCTAAAGTTGACGCTTGAAACCTCCGACGTTCAGTTGCGTGTTGTAACAAACACGGGTCACGGTCGGCGAGCAGCATCTGCAGGGTCATGTTTACGACGACGACAGTGTTTACGAGTGCGGCTGTAGTGCACTGTCGTGGTTTGGTCTAGCTGTCGCAGTGTCCACATGTAGCGCTTGCTGCTATTGTTATTCTGCATTCGTCTCCGCACGCAGACCAACTGTAGTACACCGTGTTACCAGACGTCTGTGATAGCGTAGTGTTGTAGGAACTGTGGCCATGGTGTATTCGAACTCTGAAAAGGAGGAGATGATATCTATGGCGAGTGTCGACGAAATGCAGCTGAAGCCTGCAGGGTTTATGCAGAAGGGTACCCCGACAGAGAGCATCCAACGTGCCGCACATTGCAAAACATCTACCGCCAACTGTATGCAACAGGTATGGTCGTAGCACGCAAACGGGTCCGTAACAGGCCCGTCACAGGAGAAGCGGGTGCAGTTGGTGTGTTAGCTGCTGCTGCCATGAACCCACACATGAGTACACGGGACATTGCGAGAGCCGGTTGACTGTGTCAAAGTAGTGTCATGCGCATACTGCATCGTCACCGCTTTCACCCGTTTCATGTGTCGCTACGTCAGCAATTACATGGTGATGACTTTAATCATCCAGTGCAATTCTGTCAATGGGCATTAACAGAGAATGCGTTGCAGTTCTATCTGTTTACCGATGAAGCGGGTTTCACAAACCACGGGGCAGTGAATCTACGGAACATGCATTACTGGTCCGTGGACAATCCTCGCTGGCTCAGACAGGTAGAGCGACAGCGACCGTGGACTGTAAATGTATGGTGCGAAATCATTGGCGACCACCTCATTGGTCCTCACTTCATTGCAGGGGCCCAAACAGCTGCAACATACATCGCGTCTCTATAGAATGATCTGCCAACGTTGCTCGAAAACGGCCCACTGGAAACGCGTCGACGTATGTGGTGTCAGCATGATGGTGCACCTGCACATTCCGCAATTAACACTAGGCTGACCCTTGACAGGATGTTCGACGGGCGTTTCATAGGACGTGGAGGACGCACAAATTGGCCAGCCCGCTCTCCTGATCTTACACCTCTGGACTTCTTTCTGTGAGGTTCGTTAAAGGAGAATGTGTGACGTGATGTGCCTACAACCCCAGAGGATATGAAACAACGTATTGTGGCAGCCTGCGGCGACATTACACCAGATGTACTGCGTCGTGGACGACATTCATTACGCCAGAGATTGCAATTGTGTGCAGCAAATGATGGCCACCACATTGAACATCTATTGGCCTCACATGTCGGGACACAGTCTATTCCACTCCGTAATTGAAAACGGAAACCACGTGTGTACGTGTATCTCACCCCTCATGGTAATGTACATGTGCGTCAGTGAAAAAGACCAATAAAAAGGTGTCAGCATGTGGACGTAATGTGCTGTTCCAGTCTCTTCTGTACCCAAGGTCCATCACCGTTCCCTTTGGATCGCTACGTAATTCGGTGCTCTCCGCTACACACGATCGAACAGCGGAGGAGTGGTACTCAAGTGTCAACTTTAGGTTACAATATATCCGGATGTAATTAACATTTTACAATGCAACAAACGGCACTGATTACGTATTTGTTTATATGTTCAGATGTGCTAACAAAACTAACGGGGTTCCATTAAAAAACAAACGTAGGTTTGTGTTAAAAAACATACTTCCGTGCATTTTTTTATGGTTTGTATTAACCAATTACACTAGCCCCTCTCCTCACGTTCGGTCTGTGGAATCGATTCGTCAGTATTTGATGTGGTTTACGAAATATATCCAGCGGTAATGTTAGGTGACTCACCCTGTATATGTTATGACTTTTGAACACTATTAAGGAAAATACATTGTTTGTTCTCCATCAAAATCTTTCATTTGCTATGTATGCCTATCAGTAGTTAGTGCCTTCAGTAGTTAGAATCTTTTATTTAGCTGGCAGTATTGGCGCTCGCTATATTGCAGTAGATCGAGTAACGAAGATTTTTTTGAGATAAGTGATTCATGAAAGGTATAGGTTATTGTTAGTCAGGGCCATTCTTTTGTAGAGATTATTCAAAGTCAGATTGCGTTGCGCTAAAAATATTGTGTGTCAGTTTAGTGATGATCAGAATAAGTAAAGAGAGAAATGTGTGAGTACGTTCAGTTTTGCTCATCTGTTTGAAAATCAAATAACGTAAGAGGTTTACCAGCATCGTCATTCATAAATTTTTCTAAATGGGCGTTTCAGTTTCAATGGTGGACCATCAACAAGTGTCAGCATGCGAACCAACGAAACATCATCGACATGAGCTTTTGGTGCCGGAGGCCCGCTCGTGCCCGTTGATGATTATACCACGCAAAGCTTATCGCCTCGCCTGGGACCGTGAACACCGACATTGGACTGTTGATGACTAGAAACATGTTGCCTGGTTGGATGGGTCTCGCTTCAAATTGTATCGAGCGGTTGCATGAATCTATGGACCCTGCATATCAGCAGGGGACTGTTCAAACTGGTGGAGGCTATGTAATGGTGTGAGGCGTGTGCAGCTGGGGTGATGTGCGACCCCTGATACGTCTAGATACAACTCTGACAGGTGACACGTACGCAAACATCTTGTGGGATCATCTGCATCTTTTCCTGTCCTTAGTGCATTCTGACGGATGTGGGCAATTCCAACAGGACAATGCGACACCCCACGCGTCCAGAACTGCCACAGAGTGGCTTCAGGACCACTCTTCTGTGTTTAGACACTTTCGCTGGCCGCCAAACACCTCAGACTGAATATAATTGAGTATATCTGGGATACCTGGCAACGTGCTGCTTAGAAAAGATCTCCGCCCCCTCGTACTCTTACGGATTTGTGGACAGCCCAGCAGGATTCATGGTGTCTACTACTACTTCAGACATTAGTCGAGTCCATGACACGTGGTGTTGTGGCACTACTGCACGCTCGCGGGAGACCTACACGGTATTAGGCAGGCGTACCATGAAACACCCCCGTATGTCCTTTATTGGTTTTTGCGTGATTTACCGAAGCCGCCAAACAGTTAATTATTATGATTATATGACTGTGTGCTTAATGGATGTAAGGCTATCTGTTTTTCTGCTGTGGCTTCGGGGGTATTTTCACCGAGTGCGGCTGTTCTGAGACGGAGTAGTTAATAATTGAAAGTTTGTCTATTATTAAAGACCATAAAGGTTGCGATGTACATATTGATGTGTATTTTCTACTAACACACAAATTCTGAGGCAGTTGCTACCTTCGCCTTACACGTGTAATTACGGTTATATCTTTTATTGGTTGCTGATTTTAAGTACTTCGTCACACGAAATGATGATGGTTAACTTTCACAACAGTCCTCACTGCAATCCATAGTTGTTGCTGGCCGACGCGGTTGACGCGAAACTCCTAATTCGGCACTTGTCACTTTTGGTTTCATATCACTCGCGAATCGGTATCGATGAGGGTCAACCCCACGACGATAAGGGGATGCGCTCATTTGTCATACTTCGGTGAATTTACCGTTTACAACTCACTCGACCACCATTCTTGTCCATCTCTCCAGTACTACTACTCACTCGACACTAGTCTCACTGCCTCCTGCAGTAGCCGGCCGCGGTGGTCTAGCGGTTCTGGCGCTGCAGTCCGGAACCGCGGGACTGCTACGGTCGCAGGTTCGAATCCTGCCTCGGGCATGGGTGTGTGTGATGTCCTTAGGTTAGTTAGGTTTAAGTAGTTCTAAGTTCTAGGGGACTTATGACCTAAGATGTTGAGTCCCGTAGTGCTCAGACCCATTTGCCTTCTGCAGCGCTCGACAGTCGACTCCTGTCTGCTGTCGACCTGGGTGTCGGATACTAATATCTATATTCGTGGGATCACGGATCCCTTACAACCAGTTTCCTTGGATCTTCAGTGTAAATGTGACGCGTTCACAGTTTCTTCGTCTCCCCCTGACTCAGCACAGACAGCGTTGCGTGGCGGCGGGACAAACGTGCGCCGGCCGAGCGGTTCTAGGCGGTACAGTCTGGAACCGAGCGACCGCTACGGTCGCAGGTTCGAATCCTGCCTCGGGCATGGATGTGTGTGTGATGTCCTTAGATTAGTTAGGTTTAAGTAGTTCTAAGTTCTAGGGGACTGATGACCTTAGAAGTAAAGTCTCACAGTGCTCAGAGCCATTTGACAAACGTGCCAGCTGGGCTGAGCACAATGTCTAAATTGTTCACGGAGGAAAAAGGAAACCTTCGGATTAGGGGACTGACAGACATCTGCGGTCTCTAAGTGAACAATACCACACGGGACATTCTCTTTGAAGTAGCTAATTCCAGATCCATCATAGTGGGCCTTCTCGATCGGCAAGTTTGAGGAAAAGGAATGCAACACCGGCGCCTTTCTTGGAAAAAGAAACCAGTGCTGCGTGTGTGGTCGTCAACCGCGCGGCTAGCGCACCTGTTGTCGAGGCTGGCAGAGAGCATCGAATGCCGGACATTTGCCACGCCGGACATTTGCCACACTTGCCCCTTCGCCAGGTAGTGATCCCTCAGGTAAGGGACGCCCTTCCTCGTACTTCTTCTGTCCGCTTTCAAACCGCCGTCTCCACATCTTACTCGACAGAACCAGTACGTAAGGGTCCTTCTCCTTCGACATCTTGGTCAAATACAAAGCTTCTTTTCCGAAATCGAAATATTTATATCTCCTGGGAAACGAAAGCAATTTCGACGATTATGTCAGTATGTAATTAGTTCTGCCAAGTATAAATATAGATCCCTCTGTCTCTACGGTACCTTCCTTTCACGCGTACTGATTGCGATAGAAACACTCCATTGCCATGGGAGCAACAAGAAAGAAATGCTGTAAAGAGAATGCGAACGTACGTTAATCATTTCTTTTTGATCGCTGCATTTGTGCCTACTTTAATAAGTATAACTGCATGCCCAAAAGACAATAAGGAAAGAAGAAATGGGTATGTGAATGTTTGAAAAGAAGAACGACATACTCCATGTTAATTTACTCTCTAAAATCCGATATCCCTTGCGGCGAAACATTAGTCAATGAAGTGTAGCGGGACAATGTTCAAAACATGGTTGGTATAAGAACATCCATGATTGACATGTCATCTAAAGTCGACGTACAATTTTAAAATGTTAGAAATAAGGAAATGAAGTAATACAGAATGCTATGCTTGTAACGTACGTTGTTGTTCTAGATTGTTTAGCTATGGTATTTGCAGGGTCACGGAGAAATCACCCTAGGTTTTGGAGGGACAAGCCGTAATTGTAATGATATCCACTACAACAGAAACAAGAAACACAACTTATGGAAAAATAATGTAATGTGTGTTACAGCTCACAAGCGACATTGAAGCAGGTAGTTCCTGTGACTTAGTATGGACAGAGGTTATATTCGACAACCAGAATAAATTAATAACTTGCTCCTTTTACCGACCCCCGGTCTCAGATGAAACAGTTGCTGAATATTTCAAAGGAAACTCGAGTCTCATCGCAAATAGTTTCCCTAGTCATACAATTATAGTTGGCAGTGACTTCAGTCTACCTTCCGTATGTTGACAAAAATACATTTTCAGACCCTACTGTAGATAGAAAACAACTTCCCTAATTGTTCTAAATACTTTTTATAAAATTATTTGAACAATTAATTCACAAGGCCATTCAAATGGTAAATGGTTACGAAAACACGACCTCTTAGCCACAAATAATCCTGAGCATCACGACGGGTACAGGAATTAGTGAACACACAGCCGTAGCGAGGCTCAATTCCGTAACAAAGAAATTCACCAAAACTAAACGCGAAATATAGATATTTATAAAAGCAACTAAAAATTCGGTTGACCTCTTTCGAAGAGACAGTCTCCAATGCTTCCAAACTATGTAAGTGAAGACCATACGTGGCTTAAGTTCAAAGAAATAGTATCAACAGCACTCAAGACATTCATACCAAATAAATTAATATCAGACAAAACTGATCCCCCGTGGTACACAAAACACGACAGAAAGCTGCTTGAGGATCGTTGGCGACGTTTTACTGTGGCCCGCCACGAATTCCTTTCCTGTGCTAACCTCTTCATCTCAGAGTAGCACTTGCAACCTACGTCCTCAATTATTTGCTTGACGTATTCCAATCTCTGTCTTCCTCTACAGATTTTGCCCTCTACAGCTCCCTCTAGTACCATGGAAGTCATTCCCTCATGTCTTAGCAGATGTCCTATCATCCTGTCCCTTCTCCTAATCAGTGTTTTCCACATATTCCTTTCCTCTCCGATTTTGCGTAGAACCTCCTCATTCCTTACCTTATCAGTCCACCTAATTTTCAACATTCGTCTATAGCAGCACATCTCAAATGCTTCGATTCTCTTCTGTTCCGGTTTTCCCACAGTCCATGTTTCACTACCATACAATGCTGTACTCCAGACGTACATCCTCAGAAATTTCTTCCTCAAATTAAGGCCGGTATTTGATATTAGTAGACTTCTCTTCGCCAGAAATGCCTTTTTTGCCATAGCGAGTCTGCTTTTGATGTCCTCCTTGCTCCATCCGTCATTGGTTATTTTACTGCCTAGGTAGCAGAATTCCTTAACTTCATTGACTTCGTGACCACCAATCCTGATGTTAAGTTTCTCGCTGTTCTCATTTCTACTACTTCTCGTTACCTTCGTCTTTCTCCGATTTACTCTCAAACCATACTGTGTACTCATTAGACTGTTCATTCCGTTCAGCAGATCATTTAATTCTTCTTCACTTTCACTCAGGATAGCAAATGTCATCAGCGAATCGTATCATTGATATCCTTTCACCTTGTATTTTAATTCCGCTCCTGAACCTTTCTTTTATTTCCATCATTGCTTCCTCGATGTACAGATTGAAGAGTAGGGGCGAAAGGCTACAGCATTGTCTTACACCCTTCTTAAGTACCTTTACTGCACGACAACGACGAGGAGGAGGATGGGGAGACAAGGGACCCAACCCTTCGGGGCAGGTGAAATCGTGGCAAATGTCCGCCGTGGCAAATGCCCGCACACCGAGAGCATCGTCAGCTGTGGCGCGGGGCGCGTGGGCGTCTCTTATCCTTATCCTGCCCGTCAGCTGACGGCGTGATAGCGCGCCTTATCGGGCGCCACTGCACCAGAGGCGCCGCCGGTGGCAGCTCGGCCGAGGTCGCTCTCGCTGCGGCTGGCTGCCCGGCGACGCGACGCCGGCGCCAAACGGGCGGCAGCGCGCAGAGCCGGAGGCATCTCGCCGTGGACCAGGGCTCCCAAACTTTCCCTCTGACGGAACACTTCGAGAATCCTGCTACTGTGATGGAACACATATTTTATTGTGTAGGTTAAGAAATATACACTCCTGGAAATGGAAAAAAGAACACATTGACACCGGTGTGTCAGACCCACCATACTTGCTCCGGACACTGCGAGAGGGCTGTACAAGCAATGATCACACGCACGGCACAGCGGACACACCAGGAACCGCGGTGTTGGCCGTCGAATGGCGCTAGCTGCGCAGCATTTGTGCACTGCCGCCGTCAGTGTCAGCCAGTTTGCCGTGGCATACGGAGCTCCATCGCAGTCTTTAACACTGGTAGCATGCCGCGACAGCGTGGACGTGAACCGTATGTGCAGTTGACGGACTTTGAGCGAGGGCGTATAGTGGGCATGCGGGAGGCCGGGTGGACGTACCGCCGAATTGCTCAACACGTGGGGCGTGAGGTCTCCACAGTACATCGATGTTGTCGCCAGTGGTCGGCGGAAGGTGCACGTGCCCGTCGACCTGGGACCGGACCGCAGCGACGCACGGATGCACGCCAAGACCGTAGGATCCTACGCAGTGCCGTAGGGGACCGCACCGCCACTTCCCAGCAAATTAGGGACACTGTTGCTCCTGGGGTATCGGCGAGGACCATTCGCAACCGTCTCCATGAAGCTGGGCTACGGTCCCGCACACCGTTAGGCCGTCTTCCGCTCACGCCCCAACATCGTGCAGCCCGCCTCCAGTGGGGTCGCGACAGGCGTGAATGGAGGGACGAATGGAGACGTATCGTCTTCAGCGATGAGAGTCGCTTCTGCCTTGGTGCCAATGATGGTCGTATGCGTGTTTGGCGCCGTGCAGGTGAGCGCCACAATCAGGACTGCATACGACCGAGGCACACAGGGCCAACACCCGGCATCATGGTGTGGGGAGCGATCTCCTACACTGGCCGTACACCACTGGTGATCGTCGAGGGGACACTGAGTAGTGCACGGTACATCCAAACCGTCATCTAACCCATCGTTCTACCATTCCTAGACCGGCAAGGGAACTTGCTGTTCCAACAGGACAATGCACGTCCGCATGTATCCCGTGCCACCCAACGTGCTCTAGAAGGTGTAAGTCAACTACCCTGGCCAGCAAGATCTCCGGATCTGTCCCTCATTGAGCATGTTTGGGACTGGATGATGCGTCGTCTCACGCGGTCTGCACGTCCAGCACGAACGCTGGTCCAACTGAGGCGCCAGGTGGAAATGGGATGGCAAGCCGCTCCACAGGACTACATCCAGCATCTCTACGATCGTCTCCATGGGAGAATAGCAGCCTGCATTGCTGCGAAAGGTGGATATACACTGTACTAGTGCCGACATTGTGCATGCTCCGTTGCCTGTGTCTATGTGCCTGTGGTTCTGTCAGTGTGATCATGTGATGTATCTGACCCCAGGAATGTGTCAATAAAGTTTCCCCTTCCTGGAACAAGGAATTCACGGTGTTCTTATTTCAATTTCCAAGAGTGTATAAAAAGTGAGAAATTCTTCTATTATTCAGTGGCTACTTCAGTTTCTAATCATAACTAATAACAGAATAATCTAATAAAGGTATTAAAAAATAATTATTTTCGTCAAAATGTCGAGAGAAAAAAAGCCATGTCATTTATAGATTTTCGCGGAGCACTTATTTACACTACCGGCCATTAAAATTGCTACACCAAGAGGAAATGTAGACCACCTCTGGCCGTAATAACGGCCTTGATACGCCTGGACATTGAGTCAGACAGAGCTTGGATGCCGTGTACAGGTACAGCTGCCCATGCAGCTTCAACACGATACCACAGTTCATCAAGAGTAGTGACTGGCGTATTGTGACGAGACAGTTGCACGGCCACAATTGACCAGACGTTTTCAATTGGTGAGAGATCTGGAGAATGTGCTGGCCAGGGCAGCAGTCGTACATTTTCTCTATCCAGAAAGGCCCGTACAGGACCTGCAACATGCGTTCGTGCACTATCCTGGTGAAATGTAGGGTTTCGCAGGGATCGAATGAAGGGTAGAGCCACGGGTCGTAACACAACTGAAATGTAACGTCCACTGTTCAAAGTGCCGTCACTGTGAACAAGAGGTGACCGAGACGTGTAACCAGTGGCACCCCATACCATCACGCCGTGTGATACGACAGTATGGCGATGACGAATACACGCTTGCAATGTGCGTTCGACGCGATGTCGCCAAACACGGATGCGACCATCATGATGCTGTGAACAGAACCTGGATTCATCCGAAAAATGGCGTTTTTCCATTCGTGCAGCCAGGTTCGTCGTTAAGTACACCATCACAGGCGCTCCTGTCTGTGATGCAGCGTCAAGGGTAACCGCAGCCATGGTCTCCGAGCTGATAATCCATGCTGCTGCAAACGTCGTCGAACTGTTAGTGCAGATGGTTGTTGTCTTGCAAACGTCCCCATCTGTTGACTCAGGGATCGAAACGTGGCTGCACGATCCGTTACAGCCATGCGGATAAGATGCCTGTCATCTCGACTGCTAGTGATACGAGGCCGTTGGGATCCAGCACGGCGTTCCGTATTACCGTCCTGAACCCACCGCTTCCATATTCTGCTAACAGTCATCGGATCTCGACCAACGCGAGCAGAAATGTCACGATACGATAAACCGCAATCGTCATAGGCTACAATCTGACCTTTTTCAAAGTCGGAAACGTGATGGTACGCTATCCTCCTCCTTACACGAGGCATCACAACAACGTTTCACCAGGCAACGCCGGTCAACTGCTGTTTGTGTATGAGAAATCGGTTGGAATCTTTCCTCATGTCAGCACGTTGTAGGTGTCGCCAACGGCGCCAACGTTGTGTGAATGCTCTGAAAAGCTAATCATTTGTATACCACTGCATGTTCTTCCTGTCGATTAAATTTAACGGCTAGTAGTGTACTTCCAGCGGAACAGCGTGGGAAGCTCCACTTATACATATAACGTGCGTGGTGCCGTTGCCCAATCAACTGCCCAGAGGCAGCATCCATTATCTTTAAACTTCCAGGCAGATTAAAACTGTGTGCTGGACCTATACTCGATCTCGGGACTGTAGCTGTGAGGATCGGTCTCAATTCGTCCTTGAGTAATTCAGTTGGTTTTAAACGATCGTCATTGCGCTGTTGTGAAGAATCCTAAATACAGCCAATACATTTGGAACTTCTTGCGGGGGATCTTCCACGAATCGTTTCACGGATGGATCATTCGTGGCAGGAGGTCAATTTGGTACATCAACAAGCAGATATAATACTATCGCTTCTTCTCTTAAAATCTTGGTGACCGAGACATGTATGGAAAAGACAGATATATTCTTTGTTAATAAATAAATGAGAATTCTCCAGTACCTATTTAACCCTTCCATTCCACCTAAAAAAAGAACAACAAAGTGTTTTACCAACTCCCGTTGAAGGCAAAGGTCATTCCAAGTCTCTGTCGGGCACAATGTTTCAATGTGCCAGGGAGTTTCGTCTCAGCGCACACTCCGCTGTTGAGTGAAAAATTCATTCTGGTATCTTCATCTTGACTGTAGTATTTCCAGCGAGAGTTGGTGGAAATTTTTGCAACGTTTATTTGCTCCGAAAGATATGACGAAGGAAGCGATACTTAGCTCCGCAGCTAAATATGTTTTAAAAATATATATAAAAATTGCGGACACAAATTTTTGAGGTTAAGTCAGTGAATTTACACGCTGAAACTAGAGCGTGATAACATTACCAAGTAAGTGAGACCGGCCTGTAGCCGGCCGGGGTGTCCGAGCGGTTCTAGGCGCTACAGTCTGGAACCGCGCGACCGCTACAGTCGCAGGTTCGAATCCTGCCTCGGGCATGGATGTGCGTGATGTCCTTATGTTAGTTAGGTTTAAGTAGTTCTAAGTTCTGGGGGACTGATGACCTCAGAAGTTAAGTCCCATAGTGCTCAGAGCCATTTGAACCATTTTTGAACTGGCATGTATTTGAAAGTATTTATTGTGTCTAAATATTGCCAGTTGAATTACGTTTGTAAGTTCTTGAAATATTAATTGCAAGATATTTCTATTTTTCTGTTTGCTGTTCAAATTCATGACTTCATTTTCCGTTTTCGCGAAATTATTAGCATTGATGAAGTACGAAGGAATGTTTGGACCCTTGCTTTGTAAAGGAAGAGCTTTAAACCAAACGACTATACAAAACCGTGCAGCAAACATATTTCAAAATACTTGCAGAGATATTTCCATGTGTTGAAACTTAGGATGTATGTTACTCTTCAGATCGAAAACTCGATGAATGACAAAGATTTTGCTATGACTGTTAATATTTAACTCACTACAAGACTTTTTTCTATATCCAAACCTTTCCTAATGTATCATGTTTCTTATATCGATATTGTTTCAATATCTCTACCGGATGAAGCAAAAGTCCTAAAACACAAACGCTTATTTGGCGCAAAAGCGGGACGTTATGAATAGAAATGGATCTCATTTGTTATAAAAGCTAATGAAACATTTCATACTTATTCGTGAGGAGTCGTCAGAAGACTAAGTGCCTTCCTCCAATCGGATATTTCATCTTCTCCTCGCGTGGAAACGTGAACTAAATGAACTTACAGTGCACCAAGAACAGGAACTGACTGAAGAACGGTTATTCTGTCGTTTGTAGAAACGAATAACTGTCAGTACAATGTTTCAATCTGTTTGTTACCCATTTCCCTGGCCAAACGTATAAACAATAACTATCGCATTAATATTGGGAGTTTCGGAGAAATTAGATTAACTGTACTATTTTCTATTACTATTACATGTGTACATGTAATACTAATACAACGAGTCCTTAACCTCTTAAAATCGTTGCTTGATTTCAGTTACAAGTGAGAAAAAACTGTAACTCTTGGCCCCATTTCGCACAGTGAATGTTGACAGAACCTCGGCTTTCTGCCCTCTGTCAAGGTGCTTAGATGTTGATTTAAAACCTGAAGACATCACACATAAGGGATAGCCCGGTCTATATTAACCTATGCCCTAAGGACCAAAGCACGACGCCAAACCGTGGCATATGACGTCACAGCCTCGATGACAGGCCGGAGCAATCAGTCAAATCGTTCTGCTAAAGAGGAGAAACATAATAACTGTTTGCCGACACTTAACGACGCTGCATTAGTCGACCACAATACTAATGCGCCTGTGAGTTAGGGCTCTTCGGTGGCTTAACGTGAGTTATCCCGTTCGAGGTTGACCGTACGAGTATATGCATAACTAGCCTAAAAGCATTGATAGCGCTGTGCGTTTTTCCTTAGTCATCACTGCACTTGTAACGTCACAGCGGGTTTCCGATAATGGCCAAGTTCAATAATATCGTGGTTGAGAAGTATGCCTTTAGGTTGTAGCTCTCAATACGGGTATCTACAAGATCAGTTTTGTAGCTTTTTAACTAGGTTTACAAACGTTACTTTGGTATCATTACATAGCCAATCTTCTCAAAAATCGCACGTCTATACAAAAGAGGTTTTGCTTCCACTTTCCAAATCTAAATAACTAAATTACGAGACAACATACTGACACAAAATGAGCAAAACATGAAAGAGGATTTTTATCTCTGAAGTTATTCCATCTATAAGGCAATCTCGCCAAATATGTAGTGTACAATGAGGTAATAGAACTTTCTGACGTAATTAATACCAATTACTGATATGTAACAACTTACGCCTCTGTAGATAAGGATAAAAGCAGGCCGGTCGGTGTGGCCGAGCGGTTCTAGGCGCTTCAGTCCGGAACCGCGTGACCGCTACGGTCGCAGGTTCGTATCCTGCCTCGGGCATGGATGTGTGTCATGTCCTTAGGTTAGTTAGGTTTAAGTAGGTCTAAGTTCTTGGGGACTGATGACCTCAGATGTTAAGTCCCATAGCGCTCAGAGCCATTTGAACCCTTTTTGAATTTGATAAAAGCAGTTCCGTAGAAGTAAATAGGCAACAAAATGCTCAAACATTGTTTACCCTCTTCCTCATTCTACACGTTAAATCAAACGAGCTACAATATAAGAAAAAACTTGTTAAATCAAACGAGCTACAATATAAGAAAAAAACTTTTCATTTTACTGTTAGGCTATTAGCAGGTAAAACTTTTTACTGTATAGACAAAAAATGTTATCTGCCTTTTGCAACTGAATCTTTATTACTGTTATCAACCAAACTTGTTTAAGTTGTTTCATCTATTCGCGTCAGGAATAATCATTGGTATTTATGTTTCCTATTCTTTTTGTGCTCTTGTAGGCACTGTGAAACATAAAAACCACTGCTGATGCGTAATACGAATAGGAGGAACATGTTTGGTTGAAAACAATAATAAACATCCTGTACAAGCGCTTAGCAACATGTAATTCTCACAAAGTTGTATCAGCACATAATGAGATACAATTCCTGCAGGGCTCACCACACGATCAGTTAAGTTATGGCTAGGTAAAGATCTACACTTCTTAAGAAGTTCTCTAGTAAAATAAACGCGTTTTTACGGGTTCTCCAAGTTCTTTCACTAGAACTGTGTGGTGGAATACTTCCTGTTAGAAATCATCTGTTAAAAGGCACGTACAAAAATGTCTTGTAATTGTCTTAATAATGCATATACTTTTTGCTATCCAGAATGAAATGGTCACTCTGCAGCGGATTATGCGCTGTTATGAGGCTTCCTGGGAGATTTAAAAAGTGTGCCAGACCGGGACTCGAACCCGGAACCTTCACCTTTCTCTGGCAAGTGCTCCACTAACTTTTTTTTTTTTAATCTCATTTTTTCCGTTACTATTTGTTCGGGGTGGACGTCCCATGACGCTTGTTCAAGTTCATCGATGATCCATTAAGTCAGTTTATTACAGAGGGCAGCTAACCCTCTGACCGAACACGCTGAGCTACCGTGCCGGCATCCAACGGCTCTCTCCAAGTACGACTCAGAAACTGTCATTACAGCGCTACTTCCGCAGTATCCCTTCTTCCAGGTGTGCTAATCCTGCAAATTATTCAGGAGGATTTCTGTGAAGTTTGGAAGATAGGACATGAGATACTGGCGGAAATAAAGCTGTGAGGGCGGGTCGTGAGTCGTGGTAGTGTAGCCGATCCTATTCAAATATCAAGTAATTCGCTGAGTACTCCGACTGGTTTCTTTGAGTGCAATCACACGTTATCTCTCAGACGCTGACATATGCCTTTACTGTTCACGTGCCCGCCTACGAGGCATAGTTACTATATAACTGGTTATGCCCTAGTATCGACATACACCATCAGCGCCCGTTGCGCGGTAAAACTGCGCTGCAGTGTCACACATTCATCCATATGCCGCCAAAGTTCCGAATTTTTCAAATTCGGTCTGTACCTGCATGGATATCAATTTGTAACCAGTTTGCTTAATCATACACTCCTGGAAATTGAAATAAGAACACCGTGAATTCATTGTCCCAGGAAGGGGAAACTTTATTGACACATTCCTGGGGCAGATACATCATATGATCACTGGCGCCTCAGTTGGACCAGCGTTCGTGCTGGACGTGCAGACCGCGTGAGACGACGCTTCATCCAGTCCGAAACATGCTCAATGGGGGACAGATCCGGAGATCTTGCTGGCCAGGGTAGTTGACTTACACCTTCTAGAGCACGTTGGGTGGCACGGGATACATGCGGACGTGCATTGTCCTGTTGGAACAGCAAGTTCCCTTGCCGGTCTAGGAATGGTAGAACGATGGGTTCGATGACGGTTAGGATGTACCGTGCACTATTCAGTGTCCCCTCGACGATCACCAGTGGTGTACGGCCAGTGTAGGAGATCGCTCCCCACACCATGATGCCGGGTGTTGGCCCTGTGTGCCTCGGTCGTATGCAGTCCTGATTGTGGCGCTCACCTGCACGTCGCCAAACACGCATACGACCATCATTGGCACCAAGGCAGAAGCGACTCTCATCGCTGAAGACGACACGTCTCCATTCGTCCCTCCATTCACGCCTGTCGCGACACCACTGGAGGCGGGCTGCACGATGTTGGGACGTGAGCGGAAGACGGCCTAACGGTGTGCGGGACCGTAGCCCAGCTTCATGGAGACGGTTGCGAATGGTCCTCGCCGATACCCCAGGAGCAACAGTGTCCCTAATTTGCTGGGAAGTGGCAGTGCGGTCCCCTACGGCACTGCGTAGGATCCTACGGTCTTGGCGTGCATCCGTGCGTCGCTGCGGTCCGGTCCCAGGTCGACGGGCACGTGCACCTTCCGCCGACCACTGGCGACAACATCGATGTACTGTGGAGACCTCACGCCCCACGTGTTGAGCAATTCGGCGGTACGTCCACCCGGCCTCCCGCATGCCCACTATACGCCCTCGCTCAAAGTCCGTCAACTGCACATACGGTTCACGTCCACGCTGTCGCGGCATGCTACCAGTGTTAAAGACTGCGATGGAGCTCCGTATGCCACGGCAAACTGGCTGACACTGACGGCGGCGGTGCACAAATGCTGCGCAGCTAGCGCCATTCGACGGCCAACACCGCGGTTCCTGGTGTGTCCGCTGTGCCGTGCGTGTGATCATTGCTTGTACAGCCCTCTCGCAGTGTCCGGAGCAAGTATGGTGGGTCTGACACACCGGTGTCAATGTGTTCTTTTTTCCATTTCCAGGAGTGTATATTGAAATTCTTCCCACTACATTCACTTATGAACCGCATTAAGAATAACAAAAATGCATCTCTGGCCGCCGTTATTAGTCTAATCTTTTCATCGCGTTCCGTACTGGAGCGATACGTAGGTGGCTGTAGTACACACCTAAACTCCTCACCTAATAGTGTTTCTTTGAAATTTTGTATCTACATATAGCTGGGAGTGCTGGCATCTCTCTTGAGGCGACTTCCATTTCACGTTCTTCAGCATTTCCGTGGCGCTTTCCAGTGGGTCAAACGAATCTGTGATAGTTATTGTTACCCTACCTTATATACGCTGAATATCTCATGTTACTTCTATTTGGTATGTGTCCCAACTCCAAGTATTCTAGGATAGGTCACACTACTTATTTATATGTAAATTGCTACACCACGAAGGTGCTGTTATATGGAAATGATTAGCTTTTCAGAGCATTCACACAAGGTTGGCGCTGGTGGCGACACCTACAACGTGCTGACATGAGGAAAGTTTCCAGTCGATTTGTCATACCATCACGTTTCCGACTTTGATAAAGGTCGGATTGTAGCCTATCGCCATTACGGTTTATCGTATCACGACATTGCTGCTCGCGTTGGTCGAGATCCAATGACTGTTAGCAGAATTTGGAATCGGTGGGTTCAGGAGGGTAATACGGAACGCCGTGCTGGATACCAACGGCCTCGTATCACTAGCAGTCGAGATGACAGGCATCTTATCCGCATGGCTGAAACGGATCGTGCAGCCACGTCTCGATCCCTGAGTCAATACATGGCGACGTTTGCAAGACAACAACCATCTGCACGAACAGTTCGACGACGTTTGCAGCAGCATGGACTATCAGCTCGGAGACCATGGCTGCGGTTACCCGTGACGCTGCATCACAGACAGGAGCGCCTGCGATGGTGTACTCAACGACGAACCTGGGTGCAAGAATGGCAAAACGACATTTTTTCGGATGAATCCATGTTCTGTTTACAGTATCGTGATGGTCGCATCTGTGTTTGGCGTCATAGCGGTGAACGCACAATGGAAGCGTGTATTCGTCATCGCCATACTGGCGTATCACCCGGCGTGATAGTATCGGGTGCCATTGGTTACACGTCTCGGTCACCTCTTGTTCGCATTGACGGCACTTTCAACAGTTGGACGTTACATTTCAGATATGTTACGACCCGTGGCTCTACCCTTCATTCGATCCCTGTGAAACCCTACATTTGAGCAGGATATTGCACGACCGCATGTTGCAAGTCCTGTACGGGCCTTTCTGGATACAGAAAATGTTCGACTGTTGCCCTGGCCAGCACATTCTCCGGATCTCTCACCAATTGAAAATGTCTGGTCAATGGTGGCCGAGTAACTGGCTCGTCACAATACGCCAGTCACTACTCTTGATGAACTGTGATATCGTGTTGAAGCTGCATGGGCAGCTGTACCTGTACACGCCATCCAAGCTCTGTTTGACTCAATGCCCAGGCGTATCAAGGCCGTTATTGCGGCCAGAGGTGGTTGTTCTGGGTACTGATTTCTCAGGATCTATGCACCCAAATTGCGTGAAATAGTAATCACATGTCAGATGTAGTATAATATATTTGTCCAATGAATACCCGTTTATCATTTGCATTTCTTCTAGGTGTAGCAATTTTAATGGCCAGTAGTGTATATGGCACACCCAGGTATTTGTATGAGTCGACTAATTCCAGTTGTTGATACTGTGATCATAGAGTTTTGTGAAGTGCATAGTTTTACATTTATGACGACTGCTTTCGGCAATGGAGATCTCACATTTCTGACGAATATTCCCAGTTAAAACACGTGGGCTTGTTGCTACAGGTATCGGATTCACTAAAGGTGGACTCCAGTAGCATACCTCCGGATACCTCATCGTTTGATTCGACTTGGCGAGGACACCGTACAGTCAGACAGTATGTGGGCGTGCTCCTGACTTCTTATCTCGTCTCGGACATACGTCTGCCTGTCCCTTTGGTTCGATTGGACACCACAGCCGAAGATGCCCACATGACCCACACGTACTCCGGTATCCGGGTTCACTTCTCACGTTGGTGGCTAGCGTATGCTGTGTATCTGTGAGTCCCACTGGCTGTTTGTTCGCCCCGTACGTGCTTTTATTGCTGCATGGCTGCCACCAATCGTACGAAGCCGCTTAGCATGCCGCCTTCCAACTTCGCGTTTTCCGTGACTGAAGACGGCTCGCAGCCCACAATAAGAAAAAATGGTTCAAATGGCTCTGAGCACTATGGGACTGAGGTCATCAGTCCCCTAGACTTAGAACTACTTAAACCTAACTAACCTAAGGACATCACACACATCCATGCCCGAGGCAGGATTCGAACCTGCGACCGGAGCGGTCGCGCGGTTCCAGACTGTAGCGCCTAGAACCGCTCGGCCACACTGGCCGGCCCTCAATAAGAGTCAGCCACGCAATTCGCCAGTAGATGACGTCACTGGCGGGATGCAGCCAAAATAAAGTGAGTGTACTTTGTATACCGAGCATTACTCCCGGCAAGTGGAGACCTAGTTGCTGATCTGCGGCCGCGTAGACTTACAACAGGTCTACGTGCGAAGTCATCCAGCACTGTTCTGGAACGCCTGAAGACATTTCAACGACATTTCATACACACATGACTCGGTACCTTCTACGTCTTGAACAGCAATCGTACTGCAGTTGAGAGGAGCGACGCTGTACCCTACCCTGGTGTTATTCCGTCTGTATACAACCAAGCTGAGAAGCATACCAAGGAGAAGTTTGCCGATGACAGTAATTTTGTCAGAGACGCTAAACGCCTTCTAAGATCGGATTAACGGAATAGACAATTTATTCAAAAGACGTTATAAGATGAATGTCAAGAAAAGTAAATCAACAGTAATGGAATGGAGTCGATTTAAATAAGGAAATGCTGAAGGATTTAGATTAGAACATGACACACTAAAACACGGTACCAAGGTACCACACAAGCGGCTCGTAGTGAAGTTGCGTGCTTGTGGAATATCGTCTCAGGTATGTGACTGGATTTGTGATTTCCTGTGAGAGAGGTCACAGTTCGTAGTAACTGACGGGAAGTCATCGAGTTAAACAGAAGTGATTTCTGGAGTTCCCCAAGGTAGTGTTGTAGGCGCTTTGCTGTTCCTCATCTATATAAACGATTTTGGAGACAATCTGAGCAGCCGTCTTCGGTTGTTTGCAGATGACGCTGTGATTTATCGACTAATAAAGTAATCAGAAGATCAAAACAAACTGCAAAACGATTTAGAAAAGATATCTGAATGGTGCGAAAAGTGGAGTTGACCCTGAATAACGAAACGTGTGAGGTCATCCAGATGAGTGCTAAAAGGAACTCGTTAAACTTCGATTACACGATAAATCATTCTAATCTAAAAGCCGTAAATTCAACTAAATACCTAGGTATTACAACCAAGAACACGTAGAAAATGTTGTGGGGAAGGCTAACCAAAGACTGCGTTTTATTGGCAGGATACTTAGAAAATGTAACAGACCTTCTAAGGAGACACTCTACACTACGCTTGTCCGTCCTCTTTTAGAATGCGGTGTGGGTTCCTTACCAGATAGGACTGACAGAGAACATCGAAAAAGTTCAAAGAAGGGCAGCCCGTTTTGTATTATCGCGAAAAATGGGAGAGAGTGTCACAAAAATGATACAGGATTTGGGCTGGACATCGTTAAAAGAATGACGTTTTTCGTTGCGACAGAATCTACTCACGAAATTCCAATCACCAGCTTTCTCCTCCGAATGCGAAAATATTTTGTTGACATCGACCTACATAGGGAGGATCGATGACCACGAACAAATAAGGGAAATCAGAGTTCGCACGGAAAGATATAGGTGTTCATTCTGTCCACGCGCTATACGAGATTGGAATAACAGAGAATTGTGAAGGTGGTTCGATGAACCCTCTGCCAGGCACTTAAATGTGATATGCAGAGTTTCCATATAGATATAAAAGAAGTAGACAAATTTTGCTATTTGGACAGCAGAATAAGTGACGAAGGTTGAAGTAAAGAGGATGTAAAAAGCAGGGTGCCATTAGCAAGAAAGTGATTCTTCAAAAATGAGAAATTTGTGAACATCGAAGCTTTCGGGTGGCTTTCCTGATGATGTTTGCTTGATTTGTGTCTTTACATGGAAGTGAAATTTGGACCATAACCAGCTTAGTCAAGAAGGGAAAAGAAGTTTTTGGAACTTACTGCTACAGAAGAAAGTTGGGAATTAGATGGCTGGATCACGTAACTGACGAGGGGATACTGAATCAAACTGAGAAAAAAGAAATTTATGACGTATCTTGACTAAAAGCAGGGATCGATTCATAGATCGCATCCTAAGACACAAACTAATTGTGAGTTCGATAAGGAGGAAATGTTGGGGGCAAAAATTCTATACGGAGAAGTAATCTGGTCCAAAAGGATGTAAGCCGTTGAAATCGCGCAAAGATGAAGAGGCTGGCACAGGATTGACTAACGTGCACAGGCACATCAAACCAGTCTTAGACGGAACACCAGGAGAGTGACAAGTATAAGTTTGTACACCTTTAGAAATTTCAGCCTAAACTCTGTACATGTACGTATGAATTGCTATCTGGAAAAATATACTGTTGGATTACGACATTCGTATCATCTGTGGACGTTCGAAAGAGGGAAGAGGCAAAGGGAGGGAGAGGAAGATGCAGTTTCCTGGAGAGGGCAACGTTTAAAAATTACCGAAAACGAACTACATTAGTTCTGAATCCGTAATTTTGTGGATTTCTGGTCTGTTTGGTGACAGTCGTGTAGACATATAAACTCTACAAGAGGGGCTGACACTAGGAAGAGGCTACGAGACAAGCATAGGTCTGGGATAATTTGAGCTATTTCAATCAAAAGTCTGGGACTGTGACATCTTCAGTACCCGGTTAAAAACGTGCAAACAAACTAAGTTTGTTTTCATACCACAGACAAATTCCACTTCCTTTATTATCTAATGTAAGAGTGGGATACATAAGTAACGGGATGGCAACGGGTTATCAAGTATTATCTTATATAAAGACGCCTCGCCCCCACTCTCTGACGTAGGCAGCTGATAGTTCTCCGAACGATTCTGACATTTTTAGCTGTTCACAAAGCCGGCAGCCATATAGGTGCTGCAGTGCTGATATCCTTTAACCTATAACAAACATATCATCAAGTCGCAGAGTTCGCACTTGAATACTGTGCCCAAGTATATAATCTTCACACCTATAGGATTTGAAAGTCAAAGCCCGAACAGCAATTTCCTAAAACAGTGCAACACAATGAAAGAAAAAAAGAGTCTCGAAAATGTAGTCTTTCAAAAGCAGATGATATCCGACCGGTGTTAAGCAAAAAATTGACGTGCAAGAGTTAAGGAGAAAAGTAACTGTCGGATGACGTGGCTCTGCCAAGTAACATAGCTCGATGGAACTACGACCATGCATAGAGAGAACTGCTGTAGCGTAGTACAGAATACACACCATGTGATCAAAAGTAACCGGACACCCATAAAACATACGTTTTTCATATTAGGTGCATTGTGCTGCCACATACTGTCAGGTACTCCATATTAGCGACCTCAGTAGTCATTAGACATCATGAGAGAGCAGAATGGGGCGCTCCGCGGAACTCACGGACTTCGAACGTGGTCAGGAGATTGGGGCCGGCTGGTGTGGCCGCGCGGTTCTAGCCGCTTCAGTCTGGAACCGCGCGACCGCTGCGGTCGCAGGTTCGAATCCTGCCTCGGGCATGGATGCGTGTGATGTCCTTAGGTTAGTTAGGTTTAAGTAGTACTCAGTTCTAGGGAACTGATGACCTCAGATGTTAAGTCCCATAGCGCTCAGAGCCATTTGAACCGTTTTGCTCAGACCCATTTGAACCAGGTGATTGGGTCATACGTCTGTACGCGATATTTCCACACTCCTAAACATCCCTAGGTCCACTGTTTTCAATGTGACCGTGAAGTGGAAACTTGAAGGAACATGTACAGCACGAAAGCGTACAGGCCGACCTCGACTGTTGACTGACAGGGACTGCTGACTGTTGAAGAGGGTCGTAATGTGTAATAGGCAGACATTTGTCCAGACGATCACCTTGTGTTAGGTAAAATGCGATTCAAATCGCTGTCCGATCGTCCATATTAAGGTTCTCGTGGCTTAATTGCTTAAAGGCGACCCAGACGTGAAACGGTAGCATTTCGATTCCACACTTTCGGACTGGATTTCACTTGATCTATAACAGTTAAAACGTTGCGGTTTTATGCCAACACTCAATATGTACAAATAAAGCAGTATTCTTTATCTATGAAATTTTAATTACTAGAACAATTTGTTCACGAGATTAATTTTGCTCGTTTACCTTTCGCTACAGATATATGAGACATCATGCTGTCTAATATCATACATACCGTGCCAGGCTCCTCTCAACATGTTCAGAATTATACAGGGTGACAATTACTGAACCACACTCACGCTCGTAAATTAAGGATAATGATGATACATAGTGAAACAACGCTCTGGTGGGCGGTTTGCTGGTTTAAATCACCTCGGGGTAGGACCATGCGGTGCATTTGACTTGCGTTCGTCGCACGGTGGTGCTGGCAGCAGTCCACATATGCATAGGTGTGTTGGTGCATGTCAGAGTAGGGTGCAGCGAGTAAGTGTGCAGACTTTTTCAGACGTGCTAATGGTGGCTGTGTGTTGAAAATGGCTCAAAGAACCCATATTGTTGACGTTATGAGGGGTAGAATATTAGGGCGACTGGAGGCTGGTCGAACACAGCAGGCCGTAGCACGGGCTCACCGTGTGCCACAAAGTGTGCTCTCAAGATTATGGCAACGATCCCAGCAGACAAGAATCGTGTCCAGGCGCCACAGGATGTCCACAGTGTACAACAACACAAGAAGACCGATATCTCACCATCAGTGCCCGCAGACGGCCACGGAGTACTGCAGGTAGCCTTGCTCGGGATATTACCGTAGCCACTGGAACAGTTGTCTCCAGACACACAGTCTACAGAGGACTGAACAGACATGGTTTATTCGCCTGGAGACCCACAAGGTACATTCCACTGACCCCTGGTCACAGGAGAGCACGTAAATCCTGGTGTCAAGAACACAGTACATGGTCATTGGAACAGTGGTCCCAGGTTATGTTCACGGACGAGTCCAGGTATAGTCCGCCCCCGGTAGCTGAGTGGTCAGCGCGACGGAATGTCAATCCTAAGGGCCCGGGTTCGATTCCCGGCTGGGTCGGAGATTTTCTCCGCTCACGGACTGGGTGTTGTGTTGCACTAATCATCATCATTTCATCCCCATCGACGCGCAAGTCGCCGAAGTGGCGTCAAATCGAAAGACTTGCACCAGGCGAACGGTCTACCCGACGGGAGGCCCTAGTCACACGACATTATTCTGTAGTACAGGTATAGTCTGAATAGTGATTCTCGCTGGGTTTTCATCTGGCATGAACCAGGAACCAGCCCTTTAATGACCTTGAAAGGGACCTGTATGGAGGTCGTGGTTTGATGGTGTGGGGTGGGATTATGATTGGTGCACGTACACACCTGCATGTCTTTGACAGAGGAACTGTAACAGGTCAGGTGTATCGGGACGTCATTTTGCACCAGTATGTCCGTCTTTTCAGGGGTGCAGTGGGTCCCACCTCCCTCCTGATGGATGATAACGCACGGCCCCACTGAGCTGCCATCATGGAAGAGTACCTTGAAATAGAAGATATCAGTTGAAAGGAGTGGCCTGCCTATTCTCCAGACCTGAACCCCATCGAGCACATCTGGCAGCTCTCGGTCGACGTATCGCTGCACGTATTCAAACCCCTATGACACTTCAGGACCTCCGACAGGCACTGGTGCAATAATGGTAGGCTATACCCCAACAGCTGCTCGACCACCTGATCCAGAGTATGCGAACCCGTTGTGCGGCCTGTGTACGTGTGCATGGTGATAATATTCCATATTGATGTCGGAGTATATGCGCAGGAAACAGTGGCGTTTTGTAGCACATGTGATTCGGAACGGTTTTCTCAACTTATCACCAATACCGTGGACTAACAGGTCTGCGTCGTGTGTGTTCCCTATTTGCTTACGCTATTAGCGCCAGTTTTGTGTAGTGCCACGTTGTGTGGCAACACATTCTGCAGTTATCCTTAATTTATGAGCATGAGTGTATATGAAATAAAATCATCACAAATTCTGAACGTTTCGCGTTAGGACGTTCAAACTGTAATGTTGGCCGAGGGGCATGATGGGAATTACTATGCACATGCGCATTTGGTCTAGCTTGAAGCCCACTTTCATTTGGATGGGTTCGCCAATAAGCAAAATTGGCGCCTTTGGGGGACTGAGAATCCGTATTTCGCGATCGACAAGACTCATCACCCTCATCGGCTGACTGCGTGTTGTGCAATGTCCACACACGGAATAATCGGTGTGATATTCCTTGACGGTGCGGTGGCTACCGAACGGTACACGAAAGTTTTGAAAGATGATTTCATTCCTATTATTCAAAGTTCCCCTGACTGCGACAAGGTGTGTTTCATGCAAGACTGACCTCGTCCCCGTCGAAACAAGAGAGTTTTTGATGTCCAGAAGGAGCATTTTGGGGAACGCATTGTGGATCTGGGGTACCCAGGGGCCACTGGCATGGGCCTCGACTGGTCACCATATTCTCCGGATCTAAACACATGCGACAGCTTTTTGTGGTGCTATATTAAAGACAAGGTGTAGAGCAATAACCCCAAAACCATTGCTGAGCTGAAAACAGCCATTCAGGAGGTCATCAGCAGCATCGCTAGCTATTTCGACACTCCAGCTGGTCTTGCAGAATTTCGTTATTCGTCTGCGCCACTTCATTGCCAATGATAACAGGCATATCGAACGTATCATAACCTAAATCCGAATATCTGTAGTGACGTTTACATTTTGAATAAAGTGTGTGCATACGGTAATAACTAATTTACGTTCTTTTCGTAGAGTTAAATAATAATAATTTTCGCCCGTGTGTTACGCCTCACTTTTTATAGTTTAGATGTTGATGTTGATTGCCAACAAAAATAATGAGTAGGCGAAACAAATTTGTTATATTCTCCGATATACTCCAGTTAATAAGACTATGAGGCATAACTTAATTCCGTCGATGTTGATAGAAGCGTGACACAGTTTAAGGGATATTACCTAGATAACTGTACCAAAAAATTCATCTCGCACACAAACAGTTGTAGTAATTAAACTTTCATACAAAAGTAAACACAATCTCTAATACTGGTTTACCTCCCAGACAAATTATGTAAGATAAATAATTACGTTCAGCGATGCCGTCAAACCACGTCGTTGTGTTATAGACCAAGAGCAATGCCCTTTGAAATTATGAGTCCACTGAAGTCAGACGCCTGGACAATTCCTTTAAAAGAACATGATCGATTTCCTTCTCCACCCTTTCCCAATACGAGCTTCTGCGCTATCTTTTTTTTTTTATTAGTGTTTGCTTCATGTAAGGTCTCCAGAAGTTGGATCATTACGGAATATGGAGAGTAGCTCACAACTGGTTCACTTCTTACTTCAACAACAGACAGCAAAAGGTCATTATTCACAGTGTTGAGATTGGCTGTGATGTGGGGTCTGAGTGGGGGGGTGCCCAGGGATCAGTGTTGGGGCCATTCCTGTTCCTGATATAAATGATATGCACTCTTGTATTACGGTTAATTCTAAAATATTTGTATCTGCTGATGACACTAGCTTGGTAGTAAAGGATGTTGTGTGCAACATTGACTCTGTTTCAAATAGTGCAGTACATAAGTTCATGACTTGTAGAAAATAAACTAACGCTAAATCACAGTAAGTCTCAGTTTTTACAGTTACTAACACACAGTTCAACAAAATCCAAGGTTTTGATTTCACAGAATGGGCTTATGATTAGTGAAACTGAACAGCTCCAATTTCTAGGTTTTCAGATAGATAGTAACTGTCGTGGAAAGTCCACATTCAGGATCTTATTCAGAAACTGGATGCTCACATTTTTACTATTCGAACGGTATCTGAAGTAAGTGATCATATGACATGAAAATTAGTCTACTTTGATGATTTTATTCGCTTATGTCGTATGGTATTATATTTTGGGATAATTCTTCCAATTCTAGAAGGACATTTTTGGCTCAGAAAGAAGAGCAGTTCGGGCAATAAGTGGTGTAACTTCGTGAATCTCTTGTCGACCTCTGCTCACTGGTCTGGGTATTTTGACATTGGCCTCTCAGTATTCTTAAATTGTTTACTGTCGTCTCTTCTCAACAATGTCAGCTTATTCCCAAGAATAAGCAGCTTTCACTCAGTCAATACTCGGCAGAAATCCAATCTGCATTTTGACCGCACTTCCTTAACTGGTGTGCAGAAAGATGTGCAGTATACTGCTGTACCCATTTTTAATAAGCTATTACAAGAATTCAAAAATTTTAGCAGCAATCCACGCGCTTTCAAACCGAAACTGAAGAGTTTCCTCATGGGTCACTCCTTCTATTCTTTCGAGGAGTTCCTTGAAAAATTAATCTGATTCTTATTTTACACCACTAATTGAGTTTACTTAAAATTTTGGCTAGAAAATTTTTGGGTTCATAAACATTTTATTTTATCTGCTATTATTTTTATGTTGTAAATTCATGAGGAGATTTGCTCCTCAGTTTGGTCCAACGGAACTAGACGTGTAAATAAATAAATTTTCCAATGCAATCTGAAGCCCTTCTTCACCACATACCTTCTTCAACTCCAACTTGCGCTGTTGTTGTTGTTGTTGTTGTCTTCAGTCCTGAGACTGGTTTGGTGCAGCTCTCCATGCTACTCTACCCTGTGCAAGCTTATTCATCTCCCAGTACGTACTGCAGCCTACATCCTTCTGAATCTGCTTAGTGTATTCATCTCTTGGTCTCCCTCTACGATTTTTACACTCGAAGCCGCCCTCCAATACTAAATTGGTGACCCCTTGATGCCTCAGAACATGTCCTACCAACTGATCCCTTCTTCTGGTCAAGTTGTGCCACAAACTCCTGCCCAATTCTATTCAATACCTCCTCATTAGTTATGTGATCTACCCATCTAATCTTCAGCATTCTTCTGTAGCACCACATTTAGAAAGCTTCTATTCTCTTCTTGTCCAAACTAGTTATCGTCCATGTTTGACTTCCATACATGGCTACAGGCCATACAAATACTTTCAGAAACGACTGCCTGACACTTAAATCTATACTCGATGTTAACAAATTTCTCTTGTTCAGACACGCTTTCCTTGCCATTGCAAGTCTACATTTTATACCCTCTCTACTTCGACCATCATCAGTTATTTTGCTCCCAACTTGCGTGTGACACACTTATCGCAACGGTTTTCACGGCCAGTCTAAATGTATGGTTCAAATATTGGCAAAACCTTCGGCTGCAACTGAGAAGAGAGTGGCGATTTTTTTTACTGCTGCAGACTGATCGGAAAGCAAGCAAACGAGGAAGAGGTTGTGGGCTGAGGTCAAACACTCAGCAAGGACGCGCTCTTCCTGGAGTCGTGATCCGCACGTGCGCAGTGGGGGCGGCAGTCGGGCGGGATTCAGACTCGGTCAGTCGGTTGTTTACACGGAGGGGGACCGCGAACAGCTCCGGAACAGCCAGAAGCTCCGGGAGAACCGGCAGCCGGGTTTCACACAGGCCTCTGTCAGCTGCGCTTGGAGGGGGCTCCGGCCGCACTTGGCGTGCCTTAGTCCTCACTGCTTTTCAGTCTTCCTCGTAACTGTTTTATGTTTTTCCTTTCGTTCGTTATTACAATAATCAGCTGTACCGTGTAACATTTACACTATTTTTATCGAAGTGACGTGTCACGAATCAGGTTACAAACAACGTAATCACGATTTGTTTGTTTGTATGGCTACATTCTAGCCATTCACTGCTTACTAAATAGCACACTGGATTAAGCTATATAATAATGACCGTATTATTCCGTAGTACTACTGTTGTAACTGGTGATAAGCATAAAACTAGTATTATTTCAGCATACATATGTTATTAGGTTTCAGCTGACAGTTACTTTATAAAATGAAGGGACGTTTACAGACAAAAATTAGAGACGCGAAATTTAACCGACAGGAAGAAGACGCTGTGTGTGATATGCAAATGATTAGCTTTTCAGAGCATTCACACAACGTTGGCGCCGGTGGCGACACCTACAACGTGCTGACGTGAGGAAAGTTTCCAACCGATTTCTCATACACAAACAGCAGTTGACCGGCGTTGCCTGGTGAAACGTTGTTGTGATGCCTCGTGTAAGGAGGAGAAATGTGTACCATCACGTTTCCGACTTTGATATAGGACGGATTGTAGCCTATCGCGATTACGGTTTATCGAATCGCGACACTGCTGCTCGCATTGGTCGAGATCCGATGACTGTTAGCAGAATATGGAATCGGTGGGTTCAGGAGGGTAATACGGAACGCCGTGCTGGAACCCAACGGCCTCGTATCACCAGCAGCCGAGATGACAGGCATCTTATCCGCATGGCCGTAACGGATCGTCCAGCCACGTCTCGATCCATGAGTCAACAGATGGGGACGTTTGCAAGACAACAACCATCTGCACGAACAGTTCGACGACGTTTGCAGCAGATGGACTATCAGCTCGGAGACCATGGCTGCGGTTACCCTTGACGCTGCATCACAGACACAGGAGCACCTGCGATGGTGTACTCAACGACGAACCTGGGTGCACGAATGTCAAAACGTCATTTTTTCGGATGAATCCAGGTTCTCTTTACAGAATCATGATGGCCGCATCCGTGTTTGGTGACATCGCGGTGAACGTACATTGGAAGCGTGTATTCGTCATCGGCATACTGGCGTATCACCCGGCGTGATAGTATGGGGTGCCGTTGGTTACACGTCTTGGTCACCTCTTGTTCACAGTGACGACACTTTGAACAGTGGACGTTACATTTCAGGTGTGTTACGACCCGTGGCTCTACCCTTCTTTCGATCCCTACGGCACCCTACATTTCGGCAGGATAATGCACGACCGCATGTTGCAGGTCCTGTACGGGCCTTTCTGGATACAGAAAATGTTCGACTGCTTCCCTGGCCAGCACATTCTCTAGATCTCTCACCAATTGAAAACGTCTGATCAATGGTGGCTGAGCAACTGGCTCGCCACAATACGCTAGTCACTACTCTTGATGAACTGTAGTATCGCGTTGAAGCTGCATGGGCAGCTGTACCTGTACACGCCATCTAAGCTCTGTTTGACTCAATGACCAGGCATATCAAGGGCGTTATTACGGCCAGAGGTGGTTGTTCTGGGCAAAATGGTTTTGAATCTATCGAAAGGTTAATTCGTAAGACCAATACAAATATGAAACACCGTATACCAGGTTAAAACCAGATTCGCGGTCACCCTACGGTTTTTTGTTACTGATAATTCACACAGAATTTCTAAAGCTCACTCCTCCCCATAATATGTTTACGAATGGTTCAAATGGCTCTGAGCGCTATAGACTTAACATCTGAGGTCATCAGTCCCCTAGAACTTAGAACTACTTAAACCTAACTACCGTAGCGGTCGCACGTTTCCAGACTGAAGCGTCTAGAACCGCTGGGCCACAAGGGCCAGCTATGTTTTTCGAACCAGTAGTTTGCAGTGCTTGTGTACAAGATCTCAAGGAGTTCATTAAGATAGTTTGAAATGAGACACAAATGTCTATATTTTATTTCGTTAAAAAATGTTCAAATGTGTGTGAAATCTTATGGGACTTAACTGCTAAGGTCATCAGTCCCTAAGGCTACACACTACTTAACCTAAACTATCCTAAGGACAAACACATACACCCATGCCCGAGGGAGGACTCGAACCTCCGTCGTGATCAGCCGCAAAGTCCATGACTGCAGCGCCTTAGACAGCTCGGCTAATCCCGCGCGGCTTATTGGGTTCACCAGTACAGTGAGAGAACTGCGAATTACATGAATGTAATATATCTACGATCTGAGCTACGATACGTTGAAAGCATTGTATAGAAAGACTGTTATCAAAAACGGACAATTGCTAGGTTTCTCTCCATGAATACAGGACACACGTGATGATGCTAACAAAAAGTTTAGAAGTATTCAGAACCTATGTAGAAAACAACTATGGCTTATTGGTGAAGATGGCCTCGTAAATCGAAGTTAGCAAGCAGAATGTCCTTTTTCAGACTGTGGTTTTTGTGTGTATTACTTGTGTTCCACATTATCTGGTCGTAGATGTATCACATTTATCACCTTCATGATTCTCTCGTTTGTAGACTTCTACACGAACAAACAAATCAGGTGCTTCTACGTGGCCGCGCCATCTTTCAAACTGAAATGATATGATATCGTTTCAGCGCTCAGGCTACGTTTCATTGGAAATGCGGCGCTGTCTGCACGAGGAAGAGCAAGCAAGATTAAGAAGTGGACAATAAGTCACATTATGGCGTGCACGCCTTGTTATGTGGATACGCCAGTTGAGGGGAACGTCCCACACGGGCATCCGGCTTACCCCGTGCTGGTGAGCCATCTGCCACACCTCCCCCATCACGTGGACGTAACTCCCGTGGAACGCAATTCCAGCCATACGTCCGTGCGACCTTTTTTCTACACTTATTCTCTCAGGGACTGTTTCCTGCAGTTGGTCTCCACTTAGTAAAACCACCCAGAAATTTTGAAGGACAGAAAGTCTTGACACACGGGCAGCGCGAAATTCACGATCTCATCGGCGGCGAAAGGAACCCAGCGGAGGTCTGTGAACTGGCAGAAGTCTTTGACAGAGCCGCCCGCCGCCTTTTGTGACTCTCCTGCTTAGTGAGGTCCGAGTTATCTAAGCTGGCGCCAACATTGTGTAATGTTCTGTTCCCCGTAATCAAGTAAGTCACTTCTTATCACTACCTTCTCGAGAAGTCTTTTTCTTAGACATAAACAGACATATCGGCGATATCCCGACCACTTTTCTACGATACCAAATAGTTCATCATTGAAAAAGACAATGAACGGTTAATCCACTCAGCTCCTGATTTACCTATGTTTCGCGTGCATTTGCGTAAATACTTTTTCCTGTGTGCTGCTAATAATTTTTCTTGGTACCACGTGTTTCCAAGGTATCGTGCATCTCCACGATCCCATTTCGTTGTTTTATTCTGGTTGACACGATCCGGGAAGCAGTTTGTTCTTCAATAATGTCTTTACATTTAAATGCTAGCGCTCGAAACTTTCGTTTCCCCCTTGATATTGCTTAACTAATTACACCTATGACCTTTGGGTGCATGTGGCCCCATTGTGAAAAAATCCGCAACACATACAAATAACGGTAGCAAAATTCTTTTCTATGTGTCTCAGATGTATGCGCAATGATTTTTTTATAAGAATGTATTTCTATCTTTAGTTATAACGGGAATGTGTAAAATTACGCAACAACGCTGGCCGCTTATTACATTAAAATTATCGAAGCCTTATCGCATACTAGTAACGTTTCATCAACTGCTTGGTTCGAACGCAGTTTATGTACCTAACGTAGTAATTTCTGTGTGGCTATCATGACGCAACAGCTTCTTTCTGGCGGGCACTCGGAAGCACTAGTAAATGGATCTAACTGGAAGGAACCTGTTTCTGAATAAGAAAATCACACCAGTGACAAGATCAGACGTTGATACCTCACATGGCAACGTGCAAGCGGTGAAAGTTGTCCAGTCAAAAGGCAAAAATATCTTGTGAAACTCGGAACCTTTTTCAGAAAGTGGAAGAGCCCACAATGCAAACGTTATACAACTCACTCCTGGTTCAACAAGATATGCTGTATCCAGAACGCTATAATATTCTCACTTCATGCTCTTAACACTTTGCCGTCCTCATGTCTCGTAAAAATTTATTCGCGTGGCGCAGGCAGCGCTTAGTCGGATTACTTGCCTTGTCGCCGGCCGCCTATCACCTGCCGGCCGGAGTGGCCGTGCTAGGCGCTACAGTCTGGAACCGCGTGACCGCTACGGTCGCAGGTTCGAATCCTGCCTCGGGCAGGGATGTATGTGGTGTCCTTAGGTTAGTTAGGTTTAAGTAGTTCTAAGTTCTAGGGGACTGATGACCACAGCAGTTAAGTCCCATAGTGCTCAGAGCCATTTTTTTTTTTTTTTTTTTTTGACTATCACCTTTCGGTTGATGACATGCTTCAAACACATTGACTTTTGCGTGCTTTAATTTTCCGAAAATCCTCTATTTTGCCGTATCGTTCCACAAACTCGGATTTTCTTTTCAAGTAACTTCTCTGCAAGTTCTACACTGTTATAATAATTATCCATGCACAGCTGATGCCACTTTCCATCAGAAGGTGTCACTAGTTCCGTCACTGTTTTTGCTAAAGGCTGTCCAGCGCCGGAATATATCTTGAATGAGGAAATGTATCCCGTACTCGAATCACACAGCATCCGAATGAGTGTGCCGAATTTCGTAATTTTAGACGGATTGTGAACTTTAAAACTTAACCGTCCACGCCACGGTATCATTCCTTCATCAGTTGACATGTTTTGAATTAGGTTAAACGTTTCTTTAAACTTTTTGGAAAAATGAAATGAAATGTCGTGTGGCTAGGGCCTCCCGTCGGGTAGACCGTTCGCCTGGTGCAGGTCTTTCAAGTTGATGCCACTTCGGCGACCTGCGAGTCGATGGGGATGAAATGATAATGATTAGGACAACACAACATCCAGTCCCTGAGCGGAGAAAATCTCCGACCCAGCCGGGAATCGAACCCGGGACCTTAGGATTCACATTCCGTCACACTGACCACTCAGCTACCGGAGCCGAACTTTGGAAAAATAATCAGTTACGAATTGCACTTTCCCAAACCGGTCGGCACCATCCAGTTTATTGTTGCTGTCGGAAAAATGTAAAAATGATCATATTTGTCTGAAACTGTTGCAGAACATGGTTTTGCGAAATATCGGTGTGTCTACCGACCGATTCGTTGACCAATAATCATTGATCCTTGATTTTCTGACAATTACCATAAGGATAGCAAGCCCAAACCATTTTCTAAGTTCTGGTCCCATAACGTCGACAAATTTGGCATTTTTTAAAATCCAGTTTCCTTCTATTGCAATTTTGACTGTAGTACTTTTTTGTATTCGTTGCTAATATATTCAAATAGATCGTTCCCAATATATAATTGTACGATATCCTCGATGCTCTGTGTATATTTGGGAAATATGTTTGGACCCGGTGATCCTTAAAATTTATTATTGGTCCTCGGTAAATCAAAGTCTGACCACTGTGCACTGTCTTCTTCGTCTGATTCAACCGAGTCAGTTGGCAATCGTAGCGTTCGCCGAATTCTTCTTGGACGTATTTCACTATCTTCCTACGATGCTGCTTCACTTTCATTTTTTTGATATCCAATGTCTTCTTCCCAATCGGCCAAGTCGTCCGCGCATTCATCGTGAATAATCCTATTGTCTTTGTCCGCCATGATGAAAGGGCACAAGTACTTATAAAAACAAAAAACTTGTTCACGTGTATAACTTATTGTTTCCTAAACAAGACACTAACAGAATGTAAAAGATACTAACATGCTGTCGCCGGCCACTGAGCGATACTATGCAGAAGACACCACTGCGGTGTCGCCGGCCGTTGACCGCTATTTCGCTCACGACACCACTGTGCTGTCGCTGGACGGAATAGTGTTAAGAACGATTGCTTTCAGAGTATTGTGGCGGGAAGACTATTACTGAAGGTCAAAAAGTTTATGGTGACAGTTGGGAAGAATGAGATCAAATTACACTTCAACCCAAATTGGTTTCCTATTACTGGCTGCTATGTGTAAATTATGTGCTGAAGCAACAAGAAGTCTATGGGGTCCAAAAACAGGTGCAGCCGTTGCTCCTGCCGCAACGTCACGGTAACGATTCTGCTGCGTCTAACGCGTGTTACGTTTCGATTACAAGTCTGACCGAAGTGCAAGGAAAAATGTGTGGTGAATTACTAAGGGGCCAAACTACTGACGTTATCGGTCCCTAGACTTACACACTACTTAAACTGACTTAAACTAACCTATGCTAAAAACAATACACACACCCATGCCCGAGGGAGGGTACTTCGGACATGCACGCATGCCTGAAGTAATAGTGCATCGTACTCCTAAATAACACAGGCACTGCAATATCGTATCGCATCAATGACTTCGTGTCGCGACATGATTGGACTCGTTTCCGTGAAGACTGGCGTAAATTTCAGGACGCCGTTCAAAGCGCAGCAACATCATAAAAATCCACTTGGCTTCACTACGCTTCCATTCATTAGTTTCTTGTCAAACCTAAAAAAGACTTTTTATCTTTGTTCAAAGAATACTCGGCAGCTGCTGAACTACAGCTGTGAACAAAATCATGAATTACAGTTACGAACAAAATCTAAAAAGGAGTTAACCGGCCGAGTTTTTGTCTTGGTGATTAATGAACTGCGAAAAAACGCTGGTTGCTTCACGAGTCCTGGATCGCTGTTCGTGTGGGTGAAAAGAGACTACAAATATGCCAAAAGTTATCTGAGGTGAAAAAGTTAGGAAGCTCAGCAAGTAAATGGTACGTTTTTAAGATTCGGCTTCTCTTGCAGATAAATGGCGCCACAGTTCAGTAATTCGACACGTGTTTCACTCGGAATAGCCGGCAAGTCCTACAGACTGTACTAATTACATTGGCGACATGTACTGATAAGGTCCGTGCGCTACTTAGCGGCGTACAGATAGGCATCAGACAAAGCCAAAGAATCTGCTGGAAAGGCGCTAGGAAAACCTCTAGACAGACTTTCGTGGTCGCTGGAAATTTAACACATATTTGACGTAAATGCTTCTTATATAACTCAGTATTAATTCATTCCTTCTGTGTACGCAGAAGGCACTACATCTCGTTTCACCACGCAATTACCGAGTAGGCTGACAACTACACTCCTGGAAATGGAAAAAAGAACACATTGACACCGATGTGTCAGACCCACCATACTTGCTCCGGACCCTGCGAGAGGGCTGTACAAGCAATGATCACATGCATGGCACAGCGGACACACCAGGAACCGCGGTGTTGGCCGTCGAATGGCGCTAGCTGCGCAGCATTTGTGCACCGTCGCCGTCAGTGTCAGCCAGTTTGCCGTGGCATACGGAGCTCCATCGCAGTCTTTAACACTGGTAGCATGCCGCGACAGCGTGGACGTGAACCGTATGTGCAGTTGACGGACTTTGAGCGAGGGCGTATAGTGGGCATGCGGGAGGCCGGGTGGACGTACCGCCGAATTGCTCAACACGTGGGGCGTGAGGTCTCCACAGTACATCGATGTTGTCGCCAGTGGTCGGCGGAAGGTGCACGTGCCCGTCGACCTGGGACCGGACCGCAGCGACGCACGGGTGCACGCCAAGACCGTAGGATCCTACGCAGTGCCATAGGGGAACGCACCGCCACTTCCCAGCAAATTAGGGACACTGTTGCTCCTGGGGTATCGGCGAGGACCATTCGCAACCGTCTCCATGAAGCTGGGCTACGGTCCCGCACACCGTTAGGCCGTCTTCCGCTCACGCCCCAACATCGTGCAGCCCGCCTCCAGTGGTGTCGCGACAGGCGTGAATGGAGGGACGAATGGAGACGTGTCGTCTTCAGCGATGAGAGTCGCTTCTGCCTTGGTGCCAATGATGGTCGTATGCGTGTTTGGCGCCGTGCAGGTGAGCGCCACAATCAGGACTGCATACGACCGAGGCACACAGGGCCAACACCCGGCATCATGGTGTGGGGAGCGATCTCCTACACTGGCCGTACACCACTGGTGATCGTCGAGGAGACACTGAATAGTGCACGGTACATCCAAACCGTCATCGAACCCATCGTTCTACCATTCCCAGACCGGCAAGGGAACTTGCTGTTCCAACAGGACAATGCACGTCCGCATGTATCCCGTGCCACCCAACGTGCTCTAGAAGGTGAAAGTCAACTACCCTGGCCAGCTAGATCTCCGGATCTCTCCCCCATTGAGCATGTTTGGGACTGGATGAAGCGTCGTCTCACGCGGTCTGCACGTCCAGCACGAACGCTGGTCCAACTGAGACGCCAGGTGGAAATGGAATGGCAAGCCGTTCCACAGGACTACATCCAGCATCTCTACGATCGTCTCCAAAGGAGAATAGCAGCCTGCATTGCTGCGAAAGGTGGATATACACTGTACTAGTGCCGACATTGTGCATGCTCTGTTGCCTGTGTCTATGTGCCTGTGGTTCTGTCAGTGTGATCATGTGATGTATCTGACCCCAGGAATGTGTCAATAAAGTTTCCCCTTCCTGGGACAATGAATTCACGGTGTTCTTATTTCAATTTCCAGGAGTGTAGAAGGGTAGGACCTTGATCAACCAGGTGGAGGAAAGATTTAACGCTCCAAAAAGCTAGTTAATCCTGTTCCAACACCGACACTTCATTAATTTGTAAGTCCACAAACTAAATAATGGCCAAGAAGTCACTACACAAGCAGACGTAAAACGCTTTGGAATTCACTTAGACAAACTATTGAACTGGCCGAAAAATACAACAGAAAAAAACACAAACAGAGAATAGACTCAACCTGGTACGACTAGTGAAATATATAGTACGTGGTGCAGAGACAGCAGCGTCATCGTTTACATACGAAACATTCGCTCGTGCAACACCTGAATATGGAATGCAGGCGTAGATCATGTCCACCGACAGGAGCATCCTACGATTTGCTAGATACGCGGCAGATTAAAATACCATGGATCCACGAAATCTCTCCTTCATCACGAGCCTCAGATCATCAACTACCCACACTTCAAATAAATATGCGCCCCACACGTCATTCCCGAAGCTTTATTCTACCAGTTCACTTGTAAACAATGAAGAAATTAACGATATTCTTTGAAGATCAACTACGTCGACCGGAACATAGGATGATGTAGCAGAGACAAGTAAGAACTGACATCATTACAATATCTAGAATAGAAACACGAATAACTGGCATATCAGACCATACAAACCAACAGGATGCAAAATGCCTGGACATAAGACAAACAGTCTGAGCTGAGGTTTTTCTGCTGGGAGGTTTCTTGTCAGACTTCAGGTGAATGCCGCGATTAACTATTACGAACATCCGGTTAACTGATATGAATCCCATCCACCAAATATTACATTCAACGTCCAAACCAAATAATAACCCATGATTTCAAAAAATAGGGCCACAGTAGCCGTGACTACAGACGGCTGAAAACTCCGCTCCGCCGTCTCCTTCAGAAAGAAAAGACTGAAGTGCAGCGTGCTGGGTAGCGAGACTAGGAGGTGAGGTAAGACACAGTCCAAGCAATACACGGGGCGTACAGGCAATGGAAGATGTGCTCAGAACAAAATGAATACAATTTTAAGACGGATAGCGCACACTACATCATTGCTTGGAATACGTAACAATGGTGGTGAATGAATAAAATTTGCTCAATAGGGACGCATATTAAGATCTGCAGCTGTCACTTCAACAGTGGTCGTCAAAATGCGGCCCGCGGGGAGCATGTGACGCGAATCAAGTATTCGTGCGGCCCACGACTCTCATCCGTACTTTATAATAATATTCATCTAGCAACTAACAGCTGAATTCAGAAATGTCTACTAACGTCAAGACTGTAGTTGAGAAAGAAACAAGTACATTTACAGATTGAGTAATATTTTACGATGTGCTTAATTTTAACTGGCGTTGGTGAATTCAGGGTGAGTTGAGTGAAGTTGGCCTCTTGCCTCAGGGAGAGAGGATTAAATAGCCTGGCCACTGCAGGATTACATGAAGTGACAGATGGAATGGCTTGTTGTTTGTCTTCCATTACTGACAACTCATGGGGAATTCGCGACACGTATCGATCAGCTGACTTATATGGTTTGACTTAAATCAATTGGCCCCACTGGGGGCAACGAGCATCAAGTAGAATCTGCCATCCATCTCAGTCTTTGGGCATTTCCCCCAGTCCCGACCAGCTCTTGCCAACTCTTCTTGCTTCCCTTTCTATCGTCCTCCTCCGTTTGTCTCAGGGACTGTCTCTCTCTCCATTCTCCCCTCGGGATTCCGTTCGAACGTCTTCTTTTCGATTGCTCTGTCTGACTTCCTTAATGTGTGTCCCAGCCATGTCCATGTGTCTGGTCCGGGTCTTCTAACTGCGTCTGGTTTGTTTTCCTCCAGACTTATTTGTTCTGACCTCGAGATATTCATGATGCGCCGGAGATACACATTTATGAAGCTCTGTACCTGTAGACTTATGGTCTTCTCTACTTTCAAACACTCACAGGCGTATAGAACAGCTTTGATATCTGTGTTAAAAAATAGATATTCGGTTTTGCTTCTGTTATTTCTGTTTCGCCACACCGGATACAATTGCATGAAAGCAAGATATGCCTTCTTTACGACTCACGGCCAGATCCAGACTTCCATATGTCGTCATTCGTCCGTCACAGTCTTATACTCGTACACACATCATGTAATTCCCGTACAGGGGAGAACTTGTTAACTGAAAAAAAAAAAACGATATTGCAGTCCCTGTGTTGTTAAGAAGAACGATGCAATGTTCCTTCGGACATACATGCATGCCTTTATTTGTCCCCCCCCCCCCCCCCGCCATTTTTTTTTCAACGAACAAGTTGAATAGAACGGAAAGAAGACTGCACTGCTGCTTTATGTCCTCTTGGTCTTCAGTTCTTATCAGTATTTCTGTTCTTCTTGGCCATACTGATTATTACGTGTCCTTCCTTATAGCTTATACCTATTTTCCTCAGAATATCAAACACCTTGGACTACTTTACGTTGTCGGACGATTGTTCTAGACCGACAAGTCCTATGGAAGCATCAAGGTTTTACCTGTCTCCATTATCGAGGACAACTTCAGTTTAACGGTTTATACACATACACTCCTGGAAATGGAAAAAAGAACACATTGACACCGATGTGTCAGACCCACCATACTTGCTCCGGACACTGCGAGAGGGCTGTACAAGCAATGATCACACGCACGGCACAGCGGACACACCAGGAACCGCGGTGTTGGCCGTCGAATGGCGCTAGCTGCGCAGCATTTGTGCACCGCCGCCGTCAGTGTCAGCCAGTTTGCCGTGGCATACGGAGCTCCATCGCAGTCTTTAACACTGATAGCATGCCGCGACAGCGTGGACGTGAACCGTATGTGCAGTTGACGGACTTTGAGCGAGGGCGTATAGTGGGCATGCGGGAGGCCGGGTGGACGTACCGCCGAATTGCTCAACACGTGGGGCGTGAGGTCTCCACAGTACATCGATGTTGTCGCCAGTGGTCGGCGGAAGGTGCACGTGCCCGTCGACCTGGGACCGGACCGCAGCGACGCACGGATGCACGCCAAGACCGTAGGATCCGACGCAGTGCCGTAGGGGACCGCACCGCCACTTCCCAGCAAATTAGGGACTCTGTTGCTCCTGGGGTATCGGCGAGGACCATTCGCAACCGTCTCCATGAAGCTGGGCTACGGTCCCGCACACCGTTAGGCCGTCTTCCGCTCACGCCCCAACATCGTGCAGCCCGCCTCCAGTGGTGTCGCGACAGGCGTGAATGGAGGGACGAATGGAGACGTGTCGTCTTCAGCGATGAGAGTCGCTTCTGCCTTGGTGCCAATGATGGTCGTACGCGTGTTTGGCGCCGTGCAGGTGAGCGCCACAATCAGGACTGCATACGACCGAGGCACACAGGGCCAACACCCGGCATCATGGTGTGGGGAGCGATCTCCTACACTGGCCGTACACCACTAGTGATCGTCGAGGGGACACTGAATAGTGCACGGTACATCCAAACCGTCATCGAACCCATCGTTCTACCATTCCTAGACCGGCAAGGGAACTTGCTGTTCCAACAGGACAATGCACGTCCGCATGTATCCCGTGCCACCCAACGTGCTCTAGAAGGTGTAAGTCAACTACCCTGGCCAGCAAGATCTCCGGATCTGTCCCCCATTGAGCATGTTTGGGACTGGATGGAGCGTCGTCTCATGCGGTCTGCACGTCCAGCACGAACGCTGGTCCAACTGAGGCGCCAGGTGGAAATGGCATGGCAAGCCGTTCCACAGGACTACATCCAGCATCTCTACGATCGTCTCCATGGGAGAATAGCAGCCTGCATTGCTGCGAAAGGTGGATATACACTGTACTAGTGCCGACATTGTGCATGCTCTGTTGCCTGTGTCTATGTACCTGTGGTTCTGTCAGTGTGATCATGTGATGTATCTGACCCCAGGAATGTGTCAATAAAGTTTCCCCTTCCTGGGACAATGAATTCACGGTGTTCTTATTTTAATTTCCAGGAGTGTAATTCGCTAAAGACCCATATTATTGACATCTATTTTTAGTGCGATTCTGGAACATCTAAGTGTATCGGGAGGAAAATGATCTACTGACACATAACGAGCATAGATTCAGAAAACATTGTTCTTGTGAGATACATCTTGCTCTTTATTCACACAAAGTAATGAGCGCTATCGACAGGAGATCTCATGTTGATTCCATATTTCTAGATTTCGCTAGCGCTTTTGACCCCGCTCTTCAGAAAGTGGCTTCTATACAGACTGCGTGCCTACGGAATATCGCCGCAGTTGTGCGACTGGATTCCTGATTTCTGTTAGAAGGGTCACTGTTCTTAGCAATAGAGGGGAAGTCATGATCTAGTAAAACTGCCAACGGTCTTGCCATATTGTATGGTTCAAATGGCTCTAAGCACTATGGGACTTACCATCTGAGGTCATCAGTCCTCTATACTTAGAAGTAAGAAACCTAACTAACCTAAGGACATCACACACGTCCATGCCCGAGGCAGGATTCGAACCTGCGACCCTAGCAGCAGGGCGGTGCAGGGCTAAAGCGCCTATAACCGGCAGCAGCAGGCCGAGATACAAGTACCAACAAGGAAGCGCCCGATTTTGTGACATTTTACGAGTTCCTAACCAGGAGCGAATTATACGTTTCATGTGTGTGCTTTAAAGTTTAGTTTTTGAATCCCTGCGTGTTAATCTGATTTATTAAACACAGTCCTTACGTTTTCATCAGTGACTACAGCACAGTTCCGTAAGTCCTTCGTTTGTCTGTTCAGTGCCGCTTTCCACTGCCTTTAGTGTGGATAGGCACTGTGATTGCTGTTTGCGGAGACGAGCCGTGTTGGTCCTTTCTCAACTCTAGGCTTCGGGTACACATCTTGAGCCTACAGTGGATGGGCATCACTGTTGTGGGCCGGCCGTGGAGATCTAACGGACATCCAGCACGAGCCGCGAGTCCGCCGATCAGTCCACACCAGTGACAAGCTCATTTCCTGCTCGTATGAGGTTGACTTCTAACCCGTGGTCGAATCGGAGGTCGCCTCAAGGCGTGGCAGACGGGGGCAAAGACTTCCCAGGGGCCCGAACGTCAGGCCTATCCGGTTAGTCTGACAAAACAGATTCCAGATGCTCTCTGTGGTAGGCACTGTCCCTCAGCCAGATGCAGTTGCTTGTGCCGTTTCAGAGGAAACCTCTCAGCCTGAAGGATTCTGGCAGAGGCTGGGATTATTGGTAGTTGGGAGTTCCAATGTTAGGAGTGTTATGGGGCCGCTTGGAGACATGGTTGACAAAGAGGGGAAGATAGCCAATGTGCAATCCGTGTGCACAACGGGGGTATCATTCCAGACGTGGAACGGGTCCTTCTGGATGCCGTGCAGAGCCCAAGGAGCAGCCAAGGGATGGTGGCGGCTCACATCGGTAGGTGCCAGTTACGTGTGTCGGAAGAGATTCTCTTTGGTTTCCAAAGTAGTAAAGGCTGCGTGCCAGTCTTGCTTGCGAGATGAAAGCAGAACTCACCATTTGCAACATGGTCGACAGGACGGATTGCGGACCTCAGGTACAGAGCCGAGTGGAGGGTGTGAATCAGAGGCTCAGACGGTTCTGTGACAGTGTAGGCTGCAGTTCTTCGACTTGCGCCATAGGGTGGTGGGGCTTTGGATTCCGGTAAATAGGTCAGGAGTCCATTACACGCAGGAAACGCCTACACGGGTAGCATGGGCTGCGTGGCGTGCAGTGGGCAGTTTATCAGGTTACAGGGTCCCAGGTAAGCACGAAAAGGGCTTCAGTGTCAAAGGGTGCAGGTCGAACACAGGAGGAATGTACAGGGTTATTACAAATGATTGAAGCGATTTCACAGCTCTACAATAACTTTATTATTTGAGATATTTTCACCATGCTTTGCACAGACATACAAAAACTCAAAAAATTGTTTTAGGCATTCACAAATGTTCGATATGTGCCCCTTTAGTGATTCGGCAGACATCAAGCCGATAATCAAGTTCCTCTCACACTCGGCGCAGCATGTCCCCATCAATGAGTTCGAAAGCATCGTTGATGCGAGCTCGCAGTTCTGGCACGTTTCTTGGTAGAGGAGGTTTAAACACTGAATCTTTCACATAACCCCACAGAAAGAAATCGCATGGGGTTAAGTCGGGAGAGCGTGGACGCCATGACATGAATTGCTGATTGTGATCTCCACCACGACCGATCCATCGGTTTTCCAATCTCCTGTTTAAGAAATGCCGAACATCATGATGGAAGTGCGGTGGAGCACCACGCTGTTGAAAGATGAAGTCGGCGCTGTCGGTCTCCAGTTGTAGCATGAGCCAATTTTCCAGCATGTCCAGATACACGTGTCCTGTAACGTTTTTTTCGCAGAAGAAAAAGGGGCCGTAAACTTTAAACTGTGAGATTGCACAAAACACGTTCACTTTTGGTGAATTGCGAATTTGCTGCACGAATGCGTGAGGATTCTCTACCGCCCAGATTCGCACATTGTGTCTGTTCACTTCATCATTAAGAAAAAATGTTGCTTCATCACTGAAAACAAGTTTCGCACTGAACGCATCCTCTTCCATGAGCTGTTGCAACCGCGCCGAAAATTCAAAGCGTTTGACTTTGTCATCGGGTGTCAGGGCTTGTAGCAATTGTAAACGGTAAGGCTTCTGCTTTAGCCTTTTCCGTAAGATTTTCCAAACCGTCGGCTGTGGTACGTTTAGCTCCCTGCTTGCTTTATTCGTCGACTTCCGCGGGCTACGCGTGAAACTTGCCCGCACGCGTTCAACCGTTTCTTCGCACACTGCAGGCCGACCCGTTGATTTCCCCTTACAGAGGCATCCAGAAGCTTTAAACTGCGCATACCATCGCCGAATGGATTTAGCAGTTGGTGGATCTTTGTTGAACTTCGTCCTAAAGTGTCGTTGCACTGTTATGACTGACTGATGTGAGTGCATTTCAAGCACGACATGCGCTTTCTCGGCTCCTGTCGCCATTTTGTCTCACTGCGCTCTCGAGCGCTCTGGCGACAAAAACCTGAAGTGCGGCTTCAGCCGAACAAAACTTTGTGAGTTTTTCTACGTATCTGTGGTGTGTCGTTACCATATGTCAATGAATGGAGCTACAGTGAATTTATGAAATCGCTTCAATCATTTGTAATAGCCCTGTATATCTAGGAACCATCGGCATAACAATTGTAAATAGTCGTAGCGGTGATGAGAAAGTACCCGAGCTCCAAGAGGTAACAGAAAGTACTGATGCTCAGATCATTATAGGCACTGAAAGCTGGCTAAAACCGGAGATAAGTTCAGCCGAAATTCTTGCGAAGGACCAAATGGCGTTCAGAAAGGACAGGCTAAACACTGTTAGCGGTGGCGTTTTTGTTGCTTTTAGAAGTAGTTTATCTTGTAGCGAAATTGAAGTAGATAGTTCCTGCGGTTTAGTGTCCGTAGAGGTCATTTTTGGCAATCGGAATAAAAAAATAATTGGATTCTTTTATCGACCTCCCAATGCAGATCATACAATTACTGAAAGGTTGAAAGAAAATTTAAGTCGAATTTCAAACACGTACCTGACTCATACAATTATAATTGGCGGTGACATCAATTTACACTCAATGTGTTGCCGAAAAACATGTTTAAATCCGGGAGCACGCATAAAACATCATCGGAAATTGTGCTAAAAGCGTTCCCTAAAAATTATTTCGAGCTATTAGTTCATGAGCCAACTCGAATATAAACGGTTGTGAAAACACACTTCGTATCGTAGCAACAAATAATCCTGGGCTAACAATGAGCATCAAAAAGGATGCAGGGATTAGTGGACACAGTGTTGTCGTAGCGATATTAAATTTGTAACTCCCAAATCCTCTAAAATATCGAAAGTAAAATAATAGAGAATTATTGTGAAGGTGGTTTGATGAACTACTTAAGTATGATTTTCAGGGTATCCATGTAGATGCAGGTATAAACAACAAAAAATGTCAGGTCCTCCACAAGATTAGTAAAAACAACAAATTAATTTCGATTGTATTGTAAATAAGACAAATTTAGATGTTATGCACTGAAATAATGTGTAGGGATTACAATTTCAAACAACTTAAACTGGAAGCACCACACAGAAAATGTTGTGGGACAGGCAAAAGAAACACAGTGTTTTAATGAATGAACACTTAGAAGATGCAACAAATGCACTGAAGAGACTGTCTACAATGTGTTTGTCCGTCCTCTTGCGGAGTATTACTGCGTCGTGTCGGATGCTTTACCAGGCAGAACTGACGGAGAGCATCGAGAAAGTTCAGAGAAGTGCATTTCGTTATTTCTATTATTGCGAAATAGGGGAGAGTAACGGTTGTAAAAGGCGTGTAGCGGTGGCAATCGTCAAAAGAAAATCCTTTTCGTGAGCAGCTTTCTCCTCGGAATGCGAAAATATTACGTTGACTCCCACCTTCATAGTGTGTGTGTGTGTGTTTCTTTGTGTGTATAGTACTGTTATACACCGCCGGAAAAGAATTAGTACACCTGAAAAGACGACGTCGACCTTGCTCCGATGACGGCATATGCCACCTGGAGGATAGTAGAATTACTGGTAATGGTTTCATATACATCTACATCTACGTGACTTCTCTGCTATTCACAGTAAAGTGTCTGGCGGAGGGTTCAATGAACCACCTTCAAGCTGTCTCTCTACCGTTCCACTCTCGAACGGCACGCGGGAAAAACGAGCACTTAAATTTTTCTGTGCGAGCCCTGATTTCTCTTATTTTATCGTGATGGTCTATGTAGGTGGGTGCCAAAAGAATGTTTTCGCAATCAGAGGAGAAAACTGGTGATTGAAATTTCATGAGAAGATCCCGTCGCAACGAAAAACACCTTTGTTTTAATGATTGCCACTCCAATTCACGTATCACTGTGACACTATCTCCCCTATTTTGCGATAATACAAAACGAGCTGCCCTTCTTTGTACTTTTTGGATGTCATCCGTCAGTCCCACCTGATGCGGATCCCACACCGCATAGCAGTACTCCAGAATAGGGCGGACAAGCGTGGTGTAAGCAGTCTCCTTAGTAGACCTGTTGGACCTTCTAAGTGTTCTGCCAATGAAACGCAGTCTTTGGTTTACTCTACCCACAATATTATCTATGTGATCGTTCCAATTTAGGTTATTTGTGATTGTAATCCCTAAGTATTTAGTTGAATTTACAGCCTTCAGATTTGTGTGACTTACCACGTAGTCGAAATTCAGCTGATTTCTTTTAGTACTCATGTGAATAACTTCACACTTTTCTTTATTCAGGGTCAACTGCAAATTTTCGCACCATACAGATATCTTACCTAAATCATTTTGCAAGTCGTTTTGTTCATCTGATGACTTAACAAGACGGTAAATGACAACATCATCTGCAAACAATCTAAGACGGCTACTCAGATTGTCTCCTATGTCGTTAATATAGATCAGGAACAATAGAGGGCCTCTAACGCTTCCTTGTGGAACGCCGGATATTACTTCTGTTTTACTCGATGACTTTCCGTCTATTAGTACGAACTGTGACCTTTCTGACAGGAAATCACGAATCCAGTCGCACACCTGAGGCGATACTCCGTAGGCACGCAGTCGCTTGTGAGGAACGGTGTCGAAAGCCTTCTGGAAATCTAAAACTATGGAATCAGTTTGACATCCCCTCTCGATAGCACTTATTACTTCACGAGTATAAAGAGCTAGTTGTGTTTCACAAGAACGATATTTTCTGAAACCGTGCTATGTGTCAATAAATCGTTTTCTTCAAGGTACTTCATAATGTTCGAATACAGTATATGTTCCAAAACCTTACTGAAAACCGATGTTAGTGATATAGGCCTGTAATTCAGCGGATTACTCCTACTTCCCTTTTTGGGTATTGGTGTGACTTGAGCAATTTTCCAATCTTTAGGTACGGATCTTTCTGTGAGCGAGTGGTTGTATATAGTTGCTAAATATGGAGCTATTTTATCAGCATAGTCTGAGAGGAACCTGACTGGTAAACAATCTGGACCGGAGGCCTTGCCTTTATTAATTGATTTAAGCTGCCTCGTTACTCCGAGGATATCTACTTCTATGTTTCTCACCTTGGCAGTTGTTCTTGATTGGTATTCAGGGATATTTACTTCGTCTTCTTTGGTGAAGGAGTTTCCGAAAACCGCGTTTAATAACTCTGCTTTAGCGGCACTGTCATCAGTGACTTCGCCGTTGTTTCAACGTCGTTCGCCAACAGATAGCATAGTGGCATAACTGCCAGAGCGCAGTCTGTGTCTACGCTTTAATAGGGAATGCTGAGAGCCAGAAAGGTTAGTGTAGTGCAAACGTGTGAAACAAGCAGGCCACCATGCCACGGAGATGAACTCGTGCTTCTTACAGTCAACTCAGCAAGTTTGAAAAGGGGCAAATTATGTCCTCCAGAGGGGCAGGATGGTCCGTCTGGAGAAATGACAAAAAAACTGGACGTGCTGTTCAACAGTGCAACGATGCTGGTATCTGTGGTGACGTGTATGTTCTCACAGCCGTAGACGATGTTCTGGACGTCCAGACGCAAGGACGCCCGCCAGGATAATCGTATCGTAAGGGCACCAGTGGCAAATCGTACAGCTACGACAGCACCGATAAGAGGGCTTGTAGCCCAGACGTGTCAACACGAACTGTTGCGGACCAGTTATTGGCAGTGGGACTACGGGCACGCACAACTCTAACACGTCTTCCACTCTCGCCGCAGCAATGACGCGCACGGCTCGACTAGTGCCGTCGACGGATCACTTGGAAGATGGTATGGCGGCGTTCTTCAGTGATGAAAGTACACTACTGGCAATTAAAATTGCTACACCAAGAAGAAATGCAGATGATAACTGGTATTCATTGGACAAATACATTATACTAGATCTGACATGTGATTACATATTCACGCAATTTGGGTGCATAGATCCTGAGAAATCAGTATCCAGAACAACCACCTCTGGCCGTAATAACGGCCTTGATACGCCTGGGCATTGAGTCAAACAGAGCTTGGATGGCGTGTACAGGTACAGCTGACCATGCAGCTTCAACACGATACCACAGTTCATCAATAGTAGTGACTGGCGTATTGTGACGAGCCAGTTGCTCGGCCACCATTGACCAGACGTTTCCAGTTGGGTCGTAACACACCTGAAGTGTAACGTCCACTGCTCGAAGTGCCGTCAATGCAAGAGGTGACCGAGACGTGTAACCAATGGCACACCATACCATCACGCCGGGTGATACGCCAGTATGGCGATGACAAATACACGCTTCCAATGTACGTTCACCGCGATGTCACCAAACACGGATGCGACCATCATGATGCTGTAAACAGAACCTGGATTCATCCGAAAAAATGACGTTTTGCCATTCGTGTACCCAGGTTCGGCGTCGAGTACATCATCGCAGGCGCTCCTGTCTGTGATGCAGCGTCAAGGGTAACCGCAGCCACTGTCTCCGAGCTGATAGTCCATGCTGCTGCAAACGTTCGTGCAGATGGTTGTTGTCTTGCAAACGTCCCCATCTGTTGACTCAGGGATCGAGACGTGGCTGCACGATCCGTTACAGCTATACTGATAAGATGCCTGTCATCTCGACTGCTAGTGATACGAGGCCGTTGGGATGCAGCACGGCGTTACGTATTACCCTCCTGATGCCAGCGATTCCATATTCTGCTAACAGTCATTGGATCTCGACCAACGCGAGCAGCAATGCCGCGATACGATAAACCGTAATCGCGATAGGCTACAATCCGACCTTTATCAAAGTCGGAAACGTGATGGCACGCATTTCTGCTCCTTACACGAGGCATCACAACAACGTTTCACCAGGCAAGGCCGGTCAACTGCTGTTTGTGTATGAGAAATCGGTTGGAAACTTTCCTCACGTCAGCACGTTGTAGGTGTCGCCACCAGCGCCAACCTTGTGTGAATGCTCTGAAAAGCTAATCATTTGCACATCACAGCATCTTCTTCCTGTCGATTAAATTTGGCGTCTGTAGCGCGTCATCTTCGTGGTGTAGCAATTTTTTTCCGGTAGTTTGTTTCGTTATTGAATTTGTACCGTTTTACCGGTTTAATCAAAAATCAAATGGTTCAAATGGCTCTGAGCACTATGGGACTCAACATCTGTGGTCATAAGTCCCCTAGAACTTAGAACTACTCAAACCTAACTAACCTAAGGACATCACACACATCCATGCCCGAGGCAGGATTCGAACCTGCGACCGTAGCGGTCACGCGGTTCCAGACTGAAGCGCCTTTAACCGCACGGCCACACCGGCCGGCCTTATCGGTTTAATCCACACTACACTTTCAGTACAGGTGATAAAAGCGTGTCTGTCGTGTGCCCAAACCAATATAATCCTTGTCATCATCATCATCATCATTATCACCTCATATGCAGTTATCCACAGTCCTAGTCTTCGGATTAATTTGAAACTGCTGATCATTTCTATTATGATCTTCAGCATGAAGATGTACGTTCGCTCATATAGCTTCGTGGGGTGCGGGCGCCGGCAGCTCCTTACCGGCTCGTAGGCCTGGAGCGCCCTCCGTGCCGGTGGGAACGCAGCTGCCTCGCCGCGACGGATCAGATGGCTGCCGCCCCGGCGAGCTCACAAATAGAACCGGCCGCCGGCGCCTACCAACTGGTCCGATTCCAGTCTGGAGCCACGGGAAAGGCGGCGCTAGTCGTGGACGCCCGAAGGTGCAAACGCCGAAGCGCATTTTTTTTTTTCGCAAGGATGGGGCCCCTCCACGCCCACACCAACGTGATGACCAAACCAAAAGTTCTACTGTCACCTCCGTAAACATGTTAGTTTTTGAATCAGGCGTCACAGGATGCGGGCTGTGATGTTATCCATGCGTCTGAGTAAGATTACTCATTAACATGGTCCATCAGGAGATAGAAGTGGTCGAAAACGATTGAAGGGTAGCGGTTGTAAGGGCAGAGGAAAAAAAGTGCCAAGGCAAGAGCCAAGGGGAAAAAAACCTCTGCGACAGTAGGACGGGTAGTAAGGGCAGTAGCGGCTTGCTAGCTGCGACAGAGCATGCAAGGTGCGGTTATGTTAGTTCGAGGTATCGTGCATCGTTACCTTGACGTTGCTGGGGCTTGTTGCGGCGCTTGCTGCAGTTGCTGCGTCCCTGCAACAGTTCAAGTTCGTTGTAGATTAGTGGGCGATCGGTCATAGATCGGCTCACGGGCGGTGTAGGGGGTGTGTGTGGCTGGTTTGCGTGCTGTGTACAGTACGGCTTCCCTGCGCTTGCCTGTTTTTCGGCTGGTCGCACATCTGGGTTTCCAGTAGTAACTGTGATGCAGGGGCTCACCAATACTGTCGTGTTAGCGTTCTATGGACCATAGATGTTTAGTTCCTAGCCAGTAATGTCTTTGGTCTGTTATGCTTCCATCTATGGTTGTGGTCGTAGTTACCCAGAGAAAGGATAAACGGGTTGCGCGAGTGTCTCGTGTTATTGTACAGTCGCGTGGAGAGTTTTTGGAAAACCTGCAAGATAGTATTCACCGGTATTCCCGGTGAAGGTCCGCGATGCGTGTGTAGCGCGGAGCGTTGCTTATGATTTTGAGTACTTTGTTCTGTATGAGCTGCAGACGGCGCAGGCGAGTGGGCGCAGCGTATCCCCAGACAGGGGCTGCGTACGTCATCAGGGGTCTAATAAGTGTCATGTACATGGACCTAGACACCCTCCTGTTCAGTGTGCTACGCCTGTTAAGCATAGGGTAGAGTTGTTTGAGCCTCGCGTTAGCTTTGTTGGTCACGTGTTGAATGTGGTCCCCCCAGAGTAGTTTCCTGTCCAGCCAGACACCGAGTTATTTGACCTTCTCGCGGAAACTTATTGGGCGTGTGTGTAGTGTTATTGGGTTGCAGTGCTGATGTTTGCGCAGTTGCTTCGGTCGTCTAGTGAACAGAACGGCCTCGCACTTGCCGACGTTTACTCTAACTCCGAAGCGCAGACGACACGGACTTCAACTGGGAGGGAGGGAGGAGGGACGCGATATGGGTCAGTGAGGCCGTGGCCGGCCAACCCTGTGTGTGGCGACCCGAACAGCGCTGCACCGCGTCGTATCGGATCTCTCGCGAGTTTACGCAATGTGATTGCATCCGACCTGGATTATAAGTTTACTTACTTCGGGTGTGGAGCGCGAGAGGGCCGCAGAAAGAGCGTGATTTCCTTTCATCGAAACTGCAGCTACAGTGGTCAGGCAACAACGCATTCCACGCTCTTTGCCACTGACTGAGTTCCCGTATTAGAGTTTCTTAGCAAATCTGAGAATGGGTTTCCGCGACAGTCGTGAACCTTTGCAGAAGATTCTGACGCTGCAGTAGTGGAAATCATTATAGGAAAATTAACATTGTTGGTTAGAGGAGTTGTGCACAGTGTACACGCAGTACTACGACATCCAGTAAACCGACAAATGCCGTCAAATGGAATCGCATTTGATGTTAGTACTCGTGGTACAGTACACAACAAGACAGGTGGTAGGGGGCGAAACTCGGTATAAAAGCGGTCGCTTGTGTGTGGTGTCAGAGTGACGGTATACGTCCCTTCACAGCAGATAGGCTACAGACACCATTAGTGACAGCACGTGTTGTGTGTACATATCAGGTGCGACAATAAAATAATGAGACTGATTTTCTTTGCAAAATGTGGCAGCCTTGCAGGCTTGCGTAGGCGCGATATTTTTGACCTTGGTTTATAAGCTGCTTCTAGTCCAATTGGCACATTGATGCAACTGCTCAATTGTAAGTTGTGCTACAATGAGTTAACACGTGTTTGTGTCTCTCGTCGCGGAAATGGAACAGCATAATATTGCGCATCGGCATGCCATTTCTTTTTGCTTTAAATTGGGTGAAAACGCGACGACAGCTTACGGTACGCTTCAGAAGGCTTTTGGAGAGGAGGTTACGTCAAGAGCTCAAGTTTTTCGTTGGCATAAAATGTTTAGTGATGGCAGAACGAATGTTGAAGATGAAGACCACAGTGGACGACCATCAACCTCATTAACTGATGTCAACTTGGCTAGAGAGTGTGAACTCGTATGATCTGATCGAAGATTATACGTGAAAATGATTGCAGAAGAACCGAACATCTATCGGGAAACCGGTTCGTCTAATAATAACTGAAGATCTTGGTATGAGAAAGATTTGTGCAAAAATGATCCACAAAAATCTCACCCCACAACAGCGAGGAACACGGAAAAATGTGGCAGCCAATCTGTTAGGGCAAACGGAAATCATTCCAGAGCCGTGTCATCACTGGTGATGACAGTTTTTTTTTGTTTCAGTGCGATCCAAAAGTTCGCAGTGGTGTTCAAAGGGATCACCCAGACCAAAAAAAGCTCGTAAAATGCATGCTTGAATGCTTCTTTGATTCCAAGGGAATTGTTAATAAAGAGAGGGTGCCTCCTGGACAAACAGTTAACCAGTATTACTACAAAGAAATTTTAGAAAGACTTCGTAAAAGATTTCTTCGTGTCCGTGCCAACAGTGCGATCCAGAGACAAAACGCCAAAGTTCGCAGTGGTGTTCAAAGGGATCACTCAGACCAAAAAAAGCTCGTAAAATGCATGCGTGAGTGCTTCTTTGATTCCAAGGGAATTGTTAATAAAGAGAGGGTGCCTCCTGGACAAACAGTTAACCAGTATTACTACAAAGAAATTTTAGAAAGACTTCGTAAAAGATTTCTTCGTGTCCGTGCCAACATTGGATTCTACATCACGATAATGCGCCATCCCATACTGCTCTGTAAATACAGCAATTTTTAACCTCAAAACAAATATCAGTACTACCACAGCCACCTTATTCACCAGTTATCATTCTTTGCGACTTTTTTCTATTTCCAAGAGTCAAAACGGCGGTCAAGGGACACCATTTTCAAACAAGATGTCCAAAAAGCTGTTGACCAGAGTCTTGGAGGATATTACAGAAGATGAGTTCCAGAAACGTTACCATCAATGGCAGAAGCGCTGGAAAAAGTGTGTGCAATCAGAAGGGAACTACTTTGAAGGAGACAACACTAAACTTTACGAACACGGTAAGCAACATGTTTTTTTTCGTATCACTCTCATTACTTTACTGTCGCACCTCGTGAACCGTGACCGTAAATATCACGCGGAAAACAGTTATCATGTGATGAAAAAGCAAAAATCGATCCGTGCAAGGAAATGGACTCTGTAATTGTCAAATCGCCAAGAAGTTGAACCCTTTCAGTGCATATAAGTGCGTTGGATTCAGCACGCAATATGGATAGAACGAAAAATTTGCGCAAAGTAGAAAATTATCTGATGCATCGAAACGGTCACTTTTTCGCAAAACGAGAGCCACAAACATTTATTCTTCTCAACTTCCTGCTGATTTAAAGTTGCCAGTAAGCACCAGACGCGTACGACATATTTTGTTACACGAAAAACACCTTTCACTCAAGATGCAATTGCAGATACCTGCTCTAAGACCAAAACATACAAAGACTAGCGAGGTGGCGCAGTGGTTAGACACTGGACTCGCATTCGGGAGGACGACGGTTCAATCCCGCGTCCGGCCATCCTGATTTAGGTTTTCCGTGATTTCTAGGCAAATGCCTGGATGGTTCCTTTCAAAGGGCACGGCCGACATCCTTCCCCGTCCTTCCCTAATCCGATGAGACCGATGACCTCGCTGTCTGGTCTCCTTCCCCAAAACAACCAACCAACCAAGACTAGATTGGAGCCTGCTGGCTGAAAAAAGTATGCCACCGGCTTCGGAATGGAATATGTTCAAATGTGTGTGAATTTCTGCTGAAGTCATCGGTCCCTAGACTCACACATTATTTAAACTAACTTAAACTGACTTATGCTAAAAACAACACACACACACACACACACACACACACACACACACACACACGCCCGGGGGAGGTCTCGAACCTCTGGCGGGAGGTTCCGCGCAATCCGTGACATGGTGTCTCAAACCGTGCGACTTAAGAATGGAATAAATTTACAATGGAACAAAATGGTCTTCAGTGATGAGAAGAAGTTTAATTTAAGTGGGCCGGGTGAATTTCAGTATTATTCGCATGATCTGAGAACAGAGCAGCAGGTAAGAATGTGCAGTAATTTTGGTGATGGAAGAGTTACGATTTGGGCAGCATTCTGAACCATTTGGTCATAGACAAGGCCAGCAGGGCCCTGGAGTGCATGCTTTGGTGAACAAGAAGCTATCAACACCTTTTCGAGCGACCGTTCATCATGAGATTAAAGTATAAAGTTGACCATCCTGTCCTCCCAAACTTCTGTGCAATGTTCGACAGCACGATGGTGTAATTCGTTGGAGAGGCGTTTCATTTCCCGTCTGTCTGCCGGGTTTCAGTAGTGCGGCCAGCGTTTCTGGGCTCTGTACTTCAGGATCTTCAGGTCATAAAGCAAGGGATAGAATTCGCATTACTGCAAGGTAAGCTCTGCTGATCTGATACAACTTCGTCAGAATGCCTTATGTAGTTTGCTGGTGAGAGTGGAAATCAACCCATTGATGTAGAAATGTCTTCAGTTGGTCAGACGTTCTTATTGAGCCATGTGCTGTTCTGGTGCCAGTTGGTATTGGTGGTTCAGGATGGCCCGAGTTGCTGCACAGCTCCTGCAGTGGTACTGAACATTGTCAACTTTATACTGAACATTGTATTTGGTCTGAAGTTCAATCTGTTTCTGTGGTAAGACGAAGGTCCAGACGCAAGTTTTCCATCAGTGCAAAGTCCAAGAGGTTTGTCTATCGTTGGGGTTGGCTCATCAGGATCAAAGATAATCGCTTCAATGTGTCCTTCCAATGTGCACAGATTGTTGCCACAGGGGTTCGTTGGCCTGGGGTTCCATGCAAGGTGCTTTGCGTTGAGGTCGGCCACTAGAAGCATTTTTTGAAGCCATCAAACAGCGCTATCACCATATTCCGAAACGTGAATGTCTGCGTCTGTCAGAGACGTGTTTCTGTGAGCAGGAGCATGTCAACAGGGGACTGCATAGGAAGTCTTCAAGTTCAGGCCTCTTGATTTGGAGACCGTTCGTGCTGTGTATACAGAGTGTGAGGTTTTCAGTCTCTGAAAGGCTACAGGCCATGGCTTGGGATGAAGACCTCCATGGCTCCCTCAAAGAGGGCTATGATTTTTATCAATGTGCTTCGTCTTGCACAGAATTTCTGGAATGTCTCATTAAGGACGGTCAGGATATTCCTCTGTTACAATGTCGCCAGGAGGTCTGTGATGCTGGAATAATGGACGCAAGACCATCGTTACCTGATGACGTTTGCCCTGGCTGCTGGATGCTTGCAGGTCGTCTATCTCTGGGTTGTGTGTTGGTCCGAATAGTGGATGTCCAAACTCAGGGTTTTGGTGGAAGAGAAGGGAAGTCTGTCTTACATGTCGATCGTTATTTGTGGCGCTGGTACTGCTGCTTGTTGGGCCCTTTTCCTCGCCACGTGACCTTGTGCCACATATGTGCGGAGCTCCTGTTGAAATGTGCTGTAGCCTCTCCACATGGCTAGGTGTTCCCCATTGTAGTTGGCGCAGGTTGGTTTTGGTTTGCGGGCTTGGAGCAGTTTCGTGCCTGATGGTGGCCTCTACATTTTACACATCTCGCTGGGGGATGCAGTAGTTAGCAATGTGAAAATATCACTAGCATTACTTGCATTGCGAAGGCCTCTCCTTTGGACGGTAGGTTTCAGCTCGAATTCACGTGTCAAGGATATGCCATAGGTGGAGTCACTGGTTGGTCCAGCTGCAAGGTGACACAGTGTACTGGCTGAGTAACTAGCTGTCTTCTCGTCGTGGTTCTTGAACTGATGTACTGATGCTTGGGAGAAGCTAAAATTTTGTAGATGAGTTTCCACCTCCAGAGCTGTGATCTCGGTATGTATATGTTTGAGGATAACTTTTAACGTTTTCTCTCCAGGGGGTTGAAGAGTAAAAAAAGGAATCGTTTGCCTCCAGGAAGAAGTACAGCGCCATCCATTGGTCCGTCAACGTCTCAAAGTGATACGACCTTGATGGATCCGGCAACTTTTTTTCTTCGACTTCTACGTTAAGCGATAGATATTTTCCCGTGTAGTAAACCATGATTGTCGCGATCCTGGCTGGGCGGATAGGTGGTACTTATGAGGGCCAGGTTGGCTTGCTTGGCTAGCGTCGTCTGTCGTTGGTTGGTTGGTGACTTCTACGTGCTCGCCCTATGGTTGCAGAGGGTCAAATTTGTTGACGATGGGCAGTGGTGGTTGTCTCTTGGTTGCATCGTTCACATCTTGCGAGTTCTTTCGCTTCCGACTGGACTTCTTTCAGCAGACGAGCCGGACTAGAGTATCGTCATAGTTAACTTGAGATATGTCGGAGTCAGAGCCTACAGGTGATCCACTCTTGCTGTCGTCGTCGGATGTGATGCCGCGTTAGTGGTCGAGCGTTTTGAGTCTGGCCTTGCGGCCAAGTCCCTGGCATGTTGATCGCAGCTTGCCGATCGGCGTCAGTGATTCGGTTGTCCTGGGCGGCCGTCCGTTGATGGGCGGGTGAGAAAAGTGGTGAATAGTCCGGCCAAAAGACAGTCCCGGTCGCAGAGTTTTGCATGGCGAGTGACGTCGATCGTTGTCTGGGGGGGGGGGGGGAAAGAGGCGGAGTCCCCAGCTGTCCATTGTTTCCCGTTCTTGTTGTTCCTCCATGTGACGCCGTGTCTGTAGCCGGCTATAATTGGGTGTCCGCTTGCCGCAGCCTGAGCCGTCGTAGGTGGGGCAGCCGATGGGGCGGACGGCGGTTGAAGCCCTGCCGATAGTGTCGGAAGTTCCATGCGGCTTTTCGCGGATGATGCTGTAATATACAGAGAAGTTGCAGCGTTAGAAAATTGTAGCGAAATGCAGGACGATCTGCAGCGGATAGGCACTTGGTGCAGGGAGTGGGAACTGACCCTTAACATAGACAAATGTAATGTATTGCGAATACATAGAAAGAAGGATCCTTTGTTGTATGATTATATGATAGCAGAACAAACACTGGTAGCAGTTACTTCTGTAAAATATCTGGGTGTATGCGTGCGGAACGATTTGAAGTGGAATGATCATATAAAATTAATTGTTGGTAAGGCGGGTACCAGGTTGAGATTCATTGGGAGAGTCCTTAGCAAATGTAGTCCATCAACAAAGGAGGTGGCTTACAAAACACTCGTTCGACCTATACTTGAGTATTGCGCATCAGTGTGGGATCCGTACCAGATCGGGTTGACGGAGGAGATAGAGAAGATCCAAAGAAGAGCGGCGCGTTTCGCCACAGGGTTATTTGGTAACCGTGATAGTGTTACGGAGATGTTTAACAAACTCAGGTGGCAGACTCTGCAAGAGAGGCGCTCTGCATCGCGGTGTAGCTTGCTCGCCAGGTTTCGAGAGGGTGCGTTTCTGGATGAGGTATCGAATATATTGCTTCCCCCTACTTATTCCTCCCGAGGAGATCACGAATGTAAAATTAGAGAGATTAGAGCGCGCACGGAGGGTTTCAGACAGTCGTTCTTCCCGCGAACCATACGCGACTGGAACAGGAAAGGGAGTGTGCTGCATAGAGACAACACACTTTCTCATTCTGGAGGTGTCACTGAAAAACTCAGTCAACAATTCGGTTGGGAGCAGTTCTATCATCCACAGTACAGCCCCGATCTCGCACCTCCTGAATAGTACTTGTTCTTGAAGCGTGACAAGTACATCCACCATGAATTAGTAAACTCTAGTTTCATTGTTGTTCCTACAATTTGTAACTACACTTCGATTTTTTCGTGAAAAGAATGGTTCCTCATATTCTCACTTTCACCGTTCAGGCACGACACTGCACAGCAGGCATTTCTCACAGCACACACAATTTTGTCGCTGTCGTGCCTGCGAAAATGATCACCCGAGACAGAAGAGACTCGGTACGGGAATGACATGCTAGCGGCGCTCCAGTAGACTCGGTCGTTTCGAGTGCTCAGTTGAGACAAAAGAGTCGATAGTGTGAAATGGGCTCGAGGAACACGCGTGAGCCGTGCCGGCTCGTATCGATTGATCGATCTGGTCGGCATGCTGTGATCTTTGGGCTCGGCCGTTTGACGTCGCTTTTGGCCGCGACGGGCGTGGGGGCTAGAGAGGGGACAGCCGGAGAGCCGCGCGGCGCGTGAGAATCGGAGGCGAGCGTGGTTGAGCAGGCTGGGGCACGACGCAGAGGCTGTGGTCTGTTCGACACGTTTGCAAGACCGAACCTGGTTTGCAGTGTGGGAACTGGACTCGGCCGCATTACACGAATCGAGTCGTGCGGCCCTGACTTGGATCTGTAAAGGATTTTATAAAAAAATTGGTGAGAATTGCTTGTCATGTTTTTGGTGCTCATATTATACTGATCCTTGCTTCCCAAGTATCGCCACCATCACTGGAAACTGTTGTCTTGCCAACCAAAAGGTCCCCTCTATTTAGTGCTGTTTAAGTAAACACGTGTTATTGTTCGAATGGCTCTGAGCACTACGGGACTTTACTGCTGTGGTCATCAGTCCCCTAGAACTTAGAACTACTTAAACCTAACTAACCTAAGGACATCACACACATTCATGCCCGAGGCAGGATTCGAACCTGCGACCGTAGCAGTCGCGCGGTTCCAGACTGTAGCGCCTAGAACCGCTCGGCCACTCCGGGCGGCCGTGTTATTGTGTTTGGTTAAAGGTTTATCTGGATTTTGTGATGTGATACAGTCCGAGTAAGCGAGGTGTATTAATTGGTACTATAGCTGTTCGGACTGACGGACGGCAAAAGCCAGTATGGTGAAGTATGGTGAAACTAATATTTTTCCTGGTGCAGTGAGCCGTGTGGACGTTGTTATAGTTGGTTCAAAGCACAGGCTTAACATTAAATTGTACGTTCTGTGTTATCTAGTTGCATTACTTGTTCACTCGTAAACTGTGAAATGGCAGCCTTACTTGACTGTTTAAGTTTATCAGTCTCCTGTTAAGGAGTAATTTAAATGAGCTCCCCAGTTTCAGTGAGCATTCGTTAACCTACTAGTGTAGTTTAAATTTCTAAGCTGACTTGGTATTACGCTATTCGCCCTCGTCCTTTGAGGTTACGTCAAGGGCATTAGTTATTGATTCACCCTTGACTATTTTATTTCAATGTTCGTGAAATAGGCTGTTATTTTATACATCGTAGTTATTTTACGTTTGAGGAATTAATGTTTGCCGTTTCCCCCCCCCCTTCCCCTTTTCTCTGAAATTGTCTAGTATAGTAGCACGGGCTCTAAGACCTGTTTCTCCAGTGTGTTATAGTGTACTGTGTGCGGCACCCTGTCCAGCTGGCCCGCTTGCTGTGGGTTCTGGGTGTAGCTGCCTCTGGTCTGGGTCCAGAGGGCCCCCCTTCTGCTTTGCTCGTGCCTATGTGACGTCACCTGTTTTGAAAATGTGTCACGAAGGGGTGTATCTGTTGTTATTTTCTTTTGTGTTAAATTTTTTTGTGATATCCGTTATTGGTTAAACTTTATCTCATTATTGTAGACTCCTTTTGGGAGCTTTGCTGTGAATAGGATTTAATTAACTTGCAAGTAACTTAATGCTTGGTTAAAGATTAATGTTGTTGGAAGAGGGCGGTTGCCCGTGCTTGTAAGCATTTTGAATTTTAAAGATAAAATTTTATTTGGCCGAAGAAAAGTTAATGGAAGTGTTGTTGTTATAAACTGTGAATCTTCTTTGTGTGGCCCGGCCCTCCCGCTCAACAGCAATTGGCTGGCTAGGGTGGATTAACCACCACAACGTGCACGGCACGAACGCGCCAGGTGGGCTGCATCCGCGGTTCGCCGGCTCCGCGTGGGTTAGCTGGGTCCTTGGCAGTGGCGGCTGGCAGAGGCGGCGGTCCCGGCGCGGCAAGGTCGGCGCCGGAGTCGCGGGCTCGACGCCGGGTCGGGTCCGGCTATATAAGGCGGCCCGTGGGCAGAGCGCTCCTCTCCACGCCGTCTGCTGCCGAGCCCGGCGGTGCCCTGCCGTGCCGAGCTGCACCCGGTCAAATACAACGCCACTGCCAAGAATAAACTCAAGCTGTGCTCAGTACTGGTCGGCAGGGGATGGTTGAAGCCATCACAATAGCAAAAAACTTCTAATACCAGTATCGCTGGCTGGTCGGCAGATGATGGTTGAAGCGATCACTGTAGCAAAAACCTTCTAATACCAGTAATGCTGGCTGGTCGGCAGGTGATGGTTGAAACGATCACTGTAGCAAAAACCTTCTATACCAGTATTGCTGGCTGGTCGGCAGATGATGGTTGAAGCGATCACTATAGCAAAAATCTTCTGACACCAGTATTGCTGACTGGTCGGCAGGTGATGGTTGAAGCGATCACAGTACCAAAAACCTTCTAATACCAGTATTGCTGGCTGGTCGGCAGATGATGGTTGAAGCGATCACTATAGCAAAAATCTTCAGACACCAGTATTGCTGACTGGTCGGCAGGTGATGGTTGCAGCGATCACTGTAGCAAAAACCTAACACCAGTAATGCTGGCTGGTCGGCAGGTGATGGTTGAAGCGATCACTGTAGCAAAAAACTTCTAATACAAGTAATGCGGGCTGGTCGGCAGATGATGGTTGAAGCGATCACTATAGCAAAAATCTTCTGACACCAGTATTGCTGACTGATCGGCAGGTGATGGTTGAAGCGATCACTGTAGCAAAAACCTTCTAATACCAGTAATGCTGGCTGGTCGGCAGGTGATGGCTGAAGCGATCACTGTAAGCAGAAATCTTCTAATACCAGTAATGCTGGCTGGTCGGCAGGTGATGGTTGAAACGATCGCTGTAGCAAAAACCTTCTATACCAGTATTGCTGGCTGGTCGGCAGATGATGGTTGATGCGATCACTACAGCAAAAATCTTCTGACACCAGTATTGCTGACTGGTCGGCAGGTGATGGTTGAAGCGATCACAGTACCAAAAACCTTCTAATACCAGTATTGCTGGCTGGTCGGCAGATGATGGTTGAAGCGATCACTATAGCAAAAATCTTCTGACACCAGTATTGCTGACTGGTCGGCAGGTGATGGTTCAAGCGATCACTGTACCAAAAACCATCTAATACCAGTAATGTTTTCTGGTCGGCAGGTGATGGCTGAAGCGATCACTGTAGCAAAAACCTTCTAATACCAGTAATGCTGACTAGTCGGCAGGTGATGGTTGAAACGATCACTAGAGCAAAAACGTTCTATAACCAGTATTGCTGGCTGGTCGGCAGGTGATGGTTGAAGTGATCACTATAGCAAAAACCTTCTAATACCAGTATTGATGGCTGGTCGGCAGGTAATGGCTGAAGCGATCACTATAGCAAAAACCTTCTAATACCAGTATTTCTGGCTGGTCGGTAGATGATGGTTGAAGCGATCACTATTGCAAAAACCTTCTATAACCAGTATTGCTGGCTGGTCGGCAGGTGATGGTTGAAGCGATCACTCTAGCAAAAACCTTCTAATACCAGTAATGCTGGCCGGTAAGCAGGTGATGGCTGAAGCGATCACTATAGCAAAAACCTTCTAATACCAGTATTGCTGGCTGGTCGGCAGGTGATGGTTGCAGCGATCACTGTAGCAAAAACCTAACACCAGTAATGCTGGCTTGTCGGCAGGTGATGGTTGAAGCGATCACTGTAGCAAAAAACTTCTAATACAGGTAATGCGGGCTGGTCGGCAGATGATGGTTGAAGCGATCACTATAGCAAAAATCTTCTGACACCAGTATTGCTGACTGGTCGGCAGGTGATGGTTCAAGCGATCACTGTACCAAAAACCATCTAATACCAGTAATGTTTTCTGGTCGGCAGGTGATGGCTGAAGCGATCACTGTAGCAAAAACCTTCTAATACCAGTAATGCTGACTAGTCGGCAGGTGATGGTTGAAACGATCACTAGAGCAAAAACGTTCTATAACCAGTATTGCTGGCTGGTCGGCAGGTGATGGTTGAAGTGATCACTATAGCAAAAACCTTCTAATACCAGTATTGATGGCTGGTCGGCAGGTAATGGCTGAAGCGATCACTATAGCAAAAACCTTCTAATACCAGTATTTCTGGCTGGTCGGTAGATGATGGTTGAAGCGATCACTATTGCAAAAACCTTCTATAACCAGTATTGCTGGCTGGTCGGCAGGTGATGGTTGAAGCGATCACTCTAGCAAAAACCTTCTAATACCAGTAATGCTGGCCGGTAAGCAGGTGATGGCTGAAGCGATCACTATAGCAAAAACCTTCTAATACCAGTATTGCTGGCTGGTCGGCAGGTGATGGTTGGAGCGATCACTATAGCATAAACCTTCTAATACCAGTATTGCTGGCTGGTCGGCAGGTGATGGTTGAAGCGATCACTGTAGCAAAAACCTTCTAATACCAGTAATTCTGGCTGGTCGGCAGGTGTTGGTTGAAGCGGGCAATAGAGCAAAAATCCCCTAATACCACTACTGCTGGCCCCTGTTTTTATCACAACCGAGGTAGATTCTTTCTCCACGTCGATCAGGGGACTGAAGATTGCATAGTAAGACGTTGAATCTGGCTGCCAAATGAAATAAGGTTCGAAACTTAACGGCTGAAAGGTGTGTTTAATCTGACATCCTCTATGGAATAGCCGATTCCTGCAACCATCTCTAAAAAGATGGACATAGGGAGACTTAACGATTAAATGTACGTGACTGCTATGCAATTCAGTCGTATCTACATCCACATCTACATTCATACTCCGCAAGCCACCGAATTGTAGCTGGCGGGCCGGACGTCGTGGCCGAGCGGTTCTAGGCGCTTCAGTCTGGAACCGTGCGACCACTACGGTCGCAGGTTCGAAACCTGCCTCGGGCAAGGGTGTGTGTGATGTCCTTGGGTTAGTTAGGTTTAAGTAGTTCTAAGTTCTAGGGGACTGATGACCTCAGATGTTAAGTCCCATAGAGCTCAGAGCCATTTGAACCATTTTTTTGTAGCTGGCGCGCTGTATCCTGTTCCATTAGTGGTTGTTTCCTTCCTTGTTCCACTCGCAAGTAGAGCGAGAGAGAAACGACTGTCTACCAGGTGCAGAAGTATGAAACCGGAATTTTCCTATAGATGGTGCTAGCCGTCAGTGTAGGGTCCGTGAGACCTAGAGAGCCTGTATAGGGAGAGAGTGGCCAACCGGACGATACGGCGGCCATTTTTCTGCCAAACTGCGGGAGGGACTTTTGAATGGCCAGTAGTGGAGTAGTGGAGTACACACTCACCGAATCAAAAGCAGAAGACGATATGGCGAAATCATTCGTTAAATGCCTTTCTTTACAGCTATAATATACTCATAATAGCCTACTACGTACAGCACAGGAAAATTTGATAAAGTGGCTATAAAAATTATTCGTTACTTGCATTTATCTCCTTTAAAGTTCGTTTACTAGACATATTGCAATGAAAGTAAGGTAAATAAAAAAAATAGTGTATAGCATTTGTTTTGTGTCGGATTTATGTCACCCCTGTTGATTGCGACTGCCCACTGCTTTCGTCTTTCTTCATTGCGAAATCCACCTTCGCCTCTATTGGAACGCCGGCCGTGGTGGCCAAGCGGTTAAAGGCGCTACAGTCTGGAACCGCGCGACCGCTACGGTCGCAGGTTCGAATCCTGCCTCGGGCATGGATGTGTGTGATGTCCTTAGGTTAGTTAGGTTTAAGTAGTTCTAAGTTCTAGGGGACTGATTACCTTAGAAGTTAAGTCCCATAGTGCTCAGAGCCATTTGAACCATTTGAACCTCTATTGGAACAACCAAATGTAGCACAACCTGGCATCGTTTACGAACGTCTGCAAAACGAATTACAGATGTCAAAAACAATTCTTTACAAATACTAACGTGTTTACTTCAAACATGTAGGCCTACCGACTTCACACAAAACGCTTCATTATTTCAACTCGTATTTTAGAACTCAAACGCTAATTATGTACTAAAAACGATATAAAACTAAATCGAACATGCATGCACAACGCATAACAAGTCTCTCAATAATTCAAATACCTTTTAATCGTTTCCAAAAATCCTCTGAACTTCAATTCAACTCAAAAGCACGGCGAACTTAGGAAGCGCAAGACACGTTTGATAGAAAAATTTCGCCAAAGCTAATGAACCAATCACAGGGAACTTCACCTATGGCCACTCTCTCCCTATACAGGCTCTCTAGTGAGACCGCGTCTGCAACGCCATCTGCTTCCTGTAACGGCTGACGACGAATGTTAACGAACAGTATCTCAAGTTCCATACATCGGTATCTGTTTCGAACCCGTAAACATATCGAGTTTTGTGTCTGCGGACAGCATTGGTTTTTCTGTTATCATTTGAAGAATACTAGTGCAGAACTGCATCGAATGCTTGACAAAGCTTTCGGCACATATGCTCTTGGGAAAAAACTGTGTTTAGAGTGGTTCATTTTGACGTGAGAAACGACGCTCGGGAAACCAATGTAAGAGTTTAGAGACAACGAATTGCAGACCTTATTGGATGAAGATGGTAGTCAAACTCAACAGGAACTAGCGGAACAAATGAATGCCGTTTCTCTTCGGTTGAAAGCTGTGGGAAGGGTGCAGAAAGTTGGAAAATGTGTTCCGCACGAACTGACTGAAAGACAGCAAGCATTTCGAAAGACCGCTCGTGAAATGCTGTTCGCCAGGTACAAAAGAAAGTCGTTCCTCCATCGAATAGTGACAGGTGATGAAAAATGGATATATTTCTAGACTCCTAATAGTTGTAAATCATGGGCGAATCCAGGCAAACCATCGACATCCACTGCAAGACCGAATTGCTTTGGAAAGAAGACAATGCTCTGTGTTTGGTGGGATCAGAAGGGTGTCCTCTATTTCGAGCTGCTAAAACCTGGTCGAACCATTAACACTGATCGCTGGCAACAGCAAACGATCATTTTAAATCGAGCATTACTTGAAAAACGACCGGAATATGGAAAAAGGCAATACAAAGTCATATTGCTCCACGGTAACATTCCCAAAACACACAGCAAAACAGGTCATGGGAAAGATCGAGGAGTTCAGTTGGGAAACACTAAGGCATGCGGCTTATTCTCCGTACTCGGTCCGTCCGATTATCGTCTGTTTACATCACTGGGACACACTCTCAGTGAACAACGCTTCAATTCGTATGAAAATGTAATGAAATTGCTCGCTGACTGATTCGCTTCAAAAGAAGAACTGTTTTTTTATCGTGGCATTCGTAGCTTGCCGGTCAGGTGGGAGAAATGTATAAATAATAATGGAAAAAATTTGGAATAAAAATGGTTTATCACTTTATCTATTACTGCAACCACATGCCGGTTTCATACTTCTACACCTGGTATAAGCCTCTCACTAATAGCATCTTCGTGGTCCTTACTCGATATGCACGTTGACGGCAGTAAAATAGCTCTGTAGTTAGGTCCAGGTGCTGGTTCTCTAATTTTCTCAATAGTGTTCCTCGAAAAGAACGTCGCTACCGGTGACATATATACCAGCCCGCCATTGAATCGCTTCGATGTCTTATTTTAATCTGTCCTGGTGCGGATCCCAAACGCTCGCAACAGCACTCAGCAACGAGTTGCACAAGTGTCCTACAGGTGCTCTTATCAGATGAACCACACTCTCCCAAAATCCCTCCAATAAATCCAAGTCGCCAACCGCCTTCCCTATTACAATCCTTACATGCTCGTTCTACATCTACATCTACATCTACATGGTTACTCTGCGATTCACAATTAAGTGCATGGCAGAGGTTTCATCGAACCACCTTCAAGCTATTTCTCTAAGGGCCCACACTCTAGCGGCGCGCTGAAAAAACGGGCACTTATCTTTCTGTTCATCATGATGATCGTTTCTCGCCATGTAGGCAAGCGCCAGTAAAATACACTACTGGCCATTAAAATTGCTACACCAAGAAGAAATGCAGATGATAAACGGGTATTCATTGGACAAATATATTATACTAGAACTGATATGTGATTACATTTTCACGCAATTTGGGTGCATAGATCCTGAGAAATCACTACCCAGAACAAACACCTCTGGCCGTAATAACGGCCTTGATACGCCAGGACATTGAGTCAAACAGAGCTTGGATGGCGCGTACAGGTACAGCTGACCATGCAGCTTCAACACGATACCACAGTTCATCAAGAGTAGTGACTGGCGTATTGTGACGAGCCAGTTGCTCGGCCACCATTGACCAGACGTATTCAATTGGTAAGAGAGCTGGAGAATGTGCTGGCGAAAGCAGCAGTCTAACATTTTGTGTATCCAGAAAGGCCCCTACAGGACCTGCAACTTGTGGTCGTGCATTATCCTGCTGAAATGTAGGGTTTCGCAGGGATCGAATAAAGGGTAGAGCCACGAGTCGTAACACATCTGAAATCTAACGTCCGCTGTTCAAATTGCCGTCAATGCGAACAAGAGGTGGCCGAGACGTGTAACCAATGGCACCCCATACCATCACGCCAGGTGATACGCCAGTATGGCGATGACGAATACACGCTTCGAATGTGCGTTCACCGCAGTGTCGCCAAACACGGATGCGACCATCATGATGCTGTAAACAGAACCTGGATCCATCCGAATAAATGACCTTTTACCATTCGTGCAGCCAGGTTCGTCGTTGAGTACACCATCGCAGGCGCTCCTGTCTGTGATGCAGCGTCAAGGGTAACCGCAGCCACTGTCTCCGAGCTGATAGTCCATGCTGCTGCAAATGTCGTCGAACTGTTCGTGTAGAAGGTTGTTGTCTTGCAGACGTCCCCATCAGTTGACTCAGGGATCACGACGTGGCCACACGATCCGTTACAGCCATGCGGATAAGATGCCTGTCATCTCGACTGCTAGTAATACGAGACCGTTCGGATCCAGCACGGCGTTCCGTATTACCCTCCTGAACCCACCGATTCCATATTCTGGTAACAGTCATTGGATATCGACCAACGCGAGCAGCAATGTCGCGATACGATAAACCGCAATCGCGATAGGCTGCAATCCGACCTTTATCAAAGTCGGAAACGTGATGGTTCGCATTTCTGCTCCTTACACGAGGCATCACAACAACGTTTCAGCAGGCAAGGCCGGACAACTGCCGTTTGTTTATGAGAAATCGGTTGCAAACTTTCCTCATGTCAGCACGTTGTAGGTGTCGCCACCGGTGCCAACCTTGTGTGCGTGCTCTGAAAAGCTAATCATTTGCATATCACAGCATCTTCTTCCTGTCGGTTAAATTTCGCGTCTGTAGCACGTCATCTTGGTGTAGCAATTTTAATGGCCAGTAGTGTAACACTGGATCCCATATGTCTTCCCTGCCATCCCTTGTTTGTCCTTGTATCACGTCATCAGTGAAGTCGCCAAACATCACACTTGCTAGTTGGTAGGCTCTAAATCGGCCGCGGTCCATTAGTATACGTCGGACCCGAGTGTCGCCACTATCAGTGATTTCTGACCGAGCGCCGCCACACGGCAGGTCTAGTCTAGAGAGACACTCCCTAGCACTCGCCCCAGTTGTACTGCCGACTTTGCTAGCGATGGTTCACTGTCTACATGCGCTCTCATTTTCGGAGACGACAGTTTAGCATAGCCTTCAGCTACGTCATTTGCTACGACCTAGCAAGGCGCCATATTGAGTTACTATGTCTTCTGAACTGATAATATTGTGACTCATGTACTGTCAAGAGCGACGTTCATCATTAATGGATTAAAGTTAAGTATCAAACTAATTATGTCCGCTTTCTGAATTCTAATTCCTTGTCATGTTCCAGACCTCACGTCAGTATAGTTCTTCCCTCCTCAAGCCAGCCTGCGTGAGCTAAAACGCGTGCATTTCGGCCTCCACTAGTAACACGGTGTTGGCTCTTCTGCCAACACAACAGTTTACATGACCACCATCTACAGCACTCCAATGCGAAAAGTGCGCTCTTTCAAGTTGGTGACTAACATTTCTTGTCCTGTGAGTTTCAAACGGACACTTTGCGAATTTTATCATGAGGAGAAAATCAGAGAAGAAGGGGGGGGGCGGTGTAGGGAGGCGGTGAGGAGGGGCAGGGAGAGAGAGAGAGAGAGAGAGAGAGAGAGAGAGAGAGAGATAGAGAGAGAGAGAGAGACCCACCAGGGTAGCAGAGAGCGCTAACGCGCTGCTTCCTGGACTCGGGTAGGCGCGCCGACCACGAATCGAATCTGCCCGGCGGATTCACGACGCAGGGCCGGTGTGCTAGCCAGCCTGGGTTTTTAGGCGTTTTTCCACATCCCGCTAGGTGAATACCGGGCTGGTCCCCAAGTTCCGCCTCAATTACACGACTCGCAGACACTTGAAACACGTCCGCACTATTTCACGATTTACAATAGACGCAGACAGTTGGAGTACACTGATTCCATCCTGGGGATACGGGGTGGCGGCAGGAAGGGCATCCAGCCATCCCTAAAACTAACATTGCCAAATCCGTTGTAACCACGCCGACCCTGCGATCGCTGCGGGACTATGGCGTAAGCGAAAGAAATAAAGAGAGAGGGAGGGAGGGAGAATGATAGTGGTACGAGAAGCACGCTCCGCTGTAGATGTAGGCAGCACGGTAGATCTGTCGCACCGGTCGCAGGCTTCATCCAGCTGGCGCGAGAGAGGGTGCAGACAGGCGGCGAGTGGCCGGACACTTGCGGCGCGTTCTATCGCGCAGGCCGGGGCCGCCTATCTGGCAGGTTGTCGCCGCGGCTGCAGCGGAGGCCGGGCTGGGGAGAGCGCCGCCGCTGCCGCGGCTGCGGCTGGCGCGGTATTTTTAACCGCCCTTATATTTACGCTATTCGGGCCCAGGCGCGGCGGGCGGAGGCGCTGCTGCAGCGCGAAAGACGAAGGCGCTCGCTGCCCGCCTGTGATGTGGGCCTGTCTGCCTCTGCGTTCCTCTTCGCCGCCACGGAAAACGTGTAGCAGCCGGCGGGGCCCCAGTCGGCCATCCTCAAGCGCACGTCGCCTCTAGAGCTAGACGAGCACTCCACTCTACTTCTTCACGACGAACACGACACATAACAATCTTCCACTTAGGCTTTAATACACTACTGGCCATTAAAATTGCCTGGTGAAGCGTTGTTGAGATGCCTCGTGTAATGAGGAGAAATGCGTACCATCACGTTTCCGACTTTGATAAAGGTCGGATTGTAGCATATCGCGATTGTGGTTTATCGTATCGCGACATTGCTCCTCGCGTTGGTCGAGATCTAATGACTGTTAGTAGAATATGGAATCGGTGGGTTCAAGAGGGTAATACGTAACGCCGTGCTGGATCCCAACGGTCTCGTATCACTAGCAGTCGAGATGACAGGCATTTATACGCATGGCTGTAACGGATCGTACAGCCACGTCTCGGTCCCTGAGTCAAGAGATGGGGACGTTCGCAAGACAACAACCATCTGCACGAACAGTTCGACGACGTTTGCAGCAGCATGGACTGTCAGCTCGGAGACCATGGCTGCGGTAACCCTTGACGCTGCATGACAGGTAGGAGCGCCTGCGATGGTGTACTCAACAACGAACCTGGGTGCACGAATGGCAAAACGTCATTTTTTTCGGATGGATCCAGGTTCTGTTTACAGCATCATGATGGTCGCATCCGTGTAGGGCGACATCGCGGTGAACGCACATTGGAAGCGTTTATTCGTCATCGCCATACTAGCATGTCACCTGGCGTGATGGTATGGGGTGCCATTGGTTACGCGTCTCGGTCACCTCTTGTTCGCATTGACGGCATTTTGAACAGTGGACGTTACATTTCAGATGTGTTACGACCCGTGGCTCTCCCCTTCATTCGATTCTTGCGAATCCCTACATTTCAGCAGGATAATGCACGACCGCATGTTGCAGGTCCTGTACGGGCCTTTCTGGATACAGAAAATGTTGACTGCTGCCCTGACCAGCATATTCTCCAGATCTCTCACCAATTGAAAACGTCTGATCAATGGTGGCCGAGCAACTGGCTCGTCACAATACGCCAGTCACTACTCTTGATGAACTGTGGTATCGTGTTGAAGCTGCATGGGCAGCTGTACCTGTACACGCCATCCAAGCTCTGTTTGACTTAATGCCCAGGCGTATCAAGGCCGTTATTACGGCCAGAGGTGGTTGTTCTGGGTACTGATTTCTCAGGATCTATGCACCCAAATTGCGTGAAAATGTAATCACATGTCAGTTCTAGAATAATATATTTGTCCAATTAATACCCGTTATCATCTGCATTTCTTTTTGGTGTAGCAATTTTAATAGCCAGTAGTGTACTTATAAAGATTTCTTCTCAGTTGCTGAACTAACTGAAGAGCCAGAGAAACTGGTACACCTGCCTAATATCGTCTAGGACACCTGCGACCACGCAGAAGTGCCGCAGCACCACGTGGCATGGACCCGACTAATGTCTCAAGTAGTGCTGGAGGGAATTGACACCATGAATTCTGCAGGGCTGTCAATAAATCCGTAAGAGTACGAACGGGGGGAGATCTCTTCTGAACAGCACGTTGTAAGGCATCCCAAATACGATCAATAATGTTCGTATCTGGAGAGTTTGGTGGCTAGCGGAAGTGTTTAAACTCAGAAGAGTGTTCTTGGAGCCACTCTGTAGCAATTCTACACATATGGCGTATCGCATTATGCTGCTGGATTGCGCAAGTCCGTCGGCATTTACAATTGACATTAATGGATGCAGGTGATCAGGCTTATGTACGTGTCACCTAAAGAGTTGTATCTAGACGTATCAGGACTCGCGTATCACTCCAACTGCGCACCCCCCACAACATTACAGAGCCTCCACCAGCTTGAATAATCCCCTGATGACAAGCAGGTTCCATGGATTCATGAGGCTGTCACGTCCATCCGCTCGATACAATTTGAAACGAGACTCATTCGACCAGGCAACATATTTCCGGTCATCAACAGTCCAATGTCGGTATTGACAAGCCTACGAGAGCCGTAAAGCTTTGTGTCGTGCAGTCATCAAGGGGTACGAATGGGCCTTCGGCTTCGGAAGCGCACATCATTGATGTTTCACTGAAAGGTTCGCACGCAGACACTTGTTGACGCCCCAGCATTGAAATCTACAGCAACTTCCGTAAGTGTTGCACTTCCGTCACGTTGAACGATTCTCTCCAGTCGTCGTTGGTCCCGTTGTTGCAGGATTTTTTTCCGGCCGCACCGATGTCGGAGATTTCATGTTTTACCGGATTCCTATTGTTTGCGGTCCACTTGTGAAATGGTCGTACGGGAAAATTCTCAAACAGGGTTCAAATGGCTGTAAGCACCGTGGGACTTATCATCTGAGGTCATCAGTCCCCTAGACTTAGAACAAGTTAAACCTAAATAACCTAAGGACGACACACACATTCACGCCCGAGGCAGGATTCGAACCTGCGACCGTAGCAGCAGCGCGGTTCCAGACTGAAGCGCCTAGAACCGCTCGGCCGCAGCGGCCGGCGGAAAATTCCCCTTCCTCGCTACCTCGGAGATGCTGTGTCCATCATTTGTGCGCCGACTATATAACACCACGTTGAAACTCACTTAAATCTTGATAACCTGCCGTAATAGCAGCAGTAACCGATCCAACAACTGCGACAGACACTTATATAGGCGTTGCCGACCGCAGCGCCGTATCTCTGTAATGGAATACGCATACCTACACCAGTTTCTTTGGCACTTGGCTGTAGTTACGGGCTTAAAAGTCATTTTCGAGCGTTTACCCACAGCAGCGTGTCACGGGCGAGAGAGTCGCAGCATACTAACACGCTGTATGTCTCTTAATGATTGTTTACCTTTCTGATTCTACTCCATCTACTACGTTAAAGTTATTATCTGAAGGTTGCACGAAACAAAGCTCAACTTTCTGCATGGATGAAATACACCTATCCACCACTGACAGTAGGAATGAATTTACCTCAGACTGCAACTAAATGACCTTCAATTTTAGTGTAACATAATCTGTTTCCAGGCTTCTATTGTCTACAGATGTACCTCTTCACATCAAAGAACTACAGTAACCCAGTGCATACATAATACAGTTGCGTTGCTGGTTGATTATGTGTTAGCTTCCATTACTTCATCTGGTCGTGAGAATTATTAATCCCATTACGTTCACATCCCCCAGACTTTCATAAAATTACACTTTCGTATAGACATAGTCAATAAGTATTTGTAAAGTCGTATTGTAAGTAAGGTTTACAATAATAATACAATTTGCAACGCGGTATTAAGACACCGTACTAGTGGGATCTTCTAGTCAATCTCGTTCCTTCGTATGTCTAGTTTTACGCTGTCGCTCCTCCTAATAAATACTATCCTGCGGGCGCCGCCTTTTCTCCTGCTTTGTGGCGGAGGGCACTCCGAGTACCACTGTCCCACCTCCCCCCTCCGTGCACAACCGCCGCCCTTTGAGTCCAGCTTACTGTTGTAGCAATGGGAACTCACATATTGGCACCAGGCAGTACCAGGCTTTGCTCTTGCTTTCAAGCTTAATTTGACCTAGTTATGAATAAGATAGCACATATAATGGAGCACGCAATACTAGAAACACGAGAATTATGCAAAGGGTGTCAGACCCCTGGCCCGCGAGCCGCATGCGCCCCAAAGCAAGTATCAGTGCGGCCCAAAAAGTGAACATATATCACACGATCGTTTATATATAAAATTCCCTTTGTTAAATTTATGATAGCCGGCCGGGGTGGCCGAGCGGTTCTAGGCGCTACAGTCTGGAACCGCGCGACCGCTACGGTCGCAAGTTCGAATCCTGCCTCGGGCATAGGTGTGTGTGATGTCCTTAGCTTAGTTAGGTTTAAGTAGCTCTAAGCTCTAGGGGACTGATGACCTCAGAAGTTAAGTCCCATAGAGCTCAGAGCCATTTGAACAATTTTAAATTTATGATAAATTGAATATTTTCCATTTGAAACTCCTGTCACATAATGCTATTTTCTCAGTGGTCCATACTTTTTTTTTTTTTTTTTTTTTTGCTCAGGGTGATTGTTGGTGTTGAGTATGACTATATTATATATGGACGCCCGCCCGGTTAGCCGTGCGGTCTAACGCACGGCCAAGGAGCGCCTGGTCCCCGGCACGAATCCGTCCAGCGGATTTGTGTCGAGGTCCGGTGAGCCGGCCAGTCTGTGGATGGTTTTTAGGCGGTTTTCAATCTGCCTCAGCGAATGCGACCGTAGCTACACCATCTCGGCGATTGCTGTGCAAACAAGTTCTCCACGTGCGAGTACACCACCATTACCACGCAAACATAGGGGTTATACTCGTCTGGTGCGAGACGTTCCCGGAGGGGGGGGGGGGGGGGCACTGGGGGCCGAACCGCATAGTAACCCTGAAAGAGTGGTTCGGTGTGGGGTGGCGGAGGTTTGAAGTGGACTGCGGTAGTCGTCGTGGGGTTGTGGACCACTGCGGCTGCGGCGGGGATGGAGCCTCTACGTAGTTTCTAGGCCCCCGGTTAACATACAATATATACAATATTATAGGTTTGTTTATAAATAAATAAATCTTCTGCTACCAGTCACGATTTTTCTTTATTTTACTGTTCGCACGACGCGTTTCGAGAAATAAATCCCATTTTCAAGCGCGTTTTCTTGATGTGTGTTAAGCCATTTCTTTTGATGTTGTCAGTGTGTGTGAGTCTGCTTCATTTTGTTGACTTTTAATGTAATACATAAGAAACGCGATTTTTTGTTGGGTATCAATTCTTTCTGTGAGGTTAGTGGCTAAAGTTAGAGAACAATTTGTACTTACAGTTTTCTAATGGTCCATTTGTGTAGAGTCTCTCACACACTTAACATCACACACAACTTGTACACTTTACACATCGAAAATATCTTATATGAACAAAACAGTTACAAAGATCTTCTTATAGGTAAGTCACGGAGATAACATTATAGGTCTTACACAGATTATGATATATTGATTGCCTCTTCGTCTCTGGTGAAAAATGATGGAGCCATGTTTCATCACCTGTCACAATTCTTCCAAGAAATTCACCTCCACCATTCTCGTACTGTTCCAAAAATTCGCTGCATACCGTTTTTCTTGTTTCTGCGGTTTTTTCACGCAGTACTGCTTGTCTATTAGCACTGCCAACTCTATGGAAACGCCGCTGCTCTCGGTCGTTAAGTGAAGGCCGTCAACCACTGTGTTGTCTGTGGTGAGAGGTAATGCCTGAAATTTGGCATTCTCGGCACGCACTTGACACTGCGGATCTCGGAATATTGAATTTGGTAACGACGTCTCACGCGCCTAGCTGCAGCTACCACTCCGCGTTCAAAGTCTGTTAATCCCGTCGAGCAGCCGTAATCACGTCGTCAACCTTTTTACACGAATCACTGGAGCACAACGACAGGTTCTCAAATGCACTGACCCCATTATACGCTACTGGCCATTAAAATTACTACACCACGAAGATGACGCGCTACAGACGCGAAATTTAACCGGCAGGACGAAGATGCTGTGATATGCAAGTGATTAGCTTTTCAGAACATTCATATAAAATTGGCGCAGGTGGCGACACCTACAACGTGCTGACATGAGGAAAGTTGCAAACCGATGTCTCATACACAAACAGCAGTTGACCGGCGTTGCCTGGTGAAACGTTGTTGTGATGCCTCGTGTAAGGAGGAGAAATGCGTACCATCACGTTTCCGACTTTGATAAAGGTCGGATTGTACCCTATCGCGATTGCGGTTTATCGTATCGCGACATTGCTGCTCGCGTTGGGCGAGATCTAATGAGTGTTAGCAGAATATGGAATCGGTGGGTTCAGGAGGGTAATACGGAACGCCGTGCTGGATCCCAACGGTCTCGTATCACTAGCAGTCGAGATGACAGGCATCTTATCCGCATGGCTGTAACGGATCGTGCACCCACGTCTCGATCGCTGAGTCAACAGATGGGGACGTTTACAAGACAGCAACCATCTGCACGAACAGATCGACGACGTTTGCAGCAGCATGGACTATCAGCTCGGAGACCATGGCTGCGGTTACCCTTGACGCTGTATCACAGACAGGAACGCCTGCGATAGTGTACTCAACGACGAAACCGGGTGCACGAATAGCAAAACGTCATTTTTTCGGATGACTCCAGGTTTTCTTTACAGCATCATGATGGTCACATGCGTGTTTGCCGACTTCGCGGTGAACGCACATAGGAAGCGTGTATTCGCCGTCGCCATACTGGCGTATCACCTGGCGTGATGGTATGGGGTGCCATTGGTTACACGTATCGGTCACCTCTTGTTCGCATTGACGGTACGAAATGGCTCTGAGCACTATGGGACTCAACTGCTGAGGTCATTAGTCCCCTAGAACTTAGAACTAGTTAAACCAAACTAACCTAAGGACATCACACACATCCATGCCCGAGGCAGGATTCGAACCTGCGACCGTAGCGGTCTCGCGGTTCCAGACTGCAGCGCCAGAACCGCGCGGCCACTTCGGCCGGCATTGATGGTACGTTGAACAGTGGACGTTACATTTCAGATGTGGTACGACCCGTGGCTCTACCCTTCATTCGATCCCTGCGAAACCCTACATTTCAGCAGGATAATGCACGACCACAAGTTGCAGGTCCTGTACGGGCCTTTCTGGATACAGAAAATGTTCGACTGCTATCTGGGCAGCACATTCTCCAGATATCTCACCAATTGAAAACGTCCGGTCATTGATGGCTGTGCAACTGGCTCGTCACAATACGCCAGTCACTACTCTTGGTGATCTGTGGTATCGTGTTGAAGCTGCATGGACAGCTGTACCATCCAAGCTCTGTTTGACTCAATGCCCAGGCGTATCAAGGCCGTTATTACGGCCAGAGGTGGTTGTTCCGTGTACTGATTTCTCGGGATCCGTACCCAAATTGTATGAAAATGTTCACATGTCAGTTCTAGCATAATATATTTGTCCTATGAATTCACGTTTATCATCTGCATTTCTTCTTGGTGTAGCAATTTTAGTGGCCAGTAGTGTACCCGATACTACCGCCATCTCTATATGTGCATATCGCTATCCCGTGACTTTTGCCACGGACCCAGGAGTGGACCCAGTGCGGGTGATTGGGGGGCGTGGGTGGCTCACACCGCATAGGGGGCTGGCAGGGGGAGAGGAGGGGCGAACCCCCCCTCTCGCGCCGCCCACATGTGTCCCCCCCCCTCCCCCGCCATCCTCCGCTCCCCTCCCCCGCCGTGCAGTATGGACCACTCTGGTCGGCGCTGCGCGCCGCCCCGGCCATTAACATAGCTGGGCGGCAGCGGCTGGGCGCGATGACAGGCCGACGCGCCGCATAGACTTGCAAATGACGGCCAGCCCGATAGCATCGGCCCGATCGACGCCCCGCCATAGCGCCGCCGATTAATAAACATTAATTTAAATTTCGGGCCCCTCTTCTGTGCTCTCGAGGTGGGGACTTCCCGGCCGACGTCTCGCCGCCCGCCGCGCTAATTAGGACGCCAGCACGCCCCTGTCCCGAGGTCGCGCCGTTTGCGGGGGACGGCCGCACCGGCAGACTCGTTTGCCGATGTAACGAGAACTGTGGGATTCTGCGAAAACGTCACCTCAGACTTGCGGTTACGTTATTTTGGTTGCAACTCGGTCCACAGCGATCGCAGTTCGTCTGAATGACGACATGTTTCCACTTTAGTTCACTTGGCGAGGATGAAAAATCAGCCAACCAGTGTGCAGGTAAAACTTTATTGGAGTCCTTGACCAAGGTTTTAACACTTTTAAAGTTGTGTGAGTTGGCAGAAGAGCCAACACCGTGTTACGAATGGATGCTGAAATGCACGCGTTTTAGCTCACGCTGGCTGGCGTGAGGAGGGAAGAATTATACTGACGTGAGGTCTGGAACATGACAAGGAATTAGAATTCAGAAAGCGGACGTAATTAGTTTGATACTTAACTTTAATCCATTAATGATGAACGTCGCTCTTGACGGTACATGATTCACAATATTGTCTGTTCAGAATACATTCTTGAAGAATATGGCGCCTTGCTAGGTCGTAGCAAAAGACGTAGCTGAAGGCTATGCTAAACTGTCGTCTCTGCAAATGAAAGCGTATGTAGTCAGTGAACCATTGCTAGCAAAGTCGGCTGTACAACTGGGGCGAGTGCTAGGGAGCCTCTTTAGATTAGACCTGCCGTGTGGCGGCGCTCGGTCTGCAATCACTGATAGTGGCGACACGCGGGTCCGACATATACTAACGGGCCGCGGCCGATTTAGAGCCTACCAACTAGCAGCTGTGGTATCTGGCGGTGACACCATAAATTGACTTCTGCAGAAGGTGTAATTAATTTTAAAAGTTACATTAACGGTTACAAACAAGCCATGACAAGCGTATATCTGAGTAGTTGAATTGTTGATCTCGCGTTTGTGAGAAGGATGAGCGTTGTATCGAAGGTCCGATGTTCAAACTCCGCAGATGTCAGTTTTGATTTTTAACTCTTTACGGGGGAATCTGTTATGTGGGAGAATATTTTCCTGACGTGGAAAGGACTTTTGAGAGTTTGTCGCAATGTTCTTCGGGCAGCCTACTTTCACTTCGTTAGCTGAATGCTAATAAAATACAGACTGGCAATGGCAAGGAAAGAGTTTCTGAAGAAGAGAAATTTGTTAACATCGAGTATAGATTTAAGTGTCAGGAAGTCGTTTCTGAAAGTATTTGTATGGAGTGTAGCCATGTATGGAAGTGAAACATCGACGATGAATAGTGTGGACAAAGGAGAATAGAAGTTTTCGAAATGTGGTGCTACAGAAGAATGCTGAAGAATAGATGGGTAGATCACATAACTGACGAGGAGGTATTGAATAGAATTGGGGAGAAGAGGAGATTGTGGCACAACTTGACTAGAAGAAGGGATCGGTTGGTAGGGCATCGAGGGATCACAAATTTAGCGTTGGAGGGCAGCATGGAGGGTAAAAATCGTAGAGGGAGACCAAGAGATGAATACACTAAGCAGATTCAGAAGGATGTACTGGGAGATGAAGAAGCTTGCACAGGATAGAGTAGCATGGAGAGCTGCATCAAACCAGTCTCAGGGTTGAAGATCATAACAACAACAACAACAAGATCGTTTCCACGTCGAGTTCTCTTTACAGATGAATGTAGGTTCACAAGGGATTATGTTCTGAATGCTCGAAATAGCCATGTCTGGGTGGACGAAAACCGTCTTTCCACCCATGTTCAGGGTTTTCAAGACAGGTTTGGAATGAACGTATGGGCGGGTATTCTGGACGGTCATGTGATTGGACCATACCTCCTTCCATCCAACCTCACGGGTCCCACATACTTAGTCTTCCTACGACACGCAATGGACCCGTTCTTGTAAGCTGTGCCATTGAATGTCCGTCAGGAAATGTGATTTCGGCATGATGGAGCACCACCTCACATTTCATTGGCTGTCCGGAGACATCTCAACAGACGGTATGGTGAGATGAATAGGCCGTGGTGGTACAACCGCTTGGCTGGCACGATCGCCGGACTTAACCCCTATGGACTACTTCTTGTGGGGTCGTATGAAGAGCCTAGTTTATGAGACACCTGTAGAGACAGAGGAAGATCTGCGGGCACGAATTCTGTCCGCTGCACAAGACACTGAAGAGAACCCAGGTGGGATGGAGATAGTGTACCAGAGCGTGCTTGGGAGGTGCAATGTGTGTAACAACGTTGCTAGTCGCCACATCTAGCTGCTGTTGTAATGTATCGGTACGTTGGGGCTGGTGCCGTAGAGGCTGGGTTCTTGTTGTTGTCGACTAATGTAAACCATAAGGTGTAAGTTGTAATGCAGATGCGTAAGTAATAAAGGAACGAGTCAGTATTCTTTTCAAATGGATTGCAACAATTGTACTGGGTCACGCCTAAGTACTGGGTGATCAAAGTCAGTATAAATTTGAAAACTTAATAAACCACGGAATAATGTAGACAGAGAGGTAAAAATTGACACACATGCTTGGAATGACAAGTGGTTTTATTAGAACCAAAATGCAGGATGGCCCTTCACACCATATTGCTAGACGCGTGAAAGATCTCTTGCGCGCGTCGTTTGGTGATGATCGTGTGCTCAGCCGCCACTTTCGTCATGCTTGGCCTCTCAGGTCCCCAGAGCTCAGTGCGTGCGATTATTGGCTTTGGGGTTACCTGAAGTCGCAAGTGTATCGTGATCGACCGACATCTCAAGGGATGCTGAAAGACAACATCCGACGCCAATGTCTCACCATAACTCCGGACATGCTTTACAGTGCTGTTCACAACATTATTCCTCGACTACAGCTATTGTTGAGGAATGATGGTGGATATATTGAGCATTTCCTATGAAGAACATCATCTTTGCTTTGTCTTACTTTGTTATGCTAATTATTGCTATTCTGATCAGATGAAGCGCCATCTGTCGGACATTTCTTGAACTTTTGTATTTTTTGGTTCTAATAAAACCCCATGTCATTCCAGGCATGTGTGTCAATTTGTACCTCTCTATATACATTATTCCGTGATTTATTCAGTTTTCAAATTTATACTGACTTTTTGATCACCCGGTACATTCCTCACGTGGGTGTGGATGACATAATCATCTGCATTGAAACTATCGTAGAACGGAAACGATACGTTTCCGGTAATGGGTTCCTGTTCAACATGTTACAACCCTGATCGTTGACAAACATGTCAATGGTGGATACATGTACGATGATAATCAACATCCTACCATTTCTACTAGCTGCTTCATTTTATTTTATTTTTCTTCTTCTTTCGTTTCACGCTCTTTGTGGTTCGCTGGATCAATCATTTCTTTGTGCGTTGTTCTTTTCTTAGGGCCCAGTATTTCTTCACTCTTTCTGATCTTCTTCTCCTCTCTTCTTCCGAGATGAAGGATTTGGACTTTTGTGTGGATTTGTCTTGGAACCTTATGTTTTCATCTTTAGTAATTAATTTAGCAGTTCGATCAATAAGTGAATTTTCTGAAATCTTTAATTCCACTAGGTCTTTCTCAGTTTCTTTAAACCAGTTGGGCTTCGTTTTTCGGTTACGGAAGAAGTCAAAGATTTGTTTAGTTAATCTGTTGGAATTCATCCTGAGAAGATGACCATAAAAATTTATTCTCCTTTTTCGCATAGAATCTGAAAGTTTTTCAATTTTCTTGTAGAGAGTTTCATTTTTGATGTATATAATCTTATTGGCTTGAAATTTTGGCCCAATGGTTTTTCTTAAAATTTTTCTTTCCTTTACCTCAAGTTTCTCCATTTGGCCTTTGAAATTCATGTTAAGTGTTTCTGCTGCATACAGTGCTTCTGACTTAATCACTGTCTTGTAATGTATAATTTTGGACCCCCATGAAAGGGATTTTTTGTTGTATGTTTTTTTTGTTAGTTGGAAGGCCAATTCAAGTTTATTTTTTCTGGATTCCATTGCTTTGCTTTCCCCAGCATTCCAACTAATCCATTCTCCGAGATATTTGAATTCTTTTACTATTTCAGTCTTCTGATCTTGAACTTTGAGGTATTTACATGAGTGCATGATGTTTGTCAATATCTTAGTTTTTTCAGAGGAGATGTGAAGACCAATTTTAGTTGCTTGTTTCTTTAGTTCAAGGATTTGCTCCCATGCTTCTTCCATTGTTTCAGTAAACAGGGCCATATCATCTGCAAAAGCAATGCAATTTACTTTAAGGTTCTTCTTTTTGCAACCTAGTCTTATACCACTCTTAATATTTGTGTTCCATTCTCTGACTACAAACAGCAACGGTGAGAGCCCATCGCCCTGTCGCACTCCCGTTTTTACACTCCTGGAAATGGAAAAAAGAACACATTGACACCGGTGTGTCAGACCCCCCATACTTGCTCCGGACACTGCGAGAGGGCTGTACAAGCAATGATCACACGCACGGCACAGCGGACACACCAGGAACCGCGGTGTTGGCCGTCGAATGGCGCTAGCTGCGCAGCATTTGTGCACCGCCGCCGTCAGTGTCAGCCAGTTTGCCGTGGCATACGGAGCTCCATCGCAGACTTTAACACTGGTAGCATGCCGCGACAGCGTGGACGTGAACCGTATGTGCAGTTGACGGACTTTGAGCGAGGGCGTATAGTGGGCATGCGGGAGGCCGGGTGGACGTACCGCCGAATTGCTCAACACGTGGGGCGTGAGGTCTCCACAGTACATCGATGTTGTCGCCAGTGGTCGGCGGAAGGTGCACGTGCCCGTCTACCTGGGACCGGACCGCAGCGACGCACGGATGCACGCCAAGACCGTAGGATCCTACGCAGTGCCGTAGGGGACCGCACCGCCACTTCCCAGCAAATTAGGGACACTGTTGCTCCTGGGGTATCGGCGAGGACCATTCGCAACCGTCTCCATGAAGCTGGGCTACGGTCCCGCACACCGTTAGGCCGTCTTCCGCTCACGTCCCAACATCGTGCAGCCCGCCTTCAGTGGTGTCGCGACAGGCGTGAATGGAGGGACGAATGGAGACGTGTCGTCTTCAGCGATGAGAGTCGCTTCTGCCTTGGTGCCAATGATGGTTGTATGCGTGTTTGGCGCCGTGCAGGTGAGCGCCACAATCAGGACTGCATACTACCGAGGCACACAGAGCCAACACCCGGCATCATGGTGTGGGGAGCGATCTCCTACACTGGCCGTACACCACTGGTGATCGTCGAGGGGACACTGAATAGTGCACGGTACATCCAAACCGTCATCGAACCCATCGTTCTACCATTCCTAGACCGGCAAGGGAACTTGCTGTTCCAACAGGACAATGCACGTCCGCATATATCCTGTGCCACCCAACGTGCTCTAGAAGGTGTAAGTCAACTACCCTGGCCAGCAAGATCTCCGGATCTGTCCCCCATTGAGCATGTTTGGGACTGGATGAAGCGTCGTCTCACGCGGTCTGCACGTCCAGCACGAACGCTGGTCCAACTGAGGCGCCAGGTGGAAATGGCATGGCAAGCCGTTCCACAGGACTACATCCAGCATCTCTACGATCGTCTCCATGGGAGAATAGCAGCGTGCATTGCTGCGAAAGGTGGATATACACTGTACTAGTGCCGACATTGTGCATGCTCTGTTGCCTGTGTCTATGTGCCTGTGGTTCTGTCAGTGTGATCATGTGATGTATCTGACCCCAGGAATGTGTCAATAAAGTTTCCCCTTCCTGGGACAATGAATTCACTGTGTTCTTATTTCAATTTCCAGGAGTGTATTTCAAAGGATTCCGATAGTTCGCCCATAAATTTAACTTTCGAAAATGTATTTGTAAGGGTCGCTTTTATAATATTAGTTGTTTTCTTATCCAAACCCATTTCTTCCAGGACTGATAACAGAGATTCTCTATCAATCGAATCATATGCTTTTTTGAAATCAATGAAGGAGATTACGTACGTCTTTGCCCTTGATTTTTGGTATGCCATAATGTTTTTGAGGTTTAGTATTTGTTCCGAACATGATCTACCCTTTCTAAAACCTCCCTGGTAATCCCCGATTTGCGGATCCAATTGCGGCTCTGCCCTGTTCAAAAGGACTTTAGAAGGAATCTTGTACGTTATATCCAGCAGTGATATTCCTCTGTAATTGTTGGGGGTCTGTCTTCAAACCTTTCTTGTGGATAGGGTGGATGAGAGCTGTTCTCCATTCTGCGGGGATCTCTTCTTCTTTCCAGATTTGATCGAAAACACACTTTAGAGATGTAACTGCATTTTTGTTAGCCTTTTTCCATAGTTCGGCCACTATATGATTTTCTCCGGACGCCTTGTTGTTTTTAAGTTCTGAAGTGACCTTCTGTAGTTCTTCAGTCGTCGGTGGTTCTGAATCCGGCTTCTCACGGTTGTTTGGAATGGAGTCAAATTTTTCAAGGATGGGTTCACAATTCAAGAGTTTCTCAAAGTAGCCTGCTAGTATTTTGCAGTTTTCCGTGTTGTTGTGAGCGATGGTCCCATTTACATCTCGAAATTGGAGGGTGGGTGCTTTATATCTTGATAACCTTTGTTTGAAAGTTCTGTAAAAGCTCCTTGTGTTGTTTTTAGCAAATTCTTCATCAATTTGGAGGAGAGTTTTGTTTTCATGTGTCTTCTTAATCCTTTTTATATTTTTATCTACCAGTTTTCTAACTGTAATGAAATTCAGTCTACTTTCTTCTGTTTTCTGTGATTGCCAATTTTTTATTTTATTTTACTTTATTTTATTTTATTTTTTTTGTTATACAGCTTATTTTAAAAACGAGCCTCGTAGACTGTGAGGAAAAAATACCTCGTTACCTGGCTGCCAGTCATTGCCAACGATTTTTTTTCTTCTGGTGTCTTCGCTTAGTACACGCAGACGTAGAGGTGTGCAGTATGTGAGTCGGGGACGTCGAAGGTAAGAGAAGCGTGTGCGACCTTGAGGCTGAACTCAGTGGAGCAGATGCTATGCACGATGCGCGCGCCCGACACGAGGCCGGGCGAGACAATGGCTCGTTGAGGGGTGGGGTGTGTCGGCCGCCATTACCACCGCCAGTCATCGCCGCCGCTGATGATGATGATGTCAACGAACCTCGGCCTTGTCGCCCCTCCCCGGCGCCACGCTGCCGCGCTCACCTGCCTAACTTCTCTCTCTCCCTCTCTCACTGTCTCTGCTCACATTCACTGCCTCCAGTGCTCTCAACGTGCTGCCTGCGACACGTATTTCCGTAATTAGAGAAAAAACAAGAAGTTGAGAAAATGAGACACACAGCAGCACAGTGGTAGCACAGACTAGCAAGTCGGAGGAAGAGCCTTCAGTTCCTCCAGACATTCACATCTAACATTTCCATTGTTTCCCCAAATCGATTTAGGCAAATGTCCTTTGAAAAGGATACGGCCGATATACTTCCCCATCCCTGTCCAGTGCGAGCTTGAGTTGCGTCTGTAACGTATGTCTTTATCCGTACTGTGCACGCCACCTCCCGGTACCTTATGTTGCCTGTGTTGGACTGCGATTTGTAATCTGCTACTGTTTATGATATAAAGGCAAATAAAAACAAATATCGATACGAGTCTTCTTTTTTCTTCCACTTTCGAGGACCTGTACTCGTAGTTTCAGGTGGATCAGTGGGTTACAATACAATTTGTTTCCCCAGATGTAGCTAGTTATGTGTATTCGCCTTCATTTCGCTACAAATAGGTTATTACGGGTCACTTACCATCTTAATACAGCACTGAACTCATACATTATACGAGGGGCGTTTGAAAAGTCCGTGCAAAAATAAAAACTGCTTACGTATATAGCGCAAACCTTTTTTATTTTTCGACATAGTCTCCTCTTAGACTTATACACTGCTTCCAACGCTGTTCTAATTTGTTGATCCCTTCCGAATAATAGGAATTGTCCAAGTCTGCAAAATAGCTATTAGTTGCTGCAATCACCTCCTTGTTTGAGTAAAATCTTTGTACCACGAGCCATTTCTTCAAATTGAGGAACAAATAGTAGTCCGAGGGAGCCATGTCTGGAGAATAGGGGGAGATGTGAAACAACTTGGAATCTTATTTCCATTAATTTTGCGACCACAACTGCTGAGGTGTCTGCTGGTGCATTGTCGTGATGGAAAAGGAATTTTTTGGGGTCCAATCGCCGGCGTTTTTCTTGCAGCTCGGTTTTCAAACTGTCCAATAACGATGAATAATATGCACCTGTAATAGTTTTACCCTTTTCCAGATAGTCGATGAGGATTATCCCTTACGAATCCCGATGGAGAGTCATCATAATCTTTCTGGCTGAAGGAATGGTCTTCGCCTTTTTTGGTCCAGATTCTCCTTTCGTAACACATTGTTTAGATTGCTGTTTGGTCTCAGGAGTATAGTAATGTATCCATGTTTCATCCCAGTGACGAAACGACGCTTAAAGCCCTTCGGATTCCTCCTGAACAGCTGCAAACCATCCTTGCAACACTTCACACGATTCCGATTTTGGTCAAACGTGAGCAAATCGCGGAACCCATTTTGCTGATAGCTTTCTCATGTCCAAATGTTTATGCAAAATGTTATGTATCCATTCATTCAAGATGCCCACAGCACTAGCAACCTCATGTACCTTAACTCTTCTGTTATCCATCACCATGTCATGGGTTTCATCAATGACTTCTGGAGTAGTAACCTCCACAGAGCCACCAGAACGTTCAGCATCACTTGTGCCCATATGGCCGCTCCGAAAATTTCGAAACCAGTTATAAACTGTTGTAATCAAAAGTGCAGAGTCACCGTAATGTTTATCAAGCTTCTCTTTAGTCTCTTGAGCCGTTTTGCCTTTCATAAAGTAATGTTTTATCACCACACGAAATTCTTTTTCGTCCATTTTTTGACAATCACTCGACTTCCTTGATTCACACGAATGTCAAACACAAAGAAATATACCAATATGGCTGAAACTTGGTGTGCATTCTTTCCAAAGATGTTACTAACTAAACATGACCTCGATACGCGCCGATGGTGCCATCTTTCGGACTTTGCACAGACTTTTCAAACGCCCCTCGTAAACAATCAGAAAGCTACTCTCAAGATGTTCCAGCAGAAAGAGCACTAAGGGACGTTGTAAATATACATGTATATTACTGAAAAGCATACAAATAAAAACAAAACGAAGAACAGTCTAGAGATCGTGCAAACGTACAATTACAGTGGCTCGTGTGACGTGAGGTGGTGGGTAGTTCCGGAACCGCTACCATTTCCATGGCAAAAGGTGTGTGCGAAGAATGACTGCAGGTAAGCGAGCATAGACGCTCCAAATTCTCTAAACTTCTAGCAGTGGGTATTTAGTGAGATGTATGTGGAAGGAAACTATATTTTGCTCGACTATTCTTGGAAGGTACAGTCTCGAAACTTCATTAGAAAATTTCCAGTCAATCTATTCCTAACATGATTAAAAGATCTGCTGATTATAGGAGACATTAATCATTTGATACAGTTACAAATGACGATTCAAAACTTTTTATCCGACCACCCGTTGCTTCCTACCTTTCCCTTCCAACATTAAATCCATTGTTACTAGCATCCCATGAAAAGTGGACTAGAATGAAACTGGAAGAGTTCGTATATTAGGTAAAAGATTCTCGTATTTTCCGACGTCGTAATACTCAAGTCCAGAGTACCTTTTATACCTAATGCACTTAATAAATTTCATTCCTAACGTGTGAATCTAGACTATCTATAGATTACATCTACGGGCATAACACATGCTTCATTGCGCTCAAAACATTTTGCAGTCACATTTTCTTTAGATGTAAGGATGTGTAAACGTCACTGAGTTCCAAATCTAGTGAATATTTTGTACTCTCCTACAATCCATAAAGTAGATTTCACAATTATTCCCTCGCCAAAGCACCTTTTATTAGTCTCGCTAGAGATGCTTTGGTTTTTTCCTCTTCCCCCCCCCCCCCCCCCCCGTTGTTGATCGCATCCCTATCTTTTACTTCCAGTTCGTGAAGACTACTTTCTCAGTAGTCACCAGTTACTGCTTTAGCCCTCGTGAAGATAACGAATAAGCAGAATCCCTTTTGCATTCGAAAGAAACAGTCATGCGCGGCAGATGAAATCGACTTTGTTTTGGTGTCGGAGAATCGGTCCCTTTTCAGTGATTTCGCTTTTGTTTCCCATCTGATGTAGAGTTGTGGACCGGCATCACATCGCGTGCTTATTGACAAAGGGCGAACAAAATCAGCTGGATTCCTTTTTTAAATGGTGCAAAACCTGCTAAGAAATTCATTTCGGTTTTAGTTGTGGTCAGCGTTTAACAAACGTGGCACGCATTACAACACTGGACGTATTTCACGTGGTACTTCCTCTAGGAGACCCAGTAGCACTTGGGTGAGAAACTGTATCGTTTACCTGTTAAGATTTCTTCAATGACGTAAGGACGCTCACGTAGTCGCCGACAAGGCCGCACCTAACGTTTACACTCAACCGCTTGCTTTGCTCAACCACTCTCAGTGGCCCTATAATGCAATTTTCTTACATTCATCATTCCTTAATTTGTAAATGTAGCTTCATCGGTAAAAAGATTTCTTCGAAGAAAGAACATATTGCCCTGACGGCGCATCTGAACCGAACGATAGGACTCCACGCGTCTTCTGCACTCCCGCTGGCTAATCTGGTGAAGTGACACATGATAGTAATGGAAGCTGTTTGCTCAATAAATGCCAACAACACTGTGGTGACTTATCCTAGAGGCAACCGCAGTTTCTCTGAAGCTAACGTGCGTATCATGACCAACAGCTGACAGAACGTCTACTGCGCTGTATTCGTGCACCTTACCCCCATGCGAAATATTCTAGTGCCCTCCGAGTAACAATATTTGTCACAATCGTTCGTAAGATGTAAATCCTACTTCGAAACTAGTGATCGTAATATGAAGAGTGAAGCGTCTTTGAACTCCTCTCTTTTAGTACCACGATACAGACAGCAGAACTTACTATAGCGTCACTTAAAAAAGCGAAACTGGTATGGTTACGATCCTTCACTAATTAATAAAGCTATGAAAAGAGACTATACGTCGTTAGCTCATGACTTTTTCCCAATTCAACTGAGTAAAAACTTAATTATGATATCTTGAACGGTTTCGGAAATATTTGAGGTCAACGGCTTAGCTGGATCACCGTGAGTGTGAAGAAATCTAAAAAGGAGAACGAAATATAAATCAGGAAAATTGTTGTCCTAACTACACTGTGAAACGTCCCCTTAGAACAATTTATACAAGACTGTGGTTAAACTGACACAAAATATTTTTAGCGCAACGCAATCTGACTATCAAAGATCCCTGCAAAAGAATGGCCCTGAGTAACATTAAACTATACCTTTCAGAAATCACTTACCTCACAAAAATCTTCGTTACTCGAACTACTGCAATACAGCGAGTGCCACTACTGCCAGCTAAATGAAAGATTCAAACTACTGAAGGCACTAACTACTGACAGGGATAGTTAGCAAATGAAAGATTTTAATAGAGAACAAACAATGTATTTACCTTAATATTATCAAAAGTCATAATATATATAGCAGTTCATGACAAATTACAAAACTCCGCCATCTCTCTCCTCACATCCACCACTGCTGGCGGCTCACCTCCAACTGCGCAACGCTACGCGCTGTTCACATCCAGCTGCCGCTGCCTAACACTACAATGGCAGACAACAATGCAAACTAGCCACAGACTGCACACAGCACAGCCAGTGATTTTCATATAGAGCGCTACGTAACGTTGCCAATAAGAAAACATACACAGCCTACTTACATAAAGAAAACATAAACAGCCTACTTACAACTGAAGAAAGAGGGTATGGACTTGGAGCAGATGTATAAGTTCGAAAGTATTTTAAGAGCTATCAGCTAAAACTTTAGACCACCAGAGCAGAGGATTGGGCAGGTATCGAATTATTCTCTCGTTGCTCCAGTATTTAGGAAGATGCCCTTGAAACACAGTGAATTTTTCCAATGAAAACATTGTCCGTTACAGGCCGTAAAACTTTTCCCGTTTATTTTCTATTAGCTATTTCGGCTATACGGTTATCACAAGCATATTTGTGTGTGAAACCACACTTAAACATTAACATGATGGCTTATTCACCTGTTTCGGTGAGACACAAGCGGTCAGCAATTCTCTACGTGACCCCTGTGCCTTAGGCCACCCGGTCAACACGCAAGCGGTGTCCAACCGACCATCTCTTCAGTCGTGGGACCGTAGGTGCAATGTGTTCACTAAATATCATTGTCAGTTCGATGTTATAACGTATCAGTGACGCGTAACTCTCATTGATCGCAGGCAATGTTAACCCAGTGGTCTTACGTTCAAAATGCTGTTACAATTTATAATTCATTAGTTGGTGCCGAGTTGCACTACATTACGCATTGTTAAGTTTCGCAGTGAGCTTCACTTTCTTCTGTGTACGAAATTCCTTCACTTTTTTAGTACGGTCATTGGTGCACTCAGTCCAGAAACCACAGCTTCTTATTTTGGGTCGTTCATCAAGATTAATCCCGTTTATCACTATCATGATGCGAAACTGATTTTCTTCAAAGACATGTTCCGAATTTACTTTCAATGTTTTGAGGTCTTCCGTAGCTCTCGCAAACCAGCGAATTGTGGGTTGTACGTCGAAAAGGTAAAATAATAGTAGTCATTGTTTCCGTCAATTCATGTGAGGTGGCCATAGAAAAGTGCCAACCTTTTGAGGATTGCTTCTGTGAGTTTTTCTGCTTTACCGTAAATTTCTTTGTTCAGTTATCCTTCCATTGTCGTAATCGGATCGAAATAGTCCTCGTTTTTCTCCAGTTCCGCGGGGAGACTTTTATCACCACTCAGGAACAGGGTTTCTGCTGCAAACATAACTAGTGGTTTCAGACCTCCAGTGCTAATTATTTAGGGTCTTGCAGACCACACTGTTTTACCCAATCGTTAACCTAATAAACTTAAAGTCCGTCATTTACTCAATACTGTCAATACTCATATCATAATTTCTATCGAATATTATTTGCCTTCCCGTGGAAGGAAATGCTCAACAACTGTCCAGCAGAGTTGCAAAGGCTCCCACAACGGTATTTACTTTTCCCTGTCTTCCACTGTACCCGGAGCTGACATTGATACGTTCTCCTGTCTGTTTGTGATTATTAGTTGCATCTATTATATGTGGTTTCTAACTCCTCAGGCGACTAGCCACTTACTTTCAATACTGACATTTTCTGTCCTATATAACAAGTGGATATGGTGCGACGAAAAATATGTACATGCCTATGTAGTCCACCTATGTCGCTGAGTGGTCAGCGTATCTGACTGTCATGCGAAGCACCTAGGTTCAATTCCCGTTGCTGCCTCCTTGCTGGGAGGACTGGAAGGGAGTCCCCTAACCCCCGTGATGCCTACTGAGGAGCTAGCTGAATGACAAGTAGCATCTCCAAGGTGTGGGAAGCTTCAACGACCCCATCACTCTCCCAAATGACGCCACTGGTAGAGGACGACACGGTGGCTGTAGCCAGGCCGGTTCAGGGAGCTCGTCAGTGGAGAAGAAAGTTGGTAATCTCTCTGAGATTATTTTCAAGTTCTCTACGTAAAATATAGGACGGATAAGTCACACATTCTTCCCAGAATACAGGTTTTTTAAATTAGTCCAACAGGCTTAAGCGAGAACAACGTCTGTTTCCTCCAAAGATTCTTATTTAATTTCGCTAGCATCTCTGTTACCCTTCTGTGTAGACTATACCGGCCTGTTATGATACTAGCTGCGCATCTCTGAATTCGTTCGGTACCTACTCTCACGCCTACTTCAGAAGGACTCCAGCGACTCGAACAGTAATCTGGAATATGTGGCTCTGGCTTCTTGTATGCGGTTTGCTTTGTAAATTCCATGTATTTCTCCAGCACCCTTCTAACAAGTCTGTCTTCATTCCCTATCTCTACAAGTTGTTTCACTTGCGCTTCCCATTGCATATCATTTTAGGTCTTTTTTTCTACTAGAACTGAGCCACGAAGGACGACGAGTTAACGGTCAGTATGATTTTCAACTTTCAGCTCTTGCTCGTCTGCCGGGTTTGATGTGTTATCACTATCTCTTGAGCCCAGCATTCAGCGCCTTTTATCAGTCTTCTGAAATAAGCCCCCTTGGATTTTTGAGTTTTTCTCTCAGATTAAAATCCGGTAGTTTTCCACCATTTGCTTAAACTGATTCCTAGGCATGCTTTCCTCGCCTGGAACACAGATTTCCTGAAGATCTTAATCACATTTCTTTTTACCTTTGGCATTCTGAAATTCCAACTTTTCTTTGTTTACGATCATTTGACATTCTGGAAATGTGCCTACAGACAACACCTTCTCTTTTTAATCGATTATGTTACTGATTCTATCTTTCTGTACAATTCTTCATCTGATCTCAAACTTACGTGATCATCAAGCCATGTCAATATGGATTTCCAGCATGCTGGGATGTTTCTGTTTGTATCCGATTTTGTGATCACTCACGCTGTACTCCTCTGGATAATAATCGTCATGAGTTGCTCCTGTGTGGAGTAATATATTTATTCTTGTTGGATGGATGATTTGAGATGAGCTATGAATAAAAACCCGAAATACTAGTCATCATCAAATAATAAAAAGAGCTATTTAGCAAATTTGGCTGTTTGTCATATTAAAATCCGTCCGCTGCCTAAAATCATCCATAATATACTGCTTTCTCTTTTGACTATGTATCGTTTAGTCCCCGCCTAATCATAGTCAAAGTTTCCAAAGCTTGTAATCCTTCTGATTTCACAACTGTACCGTAGCGTCTTAACCTGCCTGTACTGCCCAGCGTTTTGTTGTTACAGATTTTTTTCATCACAGGATATGCTCGGTCCAGTGTGCAAATCATGTGATCGACCACTTTCTGTTCTAAGCCATTCTGTTGGTCTACTTCAACTAAGTGCCAAAAGTTGCTCAATATTAATCTTTCCTTGCTTTATAATCGTCCATTCTGGTCCATCGGTGATGTTTTCCATGTATTGCGTTCTTTGAGGATACCTGTAATCCTACTTTCTCAGCTACCTCTCTCAACAGATCAGTCTTTAGGATTGCTGACTTTATTTTGTTCGTAGTATCATTCCTACATATTGAAATTATGTGACTGCCTCTGGAAGTTCGCTATTGATATTGTAATTGGATGATATCGGGTTCGGCCGGCCGGTGTGGCCGTGCGGTTCTAAGCGCTTCAGTTTGGAACCGCGTGACCGCTACGGTCGCAGGTTCGAATCCTGCCTCGGGCATGGATGTGTGTGATGTCCTTAGGTTAGTTAGGTTTAAGTAGTTCTAAGTTCTAGGGGACTGATGACCTCAGAAGTTAAGTCCCATAGTGCTCAGAGCCATTTGAACCATTTGATGTCGTGTTCTTTCTTTGGTTACAAGAATTATGTTGAATTAATTCGCATTTAGAGCTAGTACACATTACGTCAGCTGGCAGTAATGTCCAAGTCGTTCAGCATCCAACGACGATACTTTCCTACAGGTAACACCATCGTCAGTGAATATCTGGCAGCCTTTCAAACCCTCTCTTATAAGCAGTTCATGTACACCGAACCCATCTGTGGTTGCATGTAGCACAGTAGATATTACTGTCGTTCCTGTACAGCACCAGCCGCACAGTATAATGCTCTTAATTCTATTCGTTAAAACGTCTTTGAGCTGTTCAGAGACTTGTAAAGCTATAGTGACACGATCGTATAGTGACTGTCAGTGGACAAGTAAGAATTCACCTGTTGACTTTCACCTAGTGGCCGGCCGAAGTGGCCGTGCGGTTAAAGGCGCTGCAGTCTGGAACCGCAAGACCGCTACGGTCGCAGGTTCGAACCCTGCCTTGGGCATGGATGTTTGTGATGTCCTTAAGTTAGTTAGGTTTAACTAGTTCTAAGTTCTAGGGGACTAATGACCTCAGCAGTTGAGTCCCATAGTGCTCAGAGCCATTTGAACCATTTTTTTCACCTAGTGTTCGTCGTATGTATCGGGTATGAATGAAGCCAACGTGTTTTACGAGTTATTTCTCGACTCTGTGGTCCTCCTTTGAAAGAAGCAGGCCTTTTTTTCCGATAGATCATAATGTTTGAGCTCAGAATGTTGATTGGGATCTTGTAACAGATAGACATCAGCGACATCCTCTGTAATTCATTGTATCCGTTCTTTTACATTTTTTGTAAACGGGGATACCCTACACCCTCTTCCATTAACGTCGCACTGTTCGTTGTGTGAAAGACAACTGATAAATAAGAACTAAGAAACAGGTTAATTTCGCTTTATATTCACAGTAAAATCTAACAGGAATTCCATAACTGTGTGATTGTTCTTATTGTATTGTCTCGGTTTTGTTAGTGTGTGCAGTCTTTTGAAGTATAACTGCCAGGTTTAGCGGCATTGGTAGTTGATTATCATATGCTGACGAATACATGCATAAAAATTTAAAGAAATGAATTTTTTATGGAACGCCTGGGGAACTGTAGGCCATGTTACAGCACAGGTTACATTTTGCATTGCTACTCAGTGTGCTCTCCACATTTTTAGTTCCAAATACACCTTGAAGTTCTCAATTTGGTTTTTATTTATTAGTCTTGCAGTTCAGAGCGAAAAAGTATTTACACAATGGCTTCGATATCTTGACCTGTGTGTATAGAAACCTTATCAACAGCGGTTGTTGCAAATTGTATGAGGTTATATTACATGAAATGAAAAGGGATTTAGGTACAGCTGTAGAATAGGTAGCCGGCCGGAGTGGCCGAGCGGTTCTAGGCGCTTAAGTCTGGAACCGCGCGACCGCTACGGTCGCAGGTTCGAATCCTGCCTCGGGCATGGATGTGGGTGATGTCCTTAGGTTAGTTAGGTTTAAGTAGTTCTAAGTTCTAGGGGACTGATGGCTTCCGTTGTTAAGTCCCATAGTGCTCAGAGCCATTTGAACCATTTGTAGAATAGGTATGCTCAAAACCTTTTATTAAACATGTCTGCTTAATGTTACCTACTCTGGTTCGAAGTTGCAAACTTTAATAATACACCTAGTTGCTTCAAGAATAACTGAAAATCACTAGCTAGAGCCCAATACGTTATAATCACTTGTACCGTTCGATGACTTTCTACCTCTACAGCACAAGATTCAAACTCTGTGACTATCGATGTTTCTAGGTTTGTATTCTTTTTTTATATCGGTGGCAACATCGCCTTCAATTTCATTTACCAGAGCGGTTTGTGCACCCTGCATATCTGTTTTCATTATCCCACAAGGGCGTGGTGAAACGAAACAAAACCACGCAACTATGGACAGTAACTAAACGAATGAGTTACAGAAATGTTGCCACATTTGGCCGACCTGTCGCTCATGATTCGTCAAATTGGTTGGGAATTATGAGAGACCAGCGATCAGTCGCCGCGATCTGTGGTTTTCTCCACTCACGTATGATCTACAGGCAGATTGCGCGATCTTGCGATGAATTGCTGCGATCAGTCGCAGAGTTTTATGAACAAATTGATGGGGTGGCCATGGGTAGCCCTGCTATTGGTAATCTATTTATGGAATCTTTCCAACAACAGGTGCTGCAGTCGGTCAAAAAAAGCCCTTTGAAATGGTATCGACACGTGGATGACACCTTTGTGATATGGAATCATGCTGAAGAGTAACTGAGTGATATTTTGGTGCACATAAACAGTTTCAATCCAAAGATACAATTCACCATGGAGAAAGAGAGTAACGGACAACTAAATTTTTTGGATGTATTAGTTATTAAACGGACAGATGGGACTTAAGGGCACAAGATATATAGGAAAGATACACACACCGATCGTTACCTACATAAGAATTCGAATCATCATCCTAGGCAGAAGAGAGGAGTCATAAAAACTTTGGTGGACAGAGCTAATAACATCTGTGAGCCAATTTACTTGCAAGGTGAATTAAGCCATTTGTGAACAGCTTTCAAGAGAAATGGATACACTGACAAGGAAATAGATCGAGCACTCCACCCTAATGAAGAAAAGTATCCGAAAATACACGACAACAACAACCGTCGCCTGGAAAAGTTTTTCTTCCATTTATTCATAACATCACAGACCGTACTGGTAAAATTTTGGCGAAGTTTCAAGTGGAGACAATCTTTCTACCTACCAAGAAAATTAGTGAAAGTTTAAGATCGGCGAAAGACGCACGACACCACTTAGCTACCCCAGGTGTGTATAAAATTCCGTGTAGCTGTGGCATGGTTTATATTGCAACAACTAAAAGGAGTGTTAATACCCGCCTAACGGAACACAAAAGGAACTGTAGATTGGGACAGATTGACAAACAACACGTTGAACAAGTTTTCAAAGACGGTGATTAGACGGAAATTTAGTGAGACAAACGTGATAGCTAGGACCCCACATTATTATACTCGCATGTATAGAGAAGCTATAGAGATCTACAAGCACGGAAATAATTTTAATAGAAAAGAAGAAGGATTAAAACTAGACAAGATATGGCGGTCGACTTTGTACGAACGAAGTGACAATCGATTACCTGTAATGGAGAGAGATGGCACTAGCCAGAGATAGTTTTAAAGTCGAAAGCACGTGACGAGTGGTGGCGCCATCTAAGCGCCCTATATAAGCGGGACCACCAGCGCCTAGCAGCCAGTCGCCGACTCACCTCAGAAGATGTTGCCCGCAGTAGGCAACGAAACGTCAGGAAGGAGAAGTAGTTTTATGTATGGACCACGGCAATTCAGCCCGGAAGTTTTAATTAATAACCTAAAGACATCACACACATCCATGCCCGAGGCAGGATTCGAACCTGCGACCGTAGCGGTCACGCGGTTCCAGACTGAAGCGCCTAGAACCGCACGGCCACACCGGCCGGCCCCGCTGTTGCAATTTTAACGGCCAGCTGAGTAACGAACAACGCTAATCGCTTCTGAACACCAGCACTTGAAACAGGAATTTGGACACGAGAACAACATGCAGCAGGCACTGCGCCGTGTGGCGACTTCGGCACGGGGACTACAGGTGATCTTCGCCAGCTAGCCATCTGCCTTGAGCACATTCGGGCAACGCTTCCGCCGAAACTTGGTGCTTGTGCTACGGGCTTCGACCATAGATACTAGTAGACTGGCCTTGCTGTGCAGAAGCTATAGTGCTGGTGTGGCTCCAACATAAACCACGTGACTGTTGGCAAAACGTGGCGGGATTTCAAACCAGCGGTCTGCCATCCTATGCCAGCCGCGGTGGTCTCGCGGTTCTAGGCGCGCAGTCCGGAACCGCGCGACTGCTACGGTCGCAGGTTCGAATCCTGCCTCGGGCATGGATGTGTGTGATGTCCTTGGGTTAGTTAGGTTTAAGTAGTTCTAAGTTCTAGGGGACTGATGACCACTGCTGTTAAGTCCCATAGTGCTCAGAGCCATGTGAACCATGCCATCCTATGTTTGTATCGTATTTTACCCACATTTCTCAACTGACTGCCAAACGCTTCCAACAAAAATTGCTTTTTCATTTGCGAAAAATTATGTCAGAACTACATTTGACCTGGATTTGTTCACAGTACCATTTATAAAATCTGACAAATACATCGAACGCCCCTCTGGTGGGCAGCGGGAAGAAATTACTATAAACTATCAATTAAAGTAAAATGTCGTTAAAATTCTTTTAAACAGTAAGAGTGTGCTCGTGTCAAAACTTTAAACATTGGATTCGCCGCGTTTTGAGCTCTAGTCACTTATAAAAGAAAATGGGATATGGGAATTATGTCAACTATAGGTGCCAAAATTGTCGACTTTAGGAGCAGGTCCATTTTGGAGTATCAATTTTAGGTGCACTTCAAAGGTTCAGTTTTGAAAAAAAATATGATATTTTAGATGAAAGGTGAGACTTTGATGTTTCAGAAAATAATTTTGGAGCCTACATTTATTTAATAGTATTAGAAGGTAGAAAAAAAATTCTCTTCATGTGTCGACTATAGGTGCTCTACCTTATTATAATCTCACTTGTATATACAAAAAGGCGCGTATGTGCAGATGGCTTAAAGTTTTTCCGTTTCAGGGCCTGTATCCACATGTGGCTTCGGTTTTCATCCTTAGGGAACCTATGAGTAGGAACGAGAAACAGTTATACTTACTTCTGTAACCGAATTATCACAGATACCTTCCAAAATGTAATATGAGTCTGACTTTACAGCCATCACTTTCAACACTTTGATTTACGTGATACTCTATTTCAAGTGTAAAAAACATAAAAATCACTTCAGCAGATTTCAATAAACACATCTGTACTATCATAGAAACACTTATACGTGAAATGTAATGCCATTTCCCCCGACAAAACGCTGAGTACAGCCATAAGTGCAACACGAAACAATCACGTTTTGCCAACAGTCATGTGACTTTAGCCCAGAGATGTTGGAGCCACGAAAATGACGTCAGGGCCAGTCTATTATACACTCCTGGAAATTGAAATAAGAACACCGTGAATTCATTGTCCCAGGAAGGGGAAACTTTATTGACACATTCCTGGGGTCAGATACATCACATGATCACACTGACAGAACCACAGGCACATAGACACAGGCAACAGAGCATGCACAATGTCGGCACTAGTACAGTGTATATCCACCTTTCGCAGCAATGCACGCTGCTATTCTCCCATGGAGACGATCGTAGAGATGCTGGATGTAGTCCTGTGGAACGGCTTGCCATGCCATTTCCACCTGGCGCCTCAGTTGGACCAGCGTTCGTGCTGGACGTGCAGACCGCGTGAGACGACGCTTCATCCAGTCCCGAACATGCTCAATGGGGGACAGATCCGGAGATCTTGCTGGCCAGGGTAGTTGACTTACACCTTCTAGAGCACGTTGGGTGGCACGGGATACATGCGGACGTGCATTGTCCTGTTGGAACAGCAAGTTCCCTTGCCGGTCTAGGAATGGTAGAACGATGGGTTCGATGACGGTTTGGATGTACCGTGCACTATTCAGTGTCCCCTCGACGATCACCAGTGGTGTACGGCCAGTGTAGGAGATCGCTCCCCACACCATGATGCCGGGTGTTGGCCCTGTGTGCCTCGGTCGTATGCAATCCTGATTGTGGCGCTCACCTGCACGGCGCCAAACACGCATACGACCATCATTGGCACCAAGGCAGAAGCAACTCTCATCGCTGAAGACGACACGTCTCCACTCGTCCCTCCATTCACGCCTGTCGCGACACCACTGGAGGCGGGCTGCACGATGTTGGGGCGTGAGCGGAAGACGGCCTAACGGTGTGCGGGACCGTAGCCCAGCTTCATGGAGACGGTTGCGAATGGTCCTCGCCGATACCCCAGGAGCAACAGTGTCCCTAATTTGCTGGGAAGTGGCGGTGCGGTCCCCTACGGCACTGCGTAGGATCCTACGGTCTTGGCGTGCATCCGTGCGTCGCTGCGGTCCGGTCCCAGGTCGACGGGCACGTGCACCTTCCGCCGACCACTGGCGACAATATCGATGTACTGTGGAGACCTCACGCCCCACGAGTTGAGCAATTCGGCGGTACGTCCACCCGGCCTCCCGCATGCCCACTATACGCCCTCGCTCAAAGTCCGTCAACTGCACATACGGTTCACGTCCACGCTGTCGCGGCATGCTACCAGTGTTAAAGACTGCGATGGAGCTCCGTATGCCACGGCAAACTGGCTGACACTGACGGCGGCGGTGCACAAATGCTGCGCAGCTAGCGCCATTCGACGGCCAACACCGCGGTTCCTGGTGTGTCCGCTGTGCCGTGCGTGTGATCATTGCTTGTACAGCCCTCTCGCAGTGTCCGGAGCAAGTATGGTGGGTCTGACACTCCGGTGTCAATGTGTTCTTTTTTCCATTTCCAGGAGTGTATTTATGGTCGAAGGCTACGGGCTAAACCACGGCTTGCGAGTAAGTGTGGGTGTGTTGCACGGGACACGAGGGCTCGCAACAGGTGCGTAGGAGACGGGCGGCTGCCCGAGACACACACGTCCCGCCCTCGCCTCGTCCAGCGGGCGAGCGCCCAGCTTCGGCGCGGGCGGCCCGCGGACGGTGCAGGAATGCGGCTCTGCGCGGGCCATTATATTCTAATGAGACGCGCCGGCGCCACAGCAGAAGGGAAGACGAGCCGAACGCCACAAATTTCAGACGCCGCGCCGAAACCAGGGCGGCCCGCGGCTTCCTCCACACTCTCGATGACTTTCCACCAGAGGCTCGCCGTACACAGCAATAGTCTCGAGACTCGAACCGCGCTGTTGGCCTAAACAAATTCTAAAGAGGCCTGCGCATGTTCAGTATTTATCGACAATAATATTCAGTCAAACCTTTCATATATCGAAGCGATCCTCACACCGTATTGTCAATGTAATCATTTCGTAAAGCGATTTCGTAACTGTGAGATGGTTCAAAAAATGGTTCAAATGGCTCTGAGCACTATGGGACTCAACGTCTTAGGTCATAAGTCACCTAGAACTTAGAACTAATTAAACCTAACTAACCTAAGGACATCACACACACCCATGCCCGAGGCAGGATTCGAACCTGCGACCGTAGCAGTCCCGCGGTTCCGGACTGCAGCGCCAGAACCGCTAGACCACCGCGGCCGGCAACTGTGAGATGCCGGAGAAAAAAGAAAAAGAAAAGAAAAACTGCGTGCTGAAATTTATTAACTACAGCTGGCAAGAAAAAAAAAAGCAAAATGAGGAAGCGGCTGAAAAAAGGGAACAATCTGTCGTATAAAATTGTTAAGGCTTTCGTGGCACTTGTTGACAAACTGCCTATTGGCTTCTATCTCGGGTTCTTCGGCCGACGTTCATCTAATGATTTTACTGACGTTTCGCCAGCACTAGTGGCTGGCATTGTCAAAGTTTCACCCTCCATTGCCGGCAAGGGAGGGTGAAGCTTTGACAATGCCAGACGCTCAAGCTGACGAAACGTCAGTAAAATCATTAGATGAACGTCGGCCGAAGAACCCGAGACAGAAGTCAATAGGCTGTTTGTCACTGTCGTATGTTATCCGAGGACTTAAATCAGAACCATGAACCCCAAGGAAACTATTTTCGGATGATTCTGCATCGTTCGTCAGATTATTAAGGTTGGTACAACATGAGACAGCGAGGCAAAATACTTTAATGAGAGAGACAATTACAGTAGTCGAGAGATTAGGAGCATCTTTGATGCACCTCAATGGAATGCTTGAAATTTAGTGGCTAGTATCAACAATCACAATTAGCAAAACTGTTATGTAAACATGTAAAGCAATTGTATCTATCCTGCAAGAAAACGTTAAAGCAATCAACGTAAAATATTTTTTTGCTTTATGTGACAATTTTGTGAGCCTGACATGCATTTCGCAGCCCTCTTACTAGATATTCCGTATAGATTACGTGCTTTTCTAAACGGAATCGTTTTTTCTCACCTATATGTAATTCAAGAAGCTAATACCATGTTTTCAAATTAATAAAGAAACCAGTGGCACAGTGTAACCTAATGTGACCATGATGAAGTCGTAAATAAAAGGATTACTCCTGCAGAGGCTTGTAAAACTCCTTTGAGTCTATATTCAGTAATTCTTCAAACACGGCACCTTTTTTTATTTCTTTACATATATTCTACAGTGGTTGCTTTTTTTTTTTTTAAGCACTCGATAAGTTCAACCACCGTTTCTTTGTTCCTTTTAGAAAGTGGAGCAGCGCACCGTGAATAGGTAGCAGAAGACACAATGGCTTATTGAAAACATAAACACTGCCGTCTAACGCCGTCTGGATGGTTCATAAAGCTCTGGCGAATAGTGTCAGACCGAATGGCGAATAGTGTCAGACCGTCAACACTCAACGACAGACGCTCAGTAGGTACTGACAATACTGAGAATATTTTTGGGCAATCAGTACTCCTCGTCAGTATTTCTGGTGTTGACAACGAGCCAATACACGCCAATGTATTTACAGTTTAACAATATTACTGAACGTCTGAGAGCCCTGTAACATCATGTTCAAGTCCGCCAATATTGTACATAGGCAGCGTGAGGCAATTAAACGTTTCATCTCAAATAACTTTTCAACCGTTACAGGTATTTATAATTTAATGGATGGTACTGTTTCTAGTGATTCTTCGGCGATCGCGTAATCAAACAATATCTCTGTAACCAACTACATCTCTTGTAACAAGTAATAACTGGACCCGTGTTATATACGAAATCTTTTATTAGAATCAGTCTGCAGAACCACCTGCTAAAATATTTACTATTCCTTCTCATCTCGCTGTATAATAATGTAAGCAGCAGCAACCGTCCTATAACATGCACTATGCGGTCACCCAAAACTGCTTGTACGTCTGAAGATTTATCTCTGTTAAGAAAGTCACTTTGTGTTCTCTTTACTAGGGACTAGTCAATTCAACCTGCAACGGTGATCTTATGTCCGTACGCTCATATGTTTGTTCACTACGACGGACAGCACGGAACTGCATCATATACGCAAAGCTTAATCTTGCTTAAAAACCTTACAAAGGGAACCTAAAAACCAGTTAAAATGTAATAAATTTGTTCTGAGAAATGTGGTGGGTCCACCGTTGCAAGGGATGTACCAAACAGCCGTTCTGGAACACAGTGAACTAACGTAGTCGTACCTAATAGTTTGTGCAGCTGTGCAGGTATCACACAAAACGTTAAGAGATTTTACACATTCAACTCATTGTTTCCTCAAATAGATTGTAAGTCACTATACGGCAAGTCTCTGGTTCAAATGGCCCTGAGCACTATGGGACTTAACATCCGAGGTCATCAGTCCCCTAGAACTTAGACCTCCTTAAACCCAACTAACCTAAGGACATCACACACATCCATGCCCGAGGCAGAATTCGAACCCGCGAGCCTAGCAGTCGCGCGGTTCCGGACTGAAGCACCTAGAACCGCTTTGACACACCGGGCAGCGGCAAGTTTCTGCTCACGTTTTTGGCAATACAGAAAGCAATGAGTGAAGATGCTGCGCACCGAAGTACCCACATTACTAACTCATGAAAGTGGAGCTTCGCCGCCCTGTAGGAGATGGCGGTGTGTCACAGGGCAGAGCTCTTACCCTTACTCTTGCTAGTGACTCCTCTTTCCATCAAAGCAATTGGAATGGTGGCTTCCATGGCGCTGTATCAGGCTACCCCTGGAGTAGCTTGTTGGTTTGTACTCCAGTCATTCGTTCTCGCCACTGGCAGATAAGATTTCTTCTGAGATGCGGCTTAACAGCGTGTAATGTAATGGCACACTGCTTTACCTCGCTTCCTCGACTGGTGGCCCTACCTGCAAATTAAGGCAGTGAAGAGCGGCCAGTTGTTTAAAGTAAATTAAAGGATACCTTTCAAAATACCAGATAACCACAGCTACATGGGGCACTATGAGCTGACTTGGCGTTCGAGGAGTCCCTACGGCCGATACAGACCTCTAACTGCCTGCTCAATATTCCGTCTCTGATAGAAGCTAACAAACCACCCTGTGGCACATTTATACACGAAGTCACTTGGCAGTGTAAATCACAGATGATACCGACAGCGCCTCACACAAATTCTTCAGTGGTTACTACTTTGATTTGTGTTCTGCAGTACTGCCCAATCTCGCTAGCAATTGCTAGCATATTGTGTACTTTAGAAATTCTTCCAATCCACACGTGGCATGCAGCAAACCAGTGCTTAACAGTATTGGTTAAAAACACTCTTGGTTGAAATTTTAGTTTTTTATTTTTCAACTACGCGTTTCGCCTTATTTAGGCATCTTCAAGTTGATCTTAATTTGGTATTTCTTAGAACGATCCTTTAGACAGTGTAGTCAAAGGGCATCGTCGAATACATCCAGGCCAACATCGCCTTCGTTAAACTCAGTAAAAACTTTTGTACATGGACGCGAGTGACTCCAAGACCTGCATGACGCGTTCCCGTTCCCAGGAGCGAGCGCGTAGTTGAAAAATAAATATCTAAAATTGCAACCAATACTGTTTTTAACCAATACTAATATTGTGTACTTATTTGGCCACAACACCTAAATCCTAAAGGAGGTCATATGTATTACTTACAATTGAAAAGCAACCTTTTATATAAACAACGCAAAAGCTCAGAAGAACACGGCAAAGAAAGAACAGCACGGCATTGATACGATTGGTATTGTTGGGCTGTTGTTCAGCCGCTTAATCGAAGGGGGTTTTCTCCCTCCGCTCACAATGACCTCTATCCATGCTTTGTGTGAGAGTTGTGTCTTAAGTGAATTTGTTGTGTACAGCCGGCCGTTTTGGCCGAGCGGTTCTAGGCGCTTCAGTTACTGCTACGGTCGCATGTTCGAATCCTGCCTCGGGTATGGAAGTGTGATGTGCTCAGGTTAGTTAGGTTTAAGTAGTTCTAAGTTCTAGGGGCCTGATGACCTCGGGTGTTAAGTCCCATAGTGCTCGGAGCCATTTGAACCATTTTTTGTTGTGTCCTGGTGACCGTAATAAGTACGTACACAGTGTGGTACCAAGTTTTCGTTGTACGATGTGAGAGAGGGGAATACCACCAGGAGGGGCGGGGGGGGGGGGAGGAGGAGGGTTAACGTTCCCTTCCAAGGGACAGACCACAATCCACTCCACAGTGTGACACGGTCTCAGTTGCTGAGATCATGCCGAGAGGATCGGAATTTAATCGAAGGCACTGGCGCAAAAAGACTGGTGATCAGTAGCTCTTTTCCCCCTGCCCTTATAATACAGGTGGTGAAAACTTACTCCATCACCAGGACACGAACTGGCTACTTTCTGAGTCAATCGCACACACAGAAAAAATAGCTAATAATTGAAACTTAACCCCAGAATAACCTGTGTACCAATCTAAGCTACCCTAAAACAACCCTACGGCAAGGTTGAGTCAGTCCACTGTCGGTGACAACAACACCTGTTTTCAGGCAACAGGTACTTAGCGCGGTTTGGCCACCCCGGGTACCTATATTGCTGTGTGTCAGACCAGGTGACAGGGTACTGACTAGACAAATTTCTCAAAATCAGAATATGTCACTAAATTCAAACTGCGTTTGGCGCCACAGAGTGACTGGATGTAACTGGAATCATACTAACCTCATACCTGCAGTTATAATCAGCCACACTTGCGTAATTACGACATGAAATATTTTATATAAGACAGGACCATCAGTATGATCACTAAAATATGAAGAATGAACTATCAGTCAATCTAAAGACATATCAGAGGTCGCCAGTAACTCCTCCAGACTAGTATGTCTGGTGCTTGCTGCTACTGGTCCGTGTACTTCCCCAGTAGCGTGTGGCGACCTTGCCTGTTGCATAGTTACACGTCTTTTTTGTAATCATATGACGAGTTCGCACTGGGAGAACTGATCTGCCAGTCTACCCAGCAGCGAACATACACTGAAGCGCCAAATAAACTAGTATAGGCGTGAGTATTCAAATGCAGGCAGAATACGGCCCTGCGGTCGGCAACGCTTATATAAGACAAGTGTCTGTCGCAGTTGTTAGATTAGTTACTGCTGCTACAATGCAGGTTATCAAGGTTTAAGTGAGTTTGAAGATGGTGTTTCAGTCGGTGCACGAGCGATGGGACACACCATCTCCGAAGTAGCGATAAAGTGGCGATTTTCCTGTACGACCACTTCACGAGTGGACTGTGAATATCAGGAATCCGATAAAACATCAAATTTCCGACATCGCTACGGCCGGGAAAAGATCCTGCAAGAAAGGGACCAACGACGATTAAAGAGAATCGTTCAGCGTGACAGAAGTGCAACCCTTTCGTAAGTTGTTGCAGATTTCAGTGCTGGGCCATCAACGCAACATCATCGATACCGGCTTTCGGTGCCGAAGGCCCACTCGTGTACCCTTGATGACTGCACAACACAAAGCCTTGCGCCTCGCCTGGGCCCGACAACACCGACATTGGACTGTTGATGATTGGAAACATGTTGCCTGGTCGGACGAGTCTCGTTTCAAATTTTATCGAGCGGGTGGACGTGTACGGGTATGGAGACAACCTCATGAATCCATGGACCTTGCATGTCAGCAGGGGACTGTTCAAGATGGTGCAGGCTCTGTAAAGGTGTGGTGCATGTGCAGTTGGAGTGAGATAGGATCCTTGATACGTCCAGATACGACTCAGACAGCTGACAGATACGTAAGTATCCTGTCTGTTCACCTGCATCCATTCATGTCTATTGTGCATTCCGACAGACTTGGGCGGGACAATATGGCACCCCATACGTCCAGAATTGCTACAGAGAGGCTGCAGGACCACTCTTCTGAGTTTAATCACTTGCACTGGCCACCAATCTCCCTAGACATGCACATTATTGAGCATATCTGGGATGCCTTGCAACGTGCTATTCAGAAAAGATCTCCACCCGTTTGTATTGTTACGGATTTATGGACAGCCCTGCAGGATTCATCATGTCATTTTCCTCCGGCACTGCTTCACACATTAGTCGAGTCCATTCCACGTCGTGCTGCGTCACTACTGCGTGCTCGCGGGGGCCCTACACGATATTAGGCAGGTTTACCAGTTTCTCTGGCTCTTCAGTGTAATTCCACATTGCATAGGTGCTTCCTCGCACTAATACCATCAAGAAAATTTTCATCATCGTGTCAAATAATGTCCAACTCACAGCTCTTGAAAATCACATCTTTTATTCTTCTTCTGTACCACAAACGATTCTTTCTTCCCTTCTACTGTTTAATGCTTTTCATCCATATTTAAGGTCGACAGCCTAATCTCTGCACCAAACATCTATCAGGCTTCCTGCATTTCACTATAGTTTTCGATCGTTGCGACTTTTCTATACACCACAGCAGCATCTGCGAATAACCTCACGATGCTTCCGACGGCATCCATTACACCATTTACATAAACTATTTGATCAAAGTAACCGGAAATCACTATTTTATGCGGAATTGACCACTAAATATCACGAGGGTGGACCCGCCAGTATAAAAGGAGGCGGGGAGTGTTGTCAAGTCAGTAGAGAAGCAGTAACAGAGGAATGGGTCTGTCAGGAGACCTCACTGATCACGAATGTGGACAGTAATCCGATGCCACCTGAGTAACAAATCCTTCCAAAACTGCCCAAATGGACTTACTGTGATCTGATTTTGAAGGAGAAACGCGAAGGAACAACTATGGCTAAACGAAGACGAGGCCGACCTCATGTGCTGACGAACAGCGACAGTCAATCATTGAGGAAATTGTAAAAATTTGCATAAAATCAGCGGAAGGATTCACTCGTGGGTTCCAGAGAGCTACCTGCAATGCAGGTGGCACACTGACTGTGCACAGGAAGTTAAAATGAATGGGCTACAGTAATAGCAGTTCCTCATAAGCCACGTATTTTTGTAGCCTTTGCTAAGCGACTCTCGAAATTTGTTTGAGTAGGGTGCTAGTGAGCCAATCAAATAGGGAAATTACTAATTTCAAAGTTAACGACCACTGCCAAATGGTTCAAATGCCTCTGAGCACTATGGGACTTAACATCTGAGGTCATCAGTCCCCTAGAACTTAGAACTACTTAAACCTAACTAACCTAAGGACATCACACACATCCACGCCCGAGGCAGGTTGGCCAAGGTCATCACTCCCCAAGCTTACACAGTACTTAACCTAAACTATCCTAAGGACAAACACTCACACCCATGCCCGAGGGAGGACGCGAACCTCCGCCGGGACCAGCCGCACAGTCCGTGAATGCAGCGCCCTAGACCGCTCGACTAATCCCGCGTGGCCCCGAGGCAGGATTTGAACCTGCGACTACCACTGTCAGTTGATGTTTTGTTCATCACAGGAGAAGCTCGGATGTGGTACCGAATTTTCTCACTTCCTATTTTATCTGTAGGTACCAGTCTAAATTGTGTCATTCAGGGGAAGCAAATTTGCAGTTCAGTTTCATTAACCAAAAATTCAGTAGCAAACCATAGTTTTATTTGAGATGTGTTTCGGATTAAAAACGTAGGGTTGAGTTTTTGCAATTTGTGGGTTAAATAGAAACGGTAATGATCAGTGTTTCTTCAGAAGAAGATCATTTTTAAACATGATGTCAGTGACTTAACGTACACTCTGCGGGGAAAACAAAACCGATGCACCACTAAGGAATTATCCGAAAGGCGAGGAAATACGTAGATGTGATTTACTTGTACAGACAAACAAATGATTACAATTTCAGAAAAATGGAATGATTTATTTAAGAGAAATAGCTTCTCAATTGAACAACTCAATAACGCGTGGGTCCACAACGTTTGGCCCTTACGCAAGCAGTTAATCGGGTTGAGATTGACTGATAGATTTGTTAGATGTCCTCCTGAGAGATATCGTGCCAAATTCTGTCCGACTGGCGCGTCAGATCGTTAAAATACAAACCTGGTTCGAGAGCGCTGCCCTTAAAGCTACAAACGTTTTCATTGGTGAGTGAATCGGCGATCTTGCTGGTCAAGGTAGGCTGAAATGTAAGCCGAGGATGGCTTACCACGATTCGCTTGCAATCGGGGCTCGATTCAACGAGGAACTCATCACTGAAGATAGTTCTCCTCCATTCCTTGGGATTACGGGTCTACGAGGCCGCCGGATCTTTCCTCAATGGAGAACATTTGGAGCATTACGAGCAGGGCCTCTCTAACCACCTCGAGATTTTGACTATCGAACGCGCCGCTCAGACAGAATTTGGCACGATATCCCTGAGGAGATTATCCAACAACTGCACCAATCAATGCCAAGCCGAATAACTGCTTGCATAAGGGCGGAGGTGGACAAATGCGCTACTGACTTGCTCAACTTGTGAAGCTCTTTCTCTTGAATGATTCATCCAATTTTTTTGAAATTCTAATCATTTTTACCATAAATCAGTTAGAGATATAACAATTCTTATTTGGAAAACGAACAGAAAAAACAATTCATTAAATATTTTTAGGTTTTGTATTGAATAAAACTTTCTTTGAACCAGATTTTTTTTAATTGTATTTGTAAAAGAAGAGGTTTTCACATGGCCCTCTGTTGTGACTTGGCAAGACAGCCAAGCCACTATGACCGGTAGTCGAAAGGCACGCGCTTAAGCCCACGCAGGCTGGCGTGAGGTCTGGAACAGGACAATGTAATTAATATAGCCAATAAGGTACGTTGCTGCTGGAATACTTAACTTTAATCCATAATTGGTGAACATCGGTCTTGACGGTACATGCATCACAAGATAAATAGCAAATGATAATGGCGCCTTGCTAGGTCGTATCAAATGACGTAGCTGAAGGCTATGCTAACTATCGTCTCGGCAAATGAGAGCGTAATTTGTCAGTGAACCATTGCCAGCAACGTCTGCTGTACAACTGGGGCGAGTGCTAGGAAGTGTCTCTAGACCTACCGTGTGGCGGCGCTCGGTCTGCAATCACTGACAGTGGCGACACGCGGCTCCGTCGTATACTAGCGGACCGCGGCCGATTTAAAGGCTACCACCTAGCAAGTGTGGTGTCTGGCGGTGACACCACACCCTCTTCATCTCAAAGACGAATAAATAGAAACAACAAAAAGATTAGTATTGGTCTTTCTAGTGGCCTCTCTCTGCACAGTGAATAGAAATAGGAAGTATTTTTGTGTTATAAAACCGTGAGCTAGGTTCCAAATGTAATTAAAAGTTTTAAGTTAGGCATAAAACCTATAATCTCATATAATTTTCACTTTCATGTAGATTTTAAAGTTATCGTTCTTTTTTTAAAGTCAAAACTTGTTTTTTCATCCGTTTTTTACGATGATGGTCCTATACCACTCTCTGGGTGTACGTCTGAAGTTACTTTTACATGTGAAGAATAGCCGCCGATAAGAATGCAAGTAACTTTTCTACCTAGTGACAAAACTGGTCTGATATACCGTACGCCTTTATTTTGTTCATTAAGCTACAATGCGGAATGAGTTTGTATATTGTTTAAAAACCGTAAAAAAAAAGGTACGTACAAAAGCGCGGAAGTTTAAAAAATTCATTCTGAGGAGCATCGTTCGAAGGATGTACGAGGAGCGTTCAGTAAGTAACGCAACACATTTTTTTTCTCGGTCAGTTTCGGTTGAAAAAACGCGGAATTTGTTGCGAGACATCGTGGAATATTCCAGCTTCAGCCCTATACAGTTTGCTGAAGTTCCTACGTGTGGGGGCACTATGCGTAGCCTTCAAACTGGAGGCACTTACAAGCAGAGAGCTGTTATTAAGTTACCTTTGGCGGAAGACCAGAGCATCGAAATATGCATAGGCGCTTTTAGAATGATTTATGGAGATCTGGCAGTGAGCTAGCGAGGCGCCTGTCACCATAGCAACACGGTCACGCAAACCTGTCCGACATCCGGCGTACTGGCCGGCCGCACGCAGCTGCGGCTCCTGCAGTGCCGGAACGTGCGGACACTCTCACTCGAGGTGACCAGCGGAGGCCTTGCCTCATTGGTAACACCGGTTCCCGTCAGATCACCGAAGTTAAGGGGCTCCGGAACGCCCTATACTTGCAATGTTAAAATAACGCTTATAAATTACATGTTTCCTCACAAAGTTTTTGAGGTAGGGCGTTGAACTTTTTACAGATTATTTATTGGAATATGGGCTACAACTTAACACAGGGATTTTACAAAATTTTAGTTCAGTTATTAAAGATGATTTTTTTCCAATTGTAATGAAAATTCACAACATTTTTTTGCAATTTTTTATTTATATATTCAAAAATATACAGTTTTTTGGAAAAAGGCTGTGTTAAATTATGCAGAAGGTACTGTGTAACATTTACTGAAAGTTTGAAACAAATATGTTTGGAAGATCCTTAGAAAACATGTAATTAGTATGAGAAAATAAAAGTTTTGGGAATCGAGCGACAAAGATTGGATTAACTTTTTAGCGCATTCCAGGTCCATAGGATGGATTATCTTCATCCTCTGCAAACTCCTCCTCCAGCTTCCTCTTGTTCCTCCTCCTGTTTACTCTTGCTTGTATTTCTAGACTCTTTACAGCCCTGTCTGCAGCCCGAAGGCTTTCCTTGTCTAAAGCAAGCATCGCTCGTACCATGTTAGAATGTTATTATTTACAGTAATAACACATACCTTTGGCTTTCCAACATTTCTCCTTGTCTTAAAAGCCTTCAGAGGATTTCTAATAACTTTACTTTTACTCATTATTATACTTCAACGAAACAGAGACTCAAGAAACAGAATTAATTACGAATATTTTCGAGATAACGACAGAGTAAGTAAACATGAAACAATCGAAAATCACACCAGCGATATATATTGAACCATCACAGGTTAGCCACAACACATACTTTATCTCACATCACTAAAATGTACCTGATGAACAAGGACGTTAATAATAACACCATTTGACAGCAGTTTAACAGCGCCACAGTGGGTCACGCCCATGTAGAACACATTTCAAAAAAAATTTAAAAATAGTTGTAGTCTTCGGAATTGAATAAATTATATATCTATTAAAAGGTAATAGTCTGCAGATTCAGAAAACGCAAAAAAGTAAAAATTGAACTTTTCATGATTTTGAGCCTTTCCGGAGCCCCTTAAGCACTATAGGGCCGGGCTACCACGTGGGTGGGTGACAATCTGGTCCGCTGAACGCTGTTGCAAGCGGGGTGCACTCAACCCTTGTGAGGCAAACTGAGGAGCTACTTGATTGAGAAGTAGCGGCTCCGGTCTCGGAAACTGACATACGGCCGGGAGAGCGGTGTGCCGACCACAAGCCCCTCCATATCCGCATCCAGTGACGCCTGTGCCTGACCTGAACGAGGAGCATCTTCCACTGAAGTCACACCATTTGCTTACTTCCTACTCCATTCGTAGACTTGCTGTTGTGACAAACATGCATCGCCGTACTGAACCTTCATTCGTCGATTAATTTCAATAGGTTTCACACCTTCTAACAACCCTACCACAACAAAGGTCAAAAATTAATTATGATTGTAGTGTTACTCACGCTGCTAAATATTGCATTTTCGGGCAACAACAAAGTTATATTATGTGGTAGGTATCATTAGAGCACAGTTAATAAAGTCATTTCTTGAAATAAACTAGGCACTCATCTTATCGTGTTTCCCACGCTGGTCTCGTTGTGAACTCATGGCTCAATCGTCGAAAATCTAGGTAGTGATTATTCTAAGCTCGGATGCAAAGAGGCCTAAGTGTTATTCTGCGATATGCAGAAGTTTTATAGCTGTGTTTCATAAACCATTCTTGAAGATTAAACTTTTTCAAGTTAGGACAATGGTGATGTAAAAAAGTAATCAGCACTCCGAAATTGCCCGCATCTCGTGGTCGTGCGGTAGCGTTCTCGCTTCCCACGCCCGGGTTCCCGGGTTCGATTCCCGGCGGGGTCAGGGATTTTCTCTGCCTCGTGATGGCTGGGTGTTGTGTGCTGTCCTTAGGTTAGTTAGGTTTAAGTAGTTCTAAGTTCTAGGGGACTGATGACCATAGATGTTAAGTCCCATAGTGCTCAGAGCCATTTGAACCATTTTTGAACTCCGAATTTAAGTTACATTTCTTTTTTATTACTTTTGTTGCAATATCATGTAACTCGTTCCAAAACATCGCAATATAAAACATACTTGAAAATATCTTCCTCACTGTTAAAGTTCACATTTCATTAACTGACAAAAATTTGCGTCTTTTTAACATGACGACCAAAGCTCGACTCTCTAATAACCGCTTGCGCGCCCAATAATCAGAGTTACAAGTACGTCAAAGATCATTGTGACAAAAGAAAGAATACACATAAGAATAATATCATTGCAATATATACATATCAAAGTATCGAAGTACCTCGACATTAATGAAATCAAATCTGATGTTGTCACAGAAATATGTTAACTATTTTACAGAAACACAGTAGCATATTGTTGGTATCGAGAGGTTGAGGTGAGGTGCCGTAATGGTTACGTAATTCAAGTACCATTACAACCTTCACTACGGAAAGACCGAATAACAGAATGCTGTTCTTCCCTGGTGCAAGTCGCAAGTGAGGCGGCCATCTTTATACTGATACTGTGACGGTATGTGCGCATCTGCACTATGCTGCCACCTACAGGCAGTTTCTGCACGCTGTTTGTAGCACGCTTCCAAACTTACAGGATAACGGCGCGAAATTTCGATTTGTTATTACAAATTTAAGGTTTTGATTTGACTCACCCTCGTATAAAAGTATTCTAGCCGTAGCTACCAATTTGGGTAGGAGTATAGATAACATACAAAATTTTGCAAATTGAACTTGTTATTCCTTTAAATCGAACAGCTCTCGGAAGTCTGAGCAATGGTACCTACTGCCGGTCGAAGTGGCCGAGCGGTTCTAGGCGCTACAGTCTTGAAACGCGAAACCGCTACGGTCGTCGGTTCGAATCCTGCCTCGGGTACGGATGTGTGTGATGTCCTTAGGTTAGTTAGGTTTAAGTAGTTCTAACAAGGGAACCTCCCCATCGCACCCCTCTCAGATTTAGTTATAAGTTGGCACAGTGGATAGGCCTTGAAAAACTGAACACAGATCAATCGAGAAAACGGGAAGAAGTTGTGTGGAACTATGAAAAAAAAGCAAAATATACAAACTGAGTAGTCCATGTGTAAGATAGGCAACATCAAGGATGGAGTAGGCTCAGGAGCGCCGTGGTCCCGTGGTTAGCATTAACAGCTGCGGAACGAGAGGTCCTTTGTTCAAGCCTTCCCTCCAGTAAAACGTTTAATTTTTTTTCAGACATTTATCAAAATTAAGGCACTCACACATAATCAACTTCGCTCTCCAAAATTCAAGGACATGTTCAGATCTGCTTGGACATATGCAGGATTTGACGGTCTACACAGGGAAAGCTCTTACGTTTTCATCACTTTTTGGGAGTTATTATCATATCCACAACAAAACCTAAATCGGGCAAGGTAGAAGAATCTTTTTACCCGTTCGCCAAGTATACTAGTTAGGTGCGTCAACAACATATTCCTGTCATGTGACACACATGCCGTCACCAGTGTCGTATAGACTACATCAGACGTGTTTTCCTGTGGAGGAATCGGTTGACCTACGACCTTGCGATCAAATGTTTTCGGTTCCCATAGGAGAGGCACATCCTTTCGCCTACTAATCGCACGGTTTTGTGGTGCGGTCACAAAACACAGACACTAAACTTACTACAGTGAACAGAGACGTCATTGAACGAACGGACAGATCATAACTTTGTGAAAATAAAGAAAGCAAACTTTTCACTCGAGGGAAGATTTGAACCAAGGACCTCTCGTTCTGCAGCTGCTCACGATAACCACGGGACCACGGCGCTCCTGAGCCCGCACTATCCTTGATGTTGCTTATCTTGCGCATAGACTACTCAGTTTCTATATTTTGCTTATTTTTTTCGTAGTTCCACAGAACTTCTTCCTGTTTTCTAGATTGATCTGTGTTCAGTTTTTCAAGGCCTATCCACTGTGCCAACTTATAACTAAATCTGAGGGGGGTGCGGTGGGGAGGTTCCCTTGTAAGTTGTAGGGGACTGATGACCTCAGAAGTTAAGTCCCATAGTGCTCAGAGCCATTTGAACTAATGGTACCTGCTGCACTATGGGTGGCGTGGGCGAGCAGAGCGAGCTGTGTTACACGTTGTTTGCGGAATCCACGTTGATTCCCGCAGAGTAGACTGTTGATGTGCAGAGATAGGGCGTTCAGTGCAGATCGTGGATAGAGCCAGACGGTCCGTACCGGAAAGTCGCAGTGCGTGCTCGGCGTGAGAGCGAAGTGACGGTGAGAGAGAGAGAGGGGGGGGGGGGGGGAGGGAGGCAGAGCAGGGGGAGAGCAGGGCGGGGGGCGCTAATTGCCGGGTCGGAATGCCGGCCCTGCCCATGTCATGAGATCAGCCGCGACACCGGGGGACGGCCGCCACAATGCGCCAGCCCACACGCCGCGCGCCGCGCCGCGACCCGCCGCCGGGGTCAAAGCTGGCGCCAGCAATCCCTGCTGTCCCCACATTCCTGAGGCACTCCTCCCGGCTGGCCCCCGTGATGTCACGCCACTAAACGTACACACCGTTCCCAGCTTCTGCACATACGTGCAAGCTCACAGTCGAGCCCCGTCACGCTTATAACTTGTAACGCCACCTCTAGCGAAAGAACTTGCCCCCCCCCCCCCCCTTCTAACAGCCGTGTACCGCAAGTCTCTAGAGGAACGGAAGGTTCCAAATGATTGGAAGAGAGCACAGGTAGTCCCAGTCTTCAGGAAGGGTCGTCGAGCATATGCGCAAAACTACAGGGTTATTACAAATGATTGAAGCGATTTCACAGCTCTACAATAACTTTATTATTTGAGATATTTTCACAATGCTTTGCACACACATACAAAAACTCATAAAGTTTTTTTAGGCATTCACAAATGTTCGACATGTGCCCCTTTAGTGATTCGGCAGACATCAAGCCGATAATCAAGTTCCTCCCACATTCGGCGCAGCATGTCCCCATCAATGAGTTCGAAAGCATCGTTGATGCGAGCTCGCAGTTCTGGCACGTTTCGTGGTAGAGGAGGTTTAAACACTGAATCTTTCACATAACCCCACAGAAAGAAATCGCATGGAGTTAAGTCGGGAGAGCGTGGAGGCCATGACATGAATTGCTGATCATGATCTCCACCACGACCGATCCATCGGCTTTCCAATCTCGTATTTAAGAAATGCCGAACATCATGATGGAAGTGCGGTGGAGCACCATCCTGTTGAAAGATGAAGTCGGCACTGTCGGTCTCCAGTTGTGGCATGAGCCAATTTTCCGCGGGCTACGCGTGAAACTTGCCCGCACGCGTTCAACCGTTTCTTCGCTCACTACAGGCCGACCCGTTGATTTCCCCTTACACAGGCATCCAGAAGCTTTAAACTGCGCATACCATCGCCGAATGGAGTTAGCAGTTGGTGGATCTTTGTTGAACTTCGTCCTGAAGTGTCGTTGCACTGTTATGACTGTGCATGTGAGTGCATTTCAAGCACGACATACGCTTTCTCGGCTCCTGTCGCCATTTTGTCTCACTGCGCTCTCGAGCGCTCTGATGGCAGAAACCTGAAGTGCGGCTTCAGCCGAACAAAACTTTATGAGTTTTTCTACGTATCTGTAGTGTGTCGTGACCATATGTCAATGAATAGAGCTACAGTGAATTTATGAAGTCGCTTCAATCATTTGTACTAGCCCTGTATAGACCTATATCTCTGACGTCGATCTGTTGTAGAATTTTAGAACATGTTTTTTGCTCGCGTATCATGTCGTTTCTGGAAGCCCAGAATCTACTCTGTAGGAATCGACATGGATTCCGGAAACAGCGATCTTGTGAGACTCAAACTCGCTTTATTTGTTCATGAGACCCAAAAAATATTATATACGGGCTCTCAGGTAGATGCTATTTTCCTTGACTTCCGGAAGGCGTTCGATACAGTTCCGCATTGTCGCCTGATAAACAAAGTAAGAGTCTACGGAACATCAGACCAGCTGTGAGGCTGGATTGAAGAGTTTTTGGCAAACAGAACACAGCATGTTGTTCTCAATGGGGAGACGTCTACAGACATTAAAGTAACCTCTGGCGTGCCATAGGGAAGTGTAATGGGACCATTGCTTTTCACAATATGTATAAATGACCTAGTAGACAGTGTCGGAAGTTCCATGCGGCTTTTCGCGGATGATGCTGTAGTATACAGAGAAGTTGCAGCAATAGAAAATTGCAGCGAAATGCAGGAAGATCTGGAGCGGATAGGCACTTGGTGCAGGGAGTGGCAACTGACCCTTAACGTAGACAAATGTAATGTATTGCGAATACATAGAAAGAAGGATCCTTTATTGTATGATTATATGATAGCGGAACAAACACTGGTAGCAGTTACTTCTGTAAAATATTTGGGAGTATGCGTACGGAGCGATTTGAAGTGGAATGATCATATAAAATTAATTGTTGGTATGGCGGGTACCAGGTTGAGTTTCATTGGGAGAGTCCTTAGAAAATGTAGTCCATCAACAAAGGAGGTGGCTTACAAAACACTCGTTCGACCTATACTTGAGTATTGCTCATCAGTGTGGGATCCGTACTAGATCGGGTTGACGGAGGAGATAGAGAAGATCCAAAGAAGAGCGGCGCGTTGCGTCGCAGGGTTATTTGGTAAGCGTGATAGCGTTACGGAGATGTTTAGTAAACTCAAGTGGCAGATTCTGCGAGAGAGGCGCTCTGCATCGCGGTGTAGCTTACTGTCCAGGTTTCGAGAGGGTGCGTTGCTGGATGAGGTATCGAATATACTGCTTCCCCCTACTTATACCTCCCGAGGAGATCACGAATGTAAAATTAGAGAGATTCGAGCGCGCACGGAGGCTTTCCGGCAGTCGTTCATCTCGCGTACCATACGCGACTGTAACAGGAAAGGGAGGTAATGACAGTGGCACGTGAAGTTCCCTCCGCCACACACCGTTGGGTGGCTTGCGGAGTATAAATGTAGATGTAGATGTGTAGCACCGGTAGGGGTCTCAGTTCGTTGAAAAAGCGAGTCCACCAGTATCTTCGACAATTTATTTACTTTTTATGGTTCCGAACTTCAGTCGATGCATACGGAATTCTTATAGGATCTCGACCCGTGTGTCTCTCTTCCCGACTCAATACCCTTTTTTTTTCTCATGAACTGTTAGAAGTATCAAGTTCCGATTTATGTCACATGCCAACCTCACCATCTCATAGTACCAATTACAACATACGTCCTCAATTATTTCGTGGATGTATTCCAATCTCTGTCTTCCTCTACAGTTTTTACCCTCTACAGCTCCCTCTACTACCATTCAAATTATTTGCTGGTGTCTTAATAGATGTCCTCCCATCCTGTCCCTCCTCCTTGTCGGCGTTTTCCGTTTATTCCTTTCCTCGCCGATTCCGCGGAAAACCACCTCATTCCTTGCCTTGTCAGTCCACCTAATCTTCAGTACCCTTCTGTAGCACCACGTCGCAAATGCTTCGATTCTCTTCTGTTCCGGTTTTCCCACAGTCCATGTTTCACTATCATGCAATGCTGTGCTCCAAAACTATATTCTCAGAAATTTCTTCCTCAAATTAAGGCCTATGTTTGATACTAGTACATTTCTCTTGGTCACGAATGCCCTTTGTGCTTGTATTTGTCTGCATTTTATGTCTTCTTTGCTGTATCCGTCATGCGTTGTTTTGCTCCTTAGGTAGCAGAATTCCTTAACTTCACCTACTTAGAAATCACCAATCCTGATGTTAAATTTCTCACTGTTTTCATTTCTGCCACTTCTCATTGCTTCCGTATTTCTTCGATTTACCCTGAAACCATATTCTCTACTTATTAGATTATTCTTTCCTTTCAACACATCTTCCTCATTTTCAATGAAGAAAGCAATCTCATCAGCAAATCTCATCATTGATATCCTCTCACCTACAATTTTGAAAACCACTCTCAAACATTTCTTTTATTTCCGTCATTGCTTCTTCGATGTGCTTAGGGCGCTCTAAAATTGCACTTACAAACTTCTTGGACTTGTACAGGAGACTGCGTAGACCACATTTTGAATTAGTACCCAAGTCCGGAAACGTACCGTTTCCGTGCTGCAGCGTTTGAAACCGTTTCCGAGATAGGTATGCAGCAAGATAGTCATGGTGCCAGGTACTCACGTTGGATCGGCTGATGTCATTTGACGTCTGTCTTACCTCTATGACGTGGGTCGAGACTCATTCACGTGCCTGTGAGTGTTGGAGCAATAGGGTTGCGTACACATTTGCAGAATACACCTACATGATGCTCCTTTATCAAGATCGTTATCCACAACGTCCGCCGCCTCAATCGCATACCCTTTTCGCCATAATTATGCAAAGGCTTCGAGAAAGGGTACCTTCACCGTCAGCAGGCGTCACTGTGGCGCTCCAAGAAGACACCGCACACGCGACTTGGAAGAATTGTGGAAAGTGATTAAGTTTCCTTTTTGTTTCTTTCTTTGTTAATGAGTGGAATTGGAAAACAAGTTATAGACTGTGTCACGCCCTATAAATTACTTGTAAAAGTGGTTCCATTACCAACATGTTTTCAAATGGCTGTACCCACGTTTCTGGACATTGGTTCCCATTCAAAATATTATCGACTCACTCCCCTCTACAAGTCCTAGAAATTTTTGAAGGGAATTTTAGGCCACCCTGTAGACTGAATGCTAGGAACGAAATATTACATCCCTGACTAATATACTTTTTAACGAGAGTACTTCGTTCCTGGTGTACCAGTCTTACTGCTCGCTCTAGGTTTTTGTACATTAGATTACCCGTCTTTCCCTACTCCTACGTAACCGACGCTCTCTTTTCAATGAGGTGAGTATTATTTTCAGACTACTCTAATGTAGGTTTTCTGTGATTTCACTAAATCTCTTCAGACAGATGCCGAAATACTTTCTTTGAAAGAGCACGGCTGATTTTCTTCCCGTTTCTGGAAACAGTTTGAGCTCGTGCTTCGTGTATAATAAGCTCGTTGTCGACGGGACCCTAAACTCTAGTCTTCCTTCCTTTTCCTTTTGAATGTCCATCCGTTTGTTGTTTGCAGTTCTTCTTAGTATATGAATTTGTCGGCTGTTCCTACTATCTCATCATTAATCTTTTCTTTCTATCGCCATACTCATTGTGTATTATTTACTCTTATGGTATTTATCTGCAGGCCTACTTTTCTGTTCACTTCCTCCACCCTTTGGTGAAGGACCTCTGGATCAAAGAAAACAAAATGATGTCATGTACAAATAGGTATCTCACATAATGTAGACTTATGGATATTCCTTCTTCAACAGTGTTTAATGCTCTGAACACCTCTTTCAAAGTTAAAGGGACACGTCGTATGAAATGCTATCTCCTTGCCAAACTTCTTTCGCAGTTCTAAGTTTTCATCCTCCTAATGTAATAGACTGGAGGCAGACGCCTCATTGTACATATTGTCCGTTGAAAGGTGCCTGGTTGTGAGCGGATGAAGTCGACAAATACGAATACAAAATAAAGGTTGTGGGAACAGACTATTCTGTACCACAGACCGAGCTCTACATTCGTTTCTAGCTGCATTTACGCCATGTTTTATACACGTCATCATGACGACATGTTATGTCTGCTTCATGATTGGCTCAACTGTTTTTAATTACGGCATAAATCCGTCGAAGCCAACGTTAGCTCCATACTGTACCAGACTTTTCTTTATGAATATCGAAAACTGCAAGGTCAGTTCTGAAACGCTGCACTACATACTAGCCAAATATCCAACGTGTATTTTGGTGTATATTTTGAACATACAGACACCCAGTCCTGAAGAGGAATTCTGGTATTCCATCGAAAAATCCATCCAAGGTATTATTACATATTTATTGTGTTACGACTGGCTTTGTTCGTTGAACATCTTCAGGTTGCCGAGTAGCGCTAAAGTCATGACACAGCACCACTTGGCAACGTAGAGATATTCAACGAACGAAACCGGCTGTAGAACAATGAACGTTTGACAATACAGCTGAAGTGGTATTTATTAACCAGAAACAGTAGTGTCGGCTGTGGTGCTAAACGTGATATATGTAGGGGATAGACAAAAACGTGGGAACACCAACGACACAATTTATTACATGTCTAATACAGTGTAGGAAACTGTTTGAACCGTGAATTTACTTTCAAAACCTTCTCTTAAGAATTTACTTTATTTACTAGCGATTCATCAAGAACATTAACACATCTAATCACACTCTGTGAGCGTGGAAATAGTTGCCAATGGGTAACAGATGACACAAATTAAAATATTTTTTTCAGTAAATGGAAATTTTATTCCTAAAAGCCTTTTTTTTAAACAGATTTAAAATTATAATCAGAAAGCGCCCTGTAAATACGAAGTAACAATTTATTCAAAGGCAGATATAACAATTTTTTTTATAGTATGAGCTTTCAGGCTGAGAATCTTGCAGCTCCCTTTTAACACGGCCGTAGTCACGACCGCTCGCAACAACCTCTGGAAGACTACACTGGTGCAAATCTGCAACACACCAGATTACTTCAAACTAAAAATTTTTACAACTCACAGAAACACATAAACTATGCTCCACGTAAGAGGGATGGAAATGGTACAAACACTCACATTAAAAATTATTTGCCACTGAAAGTGCTACTTGTTTTTAAAAGAATTCTTACGATGGAAGGGTGGCAACTTTATATACTAAAATGACCATTTAAATAAAAACCCATGAAATGCAGTCTTACATAAAATGTACAAACATGCTCTACATTGCACTTATACCACATCTCAAGATGATAGGCAAGATAAAAACATATTTCAGGAATTCGGCCTCTACACCTTAGGCAATAAATTCGTTAACACCGAATCCGACAAACATGACAGAGGCAGCCATTAACGTACGGCAGACCGACAGACAGATGGACAGACACTAGCTGCCTAACAAATGCGGGCAAGAGACAGACGAGCAAGCTGGTAACGAGAGACTGACCAAGAGAACAAGTAGAATTTAAGTAGTAAATGAAACAACAAATGGTTCAAATGGATCTGAGCACTATGGGACTTAACATCTGTGGTCATTAGTCCCCTAGAACTTACAACTATTTAAACCTAAGTAACCTAAGGACATCACACACATCCATGCCCGAGGCAGGATTCGAACCTGCGACCGTAGCGGTCACGCAGTTCCAGACTGAACCGCCTAGAACCGCACGGCCACACCGGCCAGCTGAAACAACATATCATGAATCACTTAACTTCTAATAACTGCAATTTCTGGCGAAGACCTGGCGCAGCACCTCCAAAATGCTCTCTCGATCCGTCCGCTGCCAGCCGCTTCAACGGACGCAGGAAGGGGCGCCGACCTCCCGTCTCACGGCTTCGCAGCTCGCACCAGCCAGACCGACGTCGTGGGCCTACCCCTGCCGCTCCCGCGTCGGCCGCGAAGCCACTGCTCCCGCTACACGGCGCGGCCCACTGGACCAACGTGACGACCTCACACGGCCGACGCCCAAGACGGACTAGTTATCCCGTGTCTCAGCACGCGACCGACCAACCGATCGATCCAACCGCCAACGACCACTGCTCGGACTAACTAGAGCAGACCGGCGGCCCAACACACACCAGCACTCCGGACGACGGACAGACACTGGCCGCCCCACACTGATCCAGCTGACCAACTGACTAGCCTCGACTGACAGACTGACCCCAGACGAATTTTTTTTTCTTTATTGTGATTTCATTCCCCTGCCCCATATGGACAGGGGAGGGCTGTCAGCGGCACAATCCGCCGCTCTTCAGCCGAGTGACATGACAACTAAAATAAGAATAAAATGTTACATACATAAGGCGATAAAAAAGGGGAACATAAAACAGAGTAATGGGAGAAAATGGAGGTAAAAATAGACTGACATGGAGACCTTCATGGGGGGGGCAGTTAAAAAATCACCAGAAAGTTAAAAAACACTTGGCGATTCTTAAAAAAAACAGAGAAGACACTGAATGGACATGCACAGGTGAAAAGTCGGCCACAGTATTAAAAACACTCCAGAACAACACACTTAAAACCCACTTGGGGCACACATGACGAAGAATAAAACTGCCAGGTGGGACCTGCCGTGGGAAAGGTCAGAGAGGATGGAAAAGGAGGGGAGAGCAAGGGGCAGCAGGGGAAGCATCGGGATGAAGTGAGTAGGAGCGTCAGCGGGTGCACTAAGAGGCAAGAGACACGTGGGGTGGGAGATGAAGAGGGAAGACAGGGCAGGAGGGAGTGCAGAGACACTGAAAGGGGGCACAAGAGAGGGAGGGGGAAGCCGCTCAGGAGGAGAGAGGGGGAGGAGAGGGAGCCCTGAGGAGGAGGCAGGAAGAGGGGGTTAGAGTTGGTAGGAAGGGTAGATGTCAGGGCGAAGCTCATCATCCAGGAGGGGTAGATGGTGGAAGTTGCGTTGGGAAAGGAGATGGAGGGTGTGGAGATGGAGAGAGGGTGGGACACAGCGGTAAAGGGGCGGCAATTGGTTAGGGGTGGAGACGAAGGGAGACGCCAGGGGGTGAGGGGGATCAAGGCGGCGGACAGTATATAGTGTGAGGATGTGTTCAAGGAAAAGAAGAAGGTGGGGGCCCGGACGAGCTCATAGTGCCTCTTAAATGCACGTCAACAGGCAACTTTTCCCCTTTCCCACCAGAGGAGACACCAAAGCTGCGACTGCCACAGCGGCGCCACCGCCAGAAACGGAAGGCTACAGCTTTACACTACGCGCTGTGACGCGCTCTTCAAAACAGCAAATTTTGCCACGGCTCACTGTTGACACTCATAATAGGTTTGGAATGGGTAAATACAGGTCCTATATGGCTTTCAAGAGAATCTTATACCATTCTCCCTGCATAAAAATAGTGGTAAGTTGAGGTAGCGATGAGGCAGGGAGATAGCGACCACGCACCTTTCTCTCCAAAGTAGACCACAAAGACTCAATAATATAGAGATGTGTTGACTCGGAGCTAGGGAGAGGCGACAATTCATCTTCATCCTCACAAAACCAGTCCTGTGTGAAAAGCGGCCCTGTCATCTTGAAATACAGCATCCTCATTGGGGAAGAAACATTGTACCCTATTGCTGACCTCATCACCAAAAGTGTCTGTCTAAGTCATCTCCCCCCAATCCGCCCCCCACCCTCCCTCCCCCATGTTTCACTCTTGTGACGTCAACTCGACCAGAAGTCGGAAAAATTTCCGACAAAATGACTTCTTCCCATTGCTCCACAACCCAGTTTTCATGGCTTCAGCACAACGTATTTTTGTTCCTTTGCATCACTGATCATTAGTCTTGGAATTCCAGCTAACCCTGCAATTCCCGCTTATCGAACTCCCTTCCTACTATTTTGGTGCTAGCAGGGTTCGCGACTGCGACATTGTTCTGCACCGACGGCTGTCCAGCAGCTGTTAATCGCATTGGTGAAGGAAGAGAACGCCATACCACAAGACCTCGTTTCTGTCCTTGTGACCTGCACGGGAGCCGGCCGTGGTGTCCGAGCGGTTCTAGGCGCTACAGTCTGGAACCGTGCGACCGCTACGGTCGCAGGTTCGAATCCTGCTTCGAGCATGGATGTGTGTGATGTCCTTAGGTTAGTTAGGTTTAAGTAGTTCTAAGTTCTAGGGGACTGATGACCTCAGAAGTTAAGTCTCATAGTGCTCAGAGCCATTTGAACCCGCACGGGAGCGCGTTTCAAAGCGTGTACTGCTGCCCGTACTGATCACACACCCTCCTTACAACCATTTCCCAGATTCGTTAGGTCCGGGGACGTTTCGAATAGCGGTGACTTGACTGAAGTTACTGTCTTTGAGTAAAAGCGTCACATCTGATCGGGTCACTCTGTATTATTTTAGCTATCCTCTGTATTATACTGTTGCAATTCTTTCTATGTATGGTCCAAGCTTCATCGAGATATGTTAGATGGCATTGACACATCATAGGAAAGTTACTTTCGTCCTTAAATTTTGTATACCAGTATGCCTATGTAGAGGGTTATTACAAATGATTGAAGCGATTTCACAGCTCTACAATAACTTTATTATTTGAGATATATTCACAATGCTTTGCACACACATACAAAAACTCAAAAAGATTTTTTAGGCATTAACAAATGTTCTATATGTGCCCCTTTAGTGATTCGGCAGACATCAAGCTGATAATCAAGTTCCTCCCACACTCGGCGCAGCAAGTCCCCATCAATGAGTTCGAAAGCATCGTTGATGCGAGCTCGCAGCTCTGGCACGTTTCTTGGTAGAGGAGGTTTAAACACTGAATCTTTCACATAACCCCACAGAAAGAAATCGCATGGGGTTAAGTCGGGAGAGCGTGGAGGTCATGACATGAATTGTTGATCATGATCTCCACCACGACCGATCCATCGGTTTTCCAATCTCCTGTTTAAGAAATGCCGAACATCATGATGGAAGTGCGGTGGAGCACCATCCTGTTGAAAGATGAAGTCGGCGCTGTCGGTCTCCAGTTCTGGCATGAGCCAATTTTCCGCGGGCTACGCGTGAAACTTGCCCGCACGCGTTCAACCGTTTCTTCGCTCACTGCAGACCGACCCGTTGATTTCCCCTTACAGAGGCATCCAGAAGCTTTAAACTGCGCATACCATCGCCGAATGGAGTTAGCAGTTGGTGGATCTTTGTTGAACTTCGTCCTGAAGTGTCGTTGCACTGTTATGACTGACTGATGTGAGTGCATTTCAAGCACGACATACGCTTTCTCGGCTTTTGTCGCCATTTTGTCTCACTGCGCTCTCGAGCGCTCTGACGGCAGAAACTGAAGTGCGGCTTCATCCGAACAAAACTTTATGAGTTTTTCTACGTGTCTGTAGTGTGTCGTGCGCATATGTCAATGAATGGAGCTACAGTGAATTTATGAAATCGCTTCAATCATTTGTAATAGCCCTGTATATCTTAGTGGATTACCATGCCCAATATGTTCTGTTGTTATATACAAATATATAAATCAATCACAATGCTAGAAAATTGTAGTGAAAGGGACAAAGACCTGCTAAGGATCGAGGCGTTGTTCAGGGATTGGTAGTTCAACGTCAACATAAACAAAAGTAAAAAAAGTGTGTAAGAGGGAAGTCACGATTGCCGAACAAGCAGAAGAAGATATCACATGCATTCTGCGGGTATGCGTGCGTGCGATGTAAAAGAAACATTCACGCAACAAATATCGCAGGAAAGGCAAGTGCCAGATTGAGATTCACTGGAAGAATCCTCAGTACTCCAAGAATGAGGTAGCTTACAAAACCATAGTTCTACCGATACTTGAATACTGTTTGTCATTCTCAGATGAGTACCACACAGGATTCCTAAAGGAAGTAGAGAAGATCCAAGGACGAGCAGCGCGTTTCGTTACAGGTTCCTTTCTTACGGACAAATGTGCCACAGAGATCCTTACCCAAGTCCTGGGGCAGACATTCCAAGAGAGGCGTTGTCCATCACCGTGTGGTTTACTGTTCAAATTCTGTGAATGTACATTCGTAGAGGACTCAGTCAGTATGCCATATCGCGAAAGGACTATGAAGGTACAACTGGAGAGACTGGAGCTCACTGGGATTCTTACCAGTACTAATCTTTCTTACCACGCAGCAAACCTCGGCTGGAACAGGAGAGAAGGAAAGTGATAGTGATACGCAAAGTACCCCCCTCCACGCACCATCAGACGGCTCGCTGAGCATAGATGAACCGATTGTGCCATAAATTTCCGTTCTCCCCAATTCCATTTATTATCTCCTCATTAGTAATTCAGTGGACCCACATAATCTTCAGCATTCCTCTGTAGCATCATATTTTGAAAGCTCCTGAGAGCTCCAAAACACATAAAATTGCGTTAGATTTAATATACGTCTCTTTTCTTCAGCAAACGTTTTCTTGCTATTGACAGTCTGCATTTAAATTATGTCTACTTTACTCCTGCCGTCTTCAAGCAGCAAAATGCACCAGCTGCTGCGAGTGTTTCATTTATTTTATTTATGTTCATTTATAACCTAATGCGAGACACTATCTACTCCGATTAACTGCTCTGTCAAGTTGTCTGCCGCCTGTGATAGAATTACATTATCGTCAGCAAATCTGAAAGTTTTTGTTTCTGCTCCCTGAACTTTAATCCACCTACCGAATTTCTCCTTGTTTTCTTTCATCGCTTGCTCTAGGAAAAGACAAGAAACTGAGAGATAGGTAAGAACTCTTCTTTCACTGTCTTCTCAACTACTGCCTTCCTTTCATTTTCTTTGACTCTTGTATCTATAGTCTGTTTTCTGTACAAGTTGTGGATAACTTGCATTTTGCCCATAACACAGCTTCAGAAAGTGTGTTCCAGTCAAAACTGCCAAAAACTTTTTTTTTTTTCAAATGTAGAGGAAGTAGTTGCCTCTCTGTCAATATCCGTAACAGCCTGACCGGAGTGGACAGCTGCAAGGCGGCCCAGTTAGGTAGGCAACCCAGAGCAACTCTCGGGTCGGGGGCCTGTGTTGCCGGACCAGGGCATCCAGGCCCCTGGTAAAGAGAGTGGCCGCCGTACGAGGCTGTTTGCGATATATACTCTTTGGCACGCACTTCACAGTGTGGTTTGTACTGTATAGATGTGGAGGTAAATGTACGGTGAACCACTTACACACTTACATGAGTTGGTGTCAAAAAGTTATGAAACCGGTTCTACTCGCCCTTGTAAACTGCTAATATACTCTGTTCCGCCTTAAAGCCAACAAATAATCAGATTTTGGATGTTAAGTTCAATTTTTTATTAGGAAATACAAATAAAAAAAGTATTTTAATGATTCTTTATTCTTTATGTTTTTTGGTGCATAGCTTCCGCTCTTCAATTAGGTACCTTGTGATACACGACATTTTGTTTTTACTATCAGGCGCAAGAACAAACAAACGCAGATGGTCTTCCGACCCGTGAACATGCCACATATAATTGACCATGTGAAAAACATGGATATTCCAGATTTAAACCACAGACTTTCAAGGATTGGCCTTGTGATTTGTTAACGGTCATGGCGACTGCAAGACGGATCGGAAATTGAAGTCTTTTAAACTCAAACGGCATATCGGTTGGGATCATCGGGATCCTCGGAATTAGAACTTCCTTACCTTGGAATGTTCCTTTGAGAATCGTCGCGTAAATAACATTGTTCATCAATTTACTCACCACCAAACGCGTACCGTTGCACAGCTTTGGTTGGTTTATGTTTCGAAACATGATTACTATGGAGCCAACTTTTAGGCGTAAATTGTGCGGTGGTAAGCCAGGCACATCCAAGGAGTTTAAAAATTCAATTGGATAGTTGGTGGCTTCATCTAAATTTATTACTCAGTCAATAGATTTGAATGAATGTATTTTACCAATGACCTCATTCTGAATTATGTAGTTAGGTCATCTACATCTTTATTCTTAGCCGCTAAAATTGCTCGCTCACTCAACCATTCATTACTTTTGTAATTAGTAATTATGTTTGGGAATACTTTGTTAATAAGCTCGTCTTTCGATGAGACAAAGCTACAGAAATCTCTTCTTGTGCGTCGAAAATTATCTACATGTTGATCGCTCTTGTTCGCTCGACGATTTCGCATTGCCAACCGAGCCGTTTCACGGTCTGCCTCACTTTGCTCTTGTGATTGAGAAGCACGAAGTCGAGCCATACTAACGCGGCGCTCTTCACGGGCAATTTGTTGTTCTCCATCAGTCCTTTCATTCGTAGTGTTTTGTATCCTTCTTGCATTACGGCTTTGTCCAGAAATATTCGATCGTCTTGGTCGCAGCACTGTTAGTGATGATTCAAAGAAAATACAAATTATTTCTTTAAATTTTTAATTAATGATATATACTGAAACTTAACCATAGACGTTTAGCTGTCATTTGCGTTTTGTTATTCCATGTCAGATGCGTTTTTGTTATACCACGTTTAATAGCGACGTTTTGATGACATTTGCGTTTTGTTATTCCATGCCAGATGCGTGTTTGTTATACCACTTTTTATAGCAGTCGAGCGGGATAAAAAGTATCCTATGTCCGTCTCCTGGTTCTAAGCTACCGCTCCACCAATTTTCAGCCGAACCGGTGCAGTCGTTCTTGAGTTATAAATAGTTTGACACGACTTTCTTTTAATATATAATCGGACGATTAAATGTTTTGTGAACTGATTTGTCCGAAAATAAGAAAGATAACAGGTCAGAGAAACATTCGATGTATATTACTTCCTGTACATGATTTCGAGCATCATTCAAAGGCGGGACATATGTTTAGCATCTTTTTTATTTCTTATTTTTAGAAAAATCGTTTTATCCAACGATCTTATTTATACCACAGTTGCTTTCCTACTGTCTTCTGTTTTCGAAATGTCCTGAATTTACTACTTTCTTCGAGGGAAACCGTCAAAAAAAAAAAGTCACATCAATGCAACTTTTTTACTCAAAACACGTAGGCCTTGAAAAGGTAAATTTAATATTGTTTGCTGTTCTCGAAATTTCCTCAAATTTGTAATTGTTTTGAAGGAAGTCAGTGAAGGAAGTCAAAGATGACCTCCATCTTGTTCGAGCCACCAGGTTTTGAGGGGGCCACCAGATGTGGGACTGCGGTTGACAGACCGACAGATAATGGAAGATGTGTTGACTCAACGTACAATCCGGAATTAAGAACATTGCCCAGCTGTGACTGTTGCTCAGAATGATAATCTGTTTAATATATCATTATATATATATTTATAACTAAAGCGCAGACACTAACAGATGTCCAGTGTGGGCTGGAATTATCGAAGGGCAGCGAAGCTAGGTAGATAGTCTAATGTGTTAATGCGAAATTAATTCCAATTTTGAGCACCAAGTGCAATTACGACGCTAGGAATGCAACAAAGATGTGTAGGAATGTTTCCACGTACAGTAGATTAGGAATGGGATGTGTACATAAAAGGCCAAACAAGTGAGAAAAGCATAATGCCGATTTGATTAGTAACTGCCACTTACACAATTTGTTCGATACGAACACCGGAGACGTTTACGAGATGCTGTACAGCGTCACATTTGCATCTGGTGGCAAAAAATGGAACTAATTTTTTTTTCAGCGTAAATCGGTTCCTCATTAATGTATTAGCATATCCACCAAGTTCGCTGCCATACGACAATTTCACACTGGACATCCGCGAGTAGCTGCACTTTTATTGTAAACGGGTGCCCAAACCGATCATTTCCTGGTGAACCGGAGGAATTCCTGACGACAACAAAGTTGTTAGTTGAATATATTCAGCAGTTGAATATATTTCTGTTATCTTCTATGCTTCGTAAGTATAATTAACATATTATTATGAATTCGTCTGTGTCTTAAATATGTGCGAAAAAATGTTTCCCTTGTGTGGCGTGCCATAAGCTAAATAAATAATCCGAAACCCAAACTAATCTTCCTCAAGATCTCCTTCTAACACTTTTCCATTCTTCTTTAAACAACTCGCGCAAGTATTTTGAAACCATAACTTATTAAACAGATAGTTCGGCAACATTCACAGCTGTCAGTGGACTCGCTTGTGGGATTCGGGTAGGTTCACCGGCTCTAGATCTAATCCGCGGCGGTGGATTAACGACGGGGGCTGGAGTGCCGCCCAGCCTGGATGTAGTTTTTAGGCGGTTTCGCACATTCGAATTGATTAATAGCTAGGTGGTACCCACGCCCCACCTCTAATACACGTTTCGTAAACATGTAGACAACGTTCTCAGACTTTCACGTAGCTAACGTTTTCGCAGACAGATAGGGGGGAAAGAGTGACGACGGGAAAGCAGTCCGACCATCCTCTACCACTAACCCTGCCAAAACCAGATTAACATTCCGATCCCGTGAAGACACGTGATAAGCCCAGGGGAAAGAAGAAAAAGAAAATTCACAGGTGTCAGCACCTTCCTTCTTGGGAATAGGAATTATTACGTTCTTCTTGAAGTCTAACGGTATCTAGTCTGTCTGATACGAGGTCTATTCGGGAAGTAAGGTCCGATCGGTCGCGAAATGGAAACCACAGTGAAAATAAAAAATACTTTATTTGCAACAGTTTGCTACACCTTCCACCTACTTCTCGAAGAAGTTGCGTCTCCGGCTTAGACAACCGGCGTAGCGTTGTACCAACTTTCCAACACGCTCGTCATAGAAGGCGGTCGCCTGTGCCTCCCGCCCTTCTCTACGCTGGTCTGCAATATGTTGTCTGTGCCAAATATTTTCTTCAAAGAAAGCGGTTCATTTGATCAGCGATGAGTATCAGACGGAACCAATGGCCGAGTGAATCTGGGCGCTACAGTCTGGAACCGCGCGACCGCTACGGTCGCAGGTTCGAATCATGCCTCGGGCATGGATGTGTGTGATGTCCTTAGGTTAGTTAGGTTTAAGTAGTTCTAAGTTCTAGGGGACTGATGACCACAGATGTTAAGTCCCATAGTGCTCAGAGCCATTTGAACCAAGTCCGGGCTGCATGATGGGTGACCAAACACGTTCTATCGAAAACGCTACAGGGGCGTCCTCCTTGCCACTGCAGTGTGCAGCCGAGAACTGTCGATGAAGAAGGAAATTCGTGACAGGTTATTTATGTGCGGTTGCACGAAATCAGGCAAAACCTCGCAGCATTTTTACGTGCTCGCAGTGTGCTCAGAACTGAAAAGAGTGACCAGGTGGTATCTACAGGCAAACTGGAGGCACTGCCCAACACATCCACGCTAAGATTCATCGGATTGTCGCTGTCGTTTGCATTTCGAGATCTTTGGGACCTTACTTTCCGAAGAGCCCTCGTACATCTTGCATATCGGCTGCAATAGTGTCGTTATTGTATGTCACCCAAAGGATCTTAGTAATTCTGAGGGAATTCCATCAACTCCAGGTGCCTTATTTCGTCTTAGGGCTTTCAGTGTTGTGTCAAATTCTTCCCTCAGTGTAATACCTCCAATCTCATCTTCAAGTACCTCCTCTTCTCCTTCCACAACATTGTCCTCTAATTCGTTTCCTTTGAGGGTAAATAAAGCCAACTGGAATCTTGATACAGAGTAGTACACTACTGGTCATTAAAATTGCCACACCACGAAGATGACGTGCTAGAGCCGCGAAATTTAACCGACAGGAAGAAGATGCTGTGACATGCAAATGATTAGTTTTTCAGAGCATACACACAAGGTTGGCACCGTTGGCGACACCACAACATGCTGACATGAAGAAAGTTTTCAACCGATTTCTCATACACCAACAGCAGTTGACCGGCATTGCCTGGTGAAACGTTGTTGTGATGCCTCGTGTAAGGAGGAGAAATGCGGACCATCACGTTTCCGACTTTGATAAAGGTCGGATTGTAGCCTATCACGATTGTGTTTTATCGTATCGCGACATTGCTGCTCGAGTTGGTCGAGATCCAATGGCTATTAGCAGAATATGGAATCGGTGGGTTCAGGAGGGTAATACGGAACGCCGTGCTGGATCCCAACGGCCTCGTATCACTAGCAATCGATATGACAGGCATCTTATCCGAATGGCTGTAACGGATAGTGCAGCCACGTCTCGATCCCTGAGTCATCAGATGGGAACGTTCTCAAGACAACAACCGTCTGCACGAACAGTTCGACGACGTTTGCAGCAGCATGGACTATCAGCTGGGAGACCATGGCTGCGGTTACCCTTGACGCTGCATCACAGACAGGAGTGCCCGCGATGGTGTACTCAACGACAAACCTGGGTGCACGAATGGCAAAACGTCATTTTTTCGGATGAATCCAGGTTGTGTTTACACCATCATGACGGTCGCATCCGTGTCTGGCGACATCGCGGTGAACGCACATTGGAAGCATGTACTCGTCATCGCCATACTGGCGTATCACCCAGCGTGATGGTACCGGGTGCCATTGGTTACACGTCTCGGTCACCTCTTGTTCGCATTGACGGAACTTTGAACAGTGGACGTTACATTTCAGATGTGTTACCACCCGTGGCTCTACCATTCATTCGATCACTGCGAAACCCTACATTTGAGCAGGATAATGCACGCCCGCATGTTGCAGGTCCTGTACGGGCCTTTCTGGATACGGAAAATGTTCGACTGCTGCCCTGGCCAGCACATTCTCCAGATCTCTCACCAACTGAAAGCGTTTGGTGAATGGTGGTCGAGCAACTGGTTCGTCACAATACTCCAGTCACTACTCTTGATGAACTGTAGTATCGTGTTGAAGCTGCCTGTACACGCCATCCAAGCTCTGTTTGACTCAATGCCCAGGCGTATCAAGGCCGTTATTACGTCTAGAGGTGGTTGTTCTGGGTACTGATTTCTCAGGATCTATGCAGCCAAATTGCGTGAAAATGTAATGACATGTGCCGGCCGGTGTGGCCGTTGGTTCTAAGCGCGTCAGTTTGGAACCGCGTGACCGCTACGGTCGCAGGCTCGAATCCTGCCTCGGGCATGGATGTGTGTGATGTCCTTAGGTTAGTTAGGTTTACGTATTTCTAAGTTCTAGGGGACTGATGACCTCAGTAGTTAAGTCCCATAGTGCTCAGAGCCATTTGAACCATTTTGTAATGACATGTCAGTTCTAGTATAATATATTTGTCAAATGAATACCCGTTTGTCATCTGCATTTCTTCTTGGTGCAGCAATTGTAATGGACAGTAGTGTATAAAGTCGAAAAAGACTTGCCTAGCATCAAGACTGGGACCTACACTGTAATGTGCGAAGAAGAGTATCCTCTTACATGGGAAGTAAGAATATACTGCATCGCTTTCTAGTAGTTGCAGACATTGTGGGTCCTTCCAAATAAGAAGGAATGCGGTCGTGTTTCTCAACTTCCCGTGTGCGTTAGGTGCCACATAAATTTAGCTACGCATCACCCGTATTTATAGTGCTTATGCATACTTTTCGCAGACAATAGGTGGCGACCTATTCATAATACGTTTAAGGCGAGCTGTGAATTACTTATTTGGATGACGGCGATATTTCGTGCGTGACAAAGACATAACGGATTTGAGGCGCGCGTGACGCAAGAGCAAGCATTGCAGCAGCTGGGCCAAGGCACTCGCCGATGACGCGCGCCCTCCCTCGTCTGGCAGAGCGCCCTTTAAGCGCAGCCAGTCGGCCGCGACTCGAACGGGGCGCGCTGGCGTGCCGCCGCGTGTTCGTCGATATCAATAAAGTTCTGCTTCCGTCGAGTTGTTATATGACGGGCGATCGTGCAAGACAAGACTCACCTTAATGTCCTCAAAACTTTGGTTCAAATGGTTCAAATAGCTCTGAGCACTATGGGACTTAACATGTGAGGTCATCAGTCCCCTAGAACTTAGAACTACTTAAACCTAACTAACCTAAGGACATCACACACACCCATGCCCGAGGCAGGATTCGGACCTGCGACCGTAGGAGCAGCGCGGTTCCGGACTGAAGCGCCTAGAACCGCTCGGTCACAGCGACCGGCAAACTTTGGTTCACACGGCTTTCTAAAAGTAAAGTGCTACATTTGAGCGGCTGCATTCAATAACAGCACTACTTTCCCTTTCTGGTGATCTGTTTCGAGGGCGTTGCAAAAGCGCAACCCAGTGCAGCCGAGGAAGATTCATACTGTGCGCTCCTCGTCTTTATGTGATCACGCCTTTCAAATTGGCCTCGCTGAACTACTATTTTTCATTTTTTTATCTTATAAACGGCTATACAGTCATTTATTTATTTTGCTCGTTTCGAGCCACAAGTGACTTATTCAGTACGCCTTCTTTCTTCCAAATATCACATCCATTTGTGGTAGAATCTTAGAATATATTCTGATCTCAAATGTAATGAGGCATCTCGAAAAAAATGACCTCCCACATCCCAACGAGCAAGGATTCCGAAAACATCGATCATGTGAAATCCAAATCGCACTTTTCTCACATTATATCCTGATACCCATGGATTAAGTTAGTGAGACAGATGCAGTGTTTCTTGGTCTCCAAAAGGTATTTGACTCAGTACCAAACAAACGCTTATTATCGAAAGTACGTACGTAAGTGGGTATCAAGCGAGATATGGTCACCGAGAGATGTAGAAATAACTTAAGGTGTGCCCCAGGAAGCGCGCTGGGGCCATTGGGGTTCATTTCGTTAATGACCTTGCAGACAGTAACGACAGCAACCTCAGACTTTTCGCAGATGAGGCAGTTATCCGTAATGACGTACTGTCTGAAGGAATGCTGCACACGTATTCAGCCAGATCTTCATAAGATTTCAAAGTGCTACACAGATTGGCAAGTTGCTTTAAGCGTTTAGAAATGCAAGACTGTGCACGTCACAAGGCGAAAAAGCATGGTGTCCTATGAATACAGTAGCAGTGAGTTACAGCTGTAATGTGTCAAATCATACAAATACTTACGTGCAACAGTTAGTAGGTATATGAAACGGAAAGATTGCATAGTGTCACTCGTAGGTAAAGCAGGTGACAGACTACGGTTCATTGTTAAAATACTAGGCTAGTGCAATCAATCTGCAAAGGAGAGTGTGTATAAAATAGCCGTATACTCGTGTGATACGTCCAAGCATATTACCCATTGTGTGGGATCCGTACCAAATAGTATTAAAAGGGATGCTGAACAGATACAGAGAATGCATCACAAATGGTCACAGCGTTTTCTGTTCCCTGTTAAGCATGTTCTTTTCTGTAGCTTACTGGTCAACATTTTGTCGTCTGAACTCATAACTTGTTCAATGAATCTCAACCTCCCCTTCTGTATCACGTTTGCAACTGGTGCTACACTACAGCTCCTGTCTAGACGGTACGTCCGGACTTTGCTTGCTTTTTTTTTTTGTGCCTAAGATGTCTCCCAACATGTTTCATTCCACCTCCTCCAATCAGATGTAGGCTTCATGCTCTGTTGGATGTATAACGCGGAAAGCTGTTCAAGGGGATGTTTTTGCTCCGTGACAACGCACAGCTCATTGTAAACAGGACATATTCACACACCCTGCTTCTTTTTTCCTATTAAATTTTGATTCACCCCCTGACATGGCACATGTGATTTCATCCTCTTTTCTCTGACAAAGAAAGCGTTGTGTGCCTGGGTTTTTCAGCAAACGACGAGGAGATTTCCGATATGGAACGTGTCCCAAATATCCAAATTGCAGACAACAAAGATATCAACGAAGTCATCCACGTTTGGGAAAAACATGTTGTATTGAAGGATGAGTATGTAGAGAGAGACTAACAGCATTAATGGCACGTTTATGGTCGGAGCTTAATTTTTTCGAAGTGGTAGTTAAATTTTTATTACTACGCCTCGAGTTGTAGGAGGGGGGAGGTTGATGGATTTGAGGCTACAGTTCCAGTATTCACGTTATAAACGAGGCAAATCTGAAAACCTTGTTCTGTACTGCGAGACGGTGGGCAACGTGTCCCAGACAAAAATATGTGTAACTGTTGCACCTGTGTGTGTACTTCTTTATGAAAACAGGCTGAAGCATAATTCGCGTACTCAGACGCTGCAATGCGCTTGTGTGCATACTAACAGCACAAAAAAGTCCGTAAAACCCGTATAAATTTTCGGTGGGAAATGGACATCAAAGGAAGGCAATCTGGGAGCACTGTAGTCAATATGTGGAGCTGTGCTGCTCAGTTAGTGTAGGGGGTAGGGTTTTGCGTTATAATACTGGAGCTCCAGATTTTGATCCCAGGACTAGGTATAACTTCTTCTAACTTCTAATTTGACAGTGTTTGTTATCGGAATTAATTTATTAATCGTCATACATTAATTCGAGACGGTCATAAACAAAACATGCGCACATATATGGCAGTGCAATAAAGACGCGCTGTCACTGACAATGTACTCAAAATATTAAGACTGGCCACTTTTAGTCAGTGCGTTGCGTGTGTTTAATATACCCACGTTGTCCGCCCCCGGTAGCTGAATGGTCAGCGCGACAAATGTCAGTCCTAAGGGCCCGGGTTCGATTCCCGGCTGGGTCGGAGATTTTCTCCGCTCAGTGACTGGGTGTTGTGTCGTCCTAATTATCATCATTTCATCCCCACCGACGCGCAAGTCGCCGAAATGGCGTCAAATCGAAACACTTGCACCCGGCAAATGGTCTAACCGACGGGAGGTACTAGTCACACATGTCCACGTTGATCAGTTTTGTATTTATTACTGCCGTGTGTCAGATAATTTATTTTAAACCGATTATTGCCCTTTACGAATAAATCAGACATGTCAGTCCAATAATTGTTATACCGAACGTTAAAAGCCTGTTGTTGTAGGATATGTATCGTTTAAGAAACAGCGTATACAGATTACAAGAAAAAGTATGATCCCATACCGTCACGCAACCGTTTCTGCGAGGATAAGAACTACCTGTCTGTCATAATTCAGGAGATATGACATCATGGGCTCTGAGATCCGTGAAAAACTGCCGCATGCTACATGACGTTGTTACATCTTTTTGTACTACGAGGGTCGTTCAATAAATAACAACATGCATTTTTAAAAAAAGCCATTGATATACGAGTACATAGGCAACGGCCTTGCCGCAGTGGATACACCGGTTGCCGTCAGATCACCGAAGTAAAGCGCTGTCGGGCGTGGACGGCACTTGGATGGGTGACCATCCGGGCCGCCATGCGCTGTTGCCATTTTTCGGGGTGCACTCAGCCTCGGGGATGACAATTGAGGAACTACGCGACCGAATAGTAGCGCCTCCGGTCACAGAAAACCATCATAACGACCGGGAGAGCGGTGTGCTGACCACACGCCCCTCCTATCCGCATCCTCAACTGAGGACGACACGGCAGTCGGATGGTTCCGGTGTGCCACATGTGGCCTTTTATTAATATACGTCGACAAACGACCTTGTTGATGCTTCATGTTTGGTGTTTGTTCTGTGCACCGGTGAAGTTTCGAACCGTTCTGGCAGATTGCAGAGTCGTAGTACAGCGTCAAAATGGTGTCTACATACGACTCACTTTACAAGCATCGTGCTGAATTCTTGTGTGCAGAAAAAGGAACCGTGGTGAACATCCATAAACGTTTGTGTGCAGTGCATGGCGATGCTGCAGTTGATAGGAGTAAAGTTGGGCGATGGGCAAAGAAAGTTACATCGTCAGGAAATGCAGAAACGGAACTCCATGATCAGCCTCGCTCGGGACGTCCTGTCACAGCCACTGCTCCAGACATGCTGAATCGTGCGGATGCCATTATTCGTGCCGACCGGCGCATCACAACTTTATTCTCAACGGGGAACACACTTTGAAGGTGGCGAGAGTGTCAGTGATGCACTGGAAACATGGCTACGCCTACAGGGCATGAGCTTTTACCAGCATCAAATACATGGACTTCCATAACGTTGGCGTACGGCCATAAAACGTGGTGGGGACTACGTGCAAAAATAGGACATGGACAAGACATGTTGATGTATATTGTCATCAGATTCTGACTCATAACAGTAAATATGTTCTGAGGAAAAAATGTGGGGCATTACTTGTTGAACGACCCTCGTAATTATATTCGCAACATATTTCGCAGACAGTATTCACACATGCCGCTGAGCGTTCCTCCACAAATACACTACTGGCCTTTAAAATTGCTGCACGAAGAATAAATGCAGATGATAAACTGGTAATCATTGGACAAATATATTATACTAGAAACGACATTTGATTACATTTTCAAGCAATTTGGGTGCATAGATCCTGAGAAATCTGGACCCAGAACACCAACCTCTGGCCGTAGTAACGGCCTTGATACGCCTGGTCATTGAGTCACAGTGCTCGGATGTGGTGTACAGGTACAGCTGCCCATGCAGCTTCAACACGATACCACATTTTATCAAGAGTAGTGACTCGCGTATTGTGACGAGCCAGTTGCTCGGCCACCGTTGACCAGACGTTTTCAATCGGTGAGAGAGCTGGAGAATGTGCTGGCCAGGGCAACAGTCGAACATTTTCTGTATCCAGAAAGGCCCGCACAGGACCTGCAACATACGGTCGTGCATTATCCTGCTGAAATGTAGGGTTTCGCAGGGATCGAATGATGGGTACAGCCACGTGTCGTAACACATCTAAAATGTAACGTCCACTGTTCAAAGTTCCGTCAGTACGAACAAGAGGTGACCGAGACGTGTAACCAATGGCACCCCATACCATCACGCCGGGTGATAGGCCAGTAAGGCGATAACGAATACACGCTTCCAATGTGCGTTGACCGCGATGTTGCCAAACACGGATGCGACCACCATAATGATGTAAACACAACCTGGATTCATCCGAAAAAATGACGTTTTGCCATTCGTGCACCCAGGTTCGTCGTTGAGTACACCATCGCAAGCGCTCCTGTCTGAGGTGCTGCGTCAAGGGTAACCGCAGCCATGGTCTCCGAGCTGGTAGTCCATGCTGCTGCAAACGTCGTCGAACTATTCGTGCAGATGGTTGTTGTCTTCCAAACGTCCCCATCTGTTGACTCAGGGATCGAGGCGTGGCTGCACGATCCGTTACAGCCATGCGGCTCAGATGCCTGTCATGTCAACTGCTAGTGATACGAGGCCGTTGGGATCCAGCACGGCCTTTCGTATTACCCTCCTGAACCCACCGATTCCATATTCTGCTAACAGTCATTGGATCTCGACCAACGCGAGCAGCAATGTCGCGATACGAAAACCGCAATAGCGGTAGGCTACAATCCGACCCTTAGCAAAGTCGGAAACGTGATGGTACGCATTTCTGCTCCTTACACGAGGCATCACAACAACGTTTCACCACGCAACGCCGGTCAACTGCTGTTTGTGTGTGAGAAAAACCGGTTGGAAACTTTGCTCAAGTCAGCACGTTGTAGGTGTCGCCACCGGCGCCAACCTTGTGTGAATGTTCTAAAAAGCTTATCATTTGCATATCACAGCATCTTCTTCCTGTCGGTTAAATTTCGCGTCTCCAGCACGTCATCTTTGTGGTGTAGGAATTTTGATGGCCAGTAGTGTATTACCAAACTGCCTTTCTTCGGAACCAGTTTTCCATCAAACGTTTGCTCGAGAGGAAATTTTGCTATTCACATTTTTGTATTATAGAACTCCAGGAATGGCGCAGTGACGTCCGAGTGCATGAATTGTGGCACACCTCTCTAACTCGACACGAGCAGTGCACCCGTGTGTGTGCCGATGGCTGGCGGTGTGATCGACAACCGATGTCTCTCTCTCCCCTCACGTACACAGATGCCAGAGAGAGAAACAGGAAAAGCGTTCCTTAGTTTCAACTGCATTCCGGGCCTCGATAGAGAGTCGAATGAAATGTATGAAGTACCGCGTGATCAAAATGTCAGTATAAATTTGAAAACTGAATAAATCGCGGAATAATGTAGATAGAAAGGTAGAAATTGACACACATGCTTGGAATGACATGGGGTTTTATTAGAACCGAAAAAATACAAAAGTTCAAAAAATGTCCGACAGATGGCGCTTCATCTGATCAGAATAGCAGTAATTAGCACAACAAAGTAAGAAAAAGCAAAGATGATGTTCTTTACAGTAAATGCTCAATATGTCCACCATCATTCCTCGAAAATAGCTGTAGTCGAGGAATAATGTTGTGAACAGCACTGTAAAGCATGTCCGGAGTTATGGCGAGGCATTGGCATCGGATGTCTTTCAGCATCCGTCTCGGTCTCGGTCGATCACGATACACTTGCGACTTCAGGTAACCCCAAAGCCAATAATCGCACTGACTGAGGTCAGGGGACCTGGGAGGCCAAGCATGACGAAAGTGGCGGCTGAGCACACGATCGTCACCAAACGACGCGCGTAAGAGATGTTTCACGCGTCTAGCAATATGGGGTGGAGCGCCATCCTGCATAAACATCGTACGTTCCAGCAGCTGCTTATCAGCCAAGCTGGGGATGATGCGATTCTGTAACATATCGGCGTTTCTCTCACCCGTCACGGTAGCAGTTACAAAACCAGAATCACGCGTTTCCTCGAAGAAAAAAGGCCCGATAACGGTAGACGTGGTAAATCCAACCCATACCGTGACTTTCGCGTCTTGCAATGGAGTTTCCACGACAGTTCTAGGATTTTCGGTAGCCCACATTCTGCAGTTGTGGGCGTTGACAGACCCTCCGCGCGTGAAAATAGCTTCGTCGGTCCACAACACGTTACTTAACCAATCGTCATCTTCCGCCATCTTTTGAAACACCCACACCACAAATGCCCTCCCCTTCACTGAATCGCCGATGGATTTTGTACGGATAGGCCGGCCGCGGTGGTCTAGCGGTTCTGGCGCTGCAGTCGGGAACCGCGGGACTGCTACGGTCGCAGGTTCGGATCCTGCCTCGGGCATGGGTGTGTGTGATGTCCTTAGGTTAGTTAGGTTTAAGTAGTTCTAAGTTCTAGGGGACTTATGACCTAAGCTGTTGAGTCCCATAGTGCTCAGAGCCATTTGAACCATTTTGTACGGATAGCATGGGAGGGTACGCCTAAGTGCCAACCAAACAGTAGTGTATGGAATGCCGGTGCGACGTGCGAGTGCACGAGCGCTGACTTCCCCGTGCATAGACGAACCCGCTACAGTCTCCATTTCTTCCTGAACTGTCTCAGCAGCATTACGCCTTGTGCTCGGTCGGCCTCTACGAGGTCTATCGTCTAAACAACGCGTCGCTTCGAACTTCGAAATCATTCTCGCCACAGCTGCATTTGTCAACGGATCTTTAACCGTTCGAATCCCCTTCCTATGGCGATAGGATCGTAACGCTGAACTAGCACATTCCCCATTCTGATAATACAGCTTCACTAAAAGCGCCTTTTCAGGTAACGTCAACATGCTGCGACTGCTTTCGCATCTGATTCTCTCTCTCATTACAGTTCCTTTTATACACGATTGTGATGCGGCAGTCACTGACGTTTTGCTGTCCAGCGCCATGTGTCGGACATTTTGTGAAATTTGTTTTTTTTTGGTTTCTTATCAAACCCCATGTCATTCCAAGCATGTGTGTCAATTTTTACCTCTCTATCTACATTCCGTTGTTTATTAAGTTTTCAGATTTATACTGACTTTTTAATCACCCGGTATAAAGACGTAGCTTTAGTTCTGAAGTAAGTACAGTTTCAATAAAAAGTGAAATACAGTGTGCCGGCGCACTTTTTATTGGTAAGCTGTGCGCCGTTTTCAGCATCTAAGTTCCCCCGCTCTCTCATTCCTCTACCCAACGGAGACCTAGTTTTATGTTTTCTGACATAACACAAGCAGCGGAGCCTGTAATGCAAGGGGAGCGCTGCCCGAGAAAACGGTCTATCACAAAAGCTGCGTCTGTGAGCCGCTATAAAAGGACAGCCCACAGCTTCCCGGGCGCACACCGTTCCGGCGGTTTCTCTGCCCGCCGAAGGAAAAATAAGGAGCACCGCGGGGCGGCCAGACGCGGCTTTGTGCTACTTCGTGGCGGCCGACTCGGCGGCGCCGCGGCGCTGTTTGCAGGGGCGAGGGTTTTCCGGCGCGGGTGACTGCCCCCGGCGCGCATCTCGGACGAGGTCGCAGACAGACGGACAAACTCTGCCGCAATCGATGCGCGGCGGGGGCGGCGGCGGCGGCGGCTCCGTGGCGCCTGTCTGGCGCGGACGCCACCCCAGCCGCCAAGGCCGCCGCCGCCGCCGCCGCCGCCGCCCCCGCCGCCGCCGTAAAAGCCCGGCGCAAACAGAGGCGGGCGAGCCAGATGCAAAACCCGCGGCCGCGCCAAATGAGCCGTGTGACGACCCCTTGCAAATTCTGCAGAGTAATCGCCAGCTTTAATTGCGGCGCACTCGGGCAACTACACGAGGGAGGAATGAGAATGTCTAGCCGCAATCGCCAGGGCCCCGGTTTAAGCCGCGATGAAAGAGTGTAGCGACAGTACAGAAGAGCGATGTTTATTTTCATCATTCCGCAATTTCATTCGTGGAAGATACGCGGGAAGTAAAGCTGCTGGTCCATTTCTGTAGGAGCCAGAATGTGTACTGCATTTTTACAGTAAGGAGCCAAAGTGTAACGACCACTTGCTTAATAAGTGTGTTAGTCCATTGCTGGAACGCAATACAGCAGCGATTCTGCGTGGCAGTGACTCGACAAGTCCTTGTTACCTTTCAGGAGATACGTCGTGTTGTGGATTGGCAAGACAGCCAACCCACTATGAGGAAGCCGAAAGGCACGCGATTTAGCTCACGCAGGCTGGCGTGAGGTCTGGAACAGTGAAAGGAATTGAGACTAGTAAAAAAAGTACGTAGCTGCTGGAATACTTAACTTTAATCCATAATTGGTGAATATCGCTCTTGACGGCACATGTTTTGCAGCATCAATACTAACTGGTAATGGCGCCTTGCTAGGTCGTAGCAAATGACGTAGCTGAAGGCTATGCTAACTATCGTTTCGGCAGATGAGAGCGTAATTTGTCAGTGCACCATCGCTAGCAAAGTCGGCTGTACAACTGGGGCGAGTGCTAGGAAGTCTCTCTAGACCTGCCGTGTGGCGGCGCTCGGTCTGCAATCACTGATAGTGGCGACACGCGGGTCCGACGTATACTAACGGACCGCGGCCGATTTAAAGGCTACCACCGAGCAAGTGTGGTGTCTGGTGGTGACACCACACCTCGCACCACATGTCTACACACAGATCAAACAATGCCGTAAAATACTGCCTTAAACCCGGCCCCTATAGCGTCCTTCAAGGGCTATCCGCAGGATAAGATCCGATTGGTTGCAAAATGGAAACCAGTGAAAATACGATGAACCTCTTGTCGACCTCTGTTCACGAGTCTGAGTATTTTGACGCTGGCCTCTCAATGTGTAGGGCCTACTGGGTGATCAAAAAGTCAGTATAAATTTGAAAACTGAATAAATCACGGAATAATGTAGACAGAGAGGTACAAACTGACACCAATGCTTGGAATGACATGGGGTTTTATTAGAACCAAAAAAATACAAACGTTCAAAAAATGTCCGACAGATGGCGCTTCATCTGATCTGATTAGCAATAATTAGCGTAACAAAGTGAGACAAAACAAAGGTCATGTTCTTTACAGGAAATGCTCAATATGTCCACCATCATTCCTCAACAATAGGTGTAATCGAGGAACAATGTTGTGAACAGCACTGTAAAGCATGTCCACAGTTATGGTGAGGCATTGGCGTAGGATGTTGTCTTTCAGTATCCCTTGAGATGTCGGTCGATCACGATACACTTGCGACTTCAGGTAACCCCAAAGCACGGACTGAGGTCTGGGGACCTGGGAGGCGAAGCATGACGAAAGTGGCGGCTGAGCACACGATCATCACCAAACGACGGGCGCAAGAGATCTTTCACGCGTCTAACAATATAGGGTGTTTTTTTTTTTTGTTCCAATAAAACCCCATATCATTCCAAGCATGTGTGTAAATTTTTACCTCTCTATCTACATTATTCCGTGGTTTATTAAGTTTTCAAATTTATACTAACTTTTTGATCACCCGGTATATTCCTTATTGTCGTTTCTTGTTACCAATATTAGCGTATTCCCAAGAATAAGCAGCTTTCACTCGGTTAATACTCGGCAGAAATGAAACCTACATTTGGATCGGTCTTCCTTAACGCTTGTGCAAATAGGTGTGCAGTATACTGCTGCATCCAATTTCAATAAGGTGCCACTCGAATTCAATAATCTTAGCCGTAATCCACGCGCTTTCAAATCGAAATTGAAGAGTTCCCTCATGAGTCACTCCTTCTATTCTGTCGAGGAGTTCCTTGAAAAATTAAGCTGATTATTACTGTATTGCTGATAACGTTTACTTAAACTTATGAACTGACATTTTTCAGGTTCATGAACATTTATTTTTATCTGTTATTACTTTTTGCTGCAATTTCATGTACTGACACGTTCCACGACCTTCGAGATTTGCTCCTCAATTTGGTCCTACGGAACTTGACGCGTAAATAAATAAATAAATGAAGCTTTGCTTAGCTGTGTTGGGCAGTGTCTCTGGTATGCCGGTCGATTGCGTCACGTCACTCTTCTCAGTTCTGAGAGCTGAGTGAGCACGTAAAGACGTCTACGTGAATCGTGTCTCCAACCTAGTATGAGAGCCTACGGAGAGATTTTGCCTGATGTCATACATCCCACATAACATAGCTGCCACACGTTCCCTGCTTCATGACATCAGTTCTCGGCTGCACTGTGCAGGCCCAGTGACGATGCTGCTGCAGCGCTTTCGATGGGAAGTGTTTGATCTCCCACCTTACAGCGTGGACTTGGCTCCCTGTGATGTTCATCTGAACCGCTGGCCATTAAGACAACTTTGAGGCACAGACAACGAGCCGTAGAACAGCGTATAGAATTGTCGGAAAGCACTGACGGCTGGCTTCTGTCACGAGGGTATTGTTAAGTAGGCATAACGCTACGAGAAATGTCTAAGTCGGGGTGGAAGGTAAAGCTACACTAATGGCCATTAAAAGATGACGTGCTACAGACGTGAAATTTAACCGACAGGAAGAAGATGTTATGACATGCAAATGGTTAGCTTTTCAGAGCATTCACACAATGTTGGCGTCGGTGGCGACACCTACCAACCGATTTTTCATACACAAACATCAGTCGACCGGCGTTACCTGGTGAATCGTTGTTGTGATGCCTCGTGTAAGGAGGAGAAATGCGTGCCATCACGTTTCGACTTTGATAAAGGTCGGATTGTAGCCCACCGCGATTGCGGTTTATCGTATCGCGCGATTGCTGATCGCGTTGGACGAGATCCAATGACTGTTAGCAGAATATGGAGTCGGTGGGTTCCGAAGGGTAGTACGGAACGCCGTGCTGGATCCCAACGGCCTCGTATCACCAGCAGTCGAGATGGCAGGCATCTTATCAGCATGGCTGTAACGGATCGTGCAGCCACGTCTCGATCCCTGAGTCAACAGATGGGGACGTTTGCAAGACAACAACCATCTGCACGAACAGGTGGACGACGTTTGCAGCAGCATGGACTATCAGCTCGGAGACAATGGCTGCGGTTAGCCTTGACGCTGCATCACAGACGACGAACCTAGGTGCACGAATGGCAAAACGTCATTTTTCGGACGAATCCAGGTTCTGTTTACAACATCATGATGGTCGCATCCGTGTTCGGCGACATCGCGGTGAACGCACATTGCAAGCGTGTATTAGTCATCGCCATACTGGCGTATCACCCACCGTGATGGTATGGGGTGCCATTGGTTACACGTCTCGGTTACATTTTGTTCGCATTGACGGCACTTTGAACAGTGGACGTTACATTTCAGACCTGTGGTTCTACCCTTCATTCGATCCCTGCGAAACCCTGCATTTCAGCAGGATAATGCACGACCGCATGTTGCAGGTCCTGTACGGACATTTCTGGATACCGAAAATGTTGGACTGCTGCCCTGGCCAGCACATTCTACAGATCTCTCACCAAGTGAAAAAGTCAGGTCAATGGTGGCCGAGCAACTGGCTCGTCACAATATGCCACTCACTATTGTTGATGAAGCGTGGTATCGTGTTGAAGCTGCATGGGCAGCTGTACCTGTACACGCCATCCAAGCACTGTTTGACTCAATGCCCAGGCGTATCAAAGCCGTTACTACTGCCAGAGGTGGTTGTTCTGGGTACTGATTTCTCAGGATCTGTTATTGTTGTGGTCTTCAGTCCTGAGACTGGTTTGGTGCAGCTCTCCAAGCTACCCTATCCTGTGCAAGTTTCTTCATCTCCCAGTACCTACTGCAACCCACATCCTTCTGAATATGCTTAATGTATTCATCTCTTGATCTCCCTCTACAATTTTTATCCTCCACGCTGCCCTCCAACGCTAAATTTGTGATCCCTTGATACCTCATAAGATGTCCTACCAACCGGTCCCTTCTTCTCGTCAAGTTGTGCCTCAAACTCCTTTTCTCCCCAATTCTCTTCAATACCTCCTCATTAGTTATGTGATCTACCCATCTTATCTTCAGCATTCTTCTGTAGCACCACATTTCAAAAGCTTCTATTCTCCACCTGTCCGAACTATTTATCGTCCATGTTTCACTTCCATACATGGCTACACTCCATACAAATACTTTCAGAAACGACTTCCTTACACTTAAGTTTATACTCGATGTTAACAAATTTCTCTTCTTCAGAAACGCTTTCCTTGCCATTGCCAGTCTACATTTTATATCCTCTCTACTTCGACCATCATCAGTTATTTTGCTCCCCAAGTAGCAAAACTCCTTTACTACTTTAAGTGTCTCATTTCCTAATCTAATACCCTCAACATCACCCGAATTAATTCGATTACATTCCATTATCCTCGTTTTGCTTTTGTTGATGTTCATCTTATATCCTCCCTTCAAGACACCATACATTCCGTCCAACTGCTCTTCCAAGTCCTTTGCTGTCTCTGACAGAATTACAATGTCATCGGTGAACCTCAAAGTTTTTATTTCTTCTCCATGGATTTTAATACCTACTCCGAATTTTTCTTTTGCTTCCTTTACTACTTACTCAATATACAGATTGAATAACATTGGGGATAGGCTACAACCCTGTCTCACTCCCTTCCCAACCACTGCTTCCCTTTCATGCCCCTCGACTCTTATAACTGCCATCTGGTTTTTGTACAAATTGTAAATAGCCTTTCGCTCCCTGTATTTTACCCCTGCCACCTTTAGAATTTGGAAGAGAGTATTCCAGTCAACATTGTCAAAAGCTTTCTCTAAGTCTACAAATGCTATAAACGTAGGTTTGCCTTTCCTTAATCTTTCTTCTAAGATATGTCGTAACGTCAGTATTGCCTCACGTGTTCCAATATTTCTACGGAATCCAAACTGATCTTCCCCGATGTCGGCTTCTAACAGTTTTTAAATTCGATTGTAAAGAAATCGCGTTAGTATTTTGCAGCTGTGACTTATTAAACTGATAGTTCGGTAATTTTCACATCTGTCAACACCTGCTTTCTTTGGGATTGGAATTATTATATTCTTCTTGAAGTCTGAGGGTACTTCGCCTGTCTCATACAGCTTCCTCACCAGATGGTAGAGTTTTGTCAGGAGTGGCTCTCCCAAGGCCATCAGTAGTTCTAATGGAATGTTGTCTACTCCTGGGGCCTTGTTTCGGCTCAGGTCTTTAAATGCTCTGTTAAACTCTTCACGCAGTATCGTATCTCCCATTTCATCTTCATCTACATTCTCTTCCATTTCTTTTATATTGTCCTCAAGTACATCGCCCTTGTATAGACCCTCTATATACTCCTTTCATCTTTCTGTTTTCCCTTCTTTGGTTAGAATTGGGTTTCCATCTGAGCTCTTGATATTCATACAAGTGGTTCTCTTTTTTCCAAAGGTCTCTTTAATTTTCCTGTAGGCAGTATCTATCTTACCCCTAGTGAGATAAGCCTCTACATCCTTTCATTTGTCCCTGCTTAGCCATTTTGCACTTCCTGTCGATCTCATTTTTGAGACGTTTGTATTCCTTTTTGCCTGCTTCATTTACTGCATTTTTATATTTTCTCCTTTCATCAATTAAATTCAATATTTCTTCTGTTACCCAAGGATTTCTACTAGCCCTCGTCTTTTTACCTACTTGATCCACTGCTGCCTTCACTATTTCATTCCTCAAAGCTACCCATTCTTCATCTACTGTATTTCTTTCCCCCATTCCTGTCAATTGCTCCCTTATGTTCTGCCTGAAACTCTGTACAACCTCTGGTTCTTTCAGTTTATCCAGGTCCCATCTCCTTAAATTCCCACCTTTTTGCAGTTTCTTCAATTTTAATCTGCAGTTCATAACCAATACATTGTGGTCAGAGTCCACATCTGCCCCTGGAAATGTCTTACAATTTAAAACCTGGTTCCTAAATCTCTGTCTTACCATTATATAATCTATCTGATACCTATGCACCCAAATTACGTGATAATGTAATCACATGTCAGTTCTAGTATAATATATTTGTCCAATGAATACCCGTTTATCATTTGCATTTCTTCTTGGTGTAGCAATTTTAATGGCCAGTAGTGTAGTTTGAGAACCTGCGGAGAGATTTCCCCTGACGTCATACATCCCACATAACGCAGCTGTAATACGTTTCCTGCTTCATGACATCAGTTCTCGGCGGCACTCTGCGGGACCAGTGACGATGCTCCTGAAACGCTTTCGATGGGAAGTGTTTGATCTGCCACCTTACAGCCTGGACTTGGCTCCCTGTCATGTTCATCTCTGCTCACATGAACCGCTGGCCATGAAGACAACATTGTGGCACAGACAACGAGCCGTAGAACAGCGTAGAGAACTGCCGTAAAGCACTGACGGTTGGCTTCTGTCACGAGGGCATTGGTAAGTTGGTACAACGCTACGACAAATGTCTAAGTCGGGGTGGAAGGTAAAGCTAACTCTTGCAAAGAAAACATTTTTGACTTTGGTTTCTACACTCCTGGAAATGGAAAAAAGAACACATTGACACCGGTGTATCAGACCCACCATACTTGCTCCGGACACTGCGAGAGGGCTGTACAAGCAATGATCACACGCACGGCACAGCGGACACACCAGGAACCGCGGTGTTGCCTGTCGAATGGCGCTAGCTGCGCAGCATTTGTGCACCGCCGCCGTCAGTGTCAGCCAGTTTGCCGTGGCATACGGAGCTCCATCGCAGTCTTTAACACTGGTAGCATGCCGCGACAGCGTGGACGTGAACCGTATGTGCAGTTGACGGACTTTGAGCGAGGGCGTATAGTGGGCATGCGGGAGGCCGGGTGGACGTACCGCCGAATTGCTCAACACGTGGGGCGTGAGGTCTCCACAGTACATCGATGTTGTCGCCAGTGGTCGGCGGAAGGTGCACGTGCCCGTCGACCTGGGACCGGACCGCAGCGACGCACGGATGCACGCCAAGACCGTAGGATCCTACGCAGTGCCGTAGGGGACCGCACCGCCACTTCCCAGCAAATTAGGGACACTGTTGCTCCTGGGGTATCGGCGAGGACCATTCGCAACCGTCTCCATGAAGCTGGGCTACGGTCCCGCACACCGTTAGGCCGTCTTCCGCTCACGCCCCAACATCGTGCAGCCCGCCTCCAGTGGTGTCGCGACAGGCGTGAATGGAGGGACGAATGGAGACGTGTCGTCTTCAGCGATGAGAGTCGCTTCTGCCTTGGTGCCAATGATGGTCGTATGCGTGTTTGGCGCCGTGCAGGTGAGCGCCACAATCAGGACTGCATACGACCGAGGCACACAAGGCCAACACCCGGCATCATGGTGTGGGGAGCGATCTCCTACACTGGCCGTACACCACTGGTGATCGTCGAGGGGACACTGAATAGTGCACGGCACATCCAAACCGTCATCGAACCCATCGTTCTACCATTCCTAGACCGGCAAGGGAACTTGCTGTTCCAACAGGACAATGCACGTCCGCATGTATCCCGTGCCACCCAACGTGCTCTAGAAGGTGTAAGTCAACTACCCTGGCCAGCAAGATCTCCGGATCTGTCCCCCATTGAGCATGTTTGGGACTGGATGAAGCGTCGTCTCACGCGGTCTGCACGTCCAGCACGAACCCTGGTCCAACTGAGGCGCCAGGTGTAAATGGCATGGCAAGCCGTTCCACAGGACTACATCCAGCATCTCTACGATCGTCTCCATGGGAGAATAGCAGCCTGCATTGCTGCGAAAGGTGGATATACACTGTACTAGTGCCGACATTGTGCATGCTCTGTTGCCTGTGTCTATGTGCCTGTGGTTCTGTCAGTGTGATCATGTGATGTATCTGACCCCAGGAATGTGTCAATAAAGTTTCCCCTTCCTGGGACAATGAATTCACGGTGTTCTTAATTCAATTTCCAGGAGTGTATTTAGCGACTAGTCGGACCTTTCTTCCCGAATAGCCCTCATGTTCACGTATCCCTCAACTGTCTTAGTGCCTCAGGTTACAAGCACAGGTCCAATGGCTGCTAACGTGAATGTCCTCCATAGGATAACACTAGTCCCCACCAGTCTATGCATTTTCCGAAAAGCCGACCGCCTTGAAGACGGCGTATCCGGACACTAGCATCGACCTTTTTCATAAGAAATGTGGGTCATCCGACGAGGTGACACGTTCCTGTTCATTCATGGTCCAAACTCGACGATTCCGCACACACTGCAATCCTAACTGACAATGCCGTTGGGTCAACATCGAGTAACGTACGCGTCGTCTGCTGCCGAGTCCTATATTTAACAAATTTTCATTTTATGGTGTGCTCCGAAGGACTCGTTCCCGCATCAGCGCTGCACTCCGCCGTCAGATCTGACACAGATGGCCGCCTATCCTGCTTTACAGAGTGGGCTGGCCTCTGACCTCCTCGTTCTGTGTGACAAGTCGACGTCCAACACCATGTCTACTTTTGGTTTCGCCAACTTCAGCCGTCTTCCGTGCCTGCTGACAACCGACCAGCTGCACCGTTTCCGATAAGCTCGTACCCGGGCACAGTTCCGTAACAATCTGCCCTCTATCGCAGTTCTTTGTGTCAATGTGTTCCCCTATTTGCAACTCGTATCGTCACTATAATGATTCCCCAGTCGTGTGTGCTCCTTTTATATACTTTTCTTCCCACGTCACGTGCCCCCGACGTCACCATGTGTCACTAAATGTCGTGATGACCAGCAGCCATAATGTCTTCACTCATCAGTATACAGGCTGGTCCATTGATCGTGACCGGGACAAATATCTCACGAAATAAGAGTCAAACGAAAAAACGATAAAGAACGAAACTTGTCTAGCTTGAAGGGGGAAATCAGATAGCGCTATGGTTGGCCCGCTATATGGCGCTGCCATAGGTCAAACGGATATCAGCTGCGTTTTTTTTTTAATAGGAACGCCGTAGAGAGAGCTGTAAAGGGCAAAAACTGTAGAGGAAGACAGAGATTGGATTGCATCCAGCAACTAACTGAGGACGTAGGTTGCAAGTGCTACTCTGAGAGGAAGAGGTTAGTGCAGGAAAGGAATTCGTGGCGGGCCGCAACAAAGCAATCAGAAGACTGATGACAAAAAAAAAAAAAAAAAAAAAAAAAAATTAGGAGAGACAGGAGTTCGTGTTGAATACAAAAAGAAACGTTACAGAATTGAGAAATCTGCCACTTTTTTCGCACCCTGCCGAAGCAGAGCAGTCTCAACAGAAGTTAATATCAACACAGGGTCCGAAATTCTCCGATCTGTTTCCGTTCGGCAAACATAAGTGTGAAAGAACGAGGCTCGGCGATTGACAAGTGGCCGTTGACGCGCAGACTTGCGCTCTCCCAAGAAGAGAGAGAAAAAAGGTATAAAAGTTCATTCCCGTCCGGGAAAAATACACTGTCCAAAGAGAGAAATAAAAAAAGGGAGGAGCGGTCCTTTTAGAGCGGCGCAAATTCGCACACGTACAGTCACCTGACAATTACGTTAGTGAGTACAGCTCTTATACTCTGTATCATTAAAACCGATCATTGGAAAATGAAAATAAGGCATTATCGCCCGGTCGGCGAAGATATAGTTGCGAACGGAGTATGATCGGAAATGATCGACTTTAATCAGATACTGATTATGTACAAGGGCACGAGTAATTACGCCATGAGTTTCACCAAAGGTTATTTGTACTTTTCTGTATGCTGAGCCAGTCCTTCAGACCATCATTTCTTTTATGATTTCTTCAAAATTTTTTCATGCAGCTATTTCGCCTTTCTGTGTTTATTTCATTCCTGAGTTACTTGTATTTATGTACTCCTGAATCACTGAACAATTTTGTACTTCCTTCTTTCATCGATAAGCTGTAGCATTTCTTCTGTTACCCATAGTTTCTTCGCAACTGCCTTCTCCGTACCTATGTTTTTGTTTCCAACTTCTTTGACTGCTCTTTTTAGAGCTATCCATTCCTCTTCAATTGATCAGCCGAGCGGCCAGGGTGACGGAGCGTTTCTAGGCGCTACGGTCTGGAACCGCGCTACCGCTACGGTCACAGGTTCGAATCTTGCCTCGGGCATGGATGTGTGTAATATCTTTAGGTTAGTTAGGCTTAAGTAGTTCTAAGGTCTAGGGGAAGTTAAGTCCCATAGTTCTCAGCCGACTGAGCTGTTCCTTATCGCAGTATTTATAGCCTCAGGGAACACGAAGCGTATCTCGCCATCCCTTAGTAATTCCGTATCACACTTCTTTCTGCATTGATTCTTCCTACTCTCTTAATCTTCAACCTACTCTTCATCACTACTAAATTTTTGGTGAGTCTATATCTGCTCCTGGGTGAGGCTTCACATTCATTATCTGATTTCTGAATCTCTGCCTTACCATGATGTAATCTAACTGAAATCTTCCCGTGTCTCCTGGCCTTTTTCATGTATACCCCCTCCTCTTGTGATACTTGAACAGAGTATTCGCTATTACTAGCTGAAATATATTGCTGCACTCAATTACCTTTCTCCACTCTTATTTCTATTACCTAGCCCATATTCAGCAGCAACCTTCTACTCCTTGTCCAACAACCGCATGTCAATCTCCCACAATCGTGAGATTTTCATCCGTCTTCACGTGCTGAATTATCTTTTTAATATCTTCTAACTCACTTTCTTCCCCACCTTCCTATTCATACCGAATCCTTCTCCCGCTATACACTACTGTCCATTAAAATTGCTACACCAAGAAGAAATGCAGATGATAAACGGGTATTCATTGGACAAATATATTATACCAGATCTGACATGTGATTACATTTTCACGCAGTTTGGGTGCATAGCTCCTGAGAAATCAGTACCCAGAACAACCACCTCTGGCCGGAATAACGGCCTTGATACGCCTGGTCATTGAGTCAAACAGAGCTTGGATGGCGTGTACGGGTACAGCTGCCCATGCACCTTCAACACGATACCACAGTTCATCACGAATAGTGACTGGCGTATTGTGACCAGCCAGTTGCTCGGCCACCATTCACCACACGTTTTCAATTGGTGAGAGATCTGGAGAATGTGCTGTCCAGGCCAGCAGTCGAACATTTTCTGTATCCAGAAAGGCCCGTACAGGACCTGCAACATGCGTTCGTACATAATCCTGCTGAAATCTAGGGTTTCGCAGGGAACCTGGATTCATCCGAAAAAATGACGTTTTGCCATTCGTGCACCCAGGTTCGTCGTTGAGTACACCATCGCAGGCGCTCCTGTCTGTGATGAAGCGTCAAGGGTAACCGCAGCCATGGTCTCCGAGCTGATAGTCCATGCTGCTACAAACGTCGTCCAACTGTTCGTTCAGATGGTTGTTGTCTTGCAAAAGTCCCAATCTGTTGATTCAGGAATCGAGATGTGGCTGCACGATCCGTTACAGCCATGCTGATAAGATGCCTGTCATCTCGACTGCTAGTGATACGACGCCGTTGGGATCCAGCACAGCGTTCCGTATTACCCTCCTGAACCCACCGATTGTATATTCTGCTAACAGTCATTGGATCTCGACCAACGCGAGCAGCAATGTTGCGAGACGATAAAACACAATCGCGATAGGCTACAATCCGACCTTTATCAAAGTCGGAAACGGGTTAATATGCATTTCTTATCCTTATACGAGGCATCACAACAACGTTACACCAGGCAACGCTGGTCAGCTGCTGCTTGTGGATAGGAAATCGGTTGGAAACTTTCCTCATGTCAGCACGTTGTAGGTGTCGCCACCGGCGCCAAATAGTGTGAATGCTCTGAAAAGCTCACCATTTGGATATGACAGCATCTTCTTCCTGTCGGTTAAATTTCCCGTCTGTAGCACTTCATCTTCGTAGTGTAGCAATTTTAATTGCCAGTAGTGAATCATTTTCTGCTATTGCTGATATTACCCTGTACTCGCCTGGCCATATATCCTTTTCTTATTTCCATTTCACTTCAGTGACTCCCCTTATATCTAGTTGGAGCCTTAACATTTCACCGAGCGGGGTGGTGCAGTGGTTAGACACTGGACTCGCATTCGGGAGGACGACGGTTCAATTCCGCGTCCGGCCATCCTGATTTAGGTTTTCCGTGATTTCCCTAAATCACTCCAGGCAAATGCCGGGATGGTTCCTCTGAAAGGGCACGGCCGACTTCCTTCCCAATCCTTCCCTAATCCGATGAGACCGATGACCACGCTGTCTGGTCTCCTTCCCCAAACCAACCAACCAACCTTAACATTTCCCTTTTTAGATTTTATAGCATCCCTGAGACGACCAAACGTCTGACATTTCACTTACCGATTCGTAGAACGTTACGCTTTCATTTGTTATTCAGTCTTTTTCTCATGGTCACCTCTCCGTTGGCATCCCCTCACCATTACGCCGGGCAAAAGGAGGTCCAACGCGATATGAGGAGGTATCGCATGACTTTTGCCGCCTCACGTAATTTAGTCGCGGGCAGCCAGAGGCGGCGCCCCCGGCTGCTGGGGGTAGCGGAGACAGCCGGAGCTGGGCGGCATCGCGCGGCGCGGCTTTCCTCAGAAGAATCCACAGCTGCCGCGCTTACGCCGGCGCGCTTTCTCGCCGCAATTATGGTCACGCGGCGCGCCTACTTTCGTGGCGCTCTGACCGCGACGCAACGCCGCCTGTCGGAAGACGCGAGTGTTAGGGTTCTCTACCGATGGACACGCCTGACGAAGGCAATCGTTCTTCACAGCGAGACATCTCCAGAAGCGGTAGTGAAGGTTGCGGCGAAAAGTTCTCGCGGTTTCCAACTACACTACTGGCCATTAAAGGTGCTACACCACGAAGATGACGTGCTACAGACGCGAAATTTAACCGACAGGAAGAAGATGCTGTGATATGCAAATGATTAGCTTTTCAGAGCATTCACACAAGGTTGGCGCTGGTGGCGACACCTACAACGTGCTGACATGAGGAAAGTTTCCAACCGACTTCTCATAAACAAACAGCAGTCGACAGGCGTTGCCTGGTGAAACGTTGTTGTGATACGTCGTGTAAGGAGGACAAATGCGTACCATCAGGTTTCCGACTTTGATAAAGGTCGGATTGTAGCCTATCGCGTTTCCGGTTTATCGTATCACGACATTGCTGCTCGCGTTGGTCGAGATCCAATGACTGTTAGCAGAATATGGAATCAGTGGGTTCAAGAGGGTAATACGGAACGCCGTGCTGGATCCCAACGGCCTCGTATCACTGGCAGTCGAGATGACAGGCATCTTATTCGCATGGCTGTAACGGATCGTGCAGCCAAGTCTCGATCCCTGAGTCAACAGATGGGGATGTTTGCAAGACAACAACAATCTGCACGAACAGTTGGACGACGTTTGCAGCAGCATGGACTATCAGCTCGGAGACCATGGCTGCGGTTACCCTTGACGCTGCATCACAGACAGGAGCGCCTGCGATGGTGTACTCAACGACGAACCTGGGTGCACGAATGGCAAAACGTCATTTTTTCGGATGAATCCAGATTCTGTTTACAGCATCGTGATGGTCGCATCCGTGTTTGGCGACATCGCAGTGAACGCACATTGGAAGCGTGTATTCGTCATCGCCATACTGGCGTATCACCCAGCGTCATGGTATGGGGTGCCTTTGGTTACACGTCTCGGTCACCTCTTGTTGGCATTGACGACACTTCGAACAGTGGACGTTACATTTCAGATGTGTGCCGACCTGTGGCTCTACCCTTCATTCGATCCCTGCGAAACCCTACGTTTCAGCAGGATAATGCACTACCGCATGTTGCAGGTCCTGTACCCTGGGTTGCATGATCCTTATAGGGATTCATTCGAAGGGCGTGGACCGTATCTCTGATCTTTCGTCGTCTTGTGTCGGGGTCGAAATCTTGAACTTGATAAGTAACATCATACAACTGTCTTACAACCTTATAAGGTCCAGAGCCTGAGGAGCTTCTCAGAGAGACCAACCTTCCGATCAGGAGTGAAGATCCAGACGAGGTCACCAGGCTGGTAGACAACAGGGCTGTGGTTCGCGTCATACCTTCTGCGATTGTTTTCTTGTGCCTGCTACGCTCGCAGGTTCGAACCCTGCCTCTTGAATGGATGTGTATGATGTCATTAGGTTAGTTCTGAGTTCTAGGGGACTGATGATGTCAGATGTTAAGTCTCATAGTGCTCAGAGCCATTTTTTGAGCCTGCAGCGTGCGGAGTCGAGCTAACTGCCGAGCTTCCTCAGCTCTGGCTAACATCTGGCCAATGCAGTCGTTGTCCACGTCATCAGGATGTGATGGCACAGCGTGCCAGATAATCAGTGCTAACAATAATACATCTATTGCCACTAGCAGACGTTGAAAATAGTCCGAGGAGGTCAATCCCAGCACGCTGGAAAGGCGTTTCGGCTGGTGTAATTGGTATGAGTCAGCCTGGTGGTTTCTGAGGAACAGCCTTTCTCCTCTCTGACACTCTCGACAGTGCGACACATAGTGACGGACACTCCTAAATAAACCTGGCCAGAAAAATCTCTTGCGGATTCTATCGTATGTCTTAATAAATCCTAAAATTCCGGCCTCAGGTGTGTCATGGAATTTCTGTAGAACCTCTAAAGCATGTGTTTAGGAATCACTGGTAGCCACCTCTTTCCAAAGGGATCAAAGTCTTTCTTGCAAAGTAATCCATTAACTACCTTAAATTGTCCTTTAATCCTCTGATCGATTTAAGGCAAGCATAATTTGAGATATCTTGGCGTCCTTCTTCTGCTCAGCAGAGAGATCCTGGAGTGCGGCAGCGCAGTCACTATCTTCATCAAAGTCTTGATGGTCTGGCACAGGGTTTCTTGAGAGACAGTCGCCATCTTGGTGTTTACTTCCACTTTTGTACACTATGGTAATGTGATACTCCTGAAGACGTAGTGCCCACCTGGCGAGTCTTCCTGTTGGATCCTTAAGACCTGTCAACCTGTCGAAATTTGCACATGGTCCAGATCACAGCAAGACATTCTGTTTCTGTAGTTGAGTAGTTTCTCTCGGCTTTTGTAAGTGTCCTAGAAGCACAGTTTATAACCTTCTCTTAATTTGCACCATAACAGCACAGTGTAGGTCTGTAGATGCTCTCTCATCATACTGACCAAGTACAGGATCAGTCGTCAAAGCTTTTCGCAGCATATCGAAAGAATGTTGTTGAGCACCAGCCCAGATAAATTTAGCATTAGCTTTTAACAACTCTTGGAGGGGCCTGGCTTTGATACAAAAGTCTTTGATAAAACTGCAGTAATAAGAACATAATCCAACGAAGCTTCTCACATCTCTAATACTTTTAGGAATAGGAAATTCCGTTATAGATCTCACCTTTTCTGGGTCTGGCCGCACACCTTCGTTTGACAGGAGGTGTCCAAGTATTTTGACTTCTTTTGCTCCAAAGAGACACTTTCTTGGATTAAGTTTCAGTACGCCTTGTTGGATACACTTAAGAACGGCCCTCGACCGCCTGGTAGAAAAACACGTTAGCCAAACTCACGGTGTCATCCGATTTGTTAAATTTGGCTATACGCTCATATATCTTCAGCCACTTGGTTGGATCTTGGCCATAGTCACCAGAGAACCCGGAAGGATGTCTCATGTGGTGGCACACCGTTGCTGTCATCGTAACGCCCTCTTCTTCTTCTGTCTCCGGTAGATTACGATCCGTTGTATATGGCTAGAACTCGGGTTTCTCGCTACGTAAACGGCGGCTCTGTCGTGGTCCGATGGGAGTCACTGTGTCGTCGATAATTTGCGCTATCACAAGTTCCAATACCCAGCGTCTCCACCAGAACAATGTCACGTAGAAGACGGTGTAATTACATGAATGACGAACACTAACTTCACTTAACGAAGGTTTATTCAGCACTAGCACATACAAGAGCGCGGAGCGAACTACCTCCGGTCGGAACACATACAATATATATACAGCTACAGAACATTCCAGTACAATGATGCTTGACATTTGTGGATACTTCTATAATGTACTCGAACTGAATATAGAAATTAAAATCTTACGGTTCAGGTGTGTTTTGACCTCATGACCCTCCATGCAACAGTTTAGTATCATAACCACTACACCAAGGAGCTACGCAGCTTCTTCTGCGACAATATTGTGCAGTATTTGTTACTTTACAGACCCATTTGTAAAATAATAAATATTGTAGAATATTACACCAGTGTCGTGTGTTTTTACTTCAAAATTTCAATTACCACTATCTTTCTTCTCATGTTGGCACTCACAAAAAACTTACTTTGGAATGTGTTGCCTAAGTTAATAAATGCTTAGAGCAGCTGTGCTGTAATAATGATAACGACTCTGGACTGAATTATGATAATTATAATTGCACTCAAAAAAGTCTGAAAGCATAGTACACACAGTATTTTATACATTGTTCAATACTGTGATTATTATATTATATATATGTAATTACATTATTACATTTTCTATTACGTATTAGATAAGCTCTTGAAAATTTTAATGGGTCAGTCTAATTTACTGCTTATTAAATTTTGTTGACCATTTGTATATGCGTGTATATTTTCACAAACATTCATTACATGTCTATTGCTGGAACAGCATGGATTTCAAACAAGTTTTTCAAAAAGAAAACTGTCAGGGATGGAGGCATGCGATCTGCCACCAGCCCATTCATTACATGTCTATTGCTCGAAGAGCATGGATTTGGGATTTGAAACAAATTTTTCAAAAGTCTGAGCGATCTGCCACCTAGTCCAACATAAGAAAAACGCAGAACACTTTTGAACCGCACTGATAACAAGTCTGGGGTACTCCAGCAGTTAAGCGAAGGACATGTTACAGCTATAATGTGTAAATACTAGTACGTATAATGTTAGATGTAGCTCATATTATTCCTAATTTCGAAAGCACTGTAGTGAAATTCTTTCTTTTGTTGCAGGTACGTTCCTGATATTTGGCTGTTTCCTGACTGACGGAAACAATAGGAACAAAACAGAAACTTAAGTATCAATGCACACTGCTTATAAAATGATAAGATCTTACTTATGCTAGTTTCGGAAAGTTTAGTTGCTTGATATCTTTCTCTTACATGATAGTGTAGCTTTTTCTATGTGAAGATGAGTGACGCAGCCATCAACTGCACTTCTTGGTCTTAAAAGTAGTCACATTATTTCTTGTTTCCTTTTTCTCACAGTGACTTAGATCATCCTCTTAGCTTCAAGTGATGATCATTACTGAAATGTAGTACGTGCTTAACAGTCTCATATTTTGATTAGACAGGACTCCACTGTGGAGGAGGTCAGCGAATCGGGAATTGTATTTTTCTTAGAGCGTTTTATCGAGTATCATGCAATCACGGGTTTGAGCAAATGAGGACCACAGTAAGATCATTGTGCTCAAGTACCTGAACGTAAAAGTAAGTTAAAAAGTTCAGCCGCAACACCTACGTTAGCAGCGATCCCGGCTGACGTTGTTATTCAGTGCGATTATTTTAAACGTACTTCTTTATCTTCGCTTATCTGAGCTTAATTATCTGAAGATGGTCGTCGCCAACTAAAACCGGACATTATTTATTACAATCTGTGGCAAACGTCTCTTGTAATTATAGCTGTAACGGTTGTAGCCAGGATTTTATGTACATTATGTGATTTAAGCTTCCACGCGGTGTACTACGGTCAGACAATAGTGAAATATGAATGACCTTACTGTTATTGTTCTGTCCTTATACAATGTCTATAGTTATCATTATAACCCTTAGACTTCTGTTTCTGGCAAGGTTAAGTTATAATGGGCTGTCTTTCGTCTAATCAAGCACGCTTCGTATTTTATCATTAATTTATTAAGACGTATATGTTTCAATAGGTCTTATATTTAGTATGGAGTTTAATATCTACAGATTCAAATGCCAAAAAGTAAAATTACATAACTAAATCAGAAAAAGAAGATAGTTTACATATATACGGGTGCGAATAAAAGAGGAGGGATCGCGAGCTGTGCAAAAGGATGTGCCTCAGAGTTTCGAGAGCAGGAGAACTTTGAGTAAATTGCAGGGCAGCCTGTTTCAGAGAGAGATCGCATCAATCGAGAAGGAATGATTTTTTGTTTACTAGATGAGTTCAGCCGGTATACTAGGCATGCCAGGTCTTGTATAGTGATTCTGATGAGATTGTAGGTACCCGAGGTTTGGTGCGGGGTAATGGGGGGAATGCACTCTGATAACATTATGAAGTAGCACGGTGCATGCAAACAGACTAACTCTGCCTGTAAGGCACTGCCACGATCAAGAACGTGGATGTCACCGTCGGTACACACACAAGCACGCATAGCGGGCATTTGCAGAATTGTGTGTTCTGTGAGGGTCGTCAACGAAGAGGTCCGCTGGGTAACAAAAGCTGGTTTCTCTACGAAAAGACAAGGACAGAAGGAGCTGTAACAGAACTGATAAATTCCTGTTTTTAAGGAAACATCTATTTTTTTCAAATCATCCAAACTTGGCTCCGACAAGAAGTCATGCATAACCTTCCAATACTGTTAAGGATTAGATGAAAAATGCTGGCACGAGTCAAGTTCGGAACTCGCATGTCGCCAGTTAACAGCTATGAATATTAGAGCACGCCGAACGTGGCACATGACGCATCAGCATGGATGCAGTACATTAATAGAAATTATCGAATTAAGACGAATTCTTCTTTTTCTTCTTCTTCTTATTCTTCTTCTCCCTCCTAGTCCTCCTCATAGACGCCCTATGGCTCTTGATACTAATATGTTGATTTTCAAATTAATAAAGTATATTCGTGAATATACGTATCCGATATGCGAATGATACGCAAAAGTATTAATGTAAAACAAGCAGAAATAAAAGTTGTCGGAATTCATGTTGCTTCTAATGCCGCACCTAACAATTACAATGTGCACATTAACATTTTTTCGAGGAAACGCTAACGAACCTGAGTGGGAGACATTACATGAAAGATATTGTGTATCGCATGGAGCCCTACACACGAAATTATAAGAGCCCAGGTTCCGAAATGAGTCAAGAAGTGTATTACTTCTGCCAGCCTACACCTCATGTAATGATCACAAGACCAAAATTAAGAGACATTAAGGCTCCACAGAGGGCTACCGATAGTCTCGCTTGCGAACCATCCAGAATGAAACAGAAAAGATGGAAAATGATGTTAGTGAACTATTAACGCTTCCCACAAACATCGGATGCTAACCACCTGACTACCTTATAGTACCCAATGAACGTTTACATAGTAGCTTGGCAGTAGTACACAACTGGCCATTAAAATTGCTACACCACGAAGATGACGTGCTACAGACCTGAAATTTAACCGACAGGATGAAGATGCTGTGATATGCTAATGATTAGCTTTTCAGAGCATTCACACAAGGTTGGCGCCGGTGGCGACACCTAAAACGTGCTGACATGAGGAAAGTTTCCAACCAATTTCTCATACCACAAACAGCAGTTGACCGGCGTTGCCTGGTGAAACGTTGTTGTGATGCCTCGTGTAAGGAGGTTACCGACTTTGATAAAGATCTGATTGCAGCCTATCGCGATTGCGGTTTATCGTATCACGACATTGCTGCTCGCGTTGGTCGAGATCCAATGACTGTTAGCAGAATATTAATTCGGTGGATTCATGAGGGTCATACGGAACGCCGTGCTGGATCCCAACGGCCTAGTATCACTAGCAGTCGAGATGACAGGCATCCTATTCGCATAGTTGTAACGGATCGTGCAGCCACTTCTCGATCCCTGAGTCAACAGATGGGGACGTTTGCAACACAACAACCATCTGCACGAATAGTTCGACGACGTTTGCAGCAGCATGGACTATCAGCTCGGAGACCATGGATGCGGTTACCCTTGGCGTTGCATCACAGGCAGGAGCGCCTACGATGGTGTACTCAACGACGAACCTGGGTGCACGAATGGCAAAACGTCATTTTTTCGGATGAATCTAGGTTCTATTTATTGTATCATGATGGTCGCATCCGTGTTTGGCGCCATCGCGGTGAACGCACATTGGAAGCGTGTATTCGTCATCGCCATACTGGTGTATCACCCGGCGTGATGGTATGGGGTGCAATTGGTTACACGTCTCGGTCTCCTCTTGTTCGCATTGACGGCGCTTTGAACAATGGACGTTACATTTCAGATGTGTTACGACCCGTGGCTCTACCCTTCATTCGCCGGCCAGTGTGGCCGAGCGGTTCTAGTCGCTACAGTCTGGAACCGCGCTGCTGCTACGTTAGCAGGTTCGAATTCTGCCTCGGGCATGGATGTCCTTAGGTTAGTTCGATTTAAGTAGTTCTAAGTTCTAGGGGACTGATGACCTCAGATGTTAAGTGCCATAGTGCTCAGAGCCCTTTCTACCCTTCATTCGATCCCTGCAAAACCCTACATTTCAGCAGGATAATGCACGACCGCATGTTGCAGGTCCTGTACGGGTCTTTCTGGATACAGAAAATGTTCGACTGCTGCCCTGGCGAGCACATTCTCCAGATCTCTCACCAATTGAAAATGTCTGGTCAATGGTGGCCGAGCAACTGGCTCGTCACAATAGGCCAGTCACTAGTCTTCATGAACTGTGGTATCGTGTTGATGGTGCATAGGGAGCTGTAACTGTACACGCCATCCGAGCTCTGTTTGACTCAATGCCCAGGCGTATCTAGGGCGTTATTACGGCCAGAGGTGGTTGTTCTGGGTACTGATTTCTCAGGATCTATGCTCCCAAATTGCGTGAAAATATAATCACATGTCAATTCTAGTATAACATATTTGTCCAATGAATACCCGTTTATCATCTGCATTTCATCTTGGCGTAGCTATTTTAATGTCCAGTAGTGTAAAATGTGCATATTAACGTTTTTGTCGAATAAATGCTAATGTACCTGAGTGGGAGATATTACATGAAAGATATTGTGTATCGCTTGGAGCCCTACATATGAAATTCTAAGAGCCCAGTATATTACTCTTGCCAGTCTACATCTTGTGCAATGATCACAAGACCAAAATTAAGAGAAATTACGGCTCCACAGAGGGCTACCGATAGTCTCGCTTGCGAACCATCCAAATTGAAATAGGAAAGATGGAAAATGATTCTAGTGTACTATTAACCCTTCCCACTAACATCAGATGCTAACCACCTGACTACCTTATAGTACCCAGTAAACGTTTACACATTGCTTGGCAGTAGTATTTTTACTTTCTGTAAGACAGGTAGTTGGTGGAGTATTTTGCAGCTCGAAAGAGAAAGTTTTGTCCAATACATTAGGTTTGTTTGTTCTTTATGCCCTAAAAAAATACCTGTAGTCCTTTGTAACTGCTCTCTCTCTCCCTCTCTCTCTCTCTCTCTCTCTAAAGAAATACTGATATAAAGTATTCTGTAGAGAGTTAGTTTCGTGTAGTATGCTACCAGTGAACGATTTTGATTTCTGGCCTTCTCACTGTGACGCTGCTTACAAGTACGCGTTTTCCGAGCCGGAACACTGAGTCGTAGACCGCGCCGGCTATTAAGTGGAAGTCGCGTTCGTGTGGGCGGCTTCGTTCTGACAGCCGCGCCGCCCAAGTTCAGTCGGCAGGGTTGTAACATTCTCCAGCTGTCTCCGAGGTACTGCCGCTTCCGTGGAACACTTAACTCGTGTGTGTGTGTGTGTGTGTGTGTGTGTGTGTGTGTGTGTGTGTGTGGGCGCTCGCGTCCGTGTGCGCGCAGGCAGACGTATGGGAAGTCCCCGGGCTGTGTATGTTTGCGGCAACGAGACCCAGCGCCGGACTAAGCCCTGTACAGGAGAAATAATAAACAATCAAACGAACGTAAACGCTCTTCGCTTCAGAGAGGCGCGTCCTCCTGGTGGTATTTCCCTCGGCTACCGTTTCGGATGTGAGAAACTTATTTCTGCCCCGGGAGACGGGAGCAGCTATCTCGCGCAGAGCGATGCCCACTTGATCGGCTGACCTGCCGCCTCCTTAACTCTTCAGCGCCGCTGTTTTGTTGTAGCGGCCGAGACTTCCATCTCTCCCTCTCCCCCCCCCCCCTCCTCCTCAATACACTCGGCCTGTGATGGTGCCGCGGTAGGCGTTGCTGCCGCATATTTCATGGCAACACTAACAAACACTCAGCGGACATAAATCTCCCCTGCGCTGTGCTCAACGAGACCAGCTAACCAGGCGACGCCGACCCGTGCGCGCCGTGACCCACCTGACGGCTGCAAACTGGGCTCGTGCCAAAGCTCCATTTTCGGCTGAGTCGAAAGAAAAGTGTTATTGAATCTCAGTCTTAGTCGCACTATATTTGCACAGACTTCTGGAGTTATTTCGGCACATGTTTGCCATATTCTTGTATCCCACAATTATAACTTCACTATCAGACAACTGCTGCACAGGTACAACACACAAAGTGCCACGAAACTTCTACATCTACATCTACATGACTACTCTGCAATTCACATTTAAGTGCTTGGCAGAGGGTTCATCAAACCACAATCATACTATCTCTCTACCTCCGCGGAACTGCTACGGTCGCAGGTTAGAATCCTGCCTCGGGCATGGGCGTGTGTGATGTCCTTAGGTTAGTTAGGTTTAAGTAGTTCTAAGTTCTAGGGGACTTATGACCTAAGATGTTGAGTCCCATAGTGCTCAGAGCCATTTGAACCATTTATCTCTCTACCATTCCCTCCCGAACAGCGCGCGGGAAAAACGAACAGCTAAACCTTTCTGTTCGAGCTCTGATTTCTCTTATTTTATTTTGATGATCATTCCTACCTATGTAGGTTGGGCTCAACAAAATATTTTCGCATTCGGAAGAGAAAGTTGGTGACTGAAATTTCGTAAATAGATCTCGCCGCGACGAAAAACGTCTTTGCTTTAATGACTTCCATCCCCTCGCGTATCATATCTGCCACACTCTCTCCCCTATTACGTGATAATACAAAACCAGCTGCCCTTTTTTGCACCCTTTCGATGTCCTCCGTCAATCCCACCTGGTAAGGATCCCACACCGCGCAGTAATATTCTAACAGAGGACGAACTAGTGTAGTGTAAGCTGTCTCTTTAGTGGGGACTTGTTGCATTTTCTAAGTGTCCTGCCAATGAAACGCAACCTTTGGCTCGCCTTCCCCACAATATTATCTATGTGGTCTTTCCAACTGAAGTTGTTCGTAATTTTTACACCCAGGTACTTAGTTGAATTGACAGCCTTGAGAACTGTACTATTTATCAACTAATCGAATTCCAACGGATTTCTTTTGGAAGTCTTCGACGATTGAGCCATGATTTTACAACGAGACTAGCGTGGGAAACACGAAAAGATGAGTGCCTAGTTTATCCATTATTTCAAGAAATGACTTTATTAACTGTGCTCTAATGACACCTGCCACATAATAACTTTGTTGTTGCCCGAAAATGCAGTATTTGGCAGCGTGAGCAACACCACAATCATTATTAAATTTTGACCTTTGTTGTGGTAGGTTGTTAGAACCCCCAGGAATTTTTCGTAGTTTATGTGTCAGTAATTTTCATGAGAATACCCGTCTGAAGCTTGTTCATAATGTAGTATAGTTATTTTGAAGTTAGGTGGCAGTTTTAGTTTTTATAACTACCACACTCTAAACAAAATCGCAGCGTTCTTAGGGTTGGCATGTTTCGATGCTCGTTCTCTCGTTTCCTTCCAGCGTGAACTGTCATTCGTAGTATGAAACGTCCCCTTTCAACAATTTATACATGACTGTGCTTAAACTGACATACAATATTTTTAGTGCAACGCAATCTGACTTTCAAAAATCCCTACAAAAGAATGGCCCTGACTAACATTAACCTATACCTTTCACAAATCACTTACCTCACAAAAATCTTCGTTACTTAAGCTACTGCAGTACAGCGAGCGCCACTACTGCCAGCTAAATAAAAGATTTAAACTACGGAAGCCACTAACTACTGATAGGCATAGTTAGCAAATGAAAGATTTTTGTAGAGAACAAACAATGTATTTACCTTAATAGTCATAATATATATATATATATATATCAGTTCATGACATCCAGTCTAACAAATTTCAAAACTCCGCCATCTCTCTCCCCACATCCACCACTGCTGGCGGCTCACCTCCAACTGCGCAACGCTACGCGCTGTTCACATCCAGCTGCCCAACACTACAACGGCAGACAACAATGCAAACTAGCCACAGACTGCACACAGCACAGCCAGTGATTTTCATACAGAGCGCTACGTAACGCTTCCAATAAGAAAATATAAACAGCCTACTTACAGTAGGTACAAACGAATGGAAGTCAACACCGACGAATTGTCCAGTGAATGCTCGATCGGTTCCATTTGCTGCGGTGTAAACAAGACTAGAGGCGTGTCACTGGTGGTGGGTGGAACATATCGCGGGTGGGGGCGCTCGATGGAGCAGGTGCAGGCCCACAGCAGGTGTAGCGAGCGGCAGGGGCCTCGCCGGCGCGGCGCGGCGGTCCAGCCCAGCGGGACACCTGGTACTGGCTGGTCGCTGGCTGCCGGCAGCTTCTCCTAATATGTCTGCGCGACACGCACCTGCTCGCCGCTGCCGCAGCAGCCGCCGACTGCGCCTGTGCGACGCCTCCTCAACATACGAGGGACACTCGTCATGTTTTGCGTACCACCTCGAAAAAAACAAGCTGCCGCTATGAAATTTCGTGATACTATTTGTGTTTCAAATGGCCCTGAGAACTATGGGACTTAACAGCTGAGGTCATCAGTCCTCTAGATCTTAGAACTCCTTAAACCTAACTAACCTACGGACATCACACACATCCACGCCCGGGGCAGGATTCGAACCTGCGACCGTAGCGGCCGCGCTGTTCCAGACTGCAGCGCCTAGAACCGCTAGGCCACCCTGGCCGGCTTACCTTCTCATTCACCCTTCAATGCGACACCGTTTTCCCAACGATGGATGACTTTGTGGAGACATAGCTTGTAGGAGTCTGCATTCCGGCTGTCCACAAACCGGTTAACTCCACATGCGTATTCTAGAATCCAAACTGGCCGGCTTACCTTCTCATTCACCCTTCAATGCGACACCGTTTTCCCAACGATGGATGTCTTTGTGGAGACATAGCTTGTAGGAGTCTGCATTCCGGCTGTCCACAAACCGGTTAACTCCAAATGCGTATTCTAGAATCCAAACTTAAATTTTTGATAGACTATTTCTACACCAATGTACTCTCGAACATGAGAAGAATGAACACGTACATTACTGGCCATTAAAATTGCTACACCAAGAAGAAATGCAGATGATAAACGGGTATTCATTGGACAAATATATTAAACTACAACTGACATGTGATTACATTTTCACGCAATTTGGGTGCATAGATAGTGAGATATCTGTACCCAGAACACCCACCTCTGACCGTAACAACGGTATTGAGTCAAACAGAGTTTGGATGACGTGTACAGGTACAGCTGCCCATGCAGCTTCGACACGATACCACAGTTCATCAAGAGTAGTGACTGGCGTATTGTGATGAGCCAGTTGCTCTAAGCGCTTTAGTTTGGACCGCGTGATCGCTACAGTCGCAGATTCGAATCCTGATCGGGCATGGATGTGTGTGATGTCCTTAGGTTAGTTAGGTTTAAGTAGTTCTAAGTTCTAGGGGACTGATGACCTCAGATGTTGAGTCCCATAGTGTTCAGAGCCATTTGAACCATTTTTTGAACCAGTTGCTCGGCCACCATTGACCAGACGTTTTCAATTGGTGATAGGTCCGGAGAATGTGGTGGCCAGGGCAGCAGTCGAACATTTTCTGTATCCAGAAAGGGCCATACAGGTCCTGCAACATTCGGTCGTGCATTATCCTGCTGAAATGTAGGGTTTCGCAGGGATCGAATGAAGAGTAGAGGCACGGGTCGAAACTCATCTGAAATGTAACGTCCACTGTTCAAAGTTCCGTCAATGCGAACAGGACCGAGACGTGTAACGAATGGCACCCCATACCATCACGCCGGGTGATACCCCAGTATGGCGATGACGAATAAACGCTTCCAATGTGCGTTCACCGCGATGTCGCCGAACACGGATGCGACCATCATGATGCTGTAAACAGAACCTGGATCCGTCCGAAAAAATGACTTTTTGCCATTCGTGCACCCAGGTTCGTCGTTGAGTACACCATCGCAGGCGCTCCTGTCTGTGATGCAGCGTCAAGGGTAACCGCAGCCATGGTCTACGAGCTGGTAGTCCATGCTGCTGCAAACGTCGTCCAACTGTTCGTGCAGATGGTTGGTACCTTGCAAACGTCCCCATCTGGTGAGCCATGGATCGAGACGTGGCTGCACGATCCGTTACAGCCATGCGGATAAGATGCCTATCATCTCGACTGCTAGTGATACGAAGCCGTTGGGATCCAGCACGTCGGTCCGTATTACCCTCCTGAACCCACCGATTCCATATTCTGCTAACAGTCATTGGATCTCGACCACGCGAGCAGCAATCTCGCGATACGATAAATCGCAATCGCGATGTGCTACGACCCGACCTTTATCAAAGTCGAAAACGTGATGGTACGCATTTCTCCTCCTTACACGAGGCATCACAACAACGTTTCACCAGGCAACGCCGGTCAATTGCTGTTTGTGTATGAGAAATCGGTTGGAAACTTTCCTCATGTCAGCACGTTGTACGTCGCCACCGGCACCAACCTTGTGTGAATGCTCTGAAAAGCTCATCATTTTCATATCACAGCATGTTCTCCTGTCGGTTAAGTTTTGCGTCTGTAGCTCGTCACCTTCGTGGTGTAGGAATTTTAATGGCCAATAGTGTATATTCGGACGAAAAGATTTCGCCGCAACGAAAAATACTTTAGTTTTAATCATCGCCAACCCAATTCGCGTATGGTGTCGGTGAGACACACACACACACACACACACACACACACACACTACTCTTTCGCGATAATACGAAACGAGCTGCCGTTCTTCGAACTTTTTCGATGTCCTCTGTCTATTATATCTGATAACGATATCATATCTCTAGCAATATTTCAGGGGAGTACGCACAAACGTAGCGCACGCAGTCTCTTTAATGGATTTGTTGCATTTTGTAAGTGTTCTACCAATAAAACGCAGTCTTTGTTTCCCCTTCTCCACAACCTTTTATAAGTGACTGTTCCATTTTAAGTTGTACATAGTTGTAATTGGTATTTAGTTCAACCGACAACCTTTATATGTGAGTGATTTGTTTGACCAATTTTTTTTTTCATTTTGTACTCATGTGGGAGACCACAGTTTCTATTATTCCGGATCAATTACCACCTATTCACCATACAGAGATAGTGCCTGAATCATTTCTCAATTCGTGTAGATCTTCTGATGACTAGACAATCCATGACGACAGCAACTCATATTATTGCTTATATAGGTTAACTCGACTTTCTGTGAATCCTTCGCAAGTAGAGGCTTCTTCATCTGAGGAAGCCATACATTTTCACTGCTTCCTTTGCATACGCAATGCAACACATTTTTTCTAGACCAATTTCGGCTGAAAAAACCGGCTTCAGCCCCTGTAGTTTCATGAAGTTCCGATGCGTGGCGGCGCTGCACATACCCTCCATACCGGCGTCTGCAACTGATGTGCCTTCCAACCGCAGAGCTGTCGCAGATGTTCATAGGCGCTTGCAAATGTATACGTAGACGTGGCAATGAACAAAAGCACGGTGAGTCGTTGGGCGATGGGTATGTCATGATTGCAACAAGGTCGCGCAAACCTGTGACTCCTGCAATATTGCAAAAAATTGATAAAAATGCAAAAGAAATTCTCAGTGACAATGCAAGGCCTCACACAAGTCTGCGTACCCGAAAGGAGCTCACAAAACTTGATTGGACAGTTCTTCCTCACCCACCTTACAGCCCGGATCTCGCACCTTCCGACTTCCATTTGTTTGGCCCAATGAAGGATTCACTTCACTGGAAGCAGTAAATGGGTGATGGGGAGGTTGACTCCAACTTGGACCAGTAGACCCTTACCATGAGAGCCTATAGGCCCTGCCAGTAAGGTGGCGTTACGCTGTCGCGTTGAATGGTGATTATGTCGAAAAATAGGGTTTTGTAGCCAAAAGAGTGGGGAATAATATGAGATATTGGAATCGCGGATAAAACTAAAGTGCTTCCAGAAAAACATATGTTGCGTTGCTTATTGAACGACCTTCGTACTTTGTCTCTGAATCGCTGCAATACACCCAGCACTCGACCATGGTGATCAGGGGCTAAGAATGGTAATGGTATTGGCCTCACACACAAATGCGGCCCTACACGGGTTTTCGAGTGATGCTCCGTCACTTGCGTGCGCGGATAACGGTTCAGCAAGCGATCTTTCACTTATATAATTATTATTCTGAACTCGAAGTTACTCCATACTAATTTCGTTTTACATATAAACTTGGGCAACAGATCCATGTTATATGAGCGACATCTTGTAAATACTTGCGATTCACATGTTGAATTGTACCCTCCTATAAGCTGAATAGAAATGAGAGACAGTTTCTAGGGTTTTACTCAAAAGGTAGATTGTATTTATATTTTTCTTTTTTTAATCTGAAAAGCTAGTTTTTTTTGTTAGTGTCTTATGTGTGATAATAAACGGAAATTTTACAAGATACTTTTTTTTGTATATTCTGAAACTAGCTTCGTATCACAACAAATGCTTGAATAGTAAAGATGGAATAGCTTGTTCATGAATGGCTATGAGCAGTCGCAGAACCTTTACCATGTTCAAAACGACGTGCGAGATGAGAACAAAAAATGGTTCAAATGGCTCTGAGCACTATGGGACTTAACATCTATGGTCATCAGTCCCCTAGAACTTAGAACTACTTAAACCTAACTAACCTAAGGACATCACACACATCCATGCCCGAGGCAGGATTCGAACCTGCGACCGTAGCAGTCGCGCGGCTCCGGACTGAGCGCCCAGAACCGCTAGACCACCGCGGCCGGCAGATGAGAACACACCCGGCACTAATTTTCTGCGCTGGCCGGTTTAGCCGAGCGGTTCTAGGCGCTTTAGTCTGGAACAGCGCGACCGCTACGGTCGCAGGTTCGAATCCTGCCTCGGGCATGGATGTGTGTGGTGTCTTTAGGTTAGCTAGGTTTAAGTAGTTCTAGGTTCTAGGGGACTGATGACCTCAGATGTTAAGTCCCATAGTACTCAGAGCCATTTTAACCACTTTAATTTTCTGCACTATCGCCTCCTTTGTGATACGCCAGAGCACTACGGCCTTCACTTCTGCAGTTCTCAGTTCTTCGTGATTCATATCTGTTCTGCCGCGTTTGAGCCACCTGATCGCTGCGCTACGTGGTGCTCCACTGTGTTCGTACGACATCCCCGGTATAACAAGGCCGCCCAGCAGTGTTAGTGACGTCAAACTAAGCGGCCCATAGCCAACGCAACAGTCCACGGACACCTCCGTACAGACGCGCCTGATGCTAACGATCTTCTGTCCGTCATACAGAAAGGATCGAACTAATCGATAATTCGAACCAAAGATCAAATTATATATATTCTTGTAAACAGCATAAAGGTTCATAACGAAATACCGATTACATATACGGGCAGGAATAAGTTTAATCGATTGAGGAACTTTGCCACTATTTTATAATTGTCAGAACACTATTTAGCTTTAAAACTCGCATACAGGTGGTGACAGATTCTAACTGACAGCAGGACTTGACATTTTCAAGCCATTACACTGCAAATAAATTATCTCAAACACTGTCATACGTAGCAAAACCCTCACAACTTTCGTTTGCAATAAAGTAGCAAGAGTTTGCTTTATCTCATAAAACACCTGACTATTGTGAATTTACTCATATGTTCATGGTGACAGCTCTTTTCAAGAATTTTTACAAGTGTATCCCCAGTAATAAAGAATGGAGACAAAGGACAGACATCAAATTATCTCCTTTTAACATAGACATCACTGAACACAAGATTCTGTCTTGCACTGTGATACTAAGGGACTGCTTTTTCCTTTAAGAAAAGCCTGACAATTTGAAGTTCACTCTACTATTGAAGATACACTTCTAGAAACAATATTAAAAAATATTACGAAAGGTTAGATTAGTAGGAAATGAAAAACAACCAAGTGCATTACATGTAAGAATGTGAGCAAAAGGCTGAGGCTCTCTTTACTTACCATTTTCTCGGAGGTGTCGGTTCGTACACAGCCACCAACGCAATATCTTTGCAGGCTCGTTCCGTTTCCAATGCACGATACTCCAGCGTATGACCTGCGGGATTTTCTTTTAGCTCCTCTAGCGGGATGCTACGATTGTATGGGGCGGAGATTTCAGTGTGCGCAGGACTGAAAATATGTATCTCCAGATATGTATCTGCAAACAAACACAACCTTAGTTACGTAGCTTTATTTTTTCTAGGTGATTGTTAAAACTTCTTGGCTACCTATCGTAGTATTAAAATCAGTTTTCACATTTGATCATTTGCTTCCTTTTGACTAGTCCGATGCTTCTCCCATCTTCTCCTACCTCATGGTATTCTTACCACCCAAAAGTGACATCAGAGCCGTCACCCTGTAGATTAGTTTTGCGTATTCTAGCCTCTGCCCGCCACTACTGTTTTTCCTCCTCTACTACGGAGCTAACTGGCCCTAATGTCGCAGCATAAGTCTCATTAGTTTGCCTCGTCATCCGATAACGATCTTTTCTTCGCACCACTTCTTTATTTCGCCGTTTATCTGGCCACTTGATTAACTTCAAACATATATCTTCAAATCTTTGAAATCTTGCTTTGTATGTAAAGTTTCTAAGCACTGGAAACATTAAATTTAAAGCATACATCGTAAAGACGAGGGAAAAAAAAATTACAAGATCCATCACACCTCCGGTAGGTTATTACGAAGCCAACATGGTACATAACTAGAACTTGTAACATCGGTCCCTACAGTATTTAGGTACTAGTGAAGTTGCGATTTGATTTGATGTGTAAGTTAAGGTTTGTCTTCACACATTGGATGAGTGAGTACTTCTTCACACCATCAATCAGATGATACATTATCTGTTGCGGGGGAGTACATCGATTACCGCAGCCTTGTCCTTGGACATGGAACCTTGCATTTTCGATATTGATTGCATATATACACATCTCTCTAACGTAACTACTGAAGTTGCAAGATAGCAAAAAGTCGAAAGCAGAATCGATACCTTATATCGCTGGACTTATTTCCAGCATCCTTCCCGAATAGTCTAGGCAAATAGTGGCAAATTATTGAAGTTAATGGAGACTGAGCTCCGTGCCTATGAATTAAATTACTTGAAGAAATAAGGCAAACATCCGCTTTTTGAACAACATTATTTATGTCAAGACGTGTTACAGGCTTTCACACATCTTCAGTTGGCGTCGTATGTCTGTACTTCGTCAATACAACGTTCACATTCGCCATTTGGACAGTCAATACAACATTTTTATTGTCTGGACATATGTCAAATGCTGCGCTACATAAATGAAGCTAAAAGTTTTTGTCTTATGTATATAACGACGATAAAATGAGCTACAAGTTACAAACCAAAATTAAGAACCAGCGTCAAAAATCCAGTCCACAAAAACGTTGTACTGACGAAATATGAACATGCTACACCAGATGAAGAGGGATAAAACCCCGAATCCAGTAAACTACATAAAACGGTCTAAAAGGTGGCTGATTGCAGTATCTCTTCACATAAACCAAATAGTGTGTTACGAACTGTGGTGCCATGTACTACTTCATTGTTCGTTATGAAAGTCGGAAACGAATCTGCAAAAGCCTCCTTAGGTAGACACTGCGGAAACTTCACGTCTGCACAGAAGGCGCGTTGTCTACAGAAAGCGATATTAAGACGGAGATCTGATTCCATTTCGTCGCTCTGCGGTCAAGAATTCATAAGGAAGCGGCTTTGCTCCGGACTGTCCGCAACGCTGTGAAAGCGTAATCCATTAGCAGGCGAAATGACTCTGCTGCATGATTACGACCGCGCCGGATAAATCGCGGCCCCCCGTCTGTCTTTTCTACCGAGTGAGATGGCGCAGCGGTTAACACACTGTACCCGCATTCGGGGAGACGACGGCTCAAATCCGTGTCCGGCCACCCTGATTTAGATTCTCCGTGATCTTCCAAAATCGCTTCAGGAAAATGCTGGGATGGTTCCTCCGAACGGGAACGACCGACTTCTTCCCCATCCTTCCCTAATCCGATGGGACCGATGACCTCGCTGTATAGCCCCTGCCCTAAATCAACCGACCAACCAATCTGTCATTTCTACCGTCAAATTCTGCGACCACCATCGAACGACCAGGACGTGTCATCAAACAAACATCGTCGCAAATGGCAGTACAATAATAGTAGTAGCTGTAATTTTATTGATCGGTGGATCAGTTTAACAAGGATATTGCACATGTCACGGAGTTACAATTCAAGAACAACAGAAGTAACATAATTCAAATATGTGTAGGCATTTACACACTTACAGCTATAGTTTGGCCAGGGTGGGACAGGTAGTCGGCCGTGACCATAAATAAGAAACCATTCCCGTATTTGCCTGTATTAATTTAGGGAAACCACGGAAAATATAAATCAGGATGACCTGATGAAGAGTGGATTTTCCATCCTCCCGAACAAAATTTCCGTCTGTTTAAAACAGTACTACCTCATTCTGTTTGCTCCTAGTGTACAATACTATTTTGCTAAGAAGCTGACACTGTTCGTCCATTTCTCACTCGCTATCACTACCCACATAATTTCACAATGTAAGACTAAAGACCCTATCACCTGACGTCAGGACATCGGCGACGATGTTTGGTTTCCATTTTGTGCTCTGTAACTTTCCATTTGTCTGCCTCAAAAACTTAATCACCATCCCTCTATAATGAATGAGGTGTTGAGCTCAGAAAGAGGATAAAATGATAGCACTGCCCATTCCAGAGCTTCGCAGTAAAAACTACTGAGTTTTAATGTTTGAGTTTACAGTACTTGTAGGGGTGGTAGACCCTCTCCAACGTGGCAGATCTGGTATCCGTTGCCAAGTTGTCAATCTCATTTGCTGAAATCCACTCTCCGGGGTACCTGACTGCAGGAACTTCACGGATGGTGATGCCTTTACGTGAAATTGCAGTTGGGGCTCCCTTTATGTTACTAATGAACTCAGTTTTTTCGTATATTGACCTTCAAACCAGTCTTAGCTGCCATGCTATGGCTCTGAGCACTATGGGACGTAACATCTATGGTCATCAGTCCCCTAGAACTTAGAACTACTTAAACCTAACTAACCTAAGGACAGCACACAACACCCAGCCATCACGAGGCAGAGAAAATCCCTGACCCGCCGGGAACCGACCCCGCTGCCATGCTATAGATTCTCTGTAGTTAGTAAGTAGCCTCCCCTATAATGTTGGCTAACAAGACAAAGTCGTCTGCAAGGGCTAGTCAGGGCGCACTGAGGTTATCTTTCTTATACCCAGTCTTCATTCCAGTTCCCAATAGGACTGTGCAAGTCCATTCCTTGATAACATCCTCCAATACACAATTGAAGACCATGCACAAGATGCCATCACCTTCTCTAACTCCCGTTTGAAAGGTAAATCCTCAGAGAGCTCACCCCAAATTTGACGGAGATGGTGTTCCTCAGAGTGGCGCGGACTAGTCGTGTGGTCTTCTCACATAGGTCCACCTCTCGTATGGTGGAGATCAGGGTCTGCCTGTCTAGAAAATTGTATTCGTTTTGATAGTCCACTAGGATGACTATCCCCGTATTTCCATTGTGAATCCGGTATGTAAGGACGATCTTAAGGTGTTTGCTCTGCGCAAGCTCTACTTTTCGAAAGCCAGCCTGATAGTCACCTAGTTGGGAGTCAAGTTGGTTGGCGACTCATGTTAGCAGGGCTCTTGAGATAAATTTGTAGGTGACAGATATCGGAGATTTGTCTCTGTAGTTGTCGAGGCCCGTCTTACCACCCTTCTCTGAAGTGTATGGATCACAGCTATGGTCTGTCCTTCTGGTCCATCCTTATCATTTACTTCCGTTACATTTTATTAAACTTCTCCTCTGTGTTGTCCACGCAATTCTTTACTGTATTGCTTAATAGGCACTACTTAACTGCCTTTTTAAATAAGTTCATTTTATTGAAATGGTGAAGCTAAAATCCCCAGTGTTCTAAACAGATCGTTACAATGAACTCGATATCAATTTCGTTACTAACCACCTTCCACATGGAGCACGTCCATATCTCACCACTGACTTCTAGTATCAGCCGCACGCAGTTCACATCAACAAGTGTATGGGCCTGAAGATTACGTTATTACAACGTTGAAACTAGTTGCCAAAATAAAATCGACACCTTAAATACAGCTGGAGGAATTTCTTCATTTTTTATATAAATTTATACCAGCTGACGAGCCACTGTCCTCCATTTCAACTATGGATGTACGAAGAATTTCGTTCTTATTCTTATGGCCATTTTCTACAGTTTGAAAACAGTCTTTATATTTTCTGTACTTGTTCCCCAGAAAACAACTACGCAACTATGAGTAGTGTGTACGCAGGAACAGTATGTTACGAAATGAGACGGGGGACGAGTCTCGCCTTCACCTCATCATTTACCTGAACAAAGTTTCTAAAAATGGCGCAATTTTCATTCGGCTCAGCAGCGACTGGACAGAGCAGGCATCTGTGGTATGGTTGGTAAACGTCAGACTACAGGTCCAGGGTTCAGCCATCATTTTTCTGTCAACAGTTGATTGTTTCACCTCTGACAATGATATCCATTTTTGAAAAGTGGAAAGTGTTCCGAAGTCGAAGTTAAATTGTAAGTCCCCGTATAATTGGCTGGTTAAGTGAATTAAAAGGTCGGACGAAAGTATGAGAGTATCATCACAACAGAACCGTGCTTAGTAAAGCACTACTGTGTCGAAGCAAACTTTCCGGTACCGGGCATTTATACCTTAGCCACCCAGAGATATATTTCTGTAATTGCTGAGGTTCGACGTTTACAATAAGAAGTCAACCAGACTCCTTCGACAAAGAGATTACCTAAAGTGTTCGTTGCAGTCCCTGCCTATCACCAGGTGAGGGTTGTTCAAAGAACAATGTCATGAATTTCTGAAGCGACTAGAAAGCAAACAGAGGACTGCAGGATTCAGTTCTGATCACAATCAAAATGAGATGGAGGAGGCAATATATGAATCTTGGCGGACGGGTGATGTATGGAGCAGGTAAGTCTTCCGCCGGATTCCAACATACAAGAGGAGATCGAGGTGATGAAGTATGGGAGGGTGAGTAGATGGCATCAGGAAACTTGTAGGAGCCACAAGGATCTATATATTCATGGGGTTTTTCGTGAATATGTTGTAATAAAAGTTATTTGTATATATCGCAACCGATCACAGTGTTTATCGAAAATAAGATAATACCCACTGGAGATGGCACAATGGTGTCTGAACCTATTTACATAAAGAATAAAATAATGAAAAACATTCTGTTTTGTAAAATTTGAGTTTTAAAACACCTCAAATAACTTTTCTTGGCAGTCCGGACTGAAAACTTTGGGTGGTAACTACTGAGGAAATACAGCCACTTTTTTACAAAGCATTATTTTAGGCACGGACGCATGTTGGGCTTTCACTCATCTTGAACTGGCGTAATGCATTTAGAACTTTATCAGTAGGCTATACGCTCTTCTTAGTGCAACTGCGTTTTGGAAAATAACATTTCATTTAACTACCACATCTCCCGATTTACATTTAATTACTGCTTATGCGCGCTTACTTTTATTCTTTCATGTGCACAAACGCAGGATGCAGCCTAGTATTCTTTCTAAAGCTGCTTCTGATGTCAGCTACGTTTATAGAACTTGCGCAAAATACAGTTGCACGAAAAATAGCTGTATGCTGCATTTAGTTCACTGCCCTGGAGATCACCAGCAATAACAGTTTATACATTTTAAATGGTTCAAATGGCTCTGAGCACTATGGGACTTAACATCTGAGGTCATCAGTCCCGTAGAACTAAGAACTACGTAAACCTAACTAACCTAAGGGCATCACAGACATCCGTGCTCGAGGCAGGGTTCGAACCTGCAGGCTGTTGATTATAATATTGTAATAAATACAGCAACCAACCGTTTTGTACTTCGTTTAAGCTAATAAGCGCTTCGAGCTTTCACCAATCTTCAGATAACGCTACCGAAATTTGAGTTTTCAATCATAACATAGTTACAACGTTAACAACAAATTTGCATCCTGCAGTTGCCCTGTTCAACATCCGATGGCAGCCTATCAAGTGCATAAAATAGTTATGCGTAATGAAAACCTGTTGTTCTCTGTTTATTATTTATGAATGTCTTTCCAACTGTGAGAAAAAAGAAAGATATTGTAATATTAATTTTTCTACATAAAATGTACTATATTATTTTTATTTTTATATATTTCATATAATGTAATCATGCACTTACTTACGAGGGACGTCCAAGAAGTAATGCACCACTTTTTTTCTGAAAGCAGGTTAGTTTTACTGAGGATTCCAGTACACCACATTATTCCCCACTCTTCTGGCTACAAACCCCTTTCTTCAAGATGATGACCGTCCAACGCTTGGCGAATGACGCTTCGTCGTTAAACAGAACGCGTGCAAATAAACTGTCATCGTCCCGTAATTTCTCGTGCCCACTGGCAGAACTGTACACGACATTCAAAGTCGTCGCCATGCAATTCCTGGTGCATAGAAATATGGAACGGGTGCAATCAATGTAGATGTAGCATGCTCAACACCGGTGTTTTTGAGATTCCCGAGTCTCGCGCAATTTGTCTGCTACTGATGTGCGAATTAGCCGCGACAGCAGCTAAAACACCTACTTGGGCATCATCATTTGTTGCAGGTCGTGGTTGACGTTTCACATGTGGCTGAACACTTCCTGTTTCCTTAAATAACGTAACTATCCGGCGAACGGTCCGGACACTTGGATGATGTCGTCCAGGATACGGAGCAGCATACATAGCACGCATTTTGATCAGAATAGCCATACATCAACAAGATATAGACCTTTCCCGCAATTGGTAAACGGTCCATTTTAACACGGGTAATGTATCACGAAGCAAATACCGTTCGCATTGGTGGAATGTAACGTGATACCACGTACATATACATTTGTGACTATTACAGCGCCATCTACCACAAAGCGAAAACAGTGTTCCAACTAAAACATTCATATTTCTTTACATACTATACGAATATGTAATAAAAATGTGGGTTCCTATTTAAAAAACGCAGTTGATATCTGTTTCACCTATGGCAGCGCCATCTAGCGGGACAACCATAGCGCCATCTGGTTTCCCCCTTCAAGCTAGACATGTTTCATTCTTTGCAGTTTTTTTCGTTTGACGCTTATTTCGTGAGATATTTGGCCCGGTCACGGTCAGTGGACCATCCTGTACATTCTGCAAGCGCCTATGAATACTTACGATCCTCTGGTTTTCCGCCAAAAGAAAGGCAATGACAGCTCTCTATTTGGAACGCATCTCTGTTATAGACGCCATTTTGAAAGCTACGTATGTCGCCGCCACCTATCCGAACTTTATGAAACTATAAGGTCTGATGCGGGAATATACAACGCTCCACAACAAATTCTGCATTTTTTAACCGAAATAGACCGATAAAAAATGTGTTCCATTACTTGTTGAACGCTCTTCGTAATAACCATCCAGAATACCCAACAAAAAATAACTTTGACCATAGCCGAACCTGCAAGAAAAATAAAATATCTGACACGTGGCTTTTTTCGGATTTCACGCGACCACACGGTGAATACTGGGCTGTTTCTCTTTAAAACCGAAGTAAAAAGTGTTTGTGCCACATCCATAGACGCAAAAAATCCGAATAACAACAAGCAGAATAGTAAGGAAAAACGAACAGTCAGCAATATGTCGTAAACATACAAATTGCGAAATGTAGAATGTTATTTTACACAAGGGAACTGCTGCACCCAATTTCCTGTCGATACTGTAACTAAGTACTGATCAAAGACTCACAAATGCATTACGCAAACTGAAGATGGGTGAAAGCCCGAAACGCGAATTAAATAAAATTATGTAACAGAGTGGCTGGTTGCTGTATTTATTAAAATAAAAAACGCAGCACTAAACTGATAAATAAATTACGAAGAAAAATAGAAACAAAAGAAAATCGCAAGCGTCACATGAAGGGTTTTTCTTCATCTTCGTTTGAGCAGTTACCAGAAAGCGCCAGACAACAGGCTGTAACTGCGCATGCGCAGCTACGATGACGTAGGCAACCCGTGCTTGGTGTTTGCTCTGTTCATACGCTTTTCGTCGTATTTCTGGTGGGGCATCACGTGACCATGTGTAGCCGTGCGGCATGTTGTTCAGAGGACATATTGAGTTGTACTTAGAGCAATCGTTTTATCATATCCCACATAGATAAAGGATGCAAATAAGGAAGCAGTTTTTGGCAAAATATCATTTCAAAATTAGACTCCACAGCTCGAAGTACCATAAAATTTTGCTAAGGGGTGACTTTGACAGATTTTTTTTTTAAATTTGTACTTTGCAATATTGTTATGTAGCATTTCCAACAGGTTTACAGCTACGCAGCAGTGCAAAAGGCTGGTAGGATGGAATACAAATTTCTTGCAACAAAAAAAGAGACAGTTTCTTGTGTAGCTTATACCGGAATAAAGGACAATAAATTTCATGACTAGTTCAAAATCTGAAAAAATTAACATGGTTGTCTGCGAGGCAAAGAAACTGTAAACTGACAGTTTATATTCTACTCTAGGAATAAATATGAAGCCATGAGGGGAGTTAAAACGATAAAACACGGTATGCTGCCAGTCTAAAATTTAGCATAGAATGGCATTCTATAAATTTAAGAGGTAAACACAAATTAAGAAATAATTTCAGGCGTAGAGGAAGTACCAGACAAGAGCCTTGTGATCAAGAAACACTTTCACAGAAGGCAGATTTGTAAAATTCTGCTGCAGCTGCCATTATATTTGAAACGAAATATTTAGTTCAAAACTACTGACCAAATTTGCCTACTTAGTCAGCTTCAAGTAAATGTTTACGTATGTTCGTACGTATATGAGGGCAGTTCAATAAGTAATGCAACACATTTTTTTTCTCGGCCAATTTTGGTTGAAAAAAACGGAAATTTCTTGTGGAATATTTTCAAACATTCCCGCTTCGTCTCGTATAGTTTCATTGACTTCCGACAGGTGGCAGCGCTGTACAGAGCTGTTAAAATGGCGTCTGTAACGGATGTGCGTTGCAAACAACGGGCAGTGGTCGAGTTTCTTTTGGCGGAAAACCAGGGCATCTCAGATATTCATAGGCGCTTGCAGAATGTCTACGGTGATCTGGCAGTGGACAAAAGCACGGTGAGTCGTTGGGCAAAGCGTGTGTCATCATCGCCGCAAGGTCAAGCAAGACTGTCTGATCTCCCGCGTGCGGGCCGGCCGTGCACAGCTGTGACTCCTGCAATTGCGGAGCGTGCGAACACACTCGTTCGAGATGATCGACAGATCACCATCAAATAACTCAGTGCTCAACTTGACATCTCTGTTGGTAGTGCTGTCACAATTGTTCACCAGTTGGTATATTCAAAGGTTTGCTCCCGCTGGGTCCCTCGTTGTCTAACCGAACACCATAAAGAGCAAAGGAGAGCCATCTGTGCGGAATTGCTTGCTCGTCATGTGGCTGAGGGTGACAATTTCTTGTCAAAGATTGTTGCAGGCGATGAAACATGGGTTCATCACTTCGAACCTGAAACAAAATGGCAATCAATGGAGTGGCGCCACACCCACTCCCCTACCAAGAAAAAGTTTAAAGCCATACCCTCAGCCGGTAAAGTCATGGTTACAGTCTTCTGGGACGCTGAAGGGGTTATTCTGTTCGATGTCCTTCCCCATGGTCAAACGATCTACTCTGAAGTGTATTGTGCTACTCTTCAGAAATTGAAGAAACGACTTCAGCGTGTTCGTAGGCACAAAAATCTGAACGAACTTCTCCTTCTTCATGACAACGCAAGACCTCACACAAGTCTTCGTACCCGAGAGGAGCTCACAAAACTTCAGTGGACTGTTCTTCCTCATGCACCCTACAGCCTCGATCTCGCCCCGTCGGATTTCCATATGTGTGGCCCAATGAAGGACGCAATCCGTGGGAGGCACTACGCGGATGATGAAGAAGTTATTGATGCAGTACGACGTTGGCTCCGACATCGACCAGTGGAATGGTACCGTGCAGGCATACAGGCCCTCATTTCAAGGTGGCGTAAGGCCGTAGCATTGAATGGAGATTACGTTGAAAAATAGTGTTGTGTAGCTAAAAGATTGGGGAATAACCTGGTGTATTTCAATGCTGAATAAAACAACCCCTGTTTCAGAAAAAAAATGTGTTGCATTACATATTGAACTGCCCTCGTTTACCATTAAGAGACCTTACAGTGTCATAAAAGGAACATGACGTCAGAGACTACTCCAGCAGCATCGGAATTTCATAAACCATACTAGAATGCTTCATTCCGTTCTAATTGCACATATCTATGTCCAGATGCACTATGAAGTACCTGGTATCCATGTGGTTTTCGTGGTACCAATTTTCTTGGAGGTCCAATACTGTATTCTGATAATTGGTTCTTTATTATGGTATAACGTCATTCGTCCCAGGAAATGAAAATTTGCACTTTAAACTGAACGAGGTTGAAAGTAGCCAATAGTGCGGAATGAAACACTTCGTTTCAAATAAACTAAGTGCCTCAACGAAAAAAAAATTAACGGAAGCAAATTTCTCTATAAAACAGACAGAAATAGCTTCATTAAGACATTGATGGTTGATTGCTAACAACGTGGAAATAATATAAAATCAGAAAATTGAAACTACTAACTTATTTTGGCCTTTCATGTTCATGAGAATGTATATTAATTCACTTGATGGCTCCCGGTCACAGAAATCAGTTTTGATTTCATTTGACTTGGGAGCTGTAAACGAAGAGATCACTGTTGTGGGTTGGTAGGAGAGCCAACACCGGTTTTGAGAGGAAGCCGAAAGGCACGCGTTTTAGCTCACACAGGCTGGCGTGAGGTCTGGAACAGGACAAGGAAATTAGACTGTATAAAAATGGACGTAGCTGGTGGAATACTTAACTTTAATCCATAAATGGTGAACATCGCTCTTGACGGTACATTATTCATAATCTCAATAGTAACTGGTAATGGCGCCTTGCTAGGTCGTAGCAAATGACGTAGCTGAAGGCTATGCTAACTATCGTCTCGGCAAATGAGAGCGTAATTTGTCAGTGAACCATCGCTAGCAAAGTCGGTTGTACAACTGGGGCGAGTGCTAGGAAGTCTCTCTAGACCTGCCGTGTGGCGGCGCTCGGTCTGCAATCACTGACAGTGGCGACACGCGGGTCCGACTTATACTAACGGACCGCGGCCGATTTAAAGGCTACCACCTAGCAAGTGTGGTGTCTGGCGTGTATAACTTGTATATATGTAACTTTGTCAACTGCTGTAATAGCTAAACGACAATAAAATTTCATTCATTCATTCATTCACTAATATTACGAAGACACATACACAGGTCACGTGGGGAAGGACCTGCCCCCACTATAACTCTGCTAGCTCTGCGCATGCGCAAATCTGGCAGCTTGGGCCAGAAAAATTTTTGCGGGTAGCTTCTGGCTACTTGCAGCTTCTGCTCATACAGCAAACAGCCACGCTTCGAGTAGATCCAAAGAAGAGCGGCGCGTTTCGTCACAGGATTATTTGGTAACCGTGATAGCGTTACGGAGATGTTTAACAAACTCAAGTGGCAGACTCTGCAAGAGAGGCGCTCTGCATCGCGGTGTAGCTTGCTCGTCAGGTTTCGAGAGGGTGCGTTTCTGGATGAGGTGTCGAATATATTGCTTCCCCCTACTTCTACCTCCCGAGGAGATCACGAATGTAAAATTAGGGAGATCAGAGCGCGCACGGAGTCTTTCAGACAGTCGTTCTTCCCGCGAACCATACGCGACTGGAACAGGAAAGGGAGGTAATGACAGTGGCACGTAAAGTGCCCTCCGCCACACACCGTTGGGTGGCTTGCGGAGTATAAATGTAGATGTACAGGGTGTTTCAAAAATGACCGGTATATTTGAAACGGCAATAAAAACTAAACGAGCAGCGATAGAAATACACCGTTTGTTGCAATATGCTTGGGACAACAGTGCATTTTCAGGCGGACAAACTTTCGAAATGACAGTAGTTACAATTTTCAACAACAGATGGCGCTGCAAGTGATGTGAAAGATATAGAAGACAACACAGTCTGTGGGTGCGCCATTCTGTACGTCGTCTTTCTGCTGTAAGCGTGTGCTGTTCACAACGTGCAAGTGTGCTGTGGACAACATGGTTTATTCCTTAGAACAGAGGATTTTTCTGGTGTTGGAATTCCACCGCCTAGAACACAGTGTTGTTGCAACAAGACGAAGTTTTCAACGGAGGTTTAATGTAACCAAAGGACCGAAAAGCGATACAATAAAGGATCTGTTTGAAAAATTTCAACGGACTGGGAACGTGACGGATGAACGTGCTGGAAAGGTAGGGCGACCGCGTACGGCAACCACAGAGGGCAACGCGCAGCTAGTGCAGCAGGTGATCCAACATCGGCCTCGGATTTCCGTTCGCCGTGTTGCTGCAGTCCAAATGACGCCAACGTCCACGTATCGTCTCATGCGCTAGAGTTTACACCTCTATCCATACAAAATTCAAACGCGGCAACCCCTCAGCGCCGCTACCATTGCTGCAAGAGAGACATTCGCTAACGATATAGTGCACAGGATTGATGACGGCGATATGCATGTGGGCAGCGTTTGGTTTACTGACGAAGCTTATTTTTACCTGGACGGCTTCGTCAATAAACAGAACTGGCGCATATGGGGAACCGAAAAGTCCCATGTTGCAGTCCCATCGTCCCTGCATCCTCAAAAAGTACTGGTCTGGGCCGCCATTTCTTCCAAAGGAATCATTGGCCCATTTTTCAGATCCGAAACGATTACTGCATCACGCTGTCTGGACATTCTTCGTGAATTTGTGGCGGTACAAACTGCCTTAGACGACCTGCGGACACCTCGTGGTTTATGCAAGATGGTGCCCGGCCACATCGCACGGCCGACGTCTTTAATTTCCTGAATGAATAGTTCGATGATCGTGTGATTGCTTTGGGCTATCCGAAACATACAGGAGGCGGCGTGGATTGGCCTCCCTATTCGCCAGACATGAACCCCTGTGACATCTTTCTGTTGGGACACTTGAAAGACCAGGTGTACCGCCAGAATCCAGGAACAATTGAACAGCTGAAGCAGTACATCTCATCTGCATGTGAAGCCATTCCGCCAGACACGTTGTCAAAGGTTTCGGGTAATTTCATTCAGAGATTACGCCATATTATTGCTACGCATGGTGGATATGTGGAAAATTTCGTACTATAGAGTTTCCCAGACCGCAGCGCCATCTGTTGTTGACAATTGTAACTACTGTAATTTCGAAAGTTTGTCTGCCTGAAAATGTACTGTTGTCCCAAGCATATTGCAACAAACGCTGTATTTCTATCGCTGCTCGTTTAGTTTTTATTACCGTTTCAAATATACCGGTCATTTTTGAAACACCCTGTAGATGTAGACGAGTAGCCAGAAGCGGGAGGAAGGCACTGCTCATACGCGAATTCAGCTCTGCGCATGCGCACGAGCCCGCTGGCAACTGCTCGTACGAACCTACGGGTATACGGTGTGGGATCCGAATTACAAGGAGGGAGAACTAAATCGACAACTCGTGTTGAGCCCCGTCACACAGGTGGTGGAAGCGGTGGAAAGCCAGCGCGGGGGGAAACGCGGGACAGTGCGCGCCTGCCGCCGCCGCCATTGAGGTGCGCGTGACGTTAATCCCCGCAGAAGCGGCGAGGCGGCCGCCGGGCTCACACCTGAGGTCTCCTTTGGCCGCGCTGCTCATTCTTCGGCGACTCTGGCGGCAGGTACGGGCCGGAAGCATTAGCAGCAGGAAGCCCGGTTTATCTGGGCACAAAGCGCGCACAATGCCGCGCCTCCCCGCTACAAGGCTACAAAGGCGCGCGCGGCCGTGGGAAGCCCTCTCGCTTCCGCCCTCCTTCATTCATCTCGAGCGGCCGCGGCCTGCCCGACGCTAACCTCACACCTTTACGTAGTCCCATCAATCAGCGAATCCTAGAGTTCACTCCACATTAAAAAAACAATTACCTACCTGCAACAGGGATATCAGTCCAGGTATGTGACTGGAATGTTACTCGGCCCGCATCTCGTAATCGTGCGGTAGCGTTCTCGCTTCCCACGCCCGGGTTCCCGGGTTCGATTCCCGGCGGGGTCAGGGATTTTCTCTGCCTCGTGACGGCTGGGTGTTGTGTGCTGTCCTTAGGTTAGTTAGGTTTAAGTAGTTCTAAGTTCTAGGGGACTGATGACCATAGATGTTAAGTCCCATAATGCTCAGAGCCATTTGAACCAATGTTTCTCGCTAGCGTGGACGCTTCGTGGTATCTTGGATGGAGATTCACCGACAGGTGTAGAAGTACACTGCTGGCCATTAAAATCGCTACACCACGAAGATGATGTGCTACACACGCGAAAATTAACCGACAGGAAGAAAATGCTGTGATACGCAAATGATTAGCTTTTCAGAGCATTCACACAAGGTTGGCGCCGGTGGCGACACCTACAACGTCCTGACATGAGGAAAGTTTCCAACCGATTTCTCATACACAAACAGCAGTTGACCGGCATTGCCTGGTGAAACGTTGTTGTGATGCCTCGTGTAAGGAATACAAATGCGTACCATCACTTTGATAAAGGTCGGATTGTAGCCGATCGCGATTGCGGTTTATCGTATCGCGACATTGCTGCTCGCGTTGGTCGAGATCCAATGACTGTTAGCAGAATATGGAATCGGTGGGTTCAGGAGGGTAATACGAAACGCCGTGCTGGATCCCAACGGCCGCGTATCACTAGCAGTCGACATGACAGGCATCTTATTCGCATGGCTGTAACGGATCGTGCAGCCACGTCTCGATCCCTGAGCCAACAGATGGGGACGTTTGCAAGACATCAACCATCTGCACGAACAGTTCGACGACGTTTGCAGGAGCATGGACTATCAGCTCGGAGACCATGGCTGCAGTTCCCTTGACGCTGCATCACAGACAGGAGCGCCTGCGATGGTGTACTCATCGACGAACCTGGGTGCACGAATGGCAAAACGTCATCTTTTCGGATGAATCCAGGTTCTGTTTACAGCATCATGATGGTCGCATCCGTGTGTCGCGACATCGCGGTGAACGCACATTGGAAGCGTGTATTCGTCACCGCCAACATTTGAGATGTGTTACAACTCGTGGCTGTACCCTTCATTCGATCCCTGCGAAACCCTACTTTTCAGCAGGATAATGCACGACTGCATGTTGCAGATTCTGTACGGTCCTTTCTGGATACAGAAAATGTTCGACTGCTGCCCTGGCCAGCACATTCTCCAGAACTCTCACCAGCTGAAAACGTCTGATCAATGGTGTTTGCCTTTCCTTATTTGTGCGTGGTATGAAGATCGTTCAAAGATCCAGTGCGTATTTGCACAAAAAGAGGCAGTCTAGTTTAAAACGATTTGGAAAGGCAGAAGAGAGAAATGACAATTCTTAATTCGCATAAGCGAAGGGTACTGTGTATTTGATATAAAATGACATTCCTGTAACATGCAGACAAAAATTTAAATATTTAGTTGATGATCAGAGAGAAAAAACTTACGAAGTTTGATAGAAGGGATTCATTGATGAGTACGCTAAATTTGCAGACATCGAGCACGTGAACTAATTGGTGGTTCGAATAGTAAAATTCCTTATGTCGCACGCATTCTTTCACTGACAGTTGCAAAAGTTTTCCACTGAATTGACGAAGAATACGGAGACTTGATATATCGTGAAAACTGTTGGTTAAGTCAAGGGCCACACCTGGAACGATTTTTCTATTTAAAGCTCGATATGAAAGAAAAAGGAATGCAGGAAAGAAAATTAGAACATCTGAATGTCCATGGTAAGACATTGCAAGGTAGCTTCTTTCTTATTCGGTGGAGATGCATTAATAAGAAAATAGCATTGTAGAAGGGATGCAGTCTGACGAAGATAGTCTACTTCCCTTAGCTCACTGGCGCTTATGGAAAGGCGAGGTTTGAGAATTGAATTGCGCCCTTGAAAGAATTAATTGCAAGGAATGTTTTATAAAGGTTTGTGCACACTGTCAATCTTACATCTGTTTTCGAAACCGTTTGCCATTTCACTTGAAAGTGCCACTGTGCATGTGTACATACAAGTCAGTGACCTGCGCCAGCCCTTGTGGCCGAGCGGTTCTAGGCGCTTCAGTCCGGAGCCGCGCAGCTACTACTGTTGCAGGTTCGAATCCTGCCTCGGGCATGGATGTGTGTGATGTCCTTAGGTTAGTTAGGTTTAAGTAGTTCTGAGTTCTAGGGGACTGATGACCTCAGATGTTAAGTCCCACAGTGCTCAGAGCCATTTTGATTCACCTGCAAGATAATTCTAGTTTTATTGACAAATCTTTTTACGTTAAAACTGTCCATGACGTGTACATTGCTTTCTTCAGGTAGAGTTCCCAGTCATCCATAATGAGGTTACAAAACTGGCACAATATTTCTATCGATATATTTGTGTGAAAGACCAAAAAAAAAAAAAAGAAGTGTGTGAAATCTTATGGGGACTTAACTGCTAAGGTCATCAGTCCCTAAGCTTACACACTACTTAACCTAAATTATCCTAAAGACAAACACACACACCCATGCCCGAGGGAGGACTCGAACCTCGGCTCTGACCAGCCGCACAGTCCATGACTGCAGCGCCTGAGACCGCTCGGCTAATTCCGCGCGGCTGTGAAAGTTACGATTACGTCGTTACTTGAGTGCGAAACACTGTGAAATTGACTGCGTCTGCCTGTATGGCGACAGTTTGTACCACATAAAAATCATGTCTTTAGCATGCTAGAAATAATAAAATGATACAGAAAATTTGTTTCGTTTGTGATCTGTGTCGTTGAGAAGTGTGAAATATAAAACGAGGTCGTACACAGTGCGACTGCGCTGTCACTTAAATGCAGAAGGTTGGGAGTTTCGCACTCTTTCCCCATCCTCGGCCTCAGACAGCGTGGCGTGATACAGGGAGAAATGTTCAGCGAGACTGAGCGCCTTGGCACTCGTGACCGACCAAGGTCCGCGAGTCTAAATCTTGCCCGCCCGTGCTGTAGAGTTTCATAAATGCCTCTGTCGACCTGTAAACAGAGGTTGCGCCGGTGGGTAATGTTCTGTCTGACGTGATAAAAGGCTGCAGGGGTGTCCTTAATTTCCCTTGCTGCTGCTAGTATCTGGGCAGCCAGATGCTCTTCTGGTTTAACAGGAGTTTTTTTACACAAGATTGCAAATCTCTTCTCAGACAGAAAAGTCCAGAGCTGTCAGATTAGGGGATCGAGCGGCCCATGGTACAGCACAACCATTGCCAACGCAGTCCAGAGTTGGCCAGTATAAATAATTTTCACGCTGTGTAATGCGCAAAACTGTGTGCACTGTAAAGGTAGGCTACTAACGCGAGTGAATAAATAAATCTGAAGGTCGAAAACCATCCTTGCAGAAACTGCCAGTTTTCGAGAGCGCGGTGACTCAAAGCAAAGCCTTCTATATACGAGGCCATATTGTCACGTGACGTCACAAACTGTTGGCCATCTTATCTTTAGTCGGCAGTCCTGTTGACGTGTATGTTTTGTTGAAAGTGTGTGCCACGTGAAACTGATATAGATTTCATACAGTATTCGCCAGGAATGAGGAGGTTCTGCGCAGAATCGGAGAGGAAAGGAATATGTGGAAAACACTGATAAGGAGAAGGGACAGGATGATAGGACATCTGCTAAGACATGAGGGAATGACTTCCATGGTACTAGAGGGAGCTGCAGAGGGCAAAAACTGTAGAGGAAGACAGAGATTGTAATACGTCAAGCAAATAATTGAGGACGTAGGTTGCAAGTGCTACTCTGAGATGAAGAGGTTAGCACAGGAAAGGAATTCGTGGCGGGCCGCATCAAACCAGTCAGTAGACTGATGACAAAAAAAAAAAAAAAAATCGCCTACAGTTCTTCGAAGTTTGAGATACAAGTGTTGCGTTCCCTTTTGCCAGGGAGATTATAAATCCCAAAAAGGCATGAAAGTGCACATGTTTCGATTTCCCAAATGTGTGAATTTGAGAAATCGCTAGATTGCAGCTATTCCCAGACAGGAATTTGTGTCTACGCATCATTCAAGGGTAAGTAAATGACAAAATTTATAGCATGTTATTTGCTTCCATTGCACCACATTTGCCAATTGTTTTTAAAAACAGTTATTTACTATGTACCAGTATAATTTGTTTCTTAATTCTGGACCATTGCTGCGAGGTTAATACGAATCTGGCTGTGAAATGTCTCTCATATTTGCAACTATTGTCACACAGAATAGTTATATTAATTAGTGTGGTTCGAAAATGTTTAGTATCCCTTATCATTCCTACCAGATTATTGAGTTTCCAGTACTTATTTAGCTATTCGGAAATTATTTCAGTTTGAGTAAACTACCTTAGAAAATTGTTTTAATGAATTCAGTGTTCGACAGATTAGGCAGTATATAAAGCAGAATTTCGAGGTAAGTGCATTGTGATTAAATTAACAGCGCTCTGTGACACGAATTTCAGTCAAGGATATAGGAGAAACAATCTTTTCATGTTTAAGGTCTAAAGTTCTGGAGAAACAGGGAAATAAAATATTTTTTCGGGTGTTTTGATTTATTAAACATTGTGTCAGGAGGTGCTTCATTTCGTCGAATGATCTGAGAGTCGTGTGAGGTCAGAAAATTTTGAAGTGGAGAGGAAAATATACGAAATTAACCGGGGAAACAAATTTTTAAATTCTGTATGAGCTCCAGCTGGTTTATTTAAAACCGAAAACGTCTGCTTGTTGTCGCATATTGCCGATTTTTTACTGCAAGAAAACGTAGCTCCTGAGGTAAAAGACAGAATTTAAAATTACAGTTTGTATTCAAGCCTAGAAACGCGTATTTAAGGCAAATCGTCAAAATAATTTTACATCTTGAAATAACATGGGGCAGTTTTGTTCAGTTACTTTACGCAGTGATATAAATTTCCAAATTTTCATTACAAGGCCATGTAGAAGAGAAAAGCAAGAGAATCGCTATGCGGTGTCAGCTCTAAAACTCGTAAAGTTCGTATAGCTGCAGAGTGCTTAACAGGAGCGTTACGATACAGACCCGGCCATCAGTATGTGACGTCACAAGTGTGCGCGCAGGCCTGTAGTCTAAGTGGTGTTGCTCACAAGGGAACGTCCCCATCGCACCCCCCTCAGATTTAGTTATAAGTTGGCACAGTGGACAGGCCTTGAAAATCTCAACACAAATCAATCGAGAAAACAGGAAGAAGTTGTGTGGAACTATGAAAAAATAAGCAAAATATATAAACTGAGTAGTCCATGCGCAAGATAGGCAACATCAAGGATAGTGTGAGTTCAGGAGCGCCGTGATCCCGTGATTAGCGTGAGCAGCTGCGGAACGAGAGGTCCTTGGTACAAGTCTTTCCTCGAGTGAAAAGTTTAATTTTTTTATTTTCAGACAGTTATTATCTGTCCGTCCGCCCGTCCGATGCGAGGTAACTGCGCCGTAGTATGGGGACGCTACATCTAAACAAACATCGAAACACACGACGTCAGTCGACTACAGCGCACAGAAGAGAGAGTATTCCTGCTAACGAGGCTCCTGGCTGGCAGTTGACTGTTCGCTACTTTGGACGAGAGTGCATTAAATACGTGAGATGTATTTCGTGGGCAATATGAATCCAGCAAATACAGCTCGCGACTTAAATAAATGAATATTTTCTGAACTGTAAGGAATCGGGAAGTTCCTTAAGGGATCGAACGATTGTCGATTATTTCCTACATTTGTTGATAAACAGTACGTGTGGTGATTATTGTCTGAAAATAAAAAATTAAACTATTCACTCGAGGGAAGACTTGAACTGAGGACCTCTCGTTCTGTAGCTGCTCACGCTAACCACGTGACCACGGCGCTCCTGAGCTCAGCGTCTCCTTAATGTTGCTTATCTTGCACATGAACTACTGAGTTTGTATATTTTGCTTATTGTTTTCATAGTTCCACACAACTTCTTCCTGTTTTCTCGATTGATCTGTGTTCAGTTTTTCAAGGCCTATCCACTGTGCCTACATATAACTAAATCTGAGAGGAGTGCGATGAGGAGGTTCCCTTGTCAGAGCCTTTTCCTCTTTTCATGTTTAAGGTTCTCAAGTTCTCGAGAAACAGGGAAATAAAGTAGTTTTTCGGGTGTTTTGATTTATTAAACATTATGTCAGGAGGTGCTTCATTTCGTCGAATGATCTGAGTTTCGTGTGACGTTAGCAAATTTTGAAGTGGAGAGGAAAATATACGAAATTAACCGGGGAAACAAATTTTTAAATTCTGTATGAGCTCCAGCTGCTTTATTTAAAACAGAAAACGTCTGCTTGTTGTCGCATATTGCCGATTTTTTACTGCAAGAAAACGTAGCTCCTGAGGTAAAAGACAGAATTTAAAATTACAGTTTGTATTCAAGCCTAAAAACGCGTATTTAAGGCAAATCGTCAAAATAATTTTGCATCTTGAAATAACATAGGGCAGTTTTGTCCAGTTACTTTGCACAGTGATATAAATTTCCATATTTTCATTACAAGACCATGTAGAAGAGAAAAGCAAGAGAATCGCTATGCGGTCCCAGCTCTAAAACTCGTAAAGTTCGTATAGCTGCAGAGTGCTTAACAGGAGCGTTACGATACAGACCCGGCCATCAGTATGTGACGTCACAAGTGTGCGCGCAGGCCTGTAGTGTAGGTGGCGTTGCTCAGAGCCTTTTCCACTGCGCGCTTAGCAGTGTGACCGCCGGCGACGCCTGGCCGTGATCTACGGAGGCCGGCAGCAGGCTTGAGCTGCGCGTCCGCGTCCCGCTAGGGCTGACCCCATTCCGCGGCCAGTGGCGTAGGTCGCGGAGTGCGCCTGCCGAGCTGACCACGATAACACGCGGCGCGCCGCCGACACACACGCCACGCGCCCCAGCTGGACGCTCTTCCGTGTCCTTCCGCGGAAAATTCTGCTATCTGCATCCACGTCTGCGTCCGTACTCTGCAAACCGCCGTGAAGAGCGTGTCAGAGGGAAACGCTCATTGCACCAGTTACTAGGGCTGCTTCCCGCTCCATTTACACATGGAGCGCGAGAAAAATCACTGTTTAAACGCGTCTGTAAGCGCTGTTATCATTCTAATCTTTGAAACTTCCTGGCAGATCATAACTGTGTGCCGGACCGAGACTCGAACTCGGGGCCTTTGCCTTTCGCGGGCAAGTGCTCTACCGTCTGAGCTCTCCAAGCACGCCGAGGAGACGACAGGTTCGTATGAGCAGTTGCCAGCGGGTTCGTGCGCATGCGCAGAGCTGAATTCGCGTATGAGCAGTGCCTTCCTCCCGCTTCTGGCTACTTGGAGCGTGGCTGTTTGGTGTATGAGCAGTAGCCGCAAGCAGCCAGAAGCTACCCGGAGAAATTCTCCTGGCGCGCCCAAGCTGCCAGATCCGCGCATGCGCAGAGCAAGCTGAGTTATAGTGGGGGGGGGGGGGGGGTTCCTTCCCCACGTGACCCGTGGCCGTGTCTTCGTTTACAGCTCCCACGTCAAATGAAAACAAAACAGATTTCTGTGGCTGGGAGCCATCAAGTGAATTAATATACATTCTCATAACCATGAAAGACCAAAATAAGTTAGTAGTTTCAATTTTCTGATTTTATATTATTTCCAAGTTATTAGCATTCAACCATTAATGTCTTAATGAAGCTATTTCTGTCCGTTTTATAGAGAAATTTGCTTCAGTTAATTTTTTTTTCCGCTGAGGCAGTTAGTTTAGTTGAAATATAGTGTTTCATTCCGCACTGTTGGCTACTTTCAGCCTTGTTCAGTTTAAAGTGCAAATTTTCATCTTCTGGGACGAATGACGTTATACCATAATAAAGAACCAAACATGAGAATACAGTACTGGACCTCCAAGAAAATTAATATCACGAGAACCACATGAAACGCTGAATATCAGGTACTTCAGAGTCCATCTGGACGTAGAAATGTGCAATTAGAGCGGAATGAAGCATTTGAGTATGGTTTATGAAATTCCGATGCTGCTGGAGTAGTCTCTGATGCCCTGTACCTTTTATTACACTGTAAGATCTCTTAATTCTATATACGTACGAACATACGTAAACATTGACTTGAAGCTAAGTAGGCAAATTTGCTCAATAGTTTTGAACTAAATATTTTGTTTCAAATATAATGACAGCTGTAGCAGAATTTTATAGATCTGCCTTCTGTGGAAGTGTTTTTCGATCACAAGGCATTTGTCTAGTACTACTTCTGGGCCTGAAGTTATTTCTTAATTTGTGTTTACGTCTTAAATTTATAGAATGCCATTCTATGCTAAATTTTAGACTGGCAGCATACCATGTTTTATCGTTTTAACTCCCCGCATGGCTTCATATTTATTCCTAGGGCAGAATATAAACTGTCAGTTGTACAGTTTCTTTGCCTCACAGACCACCATGTTAATTTTTTCACATTTTGAAATAGTCATGAAATTTATTGTCCTTTATTCCGGTGTAAGCTACACAAGAAACTGTCTCTTTTTTTGTTGCAAGTAATTTGTATTCCATCCTAGTAGCTTTTTGCGGTGCTGTGTAGATGTAAACCAGTTGGAAATGCTACATAACAATACTGCAGAGTACGAATTAAAAAAAAAAAATCTGTCAAAGTCACCCCTTAGCAAAATGTTATGGTACTTCGAGCTGTGGAGTCTAATTTTGAAATGATATTTTGCCAAGAACTGCTTCCTTATTTGCATCCTTTATCTGTGTGGGATATGATAAAACAATTGCTCTAAGTACAATTCCAGTATGTCCTCTCAACAACATGCCGCACGGCTACACATGGTCACGTGATGCCCCACCAGAAATACGACGAAAAGCGTATGAGCAGAGCAAGCACCAAGCACGGGCTGCTTACGTCATCGTAGCTGCGCATGCGCACTCCAGCCTGTAGTCTGGCGCATTCCGGTAACTGCTCAAACGAACATGAGGTACTGGCAGAATTAAAGCTGTGAGGACGGGGCGTGAGTCGTACTTGGGTAGGTTCAAATGGCTCTGAGCACTATAGGACTTAACTGCTGAGGTCATCAGTCCCCTAGAACTTAGAACTACTTAAACCTAACTAACCTAAGGACATCACACACATCCATGCCCGAGGCAGGATCCGAACCTGCGACCGTAGCGGTCGCGCCGTTCTAGACTGTAGCGCCTAGAACCGCTCGGCCACCCCGGCCGGCTAAATGATGGGAAACTTCTGGTAAAATTTAGGTTATTATTGCACCAAACAAACACAGTTCACTCTCTGATCGATACGAATACAGTACTGAAAGTTTCAACCTGCTAGTATCGATGCGGCGGTTGGCGGGCGGCAAGATGGCGAGGCACAGAGCACACATACAACCACAGCTATGGCTCTTGACGTATCGGCACTTTAATTCTTCTTAGCGTCGCAATACTTTTCCATTTAGTGCCTATGGAATTTTGCCATGCTGTGTGGGCGTTGTAACGGCATACCCGAGGCTCAGTGAAGCTATATCTTCCAAGAGAGCCTCCTCGCTCCAGAAGGTGTTGCTCAGACCAGTGTCAAACTCCAACTACTACTGCTGAGCCCGTTGTGCCGTGCAGTGCCCGCGCGCGTTTTCCCGCGCTCGCCTGCCATCCACCTTTTACCGCTCCCTGACAGACCAGGTATTCACCAGAGGTTTTGCATTCTACATATCCTAACACATTGCTTACGTATGGACCAGACGCACAGTTACAATTTTTAACATCTTACAACAGTTTCAAATTTTGTTACATTTCAATTCTATTACAATATTACTTGACATTTGACATAAACATTAATATTCACATTGAAACTTATTTACAGTTTTTTTAACATAATGGCACGAAACAAAAAGAAATGAAATCAGAACATCAATTACACAAGTTTATCGTAAAATCATATGAAAAGAATTACTTATTTGTACAATAGTACAGAGTCGTTGTTGTCACAAAAGGGCCAAATAAGGTTGGGGTCAGTTTCGGCTCCTAATTGTAATTTACTAACACTTTTACAACAAAAGCGGGCACATAGCCGGACCTTCACCGAATGCAACTCTTTCACGGCTGAAGGCCTCCAAACAAGAAATGGCTCAAATGGCTCTGAGCACTATGGGACTTAACTGCTGAGGTCATCAGTCCCCTAGAAATTAGAACTACTTAAACCTAACTAACCTCAGGACATCACACACATCCATGCCCGAGGCAGGATTCGAACCTGCGACCGTAGCGGTCGCGCGGTTTCAGACTATAGCGGCTAGAACCGCTCGGCCACAACGGCCGGAAAACAAGAAATCTTAACAAATCAACAAGATGAAATCGAATTAAGACAGCAATAAAATAATTAAAAAATACATCACAGCAAAGTAGATACAACAAACATACGCATGGTGGAATACCAATGGCTGAAGGCCACAATTAAGTTTCAAACTTTTAAAATATATTACCATAAACTTTTAAAGGCAGAAGGCCGCAATGTTTAAGCTTGAAAGATAAATTAAAGAACTAATTTTGCAAAATTTTTAAGAAAAAAAATAATCATAAGCCTTAAATTTTAAGCAGCTACAAACAGATAATTAAACACCTCCAGGGAGGTCGGTCTGCCCTCGTTCACTTAGGCGACACAGGTGGTGAACCTAACTACACTTGATGCGTCGGAACCCAACCAGGGGACAGCCACGGACCGACCGACACAACGACTTGCTTTCCATCAATCAGTACATGAGAACTCAAACAGAAAAGGTTACAAACGTGATAATCCACAATGGAGTATGTATTAGCTGTCAAAATTACACATCATATTGGACAGCGACAATGGGTGAGGAAAGGATGCTGCCTGAAATTACGCTAGTGCCCAGGGCAGATAATCAGAACACTAACGGCCACAAGACAGAAAGTTCCACTGGTGCACTCGAATTGTAGTCAACGAAAATAGTTAATTGCACCGCATGGCGGCTAAATTTCAGCAGTAGAAATACTCGGTGTTGCTCACAGGAAAACCTCCCCAACAGCAAACGAACCACCCCAACATGAAAGGACGTGGCTTGGGTAGTTGAGATCACTACTCAACTTTGACGTCCCGGGTCGGTGAACCACGAAGCTCGCAGCGATCTGACAGCTCCACACACGCTGCGACACTGCACAGGGGCTGCCAACCAAAGATCTTGTAAAAAATAACTAGACTCACTGATGGCGCTGCAGTCGCGGGATAATTTGAACCTTCGGCTGGACGCCATTATAGTGGTTGTAGTCTGATGTGTAGTGTAGTATTGTTGTTTATGAAGACCCTGATTCAACGTTGTATATTTGTTACTCGTAATTCTACTGTCTGTACGTTCCAATCAAAAGAAGTACAATGGTGAAGAGTTGTGCAGCGATTAATTGTACAAATAAATTCGAGAAAGGAACGAATATTACATTTCACAGGTATGTGGATATCTTAAGTTGTTTTGTACGTATGTCAGTGCACTTGCTTAATAAATGTCTTTGTAACACGGTATTATCATAATGTCTCTGCATCTATTTGCAGGTTTCCTTTCTCAAAACCACAGCTGTTACAAAAATGGTTAGACGCTGTCAGGAGGCAAGATTTCCAGCCGACAGAATACTATTTTATATGTTCTGATCATTTTGAAGAATGTTGGCTGATAGGTTGTGTTTTCATGGTCTAGGTTGGGTTGAAACTTGATAATTTGGTCGTGAGTTGCCAAAGCACTATGCCATATATAACGCACTTCTAGTCGTAAAATCTAAGGCAAGGTAGAGTCAGAAAATATCTATTAATGTAGTGGGCAAATCTTCGAGTATTTTGATGCGTTTTGCGTACATCTATCGTAAATGAACTACGAAAAATGCTAGGGGTCCAGTACATAACTTTTAGCTACGGCAGATTCCATGTAGTACGTAAGATAAATTCATAAACAGTGACTAGTTGCTGTTTGTTCATAAATTAAAAAGTATATTGTAGTAACGTATTTAAATGAGGCATTATGTTTGTGACCTAACTCAAGGGAAGGCATTTCATAACCAAAAGCGATGTATAAACATTCGAACTCCGCGCGTCAGTTTACCACTCTAATGGCCGCCGCCCAGCTATTCAATTTGTCCGCTCTTCACAGTCGACCACTCGTGCGGTTGTGGGGTCCTGCTGCCAACGGACCCAGTCGACTGCACCGCGCGGAGAAAACTTCCCTCGTCCGCAACAACCGACCCACTCCCTCCAGACCACATAGCCGGAAACTATGCACCAACCCAAAGATAGTACACGGCGCAAATATCGATACACATCACTGCTGCCACACGTAGAAGGAAGAAGAACCACGACGTAACCGCGACAAGGGCTGGAAACGGAACACAGATAGACAGCGACGTTCACGAAAACGCATACTTGGGAGTGAGCATGCCTCAGTAATCATTTGTTTGGCTGTAGATGTACCTCACATCTACCGATTTCCGTCGTATTCGGATAACTCTTTCGTGGTGTGTCGTGATTCTTGAGACTTTAAGTAGACTTTCACGTGATAGTTTCCGTCTGCCTTCAAGTGTCTCATTTTTCAGCGTCTCCATGTTGCTCTCCCATTGGTCACACAAATTTGTGATCATTCGTCTTGACCTTCTTTGCATACATTCAGTATACCCCGTTAGTCCTGACTCCTACGATCCCACAGAATTGAGCAATATTTAGGATAGGTCGCACGAGTGTTTTGTAAGCATCAACTTTGTAGAGTAACTGCATATTCGCCGTGTTCTATCAGTGAAACGAAGTTTACCGCCTGTTTTACCTGCGACTGTGCCTATGTGATCGTTCCATTTCACATACCAACAAATAATTATACCCAGGTATTTGTATGAGCTGACCGATTCCAGCTATGATTCATTGACATTGTAGTTGTAAGGTGTCACGTTTCTTTCGTTTTGCGAACTACAGAATTTTACATTTCTGGACAGTTGAAACAAGCTGGCCATGTTTGGTTGGTTCAAATGGCTCTGAGCACCATGGGACTTAACATCTGAGGTCATCAGTCTCCTAGAACTCAAAACTACTTAAACCTATCTAACCTAAGGGCATCACACGCATCCATGCCCGAGGCAGGATTCGAACCTGCGACAGTAGCGGTCGCGCGTGGCCATGTTTGCACTACTTTGAAAAACACTTACAGAAATATTCAACAGATCGCGATAAGGTTTCACATAGTGCTTTATTATAGACAACTGCATTACATATGAAAAGTCTGTAGTTATTTTTAATATTGTCTGCTAGTTCATTAACAAACATCAAACGCAAGAGTCCCAACACTTTTGCCTGGAGCACACCTGAAGATAAGTCTGCATCTGTCGAGCCCGCTCCACCCAAGAGGTAACATGCTGCGTGCTCCTACCTTGAAACCCTGAGTCCGAGCGGTTCTGAGTAAAATGATTTTCGGAAGTCAAGAAACACTTCATCCTACAGGGGCTGTGTTTCTCAGCATTTATACCCAATAATTTATTTCCAGATTATGATCATGATGACAGAATTACTTGGCATACGAAATCGAGCTCTTTGGTGCCTAAAATGTCAGAGGGATGAGTGTGGCTAAAACGGGTAAGAGTGTTGAAATACTTTTGGGTTAAGTGATAAAATATTTGCTAAAACTTCTCTTTTGAAACATACACACGGTTAAGTCCCCTAGTTCTCAGAGCCATTTGAACCATTTGAACACACATAAAAACAAACTATAAAATCTTGTTATGTCAGTTCATAAAAAAAGGAATAAAAGGAAAAACAGAGCCCAAGGAAAAGGTATTTAAAGATTGTTGCTAGTAGATCACCAAACAAGAAAGGATCCGCCAGCCGCCCTGCAACTCCCTAAAAGTTCCAGACTAACAGTTTACGTTGGAATCTGGGCACATCACAAAATTTCAAATCCCGGCTCACAATCGTCTCTCATCAGCAAAAATACGAGGGAAGTCTCCACTTCAAGTAAGTGCTGCCTTCTCGTCAGAAGGCAAGGCAAAAACTGTTAAAATATTATGAGGGCTATTGGAACAAACCTCTCGCTGTGCAAAAAGCCGGATAGGAAAAAGACGTGTACGGAAACTAGACCCAACTACAGGGTGTTTCAAAAATGACCGGTATATTTGAAACAGCAATAAAAACTAAACGAGCAGCGATAGAAATACACCGTTTATTGCAATATGCTTGGGACAACAGTACATTTTCAGGCAGACAAACTTTCGAAATTACAGTAGTTACAATTTTCAACAACAAATGGCGCTGCGGTCTGGGAAACTCTATAGTACGATATTTTCCACATATCCACCATGCGTAGCAATAATATGGCGTAGTCTCTGAATGAAATTACCCGAAACCTTTGACAACGTATCTGGCGGAATAGCTTCACATGCAGATGAAATGTACTGCTTCAGCTGTTCAATTGTTTCTGGATTCCGGCGGTACACCTGGTCTTTCAAGTGTCCCCACAGAAAGAAGTCACAGAGGTTCATGTCTGGCGAATAGGGAGGCCAATCCACGCCGCCTCCTGTATGTTTCGGATAGCCCAAAGCAATCACACGATTATCGAAATATTCATTCAGGAAATTAAAGACGTCGGCCGTGCGATGTGGCCGGGCACCATCTTGCGTAAACCACGAGGTGTTCGCAGTGTCGTCTAAGGCAGTTTGTACCGCCACAAATTCACGAAGAATGTCCAGATAGCGTGATGCAGTAATCGTTTCGGATATGAAAAATGGGCCAATGATTCCTTTGGAAGAAATGGCGGCCCATACCAGTACTTTTTGAGGATGCAGGGACGATGGGACTGCAACATGGGGCTTTTCGGTTCCCCATATGCGCCAGCTCTGTTTATTGACGAAGCCGTCCAGGTAAAAATAAGCTTCGTCAGTAAACCAAATGCTGCCCACATGCATATCGCCGTCATCAATCCTGTGCACTATATCGTTAGCAAATGTCTTTCGTGCAGCAATGGTAGCGGCGCTGAGGGGTTGCCGCGTTTGAATTTTGTATGGATAGAGGTGTAAACTCTGGCGCATGAGACTATACGTGGACGTTGGCGTCATTTGGACCGCAGCTGCAACACGGCGAACGGAAACCCGAGGCCGCCGTTGGATCACCTGCTGCACTAGCTGCGCGTTGCCCTCTGTGGTTGCCGTACGCGGTCGCCCTACCTTTCCAGCACGTTCATCCGTCACGTTCCCAGTCCGTTGAAATTTTTCAAACAGATCCTTTATTGTATCGCTTTTCGGTCCTTTGGTTACATTAAACCTCCGTTGAAAACTTCGTCTTGTTGCAACAACACTGTGTTCTAGGCGGTGGAATTCCAACACCAGAAAAATCCTCTGTTCTAAGGAATAAACCATGTTGTCTACAGCACACTTGCACGTTGTGAACAGCACACGCTTACAGCAGAAAGACGACGTACAGAATGGCGCACCCACAGACTGCGTTGTCTTCTATATCTTTCACATCACTTGCAGCGCCATCTGTTGTTGAAAATTGTAACTACTGTAATTTCGAAAGTTTGTCCGCCTGAAAATGTACTGTTGTCCCAAGCATATTGCAACAAACGGTGTATTTCTATCGCTGCTCGTTTAGTTTTTATTGCCGTTTCAAATATACCGGTCATTTTTGAAACACCCTGTACTTTATTCTATTTCCGTGACCAGGAGGAGGTTCGTCACAGCCGGACAGTTGATTTCACAGGCCGCAGCATATATTTTCCGAAAATTCCAGCCACTCTGTCTGCCAGTGGCTTATGACTCTCTGGCTCAACAGCGAGGAAACGGCTCGTAAGGGACCACAACAAGTTTTGCTGTGTGTGTCCCTAACAAGTTTCCGTGGCTGCAATATCAGCATCTTCATTGATCTGGATTCCGAAGTCTTTGGTACCCTGCAAAATACAGCTTCCTTTCCCTGCTCAAGAAAATACTTCACGGAGTCGTGAATCATATGGATCATTTTCTCTGCTGGATACTCAGGCAGTTTTCAGGGAGGAGAGATGGTGAGAAAACTTTTACGAAAAGTGGAAATACCTGCATATGGCCAGTGAATCCTGCACAGACTGACAGCTGCCGCTGAGCATAAATAAATGTCACGTATTGCACGTAAAGGGACGAAAAGATAGGATTCGTTTGTTGAAGTATATAGAACAGAGTGACCTCCTTACTGCTGGAGAACCTCTACACGGCTGTCAGAAACAGTCTGAAAAACTTGTAAGGGTGCTGCAGGATAACGTGTGCTCAGAAATAATTGTTACGAAAAAAGTTGGTAGCGTCGTGCCGTTTCCAAGTTAATCAGCATTGACGTTTGGCAGCCGGGACTTGCGCGTGCAGATTCGGTGAGTTGTTCCCACAGCGTAGACGACAGCGCACGAGACTGCTCAAGCTTTGGCTCGGGTTCGATCCTTTCTGACGTCAAATCTCCAATTCTTGTGTCGATCGCTTGCTCGGTTTCAGGAAACCAAACGAAGAACGCGTTTGGCGACACCGCCTCTGGCGTGTCACTTGAATTTGCACGCGCAGCGGCCTGATTGACTGAATTTGATGATAATTTACTCGAAAACGGCGAAAACCTATCGATTTTTTTTCTTAACAGTTATTTCTCAGCTCAACCTACTCTGCAACACCCTTCGAAGCTTTTCATAGTGTTTCTGACTACTCTGTATAGAGAGATAGAACGCGTGTGTGGATATAGATCAAGCGGCACGTGATTGGTAGATCAGCTGCGACATCATATTTTGCCCACCGTGTTGGAACGTTGTTTGAACGACTTATGAATATGACTGCAATGTATTTGAGCTATTTTCGGATTTGTTATGCACACTATATGTGTTTACACTTTGATTAGATGATCTCTGAGCGTAAATACGACATTTACGTGACTCGGATGATTTTTTACACTTATAGGATTTGAGAGTCGCTGCCCAGATATCAATTTTCTAAAGCAGTACGATGCAATTCCAAAATTCTAAAACAGAAAAAAACATGAAAAATTAGTCTTTGAAGATTCCCAAGAGCTGTTAAGTACAAAACTTTTCTCACATATTTATTTAGACGCCGGTAGGTGAGTGCGTAGCGTCAAAGTTTCAAAATCAAAATCCGGTTCGAATATCGTCATTAGAAACTTTCTTTTACATTTATTTAAATTCTCTAGTTATTCCCAAATGGAAATTATAAAATATAAATATAAATGTATTGAATCACGACTTATTGATAAATGTAGCATTTTTATTTTTAATTACGGGTTATATCAAACAAAATTTGATAGAGACACGCAAAATGACTTACTTAAATGAAAAAGTTACATGCGCACATGAACACCAGGCTTTTTGAAACCTTTTTCTGCCCATCCTTGCTGATTATCAATCTGTTTAATTATGATTCAGACACCAGGCTTTGTTTCGATTTCGGTATTACCGCAGATTTTTGGCGCGGATAAATTGTGAGCCCTTTTTTTCGCATTTGAAGTTGGTTGCTGATGCTCTGTTTACTGAAAATAATCGTCCACTTAAGATATTTTGCTGAACCAATCGCTTTGACTACACTTTGTAGTCTCATGACATGCAGATTTATTGTCCAAACTAAGCTGTTAATATTTATAGTGAGGTGAAGATAGCTTTTTGTTATATTTGTCCTTTTTTATTTCGTTTTTGCAGTACAGCGCAGTATGGTATCACAGAAGTGCTTGTTGTTCGTAAGGTTGCCCATGAAAGGCATTCATCCCGAATCTGTGAATGCTTCTGAAGAAAACATCGTACTATTACCCTTTGTCACGTCTCGAAATACTTGTTGACAGTCTGAACTGGAAGACTGCTTACGACTTTACCTTATCTGGCTTGTGTTTCATTTGTAACTTTTTACACTTGACATGGAAAAGAAATCTTATGACACCTAAATTTGTAATCAACTGTTCTTGTTAGTGCCGTGATATGCCTCATAAACAAGCTTCAAAGCAGAAACATCTAGGTGTCGAAATACTTTTTACATTCACTATATGATATCCTTGCAGTGTAAACGTAAATAGCGCTATGAAAATGTGTTATTGATCTAGTAAGCATACAGTAGCTCAGAAAAGGTTACTTCCGTATTTTTCGCAATTTTAATCTCATGTTCTTGTCTCAGTTACAGCGGTATAGCTGTGGACTTTGCTCTCCGCTACTGTTCGGTCACATGTTGCGCCGAGGTTTAGGTGAAACATGACCGCTGTAGTGGCGATGGCGTCTCTCTCTGTCTCTCTGTATGTGTGTGTGTGTGTGTGTGTGTGTGTGTGTGTTGGCTCTGATACTTCCCGCCAACCAAGGCACTCTGATGGACGTCATATTTGTAGACGATCACACAGAGTTATTGTAAAGCGTTTGGCTATGCTGGGAGCTGCAGCTGAGGAAAGGCGACTCTTCGGTCCAAGTCTCTGCGGTTGGCTTGTGTGTCGATGAGAATGAAACCGTGATGAAGACAGCACAACACTCAGTCCCCGAGCGGAGAAAATCTCCGACTCGGCCAGGAATCGAACCTGAGCCCCTCGCATGGCGTGCCGCTCTGACCACTCAGCTATGGAGTCGGACATCAAATGGGATAAAAGTAACTGAAACGAAGATTTCTTAGTAAGGATAACAGAAAGTGTTATCTTGGATGGAGAGTCTTCAGGCACGCCCCACGGAAATATGTTGAGTTCCTTCCTGTTCATGTCGCTTATTAATACGTGGAAGGTTGCATTAATAATAACCTCAGACTTTTTGTGAAATATAAGGGCAGCGTGGAGGGTAAAAATCGTAGGGGGAGACCAAGAGATGAATACACTAAGCAGATTCAGAAGGATATAGGTTGCAGTAGGTACTGGGAGATGAAGAAGCTTGCACAGGATAGAGTAGCATGGAGAGCTGCATCAAACCAGTCTCAGGACTGAAGACCACAACAACAAGGTAAAGACATCATTACCCCTGAGCTTACTAGGCATGGTCCAATATCATTGCCTTCCTCCGACATACCTAGCCAATTGTTGTTGTTGTTGTTGTGGTCTTCAGTCCTGAGACTAGTTTGATGCAGCTCTCCATGCTAATCTATCCTGTGCAATATCCTTCATCTCCCAGTACTTACTGCAACCTACATCCTTCTGAATCTGCTTAGTGTATCCATCTCTTGGTCTCCTTCTACGATTTTTACCCTCCACGCTGCCCTCCAATGCTAAATTTCTGATCCCTTGATGCCTCGGGACATGTCCTACCAACCGATCCCTTCTTCTAGTTAAGTTGTGCCACGAACTTCTCTTCTCCCCAATCCTATTCAATACCTCCTCATTAGTTAAGTGATCTACCCACCTAATCTTCAACATTCTTCTGTAGCACCACATTTCGAAAGCTTCTATTCTCTTCTTGTCCAGACTATTTATTGTCCACGTTTCACTTCCATACATGGCTACACTCCATACTAATACTTTCAGAAACGACTTCCTGACACTTAAATCTATACTCGATGTCAACAAATTTCTCTTCTTCAGTAACGCTTTCCTTGCCATTGCCAGTCTACATTTTATATCCTCTCTACTTCGACCACCATCAGTTATTTTGCTCCCCAAATAGCAAAACTTCTTTACTACTTTAAGTGTCTCCTTTCCTAATCTAATTCCCTCAGCATCACCCGACTTAATTCGACTACATTCCATTATCCTTGTTTTGCTTTTGTTGATGTTCATCTTATATCCTGCTTTCAAGACACTGCCAATTACAGCAACTGATCAAAAGTATCCGGATATTCGTATGTGATGTGTAACTGACCACTAGATAGCACGAGAGTCGGGTCCGCCAGTATTAAAGGATGGCAGGAGTGTAGGGTTTTCAGTAACAGCAGAACTGGGAGAGCAGGAGAGCTAAGTTAGTTCGAACGTGCACTGGTCATTGCATGCCACCCGACTAACAAATTCATCAGTAGCAATGACGTGATTCTGAAGCTGAAACCTGAGGTAACAACCACCACTAAACCGAGACCTGATGGACACGGACCGACGAGATTTGCAGAAGATGGTTGTGACAAATGAAATCAGCGAAAAGAACGACTCTCGAGTTGCAAAGTGCTACCACAGCTACGCCAGTGGAAAGTGTGTGATTGGAAAAGAGTGATTTGCAGTGATAGATCACGCTATATCCTGTGGCATCCCGATGGAAGGAATTGGGTTTGGCGACTGTGTCGATTACTTTACGTGTCACCATGTGCAGTGCCAACAGTCATGTACGGAGGATACGGTGTTACGGTATGGGAGTGTCCTTACAAGCGCTCAAGAAGACGCTAAATGGGCAAGGATATGAAAACATTTTCCAGCAATGTATACTGCATATAATAGAGGAACAGTTCGGTGACGATAATTGTATCAGCATGACAATGCAGCCTCTCATAAAGCCGGATCTCTGAGTCAACTTTTTTGTAGACAATAACATACTTGAAACGGACTGGCCTTCCCCGAGTCCCGACCTGAACCAAATGGAAAACCTCTGGGATGAGTTACAACATCGCCTTCGCTCCAAAACCTAGCGTCCAGCATAACTATCTTCTTTGGCTTCGGCTCTTGTGGAAGAACTGGCAACCATTTCCCCACAGACATCTTACCGAAAGTATCCCCAGAAGAGTCCTTTATACAGGCGAATAGTGGATACAACCTATATTAATGTCCACTAACAGGTGTCCGCATACTATTAATCTGATAGTGTACATGGGAGCATACAGTATAACGGGCATTCCTAACCACGCTACAAATAACCATTTTGTACATTAAAAAACATTGGCGGGGCTGAAAACAGTGACGAATAGAACCCCTAAGACTGACCGGGATCGAAGCCCAGACCTTTGGATCCATCTACCAGTATAACACTGACCCGCCGAATGTTTAAGCTTTATAAATATAAGTTGAAGAAATTTACTGAAGCAAGGGTTTGGCACAAGAAAATTTCTAACGGAAGTGATATCTGGGTTCACCAAGGAAGTGTTATAGGCCCTCTGCTCTTCCTACACTATATAAACGATTTAGAGTAGCCCTCTTATTGTTAGATTGTTTTCAGATTATGCCACCGTTTACCACCAAGTAAAGTAATCACAAGATGAAACGGAATAGCAAAATGGTTTAGACAGGATATCTATATGGCACGAAAAGTGGCAATTGAGTCTAAATAATGAAAAGTATGAAATCGTTCACATGAGTACCAAAAGGAATCCATTGAATTTCGATTACACGAAAAATCACACGAATCTAAAGGCTCTAAACGCAAATAACTACTTAGGGATTACAATAATAATTACGAATAACTTAAGTTGGAATGATCGCATGGATGACATTGTGGGTAAGGCAAACCAAAGACTACGATTTATTAGCAGAACACTGAGAGAATACCACAGATACAATAAGGAGACTCCCTACCCTACGCTTATCCGTCCTCTTCTGGAATATTGTTATTCGCCATGGGATCATTACCCGATAGGATTAACGTAGTACATCGAGTAAGTTTAAAGAAGGGCACTTCGCTTTGTGTCATCGCGACATAGAGGAAAGAGTCACGGATGTGATACACGATTTGAGATGGCAATCATTAAAATAAAGGCGATTTTCGTTGTGGCCAGATCATTTCAAGAAACGTATCACGAACTTTCTCCTACGAATGCCCAAATATTTTGTTGTCGCCCACCTGGGGAGAAATAATGACAGTAATAAATAAGAGAAGTCGAAGCTCACACGGTGAGATTTAAGAGTTCGTTTTCCCCGCGCGCTGTTCGAGAGTATAAAGGTAAAGAAATAGATTGAAGGTGGTTCTACGTACCACTGCTAGGCACTTGTTGTAGAGTAGTCATGCAGATGTAGACGTAGACGCACAGAGAGTGGTGAAAAATCTCATGAAGCACAGAAGTTTTATTATCATGGAATAACGGAAGCGGAAGCGAGAGACTGCAGCACTCATTCACACTCGGATGTCTCAGCTGTGTCCCAAGTGATTTATCTAAAAATGAAACCGATAGACTGTTGCTGTTAATGGTACTCAATGGAGCTATCATTAGCTGAAAAATTGGATAATAGTACAAATTAATTAGAAAAACTGCAGCATTCATTCAGTGAAGTCATGATGGTAAAAGTAATTTATGTAACACTTTCTAAATCACCGTACAGAAAATACCTTTATATTATGAAAAGTGTATATTGAATAGGATTACAGAATAGCTGAAAAACGTCAGTGATATATCTTCGATTTTGAATTCTAAGTCGATAGGCTTCTTTGAGGCATACTGTTCTTGTCCTGCACAAGCTTTCGTGCAACTGGTAGCTTTGGTCTCTTGATTCGACGGAGCGTAGAATAAAATAGTCTCACACAAGATATGAACACAAACATAATAATCAAAAGGTGCAATAACAATACACTTAAATGCTGAAAGTGAATAAGCATACAAAAAGGTAAACTATATTTACGACGTGGTCGGAAACATCTTGTAAGCGTGTTGCAGGGTAGGTTGTGTTGAGAAATAATTCTTTAAAAAAAGAAAAAAAAACTTCGATACGCTGCACCGTTTCCGACTCAATTTATGTTAAAGTTAGGCTATCAGGCCATTGCGCACACAAATGCAAGAGAACCGCCAGATACAATCACCGTCAGTTATCTTCAGAGTGTAGATGATAGCGCAGGCGACCGCTCAGCCCTTGAATCGGGTTCGATCCTCACTACCGCCCCATGTCCAATTTTTGTATCGCTCTCCTGTCCAGTTCTAGGAAACCAAACGAAGAACTCCTCTGGAAACCCAGTCTCTGCCGAGCTGCTTGAATCTGCGCGCAAAGCGGTCAAAATGGTTCAAATGTCTCTGAGCACTATGGGACTTAATAGCTGTGGTCATCAGTCCCCTAGAACTTAGAACTACTTAAACCTAACTAACCTAAGGACATCACACACAGTCATGGCCGAGGCAGGATTCGAACCTGCGACCGTAACAGTCGCGCGTTTCCGGACTGCGCGCCTAGAACCGCGAGACCACCAAAGCGGTCTGACTGGCTAACTTCAATAGCAGTTAACTCGGAAACAGTGCAACCTATCGAACTTTTTCTTAACAATTACACTGCTGGCCATTAAAATTGCAACACCACGAAGATGACGAGCTACAGACGCGAAATTTAACCGACGGGAAGAAGATGCTGTGATATGCAAATGATTACCTTTTCAGAGGATTCACACAAGGTTGGCGCCGGTGGCGACACCTACAACATGCTGACATGAGGAAAGTTTCCAACCTATTTCTCATACACAGCCAACAGTTGACCGGCGTTGCCTGCTGAAACGTTGTTGTGATGCCTCGTGTAAGGAGGAGAAATGCGTACCATCTCGTTTCCGACTTTGATAAAGGTCGGATTGTAGCCTATCGCGATTGCGGTTAATCGTATCCCTACATTGCTGCTCGCGTTGGTCGAGATCCAATGACTGTTAGCAGAATATGGAATCGGTGGGTTCAGCAGGGTAACACGGAACGCCGTGCAGCCACGTCTCGATCCCTGAGTCAACAGATGGGGACGTTTGCAAGACGACAACCATCTGCACGAACAGTTCGACGACGTTTGCAGCAGCATGGACTATCAGCTCGGTGACCATGGCTGCGGTTACCCTTGACGCTACATCACAGACAGGAGTGCCTGCGATGGTGTACTCAACGACGAACGTCATTTTTTCAGATGAATCCAGGTTCTGTTTACATCATCATGATGGTCGCATCCGTGTTTGGCGACATCGCGGAGAACGCACATTGGAAGCGTGTATTCGTATCGCCATACTGGCGTATCATCCGGCGTGATGGTATGGGGTGCTATTGGTTACACGTCTCGGTCACCTCTTGTTCGCATTGACGGCACTTTGAACAGTGGACGTGATGGTATGGGGTGCAATTGGTTAGACGTCTCGGTCACCTCTTGTTCGCATTGACGGCACTTTGGACAGTGGACGTGATGGTATGGGGTGCAATTGGTTAGACGTCTCGGTCACCTCTTGTTCGCATTGACGGCACTTTGAACAGTGGACGTAAGATTTCAGATGTGTTACGACCCGTGGCTCTACCCTTCATTCTCTCCCTGCGAAACCCTACATTTCAGCAGGATAATGCACGATCACATGTTGCAGGTCCTGTATAGGCCTTTCTGGATACAGAAAATGTTCGACTGCTGCCCTGGCCAGCACATTCTCCAGATCTCCCACCAATTGAAAACGTCTGGTCAATGGTGGCCGAGCAACTGGCTCGTCACAATACGCCAGTCACTACTCTTGATGAACTGTGGTATCGTGTTGAAGCTGCACGGGCAGCTGTAGCTGTACACCCCAACCAAGCTCTGTTTGACTCAATGCCCAGGCGTATCAAGGCCGTTATTACGGCCAGAGGTGGTTGTTCTGGGTACTGATTTCTCAGGATCTATGCACTCAAATTGCGTGAAAATGTAATCACATGCCAGTCCTAGTATAATATATTTCTACAATGAATATCAGTTTATCATCTGCATTTCTTCTTGGTGTAGCAATTTTAATGGTCAGTAGTGTATTTATCTAGCTGTGACACCTGCAGGAGGAAATTTCGTACCAAGGAGGAGGGCAGACGAAATTTGTGGCTGCGGCTGAGTCGCAGGAGGCTTCTATTATTTTTCCGTCTGATTATATTTAACTCTCGTCCCGTTCCCAGCCGCTTGACAGCTTTATCGAATCACGAAACGGCGCTTGTGGCAACTGGTGGTGCTACTCAAAGAATAACTGTCACGTATTTCTAGAGGACCCCGTTTGGGTTTCGTGTTTCAGACAGCATCGTTAGTTCGTTTGCCGGTTGCTTCACCCTGCAGACAAACGAATCCGCTCCTTCGATGTAACAAAGCACAGTACGTAGGTTCTCGCAGTCAGGGGGCTTATCAAGAGATCCCCCGTGTTTCAGTAATCCACGGTCATTGAAGAAGAAGCCAGTACCAACACTACGTGATTACTCGTAACTGAGAAGAATCTTACTCAGCGCTGAAAGACCGAAGTCGAAACAAAGCTCTTGGAGCAGAGCAACAATTAAGATCTCGGGGAAAACATACCAGGACACTACTGTTCTACATCGTATACAAGAGACTTGAGACAAGCTGACATACCCTCAGACTTCAAGAAGAATGTAACAATTTCAGTTCCAAAGAAGGCAGATGCTGACAAAAAATGGTTCAAATGGCTCTGAGCACTATGGGACTTAACATCTATGGTCATCAGTCCCCTAGAACTTAGAACTACTTAAACCTAACTAACCTAAGGACAGCACACAACACCCAGCCATCACGAGGCAGAGAAAATCCCTGACCCCGCCGGGATTCGAACCCAGGACAGATGCTGACAGATGTGATTATTGACGATCTGTGAGTTTAGTAAATCTTGATGTGAAATTGCTGACACTCATTAGTTACAGAAAAAAATGCAAAATTAATAAAAGCCGACTCCGTGGAAGATCACTTTGGCTTCCTCACAAATATGGGAACGCATCAGGCAATAGTGACGGACGATAAATCTTACACGATAGGTTGAAGAAAGACAAATATACGTTTATAGCGTTTGTAAATTTAGATAAAGATTTTGTCAGTGTTAACTGGAGAACACTTTCTCTAGTTCTGAAGGTAGCAGGGATAAAATACAGGAAGCGAAAGGGTATATACAACTTGGACAGAAACCAGACTGTAGAGTCGAAGGGCATGAAAAGGAACAGTGGTTGAGAAGGGAGTGAGATAGGGATATAACCTATTCCCTCTGCACATTGAGCAAGCAGTAAAGGCAACCAAAGAAATATTTGGAGTGGGGCTTAAAGTATAGATATAGGAGCTTTAAAGGTTGTCGATGATACTGTAATTCTGTCAAAGACAGTGAAGGTCTTGGAAGAGCAGTTGAACGGAATTAATAGTGTCTTGAAGAGAAGATATAAGATGAACATCAACAAAATCAAAACAGGGATAATGGAATGTAGTCCAGTAGATGATGCTACAGGAATTAGATTATTAAATGAGACACTTAAAATAGTAGATAAGTTTTGTTATTTGGGCAGCAAAATAACTGTAGATGGGCAAAGTAGAGAAGATCTAAAATGTAGAGTGACAGTGGCAAAAATGGCGTTTCTGAAGAAGAAGAAAAAAAGAGCGATAATCGAATATAATTTTAAGTATTAGGAAGTCATTTCTGAAGGTATTTCTCTGGCTTGTAGTCTTGAACGGAAGTGAGACACGGATTGTAAACAGTACGGTACAGGTATGAAGAAAACAGAAGTTTTGGTACTGTGATATTACGTAAGATTTTTGAACATTAGGTGGGTAGGCTGGATAACTAAAGAAGGATTGTAGTATCACATGGGGGAAAAAGGCATGTGCCGGGTTGTTATAACTAAACTTACTCTATTTAACACGTTATAACATGCAGACTAATTACCGTATGAGTACCAAAGTTCGTAGCATCAATGTGCAGATTAAATGGTACATGATTTCCATGCGTCACAGCGCTACCATCCAATTCCAACTATGGCCACCACGGGCCATGATCAGTCATCGTTATTCATACTCTCACACTACTGACCAGTCGCGGTACACTTGTTGACGTGCAACATGGGCTTGGACAAAAGTTCCATTATCAAAATAACAGTTATGCTGTAGCTGCACTCGAAAAATATCGCCGGCTAAAAGGATTACGGAAGGATCCTCTTTGTTCATCTGCTGTGCGGAATTTGATGAAGTTCGAATGAACTGGAGAACTGGACGTCGATCCAGGAAGAAGCCGATGACTGGTTGCACATGTGGTTGACGAAATCGCTGTTGCTATACTAGACGATGTTGCGCGCAATTCCCTATCGTCAGGCAGTGCTGTCATGACAATTAAACATCCCATGGTCCACTGTACGGAAGGTGCTTCGAACCATTCTCAAATCGTATCCATACAAGAACCATATCGTACAGCAGCTTGCAGTATAGAACGCACAACGACGTGTTGACTTCGCTTTCCGCTTTCTCGCAAGGACTGAAGTTGACGAGGGCTGGTACTGGACCATCCTTGGACAGACGAAGCTCACTTTACTCTAACACGTGAGGTGTACACACAGAATTGCCGAATGTGGGGATCTTCACCTGCAATCACTGTGCATGAAGTTCCTCTATATGATGAACGTGTCATAGTATGGTTCAAATGGCTCTGAGCACTATGCACTGAGGTCATCAGTCGCCTAGAACTTAGAACTAATTAAACCTAACTAACCTAAGGACATCACACACATCCATGCCCGAGGCAGGATTCGAACCTGCGACCGTAGCGGTCGCGCGGTTCCAGACTGTAGCGCCTAAAGCCGCTCGGCCACCCCGGCCGGCGTGTCATGGTTTGGTGTGGTTTCACGGCTACGTTCAGCATTGGCCCATAATTTTTTTACGCAGGTTGGCGCTCAAGGACCAAAGACGTGCAGTGTGATTGGCCAACGTTAGTGCGATATGCTTCGCCAGCATGTCATACCCGCCCTACAGAGGAGAGACGCATCGAATTCAACCGTTTTCATATTTTCATGCACGATGGAGACCCACCGCTCGTCGCTCGTGAACTTCACCTGGTTCATCGAAACACATTTGGAAGAGATCGAATTATCAGCCGATCGTTTCCAAATGCTTGGCTGGTACAATCACCTGTGATTTCTGTTTGGGGGGCCATCTGAAGTACAGGGTTTACCAGGGGATCATTTACACATGTGCTGATATGAAGTTCAGCATATAAAGGGAGGTAGCCAGCGTACATACAGAAATGTTCCTTCTGGTGCCGGCCGCGGTGGTCTAGCGGTTCTGGCGCTGCAGTCCGGAACCGCGGGACTGCTACGGTCGCAGGTTCGAATCCTGCCTCGGGCATGGGTGTGTGTGATGTCCTTAGGTTGGTTAGGTTTAAGTAGTTCTAAGTTCAAGGGGACTCATGACCTAAGATGTTGAGTCCCATAGTGCTCAGAGCCATTTGAACCATTTGAACCTTCTGGTGTGCAGAATGCAATCCTGCACTTTCAGAGTCTTCTGGACTGTAGCAGCACCACTGTTTGGGTTAGGGAAAGTTAGTTTTGTGCAATATTCTCACAAGTTACAGCCAGGTGCGGGCTGGATTGCAGTGAGTTACGCATACGAACAGTTGCGAAGTAGAACAGAGGCCACAGGGCTGTCAAATTGCTAAAGAGTATACCTAGCGATTTTGCATGTCGCAGATCACAGGCAGAAGGGACCCACTGGCCAACCTAGCATGTTATGAGTAAGTGACGCGAAGCAGCATGTATGGCAAAACAGAGGCGAATAGCCATATATAAATAAGTTCAGGTTTCTGACGAGATTGATTCATGTGAGGCAGCTCTTCTGGATGGCAGGGCGTGTCACACCACCAGCTACATGCAGCAGGAGATTGGGCGCCAGCGTTCCAGTCCACAGCGGGTTGCTGGTTTGACCCTCTGAGGCCGACACCAGGTCGGGTTGACAGAGGAGATACAGAAGATCCAAAGAAGAGCCGCGCTTTTCGTCACAGGGTTATTTGGTGAGCGTGATAGCGTTACGGAGATGTTTAGCAAACTCAAGTGGCAGACTCTGCAAGAGAGGCGCTCTGTATCGCGGTGTAGCTTGCTGCCCTTGTTTCGAGAGGGTGCGTTTCTGGATAAGGTATCGAATATATTGCTTCCCCCTACTTATACCTGCCGAGGAGATCACGAATGTAAAATTAGAGAGATTAGAGCGCACACGGAGGCTTTCAGACAGTCGTTCTTCCCGCGAACCGTACGCGACTGGAACAGGAAAGGGAGACAATGACAGTGGCACGTAAAGTGCCCTCCGCCACACAGCGTTGGGTGGCTTGCGGAGTATAAATGTAGATGTAGACGAACACACCAAAGAAGGGAAGAAGACATCCATTCTTTTGCACCTCCAGATCGAAGGGAGTATTCGGGGTGGACTGAATTGGACAGCGATCTACCGTTGCATTTCTGTGTCGACAGTGGCGGCGTGTTCACCTGTCAAAATTCAGGAATCGTTAGCGCTAGGATTTCACCCGGAACAAATCCTGCCTACTCACCCCCGGTTTTCCCGGTCTCTGTTCGGCGCCAGGGCATCGCTTCATTTGACCCACGTGGGTTACCTCGTTCGGCTGCACTTGGAGTGAATGTTAAATATCTTGCTAGGTCTTAAATTTTGCCAGGTAGTTAAAAGACACGTTACAAAAAACGTGCACAATTGCGCTCAGCTGTGCCAGGTACTTCTGCAGCAAACATAAAAAAAACCATTTAGCACTGAATTCTTTAAATACGAGAACTCAGTATTCAGATGAATAGCCTATGAAAAACATACTTGTATATGAGGTAGAGCACCCAAAGCTAAAACAGGATAAACCTACCCTCAAAGAATAATTTACTTGGGGAAAGAGGAACGACAGTATACTTGACACGTAAGTTTCAGAACTCAGACAGTATATGTAAAACAAGCACCAATGTTCACTACACTTCCAGAGGGCATCGAAATTACTTTGTTCTTGCTAGATCGATCCAAGCTGTTTTTGAGTGCTATTCACTGAATAGTTTTGCTGAAAAGTTTTAGGGGTGAAAGAAGCACTAGCACAGCATCAAGGACATTTTACAGGCGTGAAACACCGAAGCATTTATTTCCTCCATAACTGCTCTGTGACAAACATACAAATCACATTATTATTTTTTTTAAATGGTTTGAATGATATTTACGAAATTAATAAATCTTTTAGTTAAAAACAGACAGGACAAAGAATAACGACACATTATTTTCCTGAGACGTTTGCAACAGCACATAGGTCACTAATCACACAGAAACAGCCACAATTCTTTGTAGCCTCGTTTATAATACGCAGGTATGGCATTGGAAGAATTTAAAAGTTAAAATTCACCCATTACCCATGCAAATACTAACGAAATATGTCATACAAGGAAATGTCTTACTGCTTTCATTAGGCATTTCTATTTATGACATTCTTATTTTCTTTAATTTTCGTGAGGTACTATGAGGGCATACATAAACAAAACAACCTTCAGTTATTTCTATATAACGTTGATTTTAGACAACGGAGTTATTCGACTGCATCCGTGACTTTACTATCGACATGACAGATTCAAGACCATTGTTTTCGCATTGTATGTTTGCTCTGCTGTTTCCCTCAAATAAACGTATTATAATAAGTGAATTAGTTAATGAAAATTTGTCCTTAATGCCCTTACATAACATCACGTTATTTTTTGTTTTCTATTGCTGGCGATGCTTTCAATTCTCTATAAATATTTTTATATCTTTAGCAATGCAGATTCACATTACATTACCATCCAGAAAAACTTAAATTTCTTATCGTTAGTGAATTTCATCGTAGTCTAACAGTGTTGGACTGTGACGATAACAACTTCCGTAAAATGAAGAACAAACCGCCTTCAGTCACAAGTTGCGTTTATTTACTGTACTACGCATTTCGAGCCCTGGAGGCTCATCTTCAGGTGCTGGAAAAACCTTCCACACACGGTAAAAAGAACACACCGACGCCTTTCGACTAAACCATTTTCACATATCTACAATAGCTAACCACATGTATATTAATAAACACAGACGTGACATCCACAACAGCCTAACTGTACTTCACACAGAACCCAACAGTATAAAACTTAATCTACTAGAACAGTTAGAAATAATGCTACACAAAGAAAAATATTCCGAAAACTTGTTAAATAAACAAACACAGTTTAACAGCCACAATTTTTTCTACACCTTTAAAAGTTTATTTTTTCCTGAGGAATCAAATCTATAATAGTACAAACAGCTGACAACTTACAACATGGTGCCAAATATTTCTTTTAATAATACCTGTGTACTAGTAATACTATATAATATTACCTTCTGTGAAACAAGAAAATCGATTATATTTAGAAGTAGAACATCTGTATGAACGAGAACTTTGGCATGTTTACGTTCTGCTACTACAATGTGCGAAAAAGTGTGTGACAACGTATACAGGGTGAGTCACCTAACGTTACCGCTGGATATATTTCGTAAACCACATCAAATACTGACGAATCGATTCCACAGACCGAACGTGAGGAGATGGGCTAGTGTAACTGGTTAATACAAACCATAAAAAAAATGCACGGAAGTATCTTTTTTAAAACAAACCTACGTTTTTTTAAATGGAACCCCGTTAGTTTTGTTAGCACATCTGAACATATAAACAAATACGTAATCAGTGCCGTTTGTTGCATTGTAAAATATTAATTACATCCGGAGAGATAGTAGCCTAAAGTTGACGCTGGAGTACCACTCCTCCACTGTTCGATCGTGTGTATCGGAGAGCACCGAATTACGTAGGGATCCAAAGGGAACGGTCATGGACCTTAGGTACAGAAGAGACTGGAACAACACATTACGTCCACATGCTAACACCTTTTTATTGGTGTTTTTCACTGACACACATGTACATTACCATAAGGGGTGAGGTAAACGTACACACGTGGTTTCCGTTTTCAATTACGAAGTGGAATAGAGTGTGTCCCACTGGAAACGCGTCGGCGTATGTGGTATCAGCATGATGGTGCACCTGCACATTCCGCAATTAACACTAGGCTGACCCTTGACAGGATGTTCGACGGGCGTTTCATAGGTCGTGGAGGACGCATAAATTGGCCAGCCCGTTCTCCTGATCTTACACCTCTGGACTTCTTTCTGTGGGGTACGTTAAAGGAGAATGTGTACCGTGATGTGCCTACAACCCCAGAGGATATGAAACAACGTATTGTGGCAGCCTGCGGCGACATTACGCCAGATGTACTGCGGCGTGTACGACATTCATTACGCCAGAGATTGCAATTGTGTGCAGCAAATGATGGCCACCACATTGAACATCTATTGGCCTGACATGTTGGGACACACTCTAATCCACTCCGTAATTGAAAACGGAAACCACGTGTGTACGTGTACCTCACCCCTTATGGTAATGTACATGTGCGTCAGTGAAAAAGACCAATAAAAAGGTGTTAGCATGTGGACGTAATGTGCTGTTCTAGTCTCTTCTGTACCTAAGGTCCATCACCGTTCCCTTTGGATCCCTACGTAATTCGGTGCTCTCCGATACACACGATCGAACAGTGGAGGAGTGGTACTCAAGCGTCAACTTTAGGTTACAATATCTCCGGATGTAATTAACATTTTACAATGCAACAAACGGCACTGATTACGTATTTGTTTATATGTTCAGATGTGCTAACAAAACTAACGGGGTTCCATTTAATAAAACGTAGGTTTGTGTTAAAAAACATACTTCCGTGCATTTTTTTATGGTTTGTATTAACCAATTACACTAGCCCCTCTCCTCACGTTCAGTCTGTGGAATCGATTCGTCAGTATTTGATGTGGTTTACGAAATATATCCAGCGGTAATGTTAGATGACTCACCCTGTATATCCCAGTATGTACTGCAAAATTAAAGATGTGTATTGTGTATAACAACTGCACAGCAGAAGCAGACATCATACAATGTTAAACTGTAAGTTAGTTTAATATTATTAACTCTATTAAACTTATATCTACAATATACCATGTTGTAACACAAAAATGTAATATCAACAGGCAAAGAACTAAAAAACCTGATGTAAATCACTAAAAAGCACCTGAAGATGAGCCTCCAGGGCTCGAAATGCATAATGTGTAACACCCCACCCATCACTTATCTGGTTTTGGCATGTGTTCACCCCAGCTAATTGACTAACAGATCAACAGAGAGTGCAAAACTGCCGCAATATCGGATAACACAAAGAAAGTAATAAGGCCCTGTGACTCCTGATTGAACTGCGGTGGCAGTGTTGACATTAATTGATTCAGAATTGATCACTTTTAATTAAAAAGGGGTGCACATTGATGTTATATGCAGCTGTTGAGCACCAATGCAAATGTTGAACATAAAATTAATTAAAAAAGTGACATGGGATTTCAGCTACTTGATTGAAAACAGATGCAGTCGATTAGCACAAATTTATTTTAACTCACGACCTTCAATCATCACATTACATGACTCTCCTACCAGGCAGTGGTAATAAATTGCGTCTGCGTTGAGTAAAGCGCGATAACTCAAAAGTAATTCCTATCGACTGACCCAGGCGTAATGCGAAGTGCGTGAAGAATTCTACAGTACACGGCCCATGAAACCCTCGTGGAAACTTTGCCGACGTGATCCAGCAAATTAATCAGTGCTCGGACCGGGCGCAATATCACCGAATACAGCGTGGCCGTTTTGAGGACGTTGGCGGGCCTCGTGGTGCTGCAATCCACTCCTAGCTATCTTGTTCAGTACATAGAACCAAAACTTTCTGTCTCCAAGCTCAAGCGTTCCATTTGCTAAGTCCTAAACTGCAGAGATGCTCACTCTTTCTCAGGCTTTCTCCGCTCTTCGCCTCGGTTTCCCCTCCAGCAAAATCACTTACGCCAATTGCAGCGCAAGTCGCGTTAATTATGCGTCGCTTACCAGTGCCGACCAATGCCTGCTCTGGGAAGTGAACAAATTCCCACAAAATTTCCCCTCCTCTCAACTTCTTCTATTTCGCTCCCCCCAGGCCACCCATCAAGGTTAGCGTCTGCACAAGCACCAACTTTTCCGGAATTCTGACTCCCAGGAGAGTACTTCAAATTTCTCGGTCCTACGTTCCCATCAGAGGCCGGCGTATTTCATGCTGTCGCTCTTCACCTGATTTACTTCAGGCTCTGCAGACCGTGAATTCACCATGAAGTTGCTATAGTCACAAACACGCTCCACCGTAGCTTTGCGCGGCTTTCTCGCATGTTTTCACAGAAAATGGGATGACGGACATTTATCAACAGGTGTAAAGTTCTCCGTCTGTTTCCCAGTACATCAGCATGTGGTCGGGGTCAACCACCAATGCTGTCACTCATCTTAAGGCGGCTGGAGGCCGCGCCGCGTTACCGCTTTCTCAGAGCTTGAGCCGCCCTAAGCTGCCTATTGTCGCTTCCCTTCGCCATTCCCCGTCCGGCCACGGTCAATTCTAAATACTTCCCTGGTGTAAACTAGCGTCCAGTAAATTGACTCGTTTCCACAAAGTTTTCATGTCGTGTGAATTACTTTAAAACCATCACCCGACATTAATTATTCCAATACGTCCATACTATACCCTCTACAAGATGCATTGTGCCTTGTCAGTCACTTTTTGTTCAGCCCTACTGTTCGTTCATCGTGAGTTAGGTGATCTTTAATGACTTCATGTAAGGGGCATAGTTCTTGCCATCTTACAAGTGCAGTAAATAAACGCAAGTTGTGACTGAAGGCGGTTTGTTCTTCATTTTACGAAAGTAAAACACTCGCGGACGAAACACTCAAAAACAATGGATAAAATTAAGATAACAACTTTGATGTAGCTTCCAGCTTGCGGAACTGGCTGCTGTTTAGGGGAGGACCTTACACTATGGATAGCCATGGAGGGGGAGGGGAGGGGGGTGAAAGGGCGGGACTTGTTCCGAGTGAAATCCTAGCGCTAAGGGCACGTTGAAAATTCCGGCTGCTGTCGAAGGCGTTACCCGGCTGCACCTCGGCGAGTGGTCGGCGCGGGGCTGGAGGCGCAGCGCAGGCGGGCCGGCGTGCGGCGCGCGCCGTCTGGGGCGATTTTTCTTGGCAGGCCTCCCGGCGGCGCGGCGGTCGCCAACAGAAATAGTCGGCTGGCCCGCCGCGCCCGAATCTTGGGCTTACACGGGGATTTCCAGCGCGCGCGGCGCTGTGCGGGTAGGGGCGGCGCGCCACGCCGCTCACTGCGGGTCACAGGGGAGTCGCACTCCACTAAAGCCATCCACAGTACGTTCTCACCTGTGTCAGTCATCAACCTCCTTAGCCACCCATTGGCCAGTAATGCAACACGACTACAGTACTAAGAAAAACTGGAGAGGAACTCCGCCTTATGCAAGACAATTTTACGAGGGCAGTTCAATAAGTAATGCAACACATTTTTTTTCTGAAACAGGGGTTGTTTTATTCAGCATTGAAATACACCAGGTTATTCCCCAATCTTTTAGCTACACAACACTATTTTTCAACGTAATCTCCATTCAATGCTACGGCCTTACGCCACCTTGAAATGAGGGCCTGTATGCCTGCACGGTACCATTCCACTGGTCGACGTCGGAGCCAACGTCGTACTGCATCAATAACTTCTTCATCATCATCCGCGTAGTGCCTCCCACGGATTGCGTCCTTCATTGGGCCAAACATATGGAAATTTGACGGTGCGAGATCGGGGCTGTAGGGTGCATGAGGAAGAACAGTCCACTGAAGTTTTGTGAGCTCCTCTCGGGTGCGAAGACTTGTGTGAGGTCTTGCGTTGTCATGAAGAAGGAGAAGTTCGTTCAGATTATTGTGAACAATTGCGACAGCACTACCAACAGAGATGTCAAGTTGAGCACTGAGTTGTCTGATGGTGATCCGTCGATCATCTCGAACAAGTGTGTTCGCACGCTCCGCCATTGCAGGAGTCACAGCTGTGCACGGCCGGCCCGCACGCGGGAGATCAGACAGTCTTGCTTGACCTTGCGGCGATGATGACACACGCTTTGCCCAACGACTCACCGTGCTTTTGTCCACTGCCAGATCACCGTAGACATTCTGCAAGCGCCTATGAATATCTGAGATGCCCTGGTTTTCCGCCAAAAGAAACTCGATCACTACCCGTTGTTTGCAACGCACATCCGTTACAGACGCCATTTTAACAGCTCCGTACAGCGCTGCCACCTGTCGGAAGTCAATGAAACTGTACGAGACGAAGCGGGAATGTTTGAAAATATTCCACAAGAAATTTCCGGTTTTTTCAACCAAAATTGGCCGAGAAAAAAAATGTGTTGCATTACTTATTGAACTGCCCTCGTACTTTAGTTATTACCCAGACGTAAATTGTGTATGTCGGAAGCTTTACATCTACCATACAGAGGGGTCCAAAAAAGGTGTATCCACTGTTTAAATGTCTATAACTTGCAAACAAATTGACGGAGTTGTATCATTTTTGGTGAAAGTGTAACTTAAAGTCCAACTTCTACATCTACACACATACTCCGCAATCCACCATACGGTGCGTGGCGGAGGGAACCTCGTACCACAACTGGGATCTTCTGTCCCTGTTCCACTCCGAAACAGAACGAGGGAAAAATGACTGCCTATATGCCTCTGTACGAGCCCTAATCTCTCTTATCTTTATGGTCTTTCCGCGAAATACAAGTTGACGGCAGTAAAACTGTACTGCAGTCAGCCTCAAATGCTGGTTCTCTAAATTTCCTCAGTAGCGATTCACGAAAAGAACGCCTCCTTTCCTCCAGAGACTCCCACCCGAGTTCCTGAAGCATTTCCGTAACACTCGCGTGATGATGAAACCTACCAGTAACAAATCTAGCAGCCCGCCTCTGAATTGCTTCTATGTCCTCCCTCAATCCGACCTGATAGGGATCCCAAACGCTCGAGCAGTACTCAAGAATAGGTCGTATTAGTGTCTTATAAGCGGTCTCCTTTACATATGAACCACATCTTCCCAAAATTCTACCAATGAACCGAAGACGACTATCCGCCATCCCCACAACTGACATTACATGCTTGTCCCACTTCATATCGCTCTGCAATGTTACGCCCAAATATTTAATCGATGTGACTGTGTCAAGCGCTACACTACTAATGGAGTATTCAAACATTACGGGATTCTTTTTCCTATTCATCTGCATTAATTTACATTTATCTATATTTAGAGTCAGCTGCCATTCTTTACACCCGTCACAAATCCTGTCCAAGTCATCTTGTATCCTCCTACAGTCACTGAACGACGACACCTCCCCGTACACCACAGCATCATCAACAAACAGCCGCACGTTGCTATCCACCCTATCCAAAAGATCATTTATGTAGACAGAAAACAACAGTGGACTTACCACACTTCCCTGGGGCACTGCAGATAATACCCTCACCTCCGATGAACACTCACCATCGACGACACACTACTGGGTTCTATTACGTAAGAAGTCTTCGAGCCACTCACATATTTGGGAACCGATCCTATATGCTTGTACCTTGGTTAGGAGTCTGCAGTGGAGCACCGAGTCAAACGCTTTCCGGAAGTCAAGGAATATGTCATCCGTCTGATACCCTTCATCTATGGTTCTCAAGATATCGTGTGAAAAAAGGGCGAGTTGCGTTTCGCAGGAGTGATGCTTTCTAAAGCCGTGCTGATGCATGGACAGCAACTTCTCTGCCTCAAGGAAATTCATTATAGTCGAACTGAGAATATGTTCGAGAATCCTGCAGCAAACCGATGTTAAGGATATTGGTCTGTAATTTTGAGAATCCGTCCTTCTACCCTTCTTATATACAGGCGTCAACTGCGCTTTTTTCCTGTCGCTCGGGACTTTACGTTGGGCAAGAGATTCGCGATAACTTAAAGATATCACTGTATGTGTTGGAAATGGTCACCCTTAACATCCACACAAAAACGATGCCGCCGAACTGCAGCACGAACTACTGACTGCAACGTGTTCATTTGGATATTTGCACAGGAATGTACGATGGATTCTCGAAGTTCATCCAATGTGTGTGGCTTTTGTCGATAAACGGCGTCCTTTAGTGTTCCCCACCGGTAAAAGTCCAGAGGAGTTAGGTCTGGGGAACGTGGTGGATACTCCACAGTACCTCTACGGCCTATCCATCTTCCTGGTAGATTTTCGTCGAGATACGCCGTAACACGATTTTGGTAGTGGGCTGCGGCACCATCTTGTTGAAAGTAAACTCTTCCGTCTCCATATAGGTCTGGGATGGCAGGTAAAAGGGATGTCTGAAGCTTCTGAAGGTACACCTCACCGGTAACTGTGCCGTCAAAGAAGAATGGCCCAATCAAGCCCCGGTAAGACAACCCACACCACACATTTAATCCTGGCAAATACACGGCTTTGTCTACATGGACGTTCGGATTTTCGGCGGCCCAGTAGATGCAATTGTGGCGATTTACTGTACCACTGAGTTTTAACTGTGCCTCATCATACCACACAATCATCTCTGCAAACTCCTCATCGTTGCGCACCATGTTAGCAAACCACTCGCAGTATTCCATTCTACGATCTGGGTCGTCCTCGTTCATTGCGTGTAGCAATCGTGGGATGTAGCACTTCCACTTTGCTGTCTTCAAAATTCGCCGAACACTTGAGCGACTCATTCCAGTTTCACCGGCACACTGTCTCACATACTTCTGTGGTGAGCGAGTGAATTGTTGTAACACACGACGGGAGTTAGCTGGACTTGTTACTGTTACAGGTCGTCCAGATAGTTATTTGTGTACACCTTTAACACTGCCTTCGGCTTCAAATTTGTCTGGAATGCGAAGAATCGTTAAACGTGTCGGTGGCTCGGTTTGATACTCATTTCGCCAATGCCGTTGAACCTCATTAATGTTTTCGTACTGAAAATACCACTTCAAAACTGAGTTCCTTTCATCGAATGTAAGCCTTGCGACACAGATGTTTACTCGAGTAACTAGGTGCAACTAGGAACAAAACACTGACTATCTGGCAAGTGTCATCTGACAAAACAAAACAACGCAATACAACGCTTGTGTGGCGATTGCCGGAACTACAAACTGTTACACTATCAAAGATGAGACAACTCCGTCAATTAGTTTGCCAGTTATAGACTTTTAAACAGTGGATACATTTTTTTGGATCCCTCGGTACATTCTACAGCTTGCCGTCTGGAAACAACGAAACGTTTTCTATTTTTCCGTTTATCGAAATTTCCGACTGAGAAGCGATAAACAAAATTTTTGTTTTAACTAGAGACAACCAAATTTCTCGAAAACGACGCATCGTACAAAAAAAATATGTTCTAGGTGAAAAGTAAAGGTGGCATCTCTCTGTGCTACGACTAGCCACCTCCTACCAACCCTCCTGCGTGGGCGGTGACAACTTCGTATTTTCAAATGAGAACTTCCCCCCCTTTTTTTTATCGCATGTTCGGATTTTACGTCAAAAACCAATTACGGTTTACTTACACCACTGTTTTCCGCTCGTGGTAGATGGCACTGTAATCTGCAAATATCAAGTGTCCCAGGTTTTTCCATTAAGAACCGACGTATTTGATTCTAAATTTCATTTGCAATGTAAATGTAAATCTCTATGTTCTAATTGTTGATATTAACGTTCGAAATTTACTTTAGAGTTTAAAATTTGATTGTACAGTACATTATGATTAGCCGTTTCAGTGTCTTGGTTAGGAACTACGTTTAGCGAGATCCAGGGACGACGACTGTAATAGTTTTCTCATGCCATAGGGATGCTCGGTATCGGTGAGTCCCCTGGTCTCTCTCCACTACGATGCTTGATTTCGGTGAGCGCGTGAGTGTTTACACGATATATGCGTATCGATCGCAAGTGTGCCTGTCTCTTCATGGGCATTTTATCTTACTACAATGGTTCAAATGTTTCAAATGCCTCTGAGCACTATGGGACTTAACATCTGAGGTCATCAGTCCCCTAGAACCTAAAACTACTTAAACCCAACTAGCCTAAGGACATCACACACATCCATGCCCGAGGCAGGATTCGAACCTGCAACCGTAGCGGTCGCGCGGTTCCAGACTGAAGCGCCTAGAACCGCTCGGCCACTGCAGCCGGCTATTACAATGGTTGTTGTTTGTATTCAGCCGGTAGCTGCCTACCCGCCAGCACTAGAGTCAACGGCGTGTGGATAGAAACACACACGTAAATGTCACCTTAATGGGTTCGAGGGCGGCCACCGAAGTCCGATGGTTTGGGGACTCACCATAATCAACCACTTAGGGAATAGAAAACTACGTTACCCCAAGTAGCTTATCTTCCACAAATGTCAGTGTCTAACCATGTCATTTGTACTGTAAAAATCACAGTTCCAACGCTCAAGTATTGTTTGAACGTCAATATCAACCGTTAGAACACAAAGGTTTACATTTAAGTCGTAATGAAATGCAGAACCAAAGGTATCGGTAGGTACACTTAATAGTGCCATCTATCACGAATGGGAAACAATGCTTTGAGTAAACCGTAGGTATTTTCCGGCGGGGAATCCGAATATGTAACGAAAACGGGGATGTGTTTCCCATTTGAAACTGCAAATTTGACCCCGCCCACGCAGGAAGGGTGTTTGGGAGGTGGCCAGTTGTAGCACAGACAGAAGTCCCCTTTACTAATATTAACAATTCACCTAGGACATTTTTTTAATGCGTCGTGTCCTTTTCGGGACTTTAAGTTCCCTCCAGTTAAAACAAACATCCTGTATATGGCGTTATTTAGCGTGTTACTTACAGGTGTCTATTCTGTGGTATATGTGGTCGTGCTTCATTTTTTTGTGACGTGTTTAAGTACTTATTTCTTGTGGTGTTGTATTTTCTTACTATTACACACGAATTTTATACAATTTATCAGCAAAATACAAAGTTTCTGCCACCATGTCGCCTGTTATACCTTTGTGGTGTACATAAACAAAAAAAATAGAAAAGTTTTTGTTCATATTAGATGACAAGCTGTAGAATGTTTGGTAGATCTAAAGCTACCAGCATACACAACTAATAGCGTCATGTGTGGTAGGTGAACAAATATTATTTCCAAATTTAGTTCAAAAAATGGTTCAAAGAGCTCTGAGCACTATGGGACTTAGCTCCTGAGGTCATCAGTCCCCTAGAACTACTTAAACCTATCTAACCTAAGGCCATCACATACATACATGCCCGAGGCAGCATTCGAACCTGCGACCGTAGCGGTCGCGCGGTTCCAGACTGTGTGCCCAGAACCGCTCGGCCACTCCGGCCGGCCCAAATTTAGTATCCTAGAACAAAACTTCTAAGCAAACCGTAAATGAACAACATAAATTGCGTCACTCAGTCAAATACGTTTAAAATATACACTGTATGTAAACTAATGTAAAATATTTGGCGCCTAAGGATAGCTCTTTTTGCAAAATTCATGTAACGTAAACAAATGGTTCAAGTGGCTCTAAGCACTATGGGACTTAACATCTGAGGTCATCAGTCCCCTAGGCTTAGAACTACGTAAACCCTACTAACCTAAGGTCATCACACACATCCATGCCCGAGGCAGGATTCGAACCTGCGACAGTAGCAGCCGCGTGGTTCCGAACTGAAGCGCTTAGAACCTCTCGGCCACCACAGTCGGCTAACGTAAACAACAGGTCAACATGTAACAATGATTTTTCAGAAATGATATAAATAAAATCTCACTGAAGAAGCACATAAAGTGCTGAAACACGTCCGGGTAGCAATGAAATGAATAAAGGTGTCTTGCATAAGGCGGAATTTCTCCCAAGGTTTGCTTAGTTGTCATGCTACATTACAGTCCAAAAGATTTCCTTAGTAAGCACGGAACGTCCAGAATATGATTATGACAACTAAGGCTCATTAAGATGACAAGGTTAACATTTTTAACTGTTTGCCGGGTGCGACATATGAGCAAATTCGTTTATCTTTGAGAACCGGTTCACTGGTGACCGACCCTTTTTGGGATCCGTAATGGTTACTCGTTCATGATTCCTTTATATATCTAGACGTAAAACTCTCTACGCCTATTAAAAAAGCACAATGAAAAACGAGAAGCACTGTACCTAAGAACAAGAGTGTAAACCGGATCTGAGCTGGAGGTGAGGGGTGTAGCTCATTAGCTATGGTGAAATCGTTTTGACATCTCGCGACAAATGGTTCTCGTTAAATTTGATGCAAGTCAGTGCCTATTACATGGTCCGCCTTACTTCAAACTGATACTGAACTGATACGGTTGTCTGTGGAGTAAGGCGTAACGTGAATTCGGTTTGCGAAGATTTTTTTTCTTACTTGCAAGTATCAGCCTCCAAACCTTGCTAGCATCCAACCATATGGCAACGTATGACATACTGCGCGAGTTCGCCAACAGCGCCAACATCCCGATATAGCCCCCTGCGCTACTAATCTAATCCTCTTGGTAATTAGAATGCCAGGGAAAGACCAAAGAACAATTAACTGACTATATTCCCACGCGTGCTACTCAGCAGGATATAGGACGCTCAGCTATATAAATGTATGTCACGATGCACCTCCTACATGTATGTGACTGAATACTGGCATGTCTATCCCTATGGCTGTAATATCCAAATGTGGTTCTTATATGCCGTTCTCATGTTCTGTCTAGATGATGCTTATAGACCTGCCCGAATATTCTATTCCCTATCCGCAGCTTTGAAACAATTCTTACAGGACATACCCAAGAAAATTTAATTGCTTATTCGGATACATAGTCTTCAATATTGATTGAACTGGGAGTATCCCAAATTTGTACCAATAGCGGTTTATCACTTCTTATGCCGTTACCACTAGGATTTTTATAGCATACTACCTCTGTGTATCCCGTGTTACATTTTCGTACTGTTTACTCGTTTCACTACACAGCGGATATAAATTCGGTTTTATGTCCGAATCTGTCCTATATTAAATCTATGTAATTCGTACCAGGTTTCGATTTAAACTAATGTAGTTTGTCGGAACAATCTGTAGAATAACATTTCCAGTGTTGAGATGGCTGTATGGGTACGTTCTGAAAGCCAACATTTTTTAAGAAAGTTTTTTTTTTTCTACGGGAAGTCAACGACCGCGCTTTCCCCCCCTCCCGGCTTCGCCCCCTCCTTCGCCTGCTACACTTCTGTGCAGATATTTTTAAAATGTTTCTAATGGAAACTCGTTCTCTCGTGGCACATGATACTCCACTCCAAAAAGAAATTGCTATTTTAGAAACTGAAATTTGGGCTAAATATTGTAACTGCTTCATACTCAAGTGGAATCCAAAATTTTCCATATTAGAACTAAAATAATTGGGGCTTCATGGCAGATTAGAATTGTTTGGTAGATGGGGATCTTTGTATTTTGCCGGCAGAGGCTCTCCGACAGAGCTATCCAAGTAAGACTCACGGCCCGCTTTAATAGCTTTACTTCCGCCAAATATCATCGCAGTTGGCCGTGAAAGACACAGATCCTAGGTTAGAGTATCGGTCCGCACATACTTTTAATCTGTCAGGATGTTTCAAATTGATGCACATTGCGCTGCAGAGTGAAAATATATTCTTCAGCGATCGAAACTGAGATTACAGTGGATTCCCAGGTAATCCTACCGCTCTTTAATACCTTCGAAGGTTTACTAGTAGTGCCCAAGCAGCGGAAAAGTAAATATGGGCGAGGAAACTGTATTCATAAATTCTTTTACTTTCATTTTAGCATTTTATTTTTTAACGACTCTTGGAACAAATATATACAAATTTAAACATTGTCCTTGGTAATTATGATTTGTAGAAGCTTGTTTTCAAAACACTCTAACTAGCATGTCGGAAAGCGAGTTCCTGCTAAACGTAGTATGCTATTAAAAAAATGGAAAGAAATAAATCTGGGAGAAATACCGCCTTATGCAAGTCATAGTTTGACAGTTTAGTTACCACCCACACATGTTACAGCACATTATGTGCTATCATCAGAAGGAATTTTGTTTATTTTCTTTCTCACATGACACTTTCAGTTGTGTATGCTGGTAGGTGTAGAGAAACCACACATTCAATAGCTTTTCATGCTTTTTTCTTTTTCGATGTTGTGATCTTGCTTCCCCTGTTTGTGACATGTTAAAGCACGGATTTCCTTGCTGTTATCGTTTCTTGCTGTCACACACTCATTTCATACATATTACCAGCAAAGCACAAGAGAAATAACAAAACTATAAAACGGTGTCTTGGATAAGGCGGGATTCCTCTCCAGCTTTTCTTATCAAGAAAGTAAAGTAAAAAAAGCAACAAAGTCCAAAAGATGGTTATTCCTGTTCTAATTATAATGTATAATTACACAAAGTTATAACTTGCTGGACGTGCACTCTGAACAGTGTACATAAAGAACTACAGTCGAGATTTCGAGAACAGTTACGGGTACGCGCAATGAATGAAACTATTACTCGGGGTAGGACGAAGAATGGTGCAGCTGAAATAAGAAGAGAGACAACCCGATGACGAAGGAAGTCGGCCACCCCTTTGGACCCTTTCTTTCGCGAACCACCCTTCTCTACCGAGCGCTAGTCAATGTGGAGGAACCAACGGTCTGACCTGACCGGCTGCGGTAAACGTTCAGGCCAGCTAAAAGCGTTCATGTTATGATTGGCCGAGCTTGCTGCCAGCAACATCTACATGTTCGTCAGTGAAAGAAGGTTGAGTAACGCAAGACAAAATGGGATAAGCCTTCTACCAATAAAAAATAAACAAGTAAATAAGTTTTATTACATTGTATTAAACCGAGGACCTAGAAAAGACGTAGAGGCTTCGTCCCGCCGTAGCCCTCAGTGGTTCACAACCGCACAGCAGTCTACCCACCCCACCGCCGCCCCATACCGAAACCAGAGTTATTGTGAGGTACGGCTCCCAGCGGGGCCCCCATCTCCCTCCGTCCCCCTTTCCCTCCTCCCCGAGGAACATCTCTTGCAGACGAGTGTACCCCAAATGTTTGCGTGGTAGAATAATTATGGTGTTCGCGTACGTGGAAACGGTGGTTGCGCAGCAGTCGCCGAATCGCGGACACTGTCTGATGCGGAATAAAGGGAACCAGCCCGCATTCGCCGAGGTAGATGGAAAACCGCCTTAAAAACCATCTACAAACTGGCTGGTACACCGGACCTCGACACTAATCCGCCGGGCGGATTCGTGCTGGGGACCGGCACGCCTTCCCTTTCGGGAAGCAGCGCGTTAGACCGCGTGGCTAACCGAGCGGGCGTCGAAATATATACGTAAATATGGCTCTCGCGCGAGACGTCGTCGTGAAGTTTCCACATTTCCTCGGCGCAACTGACTGACTTCTTCAGGTGCGGCGAACACGCTGCTGAGTGGCTGTGATCGAAGCCTCCTACTTATGGCAGTTCAAATGGCTCTGAGCACTATGGGACTTAACATCTTAGGTCATCAGTCCCCTAGAACTTAGAACTACCTAAACCTAACTAACCTAAGCACATCACACACATCCATGCCCGAGGAAGGATTCGAACCTGCGACCGTAGCAGTCACGCGGCTCCGGACTGAAGCGCCTAGAGCCGCACGGCCACCGCGGCCGGCACCTATGGCAGTCTGAGAAGAAACTGTGCAGGAGTGAACGTGCCGAATTCGGTGACCAATAGCGCAGATGTGCTGATCGGTTGCGACAAACACAGCTACGCCACCTGTTGGAAGAGGAACCTACATCTTCGACGCACGCATAAAGACTGTCAATCAAATGCTTCAAATGGCCCTGAGCACTATGGGACTTAACATCTGAGATCAGCAGTCCCCTAGAACTTAGAACTACTTAAGGGGCTCCGGAACGCCCTATACTTGCAATGTTAAAATAACGCTTATAAATTACATCTTTCCGCACAAAGTATTTGAGGTAGGAAGTTGAACGTTTTACAGATTATTTATTGGAATATGGGCTACAGCTTAATACAGGGATTTTACAAAATTTTAGTTCAGTTATTAAAGATGATTTTTTTTCAATTGTAATGAAAATTCACAACATTTTTTTGCAATTTTTTATTTATATATTCAAAAATATACAGTTTTTTGGAAAAAGGCTGTATTAAATTATGCAGAAGGTACTGTGTAACATTTACTGAAAGTTTGAAACAAATATGTTTGGAAGGTCCTTAGAAAACATGTAATTAGTATGAGAAAATAAAAGTTTTGGGAATCGAGCGACAAAGATTGGATTAACTTTTTAGTGCATTCTAGGTCCATAGGATGGATTATCTTCATCCTCTGCAAACTCCTCCTCCAGCTTCCTCTTGTTCCTCCTCCTGTTTACTCTTGCTTGTATTTCTAGACTCTTTACGGCCCTGTGTGCAGCCCGAAGGCGTTCCTTGTCTAAAGCAAGCATCGCTCGTACCATGTTAGAACCTATCTTCATTCCCATATTTCTAAATACCTTGCACCTTACAATGTTGCCATCATTGAAAGTCGCAACAGCATCATACACGCCAAAGTGAAGTGTTTCTATTCCAACAAATACAGTCTTGGGGATTCTCGACCATATAACACTATTTACACTTTCATTGGGGTTTTGAGTTTTTCCGTGAATACACTTTTACAACAGTTCAGGTGCTGCTAAGTCTCTGAAAATAGGTTTTATCACCTCCATTATTGCATGAGGCAGACTATGCTTATGAGTGTACACTTCACCACTTAGCAATTCTTTGTTATATTTACACCAACTGTCTTCTTCTTTGGGACACAAGCTATGTTGGGGATTTTCATCGGTTGAAGAAGTATGAAAAAAAAGAGCCCAAACAGCCTTCTTCATTTCGTCGACACTTTGTGTATTTTGCCTAATAGCCATTCCATAATAGTTCTGTATTTTGTCAATTACACTGTCAGTTAACCTTCCCTTCCCATACAACCCTTTACCATCACTGAGTTTTTGTTTTTTGTGCGAAGCTTTCAGTCGCCGAAGTCTTGTTCCCATTCGCTTCTGTACGTGTCCAATACACTCAAATTTCTGCACTACAACATCATCACCATAGGGCTACAGTCCTTGAACATGTTTGAAACTTATAGAATCACCGTCACCAAGGCAATTAACATATCGCACAGCGCCACAGTGGGTCACGCCCATGTAGAACACATTTCAAAAAAAATTTAAAAATAGTTGTAGTCTTCGGAATTGAATAAATTATATATCTATTAAAAGGTAATAGTCTGCAGATTCAGAAAACGCAAAAAAGTAAAAATTGAACTTTTCATGATTTTGAGCCTTTCCGGAGCCTCTTAAACCTAACTAACGTAAGGACATTACACACATCCATGCCCGAGACAGGATTCGAAGCTGCGACCGTAGCGATCGCGCGGTTCCAGACTGTGGCGCCTAGAACCGCTCGGCCACCCCGGCCGGTAGCCGCCTATCAATAACGTGATCGCGCTGGCGTGTGCCTATCCTCGCCGTTGTTCTCCGATTATCTATGTCGCCAACGCAGCGTCATCCCTTGTACGACCAACATTTCTTCTTCAAGCCGCTGTAGTTTTAACATGACCAACGCTGGACCCCATGCAGTGCTGAGTTGGTATCCTGTGTTCCTGTTAAGCAGATTACGAGTAGTTGAGGTGCCAATTTCCACTGTTTCTTTAATAACGCTGCCCCAGTACGAAAACGTCGACGAGAGAATTTTGGTGTTCTTGTTTTCCATACTGTATCCTGTACTCAGACAACGCTCGGTTATTGCAGATTTCTCTGGCTGGTCCAAAGGTGTGTGTGTGTGATCCAGAGAAAGGAAGCACGTTTCTGGACAGATTCACAGTAAATACTAGAACGTTACGGAAATACTCATCAAACTCCTTTAGAACACGCCACAAGAGACGTGGTACGAATGACGTTCAGTGTTGCATTCCTGAGAGCGTGCGACCCAATAAGAGTCAGACGATAAAGTATTTTCCCCCACACAGATCTCGGAAAACGAGCATAATGATACAATAAGGGACATGCGAGCTCTTAGTAAGCCGAAAGGACGAGGAAACAGGGTTCGGCGGGGGAAGGTGGAGAAATTAAGTTATGGTGGTGCATGATGTATCCCCCATGAATAAGACAAATCTAGGCTGGCCACCATCAGGACAGTGTCATCTGCACGAGATGCAATGTCGTAGGACCGAACTTACTGGACAGAACTGTCCCGTGGGCCCCAGCGTGGGGCAACTCTCTGCCGTCAAGACAGTTTCTGTTTACAAAAGCAACAGGTGATCTGAGACCTCAAAGTTGAGTGCATTCCGTTTCAGACTCCGGAAAATCGACAAGTCAAAATCAGGACCTCTACGTCCATGACCAGTGACGCTCACAAATGTAGCACGCCGCCCGCGTAATACACCACGAAGATGACGTGCTACGGACGCGAAATTTAACCGACAGGAAGCAGATGCTGTGATATGCAAATGATTAGCTTTTCAGACCATTCACATAAGGTTGGCGCCGGTGGCGACACCTACAACGTGCAGACACGAAGAAAGTTTCCAACCGATCTCTCATACACAAACAGCAGTTGACCGGCGTTGCCTGGTGAAACGTTGTTGTGATGCCTCGTGTAACGACGAGAAAAGCGTACCATCACGTTTCCGATTTTGATAAAGGTCGGATTGTAGCCTATCGCGATTGCGGTTTAACGTATCGCGACATTGCTGCTGGCGTTGGTCGAGATCCAATGACTATTAGCAGAATATGGAATCGGTGGGATCAGGAGGGTAATACGGAACGCCGTGTTGGATCCCAACGGCCTCTTATCACTAGCAGTCTAGAAGACAGGCATCTTATCCGCATGGCTGTAACGGATCGTGCAGCCACGTCTCCATCCCTGAGTCAACAGATGGGGACGTTTGCAAGGCAACAACCATCTGCACGAACAGTTCGACGACGTTTGCAGCAGCATGGACTATCAGCTCGGAGACCATGGCTGCGGTTACCCTTGACGCTGCATCACAGACAGAAGCGCCTGCGATGGTGTCCTCAACGACGAACCTGGGTGCACAAATGGCAAAACGTCATTTTTTCGGATGAATCCAGGTTCTGTTTACAGCATCATGATGGTCGCATCCGTGTTTGCGACATCGCGGTGAACTCACAATGGAAGCGTGTACGTCATCGCCATACTGGTGTATCACCAGGCGTGATGGTATGGGGTGCCATTGGTTACACGTCTCGGTCACCTCTTGTTCGCATTGACGTCACTTGGAACAGTGGAAGTTACATTTCAGATGTGTTGCGACCCGTGGCTCTACCCTTCATTCGATCTCTGCAAATCCCTACATTTCAGCAGAATAATGCACGACCGCATGTTGCAGGTCCTATACAGGCCTTTCTGGATACAGAAAATGTTCGACTGCTTCCCTGGCCAGCGCATTCTCCAGATCTCGTCTGGTCAATGGTGGCTGAGCAACTGGCTTGTCACAATACGCCAGTCACTACTCTTGATGAACTATGGTATCGTGTTGAAGCTGCATGGCCAGCTGTACTTGTACACGCCATCCAAGCTCTGTTTGACTCAATGCCCAGGCGCATCAAGGCCGTTATTACGGCCAGAGGTGGTTGTTGTGGGTCCTGATTTCTCAGTATCTACGCACCCAGATTGCGTGATAATGTAATCAAATGTCAGTTCTAGTATAATATATTTGTCCAATGAATACCCGTTTACCATCTGCATTTCTTTTTGGTGTAGCAATTTTAATGGCCAGTAGTGTACATTTTCGTTACGCCAAAGATCAAAGTGGAGCCCAGAAATCTTCGTTAGACACTCATAGACAACTTCGAACATGCCAGAAGCAAATGACACCTCTAGAACTTTCCGTAGCAAGTGCTGGAAAATGGTGTGACTTGTTCCACGCCTCTGAGGACTGACACACCACCCGCGTACGTGGGAGCGCGGCGAGGGGCGGGAGAATCCTTTCAGCCGTGGTAAATCGGATTACAAGGAGGGAGGCGGGCCGGAAAAGCGTGGCGGGAGGCCTGGTCGTTGACGGGCCTCGGAAGGGATTCTGCGCGTAAGGAGTGTGGTGGGGGCGCGACGCACCGGATGAACAGGTAGTGGCTGCGGGCGGCAGGTAGTGGCTCGGGCAGGAAGCGGACAGCGCGGCCGCCAGCTGTCTGCGGTCTCGCGCCTCTGCCGGACCGGCTACCTGTTGTGGACACCCTTCTAGTACGACCCGGCGGCGAGGAGACAGGGGTGAACACGAGAAATCAGTCAGCTCATTTCGTTGCAATACGCTATACATCGCAAAGGCCGAGAATGTTCCGTTGCTACTTGACAGAACATTTTGTTGTTGTTGTTGTTGTTGTTGTTGTGGTCTTCAGTCCTGAGACTGGTATGATACAGCTCTCCATGCTACACTATCCTGTGCAAGCTTCTTCATCTCCCAGTATCTACTGCAACCTACATACTTCTGAATCTGCTTAGTGTACTCATCTCTTGGTCTCCCTCTAAGATTTTTACCCTCCACGCTCCCCTCCAGTACTAAATTGGTGATCCCTTGATGCCTCAGAACATGTCCTACCAACCGATCCCTTCTTCTAGTCAAGTTGTGCCACAAACTCCTCTTCTCCCCAATTCTATTCAATACCTCCTCATTACTTACGTGATCTACCCATCTAATCCTCAGCGTTCTTCTATAGCACCACATTTCGAAAGCTTATATTCTCTCCTTGTCTAAACTATTTATCGTCCACGTTTCACTTCCATACATGGCTACACTCCATACAAATACTTTCAGAAACGACTTCCTGACACTTAAATCAATACTCGATGTTAACAAATTTCTGTTCTTCAGAAACGCTTTCGTTGCCATTGCCAGTCTACATTTTATATCCTCTCTACTTCGACCATCATCAGTTATTTTGCTCCCCAAATAGCAAAACTCCTTTTCTACTAAAAGTGTCTCATTTCCTAATCTAATTCCCTCAGCATCACCGGACTTAATTCGACTACATTCCATTATCCTTGTTTTGCTTTTGTTGATGTTCATCTTATACCCTCCTATCAAGACACTAACATGATAGTAATATTAAATAATACAATTCGACTCTCGAAAATAAGAAAGCAGCAACTGGCAACCGTTAATAAGGCTATTTATTTATCCAAATAGTCCCGTTACCCATTTCCAATCGACAGGTTCATCTTCATACAGTTGTTCACGTTCAGATTACATTTGCTGTCGTTTACGTGAAGTGACAACTTACGGCGAAAGCACCTTCGGCTAGTGGTGCCCTACAGGAACAAAAAACGATGTCAGAAACGGCCTATGTAATTGTAATTGCACCCAAAAGAGAATGAAAACATTGTAAACATATCTTTAAGGTATCTTCAAGTTAGAGTTGTTGTAGACTTAGATGAAATACGTCGAAATTCCCGCAAAATTATGTTGCACAGTAGACAGCTTGTGTTCTCGAAATAAAAAAAAAAATACTGAGTGGTCAGAAACAGTATCAAAAACTTGTAAGTTGTTGCAGGGTATGTTTTACTAAAAAATAACTGTTGAGGAAAAGTGGATGCGTTACACCGTTTCCGAGTTATTTATTATTTATTCGAATAACCCTTTCGGAGGGTACGATAAATCAACTTTTATTTTGCTTCTTTGTATTTAATTTTCGTTGCTCCCATCCGTCGAGAGCGCTGCTCCTTTTCTTCCTGGGTCTACTTTCTTCCTTTTGCAGACCTCTCTTTTCCCTGAAATCCTTCCTTTTGTGTGGCTACTGTAAAAAATTCTGTTGTGTATTGTGTCCATTCTGATTCCTGTGTTTTTCATATCTTTGTCAAGTTCGGAGGACCATGTGGATTCGGTTTTGTAGCTGCTTACTAACTGAAGATCTGCTTGGTTAGTTTGTTACTATCCATTCGGTATATGAGGCCCAAAACTGTCTTCTTTTTCCTAATTACATCAGTTAGCTTTTCTATTTTCAAATAGGCTCTTTGTTTGACCTTAATTTGTAGTCAACACTATTATTACTTCTGGGTCCCAGTATTTTCCTTACACTGGACTCGAATTCGGGAGGACGACGGTTCAATCCCGAGTCCGGCCATCCTGATTTAGGTTTTCCGTGATTTCCCTAAATCGCTCCAGGCAAATGCCGGGATGGTTCCTTTCAAAGGGCACGGCCGACTTCCTTCCCGTCCTTCCCTAATCCGATGAGACCGATGACCTCGCTGTCTGGTCTCCATCCCCAAAACAACCCAACCCAACCTAGTATTTTCCTTAGAATTCTTCTTTTAACTTTTTCCAGTTTTTCAAGATCCCTAAATTCTGTTATTTTAAGTCTTTCTGCTGCAAACAGTGTTTCAGGCCTTACCACTGTGTGATACTGTCTAAATTTTCTGTTCCAGGACAAAGCTTTTTTGTTATTCATGTTTTTTGTCATTTAGAATGCCCTTTCCATTTTATGTACCCTATTTTCTATGGCTATCATTTCTTTTGTGTTGCTTGTTGTCTATTCTCCTAGGTGTTTAAAACAGTTTGTTTTAGTTAATGTGTTGTTATAAATTTTAAGGTTTGGTGGTGCATACTGATATTTGTCATGAAATGTGGTTTTTTCCAATGATATTTTTAGTTCTATTTTGTTTGCTTGTTTCTGTAGTTCGCTGATTTGCTCTTTGACACTATCCAGTGGATGTGTAGTTAATGTCATATCATCTGCAGGAACTAGACAATCTATGGTGATTTTGTCTGGGTTTCTTCCTAGCTGAACACCCTTACTATTGATGGATTTTCTCCATTCTCTCACTACTTTCTCTAATGCACAATTACAAGTAGGGGTGATAAACCATCTTCCTGTTTTATTTCTGATTTTATTTCAAAGGATTACGACAGTTTCGCCATAAATTTTACTTTTGTTGTTGTGTTTGTTGAAGTCCCTGTGATTATTTCTGTTGTTTCATTGTCGAGCCCGAATTCCTTTACAACACTGATCACTGCATTTCTGTCAATTATTTCAAGTTTCTGATTTTCCTCATTTCTATTACGTCCATTAGACTTAGTGTTTGCTCTGCTGAAAACCTTATCTTGCTGCATTCTGCTTGATACTCTCCTAGTTGTGGGTCTAGAATCCCTTTAGTTCTCTTTAAAAGCGCCACGAACAACACCAACAACACCTTATATGACATTGGTAGGATGGATGTACCTCTGTAATTGCTAGGATCAGTTTTTTTCCTTTTTATACAGGGTGGTCAATTGATAGCTACCGGGCCAAATATCTCACGAAATAAGCATCAACGAAAAAACTACAAAGAACGGAAGTCGCCTATCTTGAAGGGGGAAACCAGATGGCGATATGGTTGGCCCGCTAGATGGCGCTGCCATAGGTCAAACGGACATCAACTGCGTTATTTTTTTAATAGGAACCCCCATTTTTTATTAAATATTCGTGTAGTACGTAAAGAAATATGAATGTTTTAGTTGGACCACTTTTTCCCCTTTGTGATAGATGGTGCTGTAATAGTCACAAACGTATATGTACGTGGTATCACATAACATTCCGCCAGTGCGGACGGTATTTGCTTCGTGATACATTACCCGTGTTAAAAATGGACCGTTTACCAATTGCGGAAAAGGTCGATATCGTGTTGATGTATGGCTATTGTGATCAAAATGCCCAATGGGCATGTGCTATGTGTGCTGCTCGGTATCCTGGACGACATCATCCAAGTGTCCGGACCGTTCGCCGGATAGTTACGTTATTTAAGGAACCAGGAAGTGTTCAGCCACATGTGAAACGTCAACCACGACCTGCAACAAATGATGATGCTCAAGTAGGTGTTTTAGCTGCTGTCGTGGCTAATCCGCACATCAGTAGCAGACAAATTGCGCGACAATCGGGAATCTCAAAAACGTCGGTGTTGAGAATGCTACATCAACATCGACTGCACCCGTACCATATTTCTATGCACCAGGAATTGCATGGCGACGACTTTGAACGTCGTGTACAGTTCTGCCACTGGGCACAAGAGAAATTACGGGACGATGACAGATTTTTCGCACGCGTTCTATTTAGCGACGAAACATCATTCACCAATAGCGGTAACGTAGCCGGCATAACTATTCGGCAACGGAAAACCCACGATGGCTGCGACAAGTGGAACATCAGCGACCTTGGCGGGTTAATGTATGGTGCGGCATTATGGGAGGAAGGATAATTGGCCCCCATTTTATCGATGGCAATCTAAATGTTGCAATGTATGCTGATTTCCTACGTAATGTTCTACCGATGTTACTACAAGATGTTTCACTGAATGACAGAATGGCGATGTACTTCCAACATGATGGATGTCCGGCACATAGCTCGCGGTGCAGTTGAAGCGGTATTGAATAGCATATTTCATGACCGGCGGAATGGTCGTCGAAGCACCATACCACGGCCCGCATGGTCACTGGATCTGACGTCCCCAGACTTCTTTCTGTGGGGAAAATTGAAGGATATTTGCTATCGTGATAACATTTTTCCTGTTCTTACCATTTTTTATTTGCTTTCCAGATATTCCAAGCTCTTTCATCATCATCATCTGTTTATTGCTATATTAGCAGATCCTTTGCCTCTCTATTTTCTGCGATCCATTGCTTCCTTCCTAAGGCTGCTGTACATTGTACCGTCCATCACGCCATCCAGTATCTGAAATCTCTTCCTTCCTCGCTTCCTTTTCCCTTCTACATAACGTACTAAAACCGTTTTTATCAGTCCGTCATTCTTTCTTAATATGTACCCAATCCAATTTCCTTTTCTTCATTTTATTGCGTCTAGTAACTGTCTTTTTTCTCTTCTCAGCACCTCTCCATTTTTTACTCTGTCCATCCAACTTATTCTTTCCATCCTCCGCCATGTCCACATCTCAAAAGCCTCCAGCCTATCTCTGTCTCTCTTTCTCAAAGTCCATGTTTCAGCGCCATACAGAAGAACACTCCATACACAACATTTTATGAGTGTTTCCCTCAGTTCTCTGTCCAGACTGCTGCAGAAAATTCTCCTTTTCTAAAAAAAATGCCTCTTTTGTTATTGCTATCGTTGTTTTAATTTCTGTGTTTCACTTTCAGTCGGTGTCGATCCTGCTTCCAAGATACTTAAAATGTTGCACCTTTCCAATATTTCTCCATTCAGCATACTTTTTATTTCTGTATTTCCTCCTAGTGCCAATACTTTTGTCTTCTTCGTGTTAATTTTTATTCCATAATTTTTTTTTCCGGTAGCTTCGATGGTGTCCACTAAATACTGTAATTCTTTTTCCTCTGTGGCTATAAGGACCATGTCATCAGCAAACCTCAGACACCCTTCTCTTCTTCCTTCAGTTTCTACTCTTTGTCATCTAATGAAGCATTTTTGTATGGTTTATGAAATTCCGATGCTGCTGGAGTAGTCTCTGATGTCCCGTTCCTTTTATGACACTGTAAGATCTCTTAATGATATATACGTACGAACATACGTAAACATTTACTTGAAGCTGACTAAGTAGGCAAATTTGATCAGTAGTATTGAACTAAATATTTTGTTTCAAATATAATGACAGCTGTAGCAGAATTTTACAAATCTGCCTTCTGTGAAAGTGTTTTTCGATCACAAAGCACTTGTCTAGGCCTCTAGGCCTGAAGTTATTTCATAATTTGTGTTTACGTCTTAAGTTTATAGGATGCCATTCTGTGGTAAATTGTAAACTGGCAGATACCATATTTTATCGTTTTAACTCCCCACATGGCTGTATATTTATTCCTAGGGTAGAATATAAACTGTCAGTTGTACAGTTTCTTTGCGTCACAGACAACCTTGTTAATTTTTTACACATTTTTGAAATAGTCATGAAATTTATTGTCCTTTATTCCGGTGTAAGCTACACGAGAAACTGTTACTTTCTTTCTTTTCTTTTCTTTTTTTTTTTTTTTTTTTTTTTTGTAAGAAATTTGTATTCCATCCTACTAGCTTTTTGCAGTGTTGTGTAGATGTAAACCTGATTGGAAATGCTACATAACAATATTGCAGAGTACGAATAAAAAAATAAAAAGATCTGTCAAAATATAGCAAAATGTTATGGTAATTCGAGCTGTGGAGTCCAATTTTGAAATGATATTTTGCCAATAACTGCTTCCTTATTTGCATCCTTTATTTGGGTGGGATATGATAAAACAATTGCTCTAAGTACAACTTCGTATGTCCTCTCAGCAACATGCCGCAGGGCTGCACATGGTCACGTGATGCCCCACCACGCACGAAATTCCACCAGAAATGCGACTAAAAGCGTATGAGCAGAGCAAGCACCAAGCACGGGCTGCCTACGTCATCGTAGCTGCTCATGCACAGTACAGCCTGTTGGCTGGCGCTGTCTGGTAACTGCTCAAACGAACCTAGTATCACCTGATGCTTTGTCCGACAGGAAGTAACTGGAAGGATGGGGGGAGGGGAAGAGGGGATCGGAAGGAGGGTGGATGGGGAGGCTGCTTCTTCCAGCGTCCTCCGCCGGTGTTGTTGTGTACTAACTCACTCAGTGTCTGCACAGTAGAGCGAGCACTTTGCTGCTTCCACTGACCTAGTAGGGAAGGTGTGTGTTTGGGAGCAAAACAGAGAGTGAGTTTGGTAACAAAGGGGCTTTGTTCGGGGATAATGTAGCAGGCGACCGTGGAGCTGCCTAATGACTGTGGCCCTGGACTCCTTCAGTCACTGTCCGGTGCTCAGCGCATGTGCGGCCCCGACCCTGTCATCAAGTGCTACTCTACGGACAGCGTGCGCGAAGAAGCGAGTGTGTACAATCGGAAAGTTGTTTTTTCGTCATATATAGGTTTAGCGCGATCTGTAATTACAAACAGTGAGTGTTTTATGTCGACGGCATTTCTTGCGCGATCGGGAATTAGCGACTTATTTGCGCATTTAATTACTTCTATTCGATGTATGTTACAAGACCTGCAGCTCGCAAAATTAAATAAACAGCAAAGAATGATGAGATTTTTCCACCAAATAAAGAGACCCGAACCCTGCAAATTGAACTTTATAAATAAACAATACATTATTATTATTTATTGTTATGTCCTCTCTAATGTAATTGAATTTCCTATCATGAGATCCCTCAAGCCCACCAGCTCAGCGGTTTTCCCCGCCAGTTTTGTTCTGGGAGGAGTAGGGAAGGATTGGAGGTGGGAATCCCCTGGTGGTGACACTGTACACTAGCTCAGTCAGTTCCTACACGTCAAGGTGAGCACACACGCGAAAATTTTCCAACAAGACAACACCTCCAGTCTGCAGCGGTGTAATTACATAATTAGGACATGTAGCTGTTGGACAGGGTAATATTTGCACCTTCCACACCAACAGCTCTGCACAGACTGAGTGATTTTCCAGTCAATATTTTGTAGCCAGAAGGAAGAAGTGCTGTGAGGGTAGGGGGAGGGTTGAGGGATTTCCCAGGAGGTGGAGGGTAATTAATTGATCAGTTCAATTTATAAGTCAATTAATTTGATATCTAAAGTGTGCCTACATCGGCGAGGGCTAGGGTGAAGGTTGGGGATTTACTAGCATGTTGGGAAAGAGAAGGGGAGAGTGGATTTCTCAGATGGAAGGATTATCACCTTGAGGTCATAAATTAACCCACAGGAGATCATAAATCAATTTTCATAACAATATGTTAAGGGGAGGGGGAGGTGTTACAAATAAATCAAGTTTGGCCCTGAACGTATGCTTGCGCTTGAAAGTATGCAACCCGCAATGTGTTGTAGAATGAACATTACCCTACTGCTCACAGGAAGCGTTAAATCGCAAAAAATAGTGTGCACTGACACAAAGAGTGGACCTTTCTTCAACGGGAAGGCACCAGGAAAAGGAAGAAGAAGAAGAGGAGAAAAAGAAGAAGAAGAATAGGTTCTGAGTGTAGGGTGATGTATCCTTTGTTCATGTGTTTAAAGACAAGTTGAAGCAGGCCATCCATCTTCAGCATGATGCTGTCCCTCGTCCGACAATGTAGCATTAGGACATCTCCAGACCAGTAGCTGTAGGACACTGAAAATTCCAGTCACACTACGCATACATTCGTGGCGATGCATCAGCCTCAGTGGGCAGGTATACACATGCGCGCAGCTGATGCATCTCACGTGTCCCGTTAGGATCCCTAGGAACGATGCACCCTGAGCTATTCTGGGAAGCATTGGAACAGATTTCTATGGCACTGCACCGGCAGCCCTGCGTCATCGCACCAGCAACGGTGCCTAAGTGAACACGTATTTCGACAGTCTTGCAGGACCCAAACAGGCACATGTGCATGGCTCGGCAGCTGACGACCACGTCGTCACTTCGTGGGGCTGCTGGTATTCCATCGATTTCCCCGACCAATAGGATGCTGAAAATTAAAAAAAAACTGCCCCAAGAGAAATTTGTTAACATCGAGTATAGATTTAAGTGTCAGGAAGTCGTTTCTGAAAGTATTTGTATGGAGCGTAGCCATGTACGGAAGTGAAACGTGGACGATAAATAGTTTGGACAAGAAGAGAATAGAAGCTTTCGAAATGTGGTGCTACAGAAGAATGCTGAAGATTAGATGGGTAGATCACATAACAAATGAGGAGGTATTGAATAGAATTGGGGAGAAGAGGATTTTGTGGCACAACTTGACTAGAAAAAGGGATCGGTTGGTGGGGCATATTCTGCGGCATCAAGCGATCACCAATTTAGCATTGGAGGGCAGCGTGGAGTGTAAAAATCGTAGAGGGAGAGCAGGAGATGAATACACTAAGCAGATTCAGAAGGATGTTGGTTGCAGTAGGTACTGGGAGATGAAGAAGCTTGCAAAGTATAGGGTAGCATGGAGAGCTGCATCAAACCAGTCTCAGGACTGAAGACCATAACAACAACAACCCCTTACTTGTGAAGAATATCGATTTAATTAAATGCATACATTTTTATGTCAATGTGGTGTTAGCAGTACAATAGTTAAGTGGAGAGTGTGCGTGCGTGAGTGGGCGACATGGAGCAGAACAGCAGGTTAAGTACAGATCACTAGGTTAATTTGCATAATTTTTATGTAAAACGGTGTACAATAGTTTAAGGGGGTGGGTGACAAAGAAGAATGCACCAGAAATGGCGTTCAAAAGCATGTGAAATTCGGAAAGTGTTCCAGAAAATGGTGGGAGGACATAACTAATATAACTTAATTTAGTAACAAATGTGGTGCTATAGTTTAAGGAAATGGCGGTGACATGGAAAACCACTTAACAGAACAATAGATTAAGTGCCAACAAAGGGCCGAACATTAAGAAAAGACACCCAGAGTACAGTGCCAAACATTAGGTTATGCAACATGTTTGCCCGATGTAATTATTTCTTACAAAACTTAGATGTTTCCCAACAGCAACTAATGATTAGCAAGAGAAATCCAGCCCTCACAAACTGAATTTTTTATAAATAAACAATACACCCTTGAATTGCCTGTTGTGAGATCCTTCCTCTCCACCAGAGAGTCACCGCCTTGAATCCCCCTAAATTGTTTAAATAAGCAATATTCCACACATTTTATAAATTGTTTGAACAATGTTCCACACACAGCAGTCGCTTTCTGGACAAATTCTGTAACTAAATATGTATCAAATATATTCGATACACTGTCAATAATATTCTATACATTGTCTAAAGTGTTTAAACAATATTCCACACACTGCAATTGAATTCCCTCCAAATGCCCAATCAACTGAGGCGTTTTCCTGTCAGTTTCCAGGAGGTAGGGTGGGAGGGGAGATGGTTTACCAGAAGGGGGAGGTTAATTAACTGATCAATTTAATTAAGTAGTCAATGAACTTGATAAGAGGCTATTCCAATAACTCAGACCTGAAAGTGTACCTGTAGCTACGAGGGGGGAGGTTTCATGAGGGGTGGGTGGGAGGGGAGGGTGTGGGGGAACACTAGGTTAAGTGCCTTTCAATCAAAAGGAAGGTTCAGATGGCTCTAAGCACTATGGGACTTAACATCTGAGGTCATCAGTCCCCTAGCCTTAGAACTACTTAAACCTAAGTAATCTAAGGACAGCACACACATCCATGCCCGAGGCAGGATTCGAACCTGCGACCATAGTGGTCGCGTGGTTCCGGACTGAAGCGCCTAGAACCGCTCGGCATAGCGGCCGGCAAAAGGAAGGATCCTTTTAGCAGAACAATTGGTTAAGAGCCTCTCGATCAAAGTAAAACAATAGGTTCGCCCTAAGTGCATACCTGCCCCTGATGTAGGCAACGTGCACTGAGAAAGTGTACTAGAACGGACTACTGCCATCTGCACCAGCTATGGGGGGCCAAAATATATGAAGGTGGCTTGTAAATAAGTCAAAACCGGCTAATAAAGAAATATTATTGCGAACTTAAATATAGCATCTGGCCGCTGTTGTCAAAATTTATGAACAAATGGAATTAACTTAGTGAATGAAAACAAACAAAAAAATGGGAGTTGGGTGCTCGTTTATTTGAACATGCGGGTTCAATTCCCGCAAAATTTTACTTTCGTCGTATCTGAGTTATTCTAACCTGTGCATCGCCAGTTTTCCCCGTTTTGACCTTGGTGGATGCGCATTCGACAATCTGAAAGGGCACTAGCGGGGATGGTACTTCACCAAAACAACGTCATTTACAAGGAATTAAGGTGGTCAGGAGATCCTTGAGATTTTGGAGGGTTCATTCGTGGGCTTGTTCGATGTGACATGCTGGTATATTCTGAGGTTGTCCTGGTGAGAATTGTTGAATGAGAACCCTCACCGTCGAGGCAGGAGGCTGTGGGTGAAAGTTCTTCGCCATGGTGAGGTTCTTCAGCCTCTGAACAATCAAGAAAGGCCAAGCTCTCGTCACTTTCGGCATAGCTAATTTCTGACACACCGCCATCAGAATCTGTACAAAAAAAAAAAAAAAAAATCAGATCGACGTTTTCTGGGAAGTTTTTTTCTTCAAGTTGTCAACCTTAGCTGTGTCACCCTTCTTCACTGTACATGGCCATTTCTTTTTATTGGCCCTTTCGGCCACAACTCTCCCTTTGCTGGGACTGCCTTTTAGAACAGTAGCAAATCTTCTTTTCGGCCATGGCTAGATTGCTGTTGTGGCGAAAGGGCGAATTCCTTCTATGGTGGTGTGCATTTTTTAAATTTTTTACAGTAATCATTGCTTTTTTATGAACGGTAATGGAGGGTTCAGTTGGCATAAAGTGTGGGGCGAGTTGTCATAGGTACGCCAACGGACCCCATATCTGACTATGCCAGCTAGCCTCTCGACGATATCAAAAACAGAATGGATACTACACAATCTCAAACATCAGAAACAAAAGATTATGACAAAAGCATGCAACGAAGGTTTACCCCTCTTTCGAAAACCGCCATCAAAAGGGCCTCAATTAAGTCTACGGGTTCATCAGACAAAAAGATTAACGACGAAAAAATTTAGTCAGCAGTCACGAAAACGAAGGAACTGCGGTCATTCCTTCGTCATGCTTCCAGGCAGACTCAAGTGGATGGTGGAAATTTTCCTGTTTGCAGCACGTCTTTACAAGACAATAACTGTTACATAACAGCTGCTGCGGGAGATGGCCAACCAGACGAACGTGGGATTAATCGCTTTATAAAAATATGGAAGATGACTGCAACGACATCTTTGGTTTCTGGAGTTCAATACCGTACTGCAACTGCCTGTTTCCTCGTGTAAGTTTAAGATCTCACAGTGTTGCGCCGCAGTGCCTGACGAAAGAGTGGCAGGAAGAAGAATAAAGGAAAACAATGTGACAGCGGTCGGCACCGTGCCTCGCGCGGCTGGTGGGCAGTTGAGTCACGTACAGCCGAGGTGAAAGTGACATGTGCCGCGCCGGGACAGATGGCACCGTTTCCAATATCTGCCTGACTGCACAATGAAGTGCGAAAGCCAGTCACAGAACGTAGCGACTGTCAGGGTCTCTGCCGTTAGATTTACACTCTAAGACAATATACAGGGTGTTACAAAAAGGTACGGCCAAACTTTCAGAAAACATTCCTCACACACAAAGGAAGAAAATATCTTATGTGGACAGTGTCCGGAAACGCTTAATTTCCATGTTAGAGCTCATTTTAGTTTCGTCAGTATGTACTGTACTTCCTCGATTCACCGCCAGTTGGCCCAGTTTAAGGAAGGTAATATTGACTTCGGTGCTTGTGTTGACATGCGACTCATTGCTCTACAGTACTAGCATCAAGCACATCAGTACGTAGCATCAACAGGTTAGTGTTCATCACGGACGTGGTTTTGCAGTCAGTGCAATGTTTACAAATGCGGAGTTGGCAGATGCCCATTTGATGTATGGATTAGCACGGGCCAATATCCGTGGCGCGGTACGTTTGTATCGAGACAGATTTCCAGAACGAAGGTGTCCCGACAGGAAGACGTTCGAAGCAATTGATCGGCGTCTTAGGGAGCACGGAACATTCCAGCCTATGACTCGCGACTGGGGAAGACCTAGAACGACGAGGACACCTGCAATGGACGAGGCAATTCTTCGTGCAGTTGACGATAACCCTATGTCAGCGTCAGAGAAGTTGCTGCTGTACAAGGTAACGTTGACCACGTCACTGTATGGAGAGTGCTACGGGAGAACCAGTTGTTTCCGTACCATGTACAGGGTGTGCAGGCACTATGAGCAGCTGATTGGCCTCCACGGGTACACTTCTGCGAATGGTTCATCCAACAATGTGTCAATCCTCATTTCAGTGCAAATGTTCTCTATACGGATGAGGCTTCATTCCAACGTGATCAAATTGTAAATTTTCACAATCAACATATGTGGGCTGACGAGAATCCGCACGCAATTGTGCAATCACACAGATCTTCTGTGAATGTTTGGGCAGGCATTGTTGGTGATGTCTTGATTGGGCCCCATGTTCTTCCACCTACGCTCAATGGAGCACGTTATCATGATTTCATACGGGATACTCTACCTGTGCTGCTAGAACATGTGCCTTTACAAGTACGACACAACATGTGGTTCATGCACGATGGAGCTCCTGCACCTTTCAGTCGAAGTGTTCGTACGCTTCTCAACAACAGATTCGGTGACCGATGGATTGGTAGAGGAGGACCAATTCCATGGCCTCCACGCTCTCTTGACCTCAACCCTCTTGACTTTCATTTATGGGGGCATTTGAAAGCTCCTGTCTACGCAACCCCGGTACAAAATGTAGAGACTCTTCGTGCTCGGATTGTGGACGGCTGTGATACAATACGCCATTCTCCAGGGCTGCATCATCGCATCAGGGATTCCATGCGCAGGAGGGTGGATGCATGTATCCTCGCTAACGGAGGACATTTTGAACATTTCCTGTAACAAAATGTTTGAAACCACGCTGGTACGTTCTGTTGCTGTGTGTTTCCATTCCATGATTAATGTGATTTGAAGAGAAGTAATAAAATGAACCCTAACATGGAAAGTAAGCGTTTCCGGACACATGTCCACATAACATATTTTCTTTCTTTGTGTGTGAGGAATGTTTCCTGAAAGTTTTCCGTACCTTTTTGTAACACCCTGTATAAGACGCACCACCGAGCAATTATTCGAATGGGACGGAAATGTATAGACGTGACGTACAGGCACAAAGAAAACAAATGATTACAATTTCAGAAAAATTGGACGATTTATTCAAGAGAAAGAGTTTCACAAATTGAGCAAGTCAATAACGCGTTGATCCTGTGATATAATAAAATAAAAGTGATGTTGTTATTCAATGGAAAAGTTGGAATTTGAGATTTCGTTTACTGTTTTATCAATCACAGTTGGCGTAAGAATCAAGGATTGAGCATTGTCATAAAATATTGCGTTATGAAATGTGAATAGTCTTTACTTGCAGTTTCGCGTGGCTTGAAGCAGTCACAGCTAGCGTGCTATTGATTAAGAAATTGCATTATCGTCTTTCTAATTACTTCATGATCGTAGATACGATCATACCCGGTTGTGAAGTTACCGTTATGACAAAACAATTTCCTAAGGGACCAGAAAGTTCTTAAGGGCACAAAAACAACTGTAACATCACACAAAAGGTGAATTCAATATTAAAGCTGATGCAAGAAGACGATAAAACAGTTTTTTTTAATGCAACACGCACATTGGACTGCTGATCTTGGTGTCTGTAATCTACATCTGCATGTATATCCATACTCCGCAAGCCACCTGACGGTGTGTGGCGGAGGGTACGTTGAGTACCTCTATCGGTTCTCCCTTCTATTCCAGTCTCGTATTGTTCGTGGAAAGAAGGATTGTCGGTATGCCTCGGTGTGGGCTCTAATCTCTCTGATTTTATCCTCGTGGTCTCTTCGCGAGATATACGTAGGAGGGAGTAATATACTGCTTGACTCCTCGGTGAAGGTATGTTCTTGAAACTTCAACAAAAGCCCGTACCGAGCTACTGTGCGTCTCTCTTGCAGAGTCCTCCACTGGAGTCTATCCATCATCTCCGCAACGCTTTCGCGATTACTAAATGATCCTGTAACGAAGCGCGCTGCTCTCCTTTGGATCCTCTCTATCTCTTCTATCAACCCTATCTGGTACGGATCCCACACTGCTGAGCAGCATTCAAGCAGTGGGCGAACAAGTGTACTGTAACCTACTTCTTTTGTTTTCGGATTGCATTTCCTTAGGATTCTTCCAATGAATCTCAGTCTGGCATCTGCTTTGCCGACGATCAACTTTATATGATCATTCCATTTGAAATCACTCCTAATGCGTACTCCCAGATAATTTATGGAATTAACTGCTTCCAGTTTGCTTACCTGCTATATAGTAGCTACATGATAAGGGATCTTTCTTTTTTTCTATGTATCTTAGCAAAATGCATAATTAAAATGAAAATATACTGAGGAGATGATAGGAATGAGCACTGCTAAATGATTCAGTATTTCCAGAACAAATATTTATTATATCTAAAACATATATCGTACCTTATGCTTAGTACTACAATGACTGAAGATTTTTATGTCCGTTTCATGTCCATTGAGCGCTCTTTTATATAGCCATTGTCCTCTTGCGTCGCCCGTGCGTCGTCACGATAAGTTATAACAGTTCTCCTTTTTACACTTCTCGCAAACTTAGACGAAACACGTTTTGATATATTTAGTAAAAATTAGATCAGACCGCCACAAATCTGCGTTCGTCTTACTCAAGGAAAACAGTACAAGTGTTTAGGGCTCAAGGCTTTATTTGTTCTCCAGCGAACAAAATAGTGAAGGATCGCGTGTCGATCCGTATTCTTCTGTTTATATTGCCGCCCAAAGACGACGAATTACATTATTTAGGAATTTCCACCGTCGCTATGCGACGCCTTATTATACGACAATCATTTTTTGTAAACAAGTATTCGCCTTCTGGCTGAAAGTGTTAACTATTTGCTGTTTTAATGTAGCCAAAAATGGCGAATATCACAATCTATCTTTGGCCCTCATGCAAGTAATTATTCGGCTATTGATAAAGTTGTTGGATGTCCTCTTGTGGGATATCGTGTCAGATTATGTCCTGCTGGAACTTTAGATCGTCATAGTCCCGAGCTGGTTGGAGGGCCCAGCCCATAATGCTCCGAACTCCCTCAATTGGGGAGAGATCTGGCGACCTTGCGGCCAAGGTACGGTTTGGCGAACACGAAGACAGTCAGTAGAAAATCTCGCCGTGTGTGGAAGGGCGTTATTCCAGGATGACTTGCCGCGAAAGATAACAAAACGGAGCGTAGAATATCGTCGACATACCGTTGTGCTGTAAGTGCGCCGTGGATGACAACCAAAGGGGTCCTGCAGTGAAAAGAAAAGACCATAGCTCCTGGTGTAAGTAGGCTGTTTATGTTTTCTTATTGGCAACGTTACGTAGCGCTCTGTACGAAAATCACAGACTGCACACAGCACAGCCAGTGATTTTCGTACAGAGCGCTACGTAACGTTGCCAATAAGAAAACATAAACAGCCTACTTACATAGCCCCCATGCTCCCCACAAAAAATTTTACAAATTGTTTTGGGCAGTGGCCAATAATGATTTGATAAAATTTTTCATAATTACAATAACAAAGATGTCAAATGCACACACTTATTGATAAAATGTTGGTCAAAAGCTAAAATTTTCGCACAGTCCATAAAGACAGTCCAAATTGTTCATCACTGTAAAATTGCAGTGTTTTTCTCACAGTCTGAGCAGTAAAAGAAAATGCACACGGAAGTAGTGGATTTCCTTGACATGCTGACAGGTAATGGGCCACAACAGAGCAAACCCACAGTAGAGTCATTCGAACTTTTGAAGAATATTGGTAGGTAGCTCATCACAGAGCAGACCCACTGTAGTCCTGGTAGAGAGTATGGTATTGGTGGGCCACCCACTGCAGTGCTTGTAGAAATAATATGTAAGTAGGCTGTTTATGTTTTCTTATTGGCAACGTTACGTAGCGCTCTGTACGAAAATCACTGGCTGTGCTGTGTGCAGTCTGTGGCTAGTTTGCATTGTTGTCTGCCATTGTAGTGTTGGGCAGCGGCAGCTGGATGTGAACAGCGCGTAGCGTTGCGCAGTTGGAGGTGAGCCGCCAGCAGTGGTGGATGTGGGAAATGAGATGGCGGATTTTTGAGTAGAGAATGGATATTATGAACTGCTATGTATATTATGCTTTTTCAACACTATTAAGGTAAATACATTGTTTGTTCTCTATTAAAATCTTTCATTTGCTAACTATGCCTATCAGTAGTTAGTGCCTTCCGTAGTTTGAATCTTTTATTTAGCTGGCAGTAGTGGCGCTCGCTGTATTGCAGTAGTTCGAGTAACGGAGATTTTTGGTGAGGTAAGTGATTTGTGAAAGGTATAGATTAATGTTAGTCAGGGTCATTCTTTTGCAGGGATTTTTGAAAGTCAGATTGCGTTGCGCTAAAAATATTGAGTGTCAGTTTAAGCACAGTCGTGTACAATTGTTCTAAGGGGACGTTTCACTGGTTGTTAGGCAGTATGCCGGGCGACAGATAGTTTGGTATTCCATCGCTATACGTGGCATCTCCAGATACGTCTTCACTGCTCATTGGGTCTCAATTCGAAGTCGGACTCTTCACTGAAGACATTTCTACTCGAGTTAATGAGGTTCCAGATTGGAAACGTGTCTGGAGACGTCCCAGACAGCGGTGGGGTAGCGCACTGACCTTCGTCCGCCGTATGGCTCGACAAGCTGGAGTGAGGGTCGTCTGTGATGCCATTTCTTTTCACAGCAGGATCCCTTTGGTTGCCATTCACGGCGCACTTACAGCGCAGCGGTACGTCGATGACATTCAACGCCCCGTTTTGTTGCCATTCGTGGCAAGCCATCCTGGGATTACATTTCAGCAAGATAACGCCCGCCGGCACACGGCGAGAGTTTCTCTGCTTGTCTTCCTGCTCGCCCTACCGTACCTTGGCTAGTAAAGTCGCCGGATCTGTCCCCAACTGATAACGTTTTGAGCGTTATGGGGAGGGCCCCGCAAACAAGCTCGGGGTTCTGACGATCTAACGCGCCAGTTGGGCACAACTGGGCATGATATCCCGTAAGAGGGCATCCGAAAATTATATCAATCAGTACCAAGACTGATAACGGCTTACGTAAGGTCCAGAGCTGGACCAAAACGTTACTAACTTGCTCAATTTGCGAAGCTTTTTGTCTGGAATAAATCATACAGTATTTCTGAAACTGTAATCATTTGTTTTTCTGTACACGTAAATCACATACACCTATTTCCGTCCCATTCTGATAATTCACTCGTGGTGCGTGTTTTTAGTCTTGGAGAGTATATTTTTAAATTTTTTTAATGAATAACACTGCCTCAGAAATAAAATTGTAATCTAAATTGCAAATTAGCAGTTAATTCCATAAATTATTTGGTAGTAGGTGTTAGGAGTGAGTTAAATAAAATTAATCGTCGGTAAAGCAGATGCCAGACTGAGATTCATTGGAAGAATCATAAGAAAATGCAATCCGAAAACAAAGGAAGCGGGCTACAGTACACTTGTTCGCCCACTGCTTGAATACTGCTCACCAGTGTGGGATCCGAACCAGACAGGGTCGATAGCGGAGATAGAGAAGATCCAACGGAGAGCAGCGCGCTTCGTTACAGGATCATTTAGTAATCGCAAAAGCGTTACGGAGATGATGAACTCCAGTGGAAGACTCTGCAGGAGAGACGCTCAGTAGCTCGGTACGGGATTTTGTTGAACTTTCGAGAACATACCTTCACCGAGCAGTCAAGCAGTATATTGCTCATTCCTACGTATATCTCGCGAAGAGACCACGAGGATAAAATCAGAGAGATTAAAGGCTAGGCAGAGGCATACCGACAATCTTTCATTCCACGAACAATACGAGACTGGAATAGAAAGGAGAACCGATAGAGGTACTCAAAGTACCCTCCGCCACACACCGTCAGGTGGCTTGCTGAGTATGGATGTAGATGTAGATGTAGAACGAGCAATTTCAGAGATCTGAAAGGAAGTGATTACCAAAGGCAGCCAGTGCCTTGTGGAACGCATTATCATGTTTCCGTGCAAAAAAAAAAAAAAAAAAAAAAAAAAAAAAAAAAAAAACCACGATAAAAATTCCATTTATTCTACGAAAACCTTCTCACAGGTACTGCAAACTATGAAATGTCGCCGGCCGCGATGACCGAGCGGTTCTAGGGGCTTCCCTCCGGAACCGCGCTACTGCTACGGTCGCAGGTTCGAACCCTGCCTTGGGCATGGATGTGTGTGATGTCCTTAGGATAGTTAGGTATAAGTAGTTCTAAGCTCTACGGGACTGATGACCTCAGATGTTAAGTCCCATAGTGCTCAGAGCCATTTGAACAATTTTATAAATTATACGTCATCCATGAAAATGAAGAAGGTTGTAAAAGAAGGTATACTTTATTCATTATGTGTCATGTTTACGTTACATATCCACACCACCAACGCCACGGCTACCCTAGCAGCATCTGCAACTAACCTCCTCTCTCGTGAAGGTCATTGCGTTACTCTCGAAAATTACAGTGGTGTGTTCTAAGCGTTCGCAGGTCTCGTATTTTTTAACCATGGATATAGAACACTTTTGACTACCGCAACAGCAGGATCACACCAAATTCTGTCTTGTAGCAAACTGTTCTGATCGCTACAGGATAGCATTCCAGCGCAATCTGGTTTCTTCCGGCTGACCAAAGATGACATGCACTGGAAAAGGATACGGTGCAGAGGAACAACTTGTGCACTGGTCAGAACATCTGGTGGGAAAGTCGAGGAATTCCGTTACATAATGAACACGGGGATGGAGTTCAGTTGCTGAGTATTACAGCAATGATTGAATTAGATTCGCTGAATTGGAATGAATGGGTTAAATTAGTTAAAATGTTATGGCACGAAATGATATCAGTGGAAACCGGTCAAAAATGGTTAACCCACAATATAGTGAATGTTACGTGGTTGACGAAAAATTGTGCCAGACCGGGACCGCCACCCATCGTCCATTCATTTTGTTTTACTGTACTTAATTCAGCTGATCTGTACTGCTTATGGCGGGGTGAGTCACTAACCCACGCCAAATTTGTTCCCCCGGTGGGGCTATGCCTATATACCCCGGGGGAGAAGAGAGCCTCCGGTTGAAGCAGTCTACATCTACATCTACATGCATACTCCGCAAGCTTCCGTACGGATACCCTGCACTACCACTAGTCATTTCCTTTTCTGACTGTCTACATGCCTACGTACGAACCCCAAACTCTCTAATCTTGATGATCCTTAACGTGGAATGTAAGTTGGCTCCCTCTACAGTCTGTCTCAAATGCCGCCTCTGTTTTTCTCTTTAGTACTCCTCGAAAAGAATGTTGCATTCCCTTCAGGGATTCCCATTTGAGTTCCCGAAGCATCTTTCTGACACTTGCGGGTTGATCGAAGCTACCAGTAGCAAATCTAGTAGCCCGCCACTGAATTACTTCGATGTTTTCCCAGATACTCAGGCAATATTTAACAGGTGGCATTAGCGTTCTATATGCGGTCTCCTCTGCAGGTGAACCACATCTTCCTAAAATTGTGCCAATAAAACGAAGTCGACCATTCGCCTTCGCTACGTTACATGCTCACTCCATCTCACACTGCTTTGCAACGGTACCCGCAGATATGTAATCGCCGTGACTGCGTCAAGCAGGACGCTACTAATCCTTTGTTGCTGTTGTGGTCTTCAGTCCAGAGATTGGTTTGATGCAGCTCTCCATGCTACTCTATCCTGTGCAAGCTTCTTCATCTCCCAGTACCTACTGCAACCCGCATCCTTCTGAATCTGCTTAGTGTATTCATCTCTTGGTCTCGCCTCTACGATTTTTACTCTCCACGCTGCCCTCCAATACTAAATTGGTGATCCCTTGATGCCTCAGAACATGTCCTACCAACCGATCCCTTCTTCTAGTCAAGTTGTGCCACAAACTCCTCTTCTCCCCAATTCTATTCAATACCTCCTTATTAGTTATGTGATCTACCCATCTAATCTTCAGCATTCTTCTGTAGCACCACATTTCAAAAGCTTCTATTCTCTTCTTGTCCACTTCCTGACACTTTACACTCGATGTTAACAAATTTTTCTTCTTCAGAAACGCTTTCCTTGCCATTGCCAGTCTACATTTTATATCCTCTCTGCTTCGACCATCATCAGTTATTTTGCTCCCCAAATAGCAAAACTCATTTACTACTTCAAGCGTCTCATTTCCTAATCTAATTATCATAGCATCGCCCGATTTAATTTGACTACATTCTATTATCCTCGTTTTGGATTTGTTGCCGGCCGGAGTGGCCGTGCGGTTCTAGGCGCTACAGTCTGGAGCCGAGCGACCGCTACGGTCGCAGGTTCGAATCCTGCCTCGGGCAGGGATGTGTGTGATGTCCTTAGGTTAGTTAGGTTTAATTAGTTCTAAGTTCTAGGCGACTGATGACCTCAGAAGTTAAGTCGCATAGTGCTCAGAGCCATTTGAACCATTTGGTTTTGTTGATGTTCATCTTATTTCCTCCTTTCAACACACTGTCCATTCCGTTCAGCTGCTCTCCCAGGTCCTTTGCTATCTCTGACAGAATTACAATGTCATCAGTGAACCTCAAAATTTTTATTTCTTCTTCATGGATTTTAATTCCTAATCCGAATTCTAATCCTTTATTCTAACATTATGGATTCGTTTTTTCTACTCATCTGCATCAACTTACATTCTTCTCCATTTAGTTATAACTGCGTTCGAAAGTAATGAGAAGAAAAATCAACAAAAGTTTGAATATCTCCTGGAGGCGTACTGAGATTGAAAGCGACTGCTCGCGAAATGCAAGAAATATTGATTCACTTACAAATTGTCGTATTTATTATTACAACAGTTTATTATAGGGCTGAGCAATATAACATTTCTCTTCGAACTGAAATCTAAGATAAATAAGCGGACAAGTGTTAAATCCTAGAATTACTTACATATAGCCTGTAGGACGCGACTTATAGCTTCTGATCAAGATCTATCTACATCTACGTGATTACTCTGCTATTCACAATAAAATTCTTGGCATAGGGTTCAATGAACCACCTTCAATCTTTCTCTCTACCGTTCCTCTCTTGAACGGCACGCAGGAGAAACGAGCCCTTAAATTTTTCTTTGCGAGCCCTGATTTCCCTTATTTTATCGTGATGATCATTTCTCCCTATGTAGGTGGATGCCAACACAATGTTTTCGCAGTCGGAGGAGAAAACTGGTGATAGAAATTTCATGAGAAGATCCCGTCGCAAACGAAAAACGCCTTTGTTTTAATGATTGCTACTCCAATTCACGTATCATGTCTGTGACACTATCTCCCCTATCTCGCGATAATACAAAACGAGCTGCCCTTCTTTGTTCTGTTTCGATGTCATCCGTCAATCCCACTTGATGCGGATCCCACACCGCACAGCAATACTCCAGAACAGGGCGGACAAGCGTGGTGTAAGCAGTCTCTTTAGTAGACTCGTTGCACCTTATAAGTGTTTTGTCAATGAACTGCTCTACCCACAATATTATCTATGTGATCGTTCCAATTTCGGTTATTTGGAATTGTAATCCCTAAGTATTAAGTTGAATTTACAGCTTTCAGATTTGTGTGACTTAAGGCGTAACTGAAATTTAGCTGATTTCTTTTACTACTCATGTGAAGAACTTCACACTTTTCCTTATTCAGGGGTATTAGTAGAAAGTCTGAAGGTAGAAAGAAGAGAGCTTTCTCAGAATTCTGGAATAGGTTGAACGGGTAATAATTATGCATGGTGTACAAAACATAATATTTATTGTATAGAAAATCATTCATTGCTGGAAATGTGTCAGCTTTTTCCATATATTTTAGTCATCAGAGACAAATGTGTTGAGTTGCATTTTATTGTGGCTAACGAACGAAAAAATACAGGATTCATTATTTACACTATGAAACTCTAGAGCACATTGGATAGAAACTCAGCATACCTTATCGTCTCGCTGCTTCTACTGATGTTCAACGGTGGTTGTCAGTTCCCTTGTGTCGTGGCTGCGTACAGAATAGAATGCTGTTTGTACGTGCTCCGTAATTTGCCTAAGTCCACAGGCTAGAGTCTTCTCCTAATTATAACTCATCTTGACTGTCGAAGTTCTTATCATCAACGACTATTATGCCCACTAACTGCAGTCAACGATGAGACTATTCTCTCCATTTTAATTCAGGTTAGGCCCGTTTGTAACCTTTGGATGACGTACGACTTCCTCCTTTTAAGAGTGATGTAAAAGTTCTAATGACTTATTAAGGTCGCCCATCTCATAAGCAATTCTCTGTGAGGTAAGGCCGGCGGCTGCGTGACTGTTCTCTCCTCTGCTGCTTGTTACATGTTAGCCCTGATTCAACAACTCGCTTCTTACCCGCTGCGAGTAAACAATATAGTCGCCTGTTACTGGCTGAAGCACTCCGTCTTCAGGCCACGAGTGGCCTACCGGGACCATCCGACCGCCGTGTCATCCTCAGTGGAGGATGCGGATAGGAGAGGCGTGGGGTCAGCACACCACTCTCCCAGTCGTTTGATGGTATTCTTGACCGAAGCCGCTACTATTCGGACGAGTAGCTCCTGAGTTGGCATCACGAGGCTGAGTGCACCCCGAAAAATGGCAACAGCGCATGGCGGCCTGGATGGTCACCCATCCAAGTGCCGACCACGCCTGACAGCGCTTAACGTCGGTGATCTCACGGGGAACGGTGTATCCATTGCGGCAAGGCCGTTGCCCCCTGTTACTGTCTGAGGGGAAGACATTCAGACATACACACATTCAGACGCACACATAAATTTACCCGTGTACGACGACATCCACGGAAATTAGACGGATTTGTGTCATACCGTGAGAAGGGGGGGGGGGGCGTTTTCTTTCATTAATGCGAGTTGCGAATAGAATAGGAAGAGGCAAGCATGATACATGTTATTTCTTACACCTCAACACATAACAGCAGATTGCTATGGAAATATACAGATGTATAGGATGTTGCAAAAATATTCGTCATACTCCTTCTACGTGAATGAATGTAAATACTTTTAATTACCACAACTGAAAAGAGGTGTAATTAAAAAGTCTAGTGGACAGTGCTAAAAGGATTTGTGCGTCGTAATACCTGAACTCCGAGTTAAAACATCTAAAGCAGGCTTTTGAGAAGAATGGGTAATCTACTAAGGAAATAAATAGAGTTTTGCGACCGAACAACAACGGGCCTAAGGACAACGATAGGACACAGAGATGGAAGAACACGGTTTCTCTACCCTTCATCAAAAAGTAACGTATCAGATCGGCAAGATTTTAAGGAAACATAACGTTCGACCGGTTTTCAGACCAACTAAGAAAATACTAGGGAAAACAGACAAGTGAGCCGTGGCGGAACATGGTCTTCAGTCGGGTGATCACGTAGTGAAATTTTCTGAAACTGAAGTTTTATGTACTATGACGAACTATTATCTACGGCTATATAGAGAAGCCATCGAAATATATAAACATGGGGATAATTTTACAGAAAAGAAGAAGCTATGAAACTCAGCAATATATGGACAGAAGTGCTACAGAACCGATGAGAAGTTTTTTATCTTTGACGACAGTTATATTTTATCCTTGACAAGGTTTATCTCTGCTATCACGTGAAATACAAACCACGCCCAGTTTCCACAGTATTTAGGCCGTTCTTCGCAGCCCGACTCGTTAGTCGGCAAGACTCAGCACCACCAGAAGTTCCTCCAAAGATGTCCAACGTAGCTTTGGACGAAACGTCAGGGATAGAAGAGTTCCATGGACCACGGCCGTACAACCCGGAAGAATTCTCGGCAGCTGAAACATCCGGTCGTGAAAGCCTTCATTGTACACTCCTGGAAATTGAAATAAGAACACCGTGAATTCATTGTCCCAGGAAGGGGAAACTTTATTGACACATTCCTGGGGTCAGATGCATCACATGATCACACTGACAGAACCACAGGCACATAGACACAGGCAACAGAGCATGCACAATGTCGGCACTAGTACAGTGTATATCCACCTTTCGCAGCAATGCAGGCTGCTATTCTCCCATGGAGACGATCGTAGAGATGCTGGATGTAGTCCTGTGGAACGGCTTGCCATGCCATTTCCACCTGGCGCCTCAGTTGGACCAGCGTTCGTGCTGGACGTGCAGACCGCGTGAGACGACGCTTCATCCAGTCCCAAACATGCTCAATGGTGGACAGATCCGGAGATCTTGCTGTCCAGGGTAGTTGACTTACACCTTCTAGAGCACGTTGGGTGGCACGGGATACATGCGGACGTGCATTGTCCTGTTGGAACAGCAAGTTCCCTTGCCGGTCTAGGAATGGTAGAACGATGGGTTCGATGACGGTTTGGATGTACCGTGCACTATTCAGTGTCCCCTCGACGATCACCAGTGGTGTACGGCAAGTGTAGGAGATCGTTCCCCACACCATGATGCCGGGTGTTGGTCCTGTGTGCCTCGGTCGTATGCAGTCCTGATTGTGGCGCTCACCTGCACGGCGCCAAACACGCATACGACCATCATTGGCACCAAGGCAGAAGCGACTCTCATCGCTGAAGACGACACGTCTCCATTCGTCCCTCCACTCACGCCTGTCGCGACACCACTGGAGGCGGGCTTCACGATGTTGGGGCGTGAGCGGAAGACGGCCTAACGGTGTGCGGGACTGTAGCCCAGCTTCATGGAGATGGTTGCGAATGGTCCTCGCCGATACCCCAGGAGCAACAGTGTCCCTAATTTGCTGGGAAGTGGCGGTGTGGTCCCCTACGGCACTGCGTAGGATCCTACGGTCTTGGCGTGCATCCGTGCGTCGCTGCGGTCCGGTCCCAGGTCGACGGGCACGTGCACCTTCCGCCGACCACTGGCGTCAACATCGATGTACTGTGGAGACCTCACGCCCCACGTGTTCAGCTATTCGGCGGTACGTCCACCCGGCCTCCCGCATGCCCACTATACGCCCTCGCTCAAAGTCCGTCAACTGCACATACGGTTCACGTCCACGCTGTCGCGGCATGCTACCAGTGTTAAAGACTGCGATGGAGCTCCGTATGCCACGGCAAACTGGCTGACACTGACGGCGGCGGTGCACAAATGCTGCGCAGCTAGCGGCATTCGACGGCCAACACCGCGGTTCCTGGTGTGTCCGCTGTGCCGTGCGTGTGACCATTGGTTGTACAGCCCTCTCGCAGTGTCCGTAGCAAGTATGGTGGGTCTGACACACCGGTGTCAATGTGTTCTTTTTTCCATTTCCAGGAGTGTATGAATGGAATCTAAGCCAGGTGACTGACTTAGCCAAAATGTATTTTTCAGTTCCCCACTTTTTTTCATATAGATATTCCTCTGCACGAATTAGAAGTATGTTTGGGATCATTGTACCGCTGCAGAACACGACCAATAAATCTCTTAATAGGTTGAACTGCGTTGTTGATCAGTACCCTATGATATCCTTCCTTTTTTAATACTTCATTAATTACCAGTAGATCACTAACTTTATCGACCGCTAAAAATCCCCACGCCAAGACCGACCTTCCATCGCGGTTCACTGTTGACGTCACACACTGACTCTTCGTACGTTCTCTACGAAGTCGACGAATAAACATTCGAAGATGGCTTCCAAATACCTCAAACTTAGATTCATTCAAGAATAACCATTGTAACATTGCTGCCAAGCCAGTTTCTAATGTTGCTGTATCCATTGCAATGTTTTCATCTTATTTTGTAATACCTTTAAATCTTGTTCACGAAGATGGTATTGCACTGTTGGGACAGAGATTGGAGCTGTTCGCACACAGTTTACTTCCTCGCATATTTTAAGCGCAGCACAAGCACTCTGACGTTTACTTTGTGTACATATGGACAGATCTTCCTTTAATGATGTAACTCGGGGTCTTCCAGATCGCGAAACACATGCATTCGCATCACTTTGCTTGAACCGCTTCAATGTATACGCCACTGCAGAATGCGCTACGCCAACTTGTTATTGTTCCGCTACAAAAGCCTACAGAGCTACAATTATAGAAAGTTTTTCAGTTCCAATTTCCTGCTTCCGTCTCATCAGGAGGTAATACGAGATGCATTCAAGTTCTAAGGCCTCCGATTTTTTTTCTAATTAACTACTCACCCGAAATCGATGAAACTGGCGTTACTTCTCGACGTAATCGCCCTGCAGACGTACACATTTTTCACAACGCTGACGCCATGATTCCATGGCAGCGGCGAAGGCTTCTTTAGGAGTCTGTTTTGACCACTGGAAAATCGCTGAGGCAATAGCAGCACGGCTGGTAAATGTGCGGCCACAGAGAGTGTCTTTCATTGTTGGAAAAAGCCAAAAGTCACTAGGAGCCAGGTCAGGTGACTAGGGAGCGTGAGGAATCACTTCAAAGTTGTTATCACGAAGAAGCTATTGCGTAACGTTAGCTCGATGTGCGGGTGCGTTGTCTTGGTGAAACAGCACACGCGCAGCCCTTCCCGCACGTTTTTTTTGCAGTGCTGGAAGGAATTTGTTCTTCAAAACATTTTCGTAGGATGCACCTGTTACCGTAGTGCCCTTTGGAACGTAATGGGTAAGGATTACGCCCTCGCTGTTCCAGAACATGGACACCATCATTTTTTCAGCACTGGCGGTTACCCGAAATTTTGTTTGTGGCGGTGAATCTGTGTGCTTCCATTGAGCTGACTGGCGCTTTGTTTCTGGATTGAAAAATGGCATCCACGTCTCATCCATTGTCACAACCGACGAAAAGGAAGTCCCATTCATGCTGTCGTTGCGCGTCAACATTGCTTGGCAACATGCCACACGGGCAGCCATGTGGTCATCCATCAGCATTCGTGACACCCAACTGGATGACACTTTTCGCATTTTCAGGTCGTCATGCAGGATTGTGTGCACAGAACCCACAGAAATGCCAACTCTGGAGGCGATCTGTTCAACAGTCATTCGGCGATCCCCCAAAACAATTCTCTCCACTTTCTCGATAATGTCGTCAGACCGGCATGTGCGAGCCCAAGGTTGTTTCGGTTTGTTGTCACACGATGTTGTGCCTTCATTAAACTGTCGCACCCACGAACGCACTTTCGACACATCCATAACTCCATCACCACATGTCTCCTTCAACTGTCGATGAATTTCAATTGGTTTCACACCACGCAAATTCAGAAAACGAATGATTGCACGCTGTTCAAGTAAGGAAAACGTCGCCATTTTAAGTATTTAAAACAGTTCTGATTCTCGCCGCTGGCGGTAAAATTCCATCTGCCATACGGTGCTGCCATCTCTGGGACGTATTGACAATGAACGCGGCCTCATTTTAAAACAATGCGCATGTTTCTATCTCTTTCCAGTCCAGAGAAAAAAAATCGGAGGCCTTAGAACTTGAATGCACCTCGTATGGTATGAACCTCATCAGATACACTGCTAGTTACTGTAACTTAATGCGAACTGATTGTTAGACAGACAGCTGAAGGAATGAGGCCTATTCGAATGGAAGTCACTTTGGTAAAAAGAAGCCAGTGTTGCTGCTGATACACAACAGCGCTCCTCTATGCGAACTATCTGTCAAATATACAATAGAGACACACTTATTCTTTACATTTTTATATTTGTTTTACTGTAAGAAAGGGGATTTGATGGAATATTCAAAACGAAATGCCAGTTTTAACCCCAAACTCATAGTTCTGACAGGTGACGGAAAAAGTTTGACCGGTAGTGGAGATGTAATGTATCTGATGGGGTACTATTAGCTTACGATTCTTCGGTGCTGGGACACTGGTATAATGTTATACTAGTGGATGTTCTTGTATTGCAATGACGATGGCTGATAGGTACTTCCTGGAGTGGACGGGCAAGACCCGAAACGGTGGAGGGATATGAAGAATGGTGCTGTGAATTGTGGAAGCGGTAAGACTCTTGGTGGGACACAGACGTGTTACGTGGAGAAGAGGACAGGGGAGGAGAGTGTTAGGGTCTTATATTGTGGCGGACATCTGCACTGGAAATAAGACAGCCGGTGGAGTTGCCGTTGGTGAGGACGTGAGGTGCGTCATCTGGTGAGTGAGTAGAGGCTAGTCAGCTGGATTGAGGAATGTGTTCCAGCTGTCTGTGGAGAGGACCGAACTGGTGGCGGATAGTGCCACAGAAAGTATGTATGTGCGGATGGCAACGCCAGGTGTATGGTCTTCCAAGAGTGCTTGAAGTTAAAGGGCGCAGATGGTGAAGGCACATTGACGAATGTGACAGGTTAGAGATTGCTGGTGTGTACGTAGACTTAAGGGTCTAGTTTTCGATGGGTACTGTGTACTGTGGAATTTTAGTTGGAACGTTAGCAGATGGAGTTCATTCAGGGCCTCGGGATGGTCAAAGGAATACGCGTTTCTAAGTGAGTGGGACGGTACCGCCAGTGGACGCTAGAATAAAAATTGATGACAGCAGCTAGTGATGGGAACTATGATGACTGCCTGGGATTTAGCCAGATTGACTGACATGTAAGTCAATTAGAGCTGTATCCCCGACGTTCGTCGATGATTTACAATATAAGTGTAACGCATGTTAATGAAAACATTGAGAGCAGTATACTATAAAATGACTTTTTTTATAATATGAATATTTATATATGTGTTTAGAGAGAGAGAGAGAGAGAGAGAGAGATTTTTGATTGAGATTTTTACTTTAAGTCCTAACGGGTACTTGAATTTTGGTTGGTGCCTCCTTGAATGATCAGCTTCTGAACCAGTTGGTGACGTATTACAATTTGGAGGAAGTTATTGTTCTTTAAGGTTTAAAATACGACTCTGTTAGTTACTTGGCCGTTTTCCGGATAGCTTTGAGCCAAAGTTTTCGTAGCTTTTCGTACCTAAGTGACCACTGTTGTAAGTAAATAAGATCGAACAGCAACCTGCTTTACGTGAGAAAAGGAGATTGCTTAGCACACAAACTTCCTTCAAACTACACGTCCTGCTACATCAAAATTGGCCAGTGGAGTTCAGCACCATACTATTGTACAAGAACATAATCCAATTACTGTAATTAAGAAATTATGAGAGGTCGTTACTTATTGAATGAAAACTATAGACAATGCATTTCTTTTACTGTTTTTAGTGAACTTTGTACACTTACTATTCTGTCGATTGATAGACGGCGACGACAATGAAGTTCGCCTCCATTTCCAAAAACAAGATATTTCTATTCTTCACTTCCAGAAAACTTGTATACTTAAATGTTTGGCTGCTTTTACACATACTTTACTCGGTTTTATCACTAAAATATCACTTTTCATTACATGTAACAATACGTTCCGAGCAACGGCCTAGCAACACGTCCTCTTTCCACAAGATACAGATTAACAGTTCTTTCTTTTTTTTAAATAAATCAGTTGTCTTTTTTTGAGTCCATACTAAAAGATTCACAACTACTATTGTTGCAGGGATTGCGCGCTAAAGAGTTTGTTGCTGTCCAGCTGCGCTTCACTTCACTTCAAGCACTTTTTGAATTAAATTTACATTTACGGTATTTACGTACATTACTGAGCTTCTCAGAATAAAATCAGACGCAAATTAGTTACAAAAAAAGGGGCAGTGTGGCTCACATAACATTACAAGACGATTCTTATAAGAATTATCGAAACGGGCCATTACAAGAATGGAACTAATAAGAGGCAGTGAAACCTAACCTTAGAAAAATTTATAAATTACTGTGCTGGTAAACCCTTTACGTTATTTTGTTTTCAAGCAGCTCAGCAGAACTGAACGCACTCAGACATTTCTGTTTTACTTATTCAGATCATCAATAAACTGACACACAATATTTTTAGCGCAATGCAATCTGACTTCAATAATCCCTACAAAAGAATGGCCCTGACTAACAATAACCTATACCTTTCATGAATCACTTACCTGATAAAAATCTTCGTTACTCGAACTACTGCAATACAGCGAGCGCCAATACTGCCAGCTAAATAAAAGATTCTAACTACTGAAGTCACTAACTATGCATACTTAGCAAATGAAAGATTTTGATAGAGAAAAAACGGTGTATTTACCTTAATAGTGTTCAAAAGTCATTATATATATATATATATATATATATATATATATCATGAATATATATAATATATGATATATATAATATCATGAACTGATATATATATATATCCGTTCATGACATACAGTCTTACAAATTTACTGTCTCTGATGAACAAACGTCCAGATCATCCGCTCTCAAAACTCCGCCATCTCTCTCCCCACATCCACCACCGCTGGCGGCTCACCTCCAACTGCGCAACGCTACGCGCTGTTCACATCCAACTGCCCAACACTACAATAGCGAATATTTTAACAATGCCAACCAGCCACAGACTGCACACAGCACAGCCAGTGATTTTCATAGAGAGCGCTACGTGGCGTTACCAATATAAAAACCTAAACAGCCTACTTACAGCAGGAAATACTAAACAAAAAGTAACAGTGGTTAGGTCGACACTGGCAACGATTTCCGGAAGGCTTCGGACAATGTACCACACAAGCGGCTTGTAGTGAAATTGCGTGCTTGTGGAATATCGTCTCAGTTATGTGACTGGATTCGTGATTCCCTGTCTGAGAGGTCACAGTTCGTAGAAACTGATGGAAAGTCATCGAGATAATTGACAACTGACCCTAATTAACGAAATGTGTGAGGTCATCCACATGAGTGCTAAAAGGAATCCGTTAAACTTGGGTTACACGATAAATCAGTCAAATCTAAGGGCCGTAAGTTCAACTAAATACCTAGGAACTACAATAACGAATAACTTAAATTGGAAGGAACACATATAAAATGTGGGGAAGGCTAACCAAAGACGGCGTTTTTAGGCAGGACACTTGGAAAATGTAACAGATCTATTAAAGAGACTGCCTGCACTACGCTTGTCCGCTGCGCGGTGTGGGATCCTTACCAGATAGGATTGATGGAGTACATCGAAAAAGTTCAAAGAAGAGCACTACATTCTATATTATCGCAAAATAGAGGAGAGAGTGTCACTGAAATGATACAGTAATTGGGGTCGACATCATTAAAACAAAGGCGTTTTTCGTTGCGACGGAATCTTCTCACGAAATTCCAATCACCAGTTTTCTCCGCCGACCTACGTTGGGGGAAACGATCACCATGATAAAATAAGGGAAATCAGAACTCGCATGGAAAGATAGAGGTGATAGTTTTCTCCGCGCGATTGGAATAATAGAGATTTGTGAAGTTGGTTGGATGAACCCTCTGTCACGCTCTTACGAGGTGCGTTCAAGTTCTAAGGCCTCCGATTTTTTTTCTAATTAACTACTCACCTGAAATCGATGAAACTGGCGTTACTTCTCGACGCAATCGCCCTGCAGACGTACACATTTTTCACAACGCTGACGCCATGATTCCATGGCAGCAGCGAAGGCTTCTTTAGGAGTCTGTTTTGACCACTGGAAAATCGCTGAGGCAATAGCAGCACGGCTGGTGAATGTGCGGCCACAGAGAGTGTCTTTCATTGTTGGGAAAAGTCAAAAGTCACTAAGGAGCCAGGTCAGGTGAGTAGAGAGCATGAGGAATCACTTCAAAGTTGTTATCACGAAGAAGCTGTCGCGTAACGTTAGCTCGATGTGCGGGTGCGTTGTCTTGATGAAACAGCACACGCACAGCCTTCCCGGAAGTTTTTGTTGCAGTGCAGGAAGGAATTTGTTCTTCAAAACATTTTCGTAGGATGCACCTGTTACCGTAGTGCCCTTTGGAACGCAATGGGGAAGGATTACGCCCTTGCTGTCCCAGAACATGGACACCATCATTTTTTCAGCACTGGCGGTTACCCGAAATTTTTTTGGTGGCGGTGAATCTGTGTGCTTCCATTGAGCTGAATGGCGCTTTGTTTCTGAATTGAGAAATGGCATCCACGTCTCATCCATTGTCACAACCGACGAAAAGAAAATCCCATTCATGCTGTCGTTGCGCGTCAACATTGCTTGGCAACATGCCACATGGGCAGCCATGTGGTCATCCATCAGCATTCGTGGCACCCACCTGGATGACACTTTTCGCATTTTCAGGTCGTCATGCAGGATTGTGTGCACAGAACCCACAGAAATGCCAACTCTGAAGGCTATCTGTTCAACAGTCATTCGGCGATCCCCCAAAACAATTCTCTCCACTTTCTCGATCATGTCGTCAGACCGGCTTGTGCGAGCCCGAGGTTGTTTCGGTTTGTTGTCACACGATGTTCTGCCTTCATTAAACTGTCGCACCCACGAACGCACTTTCGACACATCCATAACTCCATCACCACATGTCTCCTTCAACTGTCGATGAATTTCAATTGGTTTCACACCACGCAAATTCAGAAAACGAATGATTGCACGCTGTTCAAGTAAGGAAAACGTCGCCATTTTAAGTATTTAAAACAGTTCTCATTCTCGCCGCTGGCGGTAAAATTCCATCTGCTGTATGGTGCTGCCATCTCTGGGACGTATTGACAATGAACGCGGCCTCATTTTAAAACAATGCGCATGTTTCTATCTCTTTCCAGTCCGGAGAAAAAAAATCGGAGGCCTTAGAACTTGAATGCACCTCGGAGATGTGATTTGCAGATTATCCATGTAGATGTGGATATAGATATTTCTAGTTTTCCAATTGCCTGTTTTCTATACATAGCTTACATTATTTTTATAACGATACATCTTTCAGTACTATCAAATTCCTCCCAGAATATAGTTCATTATTGAGCATACACAGGCACATAAACATTCTGTTCTTACCACTGTCTAAGTGTGCGTCTCCTCTTGCAGATATTGTTAGTTTAAATGTCTGCTCTTCCTATAATTCTTCCATTTATTGCAAACCTTTCTAGTCCTTTCTTCTATACGGTTTCCCAATGTATTTAAATTTACAAGCCTTTTCCATTTTACGGATTGTGTTTCTATGTATTTTGATGCAATTTTGTATTTTCGTGATGTTTTTAGCTGAAATTTCGAGATCAGTTACACTGACTGTTCTACCCAGTGTATTTGAGTAACTGCTTCAGTCAGATTTATTGGATCAAAACCTAGGCAGTTTATCTTAATTTCATTCAATTTCCTCCCTAGAATTACTGGCGCAGCTTCAGAATTCATGTTCGAGGTCCTTGTAATTTTTTCTGAAACATAGCACGGACTATGCTCGTATGATGGTGGAGACCACTCTGTTGACAGTACTCCGCTTCCAACTACGATTCAAGCCAACCTACAAAAATCTAGATTTATGTTGTAAGGCTAACAAATTACTAATCATAATTTATACGGGCATTGACGCAATTGTTAACTTGCACCTCAGAAGAAGAACGCACATACCGATATTTAAATTGTAAATATCTTGAAGTATTAGTTTTGCTTTCATGTTATGTGTATATTACATGCATATGTCATATACACTACTGGCCATTAAAATTGCTACACCACGAAGACGACGTGCTACAGATGCGAAATTTAACCGACAGCAATAAGATGCTGTGATATACAAATGATTAGTTTTTCAGAGCATTCACACAAAGTTGGCTCCCGTGGCGACACCTACAAGGTGTTGACATAAGGAAAGTTTCCAACCGATTTCTCATACACATACAGCAGTCGACCGGCGTTCCCTGGTGAAACGTTGTTGAGATGCCTCGTGTAAGGAGGAGGAATGCGAACCATCACGTTTCCGACTTTGATAAAGGTCGGATTGTAGCCTATCGCGTTTCCGGTTTATCGTGGTGGTGGTGGTGGTTAGTGTTTAACGTCCCGTCGACAACGAGGTCATTAGAGACGGAGCGCAAGCTCGGGTTAGGGAAGGATTGGGAAGGAAATCGGCCGTGCCCTTTCAAAGGAACCATCCCGGCATTTGCCTGAAACGATTTAGGGAAATCACGGAAAATCTAAATCAGGATGGCCGGAGACGGGATTGAACCGTCGTCCTCCCGAATCCCAGTTTATCGTATCACGACATTGCTGCTCGCGTTGGTCGAGATCCAATGACTGCTATCCGAATATGGAATCGGTGGGTTCAGGAGGGTAATATGGAACGCCGTACTGGATCCCAACGGCCTCGTATCAGTAGCAGTCGAGGTGACAGGCATCTTATCCGCATGGCTGTAACGGATCGTGCAGCCACGTCTCGATCAATGAGTCATCAGATGCGGACGTTTGCAAGACAACAAACATCTGCACGAACAGTTCGACGACGTTTGCAGCAGCATGGACTATCAGCTCGGAGACCATGGCCGCTGTTACCCTTGACGCTGCATCACAGACAGGAGCGCCTGCGATGGTGTACTCAACAACGAACCTGGGTGCACGAATGGCAAAACGTCATTTTTTCGGATGAATCCAGGTTCTGTTTACAACATCATGATGGTCGCATCCGTGTTTGGCGACATCGCAGTGAACGCACATTGGAAGCGTGTATTCGTCGTCGCCATACTGGAGTATTACCCGGCGTGATGGTATGGGGTGCCACTGGTTACACGTCTCGGTCACCTCTTGTTCGCACTGACTGAACAGTGGACGTTACATTTCAGATGTGTTACGACCCCTGGCTCTACCCTTCATTCGATCCCTGCGAAACCCTACATTTCAGCAGGATAATGCACGACCGCATGTTGCAGGTCCTGTACGGGCCTTTCTGGATAGAGAAAATGTTCGACTGCTGCCCTGGCCATCACATTCACCAGACCTCTCACCAATTGAAAACGTCTGGTTAATGGTGGCCGAGAAACTGGCTCGTCATAAACCGCCAGTCACTACTCTTGATGAACTGTGGTACCGCGTTGAAGCTGCATGGGCAGCTGTACCTGTACACGCCATCCAAGCTCTGTTTCACTCAATGCCCAGGCGTATCAAGGCCGTTATTATAGCCAGTGGTGGTTGTTCTGGGTACTGATTTCTCAGGATCTATGCACCGAAATTGCGTGAAAATGTAATCACATGTCAGTTCTAGTATAATATATTTGTCCAATGAATACCCGTTTATCATCTGCATTTCTTCTTGGTGTTGCAATTTTAATGGCTAGTAGCGTATATACATATTGTTATGATTTAATGCATGCTGAATTTGTATAAGAAAAGTAAGTTAGCAGGTGTAACCGCATCAGTCCTTTATCTTTGTTACTCTACAGATAACACCGTAAGTTAACCTAGAAACATTGATATTGTAATGTAATGAAGTATGTTAAATAATAATAATAATGAAAATAATAGCAGTTCTAATTTAACATCTCAGACTGGATAATATAGATGAAAGCGACCGGCTTCTTATAAATTCCAGTCCACTTTCTATAACGCGGATCTTCCCTATGAAATCCTAAGAGGGTATATGTTTAACGTACCGTGAAACACTAAGGCTAAAAATGAAATACTTCTTCGCTGCAAAAGTACCATAAAACACGTGTTCTGTTTGAAACGCTTCGTCGCTGAATGTCGCGAGCGTAAGTATCGTGGAATGAGACGCCATAAACAAATATCCTCGGATTTTTAGGCAGGGCATACGTTATTCGGATGGCGAAGCGCGAGCATGTTTCCAGGCGGTAGCACAGACGGTCTCTGGCAAGCTTTCTCAGCTCTTAACAAAGCGATGCTGTTAGCACACGCGATGCAGCTCGACTGTCAATCTCCGTGGTGTTTAGTCTTGGTTTATAAAGGTCGATGCCACGCACACCCGGTTTATTCCTAGCCTTGCCTCCTAGCTGTTCAGTATCTTATCACGCGGAATGAAGGCAAGTTGTCGGTCGGGATTCACAGAATAATTTGACCAAATCGTAAGGAAAAAGATTAAGGCTTTAAACGCGGGGCAGAATTACTTACCCTGCCAAGCGTGAGGTTCGTAGTGTAATATGGTTTCTGAATGTAAAAAAGAAAGAGCCCTATCGAAATTTACAGAAAGATATCTAGAAACCAGATGGCAGTTATAAGAGTCGAGAGGGTTGAAAGGGAAGCAGTGGTTGGGGAGGGAGTGAGACAGGGTTGTAGCCTATCCCCGATGTTATTCAATCTGTATATTGAACTAGCAGTAAAGGAAACAAAAGAAAAATTGGGAGGTTCGCCGATGACATTGTAATTCTGTCAGAGACAGCAAAGGACCTGGAAGAGCAACTGAATGGAATGGACAGTGTCTTGAAAGGAGGATATAAGATGAACATGAACAAAAGCAAAACGCGGATAATGGAATGTAGTAGAATTAAATCGGGTGATACTGCGGGAATTAGATTAGGAAATAAGATGCTTAAAGTAGTAAATGAGTTTTGCTATTTGGGGAGCAAAATAACTGATGATGGTCGAAGTAGAGAGGATATAAAATGTAGACTGGCAATGGCAAGCAAAGCGTTTCTGAAGAAGAAAAATTTGTTAACATCGAGTGTAGACTTAAGTGTGAGGATGTCGTTTCTGAAAGTATTTGTATGGAGCGTAGCCATGTATGGAACGTAGACGATAAAGAGTTTGGACAAGAAGAGACTAGAAGCTTTAGAAATGTGGTGCTACAGAAGAATGCTGAAGATTAGATGGGTAGATAACATAAGTAATGAGGAGGTATTGAATAGAACTGGAGAGAAGAGAAATTTGTGCACAACTTGACTAGAAGAAGGGATCGTTTGGTAGGGCATATTCTGAGGCATAAAGGGATCGAATACACTAAACAGATTCAGAAGGATGTAGGCTGGAGTAGGTACTGGGAGATGAAGAAGCTTGCACGGGATAGAGTAGCATGGAGAGCTGCAGCAAACCAGTCTCTGGACTGAAGAAAACAACAACAATAACAACTGAAGTTTATGGAAATGTGATAATGAAGCTTCAGTTCGAAGGATTCATAATGAACGATCAAGCAGACCTTCAGTTCTGTCTGACGAAGTCAAATCAAAGCTTGAGGAAAAAATTCAACACGAAGGATGTCTCACTACTGATGGACTGATATTTCACGATTAGTTCTTTGTCAGATTGTTAGTGGATATTTGATGTATAGAAAACTGTGTGCCCGGTGGTTTCCTGCAGTTTTGACAGATGAACAGAAAAAAAAGAAACGAATGGGAGCTGCAGTGGCATTTCTCACTCGGTATGATAAGGAAGACGAGTTTTTGAACCTCATTGTTGTTAGTGAAGAGAACTGGGTTTCGCGTAAGAGTCCATTATCTAAGTGCCAATCAGTGGAGTGGCATCATTCACGATCCGCAACAAAATCAAAAAAGTGGATCATTCTGATCACCGAAAGGGGCTGGGGATGTTGGAGCTTACAGCAGATGAAAGTCCGCGAAGCAAACAAGGCACACGCTGGCACGCAGGAATCTGCGCGCAGAGGAACGCCGTCCTCAAGATGGCCCCGCTGCCTCGCGGGCTTCCAAAAACAAACTGCTGTCGCTCTGAATACTCTCTCTGTTTACAAAATCCGCGCAGGGGCAGACAAAACTTTTGTTATATACACCTAGATTAGCTGCGCGGAGGAGTTCAGCAGAATCAAGTCTCCACTCTGGCGAGGAACAATATCCTCGACGACGGACCGGAAGGAAACAGGCAGGGGCACACCAGAGCGCACCAGAGCGTATTACTGGGCTTCTGACCGCCTCATCAGCGAGCAGTTCCGTGAACTGATTACCTTTTATGTGCTGCTTCTTTCATGTGGGCGTTATACTTGATTAACACGGCAAAGCGAATGTATGGGCATAGTAGAATAGCGCAAATAAATCGAAGAACAATTTTATTTTGATTTTGAAGTACGTTGTGAAACTTTGGGACTCCATAAACTTACGTATAATGTGAATAATTATCAGCCAGTCATATTTTGTTGATAGAAGAGATAGAGAAGATCCAACGGAGAGCAGCGCGCTTCGTTACAGGATCATTTAGTAATCGCGAAAGCGTTACGGAGATGATAGATAAACTCCAGTGGAAGACTCTGCAGGAGAGACGCTCAGTAGCTCGGTACGGGCTTTTGTTGAAGTTTCGAGAACATACCTTCACCGAGTCAAACAGTATATTGCTCCCTCCTACGTATATCTCGCGAAGAGACCATGAGGATAAAATCACAGAGATTAGAGCCCACACAGAGGCATACCGACAATCCTTCTTGCCACGAACAATACGAGACTGGAATAGAAGGGAGAACCGATAGAGGTACTCAAGGTACCCTCCGCCACACACCGTCAGGTGGCTTGCGGAGTATGGATGTAGATGTAGATAGATGTAGAATGCTCTGAAAAGGAAATCATTTGCATATCACAGCATCTGCTTTGTGTCGGTTAAATTTCGCGTCTGTAGCACGTCATCTTCGTGGTGTAGCAATTTTAATGGCCAGTAGTGTAAGAAACCAGGAACAAATTGGAGAGAAGAAACGGAAAAACAATTTGGGGACATGATGAAGGTGTACTTTAAAAAATGAGAAACAACAAAGAAAGAAGAGGATTTGAATTTATTACATGATCCTGGTTGGTCAATACAATGAATCATCACCAAAACGAGAGTAAACCATAAAACTGAAGCTCTGTTTCCGGTCTTTGTGACCCAGACAAGTCATATTCCATTTGCCATTTGAGACTTTGTAGGGGAGCGCCAGTCAGCTGCGTGTGGTCCCGCCGCGCGGCCGTGTGCCGTGTGACGTCACGACGGCGCCCGACCTGAAATAGCGCTGCAGCACAGCGGCACAACCTGAGGACGAAGAGCCACTTACCTGCAGCGCTGCACCACTCGCTTCGTCCACGGAGAGACGCCGTGGTTTCATTGGCATCCTGTGGGGCGGGCGAATATCTAACTAAAAGAACACACTGTGCTAAAATGCGCCGAGAATCTACCCCTATGCCTTGCGGTATATGGCGGAGGAATCTCTAATTTCTATGATTTTCTCGTCGTGTGGACATTTCGTAAGACATATGTAGGTGGAAGTTACATGTTGCTCGACTCTCTTGGAAGTCGAATAATAAATCCCTCCGTGATGTACAACGTGTTTTGCGGTCTCCGGCCGGCCGGGGTGGCCGAGCGATTCTAGGCGCTACAGTCTGGAACCGCGCGACCTCTCCGGTCGCAGGTTCGTATCCTGCCTCGGGCATGGATGTGTGTGATGTCCTTACGTTAGTTAGGTAAGTCTCATTGTCCCGTGTACGATTAAAGGCAGTATGCTCTACTGAAGTCCGGTGACAAAAGCAGACTTATTTTTACCGCCGTTACACAGACTGAAGTGTGATTTGCTATTTTTATTTTAAAAACTGATTAACAGGAGGCCCTTCCGCGTTCTGTTGGGCAACGGTACAACGGAATCAGGGCTGCAGTTCTGGAAATTGGTCATGCAACGGAGAACACTCTGATAGAAGGAGCAGGTAATAAAGGGTCACATGCAGACCAGCAGATAACTGAATCAAATAAATTTTCCCGTGATGTAATGTAAATACAATACACGACAGGACCTGGGTCATGCGTGGTGGTTCTCCCGTGGACCTGATAACCATTTACAATCTATTATACAAAATTTGGCACCTATGCCCGTAATCTGCATACACAGAGCATAATTTATACGATAGAGGCAACCTACAGGGCTGGGGAAGTGGACAATTGATCATGGTCAGGCAAACTCAGAGAAGATGGGACTGATACACGCCAATTGCACGCTGCGTTCTACACTCAAATTACGGGAAAAAAGCACGCTTTCTTCAAAACCCAGGAGGATGTTGATCAACAGAACGGCGCAGAGGAAAGGCTCTATTCTGATTGATGGCTGGAAGGCCAGTCCAAGACGGAAAGAATTTTAAACCAAAAACTAATAACGTACAGAAAGCGAGAGAATTCTCTTCAAAATAGCAGGAAGCATATGCTGACGAGTATTCATTAAGCGCAGAATAATGTTATGAAACACGCTAAACTGATATTCACTCGATATTCGTCGACAAATGGAATATAATCGCATGTGGACAACTAGATTTGAGACTATCTTCCACGACAAGCTCAGTCTCACAAGCATCACTGCACACACTACTTCACCCGAAAAGGGACCACGAGTTGCTATGATGCACGAGAATGGGGACAAGGTAGCCGACTGACACGTGAAGTCTGACGACTGGAGATTCTAAGCCATTACGGAGAAGGTATCCTCTTTGAGGTGGTAATTCACAAAAACTGCATGAAGTGTACTGAATTAAAAAAGTAAACAGCGCTCGAATGCCGCTCAGTATTTAATATTGCTAATACACAGAGCAAAAATGAACCATTACAGATCAGAAAAAGTCGAATCCTGACGAACTATGACTCTTGCTGCAACAAAAGATGCTTTCCCACATACACAAACGTGTGGTGTGGCAAAGAATGTCATTTTGCTAAAATGGAATAACACGTCTTTTACAAAGGGTATACGTATTGAATAGGCTCTCCGCCGGCCGCGGTGGTCTAGCGGTTCTAGGCGCTCAGCCCGGAACCGCGCGACTGCTACGGTCGCAGGTTCGAATCCTGCCTCGGGCATGGATGTGTGTGATGTCCTTAGGTTAGTTAGGTTTAAGTAGTTCTAAGTTCTAGGGGACTGATGACCACAGATGTTAAGTCCCATAGTGCCCAGAGCCATTTGAATAGGCTCTCCAGCCTTTATAAATAATACTCATTTATGATGCAGGAATCACAGTCACGTTACAAGATAACTATATTTAGCGATTTCCTGTTGTTAAAAGGGGACTGAGGAAAGGTTTGGCTTCAAATGACTGAGCACTATGGGAGTTAACTTCTGAGGTGATCAGTCCCCTAGAACTCAGAACTACTTAAACCTAACTAACCTAAGGACAGCACACACACCTATGTCCCTGGCAGGATTCGAACCTACGACCGTAGTGGTCGCGCGGTTCAAAAATGGTTCAAATGGCTCTGAGCACTATGGGACTCAACTGCTGAGGTCATTAGTCCCCTAGAACTTAGAACTAGTTAAACCTAACTAACCTAAGGACATCACAAACATCCATGCCCGAGGCAGGATTCGAACCTGCGACCGTAGCGGTCTTGCGGTTCCAGACTGCAGCGCCTTTAACCGCACGGCCACTTCGGCCGGCTCGCGCGGTTCGAAACTGTAGCGCCTAGAACCGCTCGGCCACACCGGCCGGCAGGAAAGGTTTCCCAGCAAAACAACAGAACCTAAGTAAATCAAAAGAGAGGTGCAGAACTTCTCTTGAACGCAAAATGAACCGAGAGGAAGACGAGAAACGCGTGAACGCTAGGAAGATGGAGCCAGTTGTTTTCTTCACCCAAGTTACAGCGCAGTTTGCTGAGCTCGGTACCTGCCAGAAGAGTGGGGAGGCGGGCGGGCCGAGCCGTAAGGCTGGATGTGGCGGCGTTTGACCCGGGCGAGCGCCAGATAAGCGGTAAAACAGCCTGTCAGCGTGAAGGCTCGCCACAGTCTAAACAAACACTGGCTGCTCGCACCGCGTCGCTACCGCCAAAGCAGCCGGCCTTGCGGGCCGCTTCGCGCCGCCCCGAAATAGTCCCGCCGCGATTGTTAGCTCCCAGTGCCCAAATATCTCGCTCCAACTCCTCTCGTATACTGCCAAACTCATTATTACGACCGTGTCTTGGACAATGCCAGGACCGTCCACAATTCCATAAGCCTTAGCCAGCTTTCACATTGGCGTTTCAGCCGCCTTTTGACCACACACATACTGGTAATACATCATTTTCTGACTGCGCATATGTGCTTGTCTTGTGTTTATTGTGTTCGCCAAGCCGGTTTCTGGTATCCGGTGGAAAGAAACTTTCCCCAGGATCGAGATGATGCTTTGGTCTTTCTCTAACCTTCTTAAATGGGTTGTGGTGACAGCCAGGTGGGGTGGCAGATGTTTCCCATCACCTGCTGGAAATAAACCTCAGAAAATCTGTGACAGAAAGCAGCATTTTTGCAGTGAAGTGTTATTAGCGTGGGCGGGATATGGCCAATGAAATTGCTACTTGTTACCGAGCCTGAATCGTCGAAAGGCCTTATTGTTGAAACTCTCTGGCAGACTAAAGCCGTGTGGCGGACCGATACTCGAACTCGGGATCTTTGCCTTTCGCGGGAAAGTACTCTACTTGCCCGCGAAAGGCAAAGGTCCCAAGTTCGAGTCTCGGTCCGGCACACGGTTTTTGTCTGCCAGGAAGTTTCATATCAGCGCACATTCCGCTGCAGAGTGAAAATCTCATTCTGGGCCTGAATGTTGAACATCGTGAAGCGGTATGGAGCACACGTGGGCCCCGTAGATTTTAAAGTGTTTAACTGAAGTAAGAAATTATAGCAGAGTCGACAGTATATAGCTATAGCAGCGTCTTGACAGAGTTACAGGTTTGTGCCTCTACTTCAACCAGTAACCCGATGCTATTTTGTATTGTCATTGTCATTGTCATTGTCAACACCTCAGTGTTGTCGCAGATGTACGGACGACTTTTATCTTTGCCAGTAGCCGCCTGCTCTTTGCAGCTGAAATTTGGCAACATCACTACTAACTGCTAGGCGTCATACGTATTAAATTTGTAGCCGGGCGTTATACATGGTGAGAAGTTTACTCCACGGAGCTGCCACTTCTGGCGGCAACATTGGCTCTAACCAGACTGGGCACAGAACGAACTGAGCTTGGCTGACAGAAAACGGTACACCATCGCATACTCAGTGCCAGAGTTCATCATTCGTTGCGGCTGGCGAGTGGCGGAGTGCCAATCTCCAGGCAAGCTGTTACCAGATATTTCAGCGGATGGGAGTTGCGGAGACCGTGCTGGCTAGAGAAAAAGCCGAACTCCCTCTGTGTCTCGCGGTAGGTCGGAAAGCACAGGCAACTTGCGGTCTTGCATCATCTTGTTGAAAAATAACGTCACGACGTCAGATGTTGAGTATGTATTATGATGAACGCAGTAAGTGTTGAAATTATGATATACAGTGACTCAGCTACCCCTACCGATGTCGCTTTATGCAACCCGCAATGTTATATGGCTCTCAGCACTATGGGACAACATCTGTGGTCATCAGTCCCCTAGAACTAATTAAACCTAACTAACCTAAGGACATCACACATCCATGCCCGAGGCAGGATTCGAACCTGCGACTGTAGCGGTCACGCGGTTCCACACTGAAGCGCCTAGAAACGCACGGCCACACCGGCCGGCAATGTTATATGTGGCCTTCAAAAGCCATTGCGAGGTTTTCATGTTCTCTCGCTCGCTATGAGCGAAGTATTCGTCCCACAGAAAAAATAAACACGACCTTTTTGTAGGAAATTTAATGTAGCTATATTCTGTACTGGGGTAAGTTTACGCTAGACAAGGATTTCGAGTTATTCAAGAAAAACGTACACAAGTAACCTTCAAACGCACGTCCAATCCCGCACTCATTCTCCACCATTCAGGATTTCTAGTACGTTGTTCGTGATTTCTCCTCCTACCACTGTTTAAAAGTTCCGGACTACACGAACTATTCCAGAAATTCCACCTTTTTTGGTCTCTATTGATTGGACTATTATGCCAACAACATAGTCAGCTATTTCCTTAACATTATTAATTTAAACGTGGTGGCGAGGATAAGACGGAAAAATGACTTTTGTAAACGTTATGATAAAACTAATTACGTTGAAAATTAGATCTAAGCTTAAAACTTACAAGCGCAGTAGTTTCGTAGTCAGGCCAAACAGATTCAACGATATAATTGTTCGCATTGACGGCACTTTGAACAGTGGACGTTACATTTCAGATGCGTTACGGCCCGTGGATCTACCCTTCATTCAATCCCTGCGAAACCCTACATTTCTGCAGGATAATGGACGACCGCATGTTACAGGTCCTGGACGGGCCTTTCTGGATACAGAAAATGTTCGACTGCTGCCCTGGCTAGCACATTCTCCAGATCTCTCACCTACTGAAAACGTCTGGTCAATGGTGGCCGAGCAACTGGCTCGTCACAATACGCCAATCACTACTCTTGATGAACTGTGGTATCACGTTGAAGCTGCAGGGGCAGCTGTACCTGTACACGCCATCCAAGCTCTGTTTGACTCAATGTCCAGGTGTATCAAGGCCGTTATTACGGCCAGAGGTGGTTGTTCTGGGTACTGTTTTCTCAGGATCTATGCACCCAGATTGCGAGAAAAGGTAATCACATGTCAGTTCTAGTATAACATATTTGTCCAATGAATAACCGTTTATCATCTGAATTTCTTCTTGGTGTAGCAATTTTACTGGCCAGTAGTGTAGATCTACAAGATCTCAAACAAAAACGTTTAAACGTGTGCAGCCCCACCATGCACAAACCAAATGCTCCTTCTTACTTGCAGGAGGTCATTTGTAGCAAGTTTGGAAGAAGATTCTGAATAGAGTGTGGTCGGCAGCTCCACTACGACGTGCCGGGTTGCCCTATGGACCTCTCAGTCACGTATAATTCCAGCTCACATATTATTCTTAAACTGAAGCTGGTGCCTACCCTTAACTGTACCATAAAACCGACTAAAAGTATAGTAATATTGTATGTGTGTTTATAAGCAAGTTGAAGATATTTAGAACATTTCTTTCTCGATTGTTTTATTTTCTGTTCTTGCTCAGCGGGACTGCATTTTTTATTTATGTCTCCAAGTAGCCGTCCTTTCGAAACTTTTCACGCTGAAGAAAGAACAAAGGTAATGGGGTTCCTTCCTTACGCAGGGTTGCCCATGACCAGTACTGCAAGGATAACGGAGAAATACAACACTGAGTTACTTTCCGCTGAATGTTTAAAATAAAGAATGCCCTTGGGTCAGTCAAAGAGCAACCAGGGATACTGGCATCTGGCGCCTGCAGCGCCTGTTGTGAGTGTGGCGATACATCGACCAGATCCAGCGATCCATCTTGCAGCGCCGTTCAGAGCATGCACGAGTGTTCGCCCGCCCAAAATGACAAGTGTGCAGTGGCGGAAGACGCCATCAACGAAGGAAACATGTTTGTTTTTGAACAGACAAAGGTGCTGTGCCGTGCCATCGGGTAATGGGTTTCGGTCATCAAGGAAGCAGTCATCTGGGACAGCGGTTCCCAGATGAGCTCCGCATTGGATGTGGCTTTTGCAGAAATACGTTTGAAGCGCTCTGTTGTGGAAACGGGCGGTGGAGGCAGCGGACGAAATAGACTGGCGGCACCAGGTTTCGACGATCAGATCCCTACCCCCCCCCCCCCCCCCGGCCATAGCAACCGCCGCTTCCGCGGTGCGAGCTGTGGCCACCCGTTGGGCCGTCTGCAGAGGAGATCGCGATCCAGCGGCTATGGAGGAACGAACGAACTCGAACCTAACACTTCGCCTGAAGTCGATCGTTCCGAGAACACGACTCGACTGATAACCCGATAAGATTACAGCAATGAAATTCGCAGAGAACGGCTGCACTCCTGTTCCACCTAGTGTGTAAGATAAATGAGAAATACCTACAGACATAAAGGAGAACGTAATAGCTCCAAAAAAGAGAACGGCTTCTGACAAACTCAATGTTACTGAACCATGTGTTTCATAAGGCATGCTTCGAAAATATTGGATTACTTACAGAAGACCTCTGGGAAGGTAAGCTTGGGTTCCTGAGAAATGTAGGAGCACGTGAGGGAACAGTGATCCTAAGTTTTATCTTAAAAGATACGTTAAAGAAAGTCAAATCTATGTTAACATTAACTGTAGACATTGAGAAAGCTGTTTTGACTTACTGACTGGAACATACTGTTTGAAATTTTGAAGGCAGCAGGATAAAATACAGGGAACGAAAGGTCATTTAAACTCGTACAGAAACCAGACTGCAGTTATAAATGTTGAAGGCCACGAAAGGGAAGGGGCAGTTGAAAAGGGAGTTATAAATGCTTGAAGCCTTTTCCCGATGCTATTCAATCTGTATACTGAGGAAATAGTAAAGGAAGCTAAGTGCAAATTTTGAAAGAGAATTGAAGTTTATGGAGAATACATCAATACTTTGAGGTTTGAAGATGACACTGTAATTCTTTCAGAGATGGCAAAGGACGTCGAAGAGCAGTTGAACGGAATGGATAATTTCTTTAAAATAGCTAAGAGCACAAATCTCAACAAAAGTGTAACAAAGGTAATGGAACGTCGTCGAATTAAATCAGGCTATGCTGAGAGAATTAAATTAAAGAAATAGTAGATGAATTTTGATATTTGGTCAGCAAAACATCTGATGGTGGCTGGGTTGGGTGAATATTAAATACAGATCCCAACAGCAAGAAAAAGGTACGGCAACATGTCTGCAAGACATCATAAATTGTAATGTAAGTCTTTTCTGGCCTGGAGCGAAGCCTTATGTAGATGCGAAACATGGACGTTAACGACTCAGACGATAAGACAGTAAAGGCTTTTGGGATATGGTGCTACAGAAGAACGTTGAAGCTTAGGTGTACTAAATCGAACTGAGAAGAAAAGAAATCTGTAGCACAGCTAGATTAAAAGAAGAACTCAGTTAATAGGAGACGTCTTGGGGTATCAATGTAGCGTTTATTTCGTGATGAAAGAAACTTTCGGAACGCGGGGAGGTAAACATCGTAGAAGGAGGCAAAAGCTTGACTACAGTAAGCAGGTTCAAATGGATGTAGAATGCAGAGATGAAGAGGCTTCCACAAGATAGACGAGCATAAAGAGCTGCATCAAACCAGTCGTAAGACTAAAGACCAGAACAACAGCAATCTAGGCTGCTTGAGTGTTGAGACTTTTGTAAACAAGGTCTCACTGTCTCACTGTGAGGGAGTGGTCGTTCCCTCCTGCCGCTTCTCACAATTGCTCCCACAGTCAGTCGCTTACCAGACCGCCCGCAGCACAGCAATCAGGTCCTTGACTCCGACTGCCGTTCGCTGCTAAATGAGTAGCGGCCTCTCGGAAAATTTTCTGGCCGCAATAAAATACGTATTTGCGTTGAGCAAGTTCCAAGACAAGCCGACGGCCGGTAAATACCGGATAATGCCGTCGTTTTGGCGGCGCAAACAGCGTCTGGGCCCGGAATTAAATCCCGTGGCGGAGCATGAGTCAGCAAAGACGCCTTCTGTGGAGTCCGCCGTGCGTTGTGAGGGACGTAGACTTCCCAAACTCACTTCCTCTCGTCCGCGACGACGCGGCGGAATTTCTGGAATATTACGAACAAGCAGCGCTCACCAAATATGTAACTGAATTGAAACTTACACGATAGATTAGGCATATACCATACCAAAAACTGCCACGAATACGGCATCGCCCATGGTTTGTGACTATAGGAATTCTGTGTATTGTGAAGCCCCCATGAGCTGCATTCAGTCGTATGTCTTTGGGTTCATAGTTGGATGCAAAGTTGTTGCTGTTGTTGCTATGTAGATTTGTATTACAATTTCTTCTCCGTGAAAACAATCTGGTTTGTTGTTTCGGTTCAATACACTTGACATGATCACAAATCTAGTCCATTACGGAAAGATAAAGAGTTGGCTGTGACTATAACGATTTTATAGCTTGTTCTAACGGAGGGAAATAATTCGTGTACACTTTGTGCTAGATGACTGTACAGATACAATTTTGTATCGACATTATTCTCAATTTCAATTGCACTGACCTTTTAATATACGCACTGTCAGATTAGAGGTTTTTCTTCATTACATGGATGAAAAACTGTGCCTTGGAACTTGTGTTCCGTTTCGAATTGAGACTTCGCGTTTAAATGTAGCCGACCGGGGTGGCCGAGTGGTTCTAGGCTCTACAGTCTGGAACCACGCGACCGCTACGGTCGCAGGTTCGAATCCTGCCTCGGGTATGGATGTGTGTGATGTCCTTAGGTTAGGTTAGGTTTAAGTAGTTCTAAGTTCTGAGGACTGATGACCTTAGAAGTTAAGTCCCATAGTGCTCAGAGCCATTTGAACCATTTTAAATGTATCTCAAATGTATCACGCATTCATGAACACACATAAACATGGATTTGTCATCGTTATCGCAAGGTACAAGGGCATTTTACAATCCTTTTGTTATCCGTGAGGTGCAGCTCGCAATTTGAAGAACATCTGAAGGCCAATGAGAGCAATGGTCCAGCACCCCTCATTTGATACGAGAAAAAGAGAAAAAAAAACCAACTCTTCACCTCACTGCTCTTAATTGATGGAACTGAGCAGTAGTGAGGTGAGCTGTTGTGGAATATAATTCTGGAAAGGATATGGAATGAGGAGAAAGACCTCCAACCAAGTGTTTTGAAAGTTAGGGAGACAGCAGAGAAAACACAATTGCTGTGTCACAGGTGAAAAAATGGAGAGATCTCTGAGCGGATTTCTTAATTAAGCTCTCGCTGTGATAGAATAAAGTTGGTGGGATGCACTGGTGCAAGTGTGGCAGAATGCGAGCCTTGCTAATAAAGAATGATGCGACAGAGTGCTTAGAGTGACGATTGCCGGAACTGTGGGAAGTCCAAAGATGTTCACTATAGGAGAGGAGAAAGCTGGGAAAGGCAGTTGGATACGGATGGCGTGGCGAACTGCATGGCGTTCGAGGTTTTCGAAGAAGTAGCGAAATTCTGATGCAGCGGAAATAGGTTTAAACCTTTGTAGTTGTGGAGTATGGTGGAGGGTTGGAATCACCACGATCAATTCAAAAATGGTTCATGAGCACTGTGGGACTTAACATCCGAGGTCATCAGTCCCCTAGACCTAGAACTACTCAAACCTAACTAACCTAAGGACATCACACAGGCAGTATTCGAACCTGCGACCATAGCAGTCGCGCGGTTCATGACTGAAGCGCCTAGAACCGCTCGGCTTCTCTTGATCAGTGTTTCAGCCGTTTCAATAAATTTAGTCGATTTTTATGGTCAGTAGGTAACACTGCCTCTAGGCTTGATAATGGCCTCAACTCAGGTACGCCATATCCAGCTGAAGCCACTTATTGACCGGGTAAAGCTACCAAATGGCTCTGAGCACTATGGGACGCAACATCTTAGGTCATAAGTCCCCTAGAACTTAGAACTAACTAACCTAAGGACATCACACACACCCATGCCCGAAGCAGGATTCGAACCTGCGACCGTAGCAGTCCCGTCGTTCCGGACTGCAGCGCCAGAACCGCTAGACCACCGCGGCCGGCGTAAAGCTACCAATTGCGGGTATCTTGATTACTACGTTTTACCCATTGCTCCAAGAAGGACGGGTGACTTAGTGGGCCAGTCGAGATGCGATAGGGTCACTGAGTGTTCGACAAAACTGTAAACTTAGGCGTGAAGTTTTGTGAACGTGGCTGTTGGTACCTTGCAAGACGGGTGTGTCCACTGCAAACTCATCATGAAGGTGTAGTAGCGAGTGCAGCGCTCTCGTCACCGAGAATGTTGAATTAATACTGTACGATGTCCACTGTAACCTAAGTGAGTGGACCCAAGTCATTTTACGAAACCTGCCCCCAAAACATCACAGAACAACCTCCAGCGTGAACTCCCCCTGCTGATTAAACCACTCATTTGGCCACTGGTGCATTCTTCCCTTCCATCATTTGAAGAGCATCTAAATCACGGCTCGCCATACCACCCCGCAAGCCTCCAGCAAACTACTGTCCAGTTTGTGTGTTGTCTGGCCCACTGAAGATATGACAGTTTCCAAAGTACCCGACTGCAAATTTCCAATGCATGCAGGTCCCTCCGCTATGTTCGCTCGGAAAGTGGTTGAGACAGATCTACATTTAAATGGTTCAAATGGCTCTGAGCACTATGCGACTTAACATCTGAGGTCGTCGCGCGGGATGAGCAGAGCGGTCTAAGGCGCTGCAGACATGGACTGCGCAGCTGGTGCCGGCGGAGGTTCGAGTCCTCCCTCGGGCATGGGTGTGTGTGTTTGTCCTTAGGATAATTTAAGTAGTGTGTAAGCTTAGGGACTGATGACCTTAGCAGTTAAGTCCCATAAAATTTCACACACATTTGAACATCTGAGGTCATCAGTCCCCTAGACTTTGAACTACTTAAACCTAACTAACCTAAGGACATCACACACATCCATGCCCGAGGCAGGATTCGAACCTGCGATCGTAGCAGCAGCGCGGTTACGGACTGAAGCACCTAGAACCGCTCGGCCACAAAGGCTGGCGATCTACGAGTACATTCGTTGAAGGCCCCCATGACATTTATGTTATTTTTAGCGGTTGAATAAGGTAGCAAGCTAACCTTTATTTCAAACGACCGTGACCTAATTGATGAGTTCTGACCGGTATGACGGCCACAGGAGTTGTTTCAGTCGTATTCCAGCTGCTCAGTGATGCTGCATTCGAGGAATAGAAGGTTTTGCATCAATCAAGATCGCAAAAAGTTTGCACAAATATGTATATCCAATTTAAACACATTTGGAGACATTCACTACCATTGTCGTACATTTCTGTTTACGACCGAGGTCGACACTGCATCTGCAACAATTAATCTGAGAACGATGATACTCGCTGGTGCACTCGGCGCTTGATAACGGTTACTGGCCAATCATCGACCTGCGCGAGTAAAATATGCCTATGTTTGGGTAGGGAATCACTACAAATTTCTGTCGGGTTTGAAACGGGTTGCTATTGAGAAGTAGTGACTCCCGTCTTATATAACTCACTTAGGACCTTTCTACGACCACTGCTCTTCCGCTGTGATACACCATTCCTTGGGTCCGCCGCGATAGCTGAATGGTCAGCGTGACGGACTGTCGTGCTAAGGGGCCCGGCTTCGATTCCCGGCTGGTGGCCGAGGGGTTCTAGGCGCTTCAGTCTGGAAACGCGCGACTGCGACGGTCGCAGGTTCGTTAGGTTAGTTAGGTTTAAGTAGTTCTCAGTTCTAAGGGGACTGATGACCTCAGATGTTAATGCTCAGAACCATTTGAACCATTTTCCCGGTTGGGTCGGGGATCTTCTCCACTCACGGACTGGCTGTTGTGTTGTCTTCATCGTCGTTTTATTCCCATCCGGCGCGCAGGTTGCCCAATGTGGCGTCGAGTGTAACAAGACCTGCACCAAGGCGCCCGGACCAGCCCCGTAAGGGGGCTCCCGGCCAATGACGCCAAAAGCTCATTTCCATTTACCACTCCTGGGCAGAGCGCGACGAGATACCGACAAATGGTGTGACTTCATTCACGGTGTAGTCTTGGACATAGCCAAACACGATAGTCCCTTCTGCAATTCTGTCACGTATCCAAATCAAATGGCTCTGAGCACTATGCGACTTATCTCAGGTCGTCAGCCCCCTAGAACTTTGACCTACTTAAACCTAACTAACCTAAGGACATCACACACATCCATGCCCGAGGCAGGATTCGAACCTGCGACCGTAGCGGTCGCGCGGTTCCGAATTGAAGCGCCTAGAACCGCTCGGCCCACAACGGTCGGCGTCACGTCTCCACTTCCATCCATCTTACTGCGCCTATTCCTTACAACCGACTGGGACAGAGAACTTGCGTCACTGGTGAAGCGTCACAAGACAGCCTGATACCATTTCTATACCAACTTCAGCGTTAGGGAGCGCCCAATACGCTACAGTGGAACGGAGCGACTAGTGCGATCTTTTGGAGGTGGGGGATGACTAATATTTTGCCCTGAGAGCTTATTTTAGTGTGTAATTACTTGGATTGAACGACTAGGAAATGCGTTGTAGAGATCGAGTTTTAAGTCAAACACGACACGGTTTCAAGACCGTAACTTTATACTTAGGCGCTGCTGCGTAAAACTATGAAGTCATATCAAAATAAATGTTCGTTGCGTGCGTGCCTGTTGGTGAGACCGCTGTGAGGCTGAGAATAGGGCGGCGGGCGGTTAGGCCGCGTAATTGGCTGGCAGGTGGATATGAAAGTAGCGGTCGGCGTCGCGCAGGCCCGTGTTAATCAGCGGCGCCCCAGAGACCGGCAGACCGCCCACGGCGCGGAGGCTGGAAGCACGTGCGCGGCCACGTGGCTTCCCACAGGTGGCGTCTAACGAGCACACGCTGCTGGCCCGCAGAGCTGCACGTCGCACGCAATTCCAAAGCGGCACGCCTCTGTCTGCTTTCGTGCGGTACGCCACCATTTCCTCACTGCTGATAATCCCTCCATCTCAGACTAATACTTACACAAATCGTGCTCATTATTTTTTGTGTCTATTCCAGTCTCTGTCTTCGACAACAACGTTTGCCCTCTACGGAGTATGGACGCTGTAACACCTTGAAACCCACTACCTGACGTCTTAACCGACGTCCGATTATCCTGCCCCTTGAACATAGTGTTACCCACTCATTCCATTTCGCTGATTCCGTGGACAACCTCTACATTTCACGTCTTATCTTTCCACAATAACTTTCTGTACACCTCCATTGTTGTTGTGGTCTTCAGTCCTGAGACTGGTTTGATGCAGCTCTCCATGCTACCCTATCCTGTGCAAGTTTCTTCATCTCCCAGTACCTACTGCAACCTACATCCTTCTGAATCTGCTTAGTGTATTCATCTCTTGGTCTCCCCCTACGATTTTTACCCTCCACGCTGCCCTCCAATGCTAAATTTGTGATCCCTTGATGCCTCAGAACATGTCCTACCAACCGGTCTCTTCTTCTCGTCAAGTTGTGCCACAGACTCCTCTTCTCCCCAATTCTATTCAATACCTCCTCATTAGTTATGTGATCTACCCATCTAATCCTCAGCATTCTTCTGTAGCACCACATTTCGAAAGCTTCTATTCTCTTCCTGTTCAAACTATTTATCGTCCATGTTTCACTTCCATACATGGCTACACTCCATACAAATACTTTCAGAAACGACTTCCTGACACTTAAATCTATACTCGATGTTAACAAATTTCTCTTCTTCAGAAACGCTTTCCTTGCCATCGCCAGTCTGCATTTTATATCTTCTCTACTTCGACCATCATCAGTTATTTTGCTCCCCAAATAGCAAAACTCCTTTACTACTTTAAGTGTCTCATTTCCTAATCTAATACCCTCAGCATCACCTGACTTAATTCGACTACATTCCATTATCCTTGTTTTGCTTTTGTTTATGTTCATCTTATATCCTCCTTTCAAGACAGTGTCCATTCCGTTCAACTGCTCTTCCAAGTCCTTTGCTGTCTCTGACAGTATTACAATGTCATAGGAGAACCTCAAAGTTTTTATTTCTTCTCCATGGATTTTAATACCTACTCCGAATTTTTCTTTTGTTTCCTTTACTGCTTGCTCAATATACAGATTGAATAACATCGGGGAGAGGCTACAACCCTGTCTTACTCCCTTCCCAACCACTGCTTCCCTTTCATGTCCCTCGACTCTTATAACTGCATTCTGCTTTCTGTACAAATTGTAAATAGCATTTCGCTCCCTGTATTTTACCCCTGCCACCTTTAGAATTTGAAAGAGAGTGTTCCAGTCAACATTGTCAAAAGCTTTCTCTAAGTTTACAAATGCTAGAAACGTAGGTTTGCCTTTCCTTAATCTTTCTTCTAAGATAAGTCGTAAGGTCAGTATTGCCTCACGTGTTCCAATATTTCTACGGAATCCAAACTGCTCTCCCCAGATGTCGGCTTCTACCAGTTTTTCCATTCGTCTGTAAAGAAATCGCGTTAGTATTTTGCAGCTGTGACTTATTAAACTGATAGTTCGGTAATTTTCACATCTGTCTACACCTGCTTTCTTTGGGATTGGAATTATTATATTCTTCTCGAAGTCTGAGGGTACTTCGCTGTCTCGTACATCTTCCTCACCAGATGGTAGAGTTTTGTCAGGACTGGCTCTCCCAAGGCCATCAGTAGTTGTAATGGAATGTTGTCTACTACCGGGGCCTTGTTTCGGCTCAGGTCTTTCAGTGCTCTGTCAAACTCTTCACGCAGTATCGTATCTCCCATTTCATCTTCATCTACATTCTCCTCCATTTCTTTAATATTGTCCTCAAGTACATCGCCCTTGTATAGACCCCCTATATACTCCTTCCATCTTTCTGCTTTCCCTTCTTTGGTTAGAACTGGGTTTCCATCCGAGCTCTTGATATTCATACAAGTGGTTCTCTTTTCTCCAAAGGTCTCTTTAATTTTCCTGTAGGCAGTATCTATCTTACCCCTAGTGAGATAAGCCTCTACATCCTTACATTTGTCCTCTAGCCATGCATGCTTAGTCATTTTGCAGTTCCTGTCGATCTCATTTTTGAGACGTTTCTATTCCTTTTTGCCTGCTTCATTTACTGCATTTTTATACTTTCTCCTTTCGTCAATTAAATTCAATATTTCTTCTGTTACCCAAGGATTTCTACTAGCCCTCGTCTTTTTACCTACTTGATCCTCTGCTGCCTTCACTACTTCATACCTCAGAGTTACCCATTCTTCTTCTACTGTACTTCTTTCCCCCACTGCTGTCAATTGTTCCCTTATGCTCTCCCTGAAACTCTGTACAACCTCTGGTTCCTTCAGTTTATCCAGGTCCCATCTCCTTAAATTCCCACCTTTTTGCAGTTTCTTCAATTTTAATCTGCAGTTCATAACCAATGGATTGTGGTCAGAGCCTACATCTGCCCCTGGAAATGTCTTACAATTTAAAACCTGGTTCCTAAATCTCTGTCTTACCATTATATAATCTATCTGATACCTTTTAGTATTTCCGGGATTCTTCCATGTATACAATCTTCTTTTATGATTCTTGAACCAAGTGTTAGCTATGATTAAGTTATGCTCTGTGCAAAATTCTACCAGACGGCTTCCTCTTTCATTTATTACCCCCAATCCATATTCATCTACTATGTTTCCTTCTCTCCCTTTTCCTACACTCGAATTCCAGTCACCCATGACTATTAAATTTTCGTCTCCCTTCACTATCTGAACAATTTCTTTTATCTCATCATACATTTCATCAATTTCTTCATCCTCTGCAGAGGTAGTTGGCATATAAACTTGTACTACTGTAGTAGGCGTGGGCTTCGTGTCTATCTTGGCCACAATAATGTGTTCACTATGCTGTTTGTAGTAGCTTACCCGCACGCCTATTTTTTTATTCATTATTACACCTACTTCTGCATTACCCCTATTTGATTTTGTATTTATAATCCAGTATTCACCTGACCAAAAGTCTTGTTCCTCCTGCCACCGAACTTCACTAATTCCCACTATATCTAACTTTAACCTATCCATTTCCCATTTTAAATTTTCTAACCTACCTGCCCTATTAAGGGATCTGACATTCCACGCTCCGATCCGTAGAACGCCAGTTTTCTTTCTCCTGATAACAACGTCCTCTTGAGTAGTCCCCGCCCGGAGATCCGAATGGGGGACTATTTTACCTCCGGAATATTTTACCCAAGAGGATGCCATCATCATTTAACCATACAGTAAAGCTGCATGCCCTCGGGAAAAATTACGGCCGTAGTTTCCCCTTGCTTTTAGCCGTTCGCAGTACCAGCACAGGAAGGCTATTTTGGTTATTGTTACAAGGCCAGATCAGTCAATCATCCAGACTGTTGCCCCTGCAACTACTGAAAAGGCTGCTGCCCCTCTTCAGGAACCACACGTTTGTCTGGCCCCTCAACATATACCCCTAAACGCCTCCATTCTTTTCCTTGGAAATTTTTCTTAGTTCACAAATTTCCTTTGCAATCTGAGCGCAGTGTTTGACCTGCTTTGCGACTACCTTCGCATCATGCACTCAAGCGAGCCGGCAGGCTGCCTTCCAAATTCCGCTGCCAGAGCCGGAAAACCGCTGAGCCGCCACGGTGAAAACCTGTGCTCCGACACTGTGGCGAGCGTGGTTACCAAACGTCGGGCTCTTTTCATAAAACCACGAGGCGTGCAAGTATAAGTGCTAGGCACTCAGGTCTAACAGCAGCTGTCGTCGACTGCTGCCTACACCGGCAATGTCTCCACAGCGGGCGTAGCCCCAGTGTGGCTCAGCAAGTCTCGTCCACAACTAGCCGCAGCCTCCAATACACGCTGGTCTATGGGCCGCGTCTAGTCTCGATGATGCCGGGGACCTGAACTGGCGCCTTCCAGCTTGGACTTGCGCCAGACCAACACCTACCGATTACGGGGTGCCTCCAAGAGGTCATCGGTTCTCAATTCTTGGGTACTTTCTGAACGTAATCCACTGCGACCCGCTGGCTGGGCGCTGCATTTACACTTAAGGCCGATATTAAACTACTGGCAAAGAAATTTCATGAAATAGTCATCACATTTCTTTGGCAATGATCTTCGACTTGGCGCTCAATATTCTGTTCCTATGAAAAACGACTTAGAAAGGTCCAAGTACACTGCTTGATATTTGCTAAGGAACAGCTGACCCTTGCTGAGGAACAACTGTCAATTGCTACGGAACAACTGACAACTGCTACAAAATACCTGACCAGTGGCAGCAAAAGATAATGTAAGGGGCGGGACGTTTAACTGCGGTGATGCCTGTGCACGCATTCGACAATTCATGCAGTAAGATTGATGCGAAACCAATTAATGCGCCATTTGGGTGTGGTACGGCAACGTGTCTGCAAGACATCATCTGAGTGTGTACGAGCAGTTGGACGAATCAAAGCCGGTTATGTGACACTACTGTGACCACAGTAATAGGTGTGTCGAAAAGTGTCATCAGCAATTAAAAAGGGCCTCCGGAGGTGGTAATGCTATGTGAAAGCATGTCGATGGTCGTGGATGGACGGCCACAACGCAAGAGGATCGATACGTCGCCGTAGTGATGAAAAGTAACAGACATCTCACTCCTATGCAGATCGCTACAGGTCTTGCAGCCAGTATCGGTACACGCGTCTCCGACAGAACCATTTCACGGCGATTAAACCAGGCAGGTTTGTATGCTCGGAAGCCTGTTAAATACATCCTATTTCAACGACACTATGCTAGAGAAAGAGTTCGTTGGTGTAAGGAGCATCCTGGTAGAGGTCAGCAACAGTGGTCCAGAGTGATGTTCTTTGATGAATCCCGCTTCACTGTGGCTAGTGATTCTGCCCACCAGTTGGTGTGGAGAGAGAGGGGAATACGTTACACACAACAGAATGTTCCGAACGTCATCGTGATGGGGTAGGTGTTAGTGGGGATACATTATGCACAGTAGCCGAACACAGCTGCATATCTTTGTGCGAGGTGACGTTACAGCAAACCGGTATTACAAGGAGATTACTGCGGACGTGTTGTCTGTTTAGAGGCGGTATGAGGCCGGACATTCTGTGTACGAATGATAGTGCCGCCCCACACAGGACGGCTGAGGTGTTGGACAGTAAAGATATTCAAAGTATGGAATGGCCTGCGTACTCTCTGGACCTAAACCTATAGAGCTTCCATCCTCAAAGTGACTCCTCCCTCTGCCCCTCCCCATGAGGGCGGCGCAGAAATAGATGGGGTCGCCGGCTTTCACTGAAATATTTATATTTCGTATTATGTAAGTAAAAGACTTCCGCGAAGAAAATGTTGCTAGCATCAGATTCTCAGTTCCACGAACTTAGTTAGGAAGGCGGCCCATCGTTAATTTGCTGTCGTATTTCACAAGACCTGACCAGTAAATCGTGTCAGCAGGAATGGTGTTGAGTCACGAGTCGTATTTCATCACACAACCCCTGTCACCTGTAAGTCCCAGGAGTTCAAGTAGCTCTAAGCACTATGGGACTTAACATCTGAGGTCATCAGTCCCCTAGACTTAGAACTATTTAAACCTAACTAACGACACCACACACATCCATGCCCGAGGCAGGATTTCAACCTGCGACCGTAGCAGCCGCGCGGTTCCGGACTGAAGCGCCTAGAACCGCTCGGTCACATTGGCCGGCGTCGCAGGAGTAACTTACTTACCAAACATGTGACGACCCCTGGACGGGCCGTCACGAAATTAGACGCTTCAAGGTCATACAGAGTGACAATTATTGAACTATGTGAAAAAAAACGCAAATTATTTACAAATTACGGCGTGCACACACTTTATTCAACATGTAAACGTTACTACAGACATTCGGGTTTAGATTATGACATGTTCGATATACCTACCATTATTGGCGATCGTGTGGCGCAGACGAATAGCGAAATTCTGCATGACCCGCTGAAGTGTCGGAACACCGATGCTGTCGATGATCTCCTGAATGGCTGTCTTCAGCTCAGCAGTGGTTTTGGGGGTTATCGCTGCACACCGTGTCTTTGCTATAGCCCCACAAAAAGGAATCGCATATGTTCAGTTCTGGAGAATATGGCGACCAATCGAGGACCATGCCAGTAGTCTGTGGGTATCCCGGAACCAGAATGACGTCCCCAGAGTGCTCCCCCAGGATATCAAACACTCTCCTGCTCCTATGGTCTCGAGCTCCCCCCTGAATGAACCGTATCTAGTCGAAATCATGGTCACTCTGGATAATGGGGATGAAATCATCTTCCAAAACCTTCACGTACCGTTCGGTAGTTACCGTGTCGTCAAGGGATATCGCACCGATTATTCTGTGACTGGACATTCACACCACACAGTCACCCCTTGAGGGTGAAGAGAGTTGTGGATGTGGGCTCCGTCGCTAAACCAAACCATACATGCGCTTACTAATTCCCAGCATGTTCCGAGGCCAACAGTGCAGTTTGAACGTGCAAACGCAAACCGCTCAGAAGTTATGACAATTTTATTTCATATAGTTCAATAATTGTCAGCCTGTAGCTACTACCCGCAGTACGCCGGTTGTGATTCGCCCGCCTCACAGCATTGTTGCCGAGGGTACGCTGTTAACAGCGTAGTTGTTCAGCGCCAGCTCATTTTTCCTGTATTCCCGTGCGATAGCAAGGTTTACGTGTGGTTTCAGTCTGCCACGAAACGGTGCATTGGCGTGTGTTTGATAGAAAGCGAAATACAGCAGTAAGGGCCTACTTGTAACGCTACTTCAGTCGGTGTGCATGAAGGGTGAAAAGACATTCGATAACAATCTAACATTTTGACCCATACAGACAGTTCCCGACTCATTAAGGCCATTAGACAGAATATGATGACACTGGATGATGTACTTAAGATCCTGATAGTCATCTTAAAGGTTACTACACCCGGCCTTTATGCAACCTTGAGAATGATTTGACAAGGTTATATATGGTACCCTTTAGTCTTAGGGATGATATACCTTTCATTTTGCCGGCCGGAGTGGCCGAGCGGTTCTAGGCGCTACAGTCTGGAACCACGCGACATGTACTGTCGCGGGTTCGACTCCTGCCTAGGGCATGGATGTGTGTGCTGTCCTTAGGTTAGTTAGGTTTAAGTAGTTCTAAGTTCTAGGAGACTGATGACCTCAGATGGTAAGTCCCATAGTGCTCAGAGCCATGTTTGAACCTTTCATTTTGAGGTTTATGTTCGGACTTATAGGCGGCCTCCTATATTTTTCTTTTTCGTTTTTCCTTTTTATTCGTTCGATTCCACTTGGTATAATCCTACATAATTGTATAGGCCTTACATGTAGGGAGACAGACATTTTTGATATACAGAGATCGAGAAACTTCTTTGTAACTATGACTATATGAGACAGCTACTGTCGTTGCATTATTCCACTGAGCACAGTGCGGGGTGGTTTTACATAGGGGTTCTGATGAAGTGCCTACGGGATCAGGTGTTTGATGATTTTTATAGTACAATTGCTTTGGTTTAGTTCGTGAATGCAATTGGGTTTTAAGACAAACTCTTTTATGCTTTTTATCGTTAATATTGCGGCAGCTATTTGTCATACCACACATAATACGACCTAGGCTGCACATATGTAACTTATATATTCTGACATGGTTATGGCACATTTTCTTGTATTTTAATTTATTTTATTATTTATTTATATTAGTTAATTATTTAAAAAATTCTTCCTATGGACATATGATTGTAAGCAGTACAGATTGTTGTGTTGCATGGCCTATTACAACTGTGTGGTACGGATTTATGAATAATAGCGTATACATATGTTCATCTATTGTGCTATATTCGAGTAAAACAGTGAAAACTATTAACAACAGCATGACATAGGCAGAAGCATATTTTCCCTAATGTTACATATAGTTTTAATGATATACAATATGTCTTTCTGAGCTACTTACATAGTTAACACGATACCTGTCAATTGTTAACGTATATTCTATATTTTTTATAATAGTACATTTGTTCTACTCATTGTACAGGGGCCTGAAGATGGCATGAGTGTAATGCCGAAACTGGTAGGACGTAAGAAGTTCATAAAATAAATTTCTGCAATACATACGGCTGTTGGTAAATTATTGCATCAAGAAAAACAATCTAAAAGTGTCGTATCGAACGTACTACGTGTTTTTCTACTGGTCTGGCCAACAGCGAATATCCCAGGAATAACACAACTTTGCGAAAGTTCATAAAATGACATTACTTTTGTAAAGCGTACATCGGCGATTTTGGTCATGAGATCAGTGAGGAACGGTCACTAAGAGCTGTAAATAAAATTTTTTCAGGAGGCAGGGAATATTCTCGGTCGTATTAAGGCGAGTCGTCCAAATTAAAATCGTGTCGACGGCTTCCGGGTACTCTCACTGTCGCGCATGGAGTCTTTTGTAAATAAAGTACATTCATACACGACACGATATAGTAATTATGCCTCAGATGATTCGCAACGATAACCAGAGATCCCATGGAAGCGATTGACCAGCGTGTCTCTTCTCCTTCGAAAGTATGCAGTTCTAATAACGAGAAAGATTCGAATTTAATCAAACTACATTATTCTTTCGCATCCTCCTCTGTTCGTGTCAGCAACGTCACTTCTAGACGCAAAAGCCAAAGTGCGTAAATATGAAGTTGATTATCTGATATTAGGTTTTACCAGCACTCTTTTGAATTATGAGGAACAACCACAATGTGTTCTTTGTTTGGAGATTTTAGCTGACGATTGCTTGAAACCCACAAAACCGAAGAGGTACCCACAGACAAAACGTCCAGACCGAGTCGGTAAACCCGTCGAATTTTTTAAGCATCATGAGCAGCCACTAAAAGGAAATGTCAGATCCCTTTCCTATGATAGCGCTAAGAGCACTCCTATGGATGACCTACTTCATTGCAAAATTCAAATTACTTCTTCATTATAAAATTCAAATCACCGTACACTATTGGTGAGAGTCGCCAAACTGTGCAAAATCGTGTAAGAAGAAAGGTTTTCCGAGGGTCTGAAGTTGATGCCACAACCAGATGATATCGAGATCGTCGTATTGATGCAAGGGCCACTGACATGAAAAATCAGTTGCTACCACGTCTTCATGGTAGCGGAAAATTCTCTTTAAAGTTTGATGACAGTACCGATATCGGAAATCTTTCTCAGCTTTTTGTTTTTGTACGCTGCTGTTATCAAATGAAAATCACGAGGAGTTTACATGTCTAGAGGGAGGACTACAGGCTGTTTTCTTTACTGTGTATTCCTTTTTTGTTGATAAGAATACGACATGGGCAAATTGTGTTTTCTATGTGCCGATGGGGTGGCAGCATTTACTGGAACTAAAGAGTGCTTCATGACAAGAGCGTGTGCTGTTTTTCCTCCTGCAAAATTCCCACTTTGCGACATTGCATACAGGGAGGTGGTAGTGGTGGTAAGCTCATATGGAACCAAACTGCTGAGGTCATCGGCCCCTAGGCTTACAAACTACTTAAACTAACTTACGCTAAGGACAACACAAACGCCCATGCCCGAGGGAGCACTCGAATCTCCGACTAGGGGAGCCGCGTGAACCATGGCCTCAGACTGCGCGGCTACACAGGGAGACATTGGCTTCTAAACCAGTACAACTTAAAGTCAGTAAAGTGCTGAACGACTTAATGTTGTAAACTTTGTGAAAAGTGCCAAAAAATTTCCCAATTTTGAATCACGTGCATTTTTACTGTTTTTTAGTTCCTTTACGGATGATAGTCTGAATATAACAGTTTTTAAATTGACATTTAAATGTTTAATATTGTTTTGCCGTCATTTGTACGTCGTGACCTTTCAAATATTAAAACTTTCTAATTGAATCAAAACCATTACAGATGAAAACAGTTAAATTTTAACCAACTTACGAATTTCTGAACTAATTTGAAAAAAATGTAGTGCATTACACATATTTGCTCAAAATCAATAACTGTACTCGCAGCCACGATTATTTATAAACTAGTTGTAATTGTCAGCTTCAAACAGTCTTTGAATAATACAAGTGAATGATAATTTGCACAAAAAGTTTACCTGTAATTTGCTCGAATGTCACTTTCTAATTATTATTATTATTATTATTACTATTATTATTGCAGTGAACACATGGTGTGTCGTGGGACGATCACTCTTTTTTTTTTAAATAATTGAAAAGCCACGATCGCTTCAGTCGTTTATTAGACTACCGGTTTCAGCACTCTGAAGGTGCCATCATCAGATATGAAACGTGGATTAACATTTATAAAACCATATGGACATCATGGCATACGATTATTATTATTATTCTTTCCTGTCTCAGATTATTATTATTTCTTTTCTTTCTCAGACGTCATGTCTGGTTAAAAATGGAAAGTGACGCAGATCTTGATCAAGCGTGACTTCCTCTTAACTGTACGGTATATGTTACATTGCATTTAGGAACTTTTGGGTAATTGAACAAGTTTTATTGATTGGCGACTCCATGTTGTCTTGTGCATTACGACCAGATAACAGGTATACTTGAAAAAAGAGACAGCATTGGTCGTATATTTTTTACTATCGCAAAATCGATTTTCTGTCACTGAGTGACCATCTTCAGTGCTATATTGTATAACAAATTAGGATGCACTGTTGTCACTAAGCTTATGGCAATCATGCCGTAAGCTTAGTGACAACAGTGCATCCTAATTTGTTATACAATATAGCGCTGAAGATGGTCACTCAGTGACAGAAAATCGATTTTGCGATAGTAAAAAATATACGACCAATGCTGTCTCTTTTTTCAAGTATAATTGAACAAGTATCAATAATTACAGATTTCTGTAGTTGTATGTATAAGTTTGGATGTAGCTGTATTGCGTTGATGTACTGGTGGATATTGTGTGGTGTGACTCCTGTAGTTGATAGTATAATCGGTATAATGTCAACTTTATCCTGATGCCACATGTCCTTGACTTCCTCAGCCAGTTGGATGTATTTTTCAATTTTTTCTCCTGTTTTCTTCTGTATATTTGTTGTATTGGGTATGGATATTTCGATTAGTTGTGTTAATTTCTTCTTTTTATTGGTGAGTATGATGTCAGGCCTGTTATGTGCTGTTGTTTTATCTGTTATAATGGTTCTGTTCCAGTATAATTTGTATTCATCATTCTCCAGTACATTTTGTGGTGCATACTTGTATGTGGGAATGTGTTGTTTTATTAGTTTATGTTGTATGGCGAGTTGTTGATGTATTATTTTTGCTACATTGTCATGTCTTCTGGGGTATTCTGTATTTGCTAGTATTGTGCATCCGCTTGTGATGTGATCTACTGTTTCTATTTGTTGTTTGCAAAGTCTGCATTTATCTGTTGTGGTATTGGGATCTTTAATAATATGCTTGCTGTAATATCTGGTGTTTATTGTTTGATCCTGTATTGCAATCATGAATCCTTCCATCTCACTGTATATATTGCCTTTTCTTAGCCATGTGTTGGATGCGTCTTGATCGATGTGTGGCTGTGTTAGATGATACGGGTGCTTGCCATGTAGTGTTTTCTTTTTCCAATTTACTTTCTTCGTATCTGTTGATGTTATGTGACCTAAAGGGTTGTAGAGGTGGTTATGAAATTGTAGTGGTGTAGCCGATGTATTTATATGAGTGATTGCTTTGCGTATTTTGCTAGTTTCTGCTCGTTCTAGAAAGAATTTTCTTAAATTGTCTACCTGTCCATAATGTAGGTTTTTTATGTCGATAAATCCCCTTCCTCCTTCCTTTCTGCTTAATGTGAATCTTTCTGTTGCTGAATGTATGTGAAGTATTCTATATTTGTGGCATTGTGATCGTGTAAGTGTACTGAGTGCTTCTAGGTCTGTGTTACCCCATTTCACTACTCCAAATGAGTAGGTCAATATTGGTATAGCATAAGTATTTATAGCTTTTGTCTTGTTTCTTGCTGTCAATTCTGTTTTCAGTATTTTTGTTAGTCTTTGTCTATATTTTTCTTTTAGTTCTTCTTTAATATTTGTATTATCTATTCCTATTTTTTGACTATATCCTAGATATTTATAGGCATCTCTTTTTTCCATTGCTTCTATGCAGTCGCTGTGGTTATCCAATAAGTAATCTTCTTGTTTAGTGTGTTTTCCCTTGACTATGCTATTTTTCATACATTTGTCTGTTCCAAAAGCCATATTTATGTCATTGCTGAATACTTCTGTTATCTTTAGTAATTGGCTGAGTTGTTGATTTGTTGCTGCCAGTAGTTTTATATCATCCATGTATAGCAAATGTGTGATTTTGTGTTGGTATGTTCCAGTAATATTGTATCCATAATTTGTATTATTTAGCATGTTGGATAGTGGGTTCAGAGCAAGGCAGAACCAGAAAGGGCTTAATGAGTCTCCTTGGTATATTCCACGCTTAATCTGTATTGGCTGGGATGTGATATTATTTGAATTTGTTTGGATATTATGTGTGGTTTTCCAATTTTTCATTACTATGTTTAAGAACTGTATCAATTTAGAATCTACTTTGTATATTTCCAATATTTGTAGTAACCATGAGTGGGGTACACTATCAACAGCTTTTCGGTAATCAATGTATGCGTAGTGTAGTGACCTTTGTTTAGTTTTAGCTTGGTATGTCACCTCTGCATCTATTATTAGTTGCTCTTTACATCCTCGTGCTCCTTTGCAACAGCCTTTTTGTTCTTCATTTATAATTTTGTTCTGTGTTGTATGTGTCATTAATTTCTGTGTAATGACTGAAGTTAATATTTTGTATATTGTTGGTAGGCATGTTATGGGGTGATATTTAGCTGGGTTTGCTGTGTCTGCTTGGTCTTTAGGTTTCAGACAAGTTGTTCCATGTGTAAGTGTATCAGGGAATGTGTATGGGTCTACAATGTAACTGTTAAATAATTTAGTTAGATGTGAATGTGTTGAGGTGAACTTCTTTAGCCAGAAATTTGCTATTTTATCATTTCCAGGGGCTTTCCAATAGTGCGTAGAATTAATTGCTCGGGTGACTTCATGTTGCAAAATTATCACTTCAGGCATTTGTGGTATCATCTTGTATGAGTCTGTTTCTGCTTGTATCCACCGTGCATGCCTGTTATGTTGTACCGGGTTTGACCATATGTTGCTCCAGAAGTGTTCCATGTCTGTTATGTTTGGTGGATTGTCTATTTTAATGTGTGTGTTATCTATTGTTTGGTAAAATCTCTTTTGGTTTGTGTTGAATGTTTGGTTTTGTTTCCTTCTATTTTCACTTTTTCTGTATCTTCTAAGTCGTTTGGCCAATGCTTGTAATTTCTGCTTCTTTTCATCTAATTGCTCTATTGCTTCTTGTTGTGAGATTTTACCTAACCTTCTTCGTTTTTTGTCTGATATTTCATTTCTTATAAATTGTGTTAGCTGTCCGATGTCTTTTCTCAGTTTTTCTATTCTGATCTGTAGCCTGTGTTGCCATGCTGGTTTTGGGGGTTTCTTCTGTGTGTTGGTTGGTTCTGCTCTCTGCCTAGTGTGTATATTTAGTGTAGTGAGTGCTCCTATATAAACCAGTAGTTGTAACTCTTCCATAGTTGTGTTTTCATTTATTTTGTTATGTATGATTGTGTTGATAGTTTTTATTGTTGTTTCGACTTGTGGGTTATTTGGCGATCTATGCAAGAATGGTCTAATGTCTGTATTTGTGTCTTTGTATTCTATATATGTCAGCTGAAATTTCTCTTCTATATCTAACATGTGTGTCACTTCGTGTTCTATTTGTGCTTGTTCTGGTGGCTGTCTTAAGATTTCGTTTTCCTCTGATTGTTTAATTGATGCGTGTTGGTATTTGTTTGTTTGTTCTGGGATATTTGAGTCCATTACTTTATTTTCTTCTAATTGCACATTATTTTGTTCCAGTATTTGTTGTACTTGTTGTTTGATGTTTTCTAATTCTGACTGGGGTATCCTGTTATTTTTCATTATAACACGGATCTGATCAGCTAGTCGTTGTTCTGTTAAAAATTTTAATTCCGGGTATCTGGTAATAAATGTTGTGTATACTTGTGATCTGTATCCAGTTGTGTTGGTTCCTAGGTTTGTTGCTTGGTAATAACAGAACATGAGGTGTCGATTAACTTCATCTGACCATCTCATCCTCTGTCTTTGTTTTCCTTTTAGGGTGGTTGCAGGAAGCATATCCTGCAAAACACCTCTATTTGGATTTAAATCATTTTCCAGTTGGCTAGCAGTGTCGTTACCATTGTGGGCGGGCATAGGGTTCAAGCGTCGTCCCCGACCATGACGGCGCTTGTCCGAGGCTTCTTTAGTTCTGTCCTGAACCAAGTAATCACACTAAAAGGGGGGTTAGCCCTATTAGTGGTTTGTTCTTTTCATCGCCTTTTACGACTGGCAGAACATACCGGAGGCCTATTCCTTTCCCAGGCCTCCACAGGGTTTTATTATTATTATTATTGTTATTATTATTGTCGTTGTAACTGATAGTTGAAGTGATTAGACAGAAGTAAATACCTATCGTAGGCCGTTTTGTGCCAAGTATGAGAAGTGCTGAAGAAGGAAAGTACAACAGGGGAGAGGTCAAACTAATTTACGCCTCAGAAGAGAGCACGATGGACAAAGTTTGAAGACCTGTGCTACAGGGCATGCTTGGGATGCTCTTCTCAACAATCACCCTCTCTTCAAACTGTGTTGGAACTGAAAATTGGCCTGGCAGAGGAGTGGGACAATATCTCTCAAAGACTCCTCAGCAGTTAGGTGGTCAGCAAGAATTCTTTCTTACTGTCTTTCTTTTGCTTGTGCCTTTTTTCCCGCGGAGACGCGGGGTCGGCATAGTTAATCGGATGTGGCAATTTTAGTTTAAGGGGTGGCCGGATACACTTCCTGCCGCCACCCCGTACTCCCCGGGAAGGAATTAGTGCACCCCAACTGTGTAATCCATGGAATAGTGCGAAAGTGTTCAGATGTCTGCGAGCTGTGGAACTGAGGCGGAACGTGGGGACGAGCCCGGTATTCACCTAGGGGGATGTGGAAAACCGCCTAAAAACCACATCCAGGCTGGCCGGCATACCTGCCCTCACCGATTTTCCTCCGGGCGGATTCGACCTGGGGCCTGCGCGCCTACCCGAGTCCAGGAAGAAGCGCGTTAGCGCTCTCGGCTAACTCGGCGGGTTAGGTGGTCAGCAAGAATAACAGATGCAAAATGTGCATTAGTGCTAGAGGACGGCAATTCCTTACTGAGAGTCCGATATCGACCATCATGTTGGGAGTCTGACCTAACGTTATTTATGTCTGTTACCCTGCTTTCCCCGTGTAGTGAAATCTGTACCATTTTCCGGTATAAACAGGCACTCCAACTGTGTTCCGTGTAATCCATCATTGCCAGTGATTATTCCCGTGCAACAGTGTCTCTGTTTTCTTAAAAATAATGTCAGTCAGTGTACCATCTCCAAGTATCGACCTCAGGGGCTTCGAAAACAAGATTAGGCTAATTACAGAGCGTACCCAGGCGTTTATCTACACTTGAATGGAAGGGAAAGGAACCCTAATGACTGGTGCCACTGTGCAGAGGTTTGCAGGATGCAGCTGTAGATGCAAACGAGCGAGTAAGGTGCGCTGTCGCCGGGAAGGGCGGAGCAGGTGTGAGCACGTGCGCCGGTCCGTTTATAAATACAGCGCGGGAAGAGAGCCGGTGGCCCCCTTGGCAGCCGCGCCAGCTCCAGGTGCGCCTCCTCCCCGCCAACGGGGCCGCGCCTCGCGTCCACTCTGCCACGTCTACAGTAGGCATCAGAAACGGAGCAAGTCGATTCTAACATTTCCGGTTGCATACTTCGTAAATCAAAGCGTCGCGTCGGTGCTACAACAGTGCTAAGGAGCTTCCTACGTTCTCGCTGTAGCTCCGTGAGTATGACGCGTCTGAGAACTATGGCGCCGTGGTCGTTTTCTCTTACTGAAGAGTTCAGCAATGTGAGGATAGTCGTGACCGGAAGATGAGTGCGTGATCTTGCTGCTGTTACGTAGTACTCACAAGCCGAAATGGCTCACTGTCGGGATCAGGTGGCCTTTTAACGATGCTGTGGTTTGTGAGACTGTCGAGGGTGTAAGACGAAAATTAATAAATGCAAAGCACTCAATTTGCATGTTCCATTACAAACGCTGCAGTCCATGCTTGAGACGCAAAATATGGCAGTTTCGTCCATTGGAAACAAAATTGGTTCAAATGGCTCTGAGTGCTATGGGACTTAGCTTCTGAGGTCATCAGTCTCCTAGAACTTAGAACTACTTAAACCTAACTAACCTAAGGACATCATCACACACATCCATGCCCGAGGCAGGATTCGAACCTGCGACCGTAGCGGTCGCGCGGTTCCAGACTGTAGCGCCTAGTGAAACGTCCCCTTAAATTAATGAATTACTGTGCTAGTAAACCCCTTACGTTATCTGATTTTGAAACAGCTGAGCAAAACTGAACTGAGCTGAACTACAATAGTGACTGGAATAGAAGGGAGAACCGATAGAGGTACTCAAGATACCCTCCGCCACACACCGTCAGGTGGCTTGCGGAGTATGGATGTAGATGTAGATGTACTCAGACATTTCTCTCTTTGCTTATTCTGATCAACACTAAACTGACAATATTTTTAGCGCAACGCAATCTGACTTTCAAAAATCCCTACAAAAGAATGGCCCTGACTAACAATAACCTATACCTTTCATGAATCACTTACCTCACAAAAATCTTCGTTACTCGAACTACTGCAATACAGCGAGCGCCACTACTGCCAGCTAAATAAAAGATTCAAACTACTGAGGGCACTCACTACTGATAGGCATAGTTAGCAAATGAAAGGTTTTGATAGAGAACAAACAATGTATTTACCTTAATAGTGTTCAAAAGTCGTAATATACCTGTATATAGCAGTTCATGACATCCAGACTTACAAATTTACTGTCTCTGATGGACACACGTCCAGATCATCCGCTCTCAAAAGTCCGCCATCTCTCGCCCTACATCCACCACTGCTGGCGGCTCACCTCCAACTGCGCAACGCTACGCGCTGTTAACAGCCCACTGCCCAACACTACAATAGTGACTATTTCAACAATGCCCACGAGCCACAGACTGCACACAGCACAGGCAGTGATTTTCATACAGAGCGCTAGGTGACGTTACCAACATAAAAACCTAAACAGCCTACTTACACGGCCATCCCGGCCGGCAAACAAAAATGGTTCAGATGGCTCTACGCACTATGGGACTTAACATCTGAGGTCATCAGTCCCTTAGCCTTAGAACTACTTAAATCTAACTGACGCAAGGACATCACACACATCCCTGCCCGAGGCAGGATTCGAACCTGCGACCGTAGCAGCAGCACGGGTCCGGACTGAAGCGCCTAGAACCGCTCGGTCACAGCGGCCGGACACTGCAAACAAAATGGTTGTATCTTTGTTTATTCCACCTCCAGCATGAGAATCAATATCTGCTGCGTCAGATAAAAACTGGGCACAGAGCGACGTGTGTTGTACCCCTGCGACCAAAAAAAAAAGCCTGTTATTTCTGTATTCGTTTCGTCATGGCAACTTACGTTTATGGACTAACAACGGATTGTCAAGCTTACATTCATTTCTGTCATTTGTTTTAATAAAATTCAAAAATTGTACTTCATCCTCGTATGTTTTCTGGTACGCCTTCAAAGTGTGTATGTGTCAACGTAACTGCTAGAAATTCTCTGACAAGATATTAAAATTAAAATAAATTTACAGCAGTCTTCGTGTAATCTACACACATCAAAAAAAGTTTTGCATCACCCCGGCTCCCAGAACTCCTGAAGATAGACGTTGACTGTGAATATTGTATCACAGACACAGTCACTTTATTTCTGAATTCATTTTGACATACAAGTATCAGAAACCGCGTTCTCTTCTTGTGGAGAAAATTCAGATTCATCGCGCATGATAAACATTTTTAAGCAGTAATTAGATTTCGTCATCCATCGCACACGAATAACAGTTTCTGGAGAGCAAAAAGATACTTCACAAGCTGATGCTTCGCCAAGATAGATCGCAGTTAATTCTAAATATTAAGTATATTTTTTACCTCCCTATATTGTTGAGAGGAAGTTTCTAATTATGGTATACAGTTCCTCAGTCCGTGAGTTGGAATTCTACCTTTTTCCAGCAAACCACTTCCCGCACACCTAATGTGTCACGTTGGCGCACTGGTGATTTAAACACCCAGTTATTGTAAAAGAAGATAATGAATATCTGCTTGGTAGCAGAAAGTTTGCTTCCAGTTGTTTCATATCAATAACAGTCCAGCAAATAGATTTTCTGCAGTCGAACACACAGTATCTGTTACAACTGCCTGTTTCCCTTGAAAGCGAAAAGACTGGTGTGAGCCGGTTTGGGTCGTAAAAAGGAATTACTCAGCTCGCTCGTTTTTCATGCAGAAGTAATAATGTGCAAAGTTGACGTTTTTTTTTTTTACCTGGGTTTTTCAGATTTTGAACGCCTATAGAGCCCAAATTTCACACAGCTCACTTTTACGTGAGTGAAACCAAACTGGGACATATTCCGAAAAGAATTACGAATAATTTAAAAAAAAAAGTCATCTAGAAACCCAACAACTACCGGCCCATGATTTACGGAAATTGCGTAATCTGTACGTCACATATCTCTGCAGACCTACGATGACTTGTCGAATCCATGATGCGCAGAATCTTTGTTGCGCTGCGTTCTAAATGAACACCAGTAGGCTATTTAAAAGGTAATAACAAAGTTTTGGCTTTGATTTTATCCATACATACATACCCAATAACGCATACGTTAACGCAAATCCACTAGAAGAGGACGAGAAGAAGAAAGAAAAGATTATCAAGATCTGTGTCCAGTTACAGGTGAACAAATCCGTGACAAACATGCATGTTTTCACACAACTATCTCGGAGAGCTGGGAAACACGCTACGCTCGGTAGCCTAACTGTGCAGGCGAACTGGCCTGCCGCTACACGTGGACTGTTGGCAAGACGCTGTTGCCGCTCACTTCTAAAGAGAACCACAGTTTGTACCGTTACTCTATCGTAAAAATAAACATTGGTGACAATAGAAAATTTGATTCGGGCTTGAAAGCGTGCTCAGTTAGCCTAGAACGAGTAGTTAACGTGGCTACTGGCGGAAAGCAGGAAATTCAGGTTAAAGTTCCGGTGAGCCACAATTTTCGTTGGTCTGGACACATTCTTTACAGAAGAAAAAAGTGATAAGATGCCAGGGCTGAAATATATCGCATCGTGAATCCGTCGTACGAAATGAATCAAATTGTGTCCACAAATGGCCTATGGGGATGCTATGATAAGCCAAAACTTTGTTAAAAATATATCGGCTCAACCACTTGTTTATAGTGTAAGAGACTAAGATCGACGCGTTTCGGAAGTCAATCTTCCATCATCAGAATAAAAAGTAAAAGAATCTGTTAAAACTCGCTAAAATGCAACATGCACTTGGCACAATAAAATTGACAATAAAATTAAAACATCGTGGCTACTTCCCTTGTTGCAGCCTTGTTGCAAGGGAAGTAGCCACGGTGTTTTAATTTTATTGTGCCTGGTGCATGTTCCATTTTAGCGAGTTTTAACAGGTTCTTTTACTTTTTATTATTCTGATGATGGAAGCTTGATTTCCGAAACGCGTCAATCTTAGTGTTTTACACTATAAACAAGTGGTTGAGCCGATATATTTTTTAACTCTGATATTCACAACCACGATCTCTCATCCCGTATGGATAAAATCAAACCCAAAACTTTGTTATTACATCTTAAATAGCCTACTGGTGCTCATTTAGAACGCAGCGCAACAAAGATTCTGCGCCACGGTGTTTTAATTTTATTATCAATTTTATTGTGCCTGGTGCATGTTCCATTTTAGCGAGTTTTAACAGGTTCTTTTACTTTTTATTATTCTGATGATGGAAGCTTGATTTCCGAAACGCGACAATCTTAGTGTTTTACTCTATAAACAAGTGGTTGAGCCGATATATTTTTTAACTCTGATATTCACAACCACGATCTCTCATCCCGTATGGATAAAATCAAACCCAAAACTTTGTTATTACATCTTAAATAGCCTACTGGTGCTCATTTAGAACGCAGCGCAACAAAGATTCTGCGCATCATGGCTTCGACAAGTCATCGTAGGTCTGCAGAGGTATGTGACGTACAGATTACGCAATTCCCGTAATCATGGGCCGGTAGTTCTTGGGTGCGGAGCTGGTGACCAGCATCGCCCCAGTCTTGTTCCTTCGGGTTAAAATCAGGCGAATTTCATGGCCAAGACACCAAGTGAGTTCAATGCAGTCCTCGTTAGATACAGTAGAACTACTGGATTGAGGGGGCATTGACTGCTGCGTTTCGCCTGCTGTTCCAAATAGCTCCAGGCATTTTCTGTGGGATTAAAAATGGGTCATTTAGCGGTCCAGTCGAGGTAAACCTTCCAAGCAGTACTGGAGCCCAGTTTGAACGACGTGAGTGTTCACAGTAGAGTTGTCATGAAGATGTAGAAGAAAGGCCAGCATTTGGCCACCGAGAATGTTGAAATAAATATCCTGCTTCATTTCAAAGGTAACGGGATATAGTGGGCCCAAGTCGTGGAACGGTAAATACCCCGAAAACATTACAGAACCACTTCTGGCGTGAACTACACCCTTACACACTGTGGGCGAAATGCCCCTTTGGGCCAATGGTGAATTCGACGCCTAGCATGATTTGAACAGAGACAAAATCGCGATTCGTCGGACCACACTATACGCTCCCAATGAGCTACTGCCCAGTTTGGCTTCTATTTGGCGCTTTGAAGACTTGCAGCTATAAGAGATCCTGTTAGCAATGGCCTTTTTGAAGGTACCCGATTCCAGTTGCCCCTTACGTGAAGCTCCCTTCGTAATGTCGGATCGGAAATTGTTTGTGAAGGATTTGTAGTCACTGATGGCAGCAGTTCCTGTCGGGTTTGAAACCAATTGTCCTTAACAATGCGTGCCAGTATTGTCTCCAGCCACTGTCGGTTAGGATATTATTACGACCATTGTACGAACGGATACACGCTTCTGAAAATTCCATTTTATGTTTCTTACACGTTTCAAACTTCAGTGAAGTGAGAGCGAAACGCTGTTCTTTTATCTTTATCCACACCGAAACAAAGAATTTCAAAGATATGAATCTCCTTCCACAGAAAAGAACGGAATTCCGTCTTTCAGCCTAACGAACTTACTTGGAAGCCTTCCCCTGACATTAACCCCAGTGACAGCTCCTTCGCTCTCTTACGCTGACGACAACGAAGCCCTGCAAACGTTTAGCTACACAGCCCGTACGCAAGAGTTCCGTTAGAATTCAACATTACCAGTATAAATGTTACCCTAGTGGCAGTTCATTAGTTTAAAACGCCAAGACGAAGCATTCATTGGTTGAGCTGGGTGTGTGTTTGATATGACAAGACGAGTGGGTTCAATGCTCGTTATAAAACAAATCCTCTGTCATACAAGACAAGCTAGTGCAATGCTCGTTCCCTTTTTTGTATTTTTAATATAGCTGATCGTTCAGTTTGGCCGCTAGGCACAATGAAAACACCGACATAAAAGTTTTCTGGGTATAGTACCGCGTCATAATGTAAAAACTACTGCTGCTGGAAAAAAACCAACGTTTCGGCCACGATTGGTGACTATTAGACCCAGAAGAAGGCCGCTGCAATTGTGGCCGAAACGTTGGTTTTTCTCCAGCAGCAGTAGTTTTTACATAATGACGCGGTACTGTACCCAGAAAACTTTTATGTCGACTGACTCTTGCCGCGGAAGCCTACGCAATTATAAATGAAAACACCGTCACAGAGAGAACAAGTTGGTTGTTCCGGGCGAGCTCTGTCTTCTCTTATTTTATTACGATAGTCGTTTCTCTCTGTGTAGGTGGAAGTCAACATATTTTGCCATTCGGAGGAAAAAGTTGTTGATCTAAATTGCGTCCTCTGTCAGTCCTATCTGGTAAGGACCGGATACCGCACAACAATACTCCAGTGTATGGTACGAGTTCGGGGCTCACAACTCGAACCGCACGCCACTGTAAAGCACTAATGAAGGACTGGGTCCCTTACTTCGATTGCACATAATTCATTAAGGTCAATCCAACACATTTATTTCAAATGCCTAAATGAAGTTACATTTGAATCTGTCTGACATTAAACAGGAATAAAATAAATTTCAATATCAGCTGATATAGTGCGTGAAGCGCGAGTTAAGCCAATAACCAGGTAAACTAAATTTGAATCTGTCTGGCATTAAACAGGAATAAAAAAACAATTTTTTCTTTATGTGTTTAAATTACAGCATTAAGGAATTCCAAATCTTTCCCTTTTCTAGGCGGAGGCTGAGCCAGAAACACAGAATGCCACAAAAAAACAGTTTTTCTGTGAAATCTTACAGGACACCGGGAAGCAGTAACAGACAAGGGGGTCGGCACCCACAAATAACACAGGCTAAGTGTCAGGCCGAAAGCACATCCTACGAGAACTTGTTCACACTATGCTAACCACAAACTGTAGACATTCCGGCCGAACATCCGCTTGCGGTGGCTGCCAGAAGGACGAAGCAACCAACAGGCCCACTCCGTGCTTCTCACACAGGCACCTCAATTTGTACAAACATCTAGGCCAACACCGACTCCGGACTCCCCTCTCACTGCGAGGCTTGGCACAGTTTATACGAAATGCTTTCCAGGCAACTAGTAACCGCCGCAGGCGTTTCACGATTCGCAAACAGCCCCAGCGTAACAGACATCACACATGTGCTTACGCCCGAGCCACAACTCCGCCAGTCTCACCGGCCGCCCCAAACCGACTGCCTCTCACCGTCCCGCGCGCCCCAGCCGAAAACGCAAAGATGCTCATGCCCGGGGACGCGCCAAAGATAACAAGCCGATCGCTGATGATCGACCAGCGATCTGGCTCAGTGTAGGCACTCTCTTTAGTATTATTTGATAGATTTTTTAAATGGTCTGTCTGAAAATGATGTCCTTGCTTCGTCTTCCTCAAGACTGTTGCGCCGTAATCAATTTACTAGGCACAGCTGAGTAAAACTGAGACACCTTCCACGGGTAATGCATAAGGCCGCAGAAGCGGGACAGTCTGGGCCGACCACGTGAAGTTGCATCAGGTTCTACCTGCCGATAAAGCAATTACTGTCTCCGAGGCGTCGAGACAGTTAAGACATGCTAAAATCAAGCAGACGGACCACAGCCGTAAGAGCACTGGTGCAGCAGAAAGGCAGAGCTCGCTGCGTTGTGGGTAACCCAACTGCTTCACATCCCAGCCATGGTTCTGTTACAGCTTACGTGAGTGAAACGTATGCCTTAACAAACAGGGATGGGCCAAGCCTTTATGAAGATTCCACAATTCTAGTCAGAGGCTTCGCAGTTTGCCGGTCACCAGCTCCGAGGGGGACATACGACGGTCTAAGAGTCTACATACACCAACCAGTCAACCCTGTGCCTACTGTAGCTGCGGCCCTGCTGCTCGTGCTGAGACCCCAAACTGGGGACCACTTAGTGGCTCTAATGACCTACAGTTGAAGCCTATGGCGGAGAAGCCATTCAGCTGGTCTCACTTGCTGCCTCCTCCGCTTATGTGGATGGTTGGTACCCAAGTTTCGCCACAGTTAAACGATTCGCAAACGTTTAGAAAACTTTCTCACACTTTCATGTGAATCACACTATACGACCGAGCGAGGTGGCGCAGTGGTTAGCACACTGAACTCGCATTGGGAGGACGACGGTTCAATCCCGTCTCCGGCCATCCTGATTTAGGTTTTCCGTGATTTCCCTAAATCGCTTCAGGCAAATGCCGGGATGGTTCCTTTGAAAGGGCACGGCCGATTTCCTTCCCCATCCTTCCCTCACCCGAGCTTGCGCTCCGTCTCTAATGACCTCGTTGTCGACGGGACGTTAAACACTAATCTCCTCCTCCTCCTCTCCACACTATACGCAAGAGCTCTGCGTCCACACATCACACCCATGGGGATAACGCAGTGACGACAGGAAGAGTATCCGGCCACCCCTTAAATTAACCATACCAAATCCGTTAATAACTTTGCCGGCCACGCAGAACAAGGGGACAATGAAAGGACGAAGCTTTGACTAAGTGTTAGTTCATAGCGCACAGACGATAAACAATAGCATAAGCGTGATTGCGTAGGCTTTCCCAGCGTAATAAGTCTTGAAAATCTCTTTGGGTTTGCTGCTGGATCCTAAAATCAACTTGACTCGATATTTCGGCGATCCAACTGTTCGCCATCTTCAGGGAAATGCTGCCTCTGCTGATGAGTCCCGCTGTGAACTGACGCCAGGCTGCAAATCGACGTCGATTTTAGGGTCCGGCAGCAAACCTGAATAGACTTTCAGTAACATAAGAGGTTTCACACATTGTCTTCTATAGATCGAGAGGCGTATAGGACATCCTTGGGGAACCTCAGTTATCACTTCGGTTTCAGTGATTTAATATCAACTATCATATTTCTGACAGAAATCAAGAATTCATTCCCACAAGTGAGATGCACTTCATATGCACGCAATTTGACTTTTTATCACTGTAGAACATTATGACACTAAAAATAAAGCATAACCAGTTGGAGTTATGTGAAGATAAAACTGTCTCTATTTGAAATTAGTGACATAAATGATTAAAAAAGGAGTTTAACAGCGTGTGTCTGTTATATGAGTACCACAGGCAACGTCCGCCCCCGGTAGCTGAGTGGTCAGCGCGACAGAATGTCAATCCTAAGGGCCCGGGTTCGATTCCTGGCTGGATCGGAGATTTTTCTCCTCTCCTGGACTGCGTGTTGTGATGTCCTAATCATCATCATTTCATCTCCATCGACGTGCAAGTCGGCGAAGTGGCGTCAAATCGAAAGACTTGCATCCGGCGAACGGTCTACCCGACGGGAGGCCCTAGTCACACGACGACCACAGACAATGCAAAATTCATAATCTAGAATTTGTCTCAGCGCTTCCCAAGCTATTCTTACGCATAAAGACGAATCACTTCGACAGTCAAACCACACAAGTCGAACAACAAGGCAATATGATGTTTAAAGCTTTCCCGGCGTACTGATTGTTCCATATATTAATAAGACCAATGTTTTGTTATGTGACTCAACGTATCGCAAAATCGATAAGGATCCCGCGAGCCGAGTGATGCAAAAAACAGCAGAACTTTTATCAAATAGTTCTCTACCGAAGGAGGTCATCAAGAGACTGAAACAAAACAGTTCAGTTCCACCGAGTCTATATGGACTGCCTAAGATCCACAAGGAAAATGTGTCGTTACGTCCAGTTGTGAGTAACATTGGAGCAGCCACCTACGACCTAGAAAAAATCTTGGTATCTTTGCTCAAACCAGTGATAGGCAAGTGTGCACATCACATAGAGAATTCTAGTGATTTTATCAGCCGATTTCAGTCACTATAACTGCAAAGTAACGACTTATTGGTCAGTCTTGATGTGGTTTCACTTTTCACAAAGGTGCCTCTTGTGGACTCACTACACCTCATTGGCAACATGTTTGGTGCAGACATCACAGCGTTGTTTGAGCACACTCTCTCCTCTACATATTTTATATTTAACAATGAATTTTACGAACAATCTCACAGTGTCGCCATGGGGAGTCCTTTGTCTCCCCTGGTGGCCATTCTTTTTATGGAATATTTTGAGAAGAGAGCACTAGACTCTGCCACTCTTGAACCGACAGTATTTTGGCGATATGTTGACGATACTTTTATAGTGTGGCCTCATGGTCTGGACCGCCTGCAAGAATTTTTACGTCACTTTAACTCCCTAGATGAAAACATAAAGTTTACCATGGAGATGGAAAAAGAAGGTTGTTTGCCATTTTTAGACGTCTTGTTGCGACGTAAGAGTGATGGCACACTTGGTCACTCGGTGTACAGAAAGCTCACTCATAAAGACCTGTATCTACAAGCTACTAGTTGCCACCATCCAGCACAAACAATGGGCGTTCTCAAAACCTTGATCCACCGTGCCCATACCATCTCTGACGCCGACAGTCTTCAAGCGGAACTGGAACACCTGCAAAAAGTAAGTCTGAAGAATAGCTTTTCAACTAGGCAAGTGAATAGAGTAATGTAGACCTACAAATGACGGAACAAGGAAGAGGAAGAGGCCTTCAGATCGACTGCTTTTCTACCATTTATTGGGAATATTTCTTCACAGATAGGCAGAATATTGAGAAATTATCAAGTGAGAGTCATCTTTCGCTCTCCTTCCAAAATTTCATCACCAGTGGGATCCGTTAAAGACGACCTGGGCCTGCGTAAATCAGGTGTTTACAAGATTCCGTGTGAATGCGGCAAATCATATATAGGGCAAACAACACGAACTGTGCAGGAACGCATTGTGGAACACCAACGGCATACTCGCCTTCTCCAACCCACCAAATCCGCAATCGCCGAACATTGTATTTCCACAGGCCATTCCATGAATTACAACGACACAAAAATTTTGGCCCATACATCAAACTTTTGGAGCTCGATTATCAATGAATCTGTGGAAATAACGTTGTCTGACAACGAGACTCTCATCAATCGAGATAGCGGTTATCAGCTAAACTCCACTTGGAATCCTGTAATAGAGAAACTTCGTAGTCGACGTAGTTATCTGCATAAAGATGAAAATCGACCTGATATCGATACGCCGAGCTTTCATCGTGGAGGGCGCGAGGCGCAGCGCACGGAGTTGTTATGAACACGCACGCTGAGTAGCGCATGCGCAATGTCGCCTCAGTATGGCTTTAAATAGCAGAGCTCAGCGCGTACTCGCCAGTACTACTACAGTGGTACTCACCTGAAGATGGCCAGAAGACTCTGCGCCGAAATATATTGGCAGGACGTTACTGATATCCGGCAGTTCTCCCGTGTTTTTATGGAACAAGGCAATGTATTTCCTATCAAGTACTTAACGTAGAGGAATAATGCATTTCCCTCAATCTTGTAAAGCACGACAGTGACACCCTTTCTCTGAACCCTGTTGTTAGCTTCTTTCGGTTTCTTTGTTTTGCGCTGCCACCGTCCCGCTGTCACTTCCGGCTGTGTCGCTACAAGTCAGCTGCAGGCGAGGCGTTTAACGATTGCCGCCTGTCAGCAGCCGAATCTCTCCACTGGAGCTGTTAACACGCATATCGGAGCACACTACTTTCGGAACAATATAAACACTTCTCTCCAGCCACTAGCCGCTTGTTCCTTGCCTCTCAGACGGCGAACAGGCGAAGAAACTGCCAAGTTCCTAACAGCGCCGCATGCTTGCTGTCTGCTAAGAATCTATCCCAATGTCTATCTCTCCTGAACCATCCTCCTTTCTTCTTTATCTAACCCAATGGTCTGTCTAATTAGTTGATGCAGACCCTGCTGATTGCTCTCCTATCTCTATAGATTTGGTTCATCATAGTCATCAGTCATCATAATTTTTTTTGTTTTCATGTTTCTCTCGGTAACTCGCAACGTGCTCGCAGAGCAACCTGTACGCGTCCCTACTGAAATAACAGCTGTATAGCCTAACTACTGTAGGTGACGGGAAAGTTTCTTTTACGAATGTGAGACTGTCGTTCGTAGAGCTATTGAAATGCTTCAACACAATATAAAAGTTCGACACAAATGTTATAAGTTCTGTCACACCATTTAAGGAACATAGCTCTGGTAATATAAATTCTGTTTTGAAATTTATTCTGTACTTGTATTTCACGCACTATTCTCATGCATTAAGCGAATGATTTATATACCCAAAGCAACAAGTCTACTCGTCGCTGTCTCGTGCGAATTGTGACGATCCTTTCGGTTCAGTCAACATGGCGCGGCACATGTACACGAATATAAGTTTATAACACGCACAGATTGTCTCATATTGTGCACTGAATGTACTGTTAGCACTATTAAGCGACAAATATGTACACGCACCACCAAATAGTTGTCTTTTTCCTTTTCACCATTCAAATAAACCTTTTATGTTCGCGTCCCGCTCCGTGCTCCAATTGGGGGGGGGGGAGGGGTCATGCTTTCGACACTCTGTATTGGGGGAGCTAAAGACTCTCTTTTCTCGACAAACGTCACCTACTGCGCGTTAAAGAAAAAAACGTGATACTACCGATGGGTTATCGATAAACACAAAGATATGCAACGTCCAAATCCTCAAATTTTGGAAGATTTGGCAACAAACGTTTACGTCTCATTGTCGTAACTGAAAACTGACGTTACAAACTTGTTATACAGAAGTAGCGTTCCCAACAGAATTGATCGTATTCTGCGGAGCAGAGTGCAAAGTGTGTTTTTCGATCACCATCGAAGATTTGGGGCTCCATTAGGGCCTGTAAAGGATGATTTTGTTTTGCATAATGGAGGTGTCTACCGTATCCCATGCAATTGTGCCTTGTCATACAACCATCAGCACCATATAGGACCAGTGTATAAAGCATGTTTGTGTGTTATATTTCTCCATACGCCGTTTTATGATCCTTGGTCGGTGCAGTGCCGCCTACCAAAGTCTTAAATTCCCTTGCATTTGTACCTTGAAAACTATGGAAAGTTCGCCTATAGAATTGGCAGCGGTTGTAAATTATTTAAACGTTTTATACGCCAGGAGAATCTCGAGTCTGGCAATTTAGTATCATCATCAAATCGAAGCCATGGGTATGTTACATTAACACTTGTTTCTTCTTTGTTTTCACGGTTTAAAGATATGAAAACAACCTATAGGGCTGATGAGAATTTCCTTGGATGACTCGTGTTTCAATTTTGCTTTTCTGCCTGTCCTGATGTTATCTAATGAAAGCCATAGCGTTCACATACATTTTGTTAAGGACTGCCCACATAGATTTAATCACTTACTTGTTTCACAAGGAATGTTACTGCATACTGTGTTGAAATTGAATCAAAATCTTTCCGTAAATTTGTGAATTTCTTCGTGTCAAGTTTTCTTTTCAATTCGTTCCGGCCTAGCAGGTATTCCATTCTAAAACAAGTTCCTAGTCCTTTCTTCCTAGTAAAAAAGTGTGTGCAGCTGGTGGTAATCTTTTCCCCCTTTCATCAGTTTTGAGGAATGGTCTTTCTGCGCATCCATTCTATAGATAATTTTGCAAGTTACGTAGAGGATAAACATATACATGTACTAGCTGATTATTCGGTGTTTCCTGCCTGCTTATTTATCCCAGTTCTATATTAAATACGATTATGTTTACATTTCACCATTTTCCGATCTCTACTCTCACTTCTAGCGATGCTACATGTGTCTGATCCTCCATATTATTTTTTTGCTTGATAGTAAGCCATACGTGGACTAAGAATAAAATATTCTCAGGCTTCCAGCCGCGTTAGCTGATTAAAATGCCACAGGCTCTCGACCAAGCACACCTTGGCCATTGTCAAGCGGAACAACTTTTCCAGAGTTTTGTTTTACCACCTCCATCCCCATCTGGAAGCGTCAAACACCATCGGGACAACCTCCACGTAGCACAGCAACCACGAAAAGTATGCATTCCACATTAAAATGAATTATTTTCGATTATTTTTATATGTATCCCTTCACCTACACCCGCACTCCACCATTTAGGGTACAAGGCATACCTTACAAGAGTGGTATATTTTTCTAGAGGCAGAGAGTGAGTCTGCCAAGTTGGATTTAAATTGCCCTAAACAATCCAGAGCTGTGTGTTGCAGTATTCCTTTGGAACGTTTGGTTAAAAAACAAATGGCTCTGAGCACTATGGGACTTAACAGCGGAGGCCATCAGTCCCCTAGAACTTAGAACTACTTAAACCTAACTAAGCTAAGGACATCACACACATCCATGCCCGAGGCAGGATTCGAACCTGTGACCGTAGCGTTCTCGCGGTTCCAGACTGAGGCGCCTAGAACCGCTCGACCACTTCGGCCGGTGGAACGCTCGGGATAATAAAAATAATACACATATATTGAATCATAAAGCTTTCCAGTATATGTACGAGAGGTGCAGCTGGAGAATGAAATGATGAAAAAAACTGGAAAAAATGGATTGGAGAGGTAAAGAGAATGCATGGAGGAAATACTAAAGCTGCATAGAAACTCATAAAATTGAATGATAAAGTTTTCCAGTCCCACCTGATATTTGCTTCCAAACAGCTCTCATATTTTCTTCGTCAATTCTCTTTCATACTTCCTTAATTTTGATCCCTATTTCTTCATCTTGATCCCTTTTTCTTCATCATTTCTTTCTCCAACTGCCCTTCTCATTAGTTAACATTTTGTCTCTTCGAGATGTCTAAAATTTCCGAGACATTTATTCGTGTGTCTTTCTGATCTTTTTTTTGTTAAAGTCAGACTATGGTTTATAATAGTTTCCTTTACGTTAAAATTTTGAGGGTAAGATTCTTGTTAGAGTGTCTCTCGCTATGTTTGATAATTTTCAGTTGTTTTCTGTTGCCATCTTCCGTTCTGTTCGGTCTGAGAATCTTTCTCGCGATTTCGTATTCATCTTTCGGGATGTTTTTTCTTTTCACATTTTGTGTGAAGTGTGAGAGTTTCGCTGGCACACGAGGCTTCTGCTTTAATATCTGTGTTGCAGCGCTTGATTTTTGAAGATGCCTTGAGTTCTTCCGTAGATCCTCTTGACTTTGTGTAAGCTAATTTCTGTGCTATTTTTTCGTCCCCTAAGGCAGTAGTAGTAATAACAATAGTAGTACTTTTATTCATTCGTGGATCACTTTTACCAGGGTACCGGACTTGACATTTAATTTTACTTTGAAAACAACAAGATTTTTCCATCCGCCAACGAGGGACCAGTGCGTGACAGCAGCAGTTGTTTGTTTGATCACGGCGTTTGTTTAAGTGTTGGCTCATGAGCTTTTGCCAAGAAGCGAATATTTTCTGTGCGCGTAACTGCGCTGACTTGTTTTCAATTACACTTTCTAAGTGCTTGCCTATTTTTTCCTACATCTGGCGAGAACTAGGAACCATATATCAACCCCTTAATATACTTCAAAGGGACCTGTATGTTTGATGATGTGGGTTGGGATTATGATTGGTGCACGTACACCCCTGCATGTCTTCGACAGAGGAGCTGTAACAGGTCAGGTGTATCGTGACGTCATTTTGCCCCAGTATGTCCGCCTTTTCAGGGGTGCAGTGGGTCCCACCTTCCTTCTGATGGATGATAACGCACGGCCCCACCGAGCTACCATCGTGGAGGAGTATCCTGAAACAGAAGATATCAGGTGAATGGAGTGGCCTGCCAGTTCTCCAGAACTAAACCCCATCGAGAACGTCTGGGATCCTCTCGTTCGACGTATCGCTGCACGTCTTCAAACCCCTAAGACACTTCAGAAGCTCCGACAGGCACTGGTGCAAGAATGGGAGGCTATACACCAGCATCTGCTCTACCACCTGATCCAGAGTATGCCAACCTCTTGTGCGGCCTCTGTACGTGTACAAGGTGATAATATCCCATACTGATGGACATGCGCAGGAAACAGTGGCGTTTTGTGGCACATGTGTTTCGGGACGGTTTTCTCATCACCAATACCGTGGACTTACAGATCTGTGTCGTGTCTGTTCCCTATGTGTCAATGCTATTAGTGCCAGTTTTGTGTAGAAGGTCAAACGAATGAGGAAGGCATAATGTTGACTTAATTATTAACCGTCACTTGCACAATTTGTTCAATATGAATCGGAAACGGTGACATATTGCAGTACAGCACTACATTTGCACCTGGTGGCCAAAATTGGAACTAATTTTTTTCCAGCGTAAATCGGTTGCGCATTGCCGCATTAGTATATCTGCCACGTTTCGCTGCCTTGGGGTAATTACGTTCCATACTGGATCTCCATAACTAGCTGCACTTTAATTATAACCATCCGATATATGAGGAACAATATTGGTCTTAACATGCTACCCTCAGGGAATACTATATTAACCTATGCACAACATTTGGCGTCACACAAGGCACGTCTTCAAATACGACAACCATTTCCATCACTTTGGCCACGTAACTCATATATTCTCTTGACACACAGTCAGAGAAATCGAACAAACTATACGGCTAGAGAGCAGTACGATTTGTCGTGGTGGGCGCGGCCACGGGCGATGCAGGTGCTAGCCGCTAGCTGCTCAGGGATTCCCGTCCGCGACACATTAGAAACATTTTCGCGCGGCGCAATCGCTGCCAAACCGCTCTCCTGCTGCATATGGAAGCGCGTCACGTTATTACGAGAAGCTGCTGAATCTTTCAGAGCGGGCGCTCGCCGCCCGGCCTGACGTCACCCCCGCGTCTCGGCGAGGCGCGGAAAGCCACTTGATCGCGATCGCAGGTCCGCGGCGGCCAGGTGGAGCGGCGAGCCAAGGATGGCCGTTGCCACACGGAACCAGCCAGCGGTCCGGACAACTTTGCTGTGAAAACTGCAAAAGTAGAACGGAGTACGAGGCGCATTCAGGTTCTAAGGCCTCCGATTTTTTTTCTCCGGACTGGAAAGAGATAGAAACATGCGCATTGTTTTAAAATGAGGCCGCGTTCATTGTCAATACGTCACAGAGATGGCAGCACCGTACGGCAGATGGAATTTTACCGCCAGCGGCGAGAATGAGAACTGTTTTAAATACTTAAAATGGCGACGTTTTCCTTACTTGAACAGCGCGCAATCATTCGTTTTCTGAATTTGCATGGTGTGAAACCAATTGAAATTCATCGACAGTTGAAGGAGACATGTGGTGATGGAGTTATGGATGTGTCGAAAGCGCGTTCGTGGGTGCGACAGTTTAATGAATGCAGAACATCGTGTGGCAACAAACCGAAACAACCTCGGGCTCGCACAAGCCGGTCTGACGACAAGATCGAGAAAGTGGAGAGAATTGTTTTGGGGGATCGCCGAATGACTGTTGAACAGATCGCCTCCAGTGTTGGCATTTCTGTGGGTTCGGTGCACACAATCCTACATGACGACCTGAAAATGCGAAAAGTGTCATCCAGGTGGGTGCCACGAATGCTGACGGACGACCACACGGCTGCCCGTGTGGCATGTTGCCAAGCAATGTTGACGCGCAATGACAGCATGAATGGGACTTTTTTTCGTCGGTTGTGACAATGGATGAGACGTGAATGCCATTTTTCAATCCAGAAACAAAAAGCGCCAGTCAGCTCAATGGAAGCACACAGATTCACCGCCACCAAAAAAATTTCGGGTAACCGCCAGTGCTGAAAAAATGATGGTGTCCATGTTCTGGGACAGCGAGGGCGTAATCCTTACCCATTGCGTTCCAAAGGGCACTACGGTAACAGGTGCATCCTACGAAAATGTTTTGAAGAACAAATTCCTTCCTGCGCTGCAACAGAAACGTCCGGGAAGGGCTGCGCGTGTGCTGCTTCACCAAGACAACGCACCCGCACATCGAGCTAACGTTACGCAACAGTTTCTTCGTGATAACAACTTTGAAGTGATTCCTCATGCTCCCTACTCACCTGACCTGGCTCCTAGTGACTTTTGGCTTTTTCCAACAATGAAAGACACTCTCCGTGGCCGCACATTCACCAGCCGTGCTGCTATTACCTCAACGATTTTCCAGTGGTCAAAACAGACTCCTAAAGAAGCCTTCGCCGCTGCCATGGAATCATGGCGTTAGCGTTGTGAAAAATGTGTACGTCTTCAGGGCGATTACATCGAGAAGTAACGCCAGTTTCGTCGATTTCGGGTGAGTAGTTAATTAGAAAAAAAATCGGAGGCCTTAGAACTTGAATGCACCTCGTAATATTCAGAAAAGGCGTCTCCTGGTCTTTCTGTTTGCTGTGCATGTTCTCAGGTGCCGTGATACCTCTCCCTCTATCTGGTCTTCGAGAGTGTCACCGAGACAGAATTAGAGGTCCTCCCTGTTAGTATCATTCTGAAACTCGAATCATGAATGAGATCGGTTCCAACGAAGCTGTGGTATCGATAGCTACGATACCACAGCGTAGGTGCCCATTCTTAGGTTGACACTACGAGAGCGGAAGATCTTCGCCGACCACAGCCCCCTATAGCCGACGCTGTGCAACGCGACGAGCGCCGCTCCACTTCCGCCGATTTCATCAACAGCAGGCGGCCGAGACACTTCGCTCCAGCTGCGCTTGGTATAGACATTTTGCACTACTTACGACGGGCCTAAGGCTTCGCACCTACGTGCTCGTCTGTAGATATTCATGCACCAGTAAACCCCTTTTTTTTACTAGCAGTACCGACGTGTTTTAACCTCAGTTGCTCCTACTCGCTTCCTTCATTCGGCCAACTTTTAACTTTTCAGGAACAGACCCACGCGCCGCCTTCCAGGCGGGATACAAAAGCAGCAGTGGTCGTTCCAGTAGTCTCCACAGAGTCTTAAGAGGTGAAGCTCAAATGGAAAGCTAAAGCTCTTTTCGGTCTATATGTACGTACATGATTCGCAAGTCACCGGAAGATGTGTGCCGGAGGGAACTTGCACAACAGCTACACATTTCTGTTTCTGTTCCACTCGCAGATGGAGCGAGCGAGCAGCTACTGTCTATGAGGGGCAGTCAGTTAAAACCGAACACCCACATGACAACGGGATGGTTCCACTCAGAAGCAATTACCATACGCGTTAACGCATTTACCCCACTGGAACACGAGACAATCAATTCAGGTTTCGTAGAACGAATGGGAAAACTGGCAGAAGCCGACCTCGGGGAAGATCAGTTTGGATTCCGTAGAAATATTGGAACACGTGAGGCAATACTGACTTACGACTTATCTTAGAAGAAAGATTAAGGAAAGACAAACCTACGTTTCTAGCATTTGTAGACTGAGAGAAAGCTTTTGACAATGTTGACTGGAACACTCTCTTTCAAATTCTAAAGGTGGCATGGATAAAATACAGCGAGCGAAAGGCTATTTACAATTTGTACAGAAACCAGATGGCAGTTGTAAGAGGCGAGGGACATCAATGGGAAGCAGTGGCTGGGAAGGGAGTGGGACAGGGTTGTAGCCTCTCCCCGATGTTATTCAATTTGTATATTGAGCAAGCAGTAAAGAAAACAAAAGAAAAATTCGGAGTAGGTATTAAAATCCATGGAGAACAATTAAAAACTTTGAGGTTCGCCGATGACATTGTAATTCTGTCAGAGACAGCAAAGGACTTGGAAGAGCAGTTGAACGAAATGGACAATGAAAGGAGCATATAAGATGAACATCAACAAAAGCAAAACGAGGGTAATGGAATGTAGTCGAATTAAGTCGGGTGATACTGAGGGAATTAGATTAGGAAATGAGACACTTAAAGTAGTAAAGGAGTTTTGCTATTTGGGGAGCAAAGTAACTGATGATGGTCGAAGTAGAGAGGATATAAAAAGTAGACTGGCAATGGCAAGGAAAGCGTTTCTGAAGAAGAGAAATTTGTTAACATCGAGTATAGATTTAAGTGTCAGGAAGTCATTTCTGAAAGTATTTGTATGGAGTGTAGCCATGTATGGAAGTGAAACATGGACGGTAAATAGTTTGGACAAGAAGAGAATAGAAGCTTTCGAAATGTGGTGCTACAGAAGCATACTGAAGATTAGATGGGTAGATCACATAACTAATGAGGAGGTATTGAATAGAATCGGGGAGAAGAGGAGTTTGTGGCACAACTTGACAAGAAGAAGGAACCGGTTGGCAGGACATGTTCTGAGGCATCAAGGGATCACAAATTTAGCACTGGAGGGCACCGTCGAGGGTAAAAATCTTAGAGGGAGACTAAGAGATGAATACACTATCAAGGGAACCTCCCTATCGCACCCCCCTCAGATTTAGTTATAAGTTGTCACAGTGAATAGTCCTTGAAAAACTGAACATAGATCAATCGAGAAAACAGGAAGAAGTTGTGTGGAACTATGAAAAAAATAAGCAAAATATACAAACTGAGTAGTCTGTGCTGAAGATAGGCAACATGTAGGAGAAAGTGAACTCAGGAGCGCCGTTGTCCCGTAGTTAGCGTGAGCAGCTGCGGAGCGAAACGTCCATGGTTCAAGTCCTCTCTCGAGTGAAAATTTTAATTTTTTATTTTCAGACAATTATCAAAGTTCAGGCACTCACACATAATCATTTTCGCTCTCCAAAATTCCAGGACATGTTCATATTTGCTTGGGCATATGCAGGATTTGACGGTCTACACTCGGAAAAAATTGAAAACGTTAAAAACATATGTTTTGACAGAGAACAGGGAAAACTGTGCGACTGTGAAACTGTTGCATTCATTTGTTGCAGTTTCTGTGATATATTCTTATGTTTTCATCACTTTTTTGGGAGTGATTATCACATCCATAAGAAAACCTAAATCGGGCAAGGTAGAAGCATACTTTTACTCATTCGCCAAGTGTACAAGTTAGGTGGGTCGACAACATATTCCTGTCATGTGACGCACATGCCGTCACCAGTGTCGTATAGAATATATCAGACGTGTTTTCCTGTGGAGGAATCGGTTGACCTATGACCTTGCGATCAAAAGTTTGCGGTTCCCATTGGAGAGGCGCGTCCTTTCGTGTACTAATCGCACGCTTTTGCGGTGCGGTCGCAAAACACAGACACTAAATTTATTACAGTGAACAGAGACGTCAATGAACGAACGGACAGATCATAACTTTGCGAAAATAAAGAAAGAAAACTTTTCACTCGAGAGAAGACTTGAACCAAGGATCTCTTTTTCCGCAGCTGCTCACGCTAACCACGGGACCACGGTGCTCCTGAGCTCACACATTCTTTGACGTTACCTATGTTGCCCATGGACTACTCTGTATATTTTGCTTATTTTTTTTTCATAGTTCCACATAACTTCTTCCTGTTTTCTCGATTGATCTGTGTTCAGTTTTTCGAGGCCTATCCACTGTGACAACTTATAACTAAATCTGAGGGGGGTGCGATGGGGAGGTTCCCTTGTAAGCAGATACAGTAGGATGTAGGTTGCAGTAAGTACGTGATTAAGAAGCTTGCACAGTATAGGGTAGCATGGAGAGCTGCATCAAACCAGTCTCAGGACTGAAGACCACAACAACACAGAAGGCGGTCGGCTGGTGACGGATCGACAATCGTACCCACTTTTCCACTTCCTCGTCCGGCTGAAACCGACGTCCGCTCATGTCAGTATTCAGGCCGCAAAAGACGAGAAAATCACACAGTGAACGATCCAGTCTGTACGGAGGATGTTGCAGTGTTAACCAACCAAATCGCTGAAGTGCAGCCCTCGTCCTATTGGCAGTGTGGAGACGTCCGATAGCATTCCTGTGCGTTTTGACTTCAAGGCGCGTCGCGGTTTCTGTAAAGCATCTTTCCACCGCTGCGCAATGACTGTGGTTCCCGGCTCGAAGGTCTCGACCAGCACGACAACGACCGCGCTCACACTTGCAATCGGACGGAGACTGCGGTTCGAGGCTTAGGTTGGCAAACACAGCGACATCCTTCCTACAGCCGGATATTTTACGGTGTGATTTTTACATGTTTGGTGACCTGTAGAAAGACATGCCTGGACATCGGTTTCAGTCAGACGAGAAGTGGAAGAGTCGGTGCGGTTGTGGATCCGTCAGAGGCCGACCGCGTTCTACGAAACTGAAGTTGATCGCCTCGTCTCTCAGTGCGATGAATGTTTTATCGCCTGCTGTGATAACTTTTGAATGGAATCATTCCGTGGTCCCGTTGTGGCGAGTACTCGGTTTTCATTCGACTGCATATGCTTCCATACGAGCCCTAACTTACTTGTCTTCGTCGTCCTTAGGTCAGGTGTATGTTAGTGGCAATAGGATCGTTCTGCAGTCTTTCGCAAATGCCAGTTCTTTAACTTTCTCAATAGCGTTTTGTGAAAAGAACGTCTCCTGTCCTTCAGGTATTCCCATTTCGATTCGCTGCCAATTTCCGTAATACTCAAGCGTTGCGCTAACCTGCACACAGCCGGCCGCGGTGGCCGAGCGGTTCTAGGCGCTTCAGTGCGGAACCGCGCGACTGCTACGGTCGCAGGTTCGAATCCTGCCTCGAGCATGGATGTGTGTGATGTCCTTAGGTTAGTTACGTTTAAGTAGTTCTAAGTTCTGGGGGACTGATGATCTCAGATGTTAAGTCCCATAGTGCTCAGAGCCATTTTAACCTGCACACATTCCGAATGGTTTCGATTTCTTCTATCAATCCGTCCTGGTGGAAATCCCCAACACTAAAGCTGTACTCTGGTCTTCTTTACGCGTCGATTACATTTCCTATAATTGTCGCAATAAACCGAAGTCGAGCATTCGCCCTCCCTACAACCAACACGACGTCCTCATTCCTGTTCATACAGCTTCGGTACGTTACGTCCACATAACCGATGTGACTGTGTCGAGCAGCACCACACTAATACTGTATTCCAACATCACATTGCTGTTCTTCCTAGCCGGCCGGTTTGGCCGAGCGGTTCTAGGCGCCACAGTGTGGAACCGCGCGACCGCTACGGTCGCAGGTTCGATTCCTGCCTCGGGCATGGATGTCTGTGATGTCCTTAGGTTAGTTAGGTTTGAGTCGTTCTAAGTTCTAGGGAACTGATGACCTCACTAGTTAAGTCCCATAGTGCTCAGAGCCATTTGAACCATTTCGTTCTTCCTACTCATCTGCATTAACTTACATTTTTTTCACATTTGCTGCAAGTTGTCATTTGTAACACCAAATAAAAATTCTGTCCCATTCATCCTGCATCCTCCCACGGTCATTTTTCCATACATTACAGCATCATGAGCAAATAACTGCAGGTTGCTGCTACCTCTATTCGTCAGGTCGTTTAAGAGACATCGTACATGGAATATCCGCGAAACGTACGTAATTGTGACGAGCTGTTGCACGATTTTCTTACCCCTAGGGACGTGGCACCCGACGATACTCTCGGCCTTTGCACGTGGAGCACCGAGCAAATCGCCTGGGCCGGATGGATTACCCCTGGAATTCTACCGCACTTTTTATTACCTTATGGGCGACAAGTGGCTCCGCCAGCCGGTGTGGCCGAGCGGTTCTAGGCGCTACAGTCTGGAGCCGCGCGACCGCTACGGTCGCAGGTTCGAATCCTGCCTCGGCCATGGATGTGTGTGATGTCCTTAGGTTACTTACGTTTAAGTAGTTCTAAGTTCTAGGGGACTGATGACCTCAGAAGTTAAGTCCTATAGTGCTCAGAGCCATTTGAGCCATTTTTGAACCACGTGTCAGTAACTGCTCGCCGACACGTTTCCTCGCGAAGGAGGGTGATGATGATGTTTGGTTTGTGGGGCGCTCAACTGCGTGGTTATCAGCGCCCGTACAATTTCCCAATCTTTGCTCAGTCCAATTTCGCCACTTTCCTGGATGATGATGAAATGATGAGGACAACACAAACACCCAGTCATCTCGAGGCAGGTGAAAATCCCTGACCCCGCCGGGAATCGAACCCGGGACCCCGGGCTCGGGAGCGAGAACGCTACCGCGAGACCACGAGCGGCGGACAACGCGAAGGAGGGTGACGTTCAGCTTCCGCGGGCCTCTGCTGCGTATTGTGAGTTGTCGGAGTAAGGTGCAGATATACGCGAGATGATCCGTGAGGGCCGTCGGCCAGAGTTCTTCATCACGGGTTGCTGTGCGGAGGACACGCGAGACGTAAATCCGGTCCAGACAACTGGCAGAGTGGCCGGTAAAGTGCGTATATCCGTGCTTGTTCCCTTGATGTAAGAGCCATGTGTCGTGGAGCGCGAGGTTACGTACCAATGCTTTTAGAGCTGGGCGTGGGACGTAATGCGTGCTTTACTGTGCTGTATGATCCCCTGACTGGCACGTCCTTGGTTGGGCATCATATATAACAACTACGCGGCAGCCGCCAACGAAAACATATGATGGGATTTGCTTTTTAAGTTCTATGCGCACTTGTCGTACCCCGTTAAGGACAGGGTACGTTTCGAATGTATTCCATTTCTCATCTGTGTGGTTCAGAACTGTGTCATATGGCCGCAGCGCGTCAACGACAAGGTTGGCGGGAACTTCGAACGGTAGTTCAAAGATGCGCACAGTACGCATCCCCAGATTAGTATGGTCAACTGCTACCACGCCCACATTACCGTCTGCGTGGCAGAAGCGAAAGCCGTTTGCAGATCGTTGGAGGAGTCTGTCGCAGGCCGCTTCGTCAATCAGTTTGAGGTACGCTGTGCTGGATACAATAGACAAGTGAATGCCTATCAGTTCTGGCGGTTCTATGTGTTGTGGGTTGGCAGGAGAGCCAACACCGGGTACTAGAGGAAGCCGAAAGGCACGCGTTTTAGCTCACGCAGGCTGGCGTGGGGTCTGGAACAGGACAAGGAAATTAGACTTTAGAAAAACGGACGTAGCTGGTGGAATACTTAACTTTAATCCATAAATGGTGAACGTCGCTCTTGACTGTACATGACTCAGTATCAGTAGTAACTGGTAATGGCGCCTTGCTAGGTCGTAGCAAATGACGTAGCTGAAGGCTATGCTAACTATCGTCTCGGCAATTGAGAGCGTATTTTGTCAGTGAACCATCGCTAGCAAAGTCGGTTGTCCAACTGGGGCGAGTGCTAGGAAGTCTCTCTAGACCTGCCGTGTGGCGGCGCTCGGTCTGCAATCACTGATAGTGGCGACACGCGGGTCCGACGTATACTAACGGACCGCGGCCGATTTAAAGGCTACCACCTAGCAAGTGCGGTGTCTGGCGGTGACACCACACTATGTGCATTATGTCTCGGAGAAACCGTTCAATTTCTTGGGCTTCGGTCTCGTGTACGATGAGTTGAACGTTAGTTTGATTGTAGCCTGTCGAGATGAGAACGCCATGGCGGGTCGGTACTGTTTCTATAAGGCAGTACAACGACGCAACAGCGCGCTAGCGGGTAAACAAACAACACCTGCGGAGCGCTGCCCGGCGCGCCGAGGCCGTCCGCACGTTATCACGGCTGAAAGCCGACTGCCTTTAGGAGCAGTTTCCCACCTGTAGGGCAACAGAGTGCCCGGAACCTCTGTCCGCTCTTCCGCCCGCTTTGACATGGCCTTTGGCAGAATAAGGCGTGACTTCTTATGTCGGAAGTCTTCGGAAGCCGATGCTGATCATTAATCAAAATTTAAGCAGCGGCGACATTCGAACCCGGGTCCAAATACATTTTGATGAACACTCAATGACGCTATCTCTTTTTCTTTCTTTGGTTTTCATTTTGTTCATTACTGTTCGTTGTATTTGTTCGAGGCGGACGCCCCATGACGCTTGTTCAAATTTATCATTGATCCATTAACTCAGTTTTGGAGGGCAGATATCCCTCTGAGCAAACTCGCTGAGCTACTGTGACGTCGCCTCTATACCATGAGTCAATACAATGTCCAGATAGCATGGTTTAACTTCGAGCTATACGTAGCACGTGAAATTATTTCTTACGTGGTTTGAATGCGCGGAAACTGTTTAAAGTGAATCAGATAAACAAAAAATGCATTCTTAGAATATAAATGAAAACTCACTTTCAGAAATCTAGCTTCATTCGTATATTACGTGAAAGAAACACGTTTCCTGTAAGTTTTTGTTCGGGGGACGCTTCTGTGTTTCACACTTGGGCAAATCGGTTAAAATTTTGGAAGAAGCTAGAAATGTAAGTAATGGTCGTCCTATCATTTCGTGATAGCTTTGTCCATTTCCACGATATATGCAACATTTTGCAAAAAACAATGAAAAACCTACACCGGATCAGTCGTCGCCTGAGTCCACAAAAATCTACATCGGTTGTCAGGCGATGGCGGTGTAATGCGAAAATTATGGTAGAATAAAAGTTCGGAACTAGAATGAAAAATGCTCCTATCGTAGCCCAAAAAAGAAGAAAAGGACGACTATCTCTGGGACATAGTTAGGGATGTAGAAGAAGGGAACTAGATTTTCGATTTATCTGTCAGCTTCAAACACATTGAAAGCAAAACATCTAGACATATTCGGGCTTTTTTACGAATTAATACTACTTTCCCAGCGCAGTGAGCTCTCTTAGGCCGGTATTACACTATCAGATTTCTTTGTCAAAGATTTGATCAAAGATGTGATCAAATATTCGTCAAATATATTTGACAAAGATCTTTGACGTGGCGATAAAAAGGGATATTACACTGACATCATATTTTTCGTCAAAGTTCGACACGGCTGACAACAACAACTTGTTATTAACCGCAGCAGTTGCACGTACCACAATTGCACTGTGTGCACATGCGGAAGAGAAGTGGGGGGAAAAAAGGAAACGTACCTGTGTGAAACCGTGGGTTTTACGACGACACGATAAAAGCATTCAACAAAACTTGTTACGTTAACTTATAGTGGAGGACGCCTATTCGTACGTCAATTTCTTGAGAATGGATGACCATACATTTCTGTATGTGCTCGGTGAAGTGTATCCCCATATCACAAAGCACAATATTCACTCAAGAACTGCTATATCTGCAGAAGAGAGCTCACTGTAAAACTCCGATTCCTTGCCACAGGAGAAAGATAGGTTAGGTTAGGCTACTACAGTCGCAGGTTCGAATCCTGCCTCGGGCATAGATGTGTGTGATGTCCTTAGGTTAGTTAGTTTTAACTAGTTCTAAGTTCTAGGGGACTGATGACCTCAGCAGTTGAGTTCCATAGTGCTCAGAGCCATTTTTTATGTTAGGTTAGGTCTGGTTAGGTCAGGTCCCGAATCTTCTTAATCCATTGTTGTATTCAGGGTACCTCACATTGTAAAGCGCCTCATCAGCTTCATACATCGCTATTAGTTTTGCAGTTGTCGGTACACACCAATTCTATTTACCGGCAATGCTTATAAAAACACTACAGATCACAGAACGCTGCAGCGATGCTAGCGCCCCACGTGGTATCATGTCACATTGCAGTGAACAGAAGACAAGCGACTTCTTTGGTCAAATCTACACCGTGGCCCTAGATTTGATCAAATATTTGACGACATTTGACAAAGTTCCCTATTACACCTTCAAATTTCTTTGACAAAGATATTGGACAACGAATTTTGATAGTGTAATACCGGCCTTAGCTCCACCTCCTGTCAAATGAACGGTGAGGGGTGTAAGAACAAACAGACACGAATTTATTTGTTTCCAGAGAGTGGGATGCATCTGCTATAGGAAGTATCCCAGAGTTTAATGATGCACTGCATCATACTGCACGACATGACATATACTATGCCGCATGACGCGATGGAATGTGTCATGTTATACGACAGGAAATCATGTATCATGTTACTTTACCTGCCACGATGCATTATATTAAGTGTCATTGGTACTACACCAAGAGGAAATGCAGATGATAAACCGGTATTCAACGGACAAATATATTATACTACAACTGACATGTGATTACATTTTCACGCAATTTGGATGCATAGATCCTGAGAAATCAGTACCCGGAACAACCACCTCTGGCCGTAATAACGGCCTTGATACCCCTGGGCATTGAGACAGAGCTTGGATGGCGTGTACAGGTACATCATGAGTAGTGACTGGCGTATTGTGACGAGCCAGTTGCTCGGCCACCACTGACCACACGCTTTCAATTGTTGAGGGATCTGGAGAATGTGCTGGCCAGGGCAGCAGTCGAACATTTTCTGTATCCAGAAAGGCCCGTACAGGACCTGCAACATTCGGGCGCGCATTATCCTGCTGAAACGTAGGGTTTCGCAGGGATAGAATGAACAGTAGAGCCACGGTCGTAACACATCTGAAATGTAACGTCCACTGTTCAAAGTGCCGTCAATGCGAAGAAGAGGTGACCGAGACGTGTAACTAATGGCACCTCATACCATCACGCCGGGTGATACGCCAGTATGGCGATGACGAATACACGCTTCCAATGTGCGTTAATCGCGATGTCGCCAAACACGGGTGCGACTATCATGATGCTGTGAACAGAACCTGGATTCATCCGAAAAAATGACGTTTCGCCATTCGTGCACCCAGTTTCGTCGTTGAGTACACCATCGCAGGCACTCTTGTCTGTGATGGAGCGTCAAGGATAACCGCAGCTACGGTCTCCGATCTCCCATGCTGCTGCAAACGTCGTCGAACTGTTCGTGCAGATGGCTGTTGTCTTGCAAACGTCCCCATGTGTTGACTCAGGGATCGAGACGTGGCTGCACGTTACAGCCGTGCGGGTAAGATGCCCGTCATCTCGACTGCTGGTGATATGAGGCCGTTGGTCCCAGCATGGCGTTCCGTATTACCCTCCTGAATCCACCGTTTCCATATTGTGCTAACAGTCATTGGATCTCGACCAACGCGAGCATCAGTGTCGCGATACGATAAACCGCAATCGCGATAGACTACAATCCGACCTTTATCAAAGTCGGAAACGTGATGGTACGCATTTGTTCTCCTTACACGAGGCATCACAACAACGTTTCACCAGGCTGTTTGTGTATGAGAATTCGGTTGGAAACTTTGCTCATGTCAGCACGTTGTACATGTCGCCACCGGCGCCAACCTTGTGTGAATGCTCTGAAAAGCTAATCATTTGCATATCACAGCATCTTCTTCCTGTCAGTTAAATTGCACGTGTGTAGCACCTCATCTTCGTGATGTAGCAGTTTTAATGACCAATAGTGTAACAGTGACAAGGACTAGGTCAAGATGTTTTGATTTAAATGTCTTTGAAGCTGGCAGGTAAGTCGAAAAGCTAGTTCCCTTCTTTTGTATCCCTAACTCCGCTCACGACATACTCGCCTTTTTTGTGTTATGATAGGAGCATTTTTTATACTGGCAATAATAACGGGCGACCTTTCATTCTCTTTGACGATATCCTTTCACGAGACGGAAGACGACCCACGGGAGCACCGAGGACAACCTATCTTACGCTGAAGGAAACGCTGCCGGGAAGGCCGGGCGCTTTAGTGCCGGCGGTAGCGCGTCCCGGCCGCCAGGCTCATGAGGATGGTTGCGAAACGGCGCGCGTGCCGCAGCCAGATAAGCGATTCTTTAAAAGCGCCGCCCTGCTGTGGACACACAGCCGCTTGTTTTGACACGGCGAGAGCGCGCGGCGAAAGTCGCGGAGAAACCGTGGGAAGCGCGGTGCGGTCGGTCGCCGAAGCCCGGGGTGGCCCAGTCTCACCTCTCCACCCGCAGTATTTCGCTGTAACAAAAGCTCTCCATACGACTTCCTGCGCGCAGTAAATTATCAGCACAGTCTTAATAAATCTGTTATTAGAATTACGTGGGAATGCTAAAAAAAAAAAGCACTGGCAGCGACATTCGACCCAGAGACCTGGCGCTTATGAAACGAGGCCTTTACTCGATCGGTTGCGAACTCTTTAAAAACGAGCGACCGTACAAAGTATGTAAGTCAGCCTAAAACACTCAAACTCGCTTTTCTCGAAAACGGTTGAGTGTTGCGTCTTCTTGTCTCCATTTGTTCAAATGGTTCAAATGGCTCTGAGCACTATGGTACTTAACATCTGTGGTCATCAGTCCCCTAGAACTTAGAACTACTTAAACCTAACTAATCTAAGGACATCACACACACCCATGCCCGAGGCAGGATTCGAACCTGCGACCGTAGCAGTCGCGCGGTTCCGGACTGCGCGCCTAGAACCGCTAGACCACCGCGGCCGGCTCCATTTGTTGAAGTCCTCGTTGTGTCTTGACACTCTTTCATATGAGTCAGATCGGTGAGAGGAAGTTCGTACGACACCTTGTCAGACAGCTAGCTTGCGAGACAGGCAGGTGAAGCAGTCCCGGGTCGGATCCGTAGGACGGATTAACGAACGTGGGCTGGTACACTGGCCAGTCTGAATGTGGTTTTTAGCCAGTTTTCCGCATTGGTTGAGGGAAATGCTGGACTGGCCCCCAAATTACAGCTCATATAATTCTATACACATGCAGTTAAAATACGATAATACACAAAGCAGAATGTACCCTGTCCACAGACAGAAGACCCATATGTCTACAGGGTGGTCCATTGATCGTGACCGGGCCAAATATCTCACGAAATAATAGTCAAACGAAAAAACTACAAAGAACGAACCTTGTCTAGCTTGAAGGGGGAAACCAGATGGCGCTATGGTTGACCCGCTAGATGGCGCTGCCGTAGGTCAAACGGATATCAACTGCGTTTTCTTAAATAGGAACCCCATTTTTATTACATATTCGTGTAGTACGTAAAGAAATATGAATGTTTTAATTGGACCACTTTTTTCGTTTTGTGATATATGGCGCTGTAGTTGTCAAACATATGGCTCACAATTTTAGACGAACAGTTGTTAACAGGTAGTTTTTTTAAATTAAAATACAGAACGTAGGTACGTTTGAACATTTTATTTCGGTTGTTCCAATGTGATACATGTACCTTTGTGAACTTATCATTTCTGAGAACGCATGCTGTTACAGCGTGATTACCTGTAAATACCACATTAATGCAATAAATGCTCAAAATGATGTCCGTCAACCTCAATGCATTTGGTAATACATGCAACGACATTCTTCTTAACAGCGAGTAGTTCGCCTTCCGTAATGTTCGCACATACATTGACAATGCGCTGACGCATTTTGTCAGGCGTTGTCGGTGGATCACGATAGCAAATATCCTTCAACTTTCCCCACAGAAAGAATTCCGGACGTCAGATCCGGTGAACGTGCGGGCCATGGTATGGTGCTTCGACGACCAATCCACCTGTCATGAAATATGCTATTCAATACCGCTTCAACTGCACGCGAGCTATGTGCCGCACATCTATCATGTTGGAAGTACATCACCATTCTGTCATGAAACATCTTGTAGTAATATCGGTAGAACATTACGTAGGAAATCAGCATACATTGCACCATTTAGATTGCCATCGATAAAATGGGGACAATTATCCTTCCTCCCATAATGCCGAACCATGCATTAGCCTGCCAAGGTCGCTGAAGCCAGTTTACGTTACCGCTGTTGGTGAATGAAGCTTCCTCGCTGAATAGAATGCGTGCAAAAAATTTGTCATCGTCCCATAATTTATCTTGTTCCCAGTGGCAGAACTGTACACGACATTCAAAGTCGTCGCTATGCGATTCCTGGTGCATAGAAATATGGTACGGGTGCAATCGATGTTGATGTAACATTCTCAACACCGACATTTTTTAGATTCCCGATTCTCACGCAATTTGTCTGCTGTTCATGTGCGGATTAGCCGCGACAGCAGCTAAATCACCTACTTGGGCATCATCATTTGTTGCAGGTCGTGGTTGACGTTTCACATGTTTCTGAACACTTCCTGTTTCCTTAAATAACGTAACTATCCGGACACTTGGATGATGTCGTCCAGGATACCGAGCAGCATACATAGCACACTCCCATTGGGCATTTTGATCACGACAGCCATACATCAACACGATATCGACCTTTTCCGCAATTGGTAAACGGTCCATTTTGACACGGATAGTGTATCAAGAAGCAAATACCGTCCTCACTGGCGGAATGTTACGTGATACCACGTACTTGTACGTTTGTGACTATTACAGTGCCATCTATCACAAAGCGAAGAAAGTGGTCCAACTAAAACATTCATATTTCTTTACGTACTACACGTATATATAATAAAAATGGGGTTCGTATTTAAGAAAACGCAGTTGATATCCGTTTGACCTATGGCAGCGCCATCTAGCGGGCGAACCATAGCGCCATCTGGTTTCCCCCTTCAAGCTATACAAGTCTCATTCTTTGTAGTTTTCTCGTTTGACGCTTATTTCGTGAGATATTTGCCCCCTTCATGATCAATGGACCACCCTGTATGCTTGGGTTACCGTGACGAGTGTGGCGTCATGAAGGGGATCCAGTCACAGAGTTAAGTGATGCCAAAATATAATTTCCCAGACACTGAAAAAGCGAACCCCATTCTAGAGGGGATAAACGACAGGGAATAGAAGAAAGAAGAAGTCGATCGGCACATGAACACCGACGGCCAGCCTGGGACGTCCAACAAGATAGGTACAGAAAACAAAGGATATCGAAAGAACAGAGGCATATTTCATCACGGATCCGCTTAGTAAGCGCGAAAGCGTCGCGGGGATGCTCATCCAGCTCCAGTGGCAGACACTTCAGGAGAGAAATGGTTCAAATGGCTCTAAGCACTATGGGACTGTCATCAGTCCCCTAGAACTTAGAACTACTTAAACCTAACTAACCTAAGGACATCACACACATCCAAGCCCGAGGCAGCATTCGAACCTGCGACCGTAGCAGCAGCGCTGTTCCACACTGAAGCGCCTAGAACCGCTCGGCCACAGTGGCCGGCTTACAAGAAAGAAGTGGTTGCATCCTGGAGTAGTTTACGTTCAGAAATTTCGTGAGCTTGCTTTCCTAGAAGAGTGAACCAGTATATTCCTTCTTGCTGTGCCTGTCCTGCGAAAAGATCATGAAGGCAGAATGAGAGACATTCGAGATCATGTAGAGGCCTACCGACTACCGTTCTACCCCAGCGCCATTCGCGACTGGAAGAAGAGACACAGAGCACATTCTGCTACCCAACGTGCGGAGTGTGGATGTAGCTCTAGATGCAATAAAGGACAGACATCTAAGGAAACTATTTGCAACGTGAAGTTTACGTGCAAACCGGTGACAAGTGAAATAATAACAAGTACAGAGGACTTTCAAGATGCAACTAATTTATTACTGATCAACAGTTTAACCCAAAGGGCACAGTATTCCCCAAAAATTTTCTACAAGCGTCTCTTATTCACAAGTCAGAAAAATACATTACACAATACCTTTCTAATTGAATTAGGTGCAAACAAGAACTTCTTACAACTTCTGTACTAACTGTAAGCACTTCAATAATAAAAGGTAAAATCAGTTTCATTTAACAAGAGCACTTGAATAATAAAGGTGAAATAAATTTCTTTTGAATAGGATACACAAGTCAGAAAAATAGATTGCACAAAACCTTTCTGATTGAATTACTTGCAAACAAGAGCTTCTTATAACTTCTATACTAACTGTAAGCACTTCAATAATAAAAGGTAAAATCAGTTTCATTGAACAAAGCGTACTTGAATAGTCAAGGTGAAATAAGTTTCTTTTAAATAGGTCACCTGTGCAAGCGCAGTAGGACAATTCACATAATTTCCAATTTCTGCTAGCCATCAAGTATTTCTCTTTAACACGTACATAAGTTCAACTCCCGCTGCACGTAAGGTATAATTCAGAATACTAGTCTAAAAAAAATTGTTTTGAAGGTAAATACGAGGGCTATCCACAAAGTACATTACGTGTTGGAATTAAAAATAAATAAAGTATTGGAAATTTTTTTATTATATACAGATTAAAGCCACACTTAAATACTACTTTTCTACATAGTTGCCATTTAAATTAAGGCACTTATCGTAGCGATGGACGAGCTTGGAAATTCCTTCGTGGTAAAATTCGGCCGCCTGCGCCTTCAACCACGTGGTTAATCAGTAACCCGATAGAAATACGATTTTTGTGGATTTCCTGGAAAGAGGCAATAAAATAAACTCTCAAAGGTATTGCCAAACTCTGCACAACCTCAGAAGAGCAATGCAAAACAAGCGCAGGGGAAAGTTGGGCTCAAAGATGTTGCTGATTCATGACAACGTCCGGGCCCACACGGCAAATGCCTCTCGTGAAGTTCTCGAATCTTTTAAGTGGGAGTTGTTTCCTCATCCGCCGTACAGTCCCTACCTGGCAAAGAGCGACTTCCACTTATTCCCAGCAATGAAGAAGTGGTTGGCTGTGCAGCGTTTTGATGACGGCTCAAATGGCTCTGAGCACTATGGGACTTAACAGCTGTGGTCATCAGTCCCCTAGAACTTAGAACTACTTAAACCTAACTAACGTAAGGACATCACACACGTACATGCCCGAGGCAGGATTCGAACCTGCGACCGTAGCAGTCGCGCGGTTCCGGACTGCGCGCCTAGAACCGCGAGACCACCGCGGCCGGCGTTTTGATGACGACGCACGGCTTCAAGAAGAGGTAAGCACGTAGTTGAAGGCGCAGGCGGCCGAATTTTACCACGAAGGAATTTCCAGGCTCGTCCATCGCTACGATAAGTGCCTTAATTTAAATGGCAACTATGTAGAAACGTAGTATTGAAGTGTGGCTTTCATCTGTATATAATAAAAAAAATTTCCAATACTTTATTTATTTTTAATTCCAAAACGTAATGTACTTTGTGGATAGCAGTCGTATATGAGCAGTATAGCAAACGGAACAGACGCCTTGGCGTCCCAATGCAGAGGAAGCTTAACTTAATGCAAGATCTGCACTCACCGCAACCCGAAGAACTCAGTGGCCGCCGTATCGGTTGCCATTTTCCCCGCGGCCAAAAGAACCTCCGTTCCCTCTGGTACTGGTCTGAAAAGGCGTCGTACTCTGGACATCGATTTAGACGTGGACTAGGTGCCCGCTGCAGTGCTGCAACAGAAGAGTCAAACACACAGCCAGAGCCAAAAGAAACGATGTTAACAGCCCCAGAATATAGTAACATAAAATTCTGCAAAGATAGATGACATCAAGACAAGGGCAAATTAAAAATTGTAAAAATAATTAACTGTAGACCGCAAATTTCAAAATATGTAAAACTGCCCCAGCACAAACTGACCAGTTTTAAAAGTTCCAACACAATATTGGCACTCATAAGTAAAGGTAGAAGCTAGTGATAACACGGGTTGGCCCGGGTACAAAACTAGAAAGCTTGAATGTCTACTTCTTCAATAGACAGCTGCGTGGTACATAGTTCAACTCCACTAGCCAAAATGAATAACACATTGCTCAGCGTCCTGTGCAGAAGACCATGGCCCAGTCACGCCTCAAGAACTTGCAATAACAGTCCCGCTTCCGCACTCCGAGCCACGTACACCGGTCAAATCCAGCTAACTCGACGCAAATACAAGTTTCACTCTCTGAGCAGCGACACGTACCGGCCGTTCCGAAGCCAAAACCCAGTATGCACGACAGTCCATCAGGACAACCACCGGCCAACGGGGCAAAGATAAGCAACGTCAGAGGGAAACAATCGATCCGCGTGAATCGAACGGAGAAAGCGACTGGCACTAGAACCTCCCCACGCATTACTGTTTGTTTATTACATGTGCAACAGAGAAATTACTTCAAGATTAACTGATACATTTCACGATTGTACTATGAACGTGAATTTCCAAACTTAGGCTTTCATGAACGAGTTATTCGAAATTTGGAGACCCAAGTTGGCACAGTCGTTGCGCAGATATGATTTTGGCAACACTCCGCTTCGGCCTGAGTCTTAGGTGACAGCACATCTGTTGAATGCAGGTACCTGGAACGGATCTACGTTTAGAGTGAGGTGTCCCGTTTGATCACCAGTTGTATGCTACCACTTCTACTTCCCTTTCCGGTCATATAATGGCGAAGAAAAGTTCTTTGTCCATCGGTATTCGAAACGGTTACGTCGGACTGGAGTGCCACCACGCAGGCACGCATTAACGACCCCGTCTACGGAGCTAAGTTGTGTAATGGAATGAGCATCCCAAATGCGTACACTTGTATTAAGGTACATGTCAGTGTCAAGCGTCCTAGTATTTTAGATTTTGCTCTACATATCAGGGCAACGGCCTTGCCGCAGTGGATACACCGGTTCCCGTGAGATCACCGAAGTTAAGCTCTGTTGGGCGTGGTCGGCGATTGGATGGGTGACCATCCAGGTCGACATGCGCTGTTCCCATTTTTCGGGGTGCACTCAGCGTCGTGATACCAATTGAGGAGCTACTCGACAGAATAGTAGCGGCTTCGGTCAAGAATACCATCTTACGACCGGGAGAGCGGTGTGCTGACCCCACGCCCCTCCTATCCGCATCGCCAAATGAGGATGACACGGCAGTCGGATGGTCCCGATGGGCCACTTGAGGCCTGTAGACGGAGTGTTTTTTTTTTTTTTTTTTTTTTTTTTTGTAATTATCAGACTTACAGTTTTTATGCGAAATGTTGTCGCTAGTGTTTCACGGGCACCAGCACATGAAGCAGTGCCGAATTACTGCGATTTTCTAAATCCAGATTACGTCATTCGTAAGTTAGTTCACCAGTATTCGTAATAAAAGCCACTGTTTGTTTGTTTTTATAGCCAGGCTGCAGGAAGCAACAGAGGGTGCCAACCGCTAAGTGGCGAGAAGCTGTTTGTGGTAACAAATGAGAATGTGTCAGACCGTCCGTTCTTAACCGCGACTCCTCCTACTGCCACAAGTTCGGACGACCTAGATTTACGATGCAGTGAGTGCAGAAAAGCTGGTTGTCGGTAGTAGGGTAACCCTTTCAAGTTTCACTGTGCGTGATGGAAGTTTAAACGCCACATATGCATAGCAGCTGTGGTCTAGGATATCTGCAATACGGTCGTCCATTCAGGCGCAGCTGGCAGCTTACTTGCTTTTCCTTATGCCCCATAACACTTTGTGTGTTCTGACTGCGTGGAGTAGGTCATCCTTGTCTCTGAGCTGTAGTCGGGATTTACCGAAGTCGTTCGAACGGCGCGGGAGTTCGGCCCTTCGACGGAAGCCCGACAGAGATACAGGATTTTCCCCAAAACTGAGTATACTGTGCCATTCGAGAATGTTTTTAGGCCTCCACGTATTCGTAGGGTTTCTAGTTACGTCGTGAAAACTATATAGTTTCTAAGATGTTCTCCAATCGACCACCACAGATATTGTTAAGCTTTTGCGTACAGATTTGTTGAACGAGCAAAGAAAGATTTACGAAATTACACCCCACACATTTTAATATTTTGTAAATGGGAACGTCTTACGTGAAAGACGACAAAACGTCGCGGTGTCATTTAAAAAATGTTGTGTAATTTTCGAGAACAGTATGTAAGCGTATTGTCATATCGCTGGTTAAGTTGTGGAGTATCTTTGCGGGCAGTCGCGTCTGTAGAGAGTCGAGCGCGGGACACGGAACTGTTGTGTTGTGTAGTGTGTAGCTCTGCATGTGAGAGGCATTGTTAGTATGGAAGTTGAAGTGTTGCTACAAGTCCTATTTCAGTAAAGTCATGAAATATGGAAATGATTCAGAGGAAAGTGCGTCAAGAAGTAATTAAAAAATGAGCAGTGCCGCCGATAACGTATTTGTGTATCCTCTCGTTGCGTGTCGTACCGTACATCATCAGTCATCCGCGCCGTGTTCGGTCTCTCAGATGAACTAATGTGAATCAGTAATACTGTTTACCACAAAAGAGAGCATTTAAGCTGCAGCAAGCGTGAGGAGGTGCGTTCGATCATCGCGTTTCCGCATTATCAACAATCAATCGCGCCGCTACGGTTAAGCGCACGCTCGAACAACTGAGAACTGTGAACTGTAGATTTAACTTTGTGAACAGTGTTAAAATATCATTACTAGTGTCAAGGAGGACTGGTACCAAATATGTGTGTGTGCGTGATGAGCGTAAGAACTTTCGTGCGATCATTCGGCTTCTGCATCATCAACAATCACCCGCGTCGTGTCGGTTACGCGTACGCTCATCCGAATGATATTGTGGACTGTTGATCATCCATTAATTGGGATAACACTTCTGAATTAGAATGTAAACAGTGCAACCTGCGACTTTCTTTTATCGTCACAGAATATAGATGTTCACACCAGACGTAGAACAGTGTTGGGTTTTGACGTTGAGTGGCTCTCCTAACTCGCTTGCGTATTTCGATAGATAATTTCAGGCAAGCCAGCTGTGGAGCAGAACAGTACGGCCGCCGCGGAATTACCAGGTGCGTGGTATGGACTGGGCGCACGGTCCAGAAGTGAAAACAGTTTAAGTGTACCACACCACCCCCATCTGTACCCCCGGGCTTGTTACAAGTATTTCAATTAATAATTGTGCTAAAACTGTAAAACTTGGTAAGATGCTTGAACAGTTTCATTGTGCACATTCATCAAGTATTGTGTCATTTTATTCAATAATTTTGGTCCAAGTGGCACTAAAATTCCTTGATTGTAAGTACCTTCACTTTCTTACATAGATGTCTTAACGAAGATATCCTTTCGTGAACTTGATAAAAAGCCTGCACTTTTGTCATTCTATTTGTTTTCGAAATATACAGTGCTGAAGTCGAACGAAGAAGAGTTACTCCAAAAATAAGTCTTTTTTCAAACCTCGTACCTCAGAAAGGATGAAACTTCCTGGCAGATTAAAACTGTTGAAAGGTGGCTACACTGAGCCACAGCGCCAAAGATCGCGCCAGAGAGTATTGTTCGGCCGCCTCCACTGGTAGTGCTTATTGAGACGTAGTGGCAAGAAGTTCTTACCGAGAAGTTGTGGTGGACACTGCTTGTCGTGAAGACAGAGTGAGATGTGGTAGTGGAGAGTGTTGTTCCATGTTTTATGCAGTGGTTTGATGGGAGAGATAGCAGATGTTGTTCTAATGGAGATATTGTAATGGTCAGAGTGCATTTCGTCAATATATATGGAGGTATTTTCTTTTATTCTTTCAGTGACCTGAATAATGTGTCATTACAGGTTCAGTCAACAAAGCATCTGGCGTGTGTTCTTGTATTAGAGTGTAATTCTGATTTTCTTGCGCAATTATAGTATTTCTAATTTTCTTTTATTACGCCAGTATAATTGGTATTTAAAAATTCTTGTCTTGTTGAAGAAGAACCGTGCCAGATGTGCGTTGAGTCATACTACCACATACAGAACAGCTACACTTGTGTTTGTTGTTTCGTAGGTTTTATAGTTGCTGGGGACTTAATTAATTAATTGTGCTAACAGAAATTTCCTTACATTCTTTGTTGTCATTCTAAGCAGTCAGATTGCGTACTAAAACTAGACAGGGCCAGCCGTTTACGAAACAGCGTAATCGGACATACAGCGACAGAAAATTAAAAAGTATTTGCATTGCATTCTTATATCTTTATTATAATAAAGCCCCCATGCACGTTGTAAATTTAACTCTGAAAATTTCTGTACTGTCACGCGATCTCTTTCCTCCTGTTCTCTATCCTGTTCCCCTTGTCTAATCTCTACTGCAACTAATCTGTTATTGTGAGCATTCAAAATCGGTTGTACTTCTCTGATTTCTTTCTTTAATTCATCTTTCATATTTTTGAAACATGTCCCTATTCGTGAATCTATCCGTGTTTACATTGTTCCCATTTGTGATCCCAGTGAGTCTAACCGTTTTTCCATTGTTCCCCTATCTGTTTTTAATTCAGATCGTAACTGTGATCCCAGAGAGTCTAACCGTGTTGCCATTGTTCCCATATCTGTTTTTAATTCAGATCGTAACTGTGATCCCATTGCTCCCATCTCAGTTTTAAATTCAGATCGAAAATTTAATATTGCACTCATCAACTGCTCCATATTAACTTGTTCGAGATTCCTTTCGCCCCTAACATTTCCCACAAAACCAGCTTCCTTCGTCATGGCTGTAAAGCTGTCTGTGTTCGATACTATTCCAGAATCTTCTATCGTTAATCTCGTATTCTGTGAATTTTCTGATTGAGAAAAATCTTGAACTGGTTCCGGACTGTCTTCCCGACTTATTAAATTGTTTTCAACTCCATTATTCATGATACTGTTGTCCTGTGTTGGCGAGTTCGCCAGGTCAACAATTTCGTCATTCTGACTATCTATCATTTTCGCCTTTTTCATCGATCGCGTAATCATTTGCAAAACATACAAAACTCGTCACAATACGAAAATTACGGAGAATTTAACACGTTATCACCAACAATACCATTCACACGATATGCTTCCCTCAAACACGATTAACGAACAATTGAAATAATTGCACTAAATTATCAAACCCGTGGACAAGACAACAAAAAATAAATAAATTTTGAAAAATACCATTAGAAGAATACCAATTACCAAATCTACACAAGCAATATAGACTACAATTACTAACTCAAATTACTACAACAATACTACGGTCTACTATTTTTACAATCAGAAGATTTCCAAGGGACGATCCGAAGCAGCGGTCGCCACGTGCATGGGGGCTTTTTTTTTATAATAAAGATATAAGAATGCAATGCAAATACTTTTTAATTTTCTGTCGCTGTATGTCCGATTACGCTGTTTCGTAAACGGCTGGCCCTGTCTAGTTTTAGTACGCAATCTGACTGCTTAGAATGACAACAAAGAATGTAAGGAAATTTCTGTTAGCACAATTAATTAATTAAGTCCCCAGCAACTATAAAATCTACGAAGCCAACAAAGCACAAGTGTAGCTGTTCTGTGTGTGGTAGTATGACTCAACGCACATCTGGCACGGTTCTTCTTCAACAAGACAATAATTTTTAAATACCAATTATACTGACGTAATAAAAGAAAATTAGAAATACTATAATTGCGCAAGAAAATCAGAATTACACTCTAATACAAGAACACACGCCAAATGCTTTGTTGACTGAACCTGTAATGACACATTATTCAGGTCACTGAAAGAATAAAAGAATAAAAGAAAATACCTCCATATATATTGACGAAATGCACTCTGACCATTACAATATCTCCATTAGAACAACATCTGCTATCTCTCCCATCAAACCACTGCATAAAACATGGAACAACACTCTCCACTACCACATCTCACTCTGTCTTCACGACAAGCAGTGTCCACCACAACTTCTCGGTAAGAACTGCTTGCCACTACGTCTCAATAAGCACTACCAGTGGAGGCGGCCGAACAATACTCTCTGGCGCGATCTTTGGCGCTGTGGCTCAGTGTAGCCACCTTTCACTGTGTGCCCGTCCGAGACTCGAACTCGGGACCTTTGCCTTTCGCGGGCAAGTGCTCTACCATCTGAGCTACCGAAGCACGACTCACGCCCGGTACTCACAGCCTTACTTCTCTCTCTCTCGCATGAGAGCTTCTGTAAAGTTTGGAAGGTAGGAGACGAGATACTAGCAGACGTAAAGCTGTGAGTACCGGGCGTGAGTCGTGCTTCGGTAGCTCAGATGGTAGAGCACTTACCCGCGAAAGGCAAAGGTCCCGAGTTCGAGTCTCGGTCGGGCACACAGTTTTAATCTGCCAGGAAGTTTCATATCAACGCACACTCCGCTGCAGAGTGAAAATCTCATTCTGGAAACCTCCCCCAGGCTGTGGCTAAGCCATGTCTCCGCAATATCCTTTCTTTCAGCAGTGCTAGTTCTGCTGGGTTCGCAGGAGAGCTTCTGTAAAGTTTGGAAGGTAGGAGACGAGATACTGGCAGAAGTAAAGCCGTGAGTACCGGCCGTGAGTCGTGCTTCGGTAGCTCAGATGGTAGAGCACTTGCCCGCGAAAGGCAAAGGTTCCGAGTTCGAGTCTCGGTCCGGCACACAGTTTAAATCTGCCAGGAAGTTTCATATCAGCGCACACTCCGCTGCAGAGTGAAAATCTCATTCTCAAAAAGGATGCTTCTTTTAACTACACTTTACTAGACAGTTCTTTTCTGTACAAAATATCAAATTTACACAATAAGTTTTTTGCACGTCTACAGTTGCACTGTAAAGTTTCCATGTAAATTACTATTTCGATATGTCGTGTTCTGAGCTCACGTAACTTCGAGAACAGTAGCAGTAAACGCATGACCAAATTCAGTCAGCTATAAATGAAAAATAAAACATGAAGATTATTCCGTAACCTTTCAACTTCTTAGAAATGTTTTTCAATAGAACCATTTCCTTTTTCAGATAACTTTTCATACTGTTGCTTTGAAAGTTTCATGAATTCAGCAAGTGACAAATACTTGACAGAGTGTAGTTCTGGTAAATAATTGCAGAGAGGTGAACAAAATGTAGGTGATTTTTTTTCTCCTCAGCAAAAGGTATTCTTATTGAGGCGTTCTTACCTGAGGTTAAGTAATGAATCTATTATTTGAACTGATCATAAAGTCAATTTTCCTAACAAATTTTCAATTACGGATCAGCAAATTGCTCTTTGAAGCATTCAAATTAGCAAATCTACGCTTTAGCACGTTTCCTTCACTGACCCAATCAGTCAGAGTTTCAAAGCAACTGTATGAAGTTACCTGAAAATACTATTCGATTAAATTTTTAACTGTAGAGTTAGTTTTGTTATACAGTTATAAAAGAGATAAAAATTGCAGACTAACCATCAGGTGTTATTTTTCTTTAAAGACTTTCTGACTTTACTGCTGCTGTCCTGTAATTATACGATATTACAACATGATGTTCCAGAACAGCGAGTCACTCCTTATCTAACTTGTCCAAAATTTATGTCTTGACGCCGTGGCTTCTTGTCAATCTTCACTACTCACAAAGTAATAAAATTTGTAGGCTGAAAATATTTGTGCCTCAGCAAACATACAAACAAAACTTGAACATCAGAGAGGGACGAGTGGGGTCACCTAGACCGTTTCACATGGACTCATCCTCTGCCAAATTTGATTACATGTGTGGTTTGTTAAGTACTGAAGTGGAGGCCACATCAATGAGAACGACCGTGGATGAGAATCAGTGTATTGTTAGTGTACATCTTAGACCAGGGCTTCACAACATACGTGCTCGCGGAGCAAGCTGTGAGCAGCAAGGCGCGAGCACGGAGCAGCGCGAGCACGCTACCCTCACTACCGGATCAGAGCGGAGAGTGGGGAAAGTCACGTGGGGGGGGGACAACAGCTGCCGCCAGTCAATGTAAATCCGCGGCCACCTGCAGGGATATCACTCACGAATTATTACTGCGACAAATGAAACAAATAAAGGAGAATGTACACATGCCACATAATTTTATTAGCTTAGTGTATGCCTCTTCATTGGCATTAATTTGTGAACTGTTACACAATAAAAGGTGTCACTGAAGTGTGGGATTCTCGGTTATCTTGTACTTTTTGCCCTTTACAATTGCGTCTATGTTTGGAGTAATTGTTCTTGTGCATTTTAGGCGCAGCGTGCAGTTTAAATTTCGATCAGACAATGCGTTTCTCAGGCGCGTCTTGTTACATTTCATTGCAGAGAACAGTTGTTCACAAACATACATGGAACCGAACATTGATATTATTGTAGCCGCCAGTTTGTGCAAACGAGGAAATCTATCCTGAGGGAAGCGTCTGTAGAATTCCAAAACGTTTTTCTTGTTCTGAAATTTGTCTCTGTATTCTCTGTCACACTGCAGGTCAATAATTTCTTGCTGCAGCTCAGGACGAATCTCTTAAATATTCGCTGAATATGGAGAGAACAGATCAAAATCACTGTCTAGTGCTGTCAGATCTTGAAAGCGCTGATCAACTAAACTATGTGAATAACGTTCACAGTCTTTGTGAACATCTTGCGTGGATGATAATTTAGGAAAATGAGCTAGGTTTCCTGTTTCCAGCTGACTCACCCAAAGTGTCAATTTCATTTTAAAAGCTCGTATTCGATTTATGAAATGAGTAATTAGCAGATCTTTACCTTGTAGTAAAATGTTCAAAGCATTCAGATGGCTAGTTAAATCTGCTAAGAACGCGAGATCACATTCAAACGTGCGCGCGCATTTCCCCTCCCTCCCCTCCCCCGCAACTCCGCGACCTTGCACCTGCTCGCGAGCACGTGCCTGAGCAGACGCGAATACTCACGCTCAAAACCGGCCAGTTGTTAAGCCCTGTCTTAGACCGTAGACGGTCATTACGCGCTATATGCAGTGAATCCGACTGTCATAGCTGTTCTCATTTACAGTTGAAATTAGCCCTACTACAGCAGTTTTATACAGTATACGCTGATCGGCCAGAACATATGGCCACCGACCTATTACCGATATACACCCGTCCAGGTGCTAGCAGCGTCACCTGGTAGGAATGACTGCTAGTCAGACACACGTGTGGTACATGTAGTATCAGTGAGCTTGCTGTCCATGTGTAGAATGGAAAAGGCGTGCGATTTGTCTGCGTTTCACCGAGGGCTATTGTGATAGACTGAGGTTCAGCACGAGTGTTTCGGACGCTGCACTGCTTGTCGGTTGTTCTAGGAGTGCTGTGGCGAGTGTTGAACACGTGACGAAACAGAGTTGAAACCACGTCCAGACGTCGTGGGGTTGGGCGGCCACCCCTCTTTACAGAAGTCGGACGTCGTAGGCTGGACAGACAGGTAGCACAAGACAGGTGGCGAACTTCGGCGGAACTAACATCAGACGTCAATGCTGGGTGGAGTACAAGTGCGTCTGGACACAGTGCACCGAACACTCTACATCTACATACATACTCCGCAATCCACCATAGGGTGCGTGGCGGAGGGTACCTCGTACCACAACTGGCATCTTCTCTTCCTGTTCCACTCCCAAACAGAACGAGGCAAAAATAACTGCCTGTATGCCTCTGTACGAGCCCTAATCTCTCTTATCTTTGTGGTCTTTCCGCGAAATGTAAGTTGGCGGCAGTAAAATTGTACTGCAGTCAGCCTCAAATGCTGGTTCTTTAAATTTCCTCAGTAGCGATTCACGAAAAGAACGCCTTGTTTCCTCTAGAGACTCCCACCTGAGTTCCTGAAGCATTTGCGTAACACTCGCGTGATGATCAAACCTACCAGTGACAAATCTAGCAGCCCGCCTCTGAAATGCTTCTATGTCCTCCCTCAATCCGACCTGATAGGGATCCCAAACGCTCGAGCAGTACTCAAGAATAGATCGTATTAGTGTTTTATAAGCGGTCTCCTTTACAGATGAATCACATCTTCCCACAATTCTACCAATGAACCGAAGACGACTATCCACCTTCCCCACAACTGCCATTACGCGCTTGTCCCACTTCATATCGCTCTGCAATGTTACGCCCAAATATTTAATCGACGTGACTGTGTCAAGTGCTACACTACTAATGGAGTATTCAAACATTATGGGATTCTTTTTTCTATTCATCTGCATTAATTTACATTCATCTATATTTAGAGTTAGCTGACATTCTTTACACCAATCACAAATCCTGTCTAAGTCATCTTGTATCCTCCTACAGTCACTGAACGACGACACCTTCCCGTACACCACAGCATCATTAGCAAACAGCCGCACATTGCTATCCACCCTATCCAAAAGATCATATATGTAGATATAAAACAACAGCGGGCCTACCACACTTCCCTGGAGCACTCCAGATGATGCCCTCACCTCCCATGAACACTCACCATCGAGGACACACTACTGGGTTCTATTACTTAAGAAGTCATCGAGCCACTCACATACTTCGTAACCAATCCCATATGCTCCCAACAATGAGCCTCCGCAGCCGACGACGCATGCATGTACGATTGAAATGGGCACTTGACCATCGTCATTGGACATTAGCGCAGTGGCAGAGCGTTGCAGGGTCTGATGAATCCCGATGCCTTCTTCCTCGTACCAGTGGGAGGGCGCGAATCTGTCTTCTAGGGGAACAGCTCCTTTACACATGTACTGCGGTACGGAGACAAGCTGGTGGTGACTCCATTATGTTCCAGGGAACATTCACGATTGCTTGCAGATCATGTACGGCCCTTCCCGACGATCATGTTTCCCGACGGAAATGGCATTTTTCAACATGATAATGCGCCATGTCACAAGGCCGGGAGTGTGGTGGGGTGGTTCGAGGAACACAGTGGCGATTTTCAATTGATGTGCTGGTCTCCCAACTCACCAGATCTGAGCCAAATGGAACGCATCTGAGATATGAACGTGGCGTCAGAGCTCATCGCCCCCCCCCCCCTAACTCGGAAGGGAAATTGGTGACTTACGTCTGCAGATGTGGTGCCAACTCCCTCCAGCGACCAACCTAGACCTCACTGCTTCCATGCCACGACGCTTCGCAGCTCTTATCCGTGCTAAAGATGAACATGCCGGCTATTAGATAGGTGGTCATGATGTTCTGGCTGGTCAGTGTATGTAGCCCATAACGAACGAAATCTTCAATATTAATTGGATAATTAATATATATATATATATATATATATATATATATATATATATATATATATATATATACTCCTGGAAATGGAAAAAAGAACACATTGACACCGGTGTGTCAGACCCACCATACTTGCTCCGGACACTGCGAGAGGGCTGTACAAGCAATGATCACACGCACGGCACAGCGGACACACCAGGAACCGCGGTGTTGGCCGTCGAATGGCGCTAGCTGCGCAGCATTTGTGCACCGCCGCCGTCAGTGTCAGCCAGTTTGCCGTGGCATACGGAGCTCCATCGCAGTCTTTAACACTGGTAGCATGCCGCGACAGCGTGGACGTGAACCGTATGTGCAGTTGACGGACTTTGAGCGAGGGCGTATAGTGGGCATGCGGGAGGCCGGGTGGACGTACCGCCGAATTGCTCAACACGTGGGGCGTGAGGTCTCCACAGTACATCGATGTTGTCGCCAGTGGTCGGCGGAAGGTGCACGTGCCCGTCGACCTGGGACCGGACCGCAGCGACGCACGGATGCACGCCAAGACCGTAGGATCCTACGCAGTGCCGTAGGGGACTGCACCGCCACTTCCCAGCAAATTAGGGACACTGTTGCTCCTGGGGTATCGGCGAGGACCATTCGCAACCGTCTCCATGAAGCTGGGCTACGGTCCCGCACACCGTTAGGCCGTCTTCCGCTCACGCCCCAACATCGTGCAGCCCGCCTCCAGTGGTGTCGCGACAGGCGTGAATGGAGGGACGAATGGAGACGTGTCGTCTTCAGCGATGAGAGTCGCTTCTGCCTTGGTGCCAATGATGGTCGTATGCGTGTTTGGCGCCGTGCAGGTGAGCGCCACAATCAGGACTGCATACGACCGAGGCACACAGGGCCAACACCCGGCCTCATGGTGTGGGGAGCGATCTCCTACACTGGCCGTACACCACTGGTGATCGTCGAGGGGACACTGAATAGTGCACGGTACATCCAAACCGTCATCGAATCCATCGTTCTACCATTCCTAGACCGGCAAGGGAACTTGCTGTTCCAACAGGACAATGCACGTCCGCATGTATCCCGTGCCACTCAACGTGCTCTAGAAGGTGTAAGTCAACTACCCTGGCCAGCAAGATCTCCGGATCTGTCCCCCATTGAGCATGTTTGGGACTGGATGAAGCGTCGTCTCACGCGGTCTGCACGTCCAGCACGAACGCTGGTCCAACTGAGGCGCCAGGTGGAAATGGCATGGCAAGCCGTTCCACAGGACTACATCCAGCATCTCTACGATCGTCTCCATGGGAGAATAGCAGCCTGCATTGCTGCGAAAGGTGGATATACACTGTACTAGTGCCGACATTGTGCATGCTCTGTTGCCTGTGTCTATGTGCCTGTGGTTCTGTCAGTGTGATCATGTGATGTATCTGACCCCAGGAATGTGTCAATAAAGTTTCCCCTTCCTGGGACAATGAATTCACGGTGTTCTTATTTCAATTTCCGGGAGTATATATATATATGTTACTACGATGGTCACTCCAAAATAAATGCATACTATTTTTATAAAAATACAGTTTTCATTCTGCATGTGTGAAAGTTTTACAGTATGTAGGTACATCCTTCCCGCTTGTTTTCAAACTTAGTTCAATCTGTTCCCGTGACTGGCGCCGTCACAGCATGTCTTCAAGATGGCTGCTACACTTGACGTTCGTCAGAAGGACGTGCTGTCATAGAATTCCTGTGCTGTGAAAACTAGACAGTGGGAAACATTCACAAGAGGTTGAAAAAGGTGGATGGAGATGCTGCTGTCAATCGCAGTACAGTTAGTCGGTGGGCAAGCAGGTTATGTGACGAAAGCGGGCACGGCAATATTGAGGATTGTCCTCGCAGCGGCAGGCCTCGTACTGCACACACTCCAGACAATGTGCAGAGAGTTAACGAATTGGTGACTGCTGACGGACGCATCATAGTGAATGAATTGTGACGCTACGTTGGGATAGGGGAAGGAAGTGTTTGCAGAATACTGAAAGTGCTGGCGTTAAAAAAGGTTTATGGCAGGTGGGTTCCCAGGACGTTGACAGTGGCTCACAAACCAACAAGAAAAACGGTATGCAGCGAACGTTTGGAACAGTACGAGAATGGTGGACATGAATTTCTTGGGAGAAATGTGACAGGTGATGAAACATGGCTCCATCATTTTTCACCAGAGACGAAGAGGCAATCAATGAAGTGGCATCATGCAAATTCACCCAAGAAATTCAAAACCACACCTTCTGCTGGAAAAGTTATGGCTACGGTGTTTCTCGATTCCGAAGGACTGTCTTGCTTGTGGACATCATGCCAAGTGGAACCACTATAAATTCTGATGCATATGTGGCGACACTGAAGAAACTTCAAGCTCGACTGATTCGTGTTCGACCACATCGGCAAAAGCAGGATGTTTTGCTGTTGCACGACAATGCACGGCCACATGTCAGTATAAAAAGCAGGGAAGCGATCACAAAACTCGGATGGACAACACTGAAACACCCGCCTTACAGTCCTGACCTGGCTCCATATGACTATCATCTCTTTGGGAAACTGAAAGACTCTCTTCGTGGAACAAGGTTTGAAGATGATGAATCCCTTGTGCACGCTGCCAAACAGTGGCTCCACCAAGTTTGTCCAGAATTTTACCGTGCGGGTATCTAGGCGCTGGTTCCAAGATGGCGTAAGGCAGTTGAGAGGGATGGAAATTATGAGGGCAAATGAAAATATTGTTCCTAAAGGATGTATCTACACACTGTAAAACTTTCTAATATGTAGAATAAAAGATGGATTTAAAAAAAATAGTGTTTATTTCTTTTGGAGTGACCCTTGTAGCTTTAGAACATCCTCTTCTTCCATGGCATTTCATGTTTCAGATGTTTTTCGAAAAATGTGTCAAATGTATTTTATGCTGCCATCAGAGACAACTGACGCATTCGTCCACTACATCCAGTATTTACACAAAACAAGCGTTCACGTTTTATGAATTTTGCTAAATCCACTTGAGATACTAAAACAATATTAAGGAAAGAAGACGAAAATATATTGGAAAACGTTTACAGCTAGCAGAAATGTAGTGGGTCCGATAGTATTAGCATTTTGCTGTATCAAAATCTTCGTCTTTCATCTAGTTTTGAATATGTAACACGAGGAAATACCGTACTTCACCAGTGTAAAGACCGTTCTCAGTATTGATTTTTCACTAAAAAGAAGTTGTAAAGTTCGTGCCATAGACAAATAAAATGAAAGACGTTGCAATTAATATCTCCTCCATATCATGTACCTTTATTGAAGAGTTTTCCAAATAAATTTTTGATATTTATGCAAAGTAAATACTGTAGATGACCGTTCGTGTCTCCTTGGAAACGACATTAATTCTTAGCTTCAATTTCAATTCACCGAATTGATTTCGAAAACTGAATCAACAAAATTCGAGTATTTTTACAACAAATTTACCTGTTTAACATCGTATTACTTCCCTTATATATTACTTGGGGCAACTAACGCTGCAGCAACCTTTACCACTACAATTTTTAAAAAAATCTTGATTTACATGTCTTCGATATAGAAAAATTAACGTTACTGCATAAGTCTCCTGCAGCCAACATCCAGCTATCAGCTGGATGAGATGCTGCTTTCCATGTAATGACGTCATGCGCAATGTCATTCACAATCTAAGATTATAAATCAGACATAATATAGCTGAAAAATGCCAACGAAAACAGAAAATGCATTAAAAAAAGAAGATAAAAACAACGAAACTAATGTTATCCACGGAAGATGAGGGTAACGAAACACAAGAGCAGAAACAGCAGATGCACTCGTTGGATTGGAGTTGGAGCGAAACAAAAGCGAGAGCTGTTGCATGTCGTTAAAAGTCAGATACTCATCAGCTGGCGATAGCATCGCGGCAGCCAGTGTTTACAAATTCCGCTCGCATTGCGAGAGAAACTGCATAAGCAGGCAGCGGCAGGTTGCGAAACGCAAGGCCAAAGCCACAACCCGAGGAGGAGGCATCCTAAAAATCTGTTTCGGCGCAGAAACGAAATACGTACAAAGTGTTTGGCCATTACTGGTACATACGAAAGGGATGAGTAGCGTACAATGAAACAAACAAATAATTCGAATAAGCACAAATCCAGAAACCAATGGTTTCCCCCACACGACGTACACTACTGGCCATTAAAATTGTTACACCACGAAGATGACGTGCTACAGACGCGAAATTTAACCGACAGGAAGAAGATGCTGTGATATGCAATTGATTAGCTTGTCAGAGCATTTATACAAGGTTGGCGCTGGTGGCGACACTTACAACGTGGTGACTTGAGGAAAGTTTCCAACCGATTTCTCATACACCAACAGCAGTTGACCGGCGTTGCCTGGTGAAACGTTGTTGTGATGCCTCGTGTAAGGAGGAGAAATGCGTACCATCACGTTTCCGACTTTGATAAAGGTCGGATTGTAGCCTATCGCGATTGCGGTTTATCGAATCGCGACACTGCTGCTCGCATTGGTCGAGATCCAATTACTGTTAGCAGAATATGGAATCGGTGGGTTCAGGAGGGTAACACGGAACGCCGTGCTGGATCCCAACGGCCTCGTATCACTAGCAGTCGAGATGACCAGCATCTTATCCGCATGGCTGTAACGGATCGTGCCGCCACGTCTCGATCCCTAAGTCAACAGATGGGGACGTTTGCAAGACAACAACCATCTGCACGAACAGTTCGACGACGTTTGCAGCAGCATGGACTATCAGCTCGGAGACCATGGCTGCGGTTACCCTTGACGCTGCATCACAGACAGAAGTGCCCGCGATGGTGTACTCAACGACAAATCTGGGTGCACGAATGGCAAAACGTCATTTTTTCGGATGAATCCAGGTTCTGTTTACAGCATCATGATGGTCGCACCCGTGTCTGGCGACATCGCGGTGAACGCACATTGGAAGCGTGTATTCGTCATCGCCATACTGGCGTATCACCCGGCGTGATGGTTGTGGAGTGCCACTGATTAACGTCTTCGCATTGACGGCACTTTGAACAGTGGCCGTTACATTTCAGATGTGTTACGACCCGTGGCTCTACCCTTCATTCGATCACTGCGAAACCCTACATTTCAGCAGGATAATGCACGACCGCATGTTACAGGTCCTGTACGGGCCTTCTTGGATACAGAAAATGTTCGACTGCTGCCCTGGCGAGCACATTCTCCAGATCCCTCAACAATTGAAAACGTCTGGTCAACGATGGCCGAGCAACTGGCTCGTCACAATACGCCAGTTACTACTCGTGATGAACTGTGATATCGTGTTGAAGCTGCATGGGCTGCTGTACCTGCACACGCCATCCAAGCTCTATTTGACTCAATGCCCAGGCGTATCAAGGCCGTTATTACGGCCAGAGGTGGTTGTTCTGGGTACTGAATTCTCAGGATCTATGCATCCAAATTGCGTGAAAATGTAATCACATGTCAGTTCTAGTATAATATATTTGTCCAATGAATACCCGTTTATCATTTGAATTTCTTCTTGATGTAGCAATTGTAATGGCCAGTAGTGTATTATGACTGTGTTCATAAAAACGTTACAGCAGCTTCGTCGATGATTCATACTGTAGATATGCACCTGAGGACAAACACATTACAACGAGTGTTCGACATGGCCACCGTTCATGTGAAGGTAGGCTTCAACACATCTTCTCATCTATGCCCCTACACGTTCAAAAACACCGGGCATCTTCCGAGCGTACTGACAACGATCCACAATGGTTTCCCGGAGTTCGCCGACACTATCAGTGAGGCTGCAATACACCAACGATTTAATTATTTCCACACAAAAAAGTATAACGGTTTGAAGTTGGGGGCCAGGAAGGCCATAGTATTGGCGAACCACGACCGATACACTTTTTGTCAGAACGCTATTTACCAGTATTTACGTACCCGGAACGATGAGCAAAGTTACTTAGCAGCCAGAAGTGACGCGAAAAGTTATTTTCGTTCTTAAGTTTTGCATAACAATGTAGAAGGACATTTTAATCGATCCAGCAAACAGTCAGTGTGGAAAAATGTCATGATTCAGTTCCCAATTTTGATGTTAACTTAGTCGTTATTCTGCTTTCTTTTACTCTTTATCGTCGCCTCCCTAGCTTTGTCTGTCCTTCACGCGTATCTCTGCTGATTATGCACTCCATTGGTCTCTTAAGGTTCCTTACATCCCAGCAAAATGTTTCTGACTTAAAAGACACCAACAAATGCCCTTCTTGTCCTCCATATTTTCTAAGCAACACAATTAATAACTATCGAAGATCACATTCAGAATTCAGTTGCACTATCGGAGGCGTCTAAATCGGTGTCCCACTACTCACAGATTATTAAACTTTACTACATAAACATCTCTTGCTCAGAGTTCAGCTGTTCTGAAGTTTCGCACCCGCAATAAGTGAAACGTGTCCGCTCAATTTCTCACCTCTACGATGACTCACCAATCAATAACACATTGCACATATTCCCCCCCCCCCCCCGATGCGGTAAAAATGCAGTACGGCAACAATACTGCAATATGGTTACAACCCTCATCATCTTCATTGTCATATCCATCTCAAGACTGGTAAAAAAACGTAAGTGGTAGTTTCATCGCCAAGGTACTTACTGAAACAGCAAAGGATGTTGAAGTTTAATCGAAAATACAGTTATTTTTTAATTTTTTACATAAGACAAAGGTTAAATAGAGAAAATTGGTTAATAAATGTTTTAATCGTAGCCTTATTCAATTACTTCAGTTTTTATACGTGTGTTGGTATTGACTGCAAAGCTTAACACCTACAAAACTGAATAAGTCTGCTTATATTATTAGCTAGCATGCTCGAAAAACAAACCATAGACAAACCGTACAGAATGTGCAGAAAACATCTTTCTGCGAAATGTAGCTACACTGGTGTTGCAATTAGCAGCTGGTGAAGCGTTTGAGCTCTCTGACCACTGCGGTTTTTGCAACGCAGTGACACGTTCGCGACTTGCATGTCTTGATATTTTTGACTAGATCCACAGATGACCCCAAAACTAATAAGTCTCATGTATTAGAAGCTTTTCCGTGTCCAACTACAAATATCTTCTGTGGTGTTATTTAAGATACATATTCGGCTGTAATGTGGCGAAGTTTTGGAGTGGAATCCGTGACAAATAAGCCGTTACCGAGTTAAATTATCATCTTTGAAAGACATTTACTTCTACGTCCTCGATTATTTGTTGTATGTATTCCAATCTCTGTCTCCTTCTACGGTTTTTACCCGCTAGAGCTCCATCTAGTTCCATGAAAGTTATTGCCTGATGTCTTTAAACACGTCCTAATCCGCTTACAGTCGAATCTTTTACCAACTCAAAATCACTTTTATGAGTTTCAGTGTAACATAATCAAATCATGCAATCATAACTTTCCGAGAAATCGACCGGAGACAGGAAAAATACAAAAACAGAATTTTATTTATGTGCTCCTCCAAATCCAATACAGAGAAAATGAGACTGGTAACTTCGTGGTGAATTTGTTACGTCTCTCCCGTTTTGCCACAAAAAAACCACTTTGTCCTCTATAACCAACATTTGAAAATCCATTGGTTTTCTCATAATCATTTATATATAACACGTAAACTTCTGCTTAGGAACGAATTGCTATTCCCACGTAAGCCGAACTGATGTTAAATATGCTGAGGCACACATCATTGGTACAACCCCTACATTTGCATTTGAAAATAACCACGTGCTGGAAGTGACAAGTAATGCACGATGAACGCTACAGAAAATATTTCAACTTGTAATAAATTTACCGGCCTATTGTGGCCAAGATAGATTTGACAAACAAACGAGTCGAGGCACAAGCGTTAGAACTTAACATGGATCGAAAACTGACTGCTGGAGAAGCCCATGTAAACATAGCTACCGTGCCGCTCTCCTGTGCCCCTAGACTTAGAACTACTCAAACCTAACTAACCTAAGGACATCACACACATCCATGCCCGAGGCAGGATTCGAACCTGCAACCGTAGCAGTCGTGCCGTTCCGGAGTGAAGCGCCTAGAACCGTATGGTCACCGCGGCCGGCGCAACACTACATGCCGCTCTTAACGGAGCGGAACTGACAGATGTAAACGTAATTTCCGAAGTACCCCAAGGAAATGTGATAGGAGCGTTACTGTTTACAATGTACACAAATGAGCTAGTAGAAAGCGTCAGAAGCTATTTAAGACTGTTCGCAGATGTTACGGTTGTCGATAAGAAAGTAGCAATACCAGAAGACAACATCGATTTGCAGCATGACCTGAAGATGACTGATGAGTGTTGCAGAGTCAGGTAGTTGACCCTGAACGTAAATAAATGTAACGTAACCACAAAAAGAAAGCCACTACTATACAGCTACACTATTGATGGGAAACAGTATCCACCGTACAATAACCAAAGCGATCTTAACTGAAATGACCACATAACACACAGAAGGAAATGCAAATGCCAGAATGAGATTCATAGGAAGAATTTTAAGGAAATGTACGAGGGGCGTTTGAAAAGTCCGTGAAAAAATAAAAACTACTTACGTATTTGGGGTAAACCTTTTTTTATTTTTCGACATAGTCTACTTTTAGACTTATACACTTCGACCAACGCTGTTCTAGTTTGTTGATCCCTTCCGAATAATAGAAATTGTCCAAGTGTGCAAAACAACTGTTAGTTGCTGCAATCACCTCCTCGTTGAATAAAATCTTTGTCCCGCTAGCCATTTCTTCAAATTGGGGAACAAGTAGTAGTCCCAGGGAGCCAAGTCTGGAGAATAGGGGGGATGTGAAACAAGTTGGAATCCAGTTTCCATTAATTTTGCGACCACAACTGCTGAGGTGTGTGTGCTGGTGCATTGTTGTGACGGAAAAGAACTTTTTTGCTGTCCAATCGCCGGCGATTTTCTTGCAGCTCGGTTTTCAAACAGTCCAATAACAATTAATAATATGCACCTGTAATAGTTTTATCCTTTTCCGGACAGTCGATAAGGATTATCAGTTGCGAATCCCAAAAGACAGTCGCCATAACCTTTCTGGCCGAAGGAACGGTCTTCGCCATTTTTGGTGCAGATTCTCCCTTGGTAACCCATTGTTTAGATTGTTGTTTGGTCTCAGGAGTATAGTAATGTGTCCATGTTTCATCCACAGTGACAAAACGACGCTTAAAGTCCTGCGGATTCTTCCTGAACAGCTGCAAACCATCCTTGCAAACACTTCAAACGATTCCGTTTTTGGTCAAGCATGAGCAATAGCGGAACTCATCTTGCGGATAGCTTTCTCATGTCCAAATGTTCATGCAAAATATTATGTACCCGTTCATTCGAGATGCCCACCGCACTAGCAATGTCACCCACCTTAACTCTTCTGTCATCCATCACCATATCATGGATGTTATCAATGATATCTGGAGTCGTAACCTCCACAGGGCGTCCAGAACGTTCAGCATCACTTGTGCCCATATGGTCACTCCGAAAGTTTTGAAACCACTTATAAACTGATACTAAAACGTAGACTGTCACGGCCGAAAATGTCATGACCATTATAATTATCCGGGCTGTTATGCCATGGTCGGTTGATGAATTCTGTGTTAATACCCAACGTTTCGTCCCCGTCTGCGGGAGACATCTTCAAGGGGGTCTGTAGCTCGATGGAAGGTCCAACACACCAACTGTATCGCTACTGTCAACCGACTACGGCATAACAACCCGGATAATTATAATGGACAAGACACTTATAACTATTCTAATCGAAGGTGCGGAGTTACCGTAATGTTTATCAAGCTCCTCTTTAGTCTCCTGAGGCGTTTTGCCTTTCATAAAGTAAGGTTTAATCACCACAGGAAATTCTTTTTCGTCCATTTTTTGACAATCTCTCGACTTCCTTGATTCACATGAATGCCAAACACAAAGAAATAGAGCAATGCGGCTGAAACTTGGTGTGTGTTCTTTCCAAAGATGCTTTTAACTAAACATGACCTCTATAAGCGCCGGTGGTGCCATCTCTTGGACTTTGCACTGACTTTGCAATCGCCCCTCGTAAATCATTCACGAAGGAACTGGCTTACAAGGCGCTTCTTCGACCAATCCTTTAGTATTGTTCATGTATCTGGGCCCCTCCCAGATAGGCCAGACCCAACGAAGAGCGGCGCGTTTCGTCACAGGATCGCTTAGTTGGGGCGAGCGCGTTACCGAGATCCTCAACAAACTGCAGTGGCAGTCGTTGCAAGAGGGCCGTCGTGCATCACGGAGACATTTACTGTTGAAATTTCGAGACAGCACTTTTCAGGAAGAGTCTGACAACATGTCACTCTCTCCCAAATACATCTCTCGAAATGACCACTAGAAGAAAGTACGAAAAATTAAAGCTAATAAGTTACAGAGGCCTACTGACCATTATTCTTCCTACGCGACAGTAGCAAGTGGGACAGAGAAGGGGGGAATCCGTTAGTGGTAGCAGAAATACCCTCCGCCACATACAGTTAGGTGTCCTGTGGCGTATGACGCAGATTTAGAACTGCGCCGAACGCCTTCCGGGAGTTGAGGGTATTTCACAATACGGGGTGTTACAAAAAGGTACGGCCAAACTTTCAGGAAACATTCCTAACACACAAATAAAGAAAATATGTTACGTGGACATGTGTCCGGAAACGCTTACTTTCCATGTTAGAGCTCATTTTTTACTTCTCTTCAAATCACATTAATCATGGAATGGAAAAATACAGCAACAGAACGTACCAGCGTGACTTCAAACACTTTGTTACAGGAAATGTTCAAAATGTCCTCCGTTAGCGAGGATACGTGCATCCACCCTCCGTCGCATGGAGTCCCTGATGCAGCCCTGGAGAATGACGTATTGTATCACAGCCGTCCACAATACGAGCACGAAGAGTCTTTACATTTGGTACTGGGGTTGCGTAGACAAGAGCTTTCAAATGCCCCCATAAATGAAAGTCAAGAGGGTTGAGGTCAGGAGAGCGTGGAGGCCATGGAATTGGTCCGCCTCTACCAATCCATCGGTCACCGAGTCTGTTGTTGAGAAGCGTACGAAGACTTCGACTGAAATGTGCAGGAGCTCCATCGTGCATGAACCACATGTTGTGTCGTACTTGCAAAGGCACATGTTCTAGCAGCACAGGTAGAGTATCCCGTATGAAATCACGATAACGTGCTCCATTGAGCGTAGGTGGAAGAACATGGGGCCCAATCAAAACATCACCAACAATGCCTGCCCAAACGTTCACAGAAAATCTGTGTTGATGACGTGATTGCACAACTGTGTGCGGATTTTCGTCAGCCCACACATTTTGATTGTGAAAATTTACAATTTGATCACGTTGGAATGAAGCCTCATCCGTAAAGAGAACATTTGCACTGAAATGAGGATTGACACACTGTTGGATGAACCATTCGCAGAAGTGTACCCGTGGAGGCCAATCAGCTGCTGATAGTGCCTGCACACGCTGTACATGGTACGGAAACAACTGGTTTTCCCGTAGCACTCTCCATACAGTGACGTGGTCAACGTTACCTTGTACAGCAGCAACTTCTCTGACGCTGACATTAGGGTTACCGTCAACTGCACGAAGAACTGCCTCGTCCATTGCAGGTGTCGTCGTCGTTCTAGGTCTTCCCCAGTCGCGAGTCATAGGCTGGAATGTTCCGTGCTCCCTAAGACGCCGATCAATTGCTTCGAACGTCTTCCTGTCGGGACATCTTCGTTCTGGAAATCTGTCTCGATACAAACGTACCGCGCCACGGCTATTGCCCCGTGCTAATCCATACTTCAAATGGGCATCTGCCAACTCCGCATTTGTAAACATTGCACTGACTGCAAAACCACGTTCGTGATGAACACTAACCTGTTGATGCTACGTACTGATCTGCTTGACGCTGTAGAGCAATGAGTCGCATGTCAACACAAGCACCGAAGTCAACATTACCTTCCTTCAATTGGGCCAACTGACGGTAAATCGAGGAAGTACAGTGCGTACTGACGAAACTAAAATGAGCTCTAACATGGAAATTAAGCGTTTCCGGACACATGTCCACATACACATCTTTTCTTTATTGGTGTGTGAGGAATGTTTGCTGAAAGTTTGGCCGTACCTTTTTGTAACACCCTGTATAGCGTTTGTACCAGAGCCATAACGCCACAGTCGTCAATTTTCTGTATCTTGATAGCCCTGTGACGATCCGGAGTCGGTAAAGGGAATAGAGGTTTTTGGGGTAACCGGATTTGTGAGGCCGCGTCGGACGCAGTGACTGGGTGGTGTGCGCAGCTGACACGGCCCGAGCGTAATGAAGCGAGCGTGCTGGACGCGGCAGTGTGGGGCAGGAAGCTACTGAGTCGGAGACCGCCCGCGAGCGCCGGCCGGCAGTCCAGCTGATGCGGGCCACACACTCGCCGGGTCCACCTGTGTGGTCGCCGCCGCCGCCGCCGCCGCAGCCGCCGCTACTGACCAACGCAAACACGTCGGGCAGGTCCCGCCCGCTTCCGGCGCGCCGCTCTGGACACCGGCCTCTGTGGTACACACACACACACACACACACACACACACACACACACACAGTGCCCCATTTAACTTTATCATCCTAAATAATTTTTTGTCCAGAAGCAAAACAAGTAGTGTACGAAGAAAATGTTATTTAGCCAAGGGGGGACATAAACTAGCACGATTGCCTTCCTTGTAACTTTGTTCCTTACGAGGCTGTGAACACCAGTACATCTTTTTTAAATAGCAACACACACACACACTGAAAGGTGGCTACACTGAGCCACAGCGCCAGAGATCGCGCCAGAGAGTATTGTTCCGCCGCCTCCACTGGCAGTGATTATTGAGAAGTAGCGGCAGGCAGTTCTTGCCGAGAAGTTGTGGTGGACACTGCTTGTCGTGAAGTCGGAGTGAGATGTGATAGTGGAGAGTGTTGTTCCATGTTTTATGCAGTGGTTTGATGGGAGAGATAGCAGATGTTGTTCCAATGGAGATATTGTAATGATCTGAGTGCTTTTCGTCAATATATATGAAGGTAACAAATTCCCTGTTTTTTCTTTTTAACATTTCTGTATCTCAAATAATGCATCATTACAGGTTCAGTCAACAAACCATCTGGCTTGTGTTCTTGTATTAGAGTGTAATTCTGCTTTCCTTACGCAATTATAGTATTTCTAATTTTCTTTTATCACGTCAGTATAATTGGTATTTAAAAATTCTTATCTTGTTGAAGAAGAACCGTGCCAGATGTGCGTTGAGTCATACTACCACACACAGAACAGCTACACTTGTGCTTTGTTGGCTTCGTAGATTTTATAGTTGCTGGGGACTTAATTAATTAACTGTGTTAACGAAAATTTTCATTTCATTCTTTGTTGTTGTTCTAAGCAGTCAGATTGCGTACTAAAACTACTCAGGGCCAGCCGTTTACGAGACTTGCGTAATCGGACTCACAGCTACCAAAAAATATTTTCAATCATATTTAATGAAGCCCCCATGCAACACACACAGTGCCCCATGTAACTTGATCATCCCAAATAATTTTTTGTCCAGAAGCAAAACAAGTAGCGTACGAAGCAAATGTTATTTAGCCAAGGGGGGGACATCAACTAGCACGATCACATTTCTTGTAACTTTGTTCGTTACGAATATGTGAACACCAGTATGTCTTTTTTAAATAGCAACCTATATTTTTTATTCGGTAATCTACTTTGTTTCCACAAGACCCAGTTAGAAAATATTACAGTAACGATTGACATAAATACCATGTCATTAAAATGTAACACAAAACTTACACCACTGCCCATTAAAATTGCTACACCACGAAGATGACGTGCTACAGACGCGAAATTTAACCGACAGGAAGAAGATGCTGTGATATGCAAATGATTAGCTTTTCAGAGCATTCACACAAGGTTGGCGCCGGTGGCGACACCTAGAACGTGCTGACATCAGGAAAGTTTCCAACCGATTTCTCATACATAAACAGCAGTTAACCGGCATTGTCTGGTGAAACGTTGTTGTGATGCCTCATGTAAGGAGGAGAAATGGGTACCATCACGTTTCCGACTTTGATAAAGGACGGATTGTAGCCTATTGCGACTGCGGTTTATCGTATCGTGACATTGCTACTCGCGTTGGTCGAGATCCAATGACTGTTAGCAGAATATGCAATCGGTGGGTTCAGGAGGGTAATACGGAACGCCGTGCTGGATCCCAACCGCCTCAGTCGAGATGACAGGCATCTTATCTGCATGGCTGTAAGGGATCGTGCAGCCACGTCTCGATCCCTGAGTCAACAGATGGGGACGTTTGCAAGACGACAACCATCTGCACGAACAGTTCGACGACGTTTGCAGCAGCACGGACTATCAGCTCGGAGACCATGGCTGCGGTTACCCTTCACGCTGCATCACAGACAGGAGCGCCTGCGATGGTGTACTCAACGACGAACCTGGGTGCACGAATGACAAAACGTCATTTTTTCGGATGTATCCAGGTTCTGTTTACAGCATCATGATGGTCGCATCCGTGTTTGGCGACAATGCGGTGACCGCACATTGGAAGCGTGTATTCGTCATCGCCATACTGGCGTAACACCTGGCGTGAGTGTATGGGGTGCCATTGGTTACACGTCTCGGTCACCTCTTCTTCGCATTGACGGCAGTTTGAACAGTGGACGTTAGATTTCAGATGTGTTACGCCCGTGGCTCTACCCTTCATTCGATCCCTGCGAAACCCTACATTTCAGCAGGATAGTGCACGACCGCATGTTGAAGGTCCTGTACGGGCCTTTCTGGATACAGAAAGTGTTCTACTGCTGCCCTGGTCAGCACATTCTCCAGATTTCTCACCAATTGAAAACGTCTGGTCAATGGTGGCCGAGCAACTGGCCCGTCACAATACGTCAGTCACTACTCTTGATGAATTATGGTATCGTGTTGGAGCTACACGGGCACTATACCTGTACACGCCATCCAAGCTCTGTTTGACTCAATGCCCAGGCGTATCAAGGCCGTTATTACGGCCAGAGGTGGTTGTTCTGGGTACTGATTTCTCAGGATCTATGCACCCAAATTGCGTGAAAATGTAATCACATTTCAGTTCTAGTGTAATATATTTGTCCAATGAATGCCCGTTTATCATCTGCATTTCTTCTTAGTGTAGCAATTTTAATGGCCAGTAGTGTACTTTGACCCTCCAGAACCAACACACAGTGTAGGTACCTGGGATAACGCAGCTCGGTCACTGACTGGAGTTGATAGTAAAGAAATGGAAACACTAGGAAAATGCACTCCGGGCACTGTGGCTGAAGACAGGCATTGCTACTCAGGCAGAGGAACACTACAGAGACACGGGCCCACCTTTCCGACGTATGACCTCTCGTCTTGCTGTGACGCTTCATGAAGCTGGGAATTTCGACTTAAGGCAACGAAACCGTCGTAGAACGCACGCAGCCGATTCTCGGGAAGGGGAGGAGGTTTCCTGTCGGGATATCGCTTTCTGTAGAGTTCATCTGTCTGAGTAGGGTCGGCCTGTCTTCAACCACAATAAAAGTACTTGTAATCCGGTTTTTAATCGAGGACTGCCGTTACTCTACACAAACTATCATCATTTAAAAACATTACAGTGCTACACTACATGCACCGGTATTGTAATTAAGAAAAACTATTGCAATATTATATGATGTCATTGCAATTACTATTCTTCTAACTACGTACTCCACAAACGAGTAGCGTTTACAGTTTCCCTTCTTTGGTGCACACTGTACTCACACAAACCTTCAACTGAAAATCCTTGACGTAGTGACCGGTGTGCGTTTTCTTTGTGTTTCCATTTGTTTACTGTCAACTCGAGCAAGTGGATGAGTTTCATTACCCTGGGTACCTGAACAATGTACTGGTACAGGAGAACAAGCTTAGTTTTTGGTTATGTTTGCAATAAAGTCCAGTTTGCATTAATGGTTCATTGCGATACGTTTTTGAACAAGTCTTGGGAAGAGGAAGTAGATCAACAAACAAAAAATATAGGGTCTGTTAAAGAAGATGGACTGCTCCTCATAAACTAGTAATCAATAAAGTTGATAGAAAGGCAATCGTTACGGTTAATGTCTAATTGGCAGCTAAGCAACATTTTCATGATATATTTTTTATTTTGCTCCCACAAAACAGTTATTTGTGGCGCTCAGGACAAATGGGGTATAATGTATACTCCATAAGCCACTTAATCCGGGCGCTTGGTACCAACAGTAGTCACTAACTATCTTGTTGCATTGAGATACTGACCGAGGAAGAAATGACTATCTATATCCCTCTGCAAGCGTCCTGCTCTCTCTCATCGTTTTACCATCCCCAACTCAGAACAGAAGCATCTAAGGAGTGAGGGGAATTATCACTTTACTTCCGTACAATGCTGTGTGCTTACATTTTGCACAAATACCAAAACTTCAATATTGCCCTTATCTGTCCGGTTTTTACGCGTTCATTTATTAGTAACGGCAGTGGTGAAAAATTGTTGCCGCTTTGGATGCAAATCGGAATACGTTACAGGCGGAAAAGTTACGTTCCTTAGGTAAGTACCACGGAGATCTAGTAATAGCAATCGCATTAGTAACAGGAGCTTTACGTGTTTGGACATATTGAGATACAGTATAGTAAGGAGTTTAACTGCGGCGTCCACACACTTTAGTCAACATATAAATGTCACTACAGATATTCGGATTTCGGTTACGACATGTTCGATATTATTGCCATCATTGGCGATGATGTGGCACAGACGAATAGAGAAATTCTGATGACGCGTTGAAGTGTCGGAACATCGATGCTGTCTATGACCTCCTGTATGGCTGTTTTCGGCTCAGTAGTTGTTTTTGGGTTATTGCTGTACACCTTGTCTTTAATGTAGCCCCGGTCTAAGGCACTGCAGTCATGGACTGTGCGGCTGATCCCTGCGGAGGTTCGAGTCCTCCCTCGGGCATGGGTGTGTGTGTTTGTCATTAGGATAATTTAGATTAAGTAGTGTGTAAGCTTTGGGACTGATGACCTTAGCAGTTCAGTCCCATAAGATTTCACACACATTTGAACATTTTTTTTAATGTAACCCCACAAAAAGGAATAACGTGTGGTCAGATTCGGAGAATATGGGGCAATCGAGGACCATGTCAGTGGCCTCTGGGTACCCCACAGCTAGAATGCGGTCCCGAAAGTGCTTCAATCAAGCACACTCTTGCTTCGATGGAGTCGAGTTCCGTCTCTTGCATAAACCATATCTTGTCGAAATCACGGTGACTTTGGACAATGGTCACGGTACCATCAAGGAATATCGCACCGATTATTCTGTGACTGCACATTGCACACCAGACAGTCACCCGCTGACGGTGCAGAGACTTCTCGATCACGAAATACGGATTCTCAGTCCGCCAAAAGAGCTAATTTTGCTTACTGATGAACCCATCCAAATGAAAGTGGGCTTCGGCGCTAAACGAAACCATATTCCCATCATGCCCGCCGCCAATCGTGCAGTTTGAACTTCCTAACGCAAACCGTTCAGAAGTTATGACGATTTTATTTCATATAGTTCAATAATTGTTACCCCTATGTGAATGCATGTCCATACGTTAATGAAACAAGTGCTAGATAAACTCGTTAATGTGAATTCCAGTATATCTTTAGAATAAATATACACACTTCGAGAAATTTTCACTAGCAGGTAATATTTATACACTCCTGGAAATTGAAATAAGGACACCGTGCATTCATTGTCCCAGGAAGGGGAAACTTTATTGACACATTCCTGGGGTCAGATACATCACATGATCACACTGACAGAACCACAGGCGCATAGACACAGACAACAGAGCATGCACAATGTCGGCACTAGTACAGTGTATATCCACCTTTCGCAGCAATGCAGGCTGCTATTCTCCCATGGAGACGATCGTAGAGATGCTGGATGTAGTCCTGTGGAACGGCTTGCCATGCCATTTCCACCTGGCGCCTCAGTTGGACCAGCGTTCGTGCTGGACGTGCAGACCGCGTGAGACGACGCTTCATCCAGTCCCAAACATGCTCAATGGGGGACAGATCCGGAGATCTTGCTGGCCAGGGTAGTTGACTTACACCTTCTAGAGCACGTTGGGTGGCACGGGATACATGCGGACGTGCATTGTCCTGTTGGAACAGCAAGTTCCCTCGCCGGTCTAGGAAGGTAGAACGATGGGTTCGATGACGGTTTGGATGTACCGTGCACTATTCAGTGTCCCCTCGACGATCACCAGTGGTGTACGGCCAGTGTAGGAGATCGCTCCCCACACCATGATGCCGGGTGTTGGCCCTGTGTGCCTCGGTCGTATGCAGTCCTGATTGTGGCGCTCACCTGCACGGCGCCAAACACGCATACGACCATCATTGGCACCAAGGCAGAAGCGACTCTCATCGCTGAAGACGACACGTCTCCATTCGTCCCTCCATTCACGCCTGTCGCGACACCACTGGAGGCGGGCTGCACGATGTTGGGGCGTGAGCGGAAGACGGCCTAACGGTGTGCGGGACCGTAGCCCAGCTTCATGGAGACGGTTGCGAATGGTCCTCGCCGATACCCCAGGAGCAACAGTGTCCCTAATTTGCTGGGAAGTGGCGGTGCGGTCCCCTACGGCACTGCCTAGGATCCTACGGTCTTGGCGTGCATCCGTGCGTCGCTGCGGTCCGGTCCCAGGTCGACGGGCACGTGCACCTTCCGCCGACCACTGGCGACAACATCGATGTACTGTGGAGACCTCACGCCCCATGTGTTGAGCAATTCGGCGGTACGTCCACCCGGCCTCCCGCATGCCCACTATACGCCCTCGCTCAAAGTCCGTCAACTGCACATACGGTTCACGTCCACGCTGTCGCGGCATGCTACCAGTGTCAAAGACTGCGATGGAGCTCCGTATGCCACGGCAAACTGGCTGACACTGACGGCGGCGGAGCACAAATGCTGCGCAGCTAGCGCCATTCGACGGCCAACACCGCGGTTCCTGGTGTGTCCGCTGTGCCGTGCGTGTGATCATTGCTTGTACAGCCCTCTCGCAGTGTCCGGAGCAAGTATGGTGGGTCTGACACACCGGTGTCAATGTGTTCTTTTTTCCATTTCCAGGAGTGTATATGGCAGTCAATTTACCTCAGGTTTATACAGATCTCCGAACTATTCTGCACAGTAGGACAGTGGGACATTGTAGTAATATTACTTGTAATGTACAGAATAACTACGTGCGGTTAAGATTATACGTATCACACCAGAAAGCACAAAATGAAGATTTTGTGCCTAAAAATTATCAGTGTATGATAAATCGCTATTTTCTGTGCGTAACAGCTCCTGATTCGAGGGTTTTCGGGACACTTACACTTTGGCATACTCGGAAATCGTTTTGCAACGTGACATTTAGAGATTTGGTCATACGATCAAGTGAAGTACGACAAAAAAACTTCAAAGCTTTAAGTGAAGTTCACTAGTGTACAAAATTCACACATTTGCATGTCTTACAGATGTACGTAATAACACTCAAAATCTGCATAGTGCTTACGGGCTATGCTTTAGATAGTCTCGTCACTTCGGAGGGAGATTATGTGACGAAAGAAAGATCTGTTAGAAGCATCTGAATGCTTGCTCCACCCATGTTCCTTCCCTATGATCCTTACGCCAGATATACCGGGTGCTTATAATTAAACTGCAACTGCTCTCGGAAGTACAGTGTGGGCTGTGATTATCGTATGGTGGCGAAGCTGGTAGGTATGCTAATGCGCTAATGTGGAACTGATTTACGCTGAAAAAATTTAGTTCCAATTTCGTCAACCAGGTGACAGTGTGACACTATCTCGTCGACGTATCCGGTGCTTATACTGAACAATTGCTTATACTGAACAATTGCATTAATAATACGCGTAAAATCGATATTATACCTTTCTCACTTACTTGACCTTTTCTGCCTACGTCCCGTTCGTTATCCATTACATATGGAAACATTTCTATAGTTCTTTCATTCACAGGATCAGATTTGCACCTGATGACCAAAATTGAAATTAATTTTTTTCCAGCATATATCGATTCCGCACTAACGCATTAAAATATCTACTACGTTCGGCTGCCATACTATAATCAGAGCCCACACTGGATCTCTGTGAGTAACTGCACTTTAATTATAACTCCGCGGTACTTCTCCGCAAGCCATTGTACATTGTGTGGGAGGGAAGGCGAATGAAAGACTTAGGAATTGTTGGAAGGGTTCTAGGAATTTGCTGTGTATTTGTAAAGGAAATGCACTACAAACACTAGTGTGAGCTCGTTGCAATCAGGCAAGACAGCACAGACAGAACGAATTAGGAGACGCACTGCTAGGATCCTAATGAGTCGGTGTAGTCTATACGAAAGTGTAACAGAAATATATATGAAGTAGTATCTGTTCCCGAAAGAACAGAAACCACTGATGACCGTGCAGCCTCTCTAAAACGAAATGATAATTAATTCGACACCCTAGCTGCAAACGGGCGTTGATATACATCATTGGGGTCATGTTGGAAATATGTGCCCCGACCGGGACTCGAACCCAGGATCTCGTGCTTACATGGCAGACTCTCTATCCATCTGAGCCACCGAGGGTACAGAAGATAGTGCGCCTGCAGGGACTTACCCCTTGCACGCTCCCCGTGAGACCCACATTTCAACATGTCCACATCACTACATTCGTAGTGCGCCTAATACAGGGTGTTTCAAAAGTGACCGGTATATTTGAAACGGCGATAAAAACTAAACGAGCAGCGATAGAAATACACCGTTTGTTGCAATATGCTTGGGCCAACTGTACTTTTTCAGGCGGACAAACTTCCGAAATTACAGTAGTTACAATTTTCAACAACAGGTGGCGCTGCAAGTGATGTGAAAGATATAGAAGACAACGCAGTCTGTGGGTGCGCCATTCTGTACGTCGTCTTTCTGCTGTAAGCGTGTGCTGTTCACAACGTGCAAGTGTGCTGTAGACAACATGGTTTATTCCTTAGAACAGAGGATTTTTCTGGTGTTTGAATTCCACCGCCTAGAACACAGTGTTGTTGCAACAAGACGAAGTTTTCAACGGAGGTTTAATGTAACCAAAGGACCGAAAAGCGATACAATAAAGGATCTGTTTGAAAAATTTCAACGGACTGGGAACGTGACGGATGAACGTGTTGGAAAGGTAGGGCGACCGTGTACGGCAACCACAGAGGGCAACGCGCAGCTAGTGCAGCAGGTGATCCAACAGCGGCCTCGGGTTTCCGTTCGCCGTGTTGCAGCTGCGGTCCAAATGACGCCAACGTCCACGTATCGTCTCATGCGCCAGAGTTTACACCTCTATCCATACAAAATTCAAACGCGGCAACCCCTCAGCGCCGCTACCATTGCTGCACGAGAGACATTCGCTAACGATATAGTGCACAGGATTGATGACGGCGATATGCATGTGGGCAGCATTTGGTTTACTGACGAAGCTTATTTTTACCTGGACGGCTTCGTCAATAAACAGAACTGGCGCATATGGGGAACCGAAAAGCCCCATGTTGCAGTCCCATCGTCCCTGCATCCTCAAAAAGTACTGGTCTGGGCCGCCATTTCTTCCAAAGGAATCATTGGCCCATTTTTCAGATCCGAAACGGTTACTGCATCACGCTATCTGGACATTCTTAGTGAATTTGTGGCGGTACAAACTGCCTTAGACAACACTGCGAACACCTCGTGGTTTATGCAAGATGGTGCCCGGCCACATCGCACGGCCGACGTCTTTAATTTCCTGAATGAATATTTCGATGATCGTGTGATTGCTTTGGGCTATCCGAAACATACAGGAGGCGGCGTGGATGGGCCTCCCTATTCGCCAGACATGAACCCCTGTGACTTCTTTCTGTGGGGACACTTGAAAGACCAGGTGTACCGCCAGAATCCAGAAACAATTGAACAGCTGAAGCAGTACATCTCATCTGCATGTGAAGCCATTCCGCCAGACACGTTGTCAAAGGTTTCGGGTAATTTCATTCAGAGACTACGCCATATTATTGCTACGCATGGTGGATATGTGGAAAATATCGTACTATAGAGTTTCCCAGACCGCAGCGCCATCTGTTGTTGAAAATTGTAACTACTGTAATTTCGAAAGTTTTTCTGCCTGAAAATGTACTGTTGTCCCAAGCATATTGCAACAAACGGTGTATTTCTATCGCTGCTCGTTTAGTTTTTATTGCCGTTTCAAATAAACCGGTCATTTTTGAAACACCCTGTAGATGTTTGCCCATCACACTCATTACTCGTGGCAGATTAATCTACCAAGTCCCGTACGAGTTGGAGCATAGCCTGTGCATTCGCACCAGAGGTCAATGGCCGGGTAGCCACATTTTAACTACATATAAAGATAGTATCTGTTCCTGAAAGAACAGATACCATTAATACCGTCACGGTAGCTCAGCGTGTTCGGTCAGAGGGGTTAGCTACCCTCTGTAACAAAGAAACTGAGTGAATGGGTCAACGTAGACCCTAAACGGGTGCCATCGGACGTCCGCCCCAGACAAATTCAACGAACAAGGTGGAACAAAATGAGATCAAAGAAAAGAAAAGGTTGTTAGAGCGGAAGACCACCGAATTTATAAAAATATTAAAAAAAAAAGATGGGTAGAGCGTCTGCCATGTAAGCAGGAGAACCTGGGTTCGAGTCCTGGTCGGGGCACACATTTTCAACATGTCCCGAATGATGTATATCAACGCCTGTTTGCAGCTAGGGTGTCGAATTAATTATCATTTTGTAACAGAAATGTTCTCGAAAGGTAAACAAAGTTGTCGTGAAGAAGAAGAAAAAAAATAGGAAGAAAGGCGACATTGTCCACGTAATCATTGCTGGGCAAACTTAGGGCACCGGTGTCAGAGGAAAGATTCATACTGCTTTACTCGCACCATCGTATATCTCGAGTAGGAAGCAAGAAATACGACAAGAGAGATCGAGGGGCGAACAGATGCTTTCAGCTAGAGTACTAGACCGTCTGCTCTCTTACTCCTTCCCACGTCGCACGCCCGTCTCACTGTCTTGCTATGGGACATCGTTATAAATTTTGAAAATTTTTTGCCGCTTCCAGTTGTTCCTTACAAAACCGCAAAATTGGTTAAATAATTTTTATGGTTCTCATCTATTAAATCAGAACAGTACATCGTCACGAAGGAATAAAGTTGTTGAACACGAAACAAAGTTGAACGGTAGATTTACCGAATTCTTTTCAACGTCATAATTAAAGGTTTGTTATAAATATTGATATAATATTATATCATTATTGGTTTTACCTAGTTACGGCAGTCTTTAGATCCGTTGTGATCAAGGCCAATCAGTAAGTTTCCCTAGTTTACAAGAAGCATTACTTGCAATGTATCGTATTGATATATCATAGTTGACACTGTAAAATACTTCTGTTACTTTTCTAAATAGTCGCCATGTTTTTCCAAGCATCTTTGGCAACGTGACGGAAGTTCTTTCAAACCACTGTTGTACCATGAATGTAACTCCATCATCTGTTGGAGTAAAGGACTACGGAATGTACCTCCATCTTCTGGTGGAGTATGGGACTACGGCTGTTCAATGTTCAATAAAAACAATACCAATCGCCGCTGTATAGGTTTATTTCTAGGCGACCAGTTTCGACGTTACACTACGTCATCTTCAGGCCTAAACCGCTCTAATCCAGTACCCTTTGTGTCACAAATATAGCAGTACCTTTAACTGGTCTCGTAATAGCTGTTACAGGCAATCGTGCTCGCTGGACAACATTGTAGCAGGTCGGATCCTGTGCTCGTAAATAACTGGTCACTGTTGACGTGACTTTATCAACGGTGTTAAAGTGCTTACCTCCAAGACGACCTTTGACTTGAGTGAACACGTGAAAAAAATGGTTCAAATGGCTCTGAGCACTATGGGACTTAACATCTATGGTCATCAGTCCCCTCGAACTTAGAACTACTTAAACCTAACTAACCTAAGGACAGCACACAACACCCAGCCATCACGAGGCAGAGAAAATCCCTGACCCCGCCGGGAATCGAACCCGGGAACCCGGGCGTGGGAAGCGAGAACGCTACCGCACGACCACGAGATGCGGGCAACACGTGAAAATCACTTGGGCAAGATCTGGTGCATATGGTGGATGCGGGAACATTTCCCAGTCGAATCTGCCTCGGTCATTCGCGCTGTATGAGGCCGAGCATTGTCATGAAGGAAGAGAACTTTGTGAGAAAAAGTCCACGACGTCTTCTTTTGATGGGAGGTCATAGATTCCTCAAGACAGTACGGTAACTCTCAACATTCATTGTGGTGTTGCGAGGCAGGTAGTGAATGAGAAAAAAACACCTGCTAGTTCCGAAAGATGGTTCCATAATTTTCCCTGCGGAATGTGTGACCTTTGCCTTATTTGGGCCACTTTCACCAGGCTTCTTCCACACATGACCACGACTTTTGGTGCGGACCTAGATCTCATCCCCAGTGACGAGTAAATCTCCCTCTCTTTGATGTATTTCCAGAAACGTTCTGGCCGAATCTACCCGTTGCCCTGGTCCCGGCGGAGGTTCGAGTCTTCCCTCGGGCATGGGTGTGTGTGTTTGTCCTTAGGATACTTTAGGTTAAGTAGTGTGTAAGCTTAGGGACTGATGACCTTAGCAGTTAAAGTGCCATAAGATTTCACACACCTTTGAACACTTTTGCTGCTTGTGGACGTCGCTCGACAAATGTGGCACCCCTCTTCCACAGACTTGGCGGTAGAGAAGGTGGTTTGTCAGTATTTTGCGATGCACGAGCGTCCAATTGCAGCCCCAAGAGGCAACTGCATTAGAATGTTATCCTTGGTAACACGACAATCTTCCTCCACAGAGCTGCGAGTTGCAATGACTTCACCACGTGTCACTCAGTTCACAAGCGGACACTGTTTGTAGTGGTAATTCCATGCTAGCTGCTAGTGTACTGGCAAGTTAGTGCGGCATGCTTCATAAGCCGGCGTGAGCGTTGCAACACATACCAGTCGAACTCGCCAGCTCTCAAATGTCACAGGCACAGTTCATTTTGCAGAGAAATGAAATAAATAGGGAGACTTACTTACGGGACCACTCTCATAGTATTGTAATCCTACAAGTTACGTACGTAACACGTCACAAACTTGGTACTTCCAACCTCCCAGGAGCTCGTAATATTCGTTACAAGATTCACGGAGCACAATGAATATGTTTATGCAATGTACTCTTCCATCCCTGTTCAATTACTGTATTATGGAAATAGTGGTTAACAGAATGTACTCATTAAAAAATAAGGAACAGTTTGATGATATGGTCATTAGAATCGGAGTTCGAACTGGGGAAGGTCACTGTCTGGAACCATATTGCCATTTGCCTTAAGCGAATAACAAAAACCACGGAACAGCTTCGGCAAAACTTGAAGCAGAATTCGAGTAAATTTCCAGGTTATAATATTGGCCGGAGATTTCAACTTACCAGATATAGACTGAGACTCGAGTGAAATTATTCTATATGCCTTATCCGAAAAGTACCTTGGGCAACTAATCAGAAAAATGTCTCGTGAAGGCAACATACTAGATCTCCTTGTCATCAACAGGCCAGAACCTTTCGACTCACTTGTGGCAGAACAAGCAATCAATGATCACAAGCCCTTTACAGCCTCACTCAATACGGCAGTAAACGGGAATATAAAGAAATGTAGGAAGACATTTTTGCTTAGCAAGAGCCTAAAAAAAAAGACTGATTATTTGATCTCTGAACATGATAAATTCATATTCAGAACCGAAAGGTCGGCCGTTGTGGCCGAGCGGTTCTAGGCGCATCAGTATGGAACCGCGCGACCGCTACGGTCGCAGGTTCGAATTCTGCCCCGGGCATGGAGGTGTGTGTTGTCCTTAGGTTAATTAGGTTCAAGTAGTTCTAAGTTGTACGGGACTGATGACCTCAGATGTTAAGTCCCATAGCGCTCAGAGACATTTGAACCATTTTGTAAATAGTCTTCACGGGTTTGCCGCCGGATGACGTTGTGCAAGTTCGACAATATTTCCTCGGAGCAACTGTCCGACATCTTCAGGTGGTTCAACCTTGCTGGTGGCTAGGTACGACTGACGGTATCCGCACTTTGACGCCCCGTTTCCAGAAAGCGCAGACGCGGAAATCGCGCGTGCGCAAATATTTGCACTTACACTACTGGCCATTAAAATTGCTACACCAAGAAGAAACGCAGATGATAAACGGGTATTCATTGGACAAATTTATTATACTAGAACTGACGTGTGATTACATTTTCACGCAATTTGGGTGCATAGATCCTGAGAAATCAATACCAAGAACAACCACCTCTGGCCGTAATAACGGCCTTCATACGCCTGGGCATTCAGTCAAACAGAGCTTAGATGTCGTGTACAGATACAGCAGCCCATGCAGCTTCAACACGATACCACAGTTCATCAAGAGTAGTGACTGGCATATTGTGACGAGCCAGTTGCTCGGCCACCATTGATGAGGCGTTTTCAATTGGTGAGAGATCTGGAGAATGTGCTGGCCAGGGCAGCAGTCGAACATTTTCGGTATCTAGAAAGGCCCGTACAGGACCTGCAACATGCGGTCGTGCATTACCCTGCTGAATTGTAGGATTTCGCAGGGATCGAATGGAGAGTAGAGCCATGGGTCGTAACACATCTGAAATGTAACTTCCACTGTTGAAAGTTCCGTCAATGCGAATAAGAGGTGACCGAGACGTGTAACCAATGGCACCCCATACCATCACGCCGGCTGATACGCCAGTATGGCGATGACGAATACACGCTTCCAATGTGCGTTCACCGCGATATTGCCAAACACTGATAGGACCGTCATGAACAAAACCTGGATTCATCCGAAAAAATGACGTTTCGCCATTCGTGCACCCATGTTCGTCGTTGAGTACACCATCGCAGGCTCTCCTGTCTGTGATTCAGCGTCAAGGGTAACCGCAGCCATGGTCTACGAGCTGATAGTCCATGCTGCTGCAAACGTCGTCGAACTGTTCGTGCAGATGGTTGTTGTCTTGCAAACGTCCCCATCTGTTGACTCTAATAGTTTTTGCATCTCGACCAACGCGAGCAGCAATGTCGCAATACGATAGACCGCAATCGCGATAGGCTACAGTCCGACCTTTATCAAAGTCGGAAACGTGATGATATGCATTTCTCCTCCTTACCTGAGGCATCACAGTAAAGTTTCACCAGGCAACGCCGGTCAACTGCTGTTTGTGTATGAGAAATCGGTTGGAAACTTTCCTGATGTCAGCACGTTGTAGGTGTCGCCAGCGGCGCGAACCTTGTGTGAATGCTCTGAAAAGCAAATCATTTGCATATCACAGCATCTTCTTCCTGTCGGTTAAATTTCGCGTCTGTAGCACGTCATCTTCGTGCTGTAGCAATTTTAATGGCCAGCAGTGTAGATGGTGCCATATTCAAACTCTTGCCGCTAATCGCAGAACGGCTCTCCTGCGCGTGCGCTGCACGCTGCGTTTGCCATCAGTGTGGCCAGACGTTACTCACCAATGGCCGTACGAGGCCAGTGTTATGGCGGGCCTGTTATCGAAGAATCTTGATTTTCGCGACGTGATTTAATAGCAGCCAATGCAGGATTCCAGGCTGTGCCTAGCTGAAATCCCGTATCCTTGTTGATGAGAGTACCGGCTGTACGGATATGTGTTGCTTCCTTAATGACGCAGTCCCAGAAAGGTGATGCCGGGGATAAAACTTCCGTCTTTTCATAAATCATCCGATGTCCTGTATTCAGGCAGTGTTCCGCAATTGCTCACTTTTCCGGTTGACGAAGGCGTGTATGACGCTGATGTCCATCGCAGCATTCTTGTACTGTGCGGCATGTCTGGCCTATATATGCTGCACCACATTGGCAAGGAATCTTGTACACACCACATTTCCTCAGGTCAAGGCCATCCTTAACCGAACCCAACAGGTTTCTCAGCTTTGCAAATGGTTGAAAAACACACTTAATTCCATATCTTCCGAGGACTCTTCTTCAAAATACGGCAAAAGGGCCAAAGTGGTGGGTGTCTTCGTATCTTCATTCTGCTCCATAGACTGAACTCGCCTGGGCCTGAATGCATTACGTATCTGTCTCTCAGTATAACCGTTTTGTCGGAACACTGTCTTTAAATGTTGTATTTCACTCCAGGGGCTTTCAGGATCAGATACCACATGTGCTCTATGAACTAACGTACGTAATGCACTACCGCATTGTGCAGGATGATGGTAGCTTGTTGCCTGCAGATATAGATCTGTATGCGTTGGCTTGCGGTAGACGCTGTGTCCCAAGGTTCCTTCTGCTTTCCTTCCACGGGTCGCTTGTACCAAAATACTCACCAAATATCCCTGAACAATCTCCGAAATAATGTCGGTGACTTCCGGGTTCACATTGTGTGTTAGCTAGACCAGTGGTAACCCGCACGTGCCTGACGAAGACTGGGTCAGTGGGTCAGTTATACTGTAGCTGCTTAGGTAGGATTCTCTTCTCGCCAAGAGACTGGCCAGACTTGAAGTTTCTCCTTGACAGCCACGATATCGTGGGCGTGTGTAGAATAACAAAACTGTACTACATAGATAGGATTTAGTTCTTTATCTTTAATTGGTGATTGTATTATACCAATTTCATTTCGGTTTTTCCCACACCCGGGTTCCCGGGTTCGATTCCCGGCGGGGTCAGGGATTTTCTCTGCCTCGTGATGACTGGGTGTTGTGTGATGTCCTTAGGTTAGTTAGGTTTAAGTAGTTCTAAGTTCTAGGGGACTGATGACCATAGATGTTTAGTCCCATAGTGCTCAGAGCCATTTCATTTCGGTTTGTTGTAATCATTATGGTAATCATTTTGTTTGGCTACGAATAACTTTATGATTGTAATTTGAACAATAGTGGAGTGCAATATAGTGCCAGTTACGTGTCATACGACGTGTAACAGAATAAAGAGGGTAGGTCTGAACGAAACAGTGATAAATCATTAAGCAATTGTAAATGAGTAAGAAACGGTATCTTTCATCACCAAAAGAGTTTCAACACATAACGAAATGCGAAATTACGTGATCAACAATGCATTGGTTGCCCTGCACTTCCACCATGTCAGAAACTGAGGAAAGGAGAGAAAACGAAAAAGCCTATCTGCGGGAATGTCTTATCTGTGTGTGTGTGTGTGTTACGCGAAAACGCAGTTATTGGCCCGCTACGCAACGAACCGTGTTTAGCGAGCCCTGGGGAGCTGCGGCAAAACTAAAAAGGTAACCGGCGCTGGAGACCACCACCGCAGTCGATTCTGCGAACCACGGCCTTTTTTTTTTCTTCTCCGATGCGGAAGGTAAAATGAAAGTCGTAAGCCCGGTAATTACGTTCATCATTCAATAAACATGTTTAACGATTCTGGGTCTGGACCGTAAATGCGGCCGTACTTTCAGCACTCTCGTGCAGTTATAGCGGCTGTCTGCAGCTCTTCTCCTTCTTCTTCTCTTCATTAGCCAGCAAAACAGTACAATATGATAACGTCGTTACAGGGGACTTTGTCACGTGGCCCACAATATGTTGAAAGCACGAGCTCCGCTGCTGTTGTTAAATTTCAGTGACACAGCTCCGCATATGTATATGCTGCCTCCGTAGCCGAAGTCGCTGACGTTGCGACCAACGTCGGCAAAGGCTCCAGGGGAACCTTGCTGCCATATCAAGACCGGCGACACAGCACATACACATACACTGAAGAGTCAAAGAAACTGGTACACCCGCCTAATATCGTAGAGCGCGCGGAAGTGCCGTACCAACACGTGGAATGGACTCGACTGATGTCTGAAGTAGTGCTGGAGAAAACTAACACCATGAATTCTGCAGGGCTGTATATAAATCTGCAAGATAACGAGGGGGTGGAGATCTCTTCTGACCAGCACGTTTCAACGCATCCCAGATATGCCCAATAATGTTCATCTCTGGGGAGTTTGGTGGCTAGCGAAAGTATTTAAACTCAGACGAGTGTTCCTGGAGCCACTCTGTAGCAATTCTGGAAGTTTGGGGTGTCGCATTGTCCTTCTGGAACTGCCCAACTCCGTCGGAATGCACATCTGACACGAATGGATGCAGGTGATCAGACAGGATGCTTACGTACGGGTCACTTGTCAGAGTCGTATGTAGACGTATCAGGGGGCCCGTATCACTCCAACCGCACACAGCGCACACCATAAAACAGCCTCCACCAGCTTGAGCAGTCCCCTTCTGACATGCTGGGTCCATGGATTCATGAGGTTGTCTCCATACCCGTACACGTCCATCCGCTCGACGCAATTTGAAACGAGACTCGTCCCACCAGGCAACATGTTGCCAGTTATCAACAGTCCAATGTCGGTGTTGACGCGCCTAGGGGAGCCGTAAAGCTTTGTGTCAGGCAGTCATCAAGAGGCACGAGTGAGCCTTCGGCTTTGAAAGCTCATATCGATGATGTTTCGTTGAATGGTTTGCACCCTACATCTACATCTACATGATTACTCTGCAATTCAGATTTAAGTGATTGGCAGAGGGTTCATCGAACCACAATCATACTATCTCTCTACCATTCCACTCCCGAACAGCGCGCGGGAAAAACGAACACTTAAACCTTTCTGTTCGATCTCTGATTTCTCTTATTTTATTTTGATGATCATTCCTACCTATGTAGGTTGGGCTCAACAAAATATTTTCGCATTCGGAAGAGAAAATTAGTGACTGAAATTTCGTAAATAGATCTCGCCGCGCCGAAAAACGTCTTTGCTTTAATGACTTCCATCCCAACTCGCGTATCATATCTGCCACACTCTCTCCCCCATTACGTGACAATACAAAACGAGCTGCCCTTTTTTGCACCCTTTCGATGTCCTCCGTCAATCCCACCTGGTAAGGATCCCACACCGCGCAGCAATATTCTAACAGAGGACGGACGAGTATAGTGTAAGCTGTCTCTTTAGTGGACTTGTTGCGTCTTCTAAGTGTCCTGCCAATGAAACGCAACCTTTGGCTCGCCTTCCCGACAATATTATCTATGAGGTCTTTCCAACTGAAGTTGTTCGTAATTTTAACACCCAGGTACTTAGTTGAATTGACAACCTTGAGAATTGTACTATTTATCGAGTAATCGAATTCCAGCAGATTTCTTCTGGAACTCGTGTGGATCATCTCACACTTTTCGTTATTTACCGTCAACTGCCACCTGCCACACCATACAGTAATCTTTTCTAAATCGCTTTGCAACTAATACTGGTCTTCGGACGACCTTACTAGACGGTAAATTACAGCATCATCTGCGAACAACCTAAGAGAACTGCTCGGATTGTCACCCAGGTCATTTATATGGATCAGGAACAGCAGAGGTGCCAAGACGCTTCCCTGGAGAACACCTGATATCACTTCAGTTTTACTCGATGATTTGCCGTCTATTACTACCAACTGCGACCTTCCTGACAGGAAATCACGAATCCAGTCGCACAACTGAGACGATACCCCATGGGCCCGCAGCTTGATTAGAAGTCGCTTGAGAGGAACGCTCGTTGACGGCCCAGCACTGAAATCTGCAGCAATTTGCGGAAGAGTTGCACTCCTGTCACTTGAACGATTCTCTTCCGTCATCGTTGGTCCCGTTCTCGCAGCATCATTTTCCCGCCGCAAGGATGTCGGAGATTTGATGTTTTACCGGATTCCTGATATTCACGGTACACTCGTGAAATGGTCGTGCGGAACAATCCCCGCCTCATCGCTACCTCGGAGATGCTGCGTCCCATCGTTCGTGCACCGACTGAAACACCACGCTCAGACTCACAAAAATCTTGATAACCTGCCATTCTAGCAGCAGTAACCGATCTAACAACTGCGCCAGACACTTGTTGTCTTTTATGGACGTTGCCGACTGCAGCGCCGTATTCTGCCTGTTTCCATATCTTTGTATTTGAATACGCATGCCTGTACCAGTTTCTCTGGCACTTCAGTGTGTAAGTAGACTGTATAGGTTTTTTTTTATTGGTAACGCCACATAGCGCTCTGTATGAAAATCACTGGCTGTGCTTTGTGCAGTCTGTGGCTGGTTTGCATTGTTGTTGGCTATTGTAGTGTTTGGCAGTTGGCTGTTAACAGTGCGTAGCGTTGCGCAGTTGGAGGCGAGCCTCCAGCGGTGGTGGATGTGAGGAGAGAAATGGCGGAGTTTTGAAATTTGTAAGACTGGATGTCATGAACTGCTATATACACTCCTGGAAATTGAAATAAGAACACCGTGAATTCATTGTCCCAGGAAGGGGAAACTTTATTGACACATTCCTGGGGTCAGATACATCACATGATCACACTGACAGAACCACAGGCACATAGACACAGGCAACAGAGCATGCACAATGTCGGCACTAGTACAGTGTATATCCACCTTTCGCAGCAATGCAGGCTGCTATTCTCCCATGGAGACGATCGTAGAGATGCTGGATGTAGTCCTGTGGAACGGCTTGCCATGCCATTTCCACCTGGCGCCTCAGTTGGACCAGCGTTCGTGCTGGACGTGCAGACCGCGTGAGACGACGCTTCATCCAGTCCCAAACATGCTCAATGGGGGACAGATCCGGAGATCTTGCTGGCCAGGGTAGTTGACTTACACCTTCTAGAGCACGTTGGGTGGCACGGGATACATGCGGACGTGCATTGTCCTGTTGGAACAGCAAGTTCCCTTGCCGGTCTAGGAATGGTAGAACGATGGGTTCGATGACGGTTTGGATGTACCGTGCACTATTCAGTGTCCCCTCGACGATCACCAGTGTTGTACGGCCAGTGCAGGAGATCGCTCCCCACACCATGATGCCGGGTGTTGGCCCTGTGTGCCTCGGTCGTATGCAGTCCTGATTGCGGCGCTCACCTGCACGGCGCCAAACACGCATACGACCATCATTGGCACCAAGGCAGAAGCGACTCTCATCGCTGAAGACGACACGTCTCCATTCGTCCCTCCATTCACGCCTGTCGCGACACCACTGGAGGCGGGCTGCACGATGTTGGGGCGTGAGCGCAAGACGGCCTAACGGTGTGCGGGACCGTAGCCCAGCTTCATTAAGACGGTTGCGAATGGTCCTCGCCGATACCCCAGGAGCAACAGTGTCCCTAATTTGCTGGGAAGTGGCGGTGCGGTCCCCTACGGCACTGCGTAGGATCCTACGGTCTTGGCGTGTATCCGTGCGTCGCTGCGGTCCGGTCCCAGGTCGACGGGCACGTGCACCTTCCGCCGACCACTGGCGACAACATCGATGTACTATGGAGACCTCACGCCCCACGTGTTGAGCAATTCGGCGGTACGTCCACCCGGCCTCCCGCATGCCCACTATACGCCCTCGCTCAAAGTCCGTCAACTGCACATACGGTTCACGTCCACGCTGTCGCGGCATGCTACCAGTGTTAAAGACTGCGATGGAGCTTCGTATGCCACGGCAAACGGGCTGACACTGACGGCGGCGGTGCATAAATGCTGCGCAGCTAGCGCCATTCGACGGCCAACACCGCGGTTCCTGGTGTGTCCGCTGTGCCGTGCGTGTGATCATTGCTTGTACAGCCCTCTCGCAGTGTCCGGAGCAAGTATGGTGGGTCTGACACACCGGTGTCAATGTGTTCTTTTTTCCATTTACAGTTGTGTATATTATGACTTTTGAACACTATTAAGGTAAATACATTGTATGATCTCTATCAAAATCTTTCATTTGCTAACTATGCCTGTTAGTAGTTAGTGCCTTCAGTAGTTTGAATCTTTGATTTAGCTGGCAGTAGTGGCGCTCGCTGTATTGCAGTAGTTCGAGTAACGAAGATTTTTGGTGAGGTAAGTGATTTGCGAAAGGTTAATGTTAGTCAGGGCCATTCTTTTGAAGGGATTTTTGAAAGTCGGATTGCGTTGCTCTAAAAAAAAAAAAAAATATTGTGTGTCAGTTTAAGCACAGTCAAGTACAATTTTTCTAAGGGGACGTTTCAAGTGTAGAACATGTGCTAAGGCTAGACGCAAAACGATTTCAAATTCAGAATCACAATACGATTATTAGGTCAACTCCAGTACGTTATGAGTGTATTCAAACCAGATGCCTTGAAATTCTATACTGCCTGACGAACTGGAGAAGAGAGGATAATATAAAGAGATGCTTGCTAGTTACGAGGTCCCATTCTTGCATTTAAAATTGCAACCATTCATTTGCTTGATATCTAGATGTCTTCAGGAAACTTAACATTCACCCACAAAAAAATGTGAAAATACACTTACATATGAAGACACTGTAACTAATCGACAAAACGACAAGAACATTTATTGCATGATATACAAAGTTTTACCTAAAGAGAGAAATTTTCTTCACGTTCTTAACTGACGGAACTGCATTGTGTTTTAATTGTGCTAGAACTACTTGACATTCAGCTCAGTCTTGTTTTACACGCTTTCATTGATTTACAAATTTTAACGTTACGATGACTTGATCTGTATTCCAGTTAATATGTTCACAGACAAATTAAGAAGGTAGAGTAAATATATTATTTACAAATCTCCATCGGTTGTTTTGCATCATCAACGACGAGCACAGTTAAGTGGAAGATTTTCTTTTACTGGTTATTCGTGTTTTGATTAGTGCAGCTTTTGTAACTTTATTAGAGCGAAATGTTTTACGTTATATTCAAATTCGTACAGGTCCAAATAAGGTAGGATTACACGAACATAGCACGTAACTGCCACAGAAAACTGTTTTCAGAGTCACGTATTCAGAAGAACATTTAAGCTGCACACGACTCACCATAGGTGTGGACAGGAGAACTGCATCATATATCGCTTCAAAATAGAAAAGCTCAAGAAACTACTTAAAATAAAGCCAGTTCTGGGCTGCCAAAAAACCACGCATGACAGGGAGAAGCTTGTTCCTGATCACCAGGCTGCACCAGTGTCGTGGATTAAATTCCAAATACTTTAGCAGTGTCTCATGGAGCCATCACACATTCTCTTTAACTTCGCAGCTATCCTTCAGTTACGACGTCAAAATCTGGACCGCAATCAGAAATTAATGTGTGTAGGTAGGCACGTTCCTATCGGTAAATTGACAATGGGTGACATAAACAGGAGAGACGCGGTTTGTCGTGTGGTTGCAGCTGTGTTCCCTCTTTAATTCATTCTGAAAAGGGGAAAGAAGCTCTGCATTTTCTTCTCTACCCTATCTCGAGTCGCATGAGACTGCATTAAGTTTCAGTTTCACTATTATAATATCGTACGCGGCCGCTTTTTATACAGGGTGTTACAAACAGCTACGGCCAAACTTTCAAGAAACATTTCTCACGCGCAAAGAAAGAAAATATGTTATGTGGACATGTGTCCGGAAACGCTTACTTTCCATGTCAGACCTCTTTTTATTACTTCTCTTCAAATCACATTAATCGTGGAATGGAAACACACAGCAACAGAACGTACCAGCGTGACTTCAAACACTTTGTTACAGGAAATGTTCAAAATGTCCTCCGTTAGCGAGGATACATGCATCCACCCTCCGTCGCATGGAATCCCTGATGCGCCGATGCAGCCCTGGAGAATGGCGTACTGTATCACAGCCGTCCACAATACGAGCAAGAAGATGGTTCAAATGGCTCTGAGCACTATGGGACTCAACTGCTGAGGTCATTAGTCCCCTAGAACTTAGAACTAGTTAAACTTAACTAACCTAAGGACATCACAAACATCCATGCCCGAGGCAGGATTCGAACCTGCGACCGTAGCGGTCTTGCGGTTCCAGACTGCAGCGCCTTTAACCGCACGGCCACTTCGGCCGGCTCGAGCAAGAAGAGTCTCTACATTTGGTACCGGGATTGCGTAGATAAGAGCTTTCAAATGCCCCCATAAATGAAAGTCAAGAGGGTTGAGGTCAAGAGAGCGTGGAGGCGATGGAATTGGTCCGCCTCTACCAATCCATCGGTCACTGAATCTGTTGTTGAGAAGCGTACGAACACTTCGACTGAAATGTGCAGGAGCTCCACCGTGCATGAACCACATGTTGTGTCGTACTTGTAAAGGCACATGTTCTAGCAGCACAGGTAGAGTATTCCGTATGAAATCATGATAACGTGCTCCATTGAGCGTAGGTGGAAGAACATGGGGCCCAATCAAGACATCACCAACAATGCCTGCCCAAACGTTCACAGAATATCTGTGTTGATGACGTGATTGCACAATTGCGTACGGATTCTCGTCAGCCCACACAAGTTGATTGTGAAAATTTACAATTTGATCACGTTGGAATGAAGCCTCATCCGTAAAGAGAACATTTGCACTGAAATGAGGATTGACACATTGTTGGATGAACCATTCGCAGAAGCATATCCGTGGAGGCCAATCAGCTGCTGATAGTGCCTGCACACGCTGTACATGGTACGGAAACAACTAGTTCTCCCGTAGCACTCTCCATACAGTGACGTGGTCAACGTTACCTTGTACAGCAGCAACTTCTCTGACGCTGTCATTACGGTTATCTTGAACTGCACGAAGAATTGCCTCGTCCATTGCAGGTGTCCTCGTCGTTCTAGGTCTTCCCTAGTCGCGAGTCATAGGCTGGAATGTTCCGTGCTCCCTAAGACGCCGATCAATTGCTTCGAACGTCTTCCTGTCGGGACACCTTCGTTCTGGAAATCTGTCTCGATACAAACGTACCGCGCCACGGCTATTGCCCCGTGCTAATCCATACATCAAATGGGCATCTGCCAACTCCGCATTTGTAAACATTGCACTGACTGCAAAACCACGTTCGTGATGAACACTAACATGTTGATGCAACGTACTGATGTGCTTGATGCTAGTACTGTAGAGCAATGAATCGCATGTCAACACAGGCACAGAAGTCAACATTACCTTCCTTCAATTTGGCCAACTGGCGGTGAATCGAGGAAGTACAATACATACTGACGAAACTAAAATGAGCTCTAACATGGAAATTAAGCGTTTCCGGACACATATCCACATAACAGCTTTTCTTTATTTGTGTGTGAGGAATGTTTCCTGAAAGTTTGGCCGTACCTTTTTGTAACACTCTGTATACGGTTACACTATGAAACACGGGACGATTCTTGTAAACTTCAGTAAGAGCCAAATGCGCATTTGTTTTTCTTGGTAGTGACAGCTGGACTACTACTGAAGGGAAGCGCACTGTTTATCGTCGCAGTAGTGTTTCTCGTGCTGGCGAACAGTGGTGGCAGAAATTTTCGCCGCTAGTATTTGACTACCAAGAGAGATGCCCCCACAGTTACGGAGGACTTTCTTGGATCATAAATTCGTATTTAGGAGAGCAGCACAAACAGTTCACCATCTCCTACATAACTACTTCACTGAGGACAACTGGTACGTTGATAAGATTCGAAGAAGGAGAGCATCTCCACTAGTTCAAGGTTTCGTACAGCAACGACTTGTGGTACCCCTCGTCCTGAAACACTCACCGCCTCTTGTGTTAAGCTTGGAATACTAAGTGTAGGTTTTAAAATCCATGGAGAAGAAATAAAAACTTTGAAGTTCGCCGATGACATTGTAATTCTGTCAGAGACAGCAAAGGACTTGGAAGAGCAGTTGAACGGAATTGACAGTGTCTTGAAAGGAGGGTATAAGATGAACATCAACAAAAGCAAAACGAGGATAATGGAATGTAGTCGAATTAAGTCGGGTGATGCTGAGGGAATTAGATTAGGAAATGAGACACTTAAAGTAGTAAAGGAGTTTTGCTATTTGGGGAGCAAAATAACTGATGATGGTGGAAGTAGAGAGGATATAAAATGTAGACTGGCAATGGTAAGTAAAGCGTTTCTGAAGAAGAGAAATTTGTTCACATCGAGTATAGATTTAAGTGTCAGGAGGTCGTCTCTGAAAGTATTTGTATGGAGTGTAGCCGTGTATGGAAGTGAAACATGGACGATAAATAGTTTGGAAAAGAAGAGAATAGGAGCTTTCGAAATGTGGTGCTACAGAAGAATGCTGAAGATTAGATGTGTAGATCACATAACTAATGAGGAGGTATTGAACAGAATTGGGGATAAGAGGAGTTTGTGGCATAACTTGACTAGAAGAAGGGATCGGTTGGTAGGACATGTTCTGAGGCATCAAGGGAGCACCAATTTAGTATTGGAGGGGAGCGTGGAGGGTAAAAATCGTAGAGGGAGACCAAGAGATGAATACACTAAGCAGATTCAGAAAGATGTAGGTTGCAGTAGTTACTGAGAGATGAATAAGCTTGCACAGGATGAAGAAGCATGGAGAGCTGAAGACCACAACAACAACAACCAAGTGTTGAACTACCAGCCCAAAATCTCCTATGAGCCCTGAAGCTCGGATGACTTATTCGTTTTTCTTAGAAGCGTCTCGCATCTGACGGCATCAACGTAGCCGTCATCGGTCAAAATATTCACACAGGGCTCCGAAAGGCAACTAAGGAAGCTCTTCGATATGCGGCAAATCAGTTCAGCGATACTCTCAGTGTCACGGATTCAAGGTGTACACTGGAAAACCTACAACAGCAGTGACTGGCCTCCTTCACAAAACGCTATGTGCTCGATGTAATGAAGTTACTCTACCAATGCGAAAGCCAACACAAACGTATACAGTTATTATGGATCAAGGGACACTGGTATCTGCATTAACGAGTTGGCGAGCCACCTGGCGAAACAAAACTTGGTTAATGGGCAACTTTACTTCATTTGCCTTCGAGATACAGATTTCGTTGCCTGTGTAAGGAAACAAGTTCTTCAAGAATGGTGTCGTAGACGTGCAGATCTCACAACAGTCCGAAGGAAGAAATTATGTCGCAATACAACAGAGCATTTCGCACAAAACCTGGTTTTTGAAAATCACGCTATCTAGATGCCATACTATTACTACATCGCGCATCCGACTAGGTCACAACTGTATTTATGATAAAAGTTCAGCCATCTCCGTACTGCAAAGTCCACCAAAGTCAAATAGCAGACTTCAAACATGTGGTAATAGAGTGTTCGCGCTACGTCAGACAAGTTTCTCATGGCCTTAATCCGAGCAGGAATTTCGAAACCTACGCCTGTGACGGACCTGTTTTGGCAGCTGTTTACAATAGACAGTACCAGTAGTCCAAGAAGTGCAAGTCCAGACAGCGACAAAGGGTCCGGCGTGAGAAGGTATGAGATATGGACTGTCTTGAATGTATGAATGCAGAAAGAGTAGTATGAAGTTTAACTGGTATTAATGTCATTTCCAGTGCATATGCGGTACATATGAAATTGTATACCAAGTCCTTAATTACTCACTTCTCTGGCTAAATGGTTTATACCGAAGGCCAGTAAATAAGCAAATAGTATTCGAACGACAAGGGAAGTAGAGGTTGTGGCGTACAGGTCGTGATCGCTGGACTTTGCTCCCATATTGTGGATTAAATTCCAAACCTCTTCGCAACGTCGCATGAAGTCAGAGCATGTGACACTATTGGTGGTACGTCTGTCGGATAAGGACGTTAAGCTCTGTGCACCTCTTCTTACTATCCGAGAGGAGTACGCTATGTGTCGGCACCGTTTTGGTTCTAATGACTCTGAGCACTATGGTACTTAACTGCTTAGGTCATCAGTCCCCAAGAACTTAGAACTACTTAAACCTAACTAACCTAAGTACATCACACACATCAATGCCCGAGGCAGGATTCGACCCTGCGACCGTAGCAGTCCCGTGGTTCCGGACTGAAACGCCTAGAACCGCACGGCCACCGCGGCCGGCGGCACCGTTTGCATCATCTCTTTTCTGTCCTCATACAACACGAAAATGACGACACACTGTCCTCACGTCTATTACAATAACATACACTCAACAGATATTAGTCGACCACAATATTATTGTACTTGGTAGTGAGGGAGCTTCAGTCGGCTTATTGTGAGTTTTTATCATGAAATTTCGAGAGGACACGCTGGAACACTTGATAGAATATGCACAACAGTCTTGAAATCATTCATATTGCCATGCGCTTACCTTAGTCGCCACTGTGCTCGTTTACCGTAAAGTCAGCGAGTGTTCCCGGTAACGGCCACGAGGCCCAGTACAGTAGTATCGTGGCAGGGGAGCACACTTACGGCGCAACTCTCACACAGTGTTGTGCGCGGAGGAAGGAAATCTTTCCCAACGAGGCTGCTGCACCGACCAGAAGTGCTCTCCCGACCAACAGTGCCATTCGAATCTTTCATTCTTTCTCTTCATCTTACTACAACGTCCTACAACCTTTTACACAATAAGCCGGCCGGTGTGGCCAAGCGGTTAAAGGCGCTACAGTCTGGAACCGCGTGACCGCTACGGTCGCAGGTTCGAATCCTGCCTCGGGCATGGATGTGTGTGATGTCCTTAGGTTAGTTACGTTTAAGTAGTTCTAAGTTCTAGGGGACTGATGACCTTAGAAGTTAAGTCCCATAGTGCTCAGAGCCATTTGAGCCATTTTTTGCACAATATTGAAGCCTTCTTCTCCTTCTACTTTTTTAACTGTTCCCCCCCCCCCCCCCGCCCCTCCCAGAGCACTTCTCGCCATTCCTTAATGTCTTAGAGTGTGTCGCGTAATAATCTATCACTTCATTTCATCAAGTTCTGTCATAAAGGTCTTGTCTTTCCACTGATGGAGTTGGAAAGTAGAATTGCGTTTTACGAATTAACGGAAGAAAAAGCAATTCTGACGCTTGTGAAAGGTTTACACAGAAAAGAACTTACCATAAAAAAATTATATTTTTGTTTTTCTTCCAGCAAAGCGAAGGATAAAACGATAAACAACAAATTAATAAACGGAATTTCCCAGGAACATCGGATATAAATTTAAGGTTGAAAGCCTTTTCTGAAAGTATTTGTGTGAAGTGTAGCCTTATATGGAAGTGCAACAGTAAGGACAAGAAAGGGACAAAATATTTTGAAGTCCAGAAAAAATGCTGACTGTTAGATGGGTAGATCGAGTGAGTAATGAAGAAGCACTGATTCGAACTGGTGAGAAAACAGCTTTACAGCACAACTGACTTAAAGAATCTTAATATGACATGTCCTGTGTCTTAAATGAATAGTTTATTTGGCAATTAAGGAATGTTTTAGAACACGTATCGCTGAGGGAGACCAAGACATGACTATAAAAAGCAGGTTCAAGTGGATGTAGGTTATAGCAGACATGCAGAGACTTGCACAGTATAGACCAGCGTGGAGAGCCGCATCGAACCAGTATGACTGAAGACCACAACAACACCAGCGACGTGATATTAGTGCAGTACGTCAAACAGCTGCTAAAACCAGTGCTTGGTTTAAGCTACAAATGGGAAAAAGTTTTAACTATTACCTTCAGTAAGCATAGCGCGAAATTTCAGGGGCTCCGCCTTATTCGTCGTTATGGAACGTTGTATTGGTTTCAATTTCAAAGTTCTGTACGGCAGAGGTTGGGGCAGGGGAGGAACTTAACTTTGTGCTCTGCCTTACAGCAGGTCCTGTCATGGGGGAAGCCTCGTCAGAGTGGTCCACCGCATGAGCGTCTAGGGAAGGGATTCCAGTGGTCGTTTCACGTTGCCTTCCACTGATGATGAAGAAATAATAATGAGCACAACACGACACCCAGTCCCTGAGCGGAGAAAATCTCCGACCCAGCCGGGAATCGAACCCGGGCCCCTTGGCATGACAGACCACCGCGCTGACCACTCAGCTATCGGGGCGAACAGGGGAGGGGCATGTACGAGTACCAATGGTCGAAGATAGATATTCTGACAATACGTATTCCTTTTGGAAAATAGGATCATGGCACTCTGGAATGTCGTCACACTTGTTTCCATGGGGATCACAGTTTTATTATTTGTAGGAATTGCATGCAGATAAACTCTTTCGCACGTTCTGCAATAGATACAGTCAGGCCGGTAACATTTATGTCATCTGATACGTCAATCGTGTCATCTCGCTTCCAAATTTCAGTCGTAATCTGCAAGGCGAAATCGTAATAAATGATTCCAGATGTCGCGAGGAGGAGACAGCAACGGAATGGGCATATTTCAGAAAGCAGCGAGGCAATGAAGGGGCTCCGCATACATATAGATGACATCTTGTTTGTAAACACGAGCAGAATCTGAGATGAAGTCACCGGAAGAGAGATGATTAAATGGCTGGGGACCCTGGGCAGAACTGCTGTCGTAAGCCGGAAAAATATTGCGACGCTGATGGTAATCTTTTTGGCCAACGGCCATACGGGAAGCTGCATTAACAGGGAGAGCCCTCGCAGTTGGCCAGCCAGCTATCTTCAGAAAGGGAAACTGAGAGATTCATAAATTCCATTGCTGCGCAGGAACGCATTTTTTTGTTTTTCCTTTATTGATTTTCAATTCCCCCCCAAGGGGGCGGGCTGGCAGCAGCTTAGTACGCTGCTCTACAGCCTACAGACTTTTATTTTAAAAAACGGAAGAAGAAAAGAAACAAGAAAAACAGGCGATAAAACGGTGACGTCAAGTGTAAAATGGCGGAAAAATGCGGAAAGTTAAAAAAGAAAGCAAAAGGGGTTGGCAACGTTAATAAAAGACACAGGAATCAGACAAGTAACATAGTACACACACAATTAAAAAAACACGGCGACAGTCTGGTTTCTGTTCGCAAGAGATAAAAGGCACACCCAGCGACAGTATGATGGCCGTTCGCAACACTCCCCAAAAAACACAACATGGAACACTCACTGTAAAACACTCACTCACACACTATAGAACACTCACTGTAGAACACTCAATGTAGAACACTGCACGAAAGTGGCGGCACAAATATGACACTCCCGAGCCAAAGGCAGATGGGGGGGGGGGGGGGGGGACCTGGAGGAGGGGGACAGCAAATGGAGCGCTCGGAAAACTCTTACACGAAGCAGTGCTTCAAGCCAAGCGCAAATTTGTGGAAGGAGAACGAAGAAACCACTCGCGCTTTCGTCTTCGTTGGTTGATTGTACGAGAGCGGGCTGAAAGAAATGCGTCCGAATTTTTATGTTAAAATTGTGGTGTCACCGCCAGACACCACACTTGCTAGGTGGTAGCTTTTAAATCGGCCGCGGTCCGCTAGTATACGACGGACCCGCGTGTCGCCACTGTCAGTGATTGCAGACCGAGTGCCGCCACACGGCAGGTCTAGAGACACGTCCTAGCACTCGCCCCAGTTGTACAGCCGACTTAGCCAGAGATGGATCACTGACAACTACGCTCTCATTTGCCGAGACGATAGTTAGCATAGCCTTCAGCTACGTCATTTGCTACGACCTAGCAAGGCGCCATAGCATTTGATATTGAGATTATAACATGTACCGTCAAGAGCGATGTACACCAATTGTAGATTAAAGTTAAGTATTATATCATCTACGTACTTTATTTGCTACTATTAGTTCCCTTAACTGTTCCAGACCTCACGCCAGTCAGCGTGTAATTAAACGCGTGCATTTCGGCCTACTCTAGCAACACAGTGTTGGCTCTTCTGCCAACACTTCAAAAATCTTAACGCTTTTTAAATAAAACACACATTATTGACATTCTAAGCCTTTGCTCTTCATGCCTACCTATCTGCAGCCGTCTGCCGCTAGAGGGCTCCGAATTGTAGCCTGTAACATGGCGGTGTGTAACATAATTATTCGGCGCGTGGGAAACACGGTGTTCTAATAGAATTTTGGATTCGAAGAATTCGTCAGCACACGGAGCACCCTGTACTTCAGCCAGACCACACGCTGTCATCGACCGTGGTCCATATAGATCCCTCTTGGTCCCATCCGAGTTTCACGTGTTTCCAAAACCTAAAGAACACCTTCGAGAACTTCAATTTGACAGTAATGAAGCGGTGCAGGCAGAGGTGAGGTCGTGGCTCCGCCAACAAAGTCTAACATTCTACAATGACGTCAGCAAACTGGTCTCTCATCGGGAGAAATGTGTTCGGCGCCATGGCGACTATATTGAGAAATAAATATGCAGACGACAAGAATAACGGCGTAGAATGTTAATAACATTTGTTATATTTTGGAAATCTTTAAGGCTTTTTACAAAAGAAGTTCTTAGGCACTACTTTTCAGACGCCCTTGTACATATGAAGCCCTTAACATCGAGCTCATCAGCGCACTTACTGATATTGAGACGAATGTGGTTAAAATGTTTAAAAGTAACTTTGGAAAAGTAAAATATGCAACGGAAATCTTATCCATACTGGCCCTTTCTCGTTCGCTTGCACTCACCACTCATACTTTCACAAGCAAGCGTAAAATACATGAGACGCACTCAACAGCCATTTTGTAAAATCCAGAGTTAAAATACAATACTGCAACTAAAATAAACTAGCAAGGGTCTGTGGTGACTGGCTGAACACTGTGAAAGAAATAGTAGGAGCCGGCCTGAAGACAAGTTACAATCATTGTAGAAGAACTGATGATACATATAGTCTTAAAACACGGATCACAATCGTTTCAGTATCTCCTAAAACGGTGGGCAGATCAGTTCCTGAGAGAGTTGCAGCCTTCATCTCTTGACAAAAGAAAACATTCTGTTAAAATGGGCTGTACTGATAGCTGCACGCCACAAACAATGCACAGTAGTGGGTGCTCTCGGCGGAGAAGGAATCTATTCGTCCGAGTGCAGACCATAGAATTACTACTTCCCGCTCAGCGTTCGGGAGGGGAAATACCACGGCCATATAGTATCTTTCGCCGAGTGAAATTCGTTGTACCTCATCTGTAGCCTCGCTACCTCATACTGACGTATGAACTTGCGTCACAACAGCAAGGTGATTGCATATATGGGAACACCACATCATGCAATTGTGTTTTTAATACCGGCATTCTTACTTGCTTCATTTGCTGCTCAATTTCCTTGCATTCCCACGTGCTCCGGCACAAAACAGAATGACACCACTTTCCCCGTCTCTTTAGGTGAATAAGAGAGTTGTAGACCGTCTGGACTTGTTGGTGTGCTGCGTACGTGTGATGGATATACTGAAGCAAATCAGAGCACACGAAGAATTTAGTAAAATGAGTACTTCACATCTGTTCCAGCATCCTCGAGATCGCATATACAGGGTGTTTCAAAAATGACCGGTATATTTGAAACGGCAATAAAAACTAAACGAGCAGCGATAGAAATACATCGTTTGTTGCAATATGCTTGGGACAACAGTACATTTTCAGGCAGACAAACTTTCGAAATTACAGTAGTTACAATTTTCAACAACAAATGGTGCTGCGGTCTGGGAAACTCTATAGTATGATATTTTCCACATATCCACCATGCGTAGCAATAATATGGCGTAGTCTCTGAATGAAATTACCCGAAACCTTTGACAACGTGTCTGGCGGAATGGCTTCACATGCAGATGAGATGTACTGCTTCAGCTGTTCAATTGTTTCTGGATTCTGGCGGTACACCTGGTCTTTCAAGTGTCCCCACAGAAAGAAGTCACAGGGGTTCATGTCTGGCGAATAGGGAGGCCAATCCACGCCGCCTCCTGTATGTTTCGGATAGCCCAAAGCAATCACACGATCATCGAAATATTCATTCGGGAAATTAAAGACGTCGGCCGTGTGATGTGGCCGGGCACCATCTTGCATAAACCACGAGGTGTTCGCAGTGTCGTCTAAGGCAGTTTGTACCGCCACAAATTCACGAAGAATGTCCAGATAGCGTGATGCAGTAATCATTTCGGATCTGAAAAATGGGCCAATGATTCCTTTGGAAGAAATGGCGGCCCAGACCAGTACTTTTTGAGGATGCAGGGACGATGGGACTGCAACATGGGGCTTTTCGGTTCCCCATATGCGCCAGTTCTGTTTATTGACGAAGCCGTCCAGGCTTCGTCAGTAAACCCAATGCTGCCCACATGCATATCGCCGTCATCAATCCTGTGCACTATATCGTTAGCGAATGTCTCTCGTGCAGCAATGGTAGCGGCCCTGAGGGGTTGCCGCATTTGAATTTTGTATGGATAGAGGTGTAAACTCTGGCGCATGAGACGATACGTGGACGTTGGCGTCATTTGGACCGCAGCTGCAACACGGCGAACGGAAACCCGAGGCCGCTGTTGGATCACCTGCTGCACTAGCTGCGCGTTGCCCTCTGTGGTTGCCGTACGCGGTCGCCCTACCTATCCAGCACGTTCATCCGTCACGTTCCCAGTCCGTTGAAATTTTTCAAACAGATCCTTTATTGTATCGCTTTTCGGTCCTTTGGTTACATTAAACCTCCGTTGAAAACTTCGTCTTGTTGCAACAACACTGTGTTCTAGGCGGTGGAATTCCAACACCAGAAAAATCCTCTGTTCTAAGGAATAAACCATGTTGTCTACAGCACACTTTCACGTTGTGAACAGCACACGCTTACAGCAGAAAGACGACGTACAGAATGGCGCACCCACAGACTGCGTTGTCTTCTATATCTTTCACATCACTTGCAGCGCCATCTGTTGTTGAAAATTGTAACTACTGTAATTTCAAAGTTTGTCCACCTGAAAATGTACTGTTGTCCCAAGCATATTGCAGCAAACGGTGTATTTCTATCGCTGCTCGTTTAGTTTTTATTGCCGTTTCAAATATACCGGTCATTTTTGAAACACCCTGTAGTTCAGCACCAAATACTGTGAATTCATTACGTAAGCAAACATTGAAAGTATACGTTTCTACTGAAGGCACCCAGATCACCTCATCTCTTCACACATATCCTTTATCAGCAGAAGCGTAGACATTATCTGCACAGTAAGCAAACATGTGATCTTCCTTTCCCGCTTGAGTTCTTGACTTACAAAATTCCATTTCGGCATGTTAATATGGCAAACTTCTAAAAGCTGGTACTGAACTTGAGTACGGTCACATGTGTACTCTTACGTACTATGAATTTTGTCTGCTTGCTTGAAGCTGAACGTATCTGTCGATATTAACTGCAAACAACAGAGCCGACGCGACACCTACAACACGCCATCGTCAACTGCCGGCTACGCTACCCCTCTTCACTCTCCATAAGAGAGCATGCTGGAATCGAGAAGAGAATTGTTGAATTGTACCAAAGAAACTCAGTGTCCGTACTCTATCAATCAAACGTAATGATATATATGTAACCTTATCCCTATAGAGAAAAGCGTGGAATCACTTGCGCGTCTGTCACCTAAATTATTGACTATAATGATGCAGAGAACGACAGCAGGATAGAGAGTTTCACTTCAGCTATTAGAGTGGTAATTCTTATTATTACGGTCAGAGAAACGAGAGAGTTAATATTTTCGACATCGAAGGAGAGCAGGAATGAAATACAAAGGCAGGAAATTATGTAACCTTCAAAACTCACGTGTGGGTAATAAAAGGGGATATTCAAGATTGAAAATTTTCACTAAAATGGTGAAAAGAAAGACTTTATATTAATGCCAGTGCTACTGACAGTGTAAACTAACCCAAATTTGCGAAGCATTTTCTGAATCTCTACATGTGGCGTGCTGAGAGAGCACAAATACGAGAAATGGAGTAACTAATGGTGATCAGGCTTCTTAATTGGACGGATGACGTTCTAAACAAACAATAATTAAAAAGAACGCAAGAACGCGCGAGGGATGACACCACCAGGAAAGTGGGGGTAGAATTGGGGAGAAGCCACACAATGACAATGGAGGTAAGGGCCAACGAAAGTTGGACAGTATGGCACAAGGCTTTTAGGATATACCGGATGTCAAGAACACAGAAATACTCTAACAGTGAAACTGATGTGTGATGATGATCAGAGTTAAAGAAAAATATTACCTATGCAGGACAACACTAGAGAACAGATTAAGAAAGTATAATGCAGTATTCACGTGAAAACTTTCACCACATAACTCTCCTCGAATGTTATTGATCTAATAAGTATTATAGCGAGATGTTGTAAGTCAAATTAAAAATAATTAAGACACCTATTCGCTTGATCCATTGAATTCATGTACAATGTAAAAGAGAAGAAGCAAGACTCAGCAAATATACTATTCCTTTATTTGCGAGGGTGAGTAACCCCTTTTCGAACATAATACTAAGTTTAGTCTGTTGCTACGCCTACCATCCAAAGACATCAACTTTCTCTTTTTTTATAAAAATTTACTATATTCAGTCCTAAATTTTTCATGTAATGTAATTCTCAGCTCTGTCACGTTACGATGTGGCGCAGGCAGTTTACGCACTGGTCTCGCATTCAGGAGCAGAGATCCCGGTAGATCCATTATGACTAAGATTTTCTGTGGTTTCAGTAAACTATTTCGAGAGTGGCTATGACAAATGTCTTTTGTCACGCTGCAAAAATGAACTGTTTCGTTTGTAATAACCTCCTCCTTCAAAGGCGTCAAACTATATCTTGCTTCCTTCCACGGCAATGACGACATGCGCTGCACGTAGCAACGCAGTACGACCGAAGAGTAGTAATGGCTGACATACGGTCTCTAGCAGTGACCTCTGTCGAACATTAAAGACACAAATGGCAACGGAACTCACTCATACTCTCAAAAAATCATCACCGAGAGAGGTGGCGCATTCGGGAGGACGACGGTTGAAATTCGAGTCTGACTATCCACATTTAGGTTTTCCGTGATTTCCCTTCATCATTCCAGTGAAATGCCAGGATGAATCCTTTGAAAGGACACGGCCGATTCCCTTCCCCCTCCTTAAGAAAACAGCCCGTGTCCCTCGATGTCGACGGGACGTTAAACCCAAATCTTTCTTTCTTTCTTTATTCGAATAATCAGTTTGTCATCTCAATCCACGGTCGTACCGAATGGGTGGTGCAATAGTCTCAGCCAAGGGCGCAGGTGTGTGGCCGGCCAGGGTGGAAGAGCGGCTGCTCCGGTCGCAGGCTCGAATCCTGCCTCGGACATGGATGTGTGTGATGTCCTTAGGTCAGTTAGGTTTAAGTAGTTCTAAGTCTAGGGGACTGATGACCTCAGATGTTAAGTCCCATAGGGCTTAGAGCCATTTGAAGCATTTTTTTTGCAGGTATGAGAGTCACAAAAACGGACCCAAAAAACAAGAAAGAAAGACAGTTTAACAACTAACCGAGAGGGGTACCTGAATTCATCTAACCCTCGTGTTCCTATCTTTTCCTTACGAAAAAAAAGCTCTTCTCTCGATTCGCGACTGCAAACACACACTGTTGTCACAACGCTATTTCTATTCCTATAATGTCATTTCGTCCAAGCAGCATCATCATAAGAAGACGACTACTACCGAACAGAGGTAAAGAACGAGATGGCACACTGGACTCGTATTCGGAAGGACGACGCTTCAAGTCCGCTCCCGGCCATCCACGATTTCGCTAAATCGTTCGAGGCGAATGCTGAGATTGTTCCTTTCAAAGAGCACGGTCGATTTCTCTCCCCATCCTTGAAGCAATTCGAGCTTGTGATCCGTCCGTAACGACCTCGATGGGACGTTAAAACCTAGTCTTGTTTCCTTTCGAACAGACGTGGTGTATGTGGCGACAGAGCGCTTTTTCACTCAGCTGGCGCCTACACATACGACTTCCTTTCAACAAAGGAGCTGTTGCTGTTACTTTGTTACGGTAATATAAAACGTCAAAGGTGCATGTGCTGAGGCAAATATCCCACTGGACCGAAGGCTTCTGATTGTCGTCGATACCTGCCGACTGAAGCCTGGTGCGAGACGCGACAGAGGAATAGGCAAGCAAAAAAGATGAAGAGGCTGTGTAATTTATTTCCTCTTAACCATTCGTTTTGCTGCTCCCAAATCCCCGTTGGTACAAATTGCTGTGTAAATAAACAAGAAACCAGGAATAAGCCTTCTGTGACTGATAAATAAAACTGAGGAAGTTGTTAGTCTTTGTGCCGAAACATAGCTATTCTCTGTTCACCTAAGTTGATTCATCCTGTAAACAAACATAAACGGGATTTTTTTCTCTATTTTAACCATTTTTCTTTTATTTCAAATTAATAATGTATGTACTGTTGATAATTTATGAGGAGCAAACAAAATCTGCTGTTTACTGTAGTATTAACCAAACTAAATACTTTTTTGCCTTGGTTCACAAAACTGTACTATTTCTGCATGGTCTGCATTTCGGTTTATGATCCCATTTTCTAGTACACATTTGATTCCAAAGATGCCAGCCAAACAAAGATCAACACATGTCAACTTCTTACCTAATCAATTCTCGACTTCTTATTAAGTTATCTCTGTTGACTGTTTTGAGACAGTTACGGTTTAGATCTTCCCCCCCATGAACCATGGACCTTGCGTTGGTGGGGAGGCTTGCGTGCCTCAGCGACACAGATAGCCGTACCGTAGGTGCAACCACAGCGGAGGGGTATCTGTTGAGAGGCCAGACAATCGTGTGGTTCCTGAAGAGGGGCAGCAGCCTTTTCAGTAGTTGCGGGGGCAACAGTCTGGATGATTGACTAATCTGACCTTGTAACACTAACCAAAAAGGCCTTGCTGTTCTGGTACTGCGAACGGCTGAATGCAAGGGGAAACTACAGCCGTAATTTTTCCCGGGGGCATGCAGCTTTACTGTATGATTAAATGATGATGGCATCCTCTTGGGTAAAATATTCCGGAGGTAAAATAGTCCCCCATTCGGATCTCCGGGCGGGGACTACTCAAGATGACGTCGTTATCAGGAGATACTTATTCTAACTAATGAGGAGGTATTGAATGAAATTGGGGAGAAGAGAAATTTGTGGCACAACTTGACTAGAAGAAGGGATCAGTTGGTAGGACATTTTCTGAGGCATCAAGGTATCACCAATTAAGTATTGGAGGACAGCGTGGAAGATAAAAATCGTAAAGGGAGACTAAGAGATGAATACACTAAGCAGATTCAGAAGTATGTAGGTTGCAGTAGGTACTGGGAGATGAAGAAGCTTGCACAGGATAGAGTAGCATTGAGAGCTGCATCAAACCAGTCTCAGGACTGAAGACCACAACAACAACGGTTTAGATCGTATGTGCTTATGACATTCTTTATGACAGCAACTATGAAATAACGTACACTGTAGTACAACTGTGTGCACAGGAATGAATATTTTTATGGATATCCGTTTATGAACGAAAGTGCTAATATTGTCTAAAAAGGGAGAATAGTTCAATTCAATTTCCTCATTAAAAAGTAAATGTATGATCTCCGTACAACTCGTTTACCCCATTACAATTACATACCCTTCTTTGCCACCAGCCCTTCCTCATTTCCAGAGCTCCCATGAAGCGTGATGTATCTCCTTCAGAAATCGGTAAGTCACTTATGAATAGCCATAACACATTCTGTATCTTCTACTGTCACTGCCACTTGTTATGATTACTATCAAGTAGTACAGTAATAGCGGTAGTAGTAATAGTAGTGGTGGTAGTAGTAGTAGTAGTAGTAATAGCAGTAACATTGGCAGCTGATTGATTAAGTAACTGTGTGCGCCCGAGACCAACGCGATGTCATAATCACGAAAGCTGAGGACAACCGACTGATACTGTCTGTGAGGTGACGACCCTTCACATCCACTTACATCGTCGGAAACAGAGGAAATTTGCAAGATCTGAAACGAGTACAGAACATCTTAAGGATAGTAGTAACAAAGCAAAATTCCAGAAAATGTTGGATAAAAGGATAAATATCCTGAAAGCATTGAAGAACACGGGCAGCCCTGAAGGCTTCAATAGTGTCCGCTACTGAAGAATCAGTTGGATACTGCAAGACCAAACACCAAGACTGGTTTGGCGAAAGTGAATAAGAAATTCAGGCGCTACTAAACAAAAAGACAAAGGCTCGCCAGGCTTGGCAGAACAATCCTAAGTCAATCACCAAAAAAAGGGAATGTCAAGAAGCGAAACGGGAAGTGCAGAGGAAAACTCTTGCTCTGAAAAACAAATAGTGGGCGACGATATCTCAAGAAATACAACAGCTAGCGGAAACTAACAACACTCAAGCTTCCTGTAGCATGACGAAAGCTATGTAACTATGGCCCAGTAACTCACCGTCTAAATCTAATCTGGAGAAGGCTCCACTCTCCTGACAGCTTTTCCATTTCCACAAGATGGAAAGGCCATTTGCATGAACTCTTGAATAAAGGCCCAGAGGTCAACGAAATAACACTTTTCACAATTCCGAAAGAACCTACAAAACCTCATCTTGGCGAAGTTCCTTCTCTTCTGTAAGTTGAGAAAGCTATTTAGCATCTAAAAAACAACAAAGCTGTCGGATCAGATGGAATTTCTGCTGGATTTTTCGAAGAAGGTGGACGTATCGTCGCTGAACATGTACCAACTCTCATTGTCGAAGTATGAGCGCTGAAACCATTCCTCTTGATTTCAGGGACGCAATGATAGTTACCATCTGAGCCGCGGCTGGCTCATGCTATGCGCTGGATTAAATCTTCGTTGCAATTCTGTGTTTATTCTCCAGCGATTATCGCGATTGTGCTGTTATCCTCTCCTTCTGCGGGTGGCAGCAGCGGTGTGTATCGATATTCGCACCTTGGGCTATCTTTGACCTGGCGCTTATAGTGCGTGTGCGACCAGTCGGTCGGTTGGCGTGGAGCAGCGAGGAATTCTCAGCGGGACGTAGTTTGGCCAGGGCCGCTGGCGGTCTCTACGCGGTGTCGGAGTGTGTGCGGCTGTTCCCATTGCTACGTGGTCCATGGTTCACCGACCCTGGACACGAAAGTTGACTTTTGATTTAATCTACCAGCAAGTCAAGACTGTTCACATTGTGTCGTTTGGAGTTCGTCGGCTGTTGGGATATTCTCGCGAGCAACAACGTGGTTTTCAAGTTGGAAAATTCTAGCCATCCTCCGGTGGAGTTTCACTGTACTTGGTTATTGGAATTGAAGTGCACCAGCGGAATCTTATGCCTTGTGGCCGTTAACGTTCCGGTTACCTGTCCTGGCCGTTGACGTAAATTTCAGGCAGTGTAGTTTCCTCATCGTGTTGTTGCCGTCTAGCACGGTGTTTAGTTTGACAGCTCCATGTATGATTGGTTGTGGGAGCCAATATCTTCTACGTCGTTCTGTTGGACTCCCTGTTGTGGCCCTGTCAGGTGAAGTGGAAGTTATTTTGCCGGTGGATCCGTTGACTGTCGGTCTGTTGGGTTGTCGGATCGTGAATGATTGGCCCGACCGCCTGTCTCACCTAAGCGAGCGTTAGTGTTTGAAGTCCAGGCCGACCCTCGAACATCTGAGCGCCCTTTGGTGTACTGCCTTATTTTATTTGATCTTGTTGTTTATACTTATATGGCTTCTAGCCGATTTTTTAAAAAATTAAGGTTGTTTTGCCCTTAAGAGTCTTTGGGCCTTCAGCCTAATTTAAAGAACTGTTTCACGTAAGACCTTTGGCATTTTAGAGGTTTTAATGTTGTTGAATATTAAGTGTTGGGCGTTCAGCCAATTTTGAGTTTGAGTTGTTTTGCTCTTAAGGGCTTCAGCCTAAATTAAAGAACTGTTCCCCACGTAAGGCCTTTGGTATTTAAAAAAATAATGTTATGGAGTTTTCGGCCTTCAGCCGATTTTGAAATCAAATTGTTTGCTCTGAAAATCTCAGATTCTTTGGGCCTTCAGCCTAAATAAAAAACTGTTGTAAGATAAGGCTAGCCTTTTAAATTTCTGATTATTTCATGATTATAACATGGCTGCGGCAGCAACTGTTAAAATTCTTCACAATAAAGGATGACAGCCAAAAACAGTTGCAGGATAAATTTTTTTTTTTATTAAAATTCTTGACCAAGGTTTCGGTACATATAAATATACCTTCATCAGAAGTAAAACTTCTAAAATTACATCATGTAATTACTGACGACGCCTTTGGCATAAATTGTTTTTATTATTCTCCATTACATGATGTAATTTTAGAAGTTTTACTTCTGACGAAGGTATATTTATATGTACCGAAACCTTGGTCAAGAATTTTAATAAAAAAAAAATTATCCTGCAACTGTTTTTGGCTGTCATCCTTTATTGTGAACAATTTCTGATTATGCTTGCGTTTTAAGTTATTGGCCTTCAGCCATTTTTAAATTAAAGTGGCTTTCAGCTGGTAATTAAGTCCCAAAGATTAAAGCTGTGAGTTTACAAAAAATGTTTTTGGACTCTTGTAATAGTTGATCAAATAATAAAGTTGTATGTTCGAGTGTAACTGAGAGCCCCTTATTTTGGCCCCTTTCCACAATTTAAACTACCTGTCCTGTCCTGCGGGTTAAGCCGGGCGTTTCACCATCTTCAACAAAAGGCGACATAACTGACAGTGGTTACCACCGTGGAATATCCTTTCTATCTACTGCTGGAAAAATACTTGCTCGATTTCTGTCCAGCCGCGAGATACCTCTCGCTGAAGACTGCTTGCCTGAAACACAGCGTGGATTTCGACCTAATCGCAATACCACACATATGATTTTCTGTGCCAGACGAAGGCAGGAAAAGTGCAAAGAACAACAGCTTCCTCCGTACATGGCTTTCATAGATCTTTTCAAGGCCTTAGATTCAGTCAAAGGAGATGCCTTGTGAAAGATCTTAGATAAAATAGGCTGTCCTGTGAAGTAAATTAACATTATTAAACTGCTGCACGGTAACATGAATGTTAGATTGCTGCACGGTAACATGAATGACATGTTTCTTGTCAACAATAGCCACGGAAAGACTTTCCGAATCACAATGGGTGTGTGATAGCTCACACTTCGTTTTCAATATTTTTTGGAGCTATACTTCATCTTGTCGTGGGATGCTGCCAAAGAGCATAGAAATAGAATACAGGACTGATGGTAGTTTTTTCAATCTCAAAGAGGCTACGGGCCAATACTAAAGTATCCACTACAGTCAACATATGCATCAATATGAGATGAAAATGTCGATCTTGCCAAGTCAGACGAAAACCTATAAGCAATGCTAAATGCATTTGATGAAGCATATTCGAACAATGGATTATGCTTTAACACCCAGAAGACGCAGATCCTTCATCAACCTGCACCCAACTCTATCGCCATACTCCCTAGAATCACACAGTCCAAGGCAGAATCTTGTAAAACGTAAATTATTTCCCATATCTCGGTAGTCAGCTTTCAGCAAATGCGAATATTGATGCTAAAATACAAAACCGCCTCAAATGTGCCAGTACGGCTTCGGGTAGGGGTCTTTGATAAACATAACATCAGCATTAAGACCAAGTGCTATGTAAAGCAAACTACTGTTATACCATCTCACACATATGGGTGCGAAGCATTGATTACTTGCAGAAGGCACATACGATGTCTGGAAAAGTACCATCAGTGCTGCCTGAGAGGGATCCTAAGGGTGAAATAGCATTATCGGCTTACTAACGTCAGTGTTCCGGAGGAATCAGTCTCTACTCGTATTGAAGCCATGATCATCAAGCATGAACTCCGTTGGACGGCCCTCATTGTTCGAGCCTGTATCCTATCAAAACAAATTATACGTTCCCAGCTAAAGGATGGCCAAGGAAAACTAGGAAGGCCACAGAAACGATAAAAACATGTGCTAAAGGACATCACGAAAAGAGATCTAATTGAAGCTGGTAACTGGGAAACTTGTGCACATAATAGTCCAGTTTGGCGTCGCAGTATTTGGGAAGGAACTCAGTGCTTCGAGTAACTGAGGCGGAAAACAGAAACTGACAAGCGCAATGCTAGGGAACAACGCGAACTCCTGAAAACAAGAAATGCTACGCAGCCAGTCCCCACAGGAACAAACGTGTGTCAACAATGTGGAAAAATCTGCAACTCCAAGATTGGCCTTTACAGTTACGTAGGATCCCATAGAAAACGAATTTCGAAGATGACAAACATATTCGTCGGCAAGAAATAGCCCATCATCAGTATTATCTCTAGTATTGCTGCTATAATTAACGGCTAAAACGGTCAAAAGGTGACAATTGCAGGTTTCCTATCTAAGGGTTTCCAGGAGCAAAACGTTTGGTTTTTCTGTGTTCCGTATAATTACCGACAGAATTTAAAATGCTGCCATAATCCACTGATTACGAGCTATAATTTTACGTTAAAAGTTTAATACATTAAATCGAGTACTAATGTTAGAAACTGTGTACATACGAGGTACGTCGTGAGGCAATCTTACTCACTGCATACATATTACGCATAATATGTTGACCCAATATTTGAGAATGAGATCCCTTAACGACCTCCAAGAAACTTCGAATATTTTTTCAAACCTTTTATAAACTTTTCGCGTTACAGTCCTGCAAAATAAACAGAAGAAAACAATTTATCTCTTGCTAAATGTTCGTTTTTCATATGTTACAGCTTCAACATCAAATATGGCATTAAATAAATTATTTACCCACTAATAAATATATTTGCTACCCATTGCTATAAAGTACCAATATAATTAAAGTTTTTCATCTTCAGCCACAAAGGTTTCATATGACTGACTTCAAATATTTAATACATTACCTTATTTCTAAGGTAATCAGACGTCTGAAGCTGTGTGATACATGGAAGTTCGAGTCATAAGAGGGGTGGAGCTACTGATTGTTTCTGTTAGTTACTTGTCAGTGTTGTTAGTCCAAAAGACATTAGATAAAATCGTATCTTGTTTCACATCTTTTTTTTAAATTCTATTATTACAGGTTTCATAGTATAATTATCATTCTGTAAGTAAGGCAAGTCTGCGTTCTGGCTCTAGGCGGGCCAGTCGGGACCGATCGACCGCCGTGTCATTCTTTACCAATGGCGCCATGGAGTGGCACGTGGTCATCACACTACTCTCTCTGTTTCTTGCCTCTACAACCGCTAATAATCTGTCTAGTTGCTTCTATGTTGTCGGCCGCGGTGGTCTAGCGGTTCTGGCGCTGCAGTCCGGAACCGCGGGACTGCTACGGTCGCAGGTTCGAATCCTGCCTCGGGCATGGGTGTGTGTGATGTCCTTAGGTTAGTTAGGTTTAAGTAGTTCTAAGTTCTAGGGGACTTATGACCTAAGATGTTGAGTCCCATAGTGCTCAGAGCCATTTGAGCCATTTTTTTTGCTTCTATGTTGGCCTTCAGAGGCTGAGTGCATCCCGAACCACTGCCCTCATTTAGGGAATCGAACCCGGGTGCTCTGCGTGGCAGTCAACCGCGCTGGCCACTCAGCCACGGAGGCGGACTTTCTGTAAGTAATCGCGGTGTAAAAGATATCGCATGTGAAAAACCCCCGTCGATGCAGAGAGGGCTTAAAGGCTTTAATCCAGATCACGTAAAATAAATAAAAAATGAATCTGTTGCAATTGTTCATTTGGTTTCTTTCTTGCGCAACGAAACTCCAGGAGGCTTTTCTTATCCCAGCTTTTCCTTGTGAAACGAATTACGAGAATACTCAGCTTTTTGCCATGCTTCCTGCATTCAAAACTACTTTTCGCCGACCAGCCGAAATAATAGACTGTGGGTTGCTATCCCCACCCACACTATAGCTCTGAAGTCAATCAACGGTCGCAGCATTGCTGTTCAACCCTACAAGCAGGACAGAATTGGGGTACTATTGCGGTTCGTGAGAGCGAAACTTCCTGCTGAGGAATGGTCGAGAGACGTTAATCCGAAAACTATATATGATCCACTCACCTCAATAAGAAACACATGCACTGTCGGTCAAAATATTTAATAAGCCATACGCTACTAATTAATCTGAAGCGGAGACTGACGGGACAGTAGCACCACAAGATTATGGAAACAAGTAAGATACTATGCTGTGAATGTTACACACATCCCCAGAAAGCAATTCACAAGTTTAGTGCATCGACTTCCCGGTGAACAGCGGGCCATAGATAAGGCCTTACTAATTAGGTACTCTTGGCCGTTAGCATATTTTTGTAGATTTTCTACTCAGTCACCTGTTTTCCATGCCTGCATGTGGTTAAAGAGTGTGGTACTGACAGAAGTAGAATCTAGATACCTTGATCAAGTCGAACTGTTCCGAAGTTGGAACTGACTTGACAGACTCTTTATCAGCCGTTCGATGTTGCGGAAATTCTAAGCAGGATCTTGTGAGATGAGAAACGCGGTGTGTATATAAAGTGTTTCAGAGTCATTGTGTAAGATATTTAGGAGTGATAGATCCCGGTCATGCAGAACAGCTGTTGTTGGAGACAAAATGTTCGCTGACGCTAACCGGCGACGCTAGATGTCTTTTTAGTACTGGTTATGACTCTTAGATGCGGACGGTTGGCTTTCTGTGGCGTACATATGCGATTTGTGTCGCTTATAATTCAGTCAACTGCTCTACGTAACAGGGCGTAGGCGGAGCGCTGCACCTGCTGCGGAAGATGGTATCGCAAGAGCGGTAGTTGTGTGCATGCCATCACAGCTGAGTCGTTGCCGCTGTCAGCCAGAGTCTCAACACTAGTGTCTTGATGCTCCCTGGGCATCGTACACCGCACCAGTCCTCGGCAGAACTGGCGTTTATGCGTTTGTTGTACGGTGAGGCTAGAGACAGTGGACGCTTAGCGGCACCTTCCCAACAGGCGACAGCCACACATAACCAAAAACAGTCTTCGATAAGCCTGTGGGCTGACATCACCGACGGACAAGTATTGGACTCGCAATTCTTCCAGCTCATCTAGACAGCCAGGTGTATCACAGATTTCTGACAAATGATGTACCCGAGCTGCTAGAAGATATTCCGTTCAACGTACGAGCGAAAACGTGGTTTCAACTTGATGGCGCGCCTCATGTGTTAACCGACGTGTGTGCCATCACCTCACTTTGTTTCGTTTGAAGTGGATTGGGAGAGGCGGACCTCCGCCATGAGCACAACTGCTGCCTGACCTCACGCCGCTCTATTTGTTCCTGTGGAGTCACATCATAAGTAGCATGTATATTGTGCCTTTATAGCACAGCCACGTTCTCGTCAAACTAGTACAGGCAACACTTGATGACGTTTGATCCACTCCTGGCATCCTCTACAGATTCCGCAAGGCCATCAGTCACTGCATCAAATAGGTGTGAGGTCTCCGCTTTGACGACGTGCTTTTGGTTTGTGTGTCGACTTCTTAATGTGACAAAAACCAGAAGTACTACATTTATAGAATAAGAGTGGAATGAACGATTTGTATATCCTTTCCCTTAGTCGAATTCAGTTTCATATGTGTTTCTTTCTCTAAGTACTCTGCAGCAAAAAGCAGTGGATACAGTAGCTGCAATAGCCTCTAAACTACCTTTTTTGTCTTTGTCATGAATTTATTTTGTCTTGGAGCGTCACTTGTTTTGAAGGAGCTCTTTTTTCGTGTCTTTTCTTCGTAGCCATAGTGGAAAGATGTGTCGTAGCTCGGAGGAAAGGTGTTTAAAATATAGGAGGCAGCACGGTCTGCTGTAGAAGTTACACTGAGGTGACAAAAGTCTTGGGATATCTCCTCTACATCTACATCCACATCCATACTCTGCAAGCCACCTGACGGTGTGTGGCGGAGGGTACCTTGAGTACCTCTATCGGTTCTCCCTTCTATTCCAGTCTCGAATTGTTCGTGCAAAGAAAGATTGTCGGTGTGCCTCTGTATGGGCTCTAATCTCTCTGATTTTATCCTCATGGCCTCTTCGCGAGATATACGTAGGAGCGAGCAATATACTGCTTGACTCCTCGGTGAAGGTATGTTCTCGAAACTTCAACAAAAGCCCATACCGAGCTACTGAGCGTCTCGCTTGCAGAGTCTTCCACTGGAGTTTATCATCTCAGTAAAGCTTTCGCGAATACTAAATGATCCTTAACGAAGCGCGCTGTTCTCCGTTGGATCTTCTCTATCTCAACCCTATCTGGTAGAGATCCCACATTGGTGAGCAGTATTCAAGCAGTGGGCGAACAAGTGTACTGTAACCTACTTCCTTTGTTTTCAGACCGCATTTCCTTAGGATTCTTCCAATGAATCTCAGACTGGCATCTGCTTTACCGACGATTAATTTAACATGGTCATTCCATTTTAAATCACTCGTAATACCTACTCCCAGATAATTTACGGAATTAACTGTTTCCAGTTCCTGACCTGCTATATTGTAGCTAAATGATAAAGGATCTTCGTTTCTATGTATTCGCAGCACATTACACTTGTCTACATTGAGATTCAAAAAATTGCCATTCCCTGCACCATGCGTCAATTCGTCGCAGATCCTCCTGCATTTCAGTACAATTTTCCATTGTTACAATCTCTCGATATACTACAGCATCGTCCGCAAAAAGCCTCAGTGAACTTCCGATGTCATCCACAAGGTCATTTATTGTGAATAGCAACGGTCCTACGACACTACCCTGTGGCACACCCGAAATGACTCTTACTTCGGAAGACTTCTCTCCATTGAGAATGACGTGCTGCGTTCTGTTATCTAGGAATTCTTCAATCCAATCACACAACTGGCCTGATAGTCCATATGCTCTTACTTTCTTCATTAAACGACTGTGGGGAACTGTGTCAAACGCACTGCGGAAGTCAAGAAACACGGCGTCTACCTGGGAACCCGTGTCTATGGCCCTCTGAGTCTCGTGGACGAATAGCGCGAGCTGGGTTTCACACGGTCGTCTTTTTCGAAACCCATGCTGACTCCTACAGATTTCTAGTCTCCAGAAAAGTCATTATACTCGAACATAATACGTGTTCCAAAATTCTACAACTGATCGACGTTAGAGAGAGAGGTCTATAGTTCTGCACACCTGTTCGACGTCCCTTCTTGAAAACGGGGATGACCTGTGTCCTTTTCCAATACTTTGGAACGCTAGGCTCTTCTAGAGACCTACGGTACACCGCTGCAAGAAGGGGGGCAAGTTCCTTCGCGTACTCTGTGTAAAATCGTACTGGTATCCCATCAGGTCCAGCGGCCTTTCCTCTTTTGAGCGATTTTAATTTTTTTCTATCCCTCTGTCATCTATTTCGATATCTACCATTTTGTCATCTATGCGACAATCTAGAGAAGGAACTACAGTGCAGTCTTCCTCTGTAAAACAGCTTTGGAAAAGGACATTTAGTACAGGGCTATTACAAATGATTGAAGCGATTTGATAAATTCACTGTAGCTCCATTCATTGACATATGGTCACGACACACTACAGATACGTAGAAAAACTCATAAAGTTTTGTTCGGCTGAAGCCGCACTTCAGGTTTCTGCCGTCAGAGCGCTCGAGAGCGCAGTGAGACAAAATGGCGACAGGAGCCGAGAAAGCGTATGTCGTGCTTGAAATGCACTCACATCAGTCAGTCATAACAGTGCAACGACACTTCAGGACGAAGTTCAACAAACATCCACCAACTGCTAACTCCATTCGGCGATGGTATGCTCAGTTTAAAGCTTCTGGATGCCTCTGTAAGGGGAAATCAACGGGTCGGCCTGCAGTGAGCAAAGAATGGTTGAACGCATGCGGGCAAGTGTCACGCGTAGCCCGCGGAAAATTGGCTCATGCCACAACTGGAGACTGACACCGCCGACTTCATCTTTCAACAGGATGGTGCTCCACGGCACTTCCATCATGATGTTCGGCATTTCTTAAACAGGAGATTGGAAAACCGATGGCTCGGTCGTGGTGGAGATCATGATCAGCAATTCATGTCATGGCCTCCAAGCTCTCCCGACTTAACCACATGCGATTTCTTTCTGTGGGGTTATGTGAAAGATTCAGTGTTTAAACCTCCTCTACCAAGAAACGTGCCAGAACTGCGAGCTCGCATCAACGATGCTTTCGAACTCATTGATGGGGACATGCTGCGCCGAGTGTGGGAGGAACTTGATTATCGGCTTGATGTCTGCCGAATCACTAAAGGGGCACATATCAAACATTTGTGAATGCCTAAAAAAAACTTTTTGAGTTTTTGTATGTGTGTTCAAAGCATTGTGAAAATATCTCAAATAATAAAGTTATTGTAGAGCTGTGAAATCGCTTCCATCATTTGTAATAACCCTGTACGTGTTCCAAAATTCTACAACTGATCGACGTTAGAGATATAGGTCTATAGTTCTGCACACCTGTTCGACGTCCCTTCTTGAAAACGGGGATGACCTGTGTCCTTTTCCAATACTTTGGAACGCTAGGCTCTTCTAGAGTCCTACGGTACACCGCTGCAAGAAGGGGGGCAAGTTCCTTCGCGTACTCTGTGTAAAATCGAACTGGTATCCCATCAGGTCCAGCGGCCTTTCCTCTTTTGAGCGTTTTTAATTGTTTTTCTATCCCTCTGTCATCTATTTCGATATCTACCATTTTGTCATCTATGCGACAATCTAGAGAAGGAAGTACAGTGCAGTCTTCCTCTGGAAACAGCTTTGGAAAAAGACATTTAGTATTTCAGCCTTCAGTCCGTCATCCTCTGTTTCAGTACCATTTTGGTCACAGAGTGTCTGGACATACCCTTCTGCCAGGCGTAGTACAGTAACTCGACGTGGCATGGGCTCTACAAGTCGTCGAAAGACCCCTACAGAAATACTGAGCCATGCTGCCTCAACACCCGTCCATAACTGCCGGTTCAGGATTTTGTGCACCAACTGATCTCTCGACTACGTCCCGTGTCGCACGATCTGAGTGGCCAAATCATTCACTTAAATTGTCCAGGATGTTCTTTAAACCAATCGCGAACTGTTGTGGTCTAATAACATCGATAAAAATTCCATCTTTGTTTTGGAACATAAAGTCGATGAATAGCTGCAAAGCGTCTCCAGGCAGCCGCACATAAAAAACTTCTGTCACTGGTTCACGTTCTAAAAAAGGCATATGACCGGGTTCCTAGGAGGAAGTTATTGTCTGTTCTACAAGATTATGGAATAGGAGGCAAACTTTTGCAAGCAATTAAAGGTCTTGACATGGATAGTCAGGCAGCAGTTAGAGTTGACGGTAAATTGAGTTCATGGTTCAGAGTAGTTTCAGGGGTAAGACAAGGCTCCAACCTGTCTCCACTGTTGCTCATATTATGTATGGATCATATGTTGAAAACAATAGACTGGCTGGGTGAGATTAAGATATGTGAACACAAAATAAGCAGTCTTGCATATGCGGATGACTTAGTTGTGATGGCAGATTCGATTGAAAGTTTGCAAAGTAATATTTCAGAGCTAGATCAGAAATGTAAGGACTATGGTATGAAGATTAGCATCTCCAAAACGAAAGTAATGTCAGTGGGAAAGAAATATAAACGGATTGAGTGCCAAACAGGAGGAACAAAGTTAGAACAGGTGGACGGTTTCAAGTACTTAGGATGCATATCCTCACAAGATGGCAACATAGTGAAAGAACTGGAAGCGAGGTGTAGCAAAGCTAATGCAGTGAGCGCTCAGCTACGATCTACTCTGTTCTGCAAGAAGGAAGTCAGTACCAAGACTAAATTATCTGTGCACTGTTCAGTCTTTCGACCAACTTTGTTGTATGGGAGCGAAAGCTGGGTGGATTCGGGTTACCTTATCAACAAGGTTACGGATATGAAAGTAGCTAGGATGATTGCAGGTACTAGTAGATGGGAACAATGGCAGGAGGGTGTCCACAATGATGAAATCAAAGAAAAACGGGGAATGAACTCTATAGATGTAGCAGTCAGGGCGAACAGGCTTAGATGGTGGGGTCATGTTACACGCATGGGAGAAGCAAGGTTACCCAAGAGACTCATGGATTCAGCAGTAGAGGGTAGGAGGAGTCGGGGCAGACCGAGGAGAAGGTACCTGGATTCGGTTAAGAATGATTTTGAAGTAATAGGTTTAACATCAGAAGAGGCACCAATGTTAGCACTGAATAGGGGATCATGGAGGAACTGTATAAGGGGGGCTATGCTCCAGACTGAACGCTGAAAGGCATAATCAGTCTTAAATGATGATGATGATGATGATGATGACTGGTTCACGTGGACTAGAGGACCCAGTCCGTTCCATGTAAACACAGCAAACAGTATTATGAAGCCACCACCAGCTTTCACAGTGCCTTGTTCACAACTTAGGTCCATGGTTTCGTGGGATCTATGCTGCACTCGAACCTTACCATCAGCTCTTATCAACTGCAATCGGGAATAATTTGACCAGGTCACGGTTGTCCAGTCGTTTAGGGTTCAAACGATATGGTCGCGAACCCAGGAGAGGCGCTGCAAACGACGTTGGGCTGTTAGCAAAGGCTCTCGCCTCAGTCGTCCGCTGCCACAGCCCATTAACGCCAAATTTCGCAGCACTGCCCTAACAGATACGCTCGTCGTACGTTGACATCGATTTCTGCGGTTATTTTACGCAGCGTTGCTCATCTGTTAGCGCTAACAGCTCTACGCAAACATCGGGGCTCTCGGTCGTTAAGTGAAGGCCGTTGGCCCCTGCGTTGTCCTTGGTGAGAGGTAATGCCTGAAATTTGGTATTCTCGGCACACTCTTGGCACTGTGGATCTCGGAATATTCACTTCCTTAACGATTTCCGAAATAGAATCTTCCATGCGTCTGCCTCCAAGTACCACTCCGCATTCAGTCTCTTAATTCCTGTCGTGCGACCATAAGCACGCTGATAACCTTTTCGTATGAATCACTGAAGTACAGGGCTATTACAAATGATTGAAGCGATTTCATAAATTCACTGTAGCCCCATTCATTGACATATGGTCACGACACACTACAGATACGTAGAAAAACTCATAAAGTTTTGTTCGGCTGAAGCCGCACTTCAGGTTTCTGCCGCCAGAGCGCTCGAGAGCGCAGTGAGACAAAATGGCGACAGGAACCGAGAAAGCGTATGTCGTGCTTGAAATGCACTCACATCAGTCAGTCATAACAGCGCAACGACACTTCAGGACGAAGTTCAACAAAGATCCACCAACTGCTAACTCCATTCGGCGATGGTATGCGCAGTTTAAAGCTTCTGGATGCCTCTGTAAGGGAAAATCGACGGGTCGGCCTGCAGTGAGCGAAGAAACGGTTGAACGCGTGCAGGCAAGTTTCACGTGTAGCCCGCGGAAGTCGACGAATAAAGCAAGCAAGGAGCTAGACATACCACAGCCGACGGTTTGGAAAATCTTACGGAAAAGGCTAAAGCAGAATGCCAGTTCGGCATTTCTTAAACAGGAGATTGGAAAACCGATGGATCGGTCGTGGTGGAGATCACGATCAGCAATTCATGTCATGGCCTCCACGCTCTCCCGACTTAACCCCATGCGATTTCTTTCTGTGGGGTTATGTGAAAGATTCAGTGTTTAAACCTCCTTTACCAAGAAACGTGCCAGAACTGCGAGCTCGCATCAACGATGCTTTCGAACTCATTGATGGGGACATGCTGCGCCGAGTGTGGGAGGAACTTGATTATCGGCTTGATGTCTGCCGAATCACTAAAGGGGCACATATCGAACATTTGTGAATGCCTAAAAAAACTTTTTGAGTTTTTGTATGTGTGTGCAAAGCATTGTGAAAATATCTCAAACAATAAAGTTATTGTAGAGCTGTGAAATCGCTTCAATCATTTGTAATAACCCGGTACAAAAGACGTCTCCACCAGTGCAACGCTCTTTCATAGCTTGTGTACGCGATACTATCGCCATCTGTGTAAGAGCACATTACTGTCCCCTGACTTTTGGTGTAATCTGTGTGTTTTATCGAGAGAAAATTATCCCCGTATTTCCGTGAGATTTGCTTGAAGTCAGAGAAGTTATTTCCCTTTTAGCAGAGGCCAAGGATAAATTTTAGCACACAGGTGGTTAGAACAATGAAGCAACAATGAAGGAGGAAAACTAACGGGAGAACTCCTAAGAATAAGCGTGCTGTCTATATTACATTTGCTTGCCCTGGGACGACAAGCTCTCTTCCCTCCCTTTTCTTCCCCCCTCCTCCCTCCACACGGTGGTAGGTCCCCTTCGGTGCAGTGATTTTTAACGTTTTCGTTGTGGTGTGCCTGTTTCTCGTGTTTCTCCAGTGCCGTGTGCAGTGCTACGTTCCACCAGCACCAACAGTGTTTCCAGCATCGTTCATTTGTGTTCCCACTGTGGTGTTTCTTTGTTTTCATGTAGACTCACAGTGTTCATCCTCCGCCTGTGTGTGTGGTTCTCGTCTATGTTGTTTTTAAATCTACCATTTATACTCATCTATTTTTGTTCTTGTTTATTCATCACTTTATTCCATTCTATGTTATGTGTTATTTTCTCCTTTGACTATGTTTTTTTCTGTAACTCTCTTGGCTGAAGAGCGTAGTATTGTGCCGCTGCCAGCCCGCCCCATTTTGGGGAGTGAAATTATAGTAACAAAAAAAAGACGACAAGCTTTGATTGCTCCGTGCGTAGTGCTACGCCGTCCATGGCTGTTTTAATCGTTCTGCGACTTTTTATGCTCCGGCCGTAATGGTGCCTTTTAATCCTTACAGTGTGTTTTTTGTGTAAAATACTTTTTTAGATTTTTACCTCCGTTTTACAGTCAGCGCTTTTTGTATGTTTTCTTCTCTTATGTTCCGCCTTTTTTTCTACATTCCGCCGTGTTTTCTTCTTTATATTGTTTTAAATTTCTTCCTATCTACTTGTAGTGTCTCTTGGCTGAAGAGCAGCGTCTATGCTGCTGCCAGCCCGTCCCTGATGGGGAATTGCAAACGGGCCGGACGATCCATTTGTTGTGGGTACCTTCCCACTCTGATATCCTCTATAATGATGAAGTTGATGCATTAGCCAAACAAGCGGCAACCTTAGGCACCGTCCTGGATCTGCACCTTCCTTATACAGACTACTTACGCGAAGTCAAGGATCACGCAAGACAACAATGGCAGGAAATGTGGAACGTTTTTCAACAGACAAAAGGCGGTTATTACGCAGTGCTACAACCTCGCATTCCTTCACAGCCGTGGTTCATGAGGACACATCTGGACCGGTCCACGATTTCTACCACTTCAATCATGCCTCTTTCCCACAACATCTACATCGGATCAACATTTACAGTTCACCAGCATGTGAGTGTGAACCTGAGTCGGAAGCTGATGTCAACCACATCTTATTTATGTGCCCCAAATTTGACCGTGAACGGTTGGTCTTTCTGAAGATATTGCTGAGTATGGGCTACCATCTTCCTCAATCAGCTTCTTCTCTTTTGTGTACTAAAGACGTTCGTCTATATGAAGTGATAGTTAACTTCATCAAGAGTACTGGTCACAATCTGTAGGTTTTAATGGTGTACGTAAATTATAAATATGTCTTGCTGATGAAGATATTTCAGAATTGGTGAGAATTGTAAGACAAGGCACTTTTAATTATTTTCCAATTCAATTCAATTCAATTTTTAAAACATTATGTACAAACCTGTAACAGTTAAACTTTTTACTCTTGTAAATATGCTTTTCCGTATTTGTTTATTCAATTATGTGTACATTGTCACTATGTGTCGACAAGCTTTCACCAAACTAATGGGGTTTGGTAACGAGGTATATACTACCTACCTCAGTAAATTGATAAAGCGGCTTTTAACAAGAAGACCTTGAGAATAAGTGTATCTAAGAGGAGAAAGATATTCTAGTCGCAAATCAGAAGCTTTCATTTTGCTCTTTGTACTCCTTTTCATGCAATACACATTGCATTTGCACACAGCAGAGTGCTTACGCACTGCCGCTTCTCAGGAGCATCATCAATAATGAAAAAAGCCTATAATTGCTGGTAAGCGCCGTGAACATTTTGCCTCTGGGAAAAGTTGTTATCCCATTACATGATCTATCACCTCTACATATTTGATGTGAAGATTTTGACACACACTATACACAAGGTGATTCAGCTACCCCTACCGATAGGTTTTATGCAACCCGCAATGCCTTCAAAGACCATACAGTAAATTTTCATATTATCTTGCTCGCTACGTACAAACTATTCGTCCTGCAGAAAAAAATGAGCAGGACCTTCTTGTAGGAAATTTAATGTAATTACAGTTTGTAATGGGATACGTTTACGTTGGAGGCCAAGGTTTTCGATATATTGAAGAAACACGCATTTGAAGGTACCTTTTGTATGTTTCTCTTGAATAATTCAGAAACCAGTCTCTAACGAAAACGTATCCCAGTATAAAGTTTAACTACATTAAATTTACTACAAAAAGGCCCTGTTGATTTTTCTGTAGGACTAATAGTTGGTGCATAGCGAGCGAGAGTGTGAAAATTTTGTTTGTGGTATCTGAAGGCATTGCAGGTTGCATGGACCCATGGGTAGGGACAGCTAATCACCCTTTATAGTATTTTTTCTATGTTTAATCCCCCCTATGAACCATGGACCTTGCCGTTGGTGGGGAGGCTTGCGTGCCTCAGCGATACAGGTGGCCGTACCGTAGGTGCAACCACAAAGGAGGGGTATCTGTTGAGAGGCCAGACAAACGTGTGGTTCCTGAAGAGGGCAGCAGCCTTTTCAGTAGTTGCAGGGGCAACAGTCTGGACGATTGACTGATCTAGCCTTGTAACAATAACCAAAACGGCCTTGCTGTTCTGGCACTGTGAACGGCTGAAAGCAAGGGGAAACTACAGCCGTAATTTTTCCCGAGGGCATGCAGCTTTACTGTATGGTTAAATGATGATGGCGTCCTCTTGGGTAAAATATTCCGGAGGTAAAATAGTCCCCCATTCGGATCTCCGGGCGGGGAATACTCAAGAGGACGTTGTTATCAGGAGAAAGAAAACTGGCGTTCTATGGATCGGAGCGTGGAATGTCAGATCCCTTAATCGGGCAGGTAGGTAAGAAAATTTAAAAAGGGAAATGGATAGGTTAAAGTTAGTTATAGTGGGAATTAGTGAAGTTCGATGGCAGGAGGAACAAGACTTTTGGTCGTGTGAATACAGGGTTATAAATACAAAATCAAATAGAGGTGATGCAGGAGTAGGTTTAATAATGAATAAAAAAATAGGCGTGCGGGTAAGCTACTACAAACAGCATAGTGAACGCATTATTGTGGCCAAGATAGACACGAAGCCCACGCCTACTACAGTAGTACAAGTTTATATGCCAACTAGCTCTGCAGATGATGAAGAAATTGATGAAATGTATGATGAGATAAAAGAAATTATTCAGATAGTGAAGGGAGACGAAAATTTAATCGTCATGGGTGACTGGAATTCGAATGTAGGAAAAGGGAGAGAAGGGAACATAGCAGGTGAATATGGATTCGGGCTAATAAATGAAAGAGGAAGCTGTCTGGTAGAATTTTGCACAGAGCATAACTTAATCATAGATACCACTTGGTTCAAGAATCATAAAAGAAGGTTGTATACATGGAAGAATCCCGGAGATACTAAAAGGTATCAGATGGATTATATAATGGTAAGACAGAGATTTAGGAACCAGGTTTTAAATTGTAAGACACTTCCAGGGGCAGATGTGAACTCTGACCACAATCTATTGGTTATGAACTGTAGATTAAAACTGAAGAAACTGCAAAAAGGTGGGAATTTAAGGAGATGGGATCTGGATAAACTGACTAAACCAGAGGCTGTACAGAGTTTCAGGGAGAGCATAAGGGAACAATTGGCAGCAATGGGGGAAAGAAGTACAGTAGAAGAAGAATGGGTAGCTCTGAGAGATGAAGTAGTGAAGTCAGCAGTGGATCAAGGAGGTAAAAAGATGAGGGCTAGTAGAAATCCTTGGGTAACAGAAGAAGTATTGAATTTAATTGATGAAAGGAGAAAATATAAAAATGCAGTAAATGAAGCAGGCAAAAAGGAATACAAACGTCTCAAAAATGAGATCGACAGGAAGTGCAAAATGGCTAAGCAGGGATGGCTAGAGGACAAATGTGAGGATGTAGAGGCGTATCTCACTAGGGGTAAGATAGATACTGCCTACAGGAAAATTAAAGAGACCTTTGGAGAAAAGAGAACCACTTGTATGAATATCAAGAGCTCAGATGGAAACCCAGTTCTAAGCAAAGAAGGGAAAGCAGAAAGGTGGAAGGAGTATATAGAGGGACTATACAAGGGCGATATACTTGAGGACAATATTATAGAAATGGAAGAGAATGTAGATGAACATGAAACGGGAGATACGATACTGCGTGAAGAGTTTGACAGAGCACTGAAAGACCTGAGCCGAAACAAGGCCCCGGGAGTAGACAACATTCCATTAGAACCACTGACGGCCTTGGGAGAGCCAGTCCTGACAGAACTCTACCATCTGGTGAGCAAGACGTATGAGACATGTGAAGTACCCTCAGACTTCAAGAAGAACATAATAATTCCAATCACAAAGAAAGCAGGTGTTGACAGATGTGAAAATTACCGAACTATCAGTTTAATAAGTCACAGCTGCAAAATACTAACACGAATTCTTTACAGACGAATGGAAAAACTGGTAGATGCCGACCTCGGGGAAGATCAGTTCGGATTCCGTAGAAATATTGGAACACGTGAGGCAATACTGACCTTACGACTTATCTTAGAAGAAAGATTAAGGAAAGGTAAACCTACGTTTCTAGCATTTGTAGACTTAGAGAAAGCTTTTGACAATGGTGACTGGAATCTTCTCTTCCAAATTCTAAAGGTGGCAGGGGTAAAATACAGGGAGCGAAAGGCTATTTACAATTTGTACACAAACCAGATAGCAGTTATAAGAGTAGAGGGACATGAAAGGGAAGCAGTGGTTGGGAAGGGAGTGAGACAAGGTTGTAGCCTATCCCCAATGTTATTCAATCTGTATATAGAGCAAGCAATAAAGGAAACAAAAGAAAAGTTCGGAGTAGGTATTAAAATCTATGGAGAAGAAATAAAAACTTTGAGGTTCGCCGATGACATTGTAATTCTGTCAGAGACAGCAAGGTACTTGGAAGAGCAGTTGAACGGAATGGACATTGTCTTGAAAAGAGGATATAAGATGAACATCAACAAAAGCAAAGCGAGGATAATGGAATGTAGTCGAATTAAGTCGGGTGATGCTGAGGGAATTAGATTAGGAAGTGAGACACTTAAAGTAGTAAAGGAGTTTTGCTATTTGGGGAGCAAAATAACTGATGATGGTAGAAGTAGAGAAGATATAAAGTGTAGACTGACAATGGCAAGGAAAGAGTTCCTGAAGAAGAGAAATTTGTTAACATCTAGTATAGATTTAAGTGTCAGGAAGTCGTTTCTGAAAGTATTTGTATGGAGTGTACCCATGTATGGAAGTGAAACATGGACGATAAATAGTTTGGACAGGAAGAGAACAGAAGCTTTCGAAATGTGGTGCTACAGAAGAATGCTGAAGATTAGATGGGTAGATCACATAACTAATGAGGAAGTATTGAATAGGATTGGGGAGAAGAGGAGTTTGTGGCACAACTTGACTAGAAGAAGGGACCGGTTAGTAGGACATGTTCTGAGGCATCAAGGGATCACAAATTTAGCATTGGAGGGCAGCGTGGAGGATAAAAATCGTAGAGGGAGACCAAGAGATGAATACACTAAGCAGATTCAGAAGGATGTAGTTTGCAGTAGGTACTGGGAGATAAAGAAACTTGCACAGGGTAGGGTAGCATGGAGAGCTACATCAAACCAGTCTCAGGACTGAAGACCACAACAACAACAACAACATGTTTAATCCTCACCACCAAGATTCTTAAATAGAGCAATGTTCTTTTTAATGGCATTCGAAAGCTATCGAAAAGATAAGCACAGTGATACATTGTTAATGTGCGCACTGAAACTTTTTACAAAGGCATAAGAGAAATGTGATAATATTGAAAGACAAAGGAAGCGGAGTGCTTTTCGTTTGCGTTTATCCCGTACCTACACGGGGTCAGCCCGGTATTGGTATTGTTAACTGGAGGGGGTGGCCCGATCCCCTTCCTGCCGTCACCCCGTTAACTGCCGGGACGGAATTTGTCTGCCTCAACTGTCCGCCTGTGGAAGTGTGCGAACGTTTTCTGAATATTTGGGGATCGTGTTGCTGAGGCGGGATGCGGGTACCAGCCCAGTATTCACCTAGCCAGATGTAGTAAACCGCATGAAACCACAACCAGACTGGCCGGCACACGGACCATCGTCGTTAATCCCCGGACGAATACGATCTGGGGGCAGCTGCTAACACGCGTGGCTTTCCGGGAGGGTATATTAACCCCATAGACAGTTCGTTATTCTTCCACAGGAGCAGTTTATTTTAACATGTGGACATCTACACATCTGAAATAGGTTTCCTAACACCCTATGGAAGTTCGCAAACACACGATCCGATGTCTGTAAAGTGGGCTACGAGACTGTCTGAAAACACCAACGCGAACTACGGCGTTGTAGGTTTCAGGAATAGCTTCGTTTCTGCAACAGATGCTATTTTTGTGGGGAAAATTGGACTGAGACAGCAAATGGAGCATTCCAAGCGTAAATGTGCAATCAATTCCACCCCTTTGTCGATTCGATTTATACACGGTGTTTCAAAGAAAGTAACCGTAAGAATGAAGATGGAAGAACGTTTTTATCTTTCTCGTAAACTTCAAGTTAAGAATTCTTCTGTTTGGCATTATCTATGAAAACCGCAAAGTGTCAAAAATCAGGTCGGTAGTTTTCATGTGTTGAGACTACCTCGTATACTTGCGTTTACCCTGATAACAAGCACTGTTGTCTATCTTTTCTTTGATCATCATCATCATCATCATCATCATCATCATTTAAGACTGATTATGCCTTTCAGCGTTCAGTCTGGAGCATAGCCCCCCTTATACAGTTCCTCCATGATCCCCTATTCAGTGCTAACATTGGTGCCTCTTCTGATGTTAAACCTATTACTTCAAAATCATTCTTAACCGAATCCAGGTGCCTTCTCCTCGGTCTGCCCCGACTCCTCCTACCCTCTACTGCTGAATCCATGAGTCTCTTGGGTAACCTTGCTTCTCCCATGCGTGTAACATGACCCCACCATCTAAGCCTGTTCGCCCTGACTGCTACATCTATAGAGTTCATTCCCAGTTTTTCTTTGATTTCCTCATTGTGGACACCCTCCTGCCATTGTTCCCATCTACTAGTACCTGCAATCATCCTAGCTACTTTCATATCCGTAACCTCAACCTTGTTGATAAGGTAACCTGAATCCACCCAGCTTTCGCTCCCATACAACAGAGTTGGTCGAAAGATTGAACGGTGCACAGATAACTTTTCTTTGATGAAAAGGAATTTTTTTACAGTCTCCATCTGGAACATCTAAGCCGTATTTCCGAGAGTAGAACAGATAATAAAAGAAGAAATGCCACATATAGAACCGTACTGATATTCACGTAGTAATAACGAAAATCCACGAACACCACCGTCGGCACAGTTATATCTTACCTTGAGCGAAAACTTTAAATTTCAAACACGTTTGCAGCAGCCAGGGCATATTGCACAGACTTTTGAGACATCTGCTTAAGTTACTTGGGGGTTCACGCCTTGGGGGAAGTGGATGAAGCGCCTCTCGCACTGGGGCTATTCTGGGGCGACGGGTGTCTCCAGCTGTGTCCGTTCTCATATGGACACGCCTTTACCTCTCCCATTACGCCGAAATAATCCTATCACTATTATTAGCTGTATATTTCGCCTTTTTTTTAGTCCTATGTTATATAAAGCTACTTATAACTTGTGTTAACTAAATGTACTAGAGCTACAAATTTTTGAAACTTTTAAACATTCTCTCTCGTTTTACTGCTCTTCGCTTCATGCATGAGGATGAATGGGCTGATAACCTCGTAGCTGAGTCCCGTTAAATCATCATCATTGCAATGACTCTGGTGCCTCAGGCACTGGCCAGCCGAGCATTGTCACACGTTTTCCGAACGCCTCCCTCGTTAGTGAGTGTTCGCTCGGCGCCTCTTCCAAAGTCTGTCAAGGGCGAGCCCCAATATTGCGCCGCTGCGGGTGCATCGGCAACAGGCGGCCAACTTGTCATCGGCACGCGCCTTCTGTTTGATGTTGCTGCCGCTGTATGTTTTCCTAGCAAAGTCCGCGTTCCGAAATACAGTTCTGCGAACTCTACTGCGAGTGGCTGTCTCCTTCTGCTTCGTTATGCGGCACGATGCGCAGCGTTGGCGTCCCATGTGGCTGCCTTACGATTCGGTTCCGTACAGCGATATCCGTAACGCAGTGTTCATATAGTACACTATTTCACGTAAGACGTAACACCTTTCTTACTTGGTGAACGGTACAAGATTTAGAAACGAGGTTTTCTGCAAATGACAGTACGCAAACGGATACAAAATTTTTATGTATGTAAAATCCTCGTAACAAACGAAATCTTGGAGCAAGTATGCTTTATTTCACAAAATGGAACGATATATTTTCTTAAGGGGAGGTTTACTATCTTTGGCCCGAAAAAAGAATGTTCTTTGAGAACTTTTTTCTCGGGGTGTGTTAAAGGTATCAATGTCAAATTTGGTCAAAATGTTTATTGATATTTCCTCTACAAACTGGAATTTTTTAGACCTGAAATGTCGAAAAGCCAAGGTTGAAGTGCCGTCGGAACGAAACAAAATGTCGATGTAGATCTCCAAGCGCGGTATGTCACAGGTCAGCCGGCTCGTCTGGAATCAAAATTAAGTTGACGTTAACGAAGTGTATAAGATTCCTTAGAAGTTGTACCTCGCTTAAGTTATTTGGACCAAAGAAGAATATAATAATTCCAATCCCAAAGAAAGCAGGTGTTGACAGATGTGAAAATTACCGAACTATCAGTTTAATAAGTCACAGCTGCAAAATACTATCGCGAATTCTTTACAGACGAATGGAAAAACTGTTAGAAGCCGACATCGGGGAAGATCAGTTTGGATTCCGTAGAAATACTGGAACACGTGAGGCAATACTGACCTTACGACTTATCTTAGAAGAAAGATTACGGAAAGATAAACTTACGTTTCTAGCATTTGTAGACTTAGAGGAAGCTTTTGACAATGTTGACTGGAATACTCTCTTTCAAATTCTAAATGTAGCAAGGGTAAAATACAGGGAGCGAAAGGCTATTTACAATTTGTACAGAAACCAGATGGCAGTTATAAGAGTCGAGGGACATGAAAAGGAAGCAGTGGTTGGGAATGGAGTGAGACAGGGTTGTAGCCTCTCCCCCATGTTATTCAATCTTTATATTGAGCAAGCAGTAAAGGAAACAAAAGAAAAATTTGGAGTAGGTATTAAAATCCATGGAGAAGAAATAAAAACTTTGAGGTTCGCCGATGACATTGTAATTCTGTCAGAGACAGCAAAGGACTTGCAAGAGCAGTTGAATGGAATGGATAGTGCCATGAAAGGAGGGTATAAGGTGAACATCAACAAAAGCAAAACGAGGATAATGGAATGTAGTCGAATTAAGTCGGGTGATGCTGAGGGTATTAGATTAGGAAATGAGACACTTAAAGTAGTAAAGGAGTTTTGCTATTTGGGGAGCAAAATAACTGATGATGGTCGAAGTAGAGAGGATATAAAATGTAGACTGGCAATGACAAGGAAAGCGTTTCTGAAGAAGAGAAATTTGTTAACATCGAGTATAGATTTAAGTGTCAGGAAATCGTTTCTGAAAGTATTTGTATGGAGTGTAGCCACGTATGGAAGTGAAACATTGACGATAAATGGTTTGGACAAGAAGAGAATAGAAGCTTTCGAAATGTGGTGCTACAGAAGAAGAATGCTGAAGATTAGGTGGGTAGATCACATAACTAATGAGGAAGTATTGAATAGGACTGGGGAGAAGAGAAGTTTGTGGCACAACTTGACTAGAAGAAGGGATCGGTTGGTAGGACATGTGTTGAGGCATCAAGGGATCACCAATTTAGTATTGGAGGGCAGCGTGGAGAGTAGAAATCGTAGAGGGAGACCAAGAGATGAATACACTAAGCAGATTCAGAAGGATGTAGGTTGCAGTAGGTACTGGGAGATGAAGAAGCTTGCACAGGATAGAGTAGCATGGAGCGCTGCATCAAACCAGTCTCAGGACTGAAGACCACAACAACAACAATAATAGGAAACAAAATGGCGGCCATTTCAAAAAATAGGGTTTCTTTCATTGCGTGTAAATTCAAGCGGCCCGCCAGATACAATTACTGTCAGTTGTTGTCATAGCGCAGATGATAGCACAGCAGACTGCTCAGAGTTTGATTTGGATTCGATCCTCACTACGGTTCCGTGTACACTGTCTTGTTCGGGTTTAGGAACCCAACCCAATTGGCGGCGCCGTCTCTGGCAGGCCGCTTGAATTTGCATGTGCAACGGCCTGAATGTCTAACTTTTAGTGCTATTGAACTCGGAAACAGCGCGACGTATCGATTTTTTCTTAACAATTATTTCCGTGCAGAGCCTACCCTGCAACACCCGTGAAAGCCCTTCAGACTGTTTCTGTCCACTCTCTGTGTAGTGATTTGACCGGCTGCGCTAGGTTTTGTCCGAAGGTGGTGTTAGTGTCGCTTTGCAAGTAGCTTACGGTCAGAGTGCCGGGTCGTCACTCCTTGTATGACATTTCGGGTCCGCCCTCTGGCCAATACGTGTCCCCGTCGTGGTTTGTGCCAACGGCCTTTCTGTGGTAATATCTTTTGTCTTTATGTGTACGACACTGGTGCACATTATTTGTAGCCTTTGAGAAAGCTACTGTAGCACGAGCTAACAAAAGGTGTGTCAGAAAACTCATAAAATTTTAAACGCAATTATCCAATTTATTTTAATGCTTTTCCTTTTATAGGAGTGAGAAAATATTATAATTTTGAGGAGTAAGCGATTTTAGAGCAATTAGGATTCTAGCAAAATGTTATCTTTTACGAAGTCTGTATTTCAAACGCACCAAAGAGTAACTAGTCGAACAACTATTCAATGCTTTGGCACGAATTAAACTCGTAATGATGTACTTTTTTTTTCAAAGTATGCACTCAAATCTAAGTGCCAAGAACAATGCCCTTTTATTCGGGAACAATAAAATTCACTATCAATCTCAAATTCGAAAACAGTCAGGTCCAAATTAAGTTCCCGAAGAGAAAGTTTCAGTCTGTATGCCTAAAACTGTTCATAGAAGTATCAGGCAGAGCAGAAAAGCAGATTCAGCATAAAAAAGCGTTAAGATGGAATTGAACAAGAGAGAACAAATGTTTAAAATTTTAACGATGAGCTCATAAACTTTTGTCTCGAATTAAAATTGCAATTATGCGTGTGCGTAACTATTCAGCGTAATAGGTTCTGAATGAGAGGTTTAAATTCTGTCAAACAATATTTATTAAAACCCGGTTGGATGTGTGTAATTAATGATCCGGAACAGATAAGCGGATACGAAATTGCGTGACCTTCTAATTGACAGGACAAGCATAGAACATTGCTTTCCAACGGAAATTTCGGAATAATTTCGGTGGTACGTGGATATGAAATTAAAGTCGCAAGATGATGGAACACACTGCTCTTCCTTTTACTGCATTTAGAATTTGAGAAAATGACTATTTATGTTATGATTTGACATTTTTTTAAAAATTTATCCAAAAGACACTACCATTACTGGGAATGATTTTGTATACAGAAGAAAGGTGCCTATTGTGGGAGAGATCGCTAATGCGAGACAGTTAGATTCTGACTGAAGTAAGTGCTCAGTTGGTGTTGGGAATTATCAGAACTTTGTTACCACAGCGCCGGAGGCGCAAAGCAGTGACAGTACGACCATTATTCTACTGGCTACTGTCGAGAATCCTTGATTTTAAAAGCGCTGAATTTCAAATTTGTGAGTGTAATATGCTCATTGGGTTTTAATAGCTGAAGTTCAGTAGCTGTTGCAACAATATTCATATGATTACATTGTGCACGCAGTACTCTTTCATTCGCTGTAATGAACTGTCCTTCAAATCCAGCAGCTTGTCTGTGAGGCTGGGTTTATAGCAGACGATGAGTTATTTCTAATATGCGACATCACGCGTGGGTATGCTAATAATGTTGAAGTTTCGAGAACATACCTTCACCGAGGAGTCAAGCATCATATTGCTCCCTCCTACGTATATCTCGCGAAGAGACCATGAGGATAAAATCACAGAGATTAGAGCCCACACAGAGGCATACCAACAATCCTTCTTTCCACGAACAATACGAGACTGGAATAGAAGGGAGAACCGATAGAGGTACTGAAGGTACCCTCCGCCACACACCGTCAGGTGGCTTGCGGAGTATGGATGTAGATGTAGATGTAGAGGCGTTCAGACAGTCGTTTCTCCCTCGGGCGATCCGCGAGTGGAACAGTGGGGGGGAATATGACTTTAATCATACAATGAAGGCTTTCACGACCGGATGGTACTGTTGTTGATAATTCTTCCGGGTTATATGGCCGTGGTCCATGGAATTCTTAATTCCTAACGTTTCGTCCAATACTACGTTGGACATCTTCAGAGGTATGGCTGCTCCTGCGGAGTCCTGCCGACTGACGAATCGGGCGTCGGAGACCGGCCTAAATACCGAGGAAAATGGGCGTGGTCTAGCTTGCACGTAGTTATCTTTGACCAGTTTTCTCTCTGCTACTATGTGCAAGCTAGACCACGCCCACTTTCCTCGGTATTTAGGCCGCTCTCCGACGTCCGACTCGTCAGTCGTCGGGACTCAGCAGGACCAGCCATACCTCTGAAGATGTCCAACGTAGTATTGGACGAAACGTTAGGAATTGAAGAATTCCGTGGACCACGGCCACTTAACCCGGAAGAATCATCAAAAAAGAATATGGCTTTGGCGCGAATTGTGCCCTCCGCCACACACCGCTTGGTGGCTAGCGGAGTATATATGTATATGGAGATGTAGACCACAACAACAATAAAAAACAACTAGAATGTCTTTGAGAATTACTAATGACGTCAACGCTGCTGCTGCTGCCGTGTGTGTGTGTGTGTGTGTGTGTGTGTGTGTGTGTGTGTGTGTGTGTGTGTGCGGTGCGCCTGATGTAGCCAACAACAGCCAAGAGCGCCGCGGCAGCGAAGTCGTTGGCGAGCTTGTCGTGTCCCATGCGACCGTTTCTGAGCGCTCACCAGCCACGCTGAAAACCACACCCGTCTCCAAAGAGTACGTAACAGTTCGTGCCCCATTTGAGAATGACTTCGTTCTTTCTGAGCGGATTGACTTATTATCCCAGAGCGGAGACTTGCAGCACGCCCCCACCCCGCCCTCGCCCCTGCCTGGGCTGCGCTGCGTGCACGCACGCGCGTGTGCGTACGCACGCATGGAGACCGCGCCAAGCCTGGCTGCAGATAGCGGGCCCAGGAGGCGCCCATTTGCACACAATCGTCTGTCGCGTTGCGCCGCCCGCAGCATACAAACGCACGCGCCGCTTCCCCTCCGCACCTCCCCCCCACCACCCCCCTTCTCCTTCTCTCTCTCAAACACAGGCCGATATCCTTCCTTCTCTGATCTTCTGTGTGCCCGTGCCGCCTGGCCCGACCGGGACGAGGCTATTCTTCCGAAAAGGATCTATTTCATCACGCCACTCTGGCGGTGGTCCCCTTCCTTCCCTTCTCTCCAGTCTCCTCGGACTAACTGCGCCCTCCGGTGCTCTGGAATTCGGCCGTTCGGGAGAGGGGTCAGCTGCCTTATGCGGAAATTCTACGGAAGGCGGTCGCAGGACCACACAGCTGGTGCACTGAAAGGGCCCTTACATTACACTCACACATGGTACTCAGTGATGAACAGAGAACAAGGATACTTCTGAAAGTCACGAGCAGTCCACTATTATGAATATTAATTTTTTAGGCTAACCAATACTTAGCCTTCGTCTGAAGACTTTTCCGCTTTTTTTTCCTGTATAGCTTCTATTTCTTTATACACGTTTCTCCAACCGCGCCGGCCGCTGTGGCCGAGCGGTTCTAGGCGCTTTGGAACCGCGCTGCTGTTACGGTCGCAGGTTCGACTCTTGCCTCGGGCATAGATGTGTGTGATGTCCTTAGGTTAGTTAGGTTTAAGTAGTTCTAAGTCTAGCGGACTGATAACCTCAGTCTCACAGTGCTTAGAGCCATCTGAACCATCTCTAACCGCTCTGCAAGTCTCAAAACTGGCTTGCGGTAGAAGTCTGTCCAGATTAATATACACAACCCATAAATGAGTTGGAACAGGTTCCACGACGATTAATGTACGGAAACCAGCGATGAGTTTGAATGCTCGCTCGGTATGGTACAGAGCGGGGTATACAATAAAGATGGGAAAAACCGACCGGTCAAGACTGATACAGGTATTTCAGTTCCGAATAACTGGTATTTTTCCGTATTTGTTTGGCAACGGTTTAGCAGAAGTTTTTCTTATTTTTTGTATTATCCGGATAAAAAGAAAAATATCACATGGTAATAACAGCAGAGCCAAAAGTTTTGGTTTTAAATAAATTTCTATTCGTAAAATTTCCATTGCTTTAAAATATTACGATACAGGCCGGCCGCTGTAGCCGTGCGGTTCTAGGTGCTTCAGTCCGGATCCGCGCTGCTACTACGGTCGCAGGTTCGAATCCTGCCTCGGGCATGGATGTGTGTGTGTCCTTAGGTTAGTTAGGTTTAAGTAGTTCTAAGTCTAGCGGACTGATGACCTCAGTCCCATAGTGCTTAGAGCCATCTGAACCATCTCTAACCGCTCTGCAAGTCTCAAAACGGGCTTGCGGTAGAAGTATGTCCAGACTAATATACACAACCCATAGATGAGCTGGAACAGGTTCCACGAAGATTAATGTACTGAAACCAGCGACGAGTTTGAATGCTCGCTCGGTATGGCACAGAGCGGGGTATACAATAAAGATGGGAAAAACCGACCGGTTAAGACTGATACAGGTATTTCAGTTCTGAATAACTGGTATTTTTCCGTATTTGTTTGGCAACGGTTTAGCAGAAGTTTTTCCTAATTTTTGTAATATCCGGATAAAAAGAAAAATATCGCATAGCAATAACAGCAGAGCCAAAAGTTTTGGTTTTAAATAAATTTTTATTCGTAAAATTTCCATTGCTTTAAAATATTACGATACAGGGCGGCCGTTGTAGCCGTGCGGTTCTAGGTGCTTCAGTCCGAATCCGCGCTGCTGCTACGGTCGCAGGTTCGAATCCTGCCTCGAGCATGGATGTGTGTGATATACTTAGGTTTAAATAGTTGTAAGTCTAGGGGACTGATGACCTCAGATGTTAAGTCCCACAGTGCTTACCGAGCGAGGTGGCGCAGTGGTTAGCATTCGGGAGGACGACAGTTCAATCCCATCTCCGGCCATCCTGATTTAGGTTTTCCGTGATTTCCCTAAATCGCTTCAGGCAAATGCCGGGATGGTTCCTTTGAAAGGGCACGGCCGATTTCCTTCCCCACCCTTCCCTCACCCGAGCTTGCGCTCCGTCTCCAATGACCTCGTTGTCGACGGGACGTTAAACACTAATCTCCTCCTCCTCCACGGTGCTTGGAGCCATTTTTTTAATTACGATACAATGCAAAATGGGAGAAGTTGGGTTGGGTTGTTTGGGGTAAGAGACCAAACATTGAGGTCATCGGTCTCATCGGATGAGGGTAGGACGGGAAGGGAAGTCGGCCCTGCCCTTTGAAGGGAACCATCCCGGCATTTGCCTGGAGCAATTTAGGGAAAACACGTAAAACCTAAATTATGATGGCAGGATTGAAGCGTCGTCCTTCCGAATGAGAGTCCAGTGTGCTAACCACTGCGCCACTTCGCTGTGTTTGGTAAAGTGGTCAGTGGTATTTTAATAAGAATGCCGACAGAAACGAGCAACAAATACGTGGCATAAGAATTGTTATAGCGTTGCTGAGACAATAATGTGGTGTGGCCTATTAGATGGTACGTGTGCACGAGCACACGCATTTTGCGAGATTTTTTCATCTGGTCTATATGGTAGTTTCTAGCTGCCGTCGTCGGATATGAGTTGTATTACAGAATGGCGTCATCCCTAGCCTGAAACTATTTTACGAAGTACAGGATCAACGAAGTACAATTTTCCATTACCTTTAAAAGATTAGAAACGGGAGCAGCCACAACAAGCTTGTGACATCATGTGAGGAGAAAACTTAAGCCTTAAAAATTCACTTATAGTTTGTGATGAAAATAGAAAGTAGCTGATCTGCTTTCTGTGTCGACATAACATGCCTTCATCTGTTTGTAGACCTTGAAATCGGACAATATTAACACGAAATAGTGAGTTCTTGAGCCTCAGTTTTCACCCTTTAGTAGTGACGATTCGTAATGCCCAAATAGTGGTATGATCCTCGGATACAACTTGATTTTTCAGGAAGAGTCACAAAAATTTAGAATACTGGTGATTTTTTGCAGCATTCAGTCATCACTTTCCGAGAAAAGCAGCGAATGGCGGACGGACTACGTTTTCTTTTATTTCCCTGTTTAATGTAATTTTTTGAGTTTATGCGTCTTGAAACCAGGGAGTAAAAACTTTTGAATATTTAATCGATTTCTACGTTTGCTGCATGAAACAGTGGGAATAAAAAACCGAAAATCGGTTACGTCGGAAACCGCTTATTTTTGGCGGTTTTAATAGTCAGGTTAAACTGCCACAGTTTCCGGGTAGTTTGACGTCACCCGTTGCCGTATTGCAGAATCGTCTTCGCTTTCTCGTTCAAAATGACGGAAACACCTTTCGTTGCCGGTATTCGTAAAAAAAAGTCCTCTTCGTTTAGATTCCTCTGATGATCACTTGGGATATCGGCTCTTCTCTCAACTTTGGGATCTTCGGTGAATAAACGTGGGACTTAATGGGCTCAAACATTTCGATGATCCAAGGTTTGAGTCATTTCCTGCACTGCACTATGTCGTACTGCAAGTTTTATTATGAGTCAATTCACAGTGACACACTTGTCTTCTCTATCGAACCCAATAGCTACTTCCTTGTCGTGTACCTTGGGGACAGCCGGTCGTGGTGGCCAAGCGGTTAAAGGCGCTACAGTCTGGATCCGCGCGACCTCTACGGTTGCAGGTTCGAATCCTGCCTCGGGCATGGATGTGTGTGATGTCCTTAGGTTAGTTAGGTTTAAGTAGTTCTAAGTTCTAGGGGACTGATGACCTGAGAAATTAAGTCCCATAGTGCTCAGAGCCATTTGAACCATTTGAACCTTGGGGACAGTTGCAGGAGACCGCTGCAAGGTTCATCCCGAGTCTTTGAAGGGCTTCACCCATCTGCTAACACTCCTGTCACCCATGTAAATATCTCCACGTGAACACTGAAGTCTCATATGAATTACAGCAGCACGTTTTTCCTCGTTCACAAGGAATTAAATGAATGCGCGGTACCGAGACGAAACATCGATGTTGACAATTTTAACTATAGCCTGCGGTCACGTGATAGAAATTAGCGACGTCATAATGTGTCAACATATAAAGTCTGCAGATAGGCATAATGTAGTACTTTCTTCTACTTTCGTTGCAGGCCGCTAACGGCCACAATTAAACCATTACGTTAACTTTACGCATTCTCCAATACTCCTCTTTATGTTCATTTCTTCTTTCCCACTATTCGTTTTCTTCCTTCTCTTTTTGGAAATGTTTCCTTTGGAAACCTTCCCATCTCTTAATTCTGTTTCCAGTTTTATTCTCCCTTCCTTGTTAATGATAACCTTTCTATCTCTTCATGTACTTTGTTACGTCAGTTGGGTTTTCCCGAAAAATCTTTCAAAATGCTCTGCAATTTTTCTTATCAGTCTGCTAGCACTCATTCTTTGGATGTGTGCATAGAACATTAGTCTTATTTTCCTAATTTCGTTTCTGATTGTGTCTACATGCTTGTTTACATTTTCAATCTTGGTTCAAATGGCTCTGAGCACTATGGGACTTAACTCCTGAGGTCATCAGTCCCATAGAACTTAGAACTAATTAAACCTAACTAACCTAAGGACATCACACACATCCATGCCTGAGGCCGGATTCGAACCTGCGACCGTAGCGGTCGCGCGGTTCCAGACTGTAGCGCCTAGAACCGCTCGGCCACTACGGCCGGCTTTTCAATCTTGCGATTTACTTCAGCATCTTGGTAGCAAACTATTCTTAAAGTAACTAAGCATGCTGGCATTTTCTTAATAAATTATTGGAATTTCAGTTGTAACTAAGAGTTGTTCACGACTTTCAGGACAGGCTTTGTGGCCGAGCGGTTCTAGGCGCTTCAGTCCGGAACCACGCTGCTGCTACGGTCGCAGGTTCGAATCCCGCCTCGGGCATGGATGTATGTGCTGTCCTTAGGTTAGATAGGTTTAAGTAGTTCTAAGTCTAGGGGACTGATGACCTCAGGTGTTGAGTCCCATAGTGCTCACAGCCATTTGAACCATTTTTGAACGACTTTCAGTATGACTCCAGTTGATGTTTCATGCGCTGGTGGGAAACCGTTAACGAAGGCATCTAAATACGGGGGCAGTACAAAAAAGTATGATTCAGGTTGAACGTCCCATTCATGACGCATCTATTACAAACAGGGTTGAGAAAGGAACTCGACCGTGTCATCTGCATTCACGGAATTCTGCCTCGGCAAAATTACGGAAAATCTGTATTTCTGACATTGTTCAGTTCACAGGAAAAAAAAGTCTCTTAAAAACAGTGATAAATACAGTTACTGTACTGACTGACCGTCACCACAGCCACACAAAAGTGAAGAATTTAAGTTGTTTTCATTATACATATATTTAGTAGTGCCGTATCTACTCGAGGAATTAAAGGTTTCAAGTTCTATATTTTATTTCCTTTCAAAACGCGTAAAATACGTATCACGCATACACTATCTTAGGCCTAATTTTTCGGGTATACAAGTTTTTATTCTTAACGTTCGCTTAACTGCATTAGTATTATACACGTATATTAGTGTTCCACATAACTTTAGTGACTTTTGTGATCTGTAGTTAATAGAATATTACAGTTATTGCCTAGATAAATTTTGTAAAAAATATTGTGAACAACCATGAGCGAGAAGTGTTTGAGCTGCCCTATAAAAGTCAGTTCTGGGGTTCTGTGCAGCTGTTGTGTCAGATGTTTGCACTGCGGTGAATGTAGTGTCATGGGAATTGGGGAAGTAAATGGGTCTCTTCCATGGTATTGCAGATTATGTTCAAGGGATAGGAAAATAGCGGAACAGGAAGGGAAGATTAGAGCCTTAAGCCCTTCAGGCTGAACTGGATAGTACTAGACATGAACTGATGAGGTTAAGAGGGGACGAGGGTGAAGACAGGTGGGAAGTGGTAGCAAGTAAGGGCCACAGAAAGAGAACAATATCAGACAGTTTCATCATTGGCACAAACAATAAATTTGCCTTGCTACCTCAGTCAGCTAAGGAGGAGGCTCAAGTAGATGTAAGTGTAGTCAACACTCAACAGACCTTCACTAGGAAACCAACTGTTGCAAAAAAAAGTAGAAAGTAGGAGGAAAGTGCTGTTTTTAGGTAGTAGCCATGGAAGAGGTGTAGTCCAGATCTTGCAGGAAAAATTAGGTGACAGGTACCAGGTCACAAGTATTTTCAAGCCCAGTGCATGTCTTAGCCAAGTGATAGAGGATGTAGGATCATTTTGCAAGGGGCTTACAAAGCAGGATCATGTTGTGGTAGTGGGTGGAGCGGAAAACAGTATTGATAGGGACCAGGGCTACAATATTACCTGGTAAAAGTAGCATCTACAACGAACCATACAAATGTTGGCTTGGTTCCTGCTTTAATGTATGACCAGCTCCGATTGAACAGCTCTGTCAGGAGGGTCAATATGGAGCTAGATCAGCTGCTTTGGGCGGCTACTTTGTCAGGCATAGGTTTGGTTCATGTTGTATTGGTAGGTGAGTCTTCACAAGACATGGCCTGTATCTCAGTAGGAAATGGAAAGGTAAACTGGCTGGGATGATACCAAAATTTTTAAAGGGGGGGGGGGTCACTGAAACTCATGGGAGTACTTTTTATGCTAAGACCAGTGTCCAGTCATCATACATTGATTGAAATTAAACTTAATGAGAATTTCAGACAGGCAGGTAGTGGAGATGTGAAAATATCACAAGATTCTCATAACAGTATAGTGAAAAAAATGTTAGTATATCACAGGATTCACATAAAAGCAGAGTGAAAAATAACGTTAATATAAGCATCAGAATATCAGGGGATTAAAAAATAAACTAGATGAGCTTCTTGTTTGTTTAGAAGATTTAGAAACTGAAGGTGGAATAGATGTACTATGCCTGTCTGAGCATCTTACTGTCACAGGTTTGGAAATGATAAATGTAGGTGGACATAAGCTTTCAGCACATGGAGAGAGGAGGGGTTGCCATATATGTTAAAACCAGTCACAGTGTGAGAAATATGGAAACTAAAAAATTTTGCGTAGAGCAACATATAGAAGCATGTGCATGTGAGCTTAAACTAAATAATGGCACTTTTATAATTGTTGCTATGTATAGGTCCCCATTGGGAAATTTTCAACTATTTTTGAGAAACTTGGATTTTTTTTGTGCTACCTGTAAGACAAAGGAAAGCAAATTATTCTTTGTGGGGATTTCAACGTAGATTTTCTGAAAGAGTCCGATAGAAAGCTTGACCTTGAAGTATTACTTGGTTCTCTCAATTTGACATCAGTTATTGATTTTCCTACTCAGATGGTACAGGAAAGCAGCACACTGATAGATAACGCCGGCCTCTGTGACCGAGCGGTTCTAGGCGCTTCAGTCCAGAGCCGCACTGTTGCTACGGGCGCAGGTTCGAATCCTGCCTCGGGCATGGATGTGTATGATGTCCTAAGTTAGGTTTAAGAAGATCTAAGTCTAGGAGACTGATGACCTCAGATGTTAAGTCCCACAGTGCTTAGAGCCATTTGAACCATTTGACAGTAATTTTTTGATAGACCAAGATAAATTTAATCAAATAAAAACTTTTCCTGTTAAGACTGGTCTGTATGACCATGATGCACAGCTAGTTACAGTATATGATATAGCTGTATGTATGTATGTATGTATGTATTGAATCGTTATTATTTAACGAGTGTTAATCTTTACTTAAGAGTACAAACTTATCAACCAGACTTACAGATACGATGTCTGATGAGATTATTCCCGATAGTATTTCGCCTCTGTCCTAACTAGTTATATCCATTTTAATATCTTTAACGTGACCACGTGCTTCGCGTCCATACTTCGGCACTGTTGACACGAACAGTATCGGCCGAAGCAGACGTGTTGCAGTTCAAAGAGAACCGACGGCGGAAGAAAGGTTATACTGGTCCTAGCTATGGCGAGCGGTACGGTTACGCTAATCGCACTTACTTTTTGATGACGCACGGAGCTCCGTTTGCTAGCACATCTTCCCACCAAAGCTTATAAAGTACTTCCGACTAGCACCACAACTACAATATTTACCGAGCGGCTCGCCACTTTGCAGCAATTAATATGAAAGATGAAACTCCCACTGCACAAATCATCCTAGTAACACGAGTTGCTCACTTGTGTTTCATGTGGGAAGGCTTCAAGGGGCGCTCGTAAATCTGAGCACAGTTGCGTCCGACTGCTATAAAATGAGACAGTGTTACCTAAGCGTTTAGCCATGCCGTCTCGTGAGACTCGGAATGTGTGAAGTATGAGCCGCGCGCCCGGTAAATCACGCCTAATGGCATCCTCTCCGGCTTCCGACTGCCTCTCGGGCGCGATGCAGGCGTCTGCACTGCGCCGCCGTACTTTGTGTGTCTCCGAGGGGCGTTCAGCAAGTAATGCAGCACTCTTTTTTTGCTGGCCAATTTAGGTTGGAAAATGCGGAATTTGTTGTGGGACATCACGCAATATTCCCGCTTCACCCCCTGTAGTTTCATGAAGTTCCGAGAGGTGGCGACGCTGTACGTAGTCTTTACTGATAAGGAGAGGGCACGACGTTTGAAACGCGGATTTACTGTAAACTTCGTGCACTCGCAGTAATCCATGAGAACAACAAAATGTGTAAGCAGTAGCGCGTACTTCTCAAGCGTTACTGAAAAAATCGCAAGATAATTTTGGTCGTCAAATATACAGGGTGAGTCACCTAACATTACCGCTGGATTTCGTAAACCACATCAAATACTGACGAATCGATTCCACAGACCGAACGTGAGGAGAGGGGCTAGTGTAATTGGTTAATACAAACCTACGTTTTTTTAAATGGAACCCCGTTAGTTTTGTTAGCACATCTGAACATATAAACAAATACGTAATCAGTGCCGTTTGTTGCATTGTAAAATGTTAATTACATCCGGAGATATTGTAACCTAAAGTTGACGCTTGAGTACCACTCCTCCGCTGTTCGATCGTGTGTATCGGAGAGCACCGAATTACGTAGGGATCCAAAGGGAACGGTGATGGACCTTAGGTACAGAAGAGTCTGGAACAGCACATTACGTCCACATGCTAACACCTTTGTATTTTTTTTTTTTCACTGACGCACATGTACATTACCATGAGGGGTGAGGTACACGTACACACGTGGTTTCCGTTTTCAATTACGGAGTGGAATAGAGTGTGTCCCGACATGTCAGGCCAATAGATGTTCAATGTGGTGGCCATCATTTGCTGCACACAATTGCAATCTCTGTCGTAATGAATGTCGTACACGGCGCAGTACATCTGGTGTAATGTCGCCGCAGGCTGCCACCATACGTTGTTTCATATCCTCTGGGGTTGTAGGCACATCACGGTACACATTCTCCTTTAACGTACCCCACAGAAAAAAGTCCAGAGGTGTAAGATCAGGAAAACGGGCTGGCCAATTTATGCCCGTCTTTGTTACAACACGCAACTGAACGTCGGAGGTTCCAAGCGTCAACTTTAGGTTACAATATCTCCGGATGTAATTAACATTTTACAATGCAACAAACGGCACTGATTACGTATTTGTTTATATGTTCAGATGTGCTAACAAAACTAACGTAGTTCCATTTAAAAAACGTAGGTTTGTGTTAAAAAACATACTTCCGTGCATTTTTGTATGGTTTGTATTAAACAATTACACTAGCCCCTCTCCTCACGTTCGGTCGGTGGAATCGGTTCGTCAGTACTTGATGTGGTTTACGAAATTTATCCAGCGGTAACGTTAGGTGACTCACCCTGTATATCTGTGCCTGGCCATTTTAACCATGAAGCGGCAGCAGCCGAGTGGTGCCGGCACGGTAGCTGAGCGTGTTTTTTTTTTTTTTTTGTTTTTTAAATCTCATTTCGTTCGTTTTCGTTCGTTGTGTCTGCTCTAGGCGGACGTCCAAAGACACCCATTTCAGCTCGTTGTTGATCCGTTAACTCAGTGGCCCTCTGACCGAACACGCTGAGCTACCGTGCCGGCGGAAAAAAAGCGTGTTCGGTCAGAGCGTTAGCTTTCCTTTCTAATAAAAAACTGAGCGAACGCATGAACGAAAAAATTGAACGGGTGTCATCGGACGTCCGCCCTGAACAAATTCGGAGAACATTATAGATCAATTTTTTTTTTTAAAGTGGTTGGCGTTGAAGCAGCTAGATCGCTGGATCTAGTTCCGTTCGTCAGTTTTATTTTTATTTTAAACATAGTCATTTTCTTTACTATTTCTATTACAACTGATATAATGGGAAAAATACCTGTAATCGGATGGACTTTTGTAAATAGGCTGTTTAGGTTTTTTTTTATTGGTAACGCCACGTAGCACTCTTTATGAAAATCACTTGCTGTGCTGTGTGCGGTCTGTGGCTGGTTTGCATTGTTGTTCGCTATTGTAGTGTTGGGCAGTTGGCTGTTAACAGCGCGTAGCGGGGGGTGATTAGTGTTTAACGTCCCGTCGACAACGAGGTCATTAGAGACGGAGCGCAAGCTCGGGTTACGGAAGGATGTGGAAGGAAATCGGCCGTGCCCTTGCAAAGGAACCATCTCGGCATTTGCCTGAAACGATTTAGGGAAATCACGGAAAACCTAAATCAGGATGGCCGGAGACGGGATTGAACAGCGCGTAGCGTTGCGCAGTTGGAGGTGAGCCGCCAGCAGTGGTGGATGTGGGGAGAGAGATGGCGGAGTTTTGAGAGCGGATGATGTGGACGTGTGTCCATCAGAGACAGTAAATTTGTACGACTGCATGTCATCAACTGATATAATGACTTTTGAACACTGTTAAGGTAAATACATTACTTGTTCTGTATCAAAATCTTTCATTTGCTAACTATGGCTATCAGTAGTTAGTCCCTTCAGTAGTTAGAATCTTTTATTTAGCTGGCGGTATTGGCTCTCGCTGTATTGCAGTAGTTCGAGTAACGAAGATTTTTGTGAGGTAAGAATTCATGAAAGGTATAGGTTATTGTTAGTCAGGGTCATTCTTTTGTAGGGACTATTAAAAGTCAGATTGCATTGCGCTCAAAATATTGTGTGTCAGTTTAGTGTTGATCAGAATAAGTAAAGAGAGTAATGTCTGAGTATATTCAGTTTTGCTCAGCTGTTTGAAAAGCAAATAATGTAAGAGGTTTATCAGCACAGTCATTCATTAATTTTTCTAAGGGCACGTTTCACTTTTATTAAATTTACAATTTTATTTGGCAGTCTACTAATTTTTATTACCACAAATAATATAATATTCATAACTACCCACTAGTAAACGACCAAACGCATAAATTGATACTGAAAATGTGTGCTTGTCCGTGTCTTCAAAACTGTTCGTATTTAATCGAAAGAGAACGAGAAATTGTTTCTTGAAAGACGCTATTAAAATACACTCGATACTGCATAACCAATTATCAGAGCCAATTTTTAAGGAAATACTGTGTTATGCATGGTTCGCTTCCAAACTATCGCCTGAAAGAGAGGTTTTTGAAAATGTTTACGAAGTTTGTTTTACCGCGGAAGACGTGAAAAGACCTTGCGTATGAGGAAACATAGCATTTATTCAATGTAGCTGGTGCCGTTTAACTTCACGTTTTCCATGTTTGTACGAAAAATACCATCCTCCAACTTGTACCCGTAAAGTCGAAAGCGACGATTAATAGTACATATTTCGAAAGCCGTCTGTGCCGGTCAAAACTTGGAAGTAACAAGTCGTTTCGGGCTCCTTCCAGGTATAAGGGAGTTCTTAAATCACGGACAAGCATACATTTTCAGTATCACTTTATGCGTTTGGCCGTTTACTGGTCGGTAGTTATGAATATTACATTATTTGTGATAATAAAAAGCAGAAGTAAAGCTGTGATTTCCGGGCGTGAGTCGTGCTTTGGTAGTTCAGATTGTAGAGCACTTGCCCGCGAAAGGCAAAGGCCCCGAGTTCGAGTCTCGGTCGGGCACACAGTTTTAATCTGCCAGGAAGTTTCATATCAGCGCACACTCCGCTGCAGAGTGAAAATCTTATTCCATAAAAATTAGTAATCTGCCAAATAACATTGTAAATTTAATAAAAGTTATCCGATTACACGTATTTTCCCCATTATATCAATTGTAATATAAATAATAAAGAAAATGACTGTGTTCCGTTCGCTCAGTTCTTTTATTAGAAGAGAATGCTAATGCTCTAGCCGCACACACTTTTTTTTACCACTTTTCTTTTTTTTAATCTCATTTTTGTTCGCTTTCGTTCGTTGCATCTGCTCGGGGCGGACGTCGTAAGACATCAGTTTATGTTCGTTGTTGATCGATTAACTCAGTTTTTTTTATTACTGAGGGCTGCTAACCCTCTTTTTTAGTAAGGAATTTATTTCATTTTGTAATCCTACAAATGTTCATGACACTATGCAGTTTCTTTTGACAGTGAGGTATATTATGTAGAAAGTACCTTGAAAATATATGTAGATGTGGTCTGGTGAAGAAAGTGTGCGTATTAAAATTTAAAGTGAGTGTTTGCAACAGCATAATCAGGTTTAGTTTGTAGTGTGGGAGTGAGCTCCACGTGGGATTCGAAGCACGGACCCCACGGGGGTACCCGGCATGCGCCACATGCCAGGGCAGAGGTGGAGGCTAGTGTTCGGAAGTCTGAAAATTCCAGCGCCGGCCGGGTTGGAACGTTCCAGACCCCTTACCACTTTTTTGTTTTTTTTGTTTTTCTGTTTTTTTAATTTTACACAAATAGATAAAGGAAAGCCGTTCCTCTTCGGCTACATAAACAGAATAATAGGAAGTCGTCCCGTTACGACATAAGGATGCTCCATACTATAGCCCGCTGCGAATTTTTCGATTACTGTCGTCTCGATGCTGTGTTATTTCCGTTGTTGTTCAGTCTCATAAAAAAAGGGAACTGTAAAGGGGTGCTATGGCTATCTTCTCATGTCATCGATATTCCAGCTGCGTGGCGGATTATGGAATGCGGTCCAAAGAAAATTAGAAAAATATTCCCTGTATTTAGGGTTCTTGATGATCGCATAATGTCGTTCGTTGAGGTAATACCAAAAATCGGGTACTGTCTTTTCGCCATTACCGAATGGGTAGTGAACAGCGTGGCCGCTAATCCACGTTACACAGTTCGTTTTTGCTCTTGGGAAATACATCTCATCGGGGAAAAGAAGTGATCGGGTAGTTATCCTGTCGGGAGTCGTGCGTGTGAGAATAGCCAATATCTGGCGCACCAAATACCAAACGTCCTTTGCCGTCCCGTATTCGAAACGACCCTCTGACCGAACACGCTGAGCAACCGTGCCGGCACCACGCGGCTGCTGCCGCTTCATGGTTAAAATGGCCACGCACAGATATACATTTGACGACCGAAATTATCTTGCGATTTTATCAGTAACGCTTGAGAAGTACGGGCTACTGCGTACACATTTTGTTGTCCTTATGGAGTACAACGAGTGTACGAAGTATGCAGTAAATCCGCGTTCCAAATGTCGTGGCCTCCCCTTGTAAGTGTCTGTCACGGAGGTGCATTCCGAGTAGAGAAGTGTCATTGAGTTAATTTTGGCGCAAAAATCAGAGCTTCGCAGATATTCATAGGCACTTGCGGAATGTCTACGGATACCTGGCAGTGCACAAAAGCACGGTGAGTCATTCGGCGAGGCGTCTGTTATCATCCCACAAAGGTCGCACAAACCTATCCGGTCTCGTGCATACCGCCTAGCTGCACACATCTGTCGTGACTCCTGCAATGTTGGAACGTACGGACACTCTCATTCGCGGTGATGACGAATCTCAGTCAAACACCTCGCTGCTCAACTGGAAGTCTGTGTTGGTAATGCTGACACACTCGTCCTCGAGTTACGGTTCTCAAAGCTGTGTGCTCATTGCGTTCCTCACCACCTAAGACTTCCACATGTTTGACCCATGAAGGATGCTGAGTAGGGTTACTCATGCAACAAGACGCTGGCTGCGACTTCGGCCAATAGACTGTTACCCCGAGGGCATACAGCGCTCCTAGTAAGATTGCCTAAGGAGGTTATGTTGAAGAACAGGGTTTTGATGCCAAAAGTGGAGGGATAGTAACGTGCATTGGTACCCTGAAACCAACCTGCTTCCAGAGAAAAAATATGTTGCATTACCTATTCAACACCCCTCGTCCATCAGTGCCCCGCAAGCCACCTAATGGTCTGGGGCGGGCCATACTTCTGGTCCACTAACTGAACCCCTCTACCCTGTTCCACTCGCGAACGGCGCGCTGGAAGAATAATCGTCGGTAATCCTCTGTCTTGGCTCTTAATTCTCGAATTTTCTCGTCGTGATCATTACGCGAGATGTACGTGGGAGGAAGTAATATGCTGCCCGACTCTTCCAGTAAAGTGCTCTCTCGACATCTCAATTCGAGACCTGTCCGCGATGCACAAAGTCTCTCTTACAGCGCCTGCCAGTGAAGTTGTTCGGCTTCTCTGTAATGCTCTCGCGCCGACTAAACGATTCCTCTGTAATGCTCTCGCGCCGACTAAACGATTCCGTAGAGAAACGCGCCGCTCTTCGTTGGATCTTCTCTATCTCTTCTATCTGTCCTACACGGGAACGCTCCCATATTGATGAACAATACTCAAGAATCAGTCGAACAAGCACCATTAAGCCGCTTCCTTCGTGAATGAGTAACTATTGGCTTTATATTGTCATTCCAGTGAAGTTCGCTCTGGATAGTTACTCTAGATACTTGTTGGTTGACACTGTTTCAAGCAGGTTTCTCATCAACAGTGTAGAAAATGGAAATGCTTTGTGGCTAGGGCCTCCCGTCGGGTAGACCATTCGCCTGGTGCAAGTCTTTCAAGTGTACGATAGCACTTTTTTTTCCTCTGGATACGCAATATATCCTGCATGTGTTTACCTTCAGGGTCAACTGCCAGAGCCTGCACCATTTATCAATCCTCTGCAGGTCATTTACAAATAGATACTGTCTTTCTGGCGTTGCCACTTTGTTACAGACAACCGGACAGACTTAAAGAGCATCCGACGCTTTCTACTACATCATTTATTTACATTGTAAACAGTAACAGTCTAATCACATTTCCTTGGGGTACTCCGGAATTTATCTTTACATCTGTCGATTTTGATCCGTTGAGAGCGGTGTGTTGAGTTATTATATGCTAGAAAGTCTTGGATCCAGTTGCAGATCTGTTGCGATTCTCGATAAGCTCCTACTTCTTTCACTCAGTGTCAAATGCCTTCGTTAAGTCAAGCAACACGGCATCAACGCTATGGAATCATGGAGGAACAGAGCGAGCTGAGTTTCAGTACCGATGTCGATGGGATTATTTGGCAAAAACTTTAAAAATCCTGTACTGGAGTAATGGATAAAGTACACGGTATTTCAAGATTCGTCGATTTCACACGAAGATCAGAGACTTGAGGTAAATTTTAAATTACGCATAAAAGTCCAAAGTTTAACTTTCAAAAGAATCGTCCGTTGGAGACAACAAGTTTACTTTTACCAGTCGCAACTTATTTTATTTTCACTACGCGTTTCAGACTGTAAACTTCCATCATCAGGTGGATGTATCTGAAGAAATACGGCATTTACGTGTTGTGTTTACCACTTTCGGGTAGCCAAGGAAGCCAAGGTAGCCGAGGAAGAAGAGCAAAAAACGAAACACTATTTTAATACGTTGCTCATAGTTTGTGTGGAGGTCTGCAGCGGTCGTCGTATAACAAGCTCACTCGCACTTTGTAAACTCTTAAGTGACCAAAAATGGGGTCCAGAATCTCATACGTGCAAATAGCATAGAAGATAATAATTTTGACTACAATGACAAAAACAAATACTATTTTGGAATAAGTCTCAAGGTCTTCGGTGGTATAGATGAGCGGAATATAAATGTTATCTCCATTAGCCACGGATTTTTTTCTGGCGTGTTTACATAACTTAATACTTTGTATGTGATGTAACAAAAGAGAAGGAACCTGTGACCATTTAGATATTATGACATTTAAGCCAATGTCCTGTACAATGTTTTGAAACTTGTTCCAAAACAGTGTCTTCACTACAAAGCGTCGCAGTTCATCCAGAGTTGTCGGAATGGGAGGCGAATAGACACAGTCCTTGCGAATTCCCACGATAAATAAATTAAAAAATAGCGTATCTTGCGATCTCCCGAAATTTCGGTCGATGCATTGTTAAGAAATGCACCTTTGTACAGGTGCTAGTGCGGTGATGCTTCTTCCTATTGGGAAATGAAATTTTTCTCATGGTCTTGCAAATGTGGGAAACATTTCTTCTAATCGAGCGAGCGAACGGCATCCCAGTTTTTATCTTCATCCACGTAGAAAATAAGAGTCCTGTGTAATCCCTTTGTTGCTTAGTCTTTCATATTTGTGGAGACGCAAATCAGTCACCAAATAAACATAATATTATGTCTTAATGTCTCATAACGTCCACAGTTTCGTTGAGTTTCGACCTGGAAGGACATAGTAGATCACAAATTTCGAATGGCTCATTATTTTCCAATAGACAGTGAGTGAGTAATGGGATTTAAAATGCTGTACTTGAGCAGGAGGGTTTTTGTCAGATTAGAAAAAGTTTAGACAAATTCCACCTCAAAGAATACCATATACAAACAGTTAAGAAAACACAGTTTACACAGTTCGCAGACAGAGGCGAACACGGCTTCCTTCTCTTAGGTTACCTTAATAGCTGTGGCGTCTGGAAGAGGATCAGGCCACAAAGCTTGGTAATAAAATAAAATTTGCCAATTTCTGAAATAGCAGGCCACGTACTAGACGGGATAAACACTAGGGAACAGAAAGAATGGTAACATTCTTATATTTCAGTGAACATTGTATATATTGGGGATGTGCTCTTAGCAGATAGAAGTGGTAACAGTCCGGTAACTGTAGTAGGGGATAATCATCAAGCAATAATGAACGACAGCTCACCGACGATAATTCTGGATCTTTTTCGGTAACCCTCGGCATACAATTTAATTTTATGCTTGGTTTCCTGTTGTCATACACCGTCCAGTGACATTAACGTGACGACTTGTAAAAAGACTGAATAACCACCTTGTGTACTGCGGAATTTTCTGGAAGGCACTGACAGAGATGTGGAGCCATGCCGACTACATTGCCGGGACAAGCTGCTCTAGGTTTCTCGGTAGAGGATCCACAGCCCGATGGAGATGGTCCACGGATTCTCGACTGGGTTTAAATCCGGCGAGTTTGGTGGCTGGGGGAATACGGTAGACTTATCCTGGTGCTCTTCGAATCACGCACGTACAGTACCAACTGTCTGACACGTTGAATTGACCTGCTGGTAGATGCCATCGTGCCGAGGAAAAATAAACTGCATGTAGGAATGGGCATGGTACCCAAGGATAGATGCATACTTGTGCTCATTTAGAGTGCCACGAAAACATTCCCCAGACCGTAACGCATGCACGGTGTTTGCTTTCAGACGTTTCACGCCGTACACGCCAACGGTCATCTGTCCGATGAGCACAAAACGTGATTCATTCAAAAAGATCACGTGCCATGACGCAGTGGACGTCCAGTTGCGGTACTGGTGTGCAAATTCCAGCCTTCATCGCCGATGGACAGCAGTCAGCACGGATGCGTGAGCCAGCTGCCTGCTGCGGAGGTCCATAAACACCAGAGTTCGCGGGCCAGTCGTTGAGATGACACTTGGCAGCCCTTGGTTCATCGGTGCGGTCAGTCGCTCAACAGTTCCACGACAAACGTTGAAAGCTGAAGAACTGAATTAAAATTTTTACGGCGGCCGGGATTCGAACCATGGTCGTCTCGTTTCGTAGGCAGTTACGCTAACCACTACACCACCACAGATCTGTGGTCAACATGGCTGCACAAACTACATAAGGCAGTTAGCCTCCTCAACACAAACTCTAATTCACATCTCCCCTTGTTGTTGTTGTTGTGGTCGTCAGTCCTGAGACTGGTATGATACAGCTCTCCATGCTACTCTATCCTGTGCAAGCTTCTTCATCTCCCAGTATGTACTGCAACCTACATCCCTCTGAATCTGCTTAGTGTATTCATCTCTTGGTCTCCCTCTACGATTTTTACCCTCCAAGCTGCCCTCCAATACTAAATTGCCTCAGAACCAACCGATCCGTTCTTCTAGTCAAGTTGTGCCACAAACTCGTCTACTCCCCAATTCTATTCAATACCTCCTCATTAGTTATGTGATCTACACATCTAATCTTCAGCATTCTTCTGTAGCACGACATTTCGAAAGCTTCTATTCTCTTCTTGTCCAAACTATTTATCGTCCATGTTTCACTTCCGTACATGGCTACACTCCATACAAATACTTTCAGAAATGACTTCCTGGCACTTAAATCAATACTCGATGTTAACAAATTTCTCTTCTTCAGAAACGCTTTCCTTGCCATTGCCAGTCTACATTTTATATCCCCTCTACTTCGACCATCATCAGTTATTTTACTCCCCAATAGCGAAACTCCTTTACTACTTTAGGTGTCTCATTTCCTAATCTAATGCCCTCAGCATCACCCGACTTAATTCGGCTACATTCCATTATCCTCGTTTTGCTTTTGTTGATGTTCATCTTATATCCTCCTTTCAAGACACTATCCATTTCGTTCAACTGCTCTTCCAAGTCCTTTGCTGTCACTGACAGAATTACAATCTCATCGGTGAAGCTCAAAGTTTTTATTCTTCTCCATGGATTTTAATACTTACTCCGAATTTTTCTTTTGTGTCCTTTACTGCTTGCTCAATATACAGATTGAATAACATCGGGGATAAGCTACAACCCTGTCTCACTCCCTTCCCAACCACTGCTTATATTGTCACTATTACTAGGGCTTTCCGACAATGGAATAGCATCCCAGAATTGGACGTAATAGGGAAGTACTATATTGCATGTGGTCGTATAGATCTTAAATTAAATGTTCCCTGAGACATTTAAGTCTCTAATTTATCTACGATAACGTTGGAAGCTGAAGAAGTGAATTAAAATTTGTGCTGCGGCCGGGACTCGAACTCCGCTCTTCTTACTTAGTAGGCAGATATGCTAACCTCGATCTACACATTTCACCAGCCGATCATCATTGCTGTCTATGGCCTCTGGTGCACTGCAGTTGCCTCGGCGCCGGTTTTGGAAGGCGCCATTTTGCCATGCACGGTATACTTTAACAGTTTACAGACTTACCTGTTTCGGAAATGCTTCCACCATTGGGCCAAAAGCCAATGATCGTGCCTAGAGACATAAAACTACCGTAGACTACCATATGCAAGCGTAATCTACGGTAGTCTTGCTACTAGCTTTAGTCAGTTATGGACGTACCCGCATTACCTGTACACCAGGCTTGTCGGATACCTATTGGGCCTTATCTCAAATCGATCGCTTTTTTCTTGTGTGCGAGCAGTGTCTTACTGGTTCCTTTTGGAAACAGGAAGCGATGAACCGTCTCGAAACTGAGAGACGATATCAAAACGGCCGTCCTACGGGACGTTTTTGTTCTGCCTTAAAAACAAACAGCGTAATAGCAAAATCGAAATGGTCAGCGTTTAATTTAAGGTTTTATTCCATGTGTGTTGATTTGTAACGTAAAACAGAGGGATGCTGCAGTAAACATAAAAGAAAACAATAGAGATTTATCATATTGCGCTAGAAAACGCAATTTCTTAAAGAAGATAATACTAAAACGAATCTGCAAAATAAAAACTAACCAAACATCGCTTCATTACTTCGTCAAACTTATATAAAACTTGTAGTTCTTATTGATACAGAACTTTCGGATTTAGCACCAATAACACGACTCTCTTGTGAGTGATCATGATGAAGAATGTTCTATTGAATGCAAAATAATAATAATTGTCCAGATTTTTTAAATGTTTGTGCATGTAAACAGTACTTGCATCAGAAGCTACTTCTTTGGTTGCATAAAAGCGCAGAAGTTACGCGGTCGGCTAATTTTTATTATGTATAAAATGCAATTTATAGTCTGTAAGGATATAAAGTACACAACGGACTAGCACTGAATAATGTGCGGTTCTAATTATGTGCAAAACAAACTACCAAAGAAAGAAAGAAACAGAAAGAAGCCGTCGGCTCCCAATTGCTCTCTCACACATTCATGTATGTTTCTTTCCCTAACAATGCTACCAGTACCACTGGTAATTCTACAGTTTACTACGTCATTTATATTCGCTACCAAAACTATCGAACCGTAGTTTTAGTGGAGCGTAACTTAATCATACCCTTGAACGTCAGATAAATCTCTCCGGTACCGCCGCGCTGGGTGGCCGTGCGGTCTCAGGCGCCTTGCCACGGTTCGCGCAGCTCCCCCCGTTGGGGGTTCGAGTCCTCCCTTGGGCATGGGTGTGTGTTGCCCTTAGCGTAAGTTAAAGTTAGATTAAGTAGTGTGTAAGCCTAGGGACTGATGACGTCAGTAGTTTGGTCCCATAGAACTTACCACAAATACCCAGTATCTCCGTTTCCGCATTACTACAACTACTGCACTTTTTCAGTGTCTATCCAACGGGCTTGCTACTGGGTGACAATTAATGAACTATATGAAATAAAATTGTCATAGCTTGTGAACGGTCTGCGTTAGGATGTTCAAACTGCAAGGTTGGCAGCGGGACATAATGGGAATCGGCCATTTTTCATTTGGATGAGTTCGTCAGTAAGCAAAATTGTCGCATTTGGGGGACTGCGAATCCGCATTTTGCGATCGAGAAGTCTGTTCATCTTCAACGGGTGACTGTATGGTGTGCAATGTCCAGTCACGAAATAATTAGTGCGATATTCGTTGGTGGCATGGTGATTACTGAACGGTACATGAAGGTTTTGGAAGATGATTTCATCCCCATTATTCAAAGTGACTCTGATTTCAACAAGATGTGGTTCATGCACGACGGAGCTCGACGCCATCGAAGCAGAAGATTGTTTGATGTCCTGGAGGAGCACTTTGGGAACCGCATTCAGCCTTTCGGATGCCCAGAGGCCACTGGCATGGACCTCGATTGGCTGTCGTATTCTCCGAATCTCAACACATGCATCTCCTTTTTGTGTATTAAAGACAAGGTGTACAGCAATAACCCAAAAACCGTTGTTGAGCTGAAAACATTCAGGAGGTCATCGACAGCATCGATGTTCCGACAGTTCAGCTATTCGTCTGCGCCAAGATCATCGCCAATGATGGCAGACATATCGAACATGTCATAACCTAAATCCGAATATCTGTAATGACGTTTACATGTTGAATAAAATGTGTGCACGTCGTAGTTTGTAAATAAATTAACGTTTTTTTCATGGAGTTCAGTAGTTGCCACCCCGTATATCCTCCACTGCTAGTGCTGCCACATGTCGGCTGTGAGTTGTTATTGCGCGATGACGTCGAACATAGGTGGTGATCACATTAAAGTAACTTGACCGCGTAGTACTGATTACTTCCAATATCGCCGTCGTATCCACGTAAATAAGGCAACACAAGATTTTTCTTAATGTTTCATCACCGAGAGCCAGTTTTTATAATGTGATTCAATGTACGTCGTCAATTCCGCATTTAAAAACGGTCTAAGAGCTTCAGTAAATTACTGTGCGGGCGTTGCCTTCAGTCACTGGCTGGTCAAACACTGAGACACAAATCCTTCATTTTAATGCACATTAAGTACGTTACAATGAGATAACTAACGAAGTTTGCAAATGGATGGAACATTTCCTTACAAAAAGAAAAAAGCACTTTTTCCTGGATGGAGAGTCAGCTCCAGATACTTAAGTAATATCTGGTACGTCCCAGGGGAGTGAAGAAAGATTGTTGCTTTGGTGTTATACATTCACGATTTATCGGATAGCATTAGTTTCCTTCTCAGCCTTCTTACAGATGATCTACAAAGGCATTCAGTCTGAGAAAAACTGCAGTAATATCCAGATAGATCTGTACACAATATCGTATTCGTGCAAATACTGACAGTATTTCTTATGTTGAGAAACGAGAAGTTTTGCGATTCACCTAACGTACTAGATGTAGAAGTATGAAACTGGAATTTGGTTGCAATAAATACACGTCTGTTGTTTGAAACTGATAAACAATATTTTATTCAAAATAATTTTCATTGCTATTTACAAATTTCTCCCACCTCTCCGACAGTCTGCGAACCATTTTCGTACATTTTCATATGAATTGTAGCGTTGTTCAGCGAGAGTGTGTCCTAGTGACGCAAATAGATGATAATCGGATGGAACCAAGTCTGGAGAATAAGCCGCATGCCTTAGTATTTCGCAACTGCAGGCCTCGATCGTTTACCTGACTCGTTTTGCTGTGGGGCTTTATCATGGAGCAATATGGCTTTGTGTTGCCTTTTTCCATATTCCGGTTGTTTTTCACATAATGCTCGATTTGTATCTATCTTTTACTGTTTGTAGCGATCAGTGTTAACGGGTTCACCAGGTTTTAGCAGCTCATAATAGACGACACCCTTCTGATCCCACCAAACACAGAGCATTGTCTCCTTTCCAAAGCGATTTGGTCTTATAGTGGATGTCGATGGTTTACCTGGATCACCCATAATTTACGACGCTTAGGATTCTCAAAATATATCCTTTTTTCATCACCTGTCACTATTCGATGGAGAAACGACTTTTTTTTGTATCTGGCGAGCAGTATTTCACAAGTGGTCTTTCGATTTGCTTGCTGTCTTTCATACTGATCATGCGGAACCCGTTTCCCCAATTTCTGCATCTTCCCCATAGTCTTCAACCGAAGACATACTGCTTTGTGTCTCACATTCAATTGTTCCGCTAGTTCCTGTTGAGTTTGAATATCATCTTCATCCAACAAAGCCTGCAATTCGTTGTCTTCGAACTTTTTCGGTGGTTTCCCGAGCTCATCGTTTTACACGTCAAAATCACCACTTTTGAAATTTTTGAACCACTCGTAACACTGTGTTCTCCCAAGAGCATGTTCGCCGAAAGCTTCGACGAGCATTCGATGCGTTGCTGCAGCAGTTTTCTTCTAATGGTAACAGGAAACCAATGCTGACCGCAAATCGTAGTTCGTAGGCATAAAACTCGACGTGTTTACGGGTTTGAAACAGATAACGATGTATGGAACTTGGGTTACCGTGTGTTGATATTCGTCGTCAGCCGTTACAGGAAGCAGATGGAGCTGCTGACGTGGTGTCATTGACCCTACACTGACGGAAAGCACCATCTATGGGGAAAGTCCGGTTTCATACTTCTACACCGGGTAAAAAATTACTACAGCGTGAATGAGCTGCAACTGGTGTCAGTCATTTATTAAAAATATTTGAGCGTAGCAATTTGTAGAGACACAAAATAGAACGACCGTTAGGCTCAATTTTCGGGAAAGGAAATGGCAGACACTGGAAGATAGTGGGAAACTGCAAATTGTACATAAAAGGGGCAACATACAAAACATGTTTACGGGCCATCCTTGAATGTGAGTCAGGCGTATAAGACCCGTATCAGATCAAATAGGAGACATCGGTCGGGTACCAAAGAATGGTTGCACGAATGGTCCTCACTCTTGGTTGGTTGGTTGGTTGGTTTGGGGAAGGAGACCAGACAGCGTGGTCATCGGTCTCATCGGATTAGGGAAGGATGGGGAAGGAAGTCGGCCGTGCCCTTTCGGTGGAACCATCCCGGCATTGGCCTGGAGTGATTTAGGGAAATCACGGAAAACCTAAATCAGGATGGCCGGACGCGGGATTGAACCGTCGTCCTCCCGAATGCGAGTCCAGTGTCTAACCACTGCGCCACCTCGCTCGGTCCTCACTCTTGGGATAACGATAAAGTGTTCAGTAAAAAATGTTGAAAATTCTTAACTGGTTTCCACTCGAAGGAAGGCACCGCACATCTATCGAAAACCTGATAGAGAAGTTCAAAAACCCGACAGAATTGCAGATGATATCAGACAACTCGTAGCGAGGCATATAAGCCGTCATTCTTACCAAACTCCATCCGTGAATGGAGTGGGAAGAGACGGAGGAGGTTGTAGTGGAAGGCCCGAGTTTTTATTGTAGTTTGACACAGCAAATAAGACATTTGAACACACTGTTTCAGGATGCCGTGACGAGAAACTTCGTTCCCATCCGAAACGATGTCACATGTTTGAGTGTCAACAAAATATCCACTGGACACTCGCGAATAGACTTTTGTATACCACGTGTACCGGTATGAAATGAGCGTTTTTTTTGTGAAAATGAAACACTAATTTTGAATTGAAAAGTAAAAACATTTTATTCAAAGTACTGACCATTGCTTTCTATACATTTTGACCACCTTTCTGGCAATTTGTGGAAATGTCGGTCTTTTGAAGCAAACCAATCAGACACCCAATTTTCGACTTCTTCGTAGGAATCGAAGTGTTCCTCAGCCAATGCGTGTCCCATTGATGAAAGCAACTGGTAGTCGGAAGGGGCCAAGTCTGTTGAATACGGCGGGTTGGGTAGCATCTCCCAGTCAAGTGTTTTGATTGTATTCTGAACCAGTTTTGCTTTGTGTGCAGGTGCATTGTCGTGTAAAAAAATTACTTTGCCATGTCTTCTGGCCCATTCTGGACTTTTTTCGATCAATGAATAGTTCAAATTGATCATTTGTTTTCTGTAGCGATTAGTATTCACAGTTTCACCGGTTTTTAGAAGCTCATGATACACCACACCTTTCTGATCCCACCAAACACAGAGCATTGTCTTCTTGCCGAATCGATCTGGTTTTGCAGTCGATGTTGATGGTTGTCCCGGATTAACCCATGATTTTTCCCGTTTAGGATTCTTAAAATAAATCGATTTTTCATCGCCAGTAACAATTCGATGCAAAATTGATTTTCTATCATGTCTTTGAAGCAAAATTTGACAAACGGTTTTTCGGTTTTCCATCTGTCTTTCATTCAATTCATGTGGCACCCATTTTCCACACTTCTGGATCTTTCCCATAGCTTTCGAACGGTCAGAAATTGTTTTTGTGCAACATTTAGCATTGCTGCCATTTGCTTCTGACTCAAAGTATCATCTACATCCAGTACTGCTTGCAATTCGGCGTCTTCGAACTTTTTTGGTGATCTTCCACGTTCTTCGTTTCTTACATCAAAATCATTATTTCTGAACCGTTGAAACCATCTTTTGCATGTTGCTTCTGGTAGAGCATGATCACCATATGCCTCGACAATCATTCGATGCGACTCTGCAGCACTTTTTTTTCCAAATGAAAACAAAAAATTAATGCTTTCCGCAAATCATCACTTTCTGGTACAAAATTCGACATTATTAACACGATGAAAACATATGATGTTTGTTCCATGACTTGATGTATACCAAATATTTTTCACAGATGTCATACCAACCAAACAAACAAAAAATTAAGGCTCGTTCACAACAAATGTTCCCTATCGACACATTTGAGTAGGTTAGAAGCATAACTCGCATGCTCCAGAATCATAAATTTTCACAAATGACTAAAAACGTGTTTTACATGCATCGTGCTCATGTCCCATATATTGACATCAGTATGTGCAAGAACAATGCTATAAATCATTATGTATATTTCAGATTATGTTTGCTTATTGAGAAATTACAATTATTTAAGGTTATATTATGGATCATGTGAGTTTTGTTAATAAGCTATGGAACATGTAAGTTTTGACAATCCCCATATTGGATCTTGTGAGTTTTGGTACTGAGCTGTTTGGACGATGTTGGTTTCGCGGAAACTATCGTGTTGCGACTCGATTGCAACACTTTTTGGTACCGACCGCAAGCCACTTTCTCTTCTACAGTGTATTATTATATTCCCCAAAATAACTGAATAGAACAGAAAACGCACTCCACTGGCATCAATATTTACTACTACACAAGAAAATGGCGTCCCGGGAACGAGGAACGATCGATTCATAGTTCACATCGGTCGCGGCGGTCTACTTATAGTTCCCGGGAACGAGGAACAATCGGTTCATAGTTCACTAGTTCACTTCGGTCGCGGCGGTCACTTCGGCAGTTCTCGTTCCAGCCTCGGTCGCGTGCTCGTCTCGGTCTCCCTTGGCCGCACTCGTCGTTCTTCGCATGACCACCTGTCTCAGTTCCACTGCCGACTGCTCCTAGTTAGTTCAGTATCCAGTTGTTCGTTTCGTTCATTGCGCTCGCCCATTTTGCATGTGTTCCAAACTGTTCTTGCACTTGGGACTGGCTATTAAGCATCCACGACAGGTAATCAAAAAGTATTTTATAGTTACGTAAATTACATAAAAATCACGTTGTATGTAATAGGTACGTCTTTTCAGGTAACAAAAGGGCATATCAGCTCACTTCATTATATCGATGAACAGCAGAAGACATACTTATAAAAAGGCAAGTTTTTTTTGTTAGTCATATATTTTTTGGTTTCATCGATTTGATTTAGGAACTAACTTTCAATAATTTGCTTAATTTTTAGTGTAAGAAAATTCATATAAAACTTTTCGTGTATCTTTCATATACAAAACATTACATTTAGGAAGGCTCTAATTATTTTTTAAGTTTGGTTGTTTCCAATTTGCATTACCTGCTAGTTTGGTTTCCTTGAAAAAAAAAAAAAAAAAGAAGTGGGTTATAGATTATTTTGGCTCAGCAGCAAAAGCGGTGCCTCTCCATTTGAAAAGACATAGATTGCCATAAAATCGTATTTACTTATTATCTCAAAAACATTTGTTCAGAAGGAGCTTTCAAACCAAAAACTTTCTTACTGCGAACTTAATTATTATTATTATTGCTGCATTCACTTTAATAATGCAACATAAAAACCTAATTTTTACTAAGCGTGTGACGCAAGGATGACGAGAAAACCACATTTTATTTTATGCTTCCATAAAGTCTATTTCGCCTACGAACTCAGAGACTACGTGAAGTATATATAGAGTGTAAACGATTATTGTTTACAACGTAGCATAGCTATGTAGTGGAGTTCGAGACGAAGACACTTGTGGTCTATTAAGTTGGGAAACAGCCACCAACAGGTTTACAAGAACGTGTGCTATATGTAGCCCATGCGCGTCGCGTGAGATTTTCATGTTCTCTTCTCCAGCTCTCTACACATCGTCATCGATTGTTTCGCCATTGTTGCTTGCATTAGCTTGTTATTTCTTCACTGCCTAATTATTGCATGTTTGTCTGTTTGTTGTATCTGCTTGTAACTGGCAACACATCGTCCGTAATTGGCGAGCAGTCTGTACTCGGGCAGGTTTTCCGTGCGCCACCCTGTATATTATTTCCCTGCGATCAGCCACACAACGCTACAGTTGGCTAAACGAGAGGTTCTGCAGAATCACAGCAATTACTTCTAAAAGTGTGTAAGAATTCTGTAATGAATAAAAACTCTATACTCCAGGGGGGAGGCCAGTACCCCCGTATGGTGCCCTCCATCCTTCAGTCACCTACACTACTATTATTTCAGCTTTTCATAAGAACCATATACCAAGCACAAATGAACGACGAAAGAGTAAAAATGAATGGTTCCCAAAAAAGAACGATCAGCAGTGAACTAGTTCCCAAGGATGAACGAGTTTGCCCATCTTACTGCGTACCAGAAGACGCGCGATAGATGCCGGAACACGTCGTGGGTGTTCTCGAGAAAGAAAGTGTAACTGGCTCATGTATCTTCTTCTCTTGCTTCATACTGCAAATATTACCGTCTTTCGAGATAGCGGTCCAGCCTGGACGGCACAGGATTAGCTCCTATCATTTTTAGGAAAGTTAAAAGAAGCAGGCAGGAGCGTTTGGAAGAGCGAGGGAACTGTGGGAGCGCGTGGGTAATTATCGCGTTCCTGCAGCGACGGGACACTGGAGGTGGTTGAGGAGGGGGAGGAGGAGGAGGAAGAAGAAGCCATGAGCCTCTTCCCGTCCCGTCCCGTCCCAGCGGCTGCTAAATAAGTTGTAACGGCGGCGGCAGACGGCAGCCAGACTGCGTGGCTGTGTGGCTGGCGCCCGGCGCGCTACGGTCCGTTCTGAAAACGTCGGCCGCTACTGTGCGCGGCAGCGCTGCCCGGCCAGAGGCGAGCATCTGCGGGCGATCACGTCACGCGTCAAATGGGGCCCCGCGCTGGGCCAAAGCCGCCGCAGTCCTGCAGGGGTCAATGCGATTCTCTGCCGCAACTCACAAACAGTCTGCCCCGATTCTTTCAGACGGCCACATTTTCATCTATATTCTGCGTATTACTGCGCAGCAGAGGCTATTTTTTGTTTACTGTTTTGTGGATAAAACCTTCTAGGTCACTTAACAACTTTCTTTGCTTATTACGCCGTTTCGGATATTGTCATCATCAGATACACTCAGTCGCAAAAGTATTCGGACAATGGGAAGTTTCACAATGAGTACTCGAGAAACACTGACTATGAAACCAAAACATATTTATTAGCAATATATATGCGTAACAACATTAATCACAAAAGAACTATTGTATTATTTCGTTTCCAAAACATAAATAATAGAAAAATTAACAACGAAAATGAAACATCCTGCACACCCTGCTGCTACAAAAGTATTCGGACACTGTCCAATAAATGTTCATAAGTTATACGACGAAAATGTCAATACCTTGTGGGTCCACCTTTCATTTTCAATACCTCCTCCAATCTACTAGGAATACTTTCCACGAGTTTTTTCGTGAAATCTGGGCCTATATTTGCCCATTCTTGGCGCAGTTTCTCTTTCAAGGTCTCCTTCGTGTAGATGTTGTCCGCGCGGACGGTCCGTTTCAATTCATCCCACAAATGTTCGATTGGGGTAAGGTCTGGTGATTGGAGAGGGGGGTGCAATGCTTTCGGGCAATTGAAGACCAACCACATATGTACAATATGCGCGGTATGCTTGGGATCATTATCCTGATAAAAATGAAAGTTGTCTGCAATACCTAGATCTCGTGCACTCTCCTTCAAATGTCCTCGCAGTATATTCAAATACGCTTCCTTGTTCATCGTATCATCAATGAACACTAAATCACCCACACCATTGCCGGACGCATCCCCACACCATGATGCTCCCACCTCCAAACTTTACTGTCGGTTTGAGGTTCCTGGGATTCAGCTCTTTATTGGTCTTTCGCCACACGTTTGCCTTTCCGTCGCTTTGCCATAATGTAAATTTACATTCGTCGCAAAATATCACCCGATTCCACCAAGCCTGATCGTATTCGGAGTATTCCCTCCCAGACTGCATACGTTTCTTCTGGTTCACTGCATTTATGAACGGCTTTCGCCGTGCCACTCGACCATGGTACTGCGATCGTCGTAGTACTCTCCGCACGGTTTCGGGATGAACTTTTATACCAAGGTCTCCCTCCACCTCACTTGCAATTCGTGCGGCAGATATTTTCGGATTCTGTTGTACCTTTCGCGCAATCACACGTTCGTCTCTCTGTGAAAATGTCCGTGGCCGTCCTGTAGTGCAACGGAATTCCAATCGGTCTTCTTTCTCGAACCGTTTAATAATGTCGTGAACTGTACTTTTCTTCATGTTCACTATTGCGGCAATTTCCCTGCAGGTTTCCCCTTCGCGTGTTGATAAACGACAAGTTGCCTTTGCTCGAACGTAGAACACTTCCCTGTGCGTCCCATCGTCGACCTGCACAGGCTCGCGATCCGTGTTTACTAATCATCGCTATCGTCTCGCGGAAATGTCGGACACACTGCAGTCGCTTCACCCTCTCTGCGTCTCGGAATGAACTTTTCTCTCACTTTGTCCGCCTTTGTCCGAATACTTTTGTTGCACCTTCCCGTGCCGTTTTCAGGAAATATTACGTAACAGACACATGTCCAACAACAATTCTTCGTGTTTGACGCGTGTTTCACGTTGCGACGTCGTACCCAGAGTCTCAAATACATTGCAAAGTGCAATTTCTGTATTTGTTCATGCGGCAAACTGCAAAATTATGCACCGTTACGTGCTGTCCGAATACTTTTGCGACTGAGTGTATCTGCAATTACGAACCTAAAGAGCGAGAGGCGTTTGTTACATAACACCACTACAAAAGATGATTTTGTCTTTAAATGTTCATCTACCAGCAAAACGGTGTTCAGCTTCAGTATTAAATTTTTTTTGTTTTTAAAATTCAGTCTTAATCACACCACGTATGTTACACGAACATAGGTGACCAGTTTCGGTCATATCACCTGACCGTCATCAGACCTGTAATTTAATTTAGAAAGTAACAGAAACGTTACTAGATTTACAATAAAATAAGACAAAATGCTTATAAGGGAAAAATACAATAATACGTGTTATACCCGTGGCATCCTTCGAAGATGGTAGGTGGAGCAATCTTCTCAGATGCTGTGATGTCAATTGGTGCCAGCAAGCGACGAGCATACGCTTAAGTATGAAGATGCTCCGCCTACCTCTTCTCCCTCCATCTCACATCAACCAATCAGTATAAAAATGGGTTCACACAAAGTGCTATTTCTCTTGGTCTCATTGAGTATTTTTCTTTCAAATATCTTCCGTACTTCACTGTAATATATCTTTCTATGTATGGTCCAAGTTTCATCGAGCTGTCTTACTTGTTGGTGACACATCGCACGAAAGTGTATTCCTCACATCGTCAAATTCTACAGCGGAGTACCCTTCAGAAAAAGGTAGATGCTTACTTCAGTACAGAGGTGTTCATATTTACTTTCTCCACCCCTGTCAACGAATCGTTGCCTCGAAACACTATCCTTCACTGGATCAAACAGGTAGAAGTGGAAGGCTCCATATCCCAGCTGCATGGTGAATTGGCTGCTACGGACCAAACTTAAAGTGTTCATTAATTGTCATGAATACCGATTGATATCGAATGTTCTTCTTCCTCTGGGCTTCTCTAACCTTCTGAAGTGTCTTAGTGCTTTTTATGCTCATCGTTGAATCTCATACTTACAAGGGAACCTCCCCATCGCACCCCCCTCAGATTTAGTTATAAGTTGGCACAGTGGATAGGCCCTGAAAAACTGAACACAGATCAATCAAGAAAACAGGAAGAAGTTGTGTGGAACTATGAAAAAAATAAGCAAAATATACAAACTGAGTAGTCCATGTGCAAGATATGTAACATCAAGGATAGTATGAGCTCAGGAGCGCCGTGGTCCCTTGGTTAGCGTGCGGAGCTGCGGAACGAGAGGCTCTTGGTTCACGTCTGCCCTCGAGTCCAAAATTTTGTTTCTTTTTTTCGCAAAGTTGTGATCTGTCCGTTCGTTCATCGACGTCTCTATTCACTGTAATAAGTTTAGTGTCTGTGTTTTGCGACCGCACCGCAAAACCATGCGATTAGAAGACGAAAGGACGTGCCTCTCCAATGGGAACCGATAACATTTGATCGCAAGTTCATAGGTCAACCGATTCCTCCACAGGAAAACACGTCTGATATATTCTATACGACACTGGTGACGGCATGTGAGTCACATGACAGGAATATGTTGTCGACCCATCTAACTTGTACACTTGGCGAATGGGTAAAAAGATTCTTCTGCCTTGCCTAATTTAGGTTTTCTTGTGGATGTAATAATCACTCCAAAAAAGGTGATGAAAACATAAGAGTTTGTCACATAAACTGCAACAAATGAATGCAATAGTTTCACAGTCGCACGGTTTTCCCTGTGCTCTGTCAAAACATATGTTTTTAACGTTTTCATACAACGTCCCCAAACTACGGCGCAGTTACCTCGCGTCGGACGGACGAACACATAATAATTGTCTGAAAATAAAAAATTAAACTTTTCAATCGAGGGAAGACTTGAACGAAGGACATCTCGTTCCGCAGCTGCTCACGCTAACCACGGGACCACAGCGCTCCTGAGCTCATACCATCCTTGATATTACCTATCTTGCGCATGGACTACTCAGTTTGCATATTTTTCTTATTTTTTTTCATAGTTCCACACAACTTCTTCCTGTTTTCTCGATTGATCTGTGTTCAGTTTTTCAAGGCCTATCCACTGTGCCAACTTATAACTAAATCTGAGGGGGGTGCGATGGGGAGGTTCCCTTGTTAGGTTTGGGGAATGGCTGTGATTGCTCAGTGGTTTCTCTGAGCTTCTTTCGTGTCTGAGTACTTTTCTTGCTGGTAGTTGAATCTTATACTTAGGCCTGTAGAATGGCTGTGACTCGTTCGTCGATTCTGCACCAAAAAAAAGCTCCCTGTTATCCTCATTTCAACAGGTTGAAGCCAATTGAGATCAAGATTTTTTCCCAACACAAATCAGAGCAGACTTTTATGTTTCTGTGATGATACCCGTAAGTTTTCCACCATCATCCGTACGGAACTGTGGCCACAGCTCAGTCGCGCAGCAATCTCACAAGGGAACCTCCCCATCGCACCCCCCTCAGATTTAGTTATAAGTTGGCACAGTGGATAGGCCTTGAAAAACTGAACACAGATCAATCGAGAAAACAGGAAGAAGTTGTGTGGAACTATGAAAAAATAAGCAAAATATACAAACTGAGTAGTCCATGTGCAAGATAGGCAACATCAAAGATAGCGCGAGCTCAGTAGTGCCGTGGTCCCGTGGTTAGCGTGAGCAGCTGCGGAACGAGAGGTCCTTCGTTCAAATCTTCCCTCCAGTGAAAAAGTTTATTATTTTTATTTTCAATTATCAAAGTTCAAGCATTCACACATAATCAACTTCGCTCTCCAAAATTCCAGGACATGTTCAGATTTGCTTGGACATATGCAGGATTTGACGGTCTACACACGGAAAAATTTGAAAACGTTAAAAACATGTTTTGACAGAGCACAGAGATAACTATGCGACTGTGAAACTGTTACATTCATTTGTTGCAGTTTATGTGACAAACTCTTGGCAGTGATTATCACATCCACGAGAAAACCTAAATCGGGCAAGGTAGAAGTGTGAGCTCAGGAGCGCCGTGGTCCCATGGTTAGCGTGAGCAGCTGCGGAAAAAGAGATCCTTGGTTCAAGTCTTCCCTAAAGTGAAAAGTTTACTTTTTTTATTTTTGCAAAGTTATGATCTGTCCGTTCGTTCGTTGCGTCTCTGTTCAGTGTAATAAGTTTAGTGCCTGTGTTTTGCGACCGCACCGCAAAACCGTGCGATTAGTAGACGAAAGGACGTGCCTCTCCAATGGGAACCGAAAAGATTTGGTCGCAAGGTCATAGGTCAACCGATTCCTCCACAGGAAAACACGTCAGATAATAATTGTCTGAAAATAAAAAATTAAACTTTTCACATAAGGGAGACTTGAACCAAGGACCTCTCGTTCCGCAGCTGCTCACGCTAACCACGGGACCACTGCGCTCCTGGGCTCAAGCTATCCTTGAGTATGCGTATCTTCCACATGGACTACACAGTTTGTATATTTTGCTTATTTTTTTCATAGTTCCACACAACTTCTTCCTGTTTTCTCGATTGATCTGTGTTCAGTTTTTCAAGGCCTATGCACTGTGCCAACTTATAACTAAATCTGAGGGGGGTGCGATGGGAAGGTTCCCTTGTCAGAGGCTGTGATACAGCCGTCCGCCTGAATCAACTCGTCCTCTAGCTCACTGTTCGTGCAAACGGTCACAGCTGACTATCTCCCATTGCGCTCTTTATCTTCATTGACGATTTTCTCTTCTGTCAACTTTTTCGTCTATCTGTGTGCGCATTGCTCTCATAATCTAAGGAAACACTCAGTAACCATCCTAAATTTTACACACATCAATAGCCGGCGGAAGTGGCCGCGTGGTTCCGGCGCTGCAGTCTGGAACCGCGAGACCGCTACGGTCGCAGGTTCGAATCCTGCCTCGGGCATAGATGTGTGTGATGTCCTTAGGTTAGTTAGGTTTAACTAGTTCTAAGTTCTAGGGGACTAATGACCTCAGCAGTTGAGTCCCATAGTAGTCAGAGCCATTTGGACCATTTTTTGGACACACATCAATAACATCGTCGCACCTGCTTGAAAACCGTTAGTCCCAGCTACATGTGAAATTTGAACGATTTACTTTCTGTCTGCCGTCAGACTTCCCGCTTTCAGTACAGCCGCTTTATTGGGGAATATTCTGTACTGCTATAACTGCCTGCCTTATTGGATGAAGAAGTTGGAAGGAAGTCTGTACTGTTAGTTCATCCCACTGCTCTCCAGATGGCAAGCACGTTCTGCTATAACAAACATCGAGAAAATAGAATTACAAGGTCAAATGACGCATTACCACAGCTAGTTAGTCCTAGTTGAGTACTTGTTGCAAACTGAAGCCTCTCCTTTGCGTGGCATGGTTTATAAGTCTGAAAATGGGAGCTCATCCGTGAATGTTGTGTAGGCAGTTCCAGACACAATTTTGTCTAGAAGCACAGTATCTTCAGCAGCTGCTTTCGTGGTGGCAGTCTTTTATTAGACGTAAATATCCTTCTTAATACTGTCCTATCTTAATTTGTAAGATTGCTGTACCCAGAACTATTGCTTTTTAACACAAAGCTGAACTTTGTCACAAGATTTACGATTGTTGTCACAATTCTAGCACACCAGATTAACGCAATGTGCGGGAAAACGTCCTTATTAGGTAAGCGATTATACTGGGCGTAGTAGTGTTCAGTATAGATCGAAATTTATCAAAATACCTTACGCGATTAACGCGTTTCAACGAACACTATCAACAGTATCAGCGATAGCAAAAAAACAAATTATAACTAGGAGTATCTACATAATTACAAGCCGACTAAATATACCGTAAGTCATACATGCTAGAAATAAATACAGTTTATTATATCAGGACTGATATTTTTTATGGCCATTTCGTTGTGGGGCTGAACATGGTAACCTTCAACCGAGAGTATAAAAATGTGCATCCGCTGTCAAAAAGTAATAATAAAGTGAAAAATTATGTACATTTTTAATTATCAAAAAGAGCAGTTGTAAATTTAAGTTCTCGGTTATGGCAATGCCAGTAAAGAAAACGAATAACTACACTGCACTAAGCTGTGGAATATGCACTACGAAGCATAAATTGGGAGGAGGACTGTTAACTGGTACTGTGAGAAGTGGGATGATAAAGGAGTTTGTGGTCTGGTATATGGGGATGTGTAATGGGTGGTAGGAGACAAAGCATACGGGAGAGGAGTGTCTAGGATGGAGGATAGTCCTTGGTTGTGGATATGGAGGACAAGTATGGGTGGGAAAGCCGTCCGCGGGAAGATGTGTTGCATCGCACTACTAGGATATTAATGTGGCACCTATCTTCAGCAGTCGCAGTTTTGCAAGTAATATGATAGATACTCTGTTTCTTGAGACTATAGTGAAAGTCTTATAATTATGTACTACACGCGTTTCGCCTCTTCAGCGGCCAGTTTTCTGGCTGTTACGTTATTTCCATGTGTTATTCTACACACAGGATTTCGATTTTTAGCACGCAGCACTGCACTGAATCGAACTCCTGTGTGTAGAAGTAGGGATGGAAGTATCGTAAGAGCCAAAATACTGACCAGTAAAGAAGCGAAACGCGTCTAGTACAAGTAAGTCCTTATTACAGTCGCAAAAGACGGAATAACGTTCACATTACTGGCAGACACCTGTATCTCTAGAACGAAAGATGAGATGCTGTCCCACGACCAGCGCTATCGCCACATCTCACTGTTAAAGCATTTTTCTCCTTTGTTGATGAGATGAAGTCGTCGATGTACGGAACTCTGGTAGAAACTCAATTCAGGAATAATTACTCGTGCGAAACACGCTTGCTTTATCAGTAACCCATCCCGTCCGTAATACCCTTTTAGGTCGCTAATAACGAGAGACTACATGTTGTTAAAACTTTTTAATTACTGCGTTTCATTCATGACAGAACGTCGGATAAGAGAAAAACTTAATCCAGAGGTATTCAGCCAAGTGGTATCTTTATTATTATTATTATTGTCATTCATTCACTCACCATATTTTGCGAATAGCAGCTGCAGATGAGCATGTAGGTGAGCAGATTTCCGAAAGGCATGTGACACTGGGGCATATACTCTTCTTTCTTCTCCTTTTCCTTCGTCATCTCCTTTAGTGTTCGGGCCCGAGATTGGTTTGCAGCAATACGCCAGCCCACTCTACTGTCTGCCTTCCTCTTCATTTCCGTGTGTGTGGTACATAATCTTCTGCATGTTCTAATATCATTGGCCGTCACCGGCGATTCTACCCCCAAATAGATCTTTGTACCATAGTTCCAACGACGTTACTGTGCCTTAAAATGTGTCCTATTTTCTCTTTTTCCATTTGTCTCCGGAGAGACCTGGTTTCCGTACTCTTCTGAGCACCTCTTCGTTGGTAACTCTTATCTCTCGAACTGGTCTTCATCATCTTTTTGTAGCACCAAATCCCCAGGGCTTCGTGGGATAATAGCAAAAGTATGATGTACGAAGTATCTTCACTGATATGCGATTTTCTCGATGTGTTTTCGATTAACAGAGCCCAGTTGGTAGAATGTCGAACGGAAAATAAAGTGACACCGACCGTACACCAAAGAAGAGTAAACGGCCTCTAACACAAGCATAAAGGCTTCATCAGATAGGATCAGAGCACTGTCAAATTGTTCACTTACGATACTTGTGTGTACCGTAATTGGGCGATCATATGGAAATGCAGAAAGACTTGAACAAAGTTTCTACTTGGTGTTACGAATTGCAGCTCTCTTTAAATGTGAATAAACAAAAGACAGTGCCATAACAAGAACCCATAGGGCCCGTCTGTGAGATTAGATGTGAATATCTAGACTCTAGAACAATCAAACTGTGTAAGTATTTTGCGATAATGCTAAATATGTGCCGAGTATGCAAACTACTTAGTGGGGAAGGCGAATGGGAAACTTAGGTTTGTTGGAAGGGCTCTAAGGAAAAGTGCGCTGGATGTGTAATAAATATTGCGTCAAGAAGCTAGTGCGACTAGTTTTAGAGTATTTCTTCAGTATTTTCTAGTCCCTGCCAAGCATGCAAGGCATTTCTAGAAACTGTATTGGAAGAAGACTGTACAAGTATTATGCTGCCACCGTTGTATATCTCGCATAGGGCTCATGATAATAAGATAAGGGAGATAGGGATTGTACATTTTTCTTCGGCTCCGTATGCGGCAGGGAACTGGTGACGTAATTCTTCTGATCATAGGAGTTTCCACCAGTGTCCTGGTTGGAATCTCAAACTTCAACATAATGTCTCATGAAGTGAGGGCATGTAAGGCTGCTGATGGTGATCTATCCTCCGCCAAATGGCGACGCTGAGCACGACTGCGTCCCACCTTCTCCGGATTTTACCCTCTCCTTTCTCTCCATCATCATATAAAACAATCAAGACACCCCGTATACACGCCTACACAATCACCTACACTCAACTGATACATTTGACACACAACTTCCTAACTTCGCGACAGCAATGTGTCACTGTGCACGAAAGAAGAAAAATCTTTCCGATTAGGCAGCTAAACCGACCCCTTGGCATCTCCAAGCCATCCATGCCATTCGACAGTATTCGTGATACTGGTGTAGGACGAAATTGCATATTTTTAAAGATACTTTTCAGAGGGATAAACGCCTTTGATTCCATTGACACCTGCAGACTGTTCTTCGAGTTTTTCGCTGCACTTCTTTGAGAATTACAAAGTTGCTGTTTCACGCGTGTCCATTGTCAGAATAAAACTTTGTCTGCGTGCATGGGTATCTCCGAGTGCGTTTTTGTGTGTGTGTGTGTGTGTGTTTCTCTCTCTCTCTCTCTCTCTCTCTATGTGTCTGTGTGTGTGTCTCTCTCTCTCTCTCTCTCTCTGAGTGTGTGTGTGTGTGTGTGTGTGTGTGTGTGTGTGTGTGTGTGTGTGTGTGTGTGTGTGCTCGCGCATGAGAATCAAATGAGATTCGGCTGTGCAGAGAGGCATATACTCAGTCATTTTTCGTTCGCTCAGTACGTGAAAGGATCGGAACATAGCACTGAAGGGGTCGGCGGAAGGAATTGCTAAACCTCAAGATCACATTTTGCGTTGCTACATGCTATATGTCTGGTTAAATTCAGAGACATATAATAAGACCGAACTAATTATATAGCAGGCAGCATTTTCTAGTGATCGTACCGGAACTGTTTGTTACCAGTGTGTGGTAAACACGAAAGCACAACAGATAATTTGACACGACTAATCTTTAGTAAACTGGAGGTTGACACTTTCCACCGTCATTTCAATTACCAACACTAGTTCGAACTACCGTCCGCCAAGCACTGTATAGTGGCTGCGTAATATGTATTAGACGTCGATATTTTCCAAATACAGTAATACAGTAACAGAGTGATAGATTTTTTTGGAGAATTAGTTGTTAATTATTATTTCCATAGATCATATTCGTGATAAACGTTATGATGTGGAACGTGTCAACATAGAACATATATATCTACAGGACGGGTAGACATAGAAAACACACACACACTAACACACACTCCTGGAAATGGAAAAAAGAACACATTGACACCGGTGTGTCAGACCCACCATACTTGCTCCGGACACTGCGAGAGGGCTGTACAAGCAATGATCACACGCACGGCACAGCGGACACACCAGGAACCGCGGTGTTGGCCGTCGAATGGCGCTAGCTGCGCAGCATTTGTGCACCGCCGCCGTCAGTGTCAGCCAGTTTGCCGTGGCATACGGAGCTCCATCGCAGTCTTTAACACTGGTAGCATGCCGATTAGGCAATGTGCAGTTGACGGACTTTGAGCGAGGGCGTATAGTGGGCATGCGGGAGGCCTGGTGGACGTACCGCCGAATTGCTCAACACGTGGGGCGTGAGGTCTCCACAGTACATCGATGTTGTCGCCAGTGGTCGGCGGAAGGTGCACGTGCCCGTCGACCTGGGACCGGACCGCAGCGACGCACGGATGCACGCCAAGACCGTAGGATCCTACGCAGTGCCGTAGGGGACCGCACCGCCACTTCCCAGCAAATTAGGGACACTGTTGCTCCTGGGGTATCGGCGAGGACCATTCGCAACCGTCTCCATGAAGCTGGGCTACGGTCCCGCACACCGTTAGGCCGTCTTCCGCTCACGCCCCAACATCGTGCAGCCCGCCTCCAGTGGTGTCGCGACAGGCTTGAATGGAGGGACGAATGGAGACGTGTCGTCTTCAGCGATGAGAGTCGCTTCTGCCTTGGTGCCAATGATGGTCGTATGCGTGTTTGGCGCCGTGCAGGTGAGCGCCACAATCAGGACTGCATACGACCGAGGCACACAGGGCCAACACCCGGCATCATGGTGTGGGGAGCGATCTCCTACACTGGCCGTACGCCACTGGTGATCGTCGAGGGGACACTGAATAGTGCACGGTACATCCAAACCGTCATCGAACCCATCGTTCTACCATTCCTAGACTGGCAAGGGAACTTGCTGTTCCAACAGGACAATGCACATCCGCATGTATTCCGTGCCACCCAACGTGCTCTAGAAGGTGTAAGTCAACTACCCTGGCCAGCAAGATCTCCGGATCTGTCCCCCATTGAGCATGTTTGGGACTGGATGAAGCGTCGTCTCACGCGGTCTGCACGTCCAGCACGAACGCTGGTCCAACTGAGGCGCCAGGTGGAAATGGCATGGCAAGCCGTTCCACAGGACTACATCCAGCATCTCTACGATCGTCTCCATGGGAGAATAGCAGCCTGCATTGCTGCGAAAGGTGGATACACACTGTACTAGTGCCGATATTGTGCATGCTCTGTTGCCTGTGTCTATGTGCCTGTGGTTCTGTCAGTGTGATCATGTGATGTATCTGACCTCAGGAATGTGTCAATAAAGTTTCCCCTTCCTGGGACAATGAATTCACGGTGTTCTTATTTCAATTTCCAGGAGTGTATAAACAGGGTGAGTCAGGAGGAAAGGTACGTGTTTTGATGGGTGATAGCATTACTGATTCTGAACAAAAAACTTGATGTGGATATATGCCCTATTCCGAATGGAACATGTTTTACGTACATCTCTATTTATTATCTGTATTATTCATTGTCATTGTTTACAACGTACCACAGTAATATAGAGGAAGTTGAGACGAACATTTTGATACAGGGCGATTGTGGTCTATCAAGTCTGAAAACTACGTCAATCTGGCCTACAAAAAGTACCTAAGCTACAGCGCACTCGCGTCGCGCGAGATTTTCAATATTCCCGCGATCTCTCCGCGCCAACTGTTAGTCGTAGACAAAAAAATAAATAGGACCTGTTTTGCAGCAAATTTAATTTAATCCAATTGTGTACTGAGACACGTCTGCGTTGGAGTATGCGGTTTTCGAGTTATTAAAGAAAAACGTACAAAAGTGATAATAGACGTGTTCCATCTCGGAAACCATTAGCAATAGGGCACATATCCAAATGAAGTTTTTCGTTCAGAATCACTAATATTATCGCATCTCAAGGCATGCACCTTTCCTCTTGACTCACCATATATATCACCCTGCAAAAATAATGGCTTCCTCATATCAAGAATTCCTCTATAGTGTAGAATGAGCTGTTAAGGCGAAACACACATAATCTACATTTGGATATACTTCTGCTAGCTAGCAGACATCTTATTCCTAAGGGCACACAGTCAGAGAGTTATATAGCTGCATGTTTCATCCCTCTGTGTCCAAAGTTAGATTTGTTAAAGGGTAATGCAGATCATTTTTCCTTCTAGTGACGTGCTTGTGAATATTACTTTTACTCTGAAACTCATATGGGCTGTTGATAACAAAATTCGTAAGTTGATAAAGGTAATGTGAAGCTACGGTTAATATTCTCAGCATCTTAAAGAGATGCCTTCTAGATGTACGTGAGTGAACGATCCCCACACATGATTCTAATTATTTTCTTTTGTGCAAAGATTACTTTTTGCCAAAGTGAGGAGTTACCCGAGAGTTTATCCCATAAGATATCAGTGAATGATAACACGTAAAATATGTTAACTCACTGACTTTTTTATATCCCCAAAGTTGGCAGTTATTCTTATGACAAAACTAGTCGAACCTAAACGATTTAGCAGGTCTACTACATGGTTTTTACAGTTTATGTTTTCTTTATTATGCATAACTAAAGACTTAGAACATTCTATCATGTTTATTATTTCTTGTTGGTGTGCTAGGTTAATAAGAAGGGCATTTATGATACTGCAAAAGTGGATAACCTCTGTTTTTATGGATTTAAGCTAGCCCATTTGTACATAACCAGCCGACAGCTTTCACAAAAACATTCTTTACTTTTTTCTGCGTTGACAGCAATGCTTATACCATCTACAAACAGGACTAAGTCTGCCTTTGGATTCATATATAATGGGGTGGGGGATGGAAATCGTTAGCACAAAGCCATTCCAATCCCAAAGGAAGCAGGTGTCGACAGATGTCAAAATTACCGAACTATCAGTTAAATAAGCCACCGCTTCAAAATACTAACACGAATTCTTGACAGACGAATGGAAAAACTAGTAGAACCCGACCTCGAGGAAGATGAGTTTGGATTCCGTAGAAATGCTGGAACACGTGAGGCAGTACTGACCCTACGACGTACCTTACAAAACAGATTAAGGAAAGACAAACCTATGTTTCTAGCATTTGTAGACTTAGAGAAAGGTTTTGACAATGTTTACTGGAATACTCTCTTTCAAATTCTGAAGGTGGCAGGGGTAAAATACAGGGAGCGAAAGGCTATTTACAATTTGTACACAAACCAGATGGTAGTTATAAGAGTCGAGTTGCATGAAAGGGAAGCAGTGGTTGGTAAGGGAGTGAGACTGGGTTATGTTATTCATCCTGTATATTGAGCAAGCAGTAAAGGAAACGAAATAAAAATTCGTAGTAGGAAGAAGAAATAAAAACTTTGAGGTTCGCCGATGACATTGTAATTCGGTCAGAGACAGCAAAGGACCTGGAAGAGCAGCTGAACGGAATGGACAGTGTCTTGAAAGGAGGATTTAAGATGAACATCAACAGAAGCAAAACGAGGACAATGGAATGTAGTCGAATTGAATCGGGTTATGCTGCGGGAATTAGATTTGGAAATGAGAGGCTTAAAGTAGTAAATGGGTTTTGCTATTTGGGGAGCAAAATAACTGATGGTGGTCGCAGTAGAGAGGATATAAAATGTAGACTAGCAATGGTAAGGAAAGCGTTTCTGAAGAAGAGAAATTTGCTAACATCGAGTATAGAGTTAAGTAGAACTACCTGGCAGATTAAAACTGTGTGCCAGACCGAGACTCGAACTCGGGAACATTGCCTTTCGCGGGCAAGTGCTCAACCAACTGAGCTCCCCAAGTACGACTCACGCCCCGTCCACACAGCTTTACTTCTGTCAGTACCTCGTGTCCTACCTTCCAAAGTTTACAGAAGCTCTTTCATTCTATAGAGTTAAGTGTCAGGAAGTCGTTTCTGAAAGTATTTGTATGGAGTGTAGCCATGTATGGAAGTGATACGTGGCCGATAAATAATTTAGACAAGAAGAGAATAGAAGCTGTCGAAATGTGATGCTACAGAAGAATGCTGAAGATTAGATGGGTAGATCACATAACTAAGAAGGAGGTATTGAATAGAATTGGAGAGAAGAGAAATTTGTGGCACAACTTGAGTAGAAGAAGGGATCGGTTGGTAGGACATGTTCTGAGGCATCAAGGGATGACCAATTTAGTGGAGGGCAGCGTGGGGGTTAAAAATCGTAGAGGGAGACCAAGAGATGAATACACTAAACAGATTCAGAAGCATGTAGGCTGCAGTAGGTACTGAGAGATGAAGAAGCTTGCACAGGATAGAGTAGCATGGAGAGCTGCATCAAACCAGTTTCTCGACTGAAGACCACAACAACAACAACAACAAAGCAGTAACATTGGGCGGGGGGCGGGGGGGTGGGGTGGCAATGGTCGAACCCTGTGGGACGCCCATTGTAATGCAGGCGATGCGGCGTGAGAGGCCACGAGACAGGGAGACTGTAGGTAAACTGGTCGGCTAAGGAAGCAGGAAGGAAAAATATGAGGAGGGATTTATTTGGGGAGCGAGCGCAAAGAGGAGTTAAGTGGAAGGCGGCCCCAGTTGCGCGCAGCTGTCGCGCCGGAAGTGGGCGCCAGCGGCCGGGACGGGGCTGGCTCTGCCGCCAGAGAGGGCCCGCGTGCTGCCGCAGCACCTGCGACGCCAGGGGAGCTGACCGTTCACCACTTGTCGTTACCGTCATCAGTTCTTACACAGGCGTGATGCGACTCCACACAATCGCCTGTGTTGTACGAGGCACTTCATCTCTGCATAACCAACACATAACGAGTGGTTATAATCAAGATGCAGCTACTCACACAGGACCAGTGTAGCTTGCAATTATCGTACGGTTGCGAAACTTGCCAGGTATTCTAATGCGTTAATGCAGAACCGATTTACGCTGGAAAAAAAAAAATTAGTTCCGATTTTCGCCACTAGGTGCAAAAGTAACGTTGTGAATGCGAGAAAAACGTACACTACTGGCCATTAAAACTGCTACACCACGAAGATGACGTGCTACAGACGCGAAATTTAAGCGACAGTAAGAAGATGCTGTGATATGCAAATGATTAGCTTTTCAGAGCATTCACACAAGGTTGGCGCCGGTGGTGACACCTACAACTTTCCGACATGAGGGAAGTTTCCAACCGATTTCTCGTACACAAGTAGCAGTTGACCGGCGTTGCCTGGTGAAACGTTGTTGTGATGCCTCGTGTAAGGAGGAGAAATGCGTACCACAACGTTTCTGACTTTGATAAAGATCGGATCGTAGCCTATCGCGATTGCGGTTTATCGTATCGCGACATTGCTGCTCGCGTTGGTCGAGATCCAATGACTGTTAGCAGAATATGGAATCGGTGGGTTTAGGAGGATAATACGGAACTCCGTGCTGGATCCCAACGGCCTCGTATCACTAGCAGTCGAGATGACAGGCATCTTATCCGCGTGGCTGTAACGGATCGTGCAGCCACGTCTCGGTCCCTGAGTCAGCAGATGGGGACGTTTGCAAGACAGCAACCATCTGCGCGAACAGTTCGACGACGTTTGCAACAGCATGGACTATCAGCTCGGAGACCGTGGCTGCGGTTACCCTTGACGCTGCATCACAGACAGGAGCGCCTGCGATGGTGTACTCGACGACGAACCTGGGTCCACGAATGGCAAAACGTCATTTTTTCGGATGAATCCAGTTTCTGTTTACAGCATCATGATGGTCGCATCCGTGTTTGGCGACATCGCGGTGAACGCATATTGGAAGCGTGTATTCGTCATCGCCATACTGGCGTATCACCCGGCGTGATGGTATGGGGTGCCATTGGTTACACGTCTCGGTCACCTCTTGTTCGCATTGACGGCACTTCGAGCAGTGGACGTTACATTTAAGATGTGTTACGACCCGTGGCTCTACCCTTCATTCGATCCCTGCGAAACCCTACATTTCAGCAGGATAACGCACAACGGCATGTTGCGTGTCCTGTACGGGCCTTTCTGGATACAGAAAATGTTCGACTGCTGCCCTGGCCAGCACATTCTCCAGCTCTGTCACCAGATGAAAACGTCTGGTCAATGTTGGCCGAGCAACTTGTTCGTCACAATACGCCAGTTACTATTCTTGATAAACTGTGGTATCATGTTGAAACTGCATGGGCAGCTGCACCTGTACGCGCCATCCAAGCTCTGTTTGACTCAATGCCCAGGCGTATCAAGGCCTTTATTACGGCCAGAGGTGGTTGCTCTGGGTGTTGATTTCTCAGGATCTATGCCTCCAAATTGCGTGAAAATGTAATCACATGTCAGTTGTAGTATAATATATTTGTCCAATGAATATCCGTTTATCATCTGCATTTCTTTTTGGTGTAGCAATTTTAATGGCCATTAGTGCAGTTCTATTGGCACTGCTAGGGAAAACTGTCTACTACATAAATTGTTTGTCTAATTATATTGATCTTCTTGTCTGTGAATTTAACCAACATATTCTCATACAGTAATCTCAAAATGACTCAGTCGTGTGTCAGCACTTTCTTTCGCCGACCCTTTCAGTTCTGTCTGGAAAAAATTAAAATAATGTCCAGTTACACCTCGATAAAACATCAGCATGGAGCAAAAGCTGGTAAGCAGCACTTAAAAGAGAAAAATGCAAACTTATAGCTGCCATACCAGTGAACTTTTCTCATATCGACCACACAGGGCTTATTTCCATCCAGGTGCGATTTGTTTATTTTTTGTTCCTTTTTTGTGCATGTTGGTCAACTTCAGAGACAACATTCCCCGTTCACAGTGAAGTTACCAGAATGGAGAAGAGGCCTTTTTTGGTATCTTGGAAGCTTAGCCGCACACCAATGAAGTAAGCGAAAGAAAATCTGAGAAAAGGACCAAATACCAGAACTAGATAGCTCTTCTGGCGGTCGTAAAGAAGTCTCAGAATACCTGTCGATAGGACCAACAGAATAAGGATAAGAAAAGTAAAGGCGAAGGTGATGAGCAGCAATCAAAAGGAGAATAACCACTTGCTTAACATCAAAATTGGAAACGACTTAGCAATGCAGGCGACAAAAGTTTTTCTTCTGTATGTAGGTCTACTGGTGTCGGGTATTGATGTGGAACCGAAGGGGAAGTTTCTGGACGTGTTGAACCAGAGCACAGGAGTGTATGGAAGTGAAATGTGGGCACCGGAAATACGGAGATGCAGAAACTGGAAGCATTTGAAATGAGTTACTATCGAAGTATGTTCAGAATTAAGTGGACAGGTGAAGTACGAAATAAGTTACTTTTTATTACAAAGAGTAGGTGATGGTAGATATCTATGGAACAACTTTCCCAAAAGAAGGGACATCTTAGCGATATATGAGGTTTTTTTATTTTTTTATCTTACGCTGGGAGGAACAGTAGAGGGAAAAACAGGGGAAAGATGAGATATAAAGAAAAGATTCTAGAGAATGGTGGGTGTCAGTAGTTCTACAGGGACGAAATGATCAGCTGGTCTTTTTCTCTTCTTCCCTCCAACTAGGATGAGGCTTTAGTGATGCTTTTCTAACTTTGCTGGATTTATTACCAATTTTTTTATTCGTCTTCTCACAATTCGACTTCCGACTGCCTCGTCATCTACTTGCTGCTTTTGGTGGTCTTCTTTCACACATATGTTTTAGACGGTCTTTCCATTTTTACCTAGTTGTATTTCATCATTTAGGTTGTATATCTGCAACTCTCCTCTAATATCTTCATCTCTAAGTCCATCTTCACGTAAATTTAATTCCAGCGGTTTATCTACGACTCACTTCAATCAAAGTAGCATAGAGACAGCCATTACACTTTACAACCTGAGATATGTGTCCTTCAGCCTGCCGAGTTGGCCGAGTGGTTCTCGGCGCTACAGTCTGGAACCGCGCGACCGCTACGGTCGCAGGTTCGAATCCTGCCTCGGGCATGGATGTGTGTGATGTCCTTAGGTTAGTTAGGTTTAAGTAGTTCTAAGCTCTAGGGGACTGATAACCTAAGATGTTAAGTCCCATAGTGCTCAGAGGCATTTGAAGCATATGTGTCCTTCCGGGTTTTCTTTTTTAATGGTCTCCTTATTGTGCTGTAAATCCTATGGAATTTATTTAATTCAATATCTATGCCTTCAGCACAATACAGGACCGCACCGAAGACTGGAAACTTAAAAGAAATGGAAAAGGCGTACAGCTAGCTCACTATTCAAAAATGGTTCAAATGGCTCTGAGCACTGTGGGACTTAACATCTGAGGTCATCAGTCCCCTAGAACTTGGAACTACGTAAACCTAACTAACCTAAGGACATCACACACATCCATGCCCGTGGCAGAATTCGAACCTGCGACCGTAGCGATCTCGCGGTTCCATACTGAAGCGCCTAGAACCGCTCGACCACTGCGGCCGGCAGCTCACTATTCATATCTTGTGAAGAAAATGCGTAAAGCCAGCTCACTATGCATATTTAGTGACACCTTTTTCTTTTTAGAGGATACACAACACGTTAAGTTACAATCGGACGCCACGTAGGAATACTGTGATGTAGAGACAAGTGACCCATATTGAAAACACATACAGATACCTTCGAAACGGCGACCTCAGCTTCATCGGGCAGTGAAACAATTCATTCTCCGTCACACCAAATGCGCCACTGCCAACGAAAACCTGTATCTTTCAGTCGATGGCCTAGAATTATAACTGAATTTCTTGAAGCTACACGGTTGCATTACTTTGTTGAGTATGAACTGAACTAAGCTACGACGAAAAATTGGAAGGACGACGTGAAAGTACTTGAAGCGGACGTTTAGCTACAGGAGGAGTAGAAAGGGATGAAAGTGTCAGAGACCACAGGGAGACTGTATGAAACACAATACCAAAGCAAACAAGAGTGTAGCACATCGTTTTTCTAACAACGGTCATGCAGATGGAAGAAAAAGAAAAAATCCAGAACTCGCAAGCAGGGAAAGGGATGAAGCACCAGACAGAGGAATATGGTGACTAGGAAGACTGGAACATGTGTGACGGATTAGTGAAGACAATGACAGTAGTACGTTTGTAGAAAAGCTGTATGTACGATAACATCGAGCAGTGTTTTGACCACGCCCATTAGCTATGTTCAGACGGAAGTTTTGTCTTGAACCTGCGATCAATTTATTGTCGCCTCATGCTTCCTATGACATTTTTCTTTACTAGAGGGAGAGACGCAACTCGAAAATTTCGAATGCGTGACAAGGTCAATAACACTCGCAGCGCGCCTTGTCGCGGCGTTCCCCTGGATGTCAGGCTGACCCGCCAAACGTGACGTGCTGCGCTGGGGGCCCCTCGCAGCCGGGCGGCGGCGGACGCCTTTGAAGATTTTCTGTTTGTGGCCAGCGTGGCCTCGACGTCATCACAACAGAACGAGATGCGCTCTGAACCTTTAACGAGCACGTTGCGAATTGACCGCTCCCAGATTGGAGTTGCTGGCACTGTGCTACGTGACAGACGTCACAGCGCTTTTAGGTATGATGATCCCTTCCTGATCCGCTGTCCTTTGGTTTCCTGAATCATACTGTGCTGACAGTCCGCCCCCGGTAGCTGAGTGGTCAGCGCGACAGACTGTCAATCCTAAGGGCTCGGGTTCAATTCCCGGCTGGGTCGGAGATTTTCTCCGCTCAGGGACTGGGTGTTGTGTTGTCCTAATCATCATCATTTCATCCCCATCGACGCGCAAGTCGCCGAAGTGGCGTCAAATCGAAAGACTTGCACCAGGCGAGCGGTCTATCCGACGGGAGGCCCTCGTCACACGCCATTATTATTATTACTGTGCTGACACAGAGAAATTTCTCCGAGTATTCGTGGGATTGTACGTATTGTCACTAGTCGCATCCGAAGCTTTGAAGATATCCAAGACGCTTCGCTGTCTGGCTGTGGAGAACTACAAACAAAAAGCTGCGACATTCAGTAATGCATCTTGATATGAAAACCAGCAAAAGATACGTATGTACTATATCTGTCTACGTAGAACATATAAGAAGATACTGCTAAGTGCAGATATTTCCATATAGACCTTCAAGGAACGTTCAAAAAATTACGAGGGTCACTCCAAAAGAAATGCACACTATTTTTTTTTAATCCATCTTTTATTCTACACGTTTGAAAGTATTAGAGTGTGTAGATACATCCTTTAGGAACAATATTTTCATTTCTCCATATAATTTCCATCCCTCTCAACTGCCTCACGCCATCTTGGAACCAGCGCCTGTATACCCACACGGTAAAATTCTGGACCAACCTGTTACAGCCACTGTTTGGTAGCGTGCACAAGGGAGTCATAATCTTCAAACCTTCTTCAACGAAGAGAGTCTTTCAGTTTCCCAAAGAGATGATAGTCACATGGAGCCAGGTCAGGACTGTAAGGGGGGTGTTTCTGTGTTGTCCATCCGAGTTTTGTGATCGCTTCTGTGGCTTTTTGACTGACATGTGGCCGTGCATTGTCGTGCAACAGCAACAGCTTTTACCGATGTGGTCAAACACGACTCAGTCGAGCTTGAAGTTTCTTCAGTGTCGTCACATATGCATAAGAATTTATGGTGGTTCCACTAGGCATGATGTCCACAAGCAAGAGTCCTTCGGAATCGAAAAACACCGTAGACATGACTTTTCCAGCAGAAGGTGTCGTTTTGAATTTTTTTTTTCGTTGGGTGAATTTGCATGACGCCACTCCATTGATTGCCTCTTTGGAGTGACCCTCGTAATCGAACGTCGCTTACAGGCGATCGTTGACTAAAGAAAAAAATCTAATGAAATGCAATGCGTTATTATGCTTGATACATAAATAATAATATGAATATGTGATAGGATATGGGTAACATCGGTCGACAACCTGGCAAACGTTCTCATAATACAGGCTGTTATAATAAGATTCATCCAATTTCACAAGCCGGCCGCTGTGGGTGAGCGGTTCTAAGCGCTTCAGTCCGGAACCACGAGGCTGCTACGTTCGCAGGTTCGAATCCTGCCTCGGGCATGGATGTGTGTGATGTCCTTAGATTAGTTAAGTTTAAGTAGTTCTAAATCTAGGGGACTGATGACCTCAGATGTTAAGTTCCATAGTGCTTAAAGCCATTTGAACCAATTTCACAAGTCTATATCTTCTATACGAATGACGGTTGAAACAGGGGGTATACTTTTTACTATTGCGCTCAGTACAAAAGTTGTATTTATCTTTCGCAAATATTCAGTGTGCATTTTATCGGACGCAAAAGAAACACCCACATGGTACTCAAACTTCTCTCATACTCTGGCGAGCATGTATGGCAGTAAACGTCATTCACTGGTGTTGTTATGCAGCGTCGCAATACGCACAAAGTTGTTGGAAGTTAAGGCGCCAAGACGGAATGTTTCACAAAACCTCCATAATTTCCCCTTAAATAAATCAACCAGTGTTCTGGAACTGCTGGTGCCATTGACGAATATTTTGGTGGAGTGCCGTATTCTTGGCGAAAACACCTTTTGCTGCTGTTATCAAAAAATGTTCAAATGTGTGTGAAATCTTATGGGACTTAACAGCTAACGTCGTCAGTCCCTAAACTTACACACTACTTAACCTAAATTATCCTAAGGACAAACACACACACCAATGCCGGAGGGAGGACTCGAACCTCCGCCGGGATCAGCCGTGCTGCTGTTATCGATTCTACACTTACTGAGTAAAGCTAACAGCACCAGAGAGACTCCCACTGGTAACCACATGAACCGACTGGCGCCAAGGTAAACTTTTTATTTCAGTGTATAATTAAAATACGCCCTATCCTCTTTCCTGTAGAAATTCAATGTGTGCCAGAATCGTCGCTCGTAGAACATCACGAGAGTAGTTGGGTTCTGCCCACGTACGAGTGAGCACTGCAGCATCAACAATTCTGATTGCTTCATTAATTAGTGCACGAAGGGTAGGAATGTCATTGACTGGTGTTGGGTACACGCCATTCTTGACGTAATCCCACAAAAAAAGAATAATGGCACGAAATCGGGAGAGCGCGGGGGCCATGCTATGGGACCATCACGACCCATCCACCTGCCGGCCAGGGTGGCCGAGCGGTTCTAGGCGCTACAAACCGCGTGACCGCTACGGTCGCAGGTTCGAATCCTGCCTCGGGCATGGATGTGTGTGATGTCCTTAGGTTAGTTAGGTTTAAGTAGTTCTAAGTTCTAGGGGACTGATGACCTCAGAAGTTAAGTCCCATAGTGCTCAGAGCCATTTGAACCATTTGAACCCATCCACCTCTAAGGAAACGTGTCATTCAGCAAATCCCGCGCGTTCAAACTCCAATGTAAGGGTGCACCATCATTCTGAAAGATGATGGACGTCTGCAGCTCTTCGATCTGTGATAGCGGGAACTGTTCGAGCACGTCTAGGTAAGTATTTCGGGTTATGGTTTTCTCTGCGAAGGAAAATGGGATCAACAACCTCTCGTGCATTAGATCACACCGCACACTAAGCTTCGGGCTATCGTGGACGTGTTTACGTATGCTGTGTGTGTTTTTCGGAGCCCCAAATCCTAATGTTGTGGCGATTCACATTTCTTGAAATGTGAAATGTTGATTCATCTAAAAACAGGTATTTTTCTGGGTAGTCGTTGTCAGCGGAGGAGGTCATCATAGAATAAGCGAATTCATATCACATAGCACGATGGTCTGGCTGCAGTGCTTGGAACATTTCCACTTTGTACGCAGTGAGGCGCAGTCGCTTATGTAACGCTTTATGAACAGTTGATCTTGCTTCCTGCAACTCGCGTGATGCACGACGAATTGACCTGAGGGTTGCGTTCAAATGCAGCTTGCACTCTGTCAGCACACGCTTAAGACACGGGAGGGCGCACATTCCGAGGAAGGTCTTTGACACTGTCTGTCTAAAGCTTTTGAACCGCCTCCTTATGCTAGTTTTTGCCGGTGATGACCTCCCGTACTAGCGTCGATAATTCTGCAGTACCATTGTCACAGATTTGGACTCTGTACACCAGCTGACACATTACGCCTTTTTATGATCTTTTGCCATTTTGATGCAGTCCAAGCCGATTCCCATTTGACGATAAAAATCTGTAGTATCTTCAAAGTTATGATTTTCGGAAATGGTAGCAAACCCCTGTAGCCTATATAATTTTGTCTATGACATGCATGTCGTCATCGATTACCCGAATGTCTTTGACATAGAATAATTAATATCGTCTCTCCTTATCACAACATTTTTTTTTAAATTTTTTTATGTTGAATCCAGGCAACCTCCCTTTTACGCGCTTACTGTGATGATAACTTCTGTGAGTATTTTTTTACTTCGATAACTTATTTGTATTCACTTTTAAACGATTCTGACTTATATGTTTTTCACCAGCTGCGACATATTCGCGGCCGGCCGTTGTGGCCGTGCGGTTCTAGGCGCTTCAGTCTGGAACCGCGTGACAGCTACGGTCGCAGGTTCGAATCCTGCCTGGGGCATGGATGTGTGTGATGTCCTTAGGTTAGTTAGGTTTAAGTCGTTCTAAGTTCTAGGGGACTGATGACCTCAGATGTTAAGTCCCATAGAGCTCAGAGCCATTTGAACCATTTTGACGTAGTCGCGAATATGAAACTGTCAAATGTTTTTTATTCCAGCCTTTGATCACAATATCAATTCTTTTGACGATGACCGGTTTCAATCCGTAATGGCCGTCCTCTGTTATACAATACAAAAATATATACACCTAGTGGGCAGTGCGTCTTTCAACACAATACAGCATAACGTATCACAATATACTATCATACACCAGGGAAATGTACAGATAAAATACGGTAAAACGTACCTGGTCTACACCATGTCCTAATGTGATACTATCATAAACCAGGAAAATGTACAGATAAAATATGATAAAACGTACCTCTTCTACACCATGTCCTAATGTGACAAGGCCGTAATGGCATCGTCAGAACTTAAATATACTCAGCACAGCTTCGACACTTAGGTCTAAAATAAGGTGTAGAATAGGCCACATCGTACCCACAGTCATTTTTGCAACTGGCTACTGAAGTACCGTAGCTACCAGAAATCTGTTTGCCTACATCCTACAGAGATGTCGCTACTGTGGGCTTAGATGTATTCATTTAGGTAAGAAACATAATCTGATAGAAACACATGAGGTAAAATACATGTAGCAGACTTTTAAATATTGATCTCTATTATAGAAACTAATTGTGATACAGTAAAAGACGAATACAGTCACCCATATAAAATTACTAAAAGGAAATATATAAAGATAATAGGTCTGACACTTTTATGGTGAATTTACGGTCAAAAATAAATATACGCAATACATTGCCTGTAGCAACTTACAAATTACCTATGAAAGATAAAATGTCTATACGACAACTGAAGAAAAGACATATCAATGATCAGCGCCCTCTGTTGGGTCGGCCGCCAGGATGTTATGTATTCGCACACCGATCGTAAGAACTTAAGCACTAGAGGGCTTTTCATACGTCGTTGTTACGATGACATCCTGGCAGCCGACCCCGGGATTCAATGCCAACTTCGTTTACGTCAGTGTAAGTGAGGTTATATAATTTCTTTTTGCTTATTACCAGACTTGATTGTCATGTTTCTTTGCTTCCGTAATATCAGGAATTGCCTTACACATTCCACAAAAAATAAAATAAAATTAGGACAAGTAATATTAACTCAACACTGATCTGTGTGGTAATATAAGGAAAAGCAAAAGTGCTTTGAAAACTTTTGCCATGGTAATTTTGTTTAAGTATTTTGAATTATTTACTTACAATTGTTGAAAGTTTTGACAGCAAGTGTGTATTTTGACCTATCTTGAAATTTATAGCAAATATGAGGAATACGTGTAATGTATATAATTGTTTTTTGCAATAGAACAACATGAAGCTGCAGATTTGTGTGTATAAATGTCGTGTTTAAGTTCTGAGCTATCACATATTACACCATCTACAAAAATTCACTATGGTTTCAAATATTTTTTGAGGATCATTCATTGTTAACTAACATTAACACAGAGCAATTAATCAATTGTAGCCGTCTTGTACTTTTAAAATGCGCTCGATAATGAAGGGAATAACTAAAGTTTTTCCCGTTGATCTTCTATTCTCTTTTCAGATTTCTCCTTAGTTATCTTTTCTGATTTCTCTACGTACGAAGTCGGTATAGGATACGTTACAATCCTGCCTCTCTCGTTTCTCAACCACTCCTTTTCTTTCATGCCCATCAAGTTACGAAAACCAATGCCACTGAAAGCTGTCCCAGGTCACATCGCAAAGGGAAACAAATTTCATCATAGAGAAGATGCTATGGCCTCTCGGAACAAATCGTTGGAGCCAATATAATTCATATTTCCCTTTAAGGCACTTCAACAGATATTGAGATAGTGTAATGCACCTACCGAGTCTCACAGAGTTTGCATGGCAGTGATGTGAGAGAGACCACTTATCCACACAATTTGTTCTTGTGGAAATAGAGTATTAATTTTCTTTAATTTTTCTCAGGCGAAAAGTCTCCAGTAAGTTCTGTGAGAGTGTTGCTTTATGGTGGTAAAGGGAAGTAACAATACCGGCTAAATAGTAGGAAGGTCTGCGCTAGGTCATTGCGTTTTGCAGGGTCTGACAGTTAACTCTCAACACACACTAATGTAACTTACTGTACGTAAACAGGCGGTAAAACACATTACTGTTCAATTAAGATCTTGACAATGACTCACTGGATAGAGTAACAACTGTAAAGTGTCTAGTAGTTTGCCTGAGCTAAGACTTACGGTTCAACCCCCCACCTCAGGTATAGCACATAGCTGCTTCGTCTGCTGCAGCCGGGCTCATAATGGCAGTAACGGAGATAACCACAAGGGGCGCCCGACTTATCGGTCGTTAACTGAATCCACTGGCAAGCTCTACTGCAGAGCGTTAAGTAATTGTTGTAGTTAACACTGGTATCTGGCTAAGAGTATAGATATTCGCAATATGTGAGAGTGGCATTTGGTCGAACACGGAGTGCTGTGATTTGTTGGGAGATACAGAGATTCTTAAAGGAATTGGTAGTTTGATTGCAAGTGGCAACTAAGGGAATAATATATCTAGCGGCAAGAGCTGTTCGGATGGACTGAAGGGGAGGATTAATTCTTGTTCAACGGCTAGGGGTTTTTCCTTACATTTTTGTGAGGAGGTGGAATCGGTTGCTAGTGCCGCGAAGGGAAGGGATTGTAGGTGTAGATGATACATAAGAAAGAGTCTAAATTTACAACACGGACAAGTGGGTGAATTTTTTCAGCCTTGAGTTAAATAGTTATTATGGGTAAGGTATTTGAGAGGTAAATGAGATCTCTATTTATAATGAGATAGTCAGAGATCAGCTGTAAATCAGAAATATGGAAAAAAGAAAAGTGGGATTGCTTTGCTTCATGTGCAGGGAATCGGGATCCGCCACTCACAGTTGGAGATGAGCTACTACAACAACGGCTTGCTCTATTTGTAGCCTTTGTTGTCTGTCAAAAGTGGGTGTTTTAGTGTTAGCCCACTAATGTGAGTAGTCGTGCTGTAACGCGTCTTCGTGTAATCCCACAAGTGTGACTGGAAGGACTGGGAAAACGATAGTCGCCTTCGAACGACCTCGAGATATCCCGATACACCGCAGAGCTCAATACACTATCGAGTGTTGCTCGAAGTGTCACGTGACATTTGACCCACGTGGCGCGAAAGCAATCGATCCTGAGGATCAAAAAAATTGCCACAAGAACAAACTATAGCTCCGCTTGAAAAAAAGACATCGTGGAATACAGTCAGAAATAGTAATAAATCCTACCAAGGCATAAAACTCTTCTATTTATGAATATCACATGTAAGCATTTTATGATGATTATGTAAAGCTAACAAAGACGAAAGTATGGTCCTTCAAAAATGTTACTCGACTCTCATCCCAATATTTTTTTCTTTATTGTTATTTCATCACCCTCGCCCCATATAGGCGGGAGGGTGGGCTCTCAGCAATAAAATTCTCCGCTCTTCAGTCAAGTGATTTAAAAAATTTACGACGAGAAATACAAACAAAATTTGTGGCTGTTTTGTATTTTAAATTAAAAATGAAAGACGGACAGTTAAAAGACGGAAATACATACATGTTAAAACATAACGCAAGAAGGTGAAATTACTCTGATAAAAATAACGAAGCACTGTTCTTTCACTTAAAATGTGAAGGACCTGCTCTACTGTCAGGGGTACTGCCGGAGGATAGAGTATATTCCATAGGTTTAAGGGGTGTGGGTAGAAACGTAGCAAAACTATGGAGATGAGAGGTAGGAGCTGAGTTAGTGGGAGATACAGTCGATGGGAAAGACAGAGGGCGAGGGGTAGTGTATCTGGTAGGCAGGGTAGTGGTTGTAAGAGGAAAGGGGTGAGAATGGAGATAGGAGCCCTGTTGTGAAGTTGGATAAGTGGGGAAGAGTTGAAGTGGTAGGAGGGATAAATATCGGGGCGGATCTCATTGTCTGGGAGAAGGAGTTGGTTGAAGTTGTGCTGGGATAGGATATGGAGTAGTGTGCAGGTGTCGGGACGGAGGGATGTGTTCGTGAAGGTGTGGCGGCATACTTTGTGATCAGAGGGACACGAACTGATTGAGGAGGATTTGGAGGGATCGCTGGGATTCTGGAGTGTAGAGCAGAGGACGAGGAAAGCGGTGTCATAGGCATACTGAAGGAGGTGGACTCTTGGAGGTGGTTTCGCCATATCAGCGGTGTAGAGGCGATAAAGCAGTCGACAACAGAGCCTTGGGCCAGTCCTGCAGTGGGATGGAAGGTGTTATTAATAGTGACAAAGGATGGGCGCTTGGATAAGAAGGATGCAATAAGGCCCGTCGTTAACTGGAAATGCGTAAGGCTGAAGTCTGAAAAGGAGACCGGTATGCCATAGACGGTCGTAGGCTTTTTCTAGGTAGAGGGAGACAAAAATAACGGAATTATGGGAGTTGAGTTGGTAGGAGATCGGTGAGATGCAGGAGCTGGTCATCAGAGGAGAAATAAGAACGGAAGCAACACTGGTTAACGAGAAGAAAATAGTGTTGGTTCAAATGTTGAAGGATGAGTCGGGAGAGGATGGATTCGAAGGCCTTGGTAAACACTCAGGTGAGGTTTGGTAGGTAATGCAGACGTGAACGGGGAAAGTGTTGCGCTTTTTGTGGAGTACTTGTTCCATGTCGCTTGCTGTAATTGGCGTATTTAATACTGTATGTGGAGTGGTATGTCGTCCAAGTACTGGAAGCTGGATGCTGGGGTGGGGCAGCAGTATTTGTATGTTCGAGGATGGAAGGGAAAAGTGAGTAATCAGATTGTGGGTCATCAGGGATGGAAGAGATATCAGACAGATAAAGTGCAAAATTGTCAGCTTTGCTCAGATTAATACCAATACAATGTTTTGGTTATTTGCTAGAGACTATAATAGCTTACTATATGAACTGCAAATGAGAATTTCGAGATTAATGCTTAATAAACGAAATAATTCATGTTAAATTGACTTTGGTTGCGATCGCGAGAATAAATAACAGCTCCAAGACCCGTTGTGAATATAGAACGATCACCCGTCACTAGATCGCAGGATGAGCTAAAGCCGTCGGCACACGGACCGTGCAGCCGAACATTGAGCGTTGATCCGACACGGTAGCTCAGCGTATTCGGTCACAGAGCTGGTTGGCCTCTGTAAAAAAAAAAAAAAAAGAACTGAGTGAAAGGATCAACAACGGACTTGAACGGATGTTACATGACGTCCGCAACGACCAAACAAAACGATCAACAACGAACAAAATATAAAAAAAAAGTTGTGTCAATGTCCTGAATAGAGCTATTTGTACGGGCGGTGGTTCGCGTCTTGACACTCCCAATTTTTTTTCCCGACATTCCCGTTTTTATTCGGTTCTGATACTTTATTATTAGTTTAATATAAGTATATATTATAATATCTGATGTTATGTAAATGTAAGTTCACCTTTCTTTGAGGGGTGACTTTGTCGATTGGCTTAATCTACATGACAGCTTGCGCTACTTCTATAAAGATATTTTGCTCCTTTTCCTTTTACGCTTCGTAATTCATATGTTGCAAAGAATCTGCTACTGGGTAGGAATAGTAATCAAGTAAGACTGACCTTGGAGTTTTACTAAAATGTGGGAATGATGAAATAATGTTTATATTATGCGGAAAAGTATTCCAAATTTGTACCGCACTGTTTGTAACGGAACTTTTACAAGCTTGTGTCCTTATTGATTGGGCATGGTACTTCCCTTTTGGTGGACGATGGAGGAAATGTGCGTTTTAATAGAGCTGACGTGGGAATTTTACGCGCGCCCGTTGAGTAAACAGAGTGATTTACGAACTAGAAACATCCCTCAACTGCCGCTGGAGTGCGTTGCGATCGCGTATACCACGTTGGGGCCCACGTACCGTATGTACAAGTCGCATCGTTCCTGAGCGTTCAGCAGCACGTTGAACTTGGCACGCTCAACGTTAACGTTCGACAGCACGGTCGGTGTGCCGACGGCTTAACGCTCCACGATTAGACAGAATCATGTGAACCATGATTGTGATCATTTGTTACTTAATGGCTGTGTTTGCCGCCAATGAAACGCAGTCGTTGGGCCGGCCGCTGTCGCCGAGAGATTCTAGGTGCTACAGTCTGGAACCGCGCTACGGCAATGGTCGCAGGTTCGAATCCTGCCTCGGGCATGGATGTGTGTGATGTCCTTAGGATTAAGTAGTTCTTACGTTCTAGGGGACTGATGACCTGGGAAGTTAAGTCCCATAGTGCTCAGAGCCATTTGAACCATTTGTAATGGCTGTGTTTACATATGATCTGTTCTCTGTAAGATACCGCAGCACTTGTTTTACGGTTATTTCTATGTTTAAAATCCATAATACATTAATAATGCGTTGACACATGATAGATTGGGATTGGGTTGTTTGGGGAAGGAGACCAGACAGCGTGGTCATCGGTCTCATCGGATTAGGGAAGGATGGGGAACGAAGTCGGCCGTGCCCTTTCAGAGAAACCATCCCGGCATTTGCCTGGAGTGATTTAGGGAAATCACGGAAAACCTAAATCAGGATGGCCGGACGCGGGGTTGAACCGTCGTCCTCCCGAATGCGAGTCCAGTGCCTAACCACTGCGCCACCTCACTCGGTGACACATGATAGAGATAGACGAACAGAATTCGTTAGCCCGAGATTTCACGATCTGTGAAGTGTTCGAACTGCACCAGTAGATAGTCGTGTTGCAGGATTTGACACCGCACTGTGACTGATCATGTTGACGAAATGAAATGATCGTATGGCATTTATTGGCCGGGATATCCCCTTCGGGGTTCGCCCGTATCGCAAGTCTTTGTAGTTGACGCTAGAGATGCGTCGAACTCGTTCATTGCCGTGAACTACTTCATTCATTTCACTCTTTGCCGTGAAGCGTTCAAATGAAGTAGTTCATTAATGAAGTACGGAAGCCTGGCGAAGTTGCCCAGTTCGCCGCTCAGCCTCGGCTACGCTCGCTTCGCCCCGCTGGTACAATAAAGCTTCGTAGTACTTCATAATTTCACCAACAGGTGGCCGAACGATTCAGTAACGTGCACGCAACGTTTTACGCTCTTACAGCGTCTGAATTAAATAGAACATGGTCGAAGGGGACAAAGAAAAGATAAACAGAGAAGCCTGTCACATATAAAGAAGGTATTACATTTAATCTTGCTCGACATTTTCTCATGAAGCGCCCAAAAAAGTCTTTATCTGCCAAATGAAACATTATTTGTTGTATTCATGGACTGAAAACTAGGGCTACCAACGAAATGCAGTCCAATTTTATGTTCCTTTTAAAATTTAATGCAAAATAGAATGAGTATGTTTACCACTGTTACAAAGTCTATATACCTACGTTAAGTAATTATTCGGGACGTTTTCCTGTAGGTTTTATTTTTGTTGAGAATAATAACCCTCCGGATTCAAAACGTAGACTGTCACCTGTAGTCATTGGTAAGATTTCGAGTAAAATTCCTCTTTCAGTGTCATTAACAAACCTTTTATTTTCATGTTGGCTGTGCGTGCTCACACAGCCAGCTTCTTCGTTTGTATCTTTAATATTCATTTGTCTGCAAGCGCTGCCAACGGTAGGCTATCCGTAGACGTGAAGTTTAATTGCACCAATAGTCACGGGTAATGATGTCAGCACTGCAGGAAGCAACTGACGCTGCTTTCCCCTCGCCTCTCACCTCCCCAACCCCTCGTAAACCTATCGTTCCCCACAAACACCGCGCGATTCGTCGACAGGCAGTAGAGGGAGGACTGAAGCGAAGGGAGGATGAGTGACGTAGCGCCGATGTAGCGGGAGAGGGAGAGGGGAAGAGAGTGAGTGAACGAACTAGAAAAAAGTGTGGAGTGTGCTATCTGTGAAGAGTTTGAAGTACCAGTTCACAGAAACTGAGTGATTGGTTCACACTTCACTAGAGTGAAGCGTTCATTTGAACGACTCCTTCACGAGCTCCCCATCACTAGTTGACGCCACTTCGGCGACTTGCATGTCAATGATGATGGACACAACACCCAATCCCCTGCCGTGAATCGAACCCGGGCCCCGTTGCGTGGGAGACGGTAAAGGCGTCGGCACACGGACCGAGCATCCGAACGTTGAGCGCTGAGCGTGCCGAGTTTCTGACGTCATAGCGTGGAATAGCACGTTCGGGAGTCTTTCTGAACGTGCAGAGCAATATCTGACATGTCAGATATTCTGAGCGTGCGTCTGAGCGTTGACCAATGAGATGTCACAACGTCACCTACGTCACACGTACGCCGTCTCCCTTCAGTACAGAGTTGTGAGGCGCCATATTGGCATTCATTTCAACCCTATATGTATGTATGCCGTTTCTGGGCACCAGCAAATTGAGAATCACTGGAAAACCCGTTGTTAACTGTGTGATTCGTTCCAATAAAATAATGACAAACATCATATTCGTATTGTAATTTGCGTATTATGAGAGTAGGCTATCTAAAGGCAGCGATGCACAGAAGATCCACCCAAAACGCATTGTTCTTGGTACAACTTCCTATAATTAAATTTCATTTAGTAACATATCTACGATTAAGGTTGTCAGCAACAGTTAACATAAAAAAATTGGCGGTCTCTCGGGTGTTCTTGTGTAGCGTAATGGGTAGCGTCAGTGTCCTGTGTTGAGGTGTTAATTGCGGCGGCGGTTCGAGTCTCGACGCCTGCATATTTTTTTTTCTTAGCATTCGCGATTTAATTGGGTTCTGATACTTTATTATTAGTTTAATATAAGTATGTATTATAATATTTGTTGTTATGTAAACCATTTTTTGAGGGGTGACTTTATTCGATTGGCTTAATCTAAAGGACAGGTTGCGCTACTTGTATAAAGATATTTTGCTCTTTTTTCTTTTACGCTTCGTAATTCACATGTTGCAAAGATTCTGCAACTGGGGGGTAGGAACAGTCCTCACGTAAGACTGACCTTGGGGTTTTACTAAAGTGTGGGAATGATGAAACAACCAATAACCAAATTAGTACCGCATTGTTTGTAATGGAACCTTTATAAGCCTGTGTCCTTATTTATTGGACATTGTACTTTCCTTTTCGTGGACGATGCAGGAAATGTGCGTTTTAATAGAGCTAACGTGGGAATCTTGCGCGCGCCCGTTAAGTAAACAGTGTGATTTACGAACTGGAAACATCCCACAACTGCCGCTAAGTGCGTCGCGATACCGTATGTCACGATGGGGCCCACGTACCGTATGCACAATTCGCACCGTTCCTGAGCGTTCAGCAGCACGTTGAACTTGGCACGCTCAACGTTAACGTTCGGCAGCAAGGTCCGTGTGCCTACGGCTTAACGCTACCGCTGCGCTACGGAGGCGGACATCATCCTCATGGAGTACTGGTTTGTGTCAGCCACCGTGCGTTGCTGGTCGTGCTGGCAACCGCATGACTAAAAGCGTTGCTTTGCACTAGCCCACTGGTGTGGCTGGTCTCTCGGCTTCGCGGGCACCTCTCTAGCGTGTCTGTTGTTCGCGTTGCAGGTTCGCGGCCGCGGCTGTCGCTGCAGGCGCTGCCGGCCACCGTGAGCGTGCGCGAGGGCGACCGCCTGCGACTGGTGTGCCGCGCGCCCGCCAGGCGGCAGCACCAGCGGCCCCGCCAGCGCCAGCGCCAGCGCCAGCGGCCCGGCTACGGCCGGCGGCCCCGCCGGACGTCGGCGTCGGCGCCCTCCTCCCCCTCCTTCTCCTCCTCCTCCTCCTCCGGCGCAGTCAGCTTCTCCTGGTACCGCGACAGGGCGCGCCTGCTGCCGGCGCCGGCGCACTCGCGCGGCAAGGGCGCGCCGACCCACCTCAAGATCCGCAATAAAGCGTAAGTACCCACTGCCCGCTGCCGCCTCTCTAGTTCTACTCTCTGACAAAATTGACAGTAGGACGGGTTCTTCGTATTAGTGCAGATTTGCACGAGAGCTTCGTAAATGGGAACGTTATTAAGCACACGAACGATGATCTTCGCCTACTAACAGGTGTCACAAACGGGTTTAAAGCATTGCATTGTTTTCTATACAGGGTGGTCCATTGATCGTGAACGGGCCAAATACTCGCGAAATAACCGTCAAACGAAAAAGCTACAAAGAACGAAACTTGTCTAGCATGAAGGGGGCAACCAGATGGCGCTATGGTTGGCGCGCTAGATGGCGGTGCCATAGGTCAAACGGATATCAACTGCGTTTTTTTAAATACGAACCCACATTTTTTATTGCATATTCGTGCAGTACGTAACGAAATATGAATGTTTTAGATGGACAACTTTTTTCGCTTTGTGATAGATGGCGCTGTAATAGTCACAAACATATGGCTCACAATTTTAGACGAACAGTTGGTAACAGGTAGGTTTTTTTAAATTAAAATACAGAACGTAGGTACGTTTGAACATTTTACTTCGGTTGTTCCAATGTACCTTTGTGAACTTACCATTTCTGAAAACGCATGCTGTTACAGCGTGATTACCTGTAAATACCACATTAATGCAATAAATACTCAAAATGATGCCTGTCAATCTCAATGCATTTGGCAATACGTGTAACGATATTCCTCTCAACAGTGAGTAGTTCACCTTCCGTAATGTTCGCACATGCATTGACAATGCGCTGACGCATGTTGTCAGGAGTTGTCTGTGGATCGCGATACCAAATATCCTTCAACTTTCCCCACAGAAAGAAATTCCGGGACGTCAGATCCGGTGAACGTGCGGGCCGTGTTATGGTGCTTCGACGACCAATCCACCTCTCATGAAATATGCTATTCAATACTGCTTCAACCGCACGCGAGCTATGTGCCAGACATGCATCATGTTGGAAGTACATCGCCATTCTGTCATGCAGTGAAACATCTTGTAGTAACATCGGTAGAACATTACGTAAGAAATCAGGATACATTGCGCCATTTAGATTGCCATCGATAAAAAGGGGGCCAATTATCCTTCCTCCCATAATGCCGCACCATGCATTAACCCGCCAAGGTCACTGATGTTCCACTTGTCGCAGCCATCGTGGATTTTCCGTTGCCCAATAGTGCGTATTATTCCGGTTTACGTTACCGCGCCGCGCGGGATTAGCCGAGCGGTTTAAGGCGCTGCAGTCATAGACTGTGCTGCTGGTCCCGGCGGAGGTTCGAGTTCTCCCTCGGGCATGGGAGTGTGTGTTTGTCCTTAGGATAATTTAGGTTAAATAGTGTGTAAGCTTAGGGACTGATGACCTTAGCAGTTACGTCCCATAAGATTTCACACACATTTGAACATTTTTTACATTCCCGCTGTTGGTGAATGACGCTTTGTCGCTAAATAGAACGCGTGCAAAAAAATCTGTCATCGTCCCGTAATTTCTCTTGTGCCCAGTGGCAGAACTGTACACGACGTTCAAAGTCGTCGCTATGCAATTCCTGGTGCATAGAAATATGGTACGGGTGCAATCGATGTTGATATAGCATTCTCAACACCGACGTTTTTGAGATGCCCGATTCTCACGAAGTTTGTCTGCTACTGATGTGCGGATTAGCCGCGACAGCAGCTAGAACACCTACTTGGGCATCATCATTTGTTGCAGGTCGTGGTTGACGTTTCACATGTGGCTGAACACTTACTGTTTCCTTAAATAACGTAACCATCCGGCGAACGGTCCGGACACTTGGATGATGTCGTCCAGAATACCGAGCAGCATACATAGCACACGCCAGCTGGGCATTTTGATCACAACAGCCACACATTAACACGATATCGACCTTTTTCGCAATTGGTAAACGGTTCATTTTAACAGGGGTAATGTATTACGAAGCAAATACCGTCCGCACTGGCGGAATGTTACGTGATACCACGTACTTATACGTTTGTACCTATTACAGCGTCATCTATCACTAAGCGAAAAAAGTGGTCCAACTAAAACATTCATATTTCTTTACGTACTACACAAATATGTAATAAAAATGGGGATTCCTGTTTTTAAAAAAACGCAGTTGATGTATGGCAGCGCCATCTAGCGTGCCAAACACAGCGCCATCTGGTTTCCCCCTTTAAGCTAGATGAGTTTCGTTCTTCGTAAATTTCTCGTTTGATGCATATTTCGTGAGATATTTGGCCCGGTCACTATCAATGGACCACCCTGTATATCGTGATCAAGAATGGTGGCAACGACATTCGCTTGAGATGACCCGGCCATTACTTTTACAACTGGTGACCTCGTCCCTGTGTTGGTAATGTGCTGGTAGATGCCGACAGTGTACCCTTCAGCATTTTTCGTCAAACGAGAGAAATACAAGAGCATCTGAGTTAGAGACAGCTTCTTAGCAGCGTGTAGAGTCCCTTCCGCAGTGGTGACGGCGGCGAAGTGTAGTGGCATCGACTTCACCAGACGCCGATGGAACTGGGAGCTATTTTGATGTCTGACCGCTCAACATCCACCCGCAATTCACGGAAGTCTTGTCTATGATGGTGCTATAGGTTTGAGTGCAAGTGGCAGGGACCCCGCAGAGAGAGGCGATAAGGAACAACGGCTGGGAGGAAGAGGCGGCATACAAGTACCAACACGCTTGGAAGGGTCATGTTAGTTGCCCGTTATGTTGCTGATGGTACAGGACACTTAGTGTGTTGTAGGCAAAGAAACACGTGCATATGATTGGACACTTATTCTTAAATTAACGACGGCAGCAGACTTGTCAACGACCGCATTTCATTTAAGGGCATTAGCATGTAAACAAGTACAAAAAAAACCAGAATTTTTAAATTTTTTTCTTAAAAATTTTCTGTACTTTTCTGCATAAGATAAAGTTTTCTTCGAGGAAACTGCACCGGACAAAGCCCGAAAACTAGAGGAATTAAAAGTGTATGCACACATGACTACGCGACAATGTGACACAGACAGCTCTGTCAGAAACATGATTTTGTTCTCACTTGTTTGTTTTCATGACTTTTTAGTCCCATATTTCTTAGTTCAAATGGCTCTGAGCAGTATGGGACTTAACATCTATGGTCATCAGTCCCCTAGAACTTAGAACTAGTTAAACCTAACTAATCTAAGGACAGCACACAACACCCAGCCATCACGAGGCAGAGAAAATCCCTGACCCCGCCGGGAATCGAACCCGGGAACCCGGGCGTGGGAAGCGAGAACGCTACCGCACGACCACGAGATGCGGGCCATATTTCTTAGTGCACTAGATTATGACAAGTAATTACACTGCAGGACTCAAAACCCAGATGAAAGTTTTAACAACTCTATACGGGAACTGATACCAAAAACTGTTCTGGTTGGACTAAATACTTTGAAAATAGGTGTCCTGGATGCTGTGCTACGCTTCAGTTGTGGTGCAGTGTCAAGGTTTAAGGTTATCGAATTGATCAGAGTGCCTGTTGGACTAAATATGCAAAGCATTTTAACTGGCGTTGACCCCTGGCAACTCTTCGAAGAAGAGAAATCAGTATTGGGAGCCATCAAACAAGCAAGCTTTAATTTTAATTTCCCGGACGTTCACTTTTTGGATGTTCTGGTACACATTGGTTAAAAACTGTAAAAGACAGATGGCTGAAATTTTGTATATTCCGACAGAAATTTGAAAATTAAAGACTTTTTAGATAAAAACTATAATTACTGGCATTTTTATAATCACTATTAAAAAATTGAGCAACATCTTTTTGAAAGTCTACTGTAAACATAATTGTGTAAAGAACTCCCAGAAAAAAATCAACCTCTAATTAGGTTTTATTTCTACATACGTGATTGTATGCTGTGCATAAAATAATTAACGTGCTTTATTTCTGTTGCAACACTAAATGCAATTAAGAATTTGGTGTGAGACCAAAACATGTCGTTCATATACCAAAGTGTTTCCACCAGATCTGTTAAAAGATTGCAAACATCACAAGGGCTTACAGCTCTTATTCTTTGAGCTACACCAATTAGAAAACTGACAAAATTTTCCAGATTTCCCCTAGTGTTCACGAACCAGCTCCCTTAACGTGAACCTCCCATCAAGGACACTGCTGTGTTAGAAAGTGGAGCGCATAGCCTCCGGTCGTTTCCGTCACCTGCTGACGTGCGGACTTACGAGCGTTCTCGCTGCTACCTCTTTATCACACAACATTGTACTGAAGTATTTGCGCACCACAAGACTAGGGAAAGTTTTTCGTAATCAGGCACGTTTGAATACGCGGAAAGTCAGTAAATTAATGTCGGAAGAGGCAAGCAAGGAAGCAAAAATCTGATTAAAAGGTGTGCTTGAGAGGGTTGCAGGAACTGCCAATTATTCTAATTCCACAACAAACAGAATAAAAAAAGGAGGGTGTTGGGGGATGTAGATAACAGTAATGCCCCACGCTTCATTACTGCACGAAAGCTGCACAAGGAGAAGAATTTTTATTTTTTGATAATAATACCAAACAGGGTATCACACGTGCCCGTTTTTCTTTATCTTACACTGGCAGTATCGTAGTAGGCAACATTGTCCACAGTGCTACATTTCTGACCCATTTTTAGTTTTACGAGATTTTATTCTAGCAGTGGATGGTCGGACTTATTTTACTTTGATTGAATCTTTGCTTACGTGACTATGCATTTTGAGCACTCTAGTGAGAAAGTATCGACTTTAAACGTCCATATTTGTCGAATTACTGGCCGTACTGACGTAAACTGTTAATACGATTCATTTCATACTAGCTAGCTGTAGGAATGTGGTCGAATTAAATCGGGTGATGCCGAGGGTATTAGATTAGGAAATGAGACACTTAAAGTAGTATATTCTGAGGCATCAAGGAATCAGCAACTTAGTATTGGAGGGCAGCGTGGAGGGTAAAAATCGTAGAGGGAGACCAAGAGATGAATACACTAAGCAGATTCAGAAGGATGTAGGCTGCAGCAGGTACTAGGAGATGAAGCAGTTTGCACAGGATAGCAAAGGAGTAGCATGGAGAGCTCAGGACCGAAGACCACAACAACAACAACAGCTGTAGCTACTAAATTACACGAGATATGCGTTTATGCATGGGCTCCATCTGTCGAGCTGCACCTCCCCTATTGCAGTGTAGTCGTTCACGAAGGAGTCTCTCTCACCCACTACAGCAGTCCCTCTCCTACCTCGCCGTCTGTGCAGATACGGATCATATCATTTTCTGTTTACTCTGCAACTCTTGATGGTCGACGCCGTCCGCTGATACCAGAAACTGCGACACGCGAAAAGCCCAGTTTGCTTAAAAATAAATAAAAGAGAGACAGAGAATAGCCAGTACCACGCATCTTCCTCATCCTACATTCTACTTTTACTCTGACAGTCAGTACAGGATCCCGAAAATCCGACGACATCGCCTTACTTCACACACTGAACTATTTCATTTGCAATTCATTCGAGTACCTCTCTCCATCGCAACAGCTGTCATTAATCCGATTGATGATGAATGTATAACTTACTGAAAAGTAAGCTGCAGATTTCTTCCACAAAACCATTTTGCATATTTTTTATACATTGACGAAATCACTCGCATTAGACCGCAAAAAGGTCACAAATAAGTTATTACACGGTAGTACTATTATAGTAGGAAAACATAAAATGACACTCTAATTAAGAAATGACTTTTCGGGTAACTTGTGAGGTAACAGAGCCACTTGGGCTATAGCAACAGAATGAATTAGCAACGTCGTCGGAACTCAAAACACACTACTGGCCATTTAAATTGCTACACCACGAAGATGACGATCTACAGACGCAAAATTTAACCGACAGGAAGAAGATGCTGTGATATGCAAATTGTTAGCTTTTCAGAGCATGCACACAAGGTTGGCGCCGGTGGCGACACCTACAAAGTGCTGACATGAGGAAAGTTTCCAACCGATTTCTCATACACAAACAGCAGTTGACCGGCGTTGCCTGGTGAAACGTTGTTGTGATGCCTCGTGTAAGGAGGAGAAATGCGTACCATCACGTTTCAGACTTTGATAAAGGTGGGATTGTAGACTATCGCGATTGCGGTTTATTGTATCGCGACATTGCTGCTCGCGTTGGTCGAGATCCAATGACTGATAGCAGAATACAGAATCGGTGGATTCAGGAGGGTAATACGGAACGTCGTCCTGGATCCCAACGGCCTCGTATCACTAGCAGTCGAGATGACAGGCATCTTATCCGCATGGCAGTGACGGATCGTGCAGCCACTTTTCGATCCCTAAGTCAACAGGTGGGGACGTTTGCAAGACAACAACCATCTGCACGAACAGTTCGACGACATTTGCAGCAGCATGGACTATCAGCTCGGCGACCGTGGCTGCGGTTACCCTTGACGCTGCATTTGAGACAGGAGCGCCTGCGATGGTGTACTCGACGACGGACCTGGGTGTACGAATGGCAAAACTTCATTTTTTCAGATGAATCTATGTTCTGTTTACAGCATTATGCTGGTCGCATCCGTGTTTGGCAACATCGCAGTGAACACACATTGGAAGCGTGTATTCGTCATCACCATAATGGCGTATCGCCCAGCGTGATGGTATGGGGTGCCACTGGTTACACGTCTCGGTCACCTCTTGTTCGCATTGACTGCACTTTGAATAGTGGACGTTACATTTCAGATGTGTTACGACCCGTGGCTCTACCCTTCATTCGATCCCTGCTAAAACCCTACATTTCAGTAGGATAATGCACGACCGCATGTTGCAGGCCCTGTCGGGCGTTTCTGAATACAGAAAATGTTCGACTGCCGCCCTGGCCAGCACATTCTCCAGATCTCTCACCAATTGAAACTATCTGGTCAATGGTAGCCGAGCAACTGGCTCGTCACAATATGCCAGTCATTACTCTTGATGAAGTGTGGTATCATGTTGAATCTGCATGGGCAGCTGTACCTGTACACGCCATCCAAGCTGTGTTTGACTCAATGTCCAGGCGTATCAAGGCCGTTATTACGGCCGGAGGTGGTTGTTCTGGGTACTGATTTCTCAGGATCTATGCACCCAAATTGCGTGAAAATGTAATCACATGTCAGTTCTAGTATAATATATTTGTGCAATGAATACCCGTTTACCATCTGCATTTCTTCTTTTTGCAGTAATTTTAATGGCCAGTAGTGTAACTATTCATGGGATATAGTGGGCGCATGCAAAACCTGATACTAAGTCAAGGGTCTTCGTACCCAGCAAATTTGCTGCGAGCGCACGAAAGGCTGTTTATCTAATCTGCTTTCCCGCAGCTGACAACTGTTAAGCAAAAGCAACATTGAGAGACAATCTCCGCTCATTCCAAATTAATAATGTAGGTGTAGACCAGATGTGGCTTGAATTCAAAGAAGTAGTATCGGCAGCAATTGAGAGATTTATAGCAAATAAATTAACAAACGACGGGGCTGATCCTCCTTGATACACAAAACGGATTAGAACACTGTTGCAGAAACAACGAAACAAACGTGCCAAATTTAAACAGACGCAAAATCCCCAGGATTAGTGATCTCTTACAGAAGTTCGAAATTTAGCTCGAACTTCAATGCGAGATACTTATAACAGTTTCAACAACGAAACTTTGTCTCCAAACTTGGTAGAAAATCCAATTAGATTCTGGTCGTATTTGAAGTATGTTAGCGGCAAGAAACAATCAATGCTTTCAATGCACGATGGCAATGTAGATACTATCGAGAACAGTGCTGCCAAAGTAGATTTATTAAACACTACCTTCCGAAATGCCTTCACAAAAGAAGACAAAGTGAATATTCCAGAATTTGAATCAAGAACAGCTGCCAACATGAGTAACGTAGAAGTAAATATCCTCGGAGTAAATCACTTAATAAAAGCAAGTCTTCTGGTCCAGACTGTATATCAGTTAGGTTCCTTTCGGAGTATGTTGATGCATTAGTCCACACTTCACAATCATATACAACCGCTCGCTCGACCAAAGATCCGCACCCAAACACTGGAAAGTTGCACACGTCACACCAATATTCGAGAAATGTAGTAGTAGTAATCCACTAAATTAAAGGCCCATATCGTTAACGTCGATATGCAACAAGATTTTGGAACGTATATTGTGTTCAAACATTATGAATTACATCGAAGAAAACTGTCTATTGACGCACAAAAAGTGGTTCAACTGGCTCTGAGCACTATGGGACTTAACATCTGGTGTCATCATTCCCCTAGACTTAGAACTACTTAAACCTAACTAACCTTAGGACATCACACACATACATGCCCGAGGCAGGATTCGAAGCTGTGACCGTAGCAGCAGCGCGGTTCCGGACTGCAGCGCCTAGAACCTCTCGGCCACAGCGGCCGGCCCAGAGACTGCGTTTTATTGGCGGGACACTTAGAAAATGTAACAGATCTACTAAGGAGACTGCCTACACTACACTTGTCCGTACTCTTTTAGAATACTGCTGCGCGATGTGGGATCCTTACCAGATAGGACTGATGGAGAATATCGAAAAAGTTCAAAGAAGGGCAGCACGTTTTGTATTATCGCGAAATATGGGAGAGAGTGTCAGAGAAATGATATAGGATTTGGGGTGGACATCATTAAAAGAAAAGCGTTTTTCGTTGCGACGGAATCTTCTCACGAAATTCCAATCACCAACTTTCTCCTCCGAATGCGAAAATATTTTGTTGACACCGATCTACATAGGGAGAAACGATCACCACGATAAAATAAGGGAAATCAGAGCTCATACGGAAAGATATAGTTGTTCGTTCTTTCCACGCGCTATACGAGATTTGAATAATAGAGAATTGTGAAGATGGTTTGAAGAACCCTCTGCCAGGCACTTAAATGTGATTTGCAGAGCATCCATGTCGATGTAGAGAGCAGCTGGTGGGTAAATAGCTCAAGATAATTAAGCTTAATATCCAAAGGTAGGCAAACTTTAAACTCCTATCCAAGGCTGGCATCGTTAGACACGATTTATTAGCATTTGAAACTTGCCCATGCAGCCAGCAAACCACAGGGAAAAGTCATATTACAATTGGTTTTGACTATTTTGGTAGAAATTATTTAAGTCCTACCCTCGTATAATTATACGATGTAACATAGAATTAACAAATGACCAACGTTAATTACTATATATCTAAATTAACAATAAAATGTTCTTTGCATCTCCTGTGAGAACTGCTACACAACTTTCGCATAGAGAACTGAATATTTGTGCAGGTGTATTAATACCATTTAGACAGAATAGGAGAATAGTGTATATGAACCAGAGTTGAGTGTTACAGCCACACATATACAGGATGTTTCAAAAATGACTGGTATATTTGAAACGGCAATAAAAACTAAACGAGCAGTGATAGAAATACACCGTTTGTTGCAATATGCTTGGGACAACAGTACATTTTCAGGCAGACAAACTTTCGAAATTACAGTAGTTACAATTTTCAACAACAGATGGCGCTGCGGTCTGGGAAACTCTATAGTACGATATTTTCCACATATCCACCATGCGTAGCAATAATATGGCGTAGTCTCTGAATGAAATTACCCGAAACCTTTGACATCGTGTCTGGCGGAATGGCTTCACATGCAGATGAGATGTACTGCTTCAGCTGTTCAATTGTTTCTGGATTCTGGCGGTACACCTGGTCTTTCAAGTGTCCCCACAGAAAGAAGTCACAGGGGTTCATGTCTGGCGAATAGGGAGGCCAATCCACGCCGCCTCCTGTATGTTTCGGATAGCCCAAAGCAATCACACGATCATCGAAATATTCATTCACGAAATTAAAGACGTCGGCCGTGCGATGTGGCCGGGCACCATCTTGCATAAACCACGAGGTGTTCGCAGTGTCGTCTAAGGCAGTTTGTACCGCCACAAATTCACGAAGAATGTCCAGATAACGTGATGCAGTAATCGTTTCGGATCTGAAAAATGGGCCAATGATTCCTTTGGAAGAAATGGCGGCCCAGACCAGTACTTTTTGAGGATGCAGGGACGATGGGACTGCAACATGGGGCTTTTCGGTTCCCCATATGCGCCAGTTCTGTTTCTTGACGAAGCCGTCCAGGTAAAAATAAGCTTCGTCAGTAAACCAAATGCTGCCCACATGCATATCGCCGTCATCAATCCTGTGCACCATATCGTTAGCGAATGTCTCTCGTGCAGCAATGGTAGCGGCGCTGAGGGGTTGCCGCGTTTGAATTTTGTATGGATAGAGGTGTAAACTCTGGCGCATGAGACGATACGTGGACGTCGGCGTCATTTGGACCGCAGCTGCAACACGGCGAACGGAAACCCGAGGCCGCTGTCGGATCACCTGCTGCACTAGCTGCGCATTGCCCTCTGTGGTTGCCGTACGCGGTCGCCCTACCTTTCCAGCACATTCATCCGTCACGTTCCCAGTCCGTTGAAATTTTTCAAACAGATCCTTTATTGTATCGCTTTTCGGTCCTTTGGTTACATTAAACCTCCGTTGAAAACTTCGTCTTGTTGCAACAACACTGTGTTCTAGGCGGTGGAATTCCAACACCAGAAAAATCCTCTGTTCTAAGGAATAAACCATGTTGGCTACAGCACACTTGCACATTGTGAACAGCACACGCTTACAGCAGAAAGACGATGTACAGAATGGCGCACCCACAGACTGAGTTGTCTTCTATATCTTTCACATCACTTGCAGCGCCATCTGTTGTTGAAAATTGTAACTACTGTAATTTCGAAAGTTTGTCCGCCTGAAAATGTACTGCCGTCCCAAGCATATTGCAACAAACGGTGTATTTCTATCGCTGCACGTTTAGTTTTTATTGCCGTTTCAAATATACCGGTCATTTTTCAAACACCCTGTAGTTACATACGTATTCAAACGGGTATACGTAGGAGGTACATAGTGACGTACATCTGGAAGTTGACCGTTCCATTTTTTGCAGAGTATTACGTAGGGATATAGTCAGGTTATTGAGTTTTCGTCTTCCCCTCGCATTCTAAGTACAAGAGCATTAGATTAGCAGCGCAAGGAGCTATACCTGGATGTTGGCACTGTTGACGAACTAGTACAGTAGCTTACAAGCTGGCACATTGTTGGATGTTAACAAGGTTTAGAGGCTGCTTGGGAACTTATGAGCAAGAGACTTAAGATTACTAGCAAGGACATTTATTTGGTGCGTTTTTCGGGTTCGGTTTTTCTTGCTCTCCGCAAACACATAGGCGGGTGGCGCATACGATGAGGCGACGGAGGTGTTTGTTGAACTTTCATTGACTAAATTTCAGACGTGTTGTAATTGTCGTGAGGCTCGTTGTCGTTTCTATCTTCTTACACCATGGTACTCTTGGAATCGCGGGGCGAACTAGTGCGTAGTGACTGCCTTCGATTTTGATGTCCGCGACCACTTCTCTTGCTAGTCCGATGATAACCGCTTTCTGAGTATAGGTATTATATTTGTGAGAGGCAGTTTATCATATTTACTTAGTCCATCCAGAGATGCCTGCTTTGCTAGGGCGTCTATTTATTCAATTCCAGATATACCAGAGTGGCATTCCATCCATACCATCATCACGACGTTGCGACTGTTCCTTTTCACACGAAACACAACGTCGACAATTGCTGCAACTGTGGGGTTGGTACAACTATAATGATAGTTTCTAATTAGTTGTAGAGCTGACGTACTATCAGAGATCATAACTATTGGGTCTGCTGTGGACCTCTGTGCGAGTAGTAGGGCTTCCAGAGTGGCAGTCAGCTCGGCTAGAACAACTGTGGAGTGTGGATCCATCTTGTATGTCCTTGTTTGCTCCACGGCATCCAAAAACCACTACCATCCCCTTCACTAGACTTTGGCACATCTGTATACACCAAGTGAGACATAAATTCCACAGCTGTTGCGTTAGTTGAATCTTTGCTGAGGAAGAGGGCTTTTGCACACCTGGTGCGTTAATGTCTGCATTTTCATACGAGGTGCGACAATAAAGTAATGACACTGATGTGGAAAAAAAATGTTGCTTACCATTTTAGTCACGTTTAGTGTATTCTCCTTCAAAGTAGTTCCCTTCTGATTGCACACACTTTTTCCAGCGCTTCTGCCATTGATGGTAACATTTCTGGGACTCCTCTTCTGTAATATCCTCCAAGATCCTCGTCACAGCTTTTTGGATGTCTTGTGGTGTTTGAAACTGGTGTCCCTTGACCGCCAATTTGACTCTTGGAAATAGAAAAAAGGTCGCACGGAGCGATATCTGGTGAATAAGATGACTGTGGTAGTACTGAAATTTGTTTTGAGGTTAAAAATTGCTGTACTGAGAGAGCAGTATGGGATGGCGCATTATCGTCATGCAGAATCCAATTATCAGCAATGTTGGCATGGACACAAAGAATTCTTTTACGAAGTCTTTCTAAAATTTCTTTGTAGTAATATTGGTTAACTGTTTGTCCGGGAGGCACCCACTCTTTATGAACAATTCCCTTGGAATCAAAGAAGCAAAGAAGGTTGATGGTCGTCCACTGCGGTCTTCATCTTCAACATTCGTTCTGCCTCTACTAAACATTTTATGCCAACGAAAAACTTGAGCTCTTGACGTAACCTCCTCTCCAAAAGCCTTCTGAAGCTTACTATAAGTTGTCGCCTTTTCACCCAATTTAACGCAAAAAGAAATGGCATACCATTGCGCAATATTATGCGGTTCCATTTCCTTGATGAGAGATACAAACATATGTTAACTTATTACAGCACAACTCACGACTGAGCAGTTGCATCGATGTGCCGCTTCAATTAGAAGCAGCTCATAGACCAAGGTCAAAGATATTGTACCTACGCAAGTGTGCAGTGTTGCCACATCTTGCAAAGAGAATCAGTCTTATTACTATATTGTCGCACCTCGTATATCCAGCCACGACGGATGGAAGTTGCATATTTGTCCAGTACCTTCTGCAGACACAATGGGATATTAATTCTCAGATTTTTTCGTCAAGACACAAGAGGAGGAATTTCTTGCAGAAGAATATTCGTCGCAATTTTAACGGTGGTTGGTTGGTGTTGGCATGAACCGCTCAGTGAGCATAGGCAAGGCTTTGAACTGCATAGCTTCGAATCTTTGGAGCGCACTGTCTGATGCTAATCCGTAACATAGGTGTCCGTTTCCGTGATACTTAGCGATTAAAACTAGACTACTACATCGATTATGCTATAATTAATGCAATATTGTTGGTTAATATAACAAGACTTACGGCTGTGTAGTCGACATGGTGTACTGTATGACGCAATGTTTTCAATAACAGAATGTAAGGGAGACTTGTTTTCATTGTTGTTAATCTATAGAGAGCATGAATTAACTTTTGTTCCAACAAGCTAATTAGTAACTGTTAAGTAAGACAGTAGTAATAAACGAAAACAGAAAATAATTCTCGACATACGTTTTGTATGAAATGTCATTTTCACATTAATTGCCCAAAATTTTTATCTTCAACGCTAGTGCAAAGTTCACACCCTCGAAGAAATGATTGGCCCTTCCTCTAGGAAATTCCTAGAGTTTTGTTAAGGATTGTCGTAATCTAAAAAATTCTTGCAACCGGCTCCTTAAGAGGAACTCCTCGCTGACTGGCAACACTTTCGACTGTAGCACCACAATGCCAAATTAACGCCATGATATCTTTTTTCTGCGTCATGTAAAAAGCCAATGATGGCAGCTAGAGGGACTATCACGAAAGAAGTTCTAGAAAATTCTTAATCATTGCAGAAAGGAAAAAACGCCAAGGAACACTTTTAATGTACCAGAAACCAGAAAATTACGACGTTTGGCTTTAATAAATTGAAGCAGTTTATTTTACTAACGACAAACAAGCCACTTACAAAACAGTCTACAAATCCTCTCCATTATTTGCCTTTGTCATATCTGTCCACTAGCTTAAGAATTCTCATTTCGAAGTCGGCTGCCGCCAATCCATTAAGCCATCGGTTTGCACTGCTTTCGTCACTTCGGCATCAGTTTCAATTTTTTTGCGCTCAGGAAGTATGTGATCCTCGGTGAAAGGATGTACTGCAAGAGTTCATTCTTAACATGTCTCTTCAAATCCTGTGCGATAAGTGTCGGATGACCGGGTGGAGGTCCATCATTTATTTTCACAATTGTTCGGATACTGCTCAACATTTACACCGCTTTTCCACATTTATTTCGTTTCTTACTGTTCTCCATACTATTTCTTTCGTTTAAGGTAAATGTTTGCGATCTCAACTTCCTACCATTCTAAAACACACCGCCTGACAGAAAACGTAAAGCACCTAAAAGGAAAGTAGGTCCGAAATGAAACTTCACTGTTTGAGGGGTTACGTGATATTATTGCAGTGATTACAAAATCGATTCAAATTCACAGTGAACTTGGTATTATGAACCCACTTATCTGTACGGAGTTGCTGGCTCCCTGGTCTGGATGGAAGCGCTGATTCGATTGGGAAGGATGTCATAAAGCCAATGTCTCCATTCCTGTGCAGGACTGACCATCAACTGTTGTAACTGGTCCTTGATATATGTCCGAACTGGTCCCACACATATTACATCGCGAACGGATCTAGGGATAATGCTGACCACAGGAGAATCTCAACACCACCCAGGCAATCCATACGTATTTTTCGTGTGCTGATGAGCATTAACCTGTTGAAAAACGGCATCATGAAGGTGTACACAACTAGAGGTGACACATGAAGACGCAGGATGTCGGCGACTGTCAGATTCTCCTCAATCACTACCACCCGTGAACTGATGTCATAAGCGATCACTCCCCATACTATGGAGCCAAGAGTAACACTGCTGTGCCTCTCGAAAACATTGGAAGAATAGGACCTCACTACAGGTCGCCATCATCCTCGCCAACCATGATACTCATGGGTATTGCAGAACCGAGATTCATCTCTGAAGATAGTGCGACGTCATTCACCAGCCCTCAGCGCTTTCCAGTCACTACTCCAAACACAGCCGTTTGAGTTGTGGTGTTACCAGTAGCCCATGGAAAGGCAATTCCCTGGTTGGTTACTGTATTAATGTTGCGGGACGACACAGAACACGGCAGGAAGTCCATTACTTGCTCTCTTCATTTTCCCTAAAACCGACTTGTTGAGTCCATGTCAAGTCGAGCTGCTGCACCTCGCCGGGCAAAAGGAAGTCCGACACGATATTAGGGCGTTGTTGTTGTGGTCTTCAGTCCTGACACTGGTTTGATGCAGCTCTCGATACTACTCTATCCTGTGCAAGCTGCTTCATCTCCCAGTACGTACTACAGCCTACATCCTTCTGAATCTGCTTAGTGTATTCATGTCTTGGTCTCCCTATACGATTTTTATCCTCCACGCTGCCCTCCAATACCAAATTGGTGATTCCTTGATGCCTCAGAACATGTCCTACCAACCGATCCCTTCTTCTAGTCAAGTTGTGCCACAAACTTTTCTTCTCCCCAATCCTATTCAGTACCTCCTCATTAGTTATGTGATCTACCCATCTAATCTTCAGCATTCTTCTGTAGCAGCACATTTCGAAAGCTTCTATTCTCTTCTTGTCCAAACTATTTATCGTCCATGTTTCACTTCCATACATGGCTACACTCCATAGAAATACTTTCAGAAACGACTTCTTGACACTTAAAGCTATACTCGATGTTAACAAATTTCTCTTCTTCAGAAACGCTTTCCTTGCCATTGCCAGTCTACATTTTATACCCTCTCTACTTCGACCATCAACAGTTATTTTTCTCCCCAAATAGCAAAACTCCTTTATTACTTTAAGTGTCTCATTTCCTACTCTAATTCCCTCAGCATCACCCGACTTAATTCGACTACATTCCATTATCCCCGTTTTGCTTTTGTTGATGTTCATCTTATATCCTCATTTCAAGACCCTGTACATTCCGTTCAGGTGCTCTTCCAAGTGCTTTGCTGTCTCTGACAGAATTACAATGTCATCGGCGAACCTCAAAGTTTTTATTTCTTCTCCATGGATTTTAATACCTACTCCGAATTTTTCTTTTGTTTCCTTGACGGCTTGCTCAATATACAGATTGAATAACATCGGGGAGAGGCTACAATCCTGTCTCACTCCCTTCCCAACCACTGCTTCCCTTTCATGTCCCTCGACTCTTATAACTGACATTTTGTTTCTGTACAAATTGTAAATAGCCTTTCGCTCCCTGTATTTTACCCCTGCCACCTTCAGAATTTGAAAGAGAGTATTCCAGTCAACATTGTAAAAAGCTTTCATTAAGTCTACAAATGCTAGAAACGTAGGTTTGCCATTTCTTAATCTAGCTTCTAAGATAAGCCGTAGGGTCAGTATTGCCTCACGTGTTCCAACATTTCTACGGAATCCAAACATATCTTCCCCGAGGTTGGCTTCTTAGGTCGTATTCGACGACTTTTGTCACCTCAGTGTAATCTAATACGTCACACTGCATGGTGAATGTTCTACAGAAATAAAACTAACGTGGAGTATGCCCAAGTAACCTTAATAGAACCTCTCATGTACCTGGATAAACGAATGTAAGACGGGCCGCGGAATGGTTTTTTGGATGTGAAATACCTGAATAAAAATAATAGAGGCAGTGATGTGAAGACGAGGGAGATTGGGAAAAGCAAGTAAACTGTTTCCAGAATGAGATTTTCACTCTGCAGCGGAGTGTGCGCTGATATGAAACTTCCTGGCAGATTAAAACTGTGTGCCCGACCGAGACTCGAACTCGGGACCTTTGCCTTTCGCGGGCAAGTGCTCTGCCATCTGAGCTACCGAAACACGACTCACGCCTGGTCCTCACAGCTTTACTTCTGCCAGTATCTCGTCTCCTACCTTCCAAACTTTACCGAAGCTCTCCTGCGAGAGAGAGAGAAATAAAGCTGTGAGTACCGGGCGTGGGTCGTGCTTCGGTAGCTCAGATGGTAGAGCACTTGCCCGCGAAAGGCAAAGGTCCCGAGTTCGAGTCTCGGTCGGGCACACAGTTTTAATCTGCCAGGAAGTTTCAAGTAAACTGTTTATTATTTCAGAAGTAACAGCTACAGCTGGTAATACGTTTATTCCACTGAGAGACAATACCGTCGAAGGTTTCAGGGAAAAAGTTTGCTGTTACCTACGGAACCATGATTCTATCCTGCGGTACGTCTTCGTCCGAGGCAAATTAGTGTATTTCCAGGATGTGTACGAATGAAGTAACCTGTGTCGCACAGGGGTGGTTTTCCCTCAACGCGTCATCGTCGGTGTGGAAGCTGACTGCGAACTGTTCACTCAGCGGCCGGCCTGTTTGGTGACACGCCGCAGGAGACGGTACTTGTACGGAAATTGGCACGGTGGATGACAGCCGCTGGGCGGGGTCGTTACTCAAGATTTACGTGTGCACAGGGTGGGCTGACTCAGCCGGGCCGGAGTACGCCGCCGCCGCCGCCGCCGCCGCCGCCACAGGAGCGCTTCTATTTTTCTTGGCGCCCGCAGGCGCGCCGCCGGGCTGCTAACTATAGCAGCGGCCGCCACCGCCTCCGCCTCCGCTGCCCGCCCGCTGCGGCCACGCCGCTTCCTTGTTATGAATGCGACTACCATTGTGCTGCGATCGAGCTCCCATCTCGCCCGTGCTACCTTTCCGGTGCTCCTGACCCCCTTTACTCGTAGGCTTTTCGAGATAGGGACTTCAAATTTCTGCCGTGGGGCCTACATTGAATACAGCGTCGTCACATGCCGCATCTGCTGTAATACAGATCGATCTCTTAAAAGAAAACAGTCAGCCCCTCACCCCCGATTCTTTACACAGTCGAACTCACACGAATAAAATAGCTCCAAACACCTGATTACTATAGAAATGAGTTAATTTTGTTAAACATTTAAAGTTAAGCGTGTAGTCGAGAAAAAAGTTTAGAAAAGGTTTCAAATGGTTCAAATGGCTCTGAGCAGTATGGGACTTAACATCTGAGGTCATCAGTCCCCTAGAACTTAGAACTACTTAAACCTAACTAACCTAAGGACATCACACAGATCCATGCCCGAGGCAGGATTCGAACCTGCGACCGTAGCAGTCCCGCGGTTCCGGACTGAAGCGCCTAGAACCGCACGGCCACCGCGGCTGGCTAGGAAAGGTTTCAAATTATGTTTACATTTTATTAGACGTCGCTAAGTGCTCTAATTACACAGCACAGTCCTGGTAATTTCCTCTCCGTTTTAAGCAAAAGCTAGTTTTTCACTCGTCTTAATGTTTATAACTTCATATCTCCTGGACTATGAATCGTACAATGATATAATTTTGCAGGTACGTTCAGTGGTATAAGTGTAAAATTTCTGCATGTGTTGCCATTAAAATTGCTACACCACGAAGATGACGTGCTACAGACGTGAAATTTAAGCGACAGGAAGATGATGCTCCGATAAGAAAATAATTAGCTTTTCAGAGCATTCACGCAAAGTTGGCGCCGGTGGTGACTCCTACAACGTGCTGACATGAGGAACGTTTCCAACCGATTTCTCATACACAAACAGCAGTTGACCGGCGTGCCTGGTGAAACGTTGTTGTGATGCCTCGTGTACGGAGGAGAAATGCGTACCATCACGTTTGCGACTTCGATAAAGGTCGGACTATAGCCTATACTTTTAAAGCAACAGCCACTACCTAATAATATACCGCCGGAAAAAAGAATGCAACACCTTAAGGACAAGGTCATTTTATTGACCAATGAGGTGACCGGCAGTTCATCAGTTTTCCAAAATCTTTCTGTGGTATCGCGGAAAGAACGTCCAGCTCCTCGTAGCTTTATTACACGACCTCGTTCAAACTCAGTGAGGTGTTGACAACGGTGTCTTTGTCGCCTAAAAGGCATTCTTGACTAAAATCAACTCACGACGTCGAGTCTCAAAGGTATCAAATGCTCACGACCGTTACAGAGTATATTTAAACCAAACCTGATTTGCATCCTCATAGTGACGCTACTTGCGCCAATCATTTGTGACTGGCGCGAAACATGAATAGACATCATCTTTCAGATTTAGAAACACACCTACCAACTTCGTTTATGTTACACTACTTCTTCTTGGTATTGTGATTTTTACCGCTGTTGTGTAAGGACGGAGCTCCCTTTGTGATGTCTCCCACCAGTTACTGAAATTTTTTACCTTTCCAACATTGTCTCAATCATTGAACACAACTTCTTGCATACTGTTTCCTACCGAATGAGGCACAAATGTCACAGCAAAATGTCCGCATCAGAACACAGGAAGTCGCTTCAACAATAAAGAGCCTACAGAGAAGGAAGGCACCCGGCCCTTATGGAATTACACTACTGGCCATTAAAATTGCTACACCACGAAGATGACGTGCTACAGACGCGAAATTTAACCGACAGGAAGAAGATGCTGTGATATGCAAATGATTAGCTTTTCAGAGCGTTCACACAAGATCCGGTGGCGACACCTACAACGTGATGACAAGAGGAAAGTTTCCAACCGATTTCTCATACACAAACAGCAGTTGACTGGCGTTGCCTGGTGAAACGTTGTTGTGATGCCTCGTGTAAGGAGGAGAAATGCGTGCCATCACGTTTCCGACCTTGATAAGAGGTCGGATTGTAGCCTGTCGCGATTGCGGTTTATCGTATCGCGACATTGCTGCCCGCGTTGGTTGAGATCCAATGAGTATTAGCAAAATATGGAATCGGTGGGTTCAGGAGGGTAATACGGAACGGCGTGCTGGATCCCAACGGCCTCGTATCACTAGCAGTCGAGATGACAGGCATCTTATCAGCATCGCTGTAACGGATCGTGCAGCCACGTCTCGATCCCTGAGTCAACAGATGGGGACGTTTGCAAGACAACAACCATCTGCACGAACAGTTCGACGACGTTTGCAGCAGCATGGACTATCAGCTCGGAGACCATAGCTGCGGCTACTCTTGACGCTGCATCACAGACAGGAGCGCCTGCGATGTTGTACTCAACGACGAACCTGGGTGCACGAATGGCAAAACGTCATTTTTTCGGATGAATCCAGATTCTGTTTACAGCATCATGATGGTCGCATCCGTGTTTGACGACATTGGAAGCGTGTATTCGTGATCGCCATACTGGCGTATCACCCGGCGTGATGGCATGGGGTGCCATTGGTTACACGTCTCGGTCACCTCTTGTTCGCATTGACGGCACTTAGAACAGTGGACGTTACATTTTATATGTGTTACGATCCGTGGCTCTATCCTTCATTCCATCCCTGCGAAACCCTATATTTCAGCAGGATAATGCACGACCGCATGTTGCAGGTCCTGTACGGCCCTTTCTGGATACAGAAAATGTTCGACTGCTGCCCTGGCCAGCACATTATCCAGATCTCTCACCAATTGAAAACGTCTGGTCAATGGTGGCCGAGCAACTGGCTCGTCACAATACGCCAGTCAGTACTGCTGATGAACTGTGGTATCGTGTTGAAGCTGCATGGCCAGCTGTACCTGTACACGCCATCCAAGCTGTGTTTGACTGAATGCCCAGGCGTATCAAGGGCGTTTTTACGGCCAGAGGTGGTTGTTCTGGGTACCGATTTCTCAGGAACTATGCACCCAAATTGCGTGAGAATGTAATCACATGTCAGTTCTACTATAATATATTTGTCCAATGAATACCCGTTTATCATCTGCATTTCTTCTTGGTGTAGCAATTTTAATGGCCAGTAGTGTAGTTTTTCACTCGTTTTAATGTTTATGACTTCATGTCTTCTGTACTACTTATCGTACAAAGACATAATTTTGCAGGTGCGTTCAATGGTGTAAGTGTAAAATGTCTGCAGGTTGTGTTGCGAATAGAGTAAGTAGTTCGGCAGCAATACAGTAAAACGCCACGCCTGTTTCTCAAGTTTTAGTACATGAACAGCGAAAAAAGCGATAAACTTATTCCCTTTCATAATTTTGTGGGGGATGTCAGCGGTAGAAAGTTTCGTAAAGATTTAAAATTATGTGTAAAGTAGGAAGTCCCTGAGTGCACTCATTCTCAAATACTGGATGAATATACTATGTGTAACTGGCCCTCCACGAGTTACGCTGCCTAAAGATACATACGCAGCTTCTAACTGTAATACTTGTCTAAGAGTTGTTAAAATTTCAACCTAAGTTATAGCTCTAAATGAGTAGATTAAGACAGCATTTTAAATTTATTAAATTTGGGCAATAATTTTTTGAAATAATGAAAATAAAAAATTTTTTGCCCTTGGAAGCCGTTAGACGGCCAACCTGAAACTGGCACGAGGTGAACGTGCACCAAGTTATAAAGGATACTTAAACTGGGATCAGCGTGTGGTATAACTGAAGAATTCTATAATAACAAATTCCTGTGAAAAAAACGCAAAAATAAGGTACTACAATACAGCAGTCAAGCCAGAATACCTATTAGAAAGTGAATGTCTAGCAACAAACTGTAATTTAGGTAAATTAGAAATAATGAAACAGCGACTCATTAGCAAAATATTAGGCCCAAGGAAAACTGTGGAAGGTTGAAAACTATGAAGCAACGATGGTATTTATAGAAACAGGAAAACAATTTTACAAGAAACTGGTATTTTTTTGAATTTATATCGAATATAAGACAATAGATTAACCAAAAAGATCTTCAAAAATTTGTGGAATAAAAAGTTAACAAATTTGGATCCACGAAGTATAAAAGGTATAAAAAATAATATAAAAACTGAGGAAACAACTGAGAGAAAAGTTTTTAGGAAGTATTGAATATCGAAGTATTGTAAGGTAGAGCAGTGGGAAAAAATTAGTCTGAAGTAGTTAGAAGACAGCAAGATAAAACATAGTGAACAGATGAAAGAGTAATAGAAGATATGCAGAGAACAACGGAAGAAGAACTGAAATCGGCACGTGGTCCTTAGCTTGCCCAACCCAGAAGAAATAAAACAAAATGTTATTCTACTGCCCTTCCGAAAAGAAATAAAATAAAATGTCGTTATTCTACTGACCTGGTATGAAGGGTTTTTGAATAACACGAAAGGTGTCAAACTTTTTTTATATTTTTGTCGCAATTTAGACTTCCTTGGCTTCCAAAAGACGTTCGATACTGCTGACCAACATATGATCATACAGAGTCATTTTCACAGGAACTATTTTACGTTTACCTACATTTGAAGAGAGCTTCCTTCATTATACCAAGTGGAAATTTTGCCCAAGTCTTTCTGCAGTTCGTTACGCACGCCCAACGACGATACTTCCGTACACACAAGAGCATAGTCAGCTAGCCATCTTATAGTGCTGCTGACCGAATCTGCTATATCGTTTATGAATACTGAAAATATAAGATGTCCTACTCAGTTTCCTTGGGGTACACAGGATGTTACTTTCGTTTCCGAGGAACATTAAGCGTCTAGCTTAATATAAGTATCTGTGACTGACTTGAGGAATATTTGACTGAGAAGTATATTGTACTAGACGGTGAATGTTCCTCGGAAACGAAAGTAACACCGTGTCGTGCCCGAAGGAAACGGAGTAGGATTTGTGATATTTTTCAGTACTCATAAACGACACAGTAGATTCGATCAGCAATACCACAAGATGGTTAGCTAACCATGCTCTTGTGTGCACGGAAGTATCGTCGTTGGGCGAGAGTAACGAACTGCAGAAAGACTCGGGCAAAATTTCCTCTTGGTATAATGAAGACAGCTCTCTTCAAATGTAGGTAAATGTAAGATACTACCTGTAAACAAAAAAAGGATAAGATCCCGATAGTATCTTATTACAAGATTAGTGGTGAACATCTTGAACATGTCAAATCTTGTAAGCATTCATGGGTTAAGAAATCGGACGATGACATTTAGTCAGTCTTCGGTAATCGAATGAAAAACAAGTTTGTTGGAAGGGTTCTGGGGAAGTGCGGTGCATCTGTAAAGGAAATCGCATACACGACGCTACTGAGACCAGTTCCAAAATATTGTTCCAGTGTTTGGAGTCCTTATCATGTAGGTGTTAGAAGAGTCAGCGAACGAACTCAGAGATTCTCATCAGATCGACAGAAACAGCACGAAAGTGTAACAGAAATACTCGGGTAATTAAAAGGCAATCTGTGGAAGAGACGATTTATTTCTCGTGAGATCTCGTTGGATAAATTTAAAGAACCTGTATTCACTGATGACTGTGCAACAAATATGCTGTCACCAACGTGTATCTCGTGTGAGGATCACGAAAATGACATAAAGGAGACTGAGACACTTACAGAGGCATACAGTCAGTCAGTTTTTTCTCGTTCAATACGGGAATGGATTTTGAACGAACATCAATAATTTTGCTATGATGCACCCTCAGCCACGCACTAAATAATGGCCTGGGAAACATATGTAGTAGATGATGCTGACCTTTTTTATGTACATCTAACGTACAGCGATCATCGTAAATCCATGGCTTTACGGATGGTTTCGCAGAACCTTTCCTGATTTATGACCTATTGTACCATCCCATCAGTGCTGAAAACTTCAGAGTAAGTCTCATCTTACTAGTACGTATTTTTCCCAATTATACTGTCGCCATTGGAGAAGATTTTAATCATCCAACAGCAGATTGAGATTATTGCAGTTTTGTAAGTGGTGGGAGTGACATCCTCCGAAATAATACAACCCACTTTCTCTGAAAACCATTTATAACAAATATTTCTGGAGCCCATTCAAGATGAGAGAACACTGCCTGACAAGAAAAGCGAAGAACCCAGGAGTGGAGGAGGAAACGAAATGAATTTTCACGGTTTGAGAAGGTACGTGATGTTATTTCAGTGATTATAACATCTAGTCAAAAGTATCGGTACACCCACAAACAAAAACGTTTTTCATATTAGGTGCATTTTGATGCCACCTACTGCCAGGTACTCCATATCAGCGACCTCAGTAGTCATTAGACATCGTGAGAGAGCAGAATGGGGCGCTCCGTGGAACTCACGGACTTCGAACGTGGTCAGGTGAGTGAGTGTCACTTGTGTCATACTTCTGTGCGCGAGATTTCCACACTCCTAAACATCCCTAGGTCCCTGTTTCCGATGTGATAGTGAAGTGGAAATAGCACAGAAGCATACAGGCCGACCTCGTATGTTGACTGACAGAGCCCGCCGACAGTTGAAGATGGTCGTAATGTGTAATAGGCAGACATCTATCCAGACCATAACACAGGAATTCCAAACTGCAACAGGATACACTGCAAGTACTATGACAGTTAGGCGGGAGGTGAGGAAACTTGGATTTCATGGTCGAGTGGCTACTCATAAGCCGCACATCATGCCGGTAAATGCCAAACGTCGCCACACTTGGCGTAAGGAGCGTAAACATTGGTCGATTGAACAGTGGGAAAACGTTGTGTGGAGTGACGGATCAAGGTACACAATGTGGAGGTCCGATGGCAGGATGTGGGTATGGCGAATGCCCGGTGAACGTCATCTGCTACCATGTGTAGAGCCAACAGTAAAATTCGGAGGCGGTGGTGGTATGGTGTGATCGTGTTTTTCATGGAGGGAGCTTTCACGCCTTGTTGTTTTGCGTGGCACTATCACAGCACAGGCCTACATTGATCTTTCAAGCACCTTCTAGCTTCCAACTCTTGAAGAGCAATTCGGGGATGGCGATTGCATCTTTCAACACGATCGAGCACCTGTTCGTAATGCTGGGCCTTTGGCGGAGTAGTTACACAACAACAACATCCCTGTAATGGACTGGCCTGCACAGAGTCCTGACCTGAATCCTATAGAACACCTTTGGGATGTTTTGGAACGCCGACTTCGTGCCAGGCCTCACCCACCGACATCGATACCTCTCCTCAGCGCTACAGTCCGTGAAGAATGGGCTGCCATTCCCGAAGAAACCTTCCAGCACCTGATTGAACGTATGGCTGCGAGAGTGGAAGCTGTCATCAAGGCTAAGGATGGGTCAACACCATATTGAATTCCAGTATTACCGATGGAGGACGCCACGAACTTGTAAGTGATTTTCAGCCAGGTGTTCGGATACTTTTGATCACTTAGTGTATGTCCAACAAAATGATCTTCTCCAAGCCAACCAGCAGGGATTCTGAAAACATCAATCACGCGTAGTACACCAACTTGCAGTTTTCTCAAATGACATTCCGTAAGCCATAGATCAAAGTAATCATATGGATGCAGTATTTCTTGACTTCCAGAAAGCATTTGATTCGGCATTATACCAGTATTTACTATCAAAAGTAAGATATACGGAGCATCAAACAAAATCTGTCACCCCACTGAGGATTTCCTGCTGAGGACGCAGTATTTTGTCTCTGACGGAGAGTCATCGACAGAAGTATAAATAACTTCAGGCGTGCCCCATGGCAATGTGACGGAACCATTGCAGTTCCTGTAGACTTTAATGACCTGATTAGACCGTATTAATAGTAACCTCAGATTTTTCATAGACGATGCAGTTATCAGTAATTAAACAACTGTTGTCCGAAAAAAGTTGCACAAATATTCAGTAAGAACATGACAAGATTTCAAAGTGGTGAAAAGATTATTATCTTGCTTTAAATGTACAGAAATGAACAACTGTGCACTTCACGAAACGAAGAAAAGCGTCCTTTATCCCCAACATCAATGGGTCACAACTGGAATTTACCATTTGAGAGAAGTATCTGGGTGATTACAGTTTGCATGTGTGTGCAAGAGACTCACCAGTCATGGATACGGCAAGTGGTGGACTATGGCTTACTGGCACCACAGGGGGGAAATTCAGCGCAGTCTACAAGAGAGACTACTTACTATCTTGCGACCCGTCTTAACACACTGCAAAGTGTGTGGCACCCATACCAAATAGGACTCCTTCTCCTTCTTTCTGGTGCCCTGTTTCCAGCGGACCCCGTGTCGGCATTGGTATGGTACATCTTCAATGCTCACGCAGAACCAGCCATACCTGTATACAGGCTATGATTACGATGGGGTCGCCACTCCCAACGGCATTTTAACGCTACTTCCATGCTATCGTCCTCCTCGCCACCCACCCCCAACCCCGTCTACCCTCTCCTTCCCCTCGCCATCCCACTGCATCTAGTGTTCTAGTAACCAAGGGGATGTGGAAAACCGGCTAAAAACAACATTCAGGTTGGGTGGCACACCAGAACCCGCCGTTAATACGCAAGGCGGATTTGATCTGAATCGACGCGCCTCATCATGTCCTGGAAGTGGGCGTTTTAACGAACTCGGCTATCCCAGAAGGGGATTCTCCAACAACATCGCACCTTTAAAGAAACAGCATTAAGTGAAGAATCTGCCGATGTTGTTCCGTCCCATACGTAGCACAAACATAAGGATCGCAAAGATGCATTCTGCCAGCGCTCCATACGCGATTGGAACGGGAAGAAATACTAATATGTGATACCATGATAACTACCTTCTGCCCCACGTCTCACAGTGGTTTGCAGAGTATGTATCTAAATGTAGATGCTGACAATTGTAATCTGCAGGCCGGCCGGGGTGGCCGAGCGGTTCTAGGCACTACAGTCTGAAACCGCGCGACCGCTACGGTCGCAGGTTCGTATCCTGCCTCGGGCATGGGTGTGTGCGATGTCCTTAGGTTAGTTAGGTTTAGGTAGTTCTAAGTTCTAGGGGACTGATGACCTCAGAAGTTAAGTCCCATAGTGCTCAGAGCCGTTTTTTTAAAAAAAAAATGTGCGTGCAGACGGAAACTGGGATAAGTTTCTGTCATTACAGTTGATAAGACACTGCCTAAGAATGGGAAACATGCTGCCCCATTCGACGTTATACATTTTCTGTATAGAAGAGAAATTATTAAGCATGCGAGATCCACAAATAATACATAAGACATTAATGACAGTAGTAAGTTTTGAAGCACTTTGCCCAGACGATGTGCCCCAGCACTCGGTCACCCGAAAGGATAATCTACGTGCACACATTTTTCGTTATTCGAGTAACTTCAGTGCTCACAGAGAGTAGGTGTACACTGTCTGATCACGGACCCTTCGCCTTTTTGCCTCTTGAACTCTGCTGGGTCACTTCAATGAGGTGTCCCAATGTCCGTGGAAGAATGGCAGCCCATTTTTCCTCAAGAGCCAAAACCAGAGGTTGTAGTGATACAGGACGCTGAGGTATGGAGCTATGTCCACTTTATACCTCATCTTATAGGTGTTCCACTGGGTTCAGGCAGGAACTCTGGACAGGCCAGACCATTTCAGGAATGTTATCGTCCACAAATCGTAGCCTCACAGTTTCTGCTTTAAGACAGGATGCATTGTCATGCTGTAAAATTTGTTTATATCCTTCCACATTTATCTAGCGGTCCTAGCTCCAGGACCCGATGAGGGAGTTTTTTCTATAACATCACCAATAACCTTGAGTACATGATATCATCAACAATTTTGAATGTATGATGTCATCAAGATGGGAGATGATAAGACATTTAAAAATTTAAGATGGTGGATAACAGGCAGGAACATGAAAAAATCCAGGATGGTGGAACTAGCCCAGTTCCCTTCTTAACTCCTCTGTCTTCCCTTCCTCTCTCCGAAAAACAGAGCCTAGTCCTTTACAGATCATTAAAATGAAACAGCTCATAACACTGCCGGCACCTTGTTGCTCAAAAGTATCTGAACGCACTGAATTGTTTTTTGCACCATGTTCAAAAGTGTTTATCCAGAAATATGCATCACGTGTGGTACTTGAATTATTTTTGATACTGCTCAAAATGTCCCAACTCACTGAAGTTTTCTTTGCAGCATGTTGAAAAGTAGAGTGTATCCGAATGCTCTCAATTTTTTGCGCAATGTTCAAAAGTATTTATCCAAAAAAATTGCGCAAAGCAGCACTCACGCGTGAGCAAGGTTTGATTTCTGTACTACAGATGATGTAAGGCACAACAGAGCCTCATATTATTTATTTTCCACTTCTATATTGTTCTGTGATGCTTGTCAAGTGTCACAGAACAGTCAAGCAGGAAGGAATTAGTAATACTGAACTCGCTGAATGAGCATATGCTTGTTGCACCAAATGTTGTCTTGCTGATCCTGACTTTCGGCATAATTTGACACTCATACTGCATTGAAAAACACACATTGGTACTACTGCTGATCTAACTTACAGCTTAAAGTGTACTTGCTGACTACGGTCGTAGGTTCGAATCCTACCTCGGGCATGGATGTGTGTGATGTCCTTAGGTTAGTTAGGTTTAAGTAGTTTTAAGTTCTACGGGACTGATGACCTCAGATGTTAAGTCCCATAGTGCTCAGAGCCATTTTTATTTGTATTTGCTGACAAGAATTACCACATGTATAAATTCGTCTCAAAAATCTGTATCAAAGTCAGACAAACATTATATTGACCCCTTGTTATGGTATTAGCTTCATCTTGCAGCTCAAAAAGTTTGTCATCTTGTCACACAGAACATCCTGAACAGGAGTAATACATGCTTTCAACTACCCTCTTTGAAATTCAGTCAAACTTTATAGAGACCCAGTGCTACGGTATTAACTTTATCTTACAGTACAAAACGTTTCTCTCTCTCTCTCTCTCTCTTTCTCCCTACCTCTCTCTCTCTCTCTCTCTCTCTCTCTCTCTCTCTCTCTGTAGCCCTCTCTTTCTCTCTCTGTAATGGTTACTTGAATGTAGCACCAATATCATACTACAGAGGGAATGGAAAAACTGAACAAAGATACTCGCGATATAAATATTATATACACTTCTGGCCATTAAAATTGACACACCAAGAAGAAATGCAGATGATAAACGGGTATTCATTGGACAAATATATTGTACTAGAACTGTCATGTGATTACATTACCACGTAGTTTGGGTGCATAGACCCTGAGAAATCAGTACCCAGAACAACCACCTCTGGCCGTAATAACGGCCTTGATACGCCTGGGCATTGAGTCAAACAGAGCTTGGATGGCGTGTACAGGTACAGCTGCCCCTGCAGCATCAACACGATACCACAGTTCATCAAGAGTAGTGACTGGCGTATTGTGACGAGCCAGTTGCTCGGCCACCATTGACCAGACGTTTTCAATTGGTGGTAGATCTGGAGCATGTGCTGGCCAGGGCAGCAGTCGAACATTTTCTGTATCCAGAAAGGCCCGTACAGGACCTGCAACATGCGGTCGTCCATTATCTCGCTGAAATGTAGAGTTTCGCAGGGATCAAATGAAGGGTAGAGCCACGGGTCGTAACACATCTGAAATGTAATGTCCACTATTCAAAGTGCCGTCAATGCGAACAAGAGGTGACCGAGACGTGTAACCAGTGGCACCCCATACCATGACTGCGGGTGATACGCCAGTATGGCGATGACTAATACATGCTTCCAAAGTCGTCAAACACGGATGCGACCATCATGATGCTGTAAACAGAACCTCGATTCATCCGAAAAAATGACGGTTTGCCATTCGTACACCCAGGTTCGTCGTTGAGTACACCATCGCAGGCGCTCCTGTCTGTGATGCAGCGTCAAGGGTAACCGCAGCCATGGTCTCCGAGCTGATAGTCCATGCTGCTGCAAACGTCGTCGAACTGTTCGTGCAGATGGTGTTGTCTTGCAAACATCCCCATCTATTGACTCAGGAATCGAGACGTGGCTGCACGATCCGTTACAGCGATGCTGATAAGATGCCTGTCATCTCGACTGCTAGTGATACGAGGCCGTTGGGATCCAGCACGGCGTTCCGTATTACCCTCCTGAACCCACCGACTCCATATTGTGCTAACAGTCATTGGATCTCGACCAACGCGAGCAGCAATGTCGCGATACGATAAACTGCAATCGCGATAGGCTACAATCCGACCTTTATCAAAGTCGGAAACGTGATGGTACGCATTTCTCCTCCTTACACGAGGCATCACTACAACGTTTCACCAGGCAACGCCGGTCAACTGCTGTTTGTGTATGAGAAATTGGCTGGAAACTTTGCTCATGTCAGCACGTTGTAGGTGTCGCCACCGGGCCAGCCTTGTGTGAATGCTCTGAAAAGCTAGTCATTTGTATATCACAGCATCTTCTTCCTGTCGGTTAAATTTCGCGTCTGTATCACGTCATCTTCGTGGTGTAGCAAATTTTGTGGCCATTAATGTAGCTTTTCAGCTTCTACTTGGCTTTTCTGTAGCAACCCGTTTGCTGAAAATATTTCGTCGAGAGTTCAAAATCCAACTTTTAAACACTAATCTTTCGTGCAACGATACTGTGAGGCATATTGGCAATCGCAATGATCAATCAGCATATGATCTGATTACAAGCAAACATCTCAATTAAAAAAAAATTAATATCTACTTTGCATGACAAGAAAACGTAATACACTATATGAACCTAAAAGTACTTGCATCACAGACGGGTAATGATAAAGCTTCACCAGATAGTGTCATTCCGTCCAGCTAGGGCACTTACTTTAGAGTTCAAAGGGGTGACAAACTTTTTGTGCTACAAGATAAATTCTAATACCCTAGCATGGAGTCAGTATAATGTTTGGCTGACTTTGATATCGGCTTTAGAGACAAGTTTAGATATGGGAATAACAATGTTTACTTTGGTGATTCTCGTCAACAAGTGCACTTTAAGCTGTAAATTAGATCAGATGCAGTGCCCATGTGTATTTTGTAGTTTCATTCTACGCTGAGCCGAGAGTCAGACGCATTGGATGTCAGCAAGACAAGGCTTGTCAGAACAAGTAATAAGCTCAGTCAGCGAGTTCAGTTTCGATGACGCCCTATCTGCCTGCCTTGGTACACTTGACAAGAATCATATGACAATTTAGGTGTGTAAAATAATTAATGTGAGGCTCCGTTGTGCCTTACACCACCTATATTACAGAATTCGAAGTTTGCACTGATGTGAGTGCTGATTTATGTAATCTTTGTGAAAATACTTCTGAACATAGAGCAAAAAGAAGTTCAAAGTTTTCGGATGCTTTTGGGCAACAAAGACGGCTGCATTGTGATTGGCTGACTGATTTCAATGGTCTGTAAAGTATTACACTCTGATTGCCGGAAAGGGGTAGAGAGGAGGCAAGGTGGAAGTGTTACAAAGTAGATTAGTTCCAACATCTCTGATTTTTATTTTTTTATTCATCTTTAATTTGACATCACCGCCAGCAAGAAAGACCCCCCAAGTCACACAAAGAAAAATAGATATAGAAAAATTAGCAAACCAGGAAGAACAAATAACACAAATAAAAACTTTAATAGAGGAAGGAGACCTTGAAAAAGCAACAGACCAAATAGAAGACCTCCTAAAAAAATTCAGTGATACAAACAAACCAAAAAACAAGGACGGCAAAAAGATGGTTTGATGGTGAATGCTACAGCAAAAGGAACCCTGTTCTAAGAACGCTCCACAGATTAAGAAACCAGCACGACGAGGAAACATATAACCTGTACACAGAAGAGAGGAGAATCTACAAAAAAGTAATAGAAGAGAAGAAAGAAGAATACATAGAAAGAGGGGCAAAAAGAGAAGCGGATGAAGCAGAGAAAGACCCATGCATAGCAGCAAGATCAAGAAAATTGCCTCATACACCAAATATAGACATGAAGGAATGGGGAGACCACATCAATGAGATACTGAACAAACGAGGAATCAAAACACCCCCAAAGAAAGAGAAACAACATAAAACTAAGGAAAAAGACAATGTATGGGAATCTCTGAATGAAGAAGATGTAAAAGAAGTAATAAAAGCACTGAAGAACAATAAAGCAGCAGGACCCGATAATATGCTAATGAACATACAAAAGAAGCGAAAGAGGCCCTCCAACACGTATGGATCAAACTATTCAACAAATGCCTTGAACTTGGATGAATTGCCACCCAATGGAGACAAGTTCAAGACTCGACAATAAAAGTTAGCTACAAAGGTAGAGGAGACCCAACGGACCCAAACAAGTACAGAGGCATAGCCCTGGAAAATACTCAGTTCAAGATTTTTTCGAAGATAATTACACAAAAAATCCAAGCCTCTGTGGACAGTCATCTCCCAGAACGACAAATGGGTTTCAGATCTGGAAGATCAACACTTACGGCGGCACTTGCGGCGGTCAGGCTTCTTCTAAACAACATCGACGAAGAGCTACAAAAGAAACAAATGTTCTACACAGTGTTCATAAACTTTACCAAAGCCTTTGACCTACTGGAAAGAGATCTCATAGTCCGAAAACTGGAAAACACAATGGGAGAGTATAGCATATGGGCAAGAATAATCAAGTCAGTCCTCGAATAAAACTTAATCGCAATATCAGACAACCTCTCTTTTTCGAACCTCATTCTACAATCGAACGGAATCTTACAGGGTGACCCAATGAGCCCTTAGCTGTACATTTTTGCCACTGAAGTAGTACTCCGAATTGGAGACAATGAAGAAGATGTATACGTATATGCATATGCTGACGAAATAGCCGTAGGTTCAACAGATATATATAAGCTGCAGAAAATCATTGAGAAAATAGACAAATGGTGCAGTGAACACAAACTACACATAAACATAACAAAGACAGAAATTGTGGTTTTCACAAAAGGAGGCAAAACACCCAAGAATGCGGAAACTAACATCAGAGGACAAAAAATAAAAATCTCATCAGACTTTAAGTACCTAGGGGTGACATTGCAACCAACAGCCAAATGCTTCACAAAACATACAACAGAACGTGCAGCCCAAGCAATAAGAGCGATACAGGACATCAAAAACATCCGCCTACTCAGTCTAGAAACAGCCATGAAATTGTTCAACGCAAAAATCTTGCCAATCCTGGCCTATGGGATGGAGGTCCTATGGGACCACCTGACAGAAAAAAAATCTAGAAACACTAGAAAAGGTAAAATCGACTTATCTAAAAAGAGCACTAGGTCTCTCAAAGACAACAAGATCTAGACTAGTGTACCTGCTAGTGAGAGAGACATTCCTAATTGAAGACATCAGACTTCGATATATGATGCCAACACCTGGACTTCCAGAAATCAACTGAATATCATGGAGGACAAACGAGAAAAAGTATGGCCGGATTTCTATGGCGCCGAAGCAATGACGAACCGCTCATGGACAGCACCAAACTTCGAGCTGCGATATGTCGTAACTAGATTTTCTATCTACGGCTTTCATCATCTAATTTGCAAAAACAAAACTTATTACGACCCAACAACAAAATGTGTATGTAAACTGTGTAACGAAGCCTGTGAACGATATCGCATAGAACTGTGTAGTAAAAGAGTGAAATCGATAAATGAATATGCAAAAATGTAAAATGTTAAGCAAAGTAACTGTATATGGCTATTTGGCTGCAATTTTATTGAATAAAAAAGAATAATTTGCCAAATGCTGCCATCCGCCATCTTTAATTTTTAATTTTCCTGCCCTCCTGAAGACGTCATACATTCAAGGCCGCTGACTTGATGCTGGTTCAAGGTTCAAGGTTACTGATGACGTCAAAGCAAAAATGTCCTGACTGCGGCCCGAAGCTAGGACCTCTTGATCGAACTCAGGGCTGACGTGCGTCTGCAGTCGCCATAGTATCGTACAATACCTCCAAAACGCAACACCACCTCCTCCATACTCCCCTGTTTGCACTATAAGTGATGGCAGGTGATGTTGTCCAAATATCTGTCACACCCAGACTCTTGCATCCGATCCCAGTGGTGTCGTTCTCTACACCCCCTCAAGCATCGCTCAGCATTAATTACAGAAATGTGCGGCTCATAAGCAGCTGCTCGACCCTTGTACCTCCCTCTTTTTAACTCGCTACGCACAGTCATTGTGAGCTTGACTGCTGGCAGCACTTTCGAACTCAGGAGTGATTCCTTCGACTGATTTCATGCGATGTTTTACTACCACCCTTCACAATTTTCGGCGGTCCCTGTCCGTCAGTACATGGGGCTTGCGTTGTATCGGTTTACTAGTGGTTGTTCCTACGCGTTTTCGCTTGTCACTTTACTATACTCCATTCACCAAAACAAGAGACGTACTGTAAACACGGCAAGGCGCGTGACCAAAGCGCTGTCGTCGAGAGGTCAGGCAGGGGCGTCAGAAATTAAAAAATGAAAGTCGTGTTTTTTATAATTTGGCACCTGAACATGATAAAGTGATCCGAGAACTACCTTCCGATACCTTTTTTTACGTTACATTAAAATTTATTGTCACTGAAAAAGAGAAATATTTAAGCTTTCATGAAAAGTTGTTTTTTCGCGTTACTCTATATTTATCACGCCATATCTCATAAACTGTGCGTCGCACAGCAAAATAATTTTATAACTGCCTTCATTACTATATGTTGACGACGTCTGCAAATTTTCTGCCCAATAGAGTCAGTATTAGTGAAGTAATAAATTAAAATCTCACGTCTGATGCAGAACTTTTACCAAATCATCAACCGAAATATAGTAAGTGACAAACTTTTCCCCTTTAAATTTTTTTGTGGGGGTGTAAGCGAGAAAGGTTTTAATTTAATTATGTAGTTTGTTCGAATGCGATGGGTGCAACCGTTTCTCCTTTATGAGCGATGCATTGTGCGGTTCGCAGGCGCGGCGCTCAGTCAGTGTGGCCGTCTCAGTTGCAGGTGTGAGGTCGTTAGTGGGTGTTGTACAGCGGCGATTTCAGGATACCTTAAGTTCATCTATTAAGACACTTGAAAGACTAGTTGTTGATTATTAGAGTAAGTATATGTGTTTGTAGTCACGCTGAGCATTCACCATTTATGTGCGCATCCAATAGCATCGCATGTTTCGAAAACAGCTGCAGCTACAGGTGTTGGACGTTCTTCAGTGTATCGTGTGATATGTGAGTACAAGGCCACACACTCTTTGAAGTCTCCCAAGAAAGGAAAATTACGACAGAAACTTTCTGAAAGTGTTGATGACTTCGATAGGAATGCGATACGAAGGAAAGTACACGAATTTTTTTTTTTTTCGTAACGAATTGCCAACAATTGTCAAAGTGCTTACGGTCGTGAACGAAGATGCAGATCTGGGCAATTTTCGGAGAACTACATTTTATAAGTTATTGAGAGAAATGAATTTCAAATATGTCCGGCGTGGGCGCGATAGCATGCTAATAGACAGGGTTGACATCATTTTATGGAGGCGGCGTTGTCTTCGAACCATTACACGGTTGAAAGATGAAGGCAGACCCATTCACTATTTGGACGAGACGTGGGTGAACGCAGGACATACCCGAAGTTACGTCTGGGTAAATGACACTATAAATTCCTCAAAACAAGCTTTTCTGTCCGGATTATCCACTGGAAGCAAGGGCCCATCAGGTAAAGGGAAACGTCTGATTATCGCAAACATTGGCAGCAAAGCAGGGTTCGTTGAAGGATGTTTGTGGACTTTCGAATCCAAGAAAAGTGGAGATTATCGGGAGGAGATATGCGCCGAAACCTTCGCGAAGTCATTTCAAGATGTTCTTCCTCGGCTTCAGGAAAATGCAGTCATTATTCTTGATAACGCGCCGTACCATTCTCGGAGAAAAGAAAAAGTTCCCAATGCGAATTCCAATAAGCACGAAATATCAGAATGGCTAAAATCTAAAAACATCGATTTCGAAGACGGTATGTTGAAGAAATAACTTTTAGATATAGTTAAAAATCACAGAACAGCGCACAACGAATACATAATAAATGAAATGGCGAAGAATGCAGGGAAAACTGTTCTCAGAATTCCTCCGTAGCACTGTGAATTAAACGCCATCGAGTTAGTGTGGGCCAGAATCAAAGGCTATGTTGCAGCGAAAAACAAAACATACAAAACGCCGAAAGTTAAAGTACTGCTAGAAGAAGCAGTAAGAACAGTGACTGCAGAGGGTTGGAACAAGTGCGTCCTCCATGTCGTAGAAAAAGTGGAAACTCAAATGTGGAAATTAGACTGCATTATAGAGGAGAGAGAGGAGCGGTTTGTTATGAAAACAGTTCAAGTTCGGCAGAGTGAACATTGTTTCGTCCTTTATCATTATTATTACTGGTATTGTTATTAAAATTAACAATTAATTGTGTTTGAATGGAGCGTTTTGTTAGCAACCTGAATGAAAATAAATCTGCTTCGACAGAATGAACTCAGTTTAACATTATTTTAACATTATTGTTAAATTTATTTTGTACATTGTTGTCCAGGTTTTTCATGGTCCGCTGTGACAGCTCGGTAGCCAGCCGAACGCCGCTAGCTGCAAAGCCTGCTCCAAGGATTTTCCACACCCCTACGTATCACGTGAACGCCGAATGCTTTCTCTGGAAACGAGCGTAGTCGCTCACGTGACACTGTTTATGTTTCGTCCCAGCTCTCGGCGAATAGACTTCAGCAGCCAACTTGGGCAGCTTTAAAAGGGCTGAAACGTCCCAGGCGTATTTGTTACTTAGGTTACACATAGTGACTAAAGTGCGCGTCATTTATGACGGCGGCCAAGTTTAGGTTGGTTCTGCGCATCTGACGTGACAAAACACAGTCAGCCAATGAACAGAGAACGACGTTGCCAGAGCTCGACTGCAGTGCAGATCACGGACAAGTGTCTTCAGTTTTAGAAACGTTCAGTCATAAATAAAGTAACTGAACAAAAGCAGTGTCTTGATAGCAGACTTTCTTTTATAGAAAGTTTGGAAAAAGCATTCTTTATACCAATTGCTTCATATTCTATTAATTAATTAAACCAAACAAGCAATAGGCCTCCTAATTCAGGTGATAGCAAGGAAAGGTGTTTGTATCATTCTCACTAACCGCTTTTTCGCAATAAAGAACAGTGGTAATTGTTTATTTCCTATTGTACTTCGACGGAACGTGAGTATTTCATAGTCATACCAACAGTGTTTGTTGGTATTTTGCATGATATTTTTAAGTCCTCCGGGAGAAGTATTGAATGTGAGCTGCGTTAGCGTAATGGTTGAAGTGCATGGCCGCGAAGTGGAAGGTTCTGAGTTCAAATATTATTCGGGGCTTAATATTTTCTTTATTTAAAAACAATATCGAAGTGTCTCACTTCATGAATTTTATTCGTTTGAATGTAATTTTTTGAAATTTCTAATGGCAACTATACGCTATGGACTTTTAACTCTGCAAACTCTTCAAAATTTCGTGCAATGGTTTACTACATCTAATGCTGCACAATAACTGCATTGAACTTCAAAACAAAATTAAGTCATTTATGGGGAGAAGGCATCAGTCAAGAAGATGTGTAAAAATCAAATTTTGGACCAAATAGTATTTGTGAAATCGAATGATAAAGTGTGTCAAAGCAGTCGAAACACCATGTGTCTACACAGGCGAGCAGTGCAATGATGACAAAATCGCACACATCGGGGAATGCGGGGAGCACGTCTCTGTAGCAGCGAAAGGGTTAATGCGGCTGTGGTGACTTTACTTCATAAACTGCGCGCCCTCCCCTAAACGTAAGTTTGCGAACTATACTATGGCGCTGCTTCTCTTGGCGGGTACAACTGGCAATGCAGCAATCTCCCGTGTCTGGGCGGGCATGCGCGAACTGCCAAGATAAAAGAATTCCATGTTGACAGTCATTCAGGTCTCTCGACTGACCCATTCTGCTGTTACAGCTACTCTCCTGACGACACGACACTCCCCGCCAAAGCTGCTTCGCCCCTCGTGACAACTAGTGTTTCATTCCGCATTACATAGCGGTGTGCGGACACTTTTGATCGGCTAGTGTACACGATAAGTTGTGGTGAGCGGGGAGAGCTTGTGTTGCAGGTGGAGGTCGGTGGTGCTGATCAGCAAGGTGACGCTCCAGGATGCGGGCCGCTACGAGTGCCGAGCGGTCGTGCCCGGCACCTGCTCCGCAGCCAGCACTTCCACTGTGGTTACCGTCAGTGAGTACCTCTGCCTTTCTCAAGGGTGCGCCTGCACTTCTCACCATCCCCAGTCCCTAAGCTTATCTCCTCATATGCCGCTAACACTACCAATGTGACCACAACCAGTATGTACCAACCTGCTCCACGGCTAGCACTTCCACTGTGATTACCGTCAGTGAGTACCTCTGCCTTTCTCACGGGTGCGCCTGCACTTCTCACTGTCCCCAGTCCCTAAGCTTATCACCTCATATGCCGCTAACACTACCAATGTCACCACAACCAGTATGTACCAACCTGCTCCGCAGCCAGCACTTCCACTGTGGTTACCGTCAGAGAGTACCTCTGCCTTTCTCAAGGGTGCGCCTGCACTTCTCACCATCCCCAGTCCCTAAGCTTTTCTCCTCATATGCCGCTAACACTACCAATGTGACCACAACCAGTATGTACCAACCTGCTCCATGGCCAGCACTTCCACTGTGGTTACCGTCAGTGGGTACCTCTGCCTTTCTCAAGGGTGCGCCTCCACCTCTCACCATCCCCAGTCCCTAAGCTTATCACCTCATATGCCGCTAACACTACCAATGTCACCACAACCAGTATGTACCAACCTGCTCCGCAGCCAGCACTTCCACTGTGGTTACTGTCAGTGAGTACCTCTGCCTTTCTCAGGGGTGCGCCTGCACTTCTCACCATCCCCAGTCCCTAAGCTTATCTCCTCATATGCCGCTAACACTACCAATGTGACCACAACCAGTATGTACCAACCTGCTCCGAGGCCAGCACTTCCACTGTGGTTACCGTCAGTGAGTACCTCTGCATTTCTCAAGGGTGCGCCTGCAATTCTCACTGTCCCCAGTCCCTAAGCTTATCACCTCATATGCCGCTAACACTACCAATGTGATCACAACCAGTATGTACCAGCGTATTCCATAACGTGCTTATCGTATGCAGTCCTCCTTCCTTCACTCCGTACTCTGCGCATAAGCCACTTACGCTTGGTAGAAGTTCATTTCAGTCTTCTATATTCATCGATATGATGGTCAACTGTGGTCCTGAAAAGGACCAAGATGGTGTCGCTGGAGAGCGCAGAAAAATGGTCTACCTCAGGGAACATCTATACCAACGACCAGCCATTGACCACAGGCACAAGGAGATTCTTATATGCAGATGACCTACCCTTGCTACGCAGAGCTCATGCTTTGAAAGAGTGGAAAGAAACCTGACAACAGCACTTAGAACACTGTCAAGCTACTACAATCGGAACCATCTCAGACCAAACCCTTCGAAGACACAAGTGTGTGCCTTTCATTTAAGGAATAGGGAAGCTAATCGTGAGCTACATATTGCATGGTCAGGCATCCAACTCCAGCATCATCACGCACCTAAATACTTGGGAGTCACTCTCGATAGAACTCTGAGATTCAAAGTCACTGCAAGAACACCAAAATGAAAATCTCTGCTCGAAACAACCTAATTCGCAAACTAGTGGGGACACAGTGGGGATCACATCCACAAACTATTCGCTGTTCTGCAATGGCACTGTGCTTTCCTACTGCTGAATATGCTTCTCCAGTCTGGTTCAGGTCATCTCATGCCAGACAAGGAGACATTGCTCTCAACGGAACCTGCCCCAACTTATAAGCTCTGCTACCTGGCTGGAATAGCGCCACCATGGATACGCAGAACAGTGGCTGCCAACAAAGAGAGACTGAAAGCCTACCATTTCACCAGAGAACGCAAGGCTGGAGTTATGGAAGAAGTCGACGCCTCACCTGCACACGCCAGAAGCTGAAGAACTCCCACCTGGACACAACGAGAGCTGGCTGGTGTGGAAATCTTTAAACAGATTACGATCAGGAGTTGGACGATCCAGAGACAACCTGAAGAGATGGGGCTTCATAACAGAAGATACGTCCTGTGATTGTGGGCAAGAACAAACCACAAGCCACATGCTCCAGTGCCTTTTGTGCCCTACATCCTGCACGAAGATTGATCTCCTGCAAGCCACTCCAAGCGCCTTGGAGGTTGCAAAGTACTGGGCACATGTAATATAAATACAATTTGTATATATATATATATATATATATATATATATATATATATATATATATATATTGATGTGTATGGCTACTGTAAATTTGTATGTTTCTGATTCGAGAATTTTAATTTCAGTCTTGGTCTCCTGCAGAAAATTACGTAAGGCACCTATTGCGGTATGTCAGTGGAAGATGCAAAAGAACCAAAGAAACAGCGTAGAGTTTTCTTGTTTGGGGAAGCAAATAAAAGTGTCATTAATGAATGTCTTCACAGTCAACTCCAAGCATTCACTGCGGGACACAAAGATATTGAGCATCTTTGGTCGGAATTTAAAGCTATTGTCCACCATGTACTAGAGAAATATCTGTCTAGCAAAAATATAAGGGAGGGAAAGGATCCACCTTGGTTCAACAAACATATTAGGAAGTTGCTGAGTAAGTGAAACGTCTCAATAGAAAACTTCATGAATTACCGTGGTGGTAAACTCCTTACGTTATTTGATTTTCAATCACCTGATCAAAACTCAACGTACTCAGACATTTCCATCTTTACTTATTCTGATCATCACTACACTGACACACAATATTTTTAGCGCAACGCAATCTGACTTTTAATAATCCCTACAAAAGAATGGCCCTGACTAACAATAACCTATACCTTTCATGAATCACTTACCTCACAAAAATCTTCGTTACTCGAACTACTGCAATAAAGCGAGCGCCAATACTACCAGCTAAATAAAAGATTCTAACTACTGAAGGCACTAACTACTGATAGGCATAGTTAGTAAATGAAAGGTTTTGATAGAGAACAAACAATGTATTTACCTTCATAATATTCAAAAGTCATCATATATATATTAGTTTATGATATCTAGTGTTACAAATTTTCTCTTCCTGATGGACACACGTCCAGATCGTCCACTCTCAAAATTCTGCCATCTCTCTTTAATTGTTGTGTTCCTGTTTTCGCGTCCCGCGATTGTCAGCGTCAATTTCCAATTCTTGTAACAGTCTCTGAAAAGCTTCATTGTCGTCTTTGCACCGTCCTGCCAAGATTACATGTCGTAAATGTTCAGGCAATTTGATTAAGCAAATGTTGATGAGTTCTGAGGGTTGTATGGGTTTGACAGGTACTGATTCTTGTGAAACATGTCTTCAAAATATTTCACAAGACTGGAAAATTCAGATTGTTCGAAATGTTTCATCATTATGATGCTATGTTTTACTCGGTCTTGTGTAGCTTGAGACCAATATGCTGAGAGGAAGGCATGATAAAATTCTCCTTCACTGTGACAATCGTGAGTGACCGATCGCATCTTACAGCTGGTTCATTTTCTAAATAGCCACACATAAATTCTAATCTGTGCTCTAATCACCAGTTGGGAGGAAAAAAATGAGAGAATTCATGAAGCCATGCCAGTGGATGAATGTCGTGGCCAGAATTCTTAAATGTTTTGAATTTACGTGTAGTAATGAACAGCTTATAGTCAAAGTCATCGTGTCGGCGAGTCGCAAATCGGTAATGGTTACGTCGTGTCAGCGGTTCCATCTCAAAATTCGGTGCACCTTGCCAATTTCTTTCATAATTTCCGAAATGCCCTGTGTTATTATTTTGTGGCTTTTCCATATTTCTAAGTCCCTCTTCCCGTGTTGGAGCGTGAGTCTCCTCTGAAATATGTAATTCTTGTATTACTTGTGCCATCTGATCTTGTACTTCCCGGATTTATCTTTTGTGTTGCGTATTAATTTGATTTTGATTTTGTTTAATTTTCTTAATTTGGACATACTCTTCTGTGTCAGTGAAAGCTACGGGTCTTGTGTTATTCAGATCATCATCTACGTTTGTAGATGACCGCAGCGAGTCTGTTTTGTTTATACTCCCCACTCCCTTTTCTGAGAGCGCTGTGGTTCCAGCCAGTCGTCCCGAGTACGCCGAGGAGGGCACAAGTTAGTGAACTGATCCGAAAGTTCGGCTACTTTCTCCGATAATGAATTGATTTCCTCAGTGTGTTTTTCTGAACCAAGTTTCAGAGTGTCCATTTGTGTTGAAAACGTATCTACTACGTCCTTTAAGTTTTCCTGAGTTTTTGCAAGTTGCATAACCGAATCTGTAGATACAACTGCAAGGTGTCGTGATTTTCATGAACAATAGTTTGCACTTCCTTTATGGCTGCTTCGTGATTCTTTAATGCATTTTCATGACGCGGAAAAATTTGTGTTTTTACGTCATTACAGACTTTTTGACATTTAGATTCGATTTTAAATTGTTTGTTCTCTATCAAAATCTTTCATTTGCGAACTATGCCTATCAATAGTTAGTGCCTTAAGTAGTTAGAATGTTTTATTTAGCTGGCAGTATTGGCGCTCGCTGTATCGCAGTAGTTCGACTAACGAAGATTTTTGTGAGTAAGTGATTCATGAAAGATATAGGTTATTGTTAGTCAGGGCCATTCTTTTGTAGGTATTATGGAAAGTCAGGTTGCGTTGTGCTGAAAATATTGTGTGTCAGTTTAGTGTTGATCAGAATAGGTAAAGAGAGAAATGTCTGAGTACGTTGAGTTTTGCTCCGCTGTTTGAAAATCAAATAACGTAATTCATGAATTTTTCCAAGGGGAAGTTTCAAAAGCAGAGAATTTTGCACAGTCGTTTTAAAAGTGTTCACTGCCCCGCTGACAAACAGAAATTATGCGAAATGAAAACAGCTGTCAAAAGGTCGATGAGAGACTCTTTTAACGATTTTGAAAACAATATTTTATCTGCAGATTCTAAAAAGAACCCCAAAAAATTTCGGTCGTACGTAAAATCTATGAACGCTACAAATAATTCAATACCTTCTGTTGCTGACAGTACGGGTAATGTAATGGATGACGATAAACAGAAGGCCGAAATTCTAAACCCAGTTTTCAAAAACTCGTTTACGGTAGAGGACTGCATCACCATTCCCCGTTTCAGTTATCAAACAAACGCAAAGATGGCTAACATAGTATTTAGTGTATCTGGGATTGCAAAACAGTTTAGACTCTTAGAGGCGAGGAAGGCATCCATGCCAGACGGCATCCCCGTAAGATTCTATGTTGACTATGTGTTTAGTGTACCATTTTTGTCCATCATCTATCAGAGATCATTGGAACAGAGGAAAGTTCCACGGGACTGGAAGAAGGCCCAGGTCATAGCAATCTATAAAAAGGGTAGAAAATCGGATGCATATAATTACCGGCCAATTTCACTGACATCGATTTGTTGCAGAATCGTGGAACATATTTTGTGTTCAGACATAATGACCTTTCTAGTCTCTGAGAAGCTCATCTGCAGAAACCAGCACGGTTTTAGGAAACAGCGGTCATGCGAGACACAGCTGGCCCTCTTTGTGCATGATACACAACAGGCTCTAGATACCGGCTCCCAGATTGATGCCATATTCCTCGACTTTCGAAAGGCGTTCGACTCAGTTCCGCTCTGTCACTTGCTCCAAAAAGTCCGCGCTTACGGTCTGTCCGATGTCATACACGGTTGTATAGAAAGTTTTCTAACAGACAGAGAGCAGTATGTCGCCCTGAAAAGGGAGACTTCAGCAGAAACAAGCTTAACATCAAGTGCGCCCCAAGGCAGCGTAATAGGTCCGCTGCTTTTTACGATTTAGATAAACGATGTGATTGATGGTATTGACAGCGGCATTAAACTGTTTGCCGATGATGCTGTAGTCCACAGGAAAGTAGTATCACACGAAAATTGTGTACAAATCAATTAGAATTTGCAGAAAATAAATGCGTGGTGTAGTTACTGGCAGTTATCTCTCAATATTAGTAAGTGTAACAAATCCAAAATCCCCATTAATGTGTGAGTACAAAATAAATGCCAGTCTTTTTAATCGGTAACATCCGTCAAGTATCTGGGTGTGACTATTCGAAATGATCTTAAATGGAATGATCAGATTACACAAGTAACGGGTAAGGTGAACTCTAGATTGCGATTTATTGGTAGAATCCTGAAGTGATGCAGTCCTACAACAAAGGAGATTGCTTGCAATACTTTAGTTCGTCCAATCTTAGAGTATTGTTCGTCTGTATGGGACCCTTACCAGTTGGGTCCGAGTCAAGAGATTGAGGAGGTCCAAAGAAGAACGGCAAGATTCGTGACTGGTCCATTTAGCCATCGTGAGAGCGTTACAAATCTCATAGAAAGTTTGAAGTGGGACACACTTGCAGATAGACGACGCGCTAAACGGAAGGGGCTGCTCACTAAATTCCAAAATCCGATCATCGCCGAGGATATAGAGCATATACACTCCTGGAAATGGAAAAAAGAACACATTGACACCGGTGTGTCAAACCCACCATACTTGCTCCGGACACTGCGAGAGGGCTGTACAAGCAATGATCACACGCACGGCACAGCGGACACACCAGGAACCGCGGTGTTGGCCGTCGAATGGCGCTAGCTGCGCAGCATTTGTGCACCGCCGCCGTCAGTGTCAGCCAGTTTGCCGTGGCATACGGAGGTCCATCGCAGTCTTTAACACTGGTAGCATGCCGCGACAGCGTGGACGTGAACCGTATGTGCAGTTGACGGACTTTGAGCGATGGCGTATAGTGGGCATGCGGGAGGCCGGGTGGACGTACCGCCGAATTGGTCAACACGTGGGGCGTGAGGTCTCCACAGTACATCGATGTTGTCGCCAGTGGTCGGCGGAAGGTGTACGTGCCCGTCGACCTGGGACCGGACCGCAGCGACGCACGGATGCACGCCAAGACCGTAGGATCCTACGCAGTGCCGTAGGGGACCGAACCGCCACTTCCCAGCAAATTAGGGACACTGTTGCTCCTGGGGTATCGGCGAGGACCATTCGCAACCGTCTCCATGAAGCTGGGCTACGGTCCCGCACACCGTTAGGCCGTCTTCCGCTCACGTCCCAACATCGTGCAGCCCGCCTCCAGTGGTGTCGCGACAGGCGTGAATGGAGGGACGAATGGAGACGTGTCGTCTTCAGCGATGAGAGTCGCTTCTGCCTTGGTGCCAATGATGGTCGTATGCGTGTTTGGCGCCGTGCAGGTGAGCGCCACAATCAGGACTGCATACGACCGAGGCACACAGGGCCAACACCCGGCATCATGGTGTGGGGAGCGATCTCCTACACTGGCCGTACACCACTGGTGATCGTCGAGGGGACACTGAATAGTGCACGGTACATCCAAACCGTCATCGAACCCATCGTTCTACCATTCCTAGACTGGCAAGGGAACTTGCTGTTCCAACAGGACAATGCACGTCCGCATGTATCCCGTGCCACCCAACGTGTTCTAGAAGGTGTAAGTCAACTACCCTAGCCAGCAAGATCTCCGGATCTGTCCCCCATTGAGCATGTTTGGGACTGGATAAAGCGTCGTCTCACGCGGTCTGCACGTCCAGCACGAACGCTGGTCCAACTGAGGCGCCAGGTGGAAATGGCATGGCAAACCGTTCCACAGGACTACATCCAGCATCTCTACGATCGTCTCCATGGGAGAATAGCACCCTGCATTGCTGCGAAAGGTGGATATACACTGTACTAGTGCCGACATTGTGCATGCTCTGTTGCCTGTGTCTATGTGCCTGTGGTTCTGTCAGTGTGATCATGTGATGTATCTGACCCCAGGAATGTGTCAATAAAGTTTCCCCTTCCTGGGACAATGAATTCACGGTGTTCTTATTTCAATTTCCAGGAGTGTATTATTACCACCAACTTTCAAATCGCACAGTGATCACCATTCAAAGATAAGGGAAATTAGAGCTAGTACTGAGGTGTTCAGACAGTCGTTTTTCCCTCGCGCGATCCTCGAGTGGAAAAAAAAAAAAGCTCTGAGCACTACGGGACTTAATTTTGTATCCCGCCTGGGAGGCGGCGCGTGGATAGGAACGGGAAAAGGTAATACAAGTCGGTACTGCAAGAACGTGGTTTATTGATGCAAAAACAAGGCGAGAAACGATTACATAACTTTGTACGTAGGTGCGGTGCTGAAGCGAAGTGTCCTGGCTGGCTGCACCTGATCAAATGGGCTGAAGCAGTCGCGGAGCTCGTAGACCTCGACAGCACCGGCTACAGGGCGCTGTCGTCTGTGTCTCTCGTAGTACCACCTTGAGAAACTATTCCGTGGCATCGTTGCTATCGATGCACTGTGGGAGTTAACATCTGAGGTCATCAGTCCCCTAGAACTTAGAACTACTTAAACGTAATTAACCTAAGGAAATCACACACATCCACGCCCGAGGCAGGATTCGAACCTGCGACCGTGGCGGTCGCGCGGTTCCAGACTGAAGCGCCCAGAAACGCTCGGCCACAACAGCTGTCCCGCGAGTGGAACAGAGGGGGGGGGGGGGGGGGGAATATGACTTCGGACTTCGGCGCGAAGAACAGTGCCCACAGCGACACAGCGCTTGGTGGCTAGCGGGGTATATATGTAGATGTAGACAGTAGCGTACTTCTAAATTACACATCAGAAAAATCAGCTGACTAAAATGTTCTCGGTTTTCAAGCCACTTCAAATACCGACTTCGACTTCAGGAGTTAAAACTTCTACCTGCCGGGATAGACAGGATATTCGCTTTATACAGGGCCAACCCAAACACCACCGACAAAATTTTTGAGGCTGTCCAAGTTATTTCCTGGGTATTTTGGTATAAGGGACCCTTTGTAACAGGTTGCTCATAACAGAATAATTGCATTTCATTTGATTTATTACCTTTATGAATCTTTGTATTGCGATGAAAATACACTCCTGGAAATTGAAATAAGAACACCGTGAATTCATTGTCCCAGGAAGGGGAAACTTTATTGACACATTCCTGGGGTCAGATACATCACATGATCACACTGACAGAACCACAGGCACATAGACACAGGCAACAGAACATGCACAATGTCGGCACTAGTACAGTGTATATCCACCTTTCGCAGCAATGCAGGCTGCTATTCTCCCATGGAGACGATCGTAGAGATGCTGGATGTAGTCCTGTGGAACGGCTTGCCATGCCATTTCCACCTGGCGCCTCAGTTGGACCAGCGTTTATGCTGGACGTGCAGACCGCGTGAGATGACGCTTCATCCAGTCCCAAACATGCTCAATGGGGGACAGATCCGGAGATCTTGCTGGCCAGGGTAGTTGACTTACACCTTCTAGAGCACGTTGGGTGGCACGGGATACATGGGGACGTGCATTGTCCTGTTGGAACAGCAAGTTCCCTTGCCAGTCTAGGAATGGTAGAACGATGGGTTCGATGACGGTTTGGATGTACCGTGCACTATTCAGTGTCCCCTCGACGATCACCAGTGGTGTACGGCCAGTGTAGGAGATCGCTCCCCACACCATGATGCCGGGTGTTGGCCCTGTGTGCCTCGGTTGTATGCAGTCCTGATTGTGGCGCTCACCTGCACGGCGCCAAACACGCATACGACCATCATTGACACCAAGGCAGAAGCGACTCTCATCGCTGAAGACGACACGTCTCCATTCGTCCCTCCATTCACGCCTGTCGCGACACCACTGGAGGCGGGCTGCACGATGTTGGGGCGTGAGCGGAAGACGGCCTAACGGTGTGCGGGACCGTAGCCCAGCTTCATGGAGACGGTTGCGTATGGTCCTCGCCGATACCCCAGGAGCAACAGTGTCCCTAATTTGCTGGGAAGTGGCGGTTCGGTCCCCTACGGCACTGCGTAGGATCCTACGGTCTTGGCGTGCATCCGTGCGTCGCTGCGGTCCGGTCCCAGGTCGACGAGCACGTGCACCTTCCGCCGACCACTGGCGACAACATCGATGTACTGTGGAGACCTCACGCCCCACGTGTTGACCAATTCGGCGGTACGTCCACCCGGCCTCCCGCATGCCCACTATACGCCCTCGCTCAAAGTCCGTCAACTGCACATACGGTTCACGTCCACGCTGTCGCGGCATGCTACCAGTGTTAAAGACTGCGATGGAGCTCCGTATGCCACGGCAAACTGGCTGACACTGACGGCGGCGGTGCACAAATGCTGCGCAGCTAGTGCCATTCGACGGCCAACACCGCGGTTCCTGGTGTGTCCTCTGTGCCGTGCGTGTGATCATTGCTTGTACAGCCCTCTCGCAGTGTCCGGAATAAGTATGGTGGGTCTGACACACCGGTGTCAATGTGTTCTTTTTTCCATTTCCAGGAGTGTATTTGCACAACTATGCAATTGCCGACATATGCGTTGTGTGGCTTGTTTTGAAACAAGTTTGCTCCATTTACCCACGGTACTCGATGTTGACAACAATAATACATTCACTAAAACGTCATTTAAACCAGTCACAAACTTCACGAAGCCACATGACCAACAACTAGCATTTCGAGATCAGCTCTTGTTTAGTGGCGTACCAGTCCCAGACGATAAAGAAACCCTGGGCAAACCAATTGTCTGGTATGCCAGCGGCGCTCCACAGAGGACAAACTGAAACTACTGAGCACCGAGGAGAACAGCTCGCTACAAACTGTGGGACAGGAAAAGATCTGATTACATCCTTAACGATGTCAAAGTAAAACCCATTATCAACGCAGTGCAGGACATGTTGGAAAGACCATGTATTACGGATGAAGACCAGCCAGATACCCCGAAAAACCCTCAAACAGCAACCAGAGGTAGAAGAGATGCAAGAAGAGAAACGAGGAGATCGATTGAGACCGTAACAGCTCACTAGATTTAACAATAGATGGAATGTGGTGTGCGTACTGTAAGACCTTCGGTACACACACCATCAGATTATTTGAGTTGTCACTCCAGCAAAGTAGGCGAGTGTCAGCAATATGTCTTGTCTTATCGTAGCGTGTTTATCTTCTGCCGTTAGGTCAGACGATAGAAATGCCACTTGCACGCTTAGAGTAGACGGTGACCAACTTTAAACAGAACTTGATTAATTTTCACACACATTTATTAAAATAATAATAATCATAAACCTTACTTAACTTGATTCTGGATGCTATTTTCAATTGACAATCTGAAGTTCCTTTGGTCTTGGTACGTTTATCATATTCTCACATATCTCTGATACTTGACAAAGTGTCTATACATTTCTCTTCATGGCTGTGTACAGGAATATGATAATCTTATTAGGCGCAGACTGAAACTTGACTAGAGACCTATGCAGACTGACTAATCGGAGGTCTGTACACTCGTTATAATACCATCGAGCGTTCAGGTATCACTGTGCAAGTGTAATCCGAAAGGAGAAAAGGTTCTACATTAGCAGCAATCTCATTGGCTGCGTTACATATTAATACGCGGATTGGCGGAAGCAGAATTTGGTCCGTCTCTAAGACAGCGCCATCTCGTAGTTCGGAGATGGACGAGCGCTGCGCCTGCGCTGTTGTGGTTAGCGGGGCGCGCTCTAGTGGGAAAGTTGTGTATGCGCGGACTACGCGGAACTATGTACACAACATGGAAGAAGCAGAAAAACTGCACAACAGTGTGGATTTAGGAACGGAAGAATTACATAAAGGGCCCACGAAAGGTTCTGTAAAATGAGAAATAAAATCAGTAACGATGAAAAGACAAGAACGTAAACCATATGGAAAATTACAGAGGTGGACAAAAATATGAAATACCAAAAACACAACCCACTTCCATGCCTAATACGATGTATAATAACCGTTCAAAATAGCTTCCAGTCAATGAATAAATACAGGACCTGTATGGTTTGCAAGGGAATATTACACGGTTCTTTCTGCAAAATAGTGACAAGTTCAGGTAATGACGACACAAGTCAGTAGCGATCATGCACCATTATCTCCAAAGCAGACCACAAAGGTTCAATAATATTGAGATCTGGTGACTTTAGTACCCAGGGGAGATTCGACAGTTCATCCTCGTGCAAAACCAGCCCGGACGATACGAGCCGTGTGAAAAGAGGTCCTGTCATCTTGGTACACAGCACCACCACTGGGAAACAAACAATGTAACACGGGACGCACCTGATCGGCCAAGCTGGTCACACAACCTTTGTCAGTAATGCGACCTTGCAGAGCAACCGTAGGGCCCAAATCATCACCACCAAATCCCTGTCACCCTTCACTCTCGGCAGCAAACAGTCTGTATCGTTGGCTTGGGACGACGTACACCAGACGCAAACAGCCAGATGTTGGAAACTGTGCAACAAAACTCATCCTACCCAATGAGTTTCTTCCGCTGCTCCACAATCAGGTTTCAGAGCTTCGGCGCCACGTTGTCCGGTTTCGGGCATTTGTATCACTCATGTGTGGGTTTGGAATTCCAGCTCGCTCTGCAATTCTACATCTACATCTACATCTACATTTATACTCAGCAAGCGACCCAACGGTGTGTGGCAGAGGGCACTTTACATGCCACTATCATTACCTCCCTTTCCTGTTCCAGTCGCGTATTGTTCGCGGGAAGAACGACTGCCGGAAGGCCTCCGTGCGCGCTCGAATCTCTCTAATTTTAAATTCGTGATCTCCTCGGGAGGTTTAAGTAGAGTGAAGCAATAAGTTCGATACCTCTTCCAGAAACGCAACCTCTCGAAACCTGTACAGTAAGGTACACCATGATGCAGAGCGCCTCTCTTGCAGAATCTGCCACTTGAGTTTGCTAAACATCTCCGTAACGCTATCACGCTAACCAAATAACCCTGTGACGAAACGCGCCACTCTTCTTTGGATCTTCTCTATCTCCGCTGTCAACCCGACCTGGTACGGATCCCACACTGGTGAGCAATACTCAAGTATAGGTCGAACGAGTGTTTGTAAGCCACCTCCATTTTCTAAGGACTCTCCCAATGAATCTCAACCTGGCACCCGCCTTACCAACAATTAATTTTATATGATCATTACACTTCAAATCGTTCCGTACGCATACTCCCAGATATTTTACAGAAGTAACTGCTACCAGTGTTTGTTCCGCTATCATACAATCACACAATAAAGGATCCTTCTTTCTATGTATTCGCAATACATTACATTTGTCTATGTTAAGGGTCAGTTGCCACTCCCAGCACCAAGTGCCTATCCGCTGCAGATCTTCCTGCATTTCGCTGCAATTTTCTAATGCTGCAACTTCTCTGTATACTACAGCATCATCTGGGAAAAGCCGCATGGAACTTCCAACACTATCTACTAGGTCATTTATATATATTGTGAAAAGCAATGGTCCCATAACACTCCCCTGCGGCACGCCAGAGATTACTTTAACGCCTGTAGACGTCTCTCCATTGAGAACAACATGCTGTGTTCTGTTTGCTAAAAACTCTTCAATCCAGCCACACAGCTGGTCTGATATTCCGTAGACTCTTCCTTTGTTTATCTGGCGACAGTGCGGAACTGTATCGAACGCCTTCCGTAAGTCAAGGAAAATGGCATCTACCTGGGAGCCCGTATCTAATATTTTCTGGGTCTCATGAACAAATAAAGCGAGTTGGGTCTCACACGATCACTGTTTCCGGAATCCATGTTGATTCCTACAGAGTAGATTCTGGGTTTTCAGAAATGACATGATACGCGAGCAAAAAACATGTTCTAAAATTCTACAACAGATCGATGTCAGAGATATAGGCCTAGAGTTTTGCGCATCTGCTCGAGGACCCTTCTTGAAAACTGGAACTACCTGTGCTCTTTTCCAATCATTTGGAACCTTCCGTTCCTCTAGAGACTTGCGGTACACGGCTGTTAGAAGGGGGGCAAGTTCTTTCGCTTACTCTGTGTAGAATTCGCTGATTATGTGCATCCTCCGAGTTGTTTTGGCCCTGGCGAGCAAGACGTTCAGATCTGCAGTGACCTTTGCTGTTGTCGTCCTTTTATTTTTCGTCATATTATAGTCAATGACCGTCTGTCACTACCACTCAACACACACTTTTTGTCCCAGTCCTGACTTAGCGGATGATGCTTCCCGCTTTCTCTGTATGCGGTATAAATCTTCGACATGGTGTCTCTTCAAACATCAAACACTTCGACTACCTTGGTTACAGAACCACCCACGTTAAGAGCACCAAACATTTGCCCACGTTCGAATTCACATAGCTCCGACATAATGCACTCACAAGTACACAGAATACTTGTAACGTCCCCTTAGAAAAATTAATGAATTACTCTGCTGATAAACCTCTTACATTATTTAATTTTCAAACAGTTGAGCAGAACTGAACGTACTTAGACATTTCGCTCTTTACCTATTCTGATCAACGCTAAACAGACACACAATATTTTTAGCGCAACGGAATCTGACTTTCAATAATCCTTACAAGAGAATGGCCCTGACTAACATTAACCTATGTGTTTCACAAATCACTTACCTCACAAAAATCTTCGTTACTCGAACTACTGCAATACAGCGAGCGCCACTGCTGCCAGCTAAATAAAAGATTCTAACTACTGAAGGCACTAACTACTGATAGGCGTAGTTAGCAAATGAAAGATTTTGATAGAGAACAAGCAATGTATTTACCTTAATAGTGTTCCAAAAGTCATTTTATATATATATATATATATATATATATATATATATATATATATATATATATATCAGTCCATGATATCCAATATTACAAATTTACTCTTTCTGATGGACACACGTCCAGATCGTCCGCTCTCAAAATTCCGCCATCTTTCTCCCCACATCCACCACTGCTGGCGGCTCACCTCTAACTGCGCAACGCTACACGCTGTTAACATCTAACTGACCAACACTACAATAGCAATACTGCAACAATGCAGACCAGCCACAGACCTCACACAGCACAGTCAGTGATTTTCATATAGAGGGCTACGTGGCGTTACCAACATAAAAACCTAAACAGCCTACTTACACACTGTTTCGAACAGGAGTGACACATGCAACGCATTCAGAGTGTTGTACAGACGCCGTTCATGGCCAAATACGACGGCACCACCTGCAGGCTTGGCTTGCAACTGAGTTTATTTTTAAGCATGCATTTCTCAACGTGTTTCCATAGTACGGTCCAACCCCTGTAGTACAGTATCACAGAACGTAAGAATGTAAAGAATTAAAAGGAAAGAGAATGTGACTGATCCATATGAGTAAAGGAAACCGGGAATGGAGCTAAGGATCTTATTGGGTAGATAAACAATAATGAAGGAACCTGCATATAAAATTTTCACATCGATTGAACTAGAAGTTATGGATTCACAGACGCTGTACTGTAAGAAAATGTGAACATTCTGAGTATAAAATTTATTAATTTGCACCCGTGCCTTCAATTTAGTTTACGCAGACGTGGCGGTCTGTCGTCAATGATACGTAGATTTGCGAGGATTGAGTGTTTATTTCAAATATGCATCATCAAATAAAAGGCAGAGAAGGTATCACCATGAATGTCGGATAGATTGCGTCACACAGTGAATGTGTTTCTGGGCGGCACTGCGTGTGTTTTCCCCGCTGGGGTGGACATAATACGATATCACAGTAAAGGCACTGCTCGTATACAAAGCAAATGGCTGAAATGAGATTTGCGGAACATTTGGAACAAGCGACGCTACTTATTGGTAAGTTTGCATTGGAGGTTTTCTATGCTTCTTCTATGTACAGAACACAAAGCAATACTGCTCATGAATTCCGTACATACTGTGAACAGGACAGTGTGATGTTCTTATGAGTGTAAAGCGATAAAAGCCTGCGAAAAGAGGGCAGGAAAATGAATGGAAGGCAGATGACTGACATGACATACGACGCTGTGGCTTAATGGACAAGATTACCGAGAATCGGCCCAGATTTGTGACTGGATTCGAGTCAGGGTGTCAGACAGATACTAAAACGTTGTTTTTAGCGGGACGAAGTCGAAGTAAGCAAAGTAACCTCGGGAAAGCACTAGGAGCGTGATACAAGACTGTAAACGCAAATGAATATTACATTTGGAATGTCAATGAATTGCAAACATCACTGATAGAATCAACGGGGAGTGTTGAAAATGTGTGCCCGATCAGGATTCGAACCCGGGATCTCCTGCTCACTCGGCTGGCGTTCTAACGCCTAAGCCACCGAGGAAAAAGGAATTAGCGCCGCTGCGCAGGCTTACCCCCTAGCATACTGGGATTCTCAACTCACTCCACACACCACGAAAGAAGTGCTCCCCGCCCATTAATCTCAATGCTCGTGGCAAGGCCTACTCCGGCATGATTTCGAGCGTATGTCTGCACCCGCACAGAAATGATCCTTGGCTTGCGATCTCCGTGACTATATGTGTATGGTGTCCGTTTCTTCGGACATGTCCAAAAGAACAGACACCATGGAGGATGGTGACGCCCTGAAGAATGAAATGTCAATGAATTACAAGCATCAGCTGCGTACGGGACGTAGATAAATCAGCAGGGAGAGTTGAAAACGTTTGCTCGACCAGGATTCGAATTCGGTATCTCCTGCTTTCTAGGCAGGCGCTCTAATCCTTTTTTTTTGTTTTGTTTTCATTTTGTTCGTCATTGTTCGTTGTATTTGGTCGTAGCGGACGCCACATGACATCCGTTCAAGTTCGTTATTGATCCTTTCTCTCGGTTTTTTTATTCCAAAGCCCAGCCAGTTCTCGGACCGAACACGCTGAGCTACCGTGCCGGCATACTGTGCATATATTGGAGACGAGTTCCATTACTGTAGTATTACACTGTTGGCGATGAGTCATAGGAAACAATAACAACTGTAAAATATGTAGGAGGTGCCATCCACTGCGGCCTAGGATGGAATGACCAATTAAAACCAGCTGCAGCAAGAGTATATGCCAAACTGTGATTCACTGGGAAAATCTTGAGGAAATTTAATTCATCTTCGACAGAAGTGACTTACAGAACAGTCTTTCAATTGATTCTTGGCTATTGCTCGTCAGTCTGGAACCCTTACCAATATGGTTTAGTAAAGGCGATAAAAAATGATCCAAAGAAGAGCGGCACGTCTCTTCACGGCAGGAGAGCATTACGGTAATGCTCATCAAACCCCAAAGACAGATGCTGCAATAAGGGACGTAGTACATCACACAGAGGTTAACTGTTAAAATTTCGAGGGCTTAAGGCCCAGTAAGAACCCAGCAACATGTTACTTCTTCTCACATACATCTAGCGAAATTACCACGATGAAAAAATCAGAGTAATTTGCGAAGGGAACGGGTAAGGAGAAATATGACAGTGGGTACCCTCCAACACAAACTTAACGTGGCTTGCTAAGCGTAGATGTAGATGTTGATGTAGAAGGTCAGGCGATGGGACAACAATAGTCTCCGCTGAGTGACGTAAGACAAGCCAAGCAGCGGCAAGCAACGTCAGAGGTTTGTTCTGTCTCAATGAGTCAACGGAGAAGCTCGCTTATAACAGAGCCTGTGCCTGCGACAGAGACGCATGGGATCTGCTGTTATTAAGGTTGCTGGCGACGTAGTAATACGAAAAAATGAAGTTGTAAACGCCGCGTAGGTTGGGATGCGCAATAAAATAATATTGTACTAAAATCATTGCCATCTTAAGACGGGCACATTTAACAGTAGGTACAGAAGTAATCAACAGTGTAAATGAATGTAACTGTAGGGAGCCTAATCTCTCTTATCTTGTTCACATGATCTTAGCGTGCAATACGAGTATACGATGGTAGCAGCAGAACTGTCGCACATTATTTGCCGAATATCGTTTTTCTATGTCCATCGAAAAGTGTTTCGCAAAAGACACCTTTCGTAGGGAGATTTCCACTTACGTTACCGACCATCTTTGTTAAAATTCATTACGCTCGCACTGCGCTTCCTAGAAATAGATCCAACCAAACTAAGTATTCCATTCGCCTTCTTTTCTACTAACGTTAAGCGTTTGTCCCACTTCTTAATATTGCCCCTGATGGTTGGTGGTTCAAATGGCTCTGAGCACTATGGGACTCAACTGCTGAGGTCATTAGTCCCCTAGAACTTAGAACTAGTTAAACCTAACTAACCTAAGGACATCACAAACATCCATGCCCGAGGCAGGACTCGAACCTGCGACCGTAGCGGTCTTGCGGTTCCAGACTGCAGCGCCTTTAACCGCACGGCCACTTCAGCCTATTACCCCTGACTACTTCAAAATGGTATGATGTGCTCCGGATTTGGGAACATATACAATTATTTAGCTCCAACCTTTTGAAATGCGTCGAAGAAAACGATCTATTAGCACACAAACAGCACGGATTCATAAAATACCGTTCTTGTGAAACGCAAAGGATTTTTTTTTTCAGACGAATGCTGTTAACAGGGGATCTCATGTTGATTTTATCTTTCTAGATTTCCAGAAGGCTTTTCGCATCCTTCTTTACAAGTGGCTACTAATCAAATTGCGTGTCTATGGAGTATAGTCTCAGTTGTACGACTGGATTCCTAATTCTCTGGCAGAAAGTAATGGATGGGAAGTTATGTAGCGAAGCAGAAATGACATATGGGATTTCCCTGGGACCTCTGTTGTTCTCAATCTTCATAAAAGGTTTAGGAGAGAATCTAAACAGCCAATGCTGGCTGTTTTCTGGTGATGCTGTCAAAAATGATTTAGACAAGGTATCTGCGTATTGTGAAAAATGGCAAATGTCACAAGATAGTACTAAGTGTGAGGTGCGTCACACAAGTACTAAAAAATTCCATTAATTCTCGGCTACGAAATAAATCTCACAAATTTAAAGATTTTAGATTGAAGTAAATAATAAGAACAACTTTAATTGGAACCATCACAAAGAAAATAATGTACGGAAGAGAAAACAAAAACTTTGTTTTGTTGGCAGACAGAAGATGTAAAAATCTACCTATACACTACGGTTGTTCATACTTTTCTGGAATATTTCTTCGTGGCATGGTATCCCTACGAGACAGGGCTGACAGAGAACATCGAAAGAGTTTAAATAAGGGTACCTCGTATCGTATTATCGCTAAACAGGCGACAGAGTGTTACTACTGTAATAAGCAAGTTGGGTAGCAATCCTTAAGAGAGAGGCGTTTTTCGTTCCGGTGAAATCGTTTCACGACACTTCAATCATCAATTTTTCCTCAGAATACCAAAATATTACAGTGACTCCCACGTACATAGCGATAAATTTTTATTTAGTAAGAGATAGATAGATAGAGAGAGAGAGAGAGAGAGAGAGAGCAGAGCTTGCACGGGAGGATTTAATCAGGCCCTTTACTTTTGCGTTAAGTACGAGAGTTAATCGGAAAGTAAGGAACGGTCGGTCGCGAAATGGAAACCACAGTGAAAATCCCATGTGTTTGGCAGTGTCTCTAGTATTCCCGTCGATCGCGTTACGTCGTTCTTTCTAGTTCTGAGCACACAGGTAGCGCATAGAGATACCTAGAACAATAGTGTCTCCCGCCAAGTACGAAAGCCTGGTGAGACATTTCGCCTGAAGCCATGCAGTCAACATTACATAACTCTCGTGCGTTTCCCAACGTTTCGTCTCCGTCTTGAAGATGTCTCCCGCAGTCGGAGACGAAACGTTGGGAATCGACACAGAATTCATCAACCGACCACGGCATAACAGCCCGGATAATTATAATGGACATGATATTTCCGGCCGTGAAAGTCTACATTTTAGTATCTCGTGCGTTTTCTTCTTCAAGAAAACTCTCAGCCTCATTCTGCAGGGGTAATGACGATGATTCTGCATCGTTTTCAATTGGAAATATTTGATTACCAACAATACAGCCCGTAATTGTCTCCCTCTGAGTTTCATCTCTTCTCACATCAACCGCTGGCTATGTAGACAACATTTTGGTACAGACAATGAGCTGTAGGCCAGCGTAGCGAACTGGCGGAAAGCACTGGCGGCTGCCTTCTATAACGAAGGAATTGGAAAGTTGGTACAATGCTACAACAAACATCTAAGTCGAATCTTCGACTATGGAGGTAAGTAGCTGGAAGTTGTAGCTAACTACTGCAAATAAAACGGTTTTGATTTTCACTGTGGTTTCTATTGCGCGGTCTGTCGTTCCTTACTTTTCGAAAAGCCCTCGTATTACCTTGCATTTCTTCACATTTAAAGGGAGCCTTCACTCATTAAACCTAATGGAAATTCTGACCAAATTCTTGTGCATATCCATACACGACCAACGTCGCTACTTTCCTCTAGAGCCGGCCGCTGTGGCCGAGTGGTTCTAGGCGCTTCAGCCCGGAACCGCGCTGCTGCTACGGTCGCGGGTTCGATTCCTGCCTCGGGCATGGGTGTGTGTGATGTCTTTAGGTTAGTTAGTTTAAGTACACTACTGTCCATTAAAATGGCTACACCACGAAGATGACGTGCTACAAACGCGAAATTTAAACGACAGGAAGAAGATGCTGTGATATGCAATGATTAGCTTTTCAGAGCATTCACACAAGGTTGGCAACGGTGGCGACATCTACAACGTGCTGACATGAGGAAAGTTTCAAACCGATTTCTCATAAACAAACAGCAGTTCACCGGCGTTGCCTGGTGAAACGTTGTTGTGATGCCTCTTGTAAGGAGGAGAAATGCGTAACATCACGTTTACGACTTTGCTAAGGGTCGGATTGTAGCCTTTCGCGATTGCGGTTTATGTATCACGACATTGTTGCTCACGTTGGTCGAGATCCAAAGACTGTTAGCAGAATATGGAATGGGTGGGTTCAGGATGGTAATACGGAACGCCGTGCTGGATGCCAACGGCCTCATATCACTAGCAGTCGAGATGACAGGCATCTTATCCACATGGCTGTAACGGATTGTGCAGCCACGTCTCGATCCCTGAGTCAACAGATGGGGACGTTTGCAACACAACAACCATCTGCACGAACAGTTCGACGACGTTTGCAGCAGCATGGACTATCAGCTCGGAGACCATGGCTGCGGTTGTTCTTGACGCTGCATCACAGACAGGAGCGCCTGCGATGGTGTACTCAACGACGAACCTGGGTGCACGAATGACAAAAAAATTTTTTTCTGATGAATCCAGGTTCTATTTACAGCATCATGATGGACGCATCCGTGTTTGGCGACATCGCAGTGAACGCACATTGGATGCGTGTATTCGTATCACCCGGCGTGATGGTATGGGGTGCCATTGGTGACACATCTCGTTCACCTCTTGTTTGCATTGACGGAACTTTGAACAGTGGACGTTACATTTCAGATGTGTTACGACCCGTGGCTCTACCCTTCATTCGATCCCTGCGAAACCCTACATTTCAGCAGGATAATGCACGACCGCTTGCAGCAGGTCCTGTACGGGCCTTTATTGGACACAGAATATGTTCGACTGCTGCCCTGGCCATCACGTTCACCAGATCTCTCACCAACTGAAAACGTCTGGTCAATGATGGCCGAGCAACTGGCTTGTCACAATACGCCAGTCACTACTCTTGATGAACTGTAGTATCGTGTTGAAGCTGCATGGGCAGCTGTACCTGTACACGCCCTCCAAGCTCTGTTTGACTCAATGCCCAGGCGTATCAAGGCCGTTATTACGGCCAGAGGTGGTTGTTCTGGGTACTGATTTCTCAGGATCTATGCACCCAAATTTCTTGAAAATATAATCACATGTCAGTTCTAGTATAATATATTTGTCCAATGAATACCCGTTTATCATCTGCATTTCTTCTTGGTGTAGCAATTATAATGGGTAGTAGTAGTGTTCTAAGTCTATGGGACTGATGACCTCAGATGTTGAGTCCCATAGTGCTTAGAGCCATTTGAACTATTTTTCCCCTCTGGACAACAGTATCAGCAAACAGTCTGGCAGACGACTTCTGGGATAGTCAGCAGCTCTGCGTGTATTGAGAGCATCGCTCTCTCGAACCTCTGGCGAACAACGGCAGGCTCACGTGGAGCTAGGGCGTAGTCGCTGCGCAGTCGCCGCCCGCCGCCGCACACAGGCCATAGCTCAGCTAAATTGAGCCGCAATTGGCGCCTTCATTGAAAGGTCCGCGCGACGAGCGACGACTGACGCAACCGGAGTAAGGCAAGTTCACGGCCCGAAATAAGAGCGCGTCGCGAGGCAGCGGGGCGCTCCTCTCTTCCCAGACAATTCGGTGCCGTGGCGCACCTGCCCGTCGGCGATTAGTGTGCTGCACGAGGCTGTGGTTTAGAGGCTTGGCCACTCCGCCGGAGGCTACGGTATTCCCTTAGGCTGTAGATTACAAACTCCTCTGTAGAAATCAACATGGGGCCCGAAAACAACGATCGTGTGAAACGGAGCACGCTCTGTTCGTCCACGAGATCCAGAAAGCAATAAATCAGGCGCCCAGGTCAATGCTGTGTTCTTTGACTCGCGCTTAGCGAACAAAATACGGAATGTCACACCAGCTGTGTTTACTATTAAAAACAGTCTAGATTACGATTTAATTATCAAAGTGACAGGTTTCGACCACTACTGTGATCATCTTCAGACCTACAAGTTGTATACAAAGCTTTAATTAGAGGGCTACATACATTAAAGAAAATACATGAAGCTATAAAGCTATGAAACGATGGATTACCATTGAATAGGAACCTCTTTCTGTTGGAGAATCACTACTGGAGAAACCAGCGCACGTCTTACTATATATAATGGAGGCTACGCCCACTTCTGACAGCATGATGTCATTACTAACCAATGAGTTATGTCGAATTACAATTAAAAATTTCTTAGTTAAAGGAAATTTTGAAAAGGATTAAAAATAAATACACACTAAACTTAGCTTATTAAAGAGCTGTTGTCAATTAAGAAGCGTTAAAAATACACTCCTGGAAATTGAAATAAGAACACCGTGAATTCATTGTCCCAGGAAGGGGAAACTTTATTGACACATTCCTGGGGTCAGATACATCACATGATCACACTGACAGAACCACAGGTACATAGACACAGGCAACAGAGCATGCACAATGTCGGCACTAGTACAGTGTATATCCACCTTTCGCAGCAATGCAGGCTGCTATTCTCCCATGGAGACGATCGTAGAGATGCTGGATGTAGTCCTGTGGAACGGCTTGCCATGCCATTTCCACCTGGCGCCTCAGTTGGACCAGCGTTCGTGCTGGACGTGCAGACCGTGTGAGACGACGCTTCATCCAGTCCCAAACATGCTCAATCCGGAGATCTTGCTGGTCAGGGTAGTTGACTTACACCTTCTAGAGCACGTTGGGTGGCACGGGATACATGCGGACGTGCATTGTCCTGTTGGAACAGCAAGTTCCCTTGCCGGTCTAGGAATGGTAGAACGATGGGTTCGATGACGGTTTGGATGTACCGTGCACTATTCAGTGCCCCTCGACGATCACCAGTGGTGTACGGCCAGTGTAGGAGATCGCTCCCCACACCATGATGCCGGGTGTTGGCCCTGTGTGCCTCGGTCGTATGTAGTCCTGATTGTGGCGCTCACCTGCACGGCGCCAAACACGCATACGACCATCATTGGCACCAAGGCAGAAGCGACTCTCATCGCTGAAGACGACACGTCTCCATTCATCCCTCCATTCACGCCTGTCGCGACACCACTGGAGGCGGGCTGCACGATGTTGGGGCGTGAGCGGAAGACGGCCTAACGGTGTGCGGGACCGTAGCCCAGCTTCATGGAGACGGTTGCGAATGGTCCTCGCCGATACCCCAGGAGCAACAGTGTCCCTAATTTGCTGGGAAGTGGCGGTGCGGTCCCCTACGACACTGCGTAGGATCCTACGGTCTTGGCGTGCATCCGTGCGTCGCTGCGGTCCGGTCCCAGGTCGACGGGCACGTGCACCTTCCGCCGACCACTGGCGACAACATCGATGTACTGTGGAGACCTCACGCCCCACGTGTTGAGCAATTCGGCGGTACGTCCACCCGGCCTCCCGCATGCGCACTATACGCCCTCGCTCAAAGTCCGTCAACTGCACATACGGTTCACGTCCACGCTGTCGTGGCATGCTACCAGTGTTAAAGACTGCGCTGGAGCTCCGCATGCCACGGCAAACTGGCTGACACTGACGGCGGCGGTGCACAAATGCTGCGCAGCTAGCGCCATTCGACGGCCAACACCGCGGTTCCTGGTGTGTCCGCTGTGCCGTGCGTGTGATCATTGCTTGTACAGCCTCTCGCAGTGTCCGGAGCAAGTATGGTGGGTCTGACACACCGGTGTTCTTTTTTCCATTTCCAGGAGTGTATTTAAACATGTAGGATAAATGAACTTCGGTTTGGCAGTACATGGATTGCCCTCTCAAGGCCTGTTAGTGAACCATTTGGAACCACTGGTTGCCATGGTGAAGTTGGACGCCGTTCCAAAGATGAGGCAGCAGGCTTCTTTCCACTGAAGTTATTGTAAAGTCTATAGCCGAGCTAGTGGTTGCCATGGTGAGGACAAACGCCAATGCAAAGATGTGGCAGCAGGCTTCTTTCCAACGATGTTGTTGCGATAGTGGAATGGCGAAGACTGCCACGTCAGACGATGTATTATTGAGCAGCAACATGTCTTTATTGAAACGATTTTCAATGAGTAGGCTGCAATAATCTTTAGCTAACATGTATACTACATGCTCCACAAATACGATACGAAGTACTTGTCCATATATATGAAATATTGTCTATGAAGTTGGTATATAAATTACATGTGACAACTTTTAAAAGGCATTGCTATTCCTTAAGTTATATGTCAGTCTTATAAACAAATAAAAATAATGAAAATGGAAGGAATTTAAAATTATAATATTATGAGCCATAGTGTCAAAAATAAAAGGATGTGAATTAGCAATATGCAGTCTGAAAGAAAATAAGCAAAAATTCCAAAACAGATAGTCATTCATAAAATAATGTTTGGTGAAATAAAATTACAGTGTAAAGATAAAATGTTTCCTAAAAGTCTTAATAATTTTAAAAAACAAAGGACAGAAGAGTAAACATTCTAAAGCAGATCATCGAAAAGCTCAAAGAAATGTTTGTCTTTGAACTGAAGTTGTTCGTTTAAAACAGATAATGAATTACTTTCGTGAAGTGAAAAGATTTCTGTGACTGGACTGAAGAGTTTTCAGCAAGTAGAACAAAACAATCATCCTCAATGGATAGAAATCTTCATACATAAAAGTAACTTAGAGCGTACCCTAAAAGAGTGTAACAGCACCATTGCTTTTCACAGTTTATATAAATGACGTAGCACATAACATCGGAAGCTCCATGAGGCTTTTCCTGGATGATGGTGTTGTATACAGGTACGCTAGACAATTGTAGCGAAACTTAGGAAGACCTGCAGAGCATCGACTTTTCCCTAGGGAGCAGAAATTGGCCTTCATCATATTAAAAAAAAATGTAATACATTGTGAATAAACAGAAACAGTCACATGCATAAAATGTCTAGACGTATACGTGAGGAGTGATTAAAGTGGAACGACCACATAAAACTAAACGGAGGTAAAGCAGATGCCAAACTGTAAGTCATTTGAAGAATGCTCAGGAAGCACAAACGATGAAGCTTACAATACCTCTATTGGACAAATACTTGAGTACTGCTCGTCAATTGTGGACTACTAGATGGGATTGATAGAGGAAATAGAAAAGGGCCAAAGCAGAGCAGCACATTTCGTCACAGTTTCATTTAGTAAGCGTGAAAGCGTCGCGGAGATGCTAAGCCAACTCTAGCGCCAGAGAGGTGTTCTGCGTCGCGGTGTTCTGACAGCGTACGTTCCTAGAAGAATCAACCAATATATTTCTTTCTCCTACGTATATCCCACAAAAGGTGGCGAAGGTAAAATGAGAGAGATTCGAGATCACATGCCATGCTAGATCTTTAAAGAAAGTGAGAGATAGACTATCCCCATGTCGAACACCTTGGTTTATTGAAATTTCATCCATTATTTTTTAGCCTTTACTTACAACGATTTTCGTATACACCTACAGACTCTTTATGGTATTAATAAGTTTTTTAGAAAAGCCTTTAATTTCTAATATTTTCCACTGATGTGGTATTTTACCTTATCAAAGGCTTTCCCGTAATCGATAAATTCTGATTCAGTTTACAAGTTAAATTCATGGCGTTTTATCAACAATTTGTCTTATTATAAATATATTACCATTACACGATCGTCCGTTCAATGAAGCCTGACTGGTCTTCAGGCATCATCTCGTCAGCGGTAGTTTGCAGTCTTTGATTAAGAATATTCCTGTAAATTTTGTATCCTGTATTTATTACATTTTCCTCTATAATTTCCTGTCACCTTTTAAAATATAGAAATAATTTCAGCTGTCTTCCATTCGTTAGGTACGGACAATTCTTTCAGGACACAGTTAAAGCATGGAGAAAGCAAAATCCTATTTGATTAATTCAGCATTAATTCCATTTAGGCCAGTAGCTTTTATACCTTTTTTTCTTTTTTTGTTCCATTGAAGGGGTACTTTTAATTCTTTTATGTCTATTCGATCTACAGAGTTACTTCTTATATAGTAACTTCCTCCATTATCTTCGTCATACGACAAATTTCTGTATTGTATCAATAATTTTCAGTTATCATATTGATGTTTCAGTACCTCTATCCATTTTATTCATATGTTTCGTAAGTTCTGTCTTCTGCGAATGTCAGGTTCAGCATTAGCAATTAATTTTTCCCAAGATTCCTTATGGCATCTTTTTATTAAATTCTCTGATTTGTTTCTTTTCTGTAATATGTTTCCCAGGCGTCGTTCGCCTATTTTTGCAAATATGTGTTATAAGTATTTTAGTTTTCAGTAAAGATATCTTTATTCTGGCCGTGAAATTATGTGCAACATTTGGTTTTACCGAAAGATATTAAAGGGAGTAAAATTTCATTCTACAGTTAAAGTTGTTATAAAAACAAACGATGATTTGCGAAAACATTTTTCGAGATGAAGTCAGTGAATTTACAAGCCGAAGGTTAGGAGTAATATCGTTACCAAGCAGACGTGAATCGGTTTCCGATTGAAAGAATCTACTTGTGTGTACATATTACGAATTGCATGATAAGGATCGTTATATATATCTATCACGTAAAAATATATTGGTCCTCAGACCTGAAACGCGGTGTATGACGAAGATTTTTGGGCGATACAATGTTATCTAACTCACTACAGAAGTTCTGAATGTAAGCAATGTTTTTTAATACACCGTATTCTTATCATGATATTGTTTCGTTATCAGCACTGGGTTAAGGAAAAGTCATAAACCATAAAGATTTATTTTGTGTAAAAACCGAATTATGGATAGAAACGCGAAAATCAATTATTTTAGCAGAAAACGAGATAAACTGAACTGGGGCTCCATTTCGCATAGTGCGTAATGACAGAAACTCGGCTTTTTGCTCTCCGTCATGTTGGTTTGCATGAAGAATATTCTTTCCCAAGATTCCTTATGGCATCTTTTTATTAAATTCTCTGATTTGTTTCTTTTCTGTAATATGTTCCCCAGGCGTCGTTCGCCAATTTTTGCAAATATGTGTTATAAGTATTTTAGTTTTCAGTAAAGATATCTTTATTCTGGCCGTGAAATTATGTGCAACATTTGGTTTTACCGAAAGATATTAAAGGGAGTAAAATTTCATTCTACAGTTAAAGTTGTTATAAAAACAAACGATGATTTGCGAAAACATTTTTCGAGATGAAGTCAGTGAATTTACAAGCCGAAGGTTAGGAGTAATATCGTTACCAAGCAGACGTGAATCGGTTTCTGATTGAAAGAATCTACTTGTGAGTACATATTACGAACTGCATGTTAAGGATCGTTATATATCTATCACGTAAAAATATATTGGTCCTCAGACCTGAAACGCAGTGTATGACGAAGATTTTTGGGCGATAGAATGTTATCTAACTCACTACAGAAGTCCTGAATATAAGCAATGTTTTTTTAATACACCGTATTCTTATCATGATATTGTTTCGTTATCAGCACTGGGTTAAGGAAAAGTCATAAACCATAAAGATTTATTTTGTGTAAAAACCGAATTATGGATAGAAACGCGAAAATCAATTATTTTAGCAGAAAACGAGATAAACTGAACTGGGGCTCCATTTCGCATAGTGTGTAATGACAGAAACTCGGCTTTTTGCTCTCCGTCATGTTGGTTTGCATGTAGAATATTCTAGAGATAGGGTCGTGAGCGTTCTACACGTATCTGTGGGCTACGAGCAATCCTAAAGGCAATCTACACATGGAAATGCTGACTCTGCTTTCTGCCAGGATATGTGTCAGAAATACACGTGTGAAAGTAAAATCGCTACAATCAATACAAATTCAGAGAACGTATAGAACAGTGTACCAGTAAAGCCAGATCACAGAAAAGGAGTTCCTCGCGACGGCATTCTGATGTAAAATTATCGCCAGACTTGTCGCGTCAAATTTGACCTGAAAGTCGAGACTCGGACATACGACCGTTCACGGCCTTCGTCTGTCACAACTGACTCATCGTTCTGCCAGAGATCGTGTGGATGTCTGGACGTTAATGACGTCCGCTGCAACGTAAGCAACGTGGCGAATTTCTCTAAATCTCTCGACATCGACGACCACTTCTTGCAACATCAATGTAAACGGCTTTGTTTGTAGCAGACCCTCCAGTTAGGCTTGAGCAGCAGATCTGGAAACTCGGGTACAGTACAAAAATAGGCCAAGGATTGTAAATTTTAGTTTCTGTAGCCCTCCTTCCGCTTCTAACATTACTTAATCGTTGAACAATATAAATAAAGCAAACAAGCAAGTGATTAATACGTAGAAATTGTTAGTCAATAAGTTTTACTAAATGATCTCTTTTTGTCAGATAAACGATCGTTCAATAAATAATGCAAATATTTTTCTTCCTCCAAAACAAGAGTAGTATTCTTTTACCACAAATGCATTACGTCACCTTAATTTGAGAGCTTGTCTGCTGTCATGCCGCGACTCTATTGTCGTGCGTCTCAGCCGAGCTGTTGCTACATCAATAACTTCCCCGCCATTGCTGTAGTGCTTCCTGCACAGTCACCCATCAGTGAACCAAAGAGGTGGAAGTCAGAAGTTGTGAGACCCAGGCTGTAGGTTGGACGAGGAATAACATTCGACTGAATTTTTGAGATTTCCTCTCAGGTGCACATACTCACACGTGACCATGTTACTGCGAAAAGGAGAAGTGTGTTCGCATTCTAGTGCCACGAACATTCCATTATCTTTTCATCAATTTCCTAAGTCTCACAATAGACTTCAGATTTGATCGTTTGCGAAGGCGGAGGACACTGAAAAGAAATAACGCCTTCAGAGTCTCACAAGGCTATAGCCATGACTTCACCGGCTGAGAGTTGTGTTTCGAACTTCCATGAACAGGGCCGGTTCGAGAAAACCCATTTTCACATACAAGCCGATATCATAACACGCCCCTCCCCTCCCAGCCCTGTTTCCCTCTATCCCTCATACATAAGATGCCATACCCTTAAAATGAATATAATTAGTTTGTTTCCACTACTAATTATGAGAGATTCAATGTACAGATTCCGCGCCAGGGCCGCCTTCAGTGCCCCTCTCAGCTTGTTAGTAGTGGAACAACCTTCATACAGGTGCATTTTGTCAGTGCGGGCTGCCTACATCAGGGGCAGTTAGGCACCTATTGTTCTCCTTTGATTGACAGTTACTTAACCTACTGTTCTCCTTTGATTGACAGTTACTTAACCTATTGTTCTCCTTTGATTGACAGGTCCTTCACCTATTGTTCTGCTAAAAGTACCTTCCTTTTGATTGACAGGCACTTAACTTATTGTTCCCCCACCCCCTCCCCCTCCGCTGCAGGCACACTTTCAGGTCTGAGTTATTGGAACAGGTCCCACTCATTCTTATCATTTTGGTTAACTACTTAATTAAATTGATCAATTGATTAACCTCACCCCCCCTCTGGTAAACCCCCACCATTCCCACCCTCCCTCCCGGCAATTGGCGTGAAAAAGACTCAGTTGATCGATCATTTAGAGGGAATTCGAATGTAGTGTATCGAATATTGTTTAAACAATTTAGACATTGTGTGGAATATTGTTTATTTATACAATTTAGGGTATTCGAGGCAGTCTATGGAATATATGGAAATTCGTGGAAGTCATGATCTTCTAACAAGAAATTCAAGGATATATTGTTTATTTATAAATAATTCAGTTTATGGGGTTGGATTTCTGTTGCTCGTCATTCTCTGCTGTTTGGAAACATGAAGGTCTTGTAAGAAGCAGTTACATGGGGCAAACATGTTGCATAACCTAATGTTTGGCACTGTACTCTGGCTGTCTTAACCTAAGGTTTGGCCTTTTGTTGCCACTTAACCTATTTTTCTGTTAAGTGGTTTTCCATGTCACCCCCATTTCTTTAAACTATTGTACCACCTTCGATACCAAATTAAGTAATGAGTTATGTCCTCCCACCATTTTCTGGTACAGTTTTCGAATTTCACATGCTTTTGAACCCCATTTGTGGCGCATTCTTCTTTGTCACCCACCCCTTTAAACTATTGTACTGCATTTTACATAAAAATTATACAAATTGACCTAGTGTTCTGCACTTAACCTGCTGTTCTGTTCCATGTCACCCACTCACACATACCAGCCCCTTTACTATTGTACTCTTAACACCACGTTGATACAAATATTTATGCAAATAAATTAAATTGGTATTCTTCACATGTATGGGGTAGTTTTTCTTAAATCACAGCACCCTCTTCGTCGGTAAAACCAATGGAATATAGTTTAAACAAAAGATCACTAACAAAAAATACATTCGGCCATCCGACACCTGACGCCAACACCAGTGTCTGCGTGCATTGGCAGGCCCTGTGAAGTGGTGACGTGGCCATCAGCTGACCATTGATGCACAGGTGTCCATTCGGGACCTGCAAGCATGAGGCAGTGTCATCCCTTTCATACTTGATAGCCGAGAAATTCCGTCGAAATAAATTTTCACTTAGGCACCATTGCTGGCATGATGATGCATAACTGAGGTGCGGGTCCAGTGCCAAGAGATGCTGCAATGCTTCCCAGAATAGCACAGGGTGCATTGTTCCTAGCAATCCTAACAGGACAGCCCATCCGTGACTGAATTTACCCATCAAACTGCTGTGACTCCACTGTGGGCGCACTGTCTGCCCTTTTTTTCTGCAGATAAGACTTTCAGTGGCAAAAAACTATTCTCTACACATCGCCATATTGCACTGGCAGTTAAACCCCACAAACATTGTCTACAGATAATCAAAGACATACAAGACTCACAAGAATATTGAGAGCCAGGAACATATTTACCAGTGTCACTACAATTAAATATTATGATTGCTGCTACAGTCTGATGCCAGTTGATGTACAGGTAATGTCTCCTCTTGAGAGCTGTGGTTCTGGAACGAATCTCACTATCTATAGCACACATAATTTTTCACATAAAAATCTGTCTCATACACTCACAGTTATCGATGTGCTGAACCTATACTCCCTCATGACTGGACACACACTCATTTTCGCTGATCATGCCACGACATAAGCCATAGTAACTTTGCACTGCAATATATACTCATTTCAGACAAACAGTGCAGTTATCTTTTATATCTGTACAGTGCCTGAAAAAATTATGGTATGCCTACACTCACACCAGCTGTATGCCCTGATAATCCTCAGTCCTAGGAATTTATCTGACAAAATCTTAGAATCAGTGCTTCTGGAAGGTGCTGCATCCTGCAAGATTCTCTCAAACAAGTTTTATGAAGGACAGGCGTCCGGCACTATGTGTGATAATGAATACCGCACCCACGGACATAATGCTTGGAAAGACATCACCGACACAGGTTGGTGTACTGTAATCAACATCGTTATTGACAGAACGACAAGGAAAATGCGAGGGAACACTTAAGGGTGCCGATAACATTCTCACTGCTATGTACAGACTCCTATATTCCAGTGCAAAGGATGTCTCGTGAATGAATGTTTATGATTGGCTCTTATCGAATTTACCCACCTAATTACTGATGCCACTGATGTGGAAGCACAATCCACCATTTTTTCTTTCTGCAGGTGAGACTTTCAGCAGAAAAAAACTATTTTACACAGATCGTCATATTGAACAAACAATTAAACCTTGCAAACTGTCCTACATATCGTCAAACACGGAAAGACTCTTACTCAATTACACTGCTCTCCCAAAGAGGACAGGAGCTTGAATATTAGAATGTGAAACTGATCTCCAACCCAGCAATATATCATCGTGTTCTGTGTCGATGTAGTAAACATACAATTTGTATCCTGTGCAATTTAAAATCACCCCTTTTACATCATTTGTACATATATCGCAAAGACAGACAGCGTAAGCACATACACCATAGGTATACTCGCGGCACTAGATATTTCCCACAAGGTCGGGCGGTCATCCAGACCAACGCATGACCAGAGGGTCCTCAGTGGATCAAAGTCAATCTCAGAACTGTTGTGCAAAGACTGACTCATTTCCCCCTCAGCAAAAATGCGTTACTGTTTCTGGTCCGGATCTACTTGCTTGCTCGCTTTTCTACATGCATCTCCAGACTCTGTGATTACAATAACATATCTAATTTCGCATGGTTTGCTAGAATATCATACCATTTTCGCGGTACTTCTCGACATCAAGCACATAGCAATATCGCTTGCATAGCAGTATCGCTTGCATGGCATAATTCCGAAGATATAGACTGGAAATTATTTCTCTAGAAACCCTAAACTTTAGCTAGTTGGAGCATGCTGTAAACAATGGAGTAACTAGAAACATATCCTGCCTGCGAAGACCTTTACATGACAACTCGAAAAAAAAATAGAGGAAACTGATATTTCCACTCACGAACACTGATGACAGTGATGTAACAGATTCCAAATCATCCGTATAATTTACAAAGTCGACTAAGGTGTTTCTCATGTCTAGAGAACCAGCAAACATGTATTCCAACTGTCTTTTACCTGCTAGATGCACACACCACAATCAATGTCCTCTCAACTAAATAAAGATGCGAAATGTGAAGAAGCAGTCAGCTGAACAATTTATGTGGGAGGGATAATGGTTCAGCGCAAACACATGTCTGTGTTGAATCTTCTCAGGTTTCCACACTATCACGAAAGCTACCAACACATACTAAGTTTTAGTTCGCTGTTCGGCCGTCTGGAGAACGATACGGTTAAGTCAGCTACATTCATTCACTACCAACAGACCTTTCCATTTGGACAGCTCCTACTGTTAATGGGAAACGTGAATCATTACCGCTGTAGGACACTGGCACTGCAAACCGAGCACTCCTAGACAGAATTATCGTAGGTAATTGGTCACATATATAATTGATCACTATACTTACAATTGAATATTATGATAGTGGTCTCAATTGAATGACATTCGACAATCTCATTCTGGAAATATCACCCAGGCTGTGGCTAAGCCATGTCTCCACAATATCCTTTCTTTCAGGAGTGCTAGTTCTCCAAGGTTCGCAGGAGAGCTTCTGTAAAGTTTGGAAGGTAGGAGACGAGGTACTGGCAGAAGTAAAGCTGTGAGAACGGGGCGTGAATCGTGCTTGGGTAGCTCAGTTTGTAGAGCACTTGCCCGCGAAATGCAAAGGTCCCGAGTTCGAGTCTCGGTCCGGCACGCAGTTTTAATCTGCCAGGAAGTTTCATATCAGCGCACACTCTGCTGCAGAGTGAAAATCTCATTCTGCTCCTCATTCATGTTTATACTCGTGGGGGGCGGGCTTCCGAGACGATAAAATCAACTGAAAACAATAAATTTTGCACGCAAAAACGCTGCGTTTTCCATCTATTTCCAATCCAATTGAACAGGAGCGCTACTCAACTGGGGAAAAAATGCCATCGTACATGCAAAATGCATACCCATTTATGTCTTAATGTTAGTCTGTTCCCATCTTTACATCGCGATCGCATAACCAGCCATATTAGCGGGCTGAAAATTTCCATCTTTTCAGTTATCTATCTAGTCTGAAACCAAAATCAAAGAGAACAAAAGGAAAGCCGAAAATTCAGAGAGGTTCCAAAGGTGCCTCAAGTACTATCCTCTCCTGTGGATACTGTCTCTTCTGTGGGAAATGCAGGAACCATCATTACTTGTCCACTTGACTGCGAATGGCGTCTCAATGGCAGGTCTACACATTATATATAGAGGTAACAGGGAACATGGAGAACTCAAGATGTTACATCCATTCATCTAACCAACAAGTTCGAGGTGCTGTGTTCCACTAAAACCGAAACTGAGCCAATTACACTCACTTCACCTCACCTGTTGGGAAACGTGCTGTGTCCTGTGACAAGCCAAGGTGAATGCAATTGGGTAGGGGGGGGGGGTCTATTAAATGTCGGCAGTTCAAAGGTTTGGCAAATAATGGTACCCCTTAACGTAATGGCAGCAAGAGATGGAAAGGAACATCAGATGCTCTCAGTGAGTATGCCTCGCAGCCTCATTCAGCATGCAGAAAATGCTATTCTGGCAGCCAACGAGGCAACAAGATGCAACCAACCGCAAATTGTGGCACACATTGAAAAGAAAAAAAAACGTGGTCTGTCGTCTGGGGACTGAGGTCATCTTGAATCATTCCAGCGATAAGCAGAGGAAGTTGAGAATACCATACTAGCTCACAGAGTTTCGATGAAGCTCACGGTCTGCAGATTGTCCACAGAACTGATCGTGGCCCCCTGGTTCTGAGCTGAGTGGAAGGCTTGAATGAGAGACTGCGAGGGTTCTGTGAGAAATTGGGCTATGCCTTCCTAGACATGTGCCCCAGGGCTAAGAGCTTTAGGTTCCCCTAAATGGGTCAGGCGTGCACTACACGTCCTAGACAACTACCAGGTAGCTGACCGCCACAGGTGAGAGTACTAAAATGCTAGCGGTTAACTGCCGAAGCATTCACAATGAAGTGACAGAATTTGAAGAACTCCTAAAAAGCGCTGAAGCTCAAATATTATAGGTACAGAGAGCTAATTAAAACCTGAAGTTGATAGCAGTGAGACTTCTGGAGAAAATTTAAGAGTGTGCCGAAAGGATAGGCTAATGGGAAATGGAGGTGGTTTAGTTGTTGCTGTAGACAAGAAACTCAAATCCACTGAGATAGAGAATGAAGCTCCATACAAGACCGTTTGGGTAAAACTTCGTATCAAAGATGAGTAAAAAACAATGGTTCAGAACACCATTCATGACGGAAATATATTAAATGCAATGACAGCAAATAGACTCGACCTCTTTGAGGGTGTCCACGCTGAAACTAGTATCTGTGACCATGAGGTGATTATAGTAACAATGAATATCCAAGTAAAGAGCGTAACTAAAACAAGTAGATAGATTTATATGCTCAAAAAACTAGACGAAGATCCAATAGCGTCATATCTCAATGAGGAACATGAAACTTTTAGCTCAGGACAGAAGCATGTTGAGTAACTATGGCTTAAGTTAAAAATAATTGACCACACATGAATAGTTGACCATGCATGGGAGTGATATATATCCAGTAGTGCACTTCATGATGGGAGGGGCCCTCCATGGTACACAGTCACTGTAAAGAAACTTCTAAAGAAACAGAAACTACTGCATAACAGGTATAAAACAAAACATAGAGCTATAGATACAGAGATGCTGAATTAAATGCATGTGGCAGTCAAGAGAGCAATATGCGAAGCCGTCTGTGACTATTTTCGAAAGAGCTTTCACAAAACCCAAAGAAATTCTGGTCGTATGTAAAGGCTATTAGGGGCACCAAAGTCAGTGCCCAGTCACTCGCAGATAAGACAGGAACTGAAATTCAGAGTAACAAAGCAAAAACAGAAATGCTCAGTTCTTCTTTTCAGATGTTCCTTTGCAAAGGAAAACAAAGAAGTATTGTTCCACTTTAGTTTTCGTACGACTGGGAAGATGAGGGGGAACATATTGCTGCCTGTAGCATCGAGAAACAGCTGAAATCGTTAAGACTGAACAAAGGCTTAGGATAGTGCTGGGTAAATTTTTAAAGATGTCGATATATATTGTACCGATATTTGTAAAAGGCTTCTATATTATCACGAAAAATACCGATATTTTCAAACATCGGTGTTTTTGGCCCATCTCTAAGCGTGACAAATCTCAGGAGTGAAATACTTTTCATGTGTGTTCGGTGCATGAAATATTGTACCTATCATAAACATTTCAGGCAACAAGAGTCCATTTTCCATTAAATACCAGTGCAGTAATGTGTGTGACTTTTGTGCAGGGTCAGCCTTACTTTTACAGTCCGTCTGTCTTTTCCTGATCCAGACACTCAGGAGGTAAGGAGAGCACACATACCGCCCTATAGCTGGAAGCAGGGGGTGGTAATTTCCACCATTTTCATACAGTGCTGTCACCAACAGTGTTATGCATCTTGAACCTTTCTCATCATCACCAACACTTGACACAGATGCAAGTTGCCGAATGTAGCGTCACCTGAAATAAGACTTGCAACTTGGCGGCCAAACTCCCCTGGATGGGGCCTCCCGGCCATCAGTGCCACACGATAATTACTTTTTTTTTATTTTGATGGTAGAAATGACACATGGAAGTAACAAATGTCCGTCAATATGCGGTACAGATACATTCATGTTTAAAACTGGTGTTGATTTGTAGTACTCTATGAAATTAAGTACAATGTAAGACATTTACTGTTAGATTCTAAACATAACTGCCGATGAGAACTATAGTGCCTATGAGTCAAGAAATATATTGTCATGAAATATATCACCTTCGATATTCAATTTTAATATAGATTGATCAATTTAGAGATTATGTAGATATTGGTGACATATTTCAATACTGTTGTGAGACAGTATATATATTTTGATATATCGATGTTGTTTGCCCATCCCCACCCAGGGTCAAATGGAATCCATATAAGATTTGCAGCTGAGTTAGCCCATCTGTTACTATAATCCGTGATAGATAATTCTAACAGAAAAAAATGTGCATAGTAGAATGAATGCAAGCACAGATCACATTCGTCTACATGAAGGGTACCAGAAATGATCCACAAAACTACCGTCCAATATCCGTGACATATCTTTTGTAGAATCTCAGAATATATACTGAGCTCAAACATAATGAGGCATCTCGAACAGAATGACCTCCTCAACGCCAACAAGCACAGATATTGAAAACACCGATCATGTGAAACTCAACTTACACTTCCATTACAAGACATACTGAAATATATGGATCAAGGCAGTCAGATAGATGCAGCATTTCTCAGTTACCGAAAAGTATCAGGCTCAGTACCGGTACCATACCCGCACTAGTAATCCAAAGTACGATTGTGGTGTATTAAGAGAAATTTGTTACTGGATTGAGGTTTTTTTTTTTTTTTTTTTTTTTTTTTTTTTTTTTTTTTTTGTGTACTGAGGATGCAGCAAATCATCTTGGGTGGAGAGTCATCGATAGGTGTAGAAGTTTTTTTTAAATTTTTATTGTGTGTTTCGTAGATCCAGGTAGGATATGGAACGTGGCAAATTCTAAGGATTTCGAGTATAACTTAGATGGCAATAGCAATGTAATGCAAATAAAATATCATTTACAGAATATAAAATAAATTAATGGAAAATTTTGTTTCACTTTGAAAGGATGAGTAATGTATACAGGCTGCAAAGTTATGTTAAATGTTACAATAAGTAAATACATAAGCACAAAAACCAAATTTTCGCTTGTCTATTATAGTGTCCAAGCATAAGGGCAGTAAAAGTTCGAACATAAAACATATTTAGGAAGACAATAAATATGTAAAATATGATACACACATAGTAGGTTACTGTTCTTGAGTGGGGAAACATATTTAAAATAGAATTACTGACATAAAATTTGTCAAGACTAGTTCCAAAGTTTTTTAAGGTTAGCAACGACAAAAAAGATGAAAAACATGCTACAGGCACTGTAGTTTCCACTCATTGTTAAGTGGTGCATCAAAATAATTTTTAAATTAAATATCCGGACATAAAATTAATCAAATCCCTTTCTAAGGTGATTGTAAGTTTAGCAGAGATATTGATTTTGTCTCAGAAATTCATCAACTGCATAAAAAGATTTGTCTATTAGGTACTCTTTGAGATTTTGTTTGAATTAGGGCAGTTGTTTATGAAAACATTTAATATATAATGGGGGGTGCATTAAAAGTCTTTACGCTAGAATAATAAACTCTTTTTTGAACCAGATTATAACTTTTCAGTTCAACATTTTTAGACTGTTTTTGTTTCTTGTGTTGTGGTTGTGATATTTGCTGTTGTCTTTGTAAAGAGAAAAGTTATTACAGACAAATGTCAACAAGGTAAAAAAACATGCTTTAAGTCAGTAGTAAGAATCCCCATCCTTCGAAACAGGTACACCATTCATTATTCTCTCTTGTTTTGCAGGAGGTTGGTTCCACCTGAATACAATCACATTAATGAAAATAGCGAAAGTAGTAAGCCTTAATGCCATCTGCTTCATATACTGAAGTGACCACCATAATGCAAATGTTGCTGAACCAGGTCTTTTAAAAAGATGAAGAATGTGGATTGGCTAATTTTTGTGATGTATAGAACCTTGTATAATGGATTTTATGTGCGTTAAGTGTGAGTCCATTTGAAGAAAACCAGTTTAAGATTTCAGTGAAAACTTTGACCACAGTTTGTTCATGACTATTTCCTGATAATTCATTAATGATAATTGTGGTATCATCACTGAAAAGGATAAGTTTATTCTTTATATGAGAACAAAGTGGGAGCTCATTTATGAAAATAAGAAATAACAGTGGACCTAAAACAGAGCCTTATGGCACATCACAACTTAACGTTCCCCACACAGATGATGCACGTTCTCGATATAAGTCATGAACTGACAGATCCTACTAAACCATAATCTTCCACCTTTCTAGACAATCGAAGCTTTTCGAGAGATCTCAAAAGATACTTACTGGTGACATTTGTGTGTTAATGTTTTCTGAAACCTGATTGTTGAAAGAGAGTATTGCTTGTTCAGTAGAAAGACCATCATGAAACCCAAACTGACATCTGTTGAGGATGTGTGGAAGTTTAGATCATCGACAGTCATTCTGTGAATGAGTTTTTCAGAATTTTTGGGAAGACCGTTAAAAGGGAAATTGGATAATAGTTTGTGGCTTTACTTTTGTCATTTTTTTTTAAATGTATGGTACCACTACAGCCAATTTTAGTCCATCAGGAACAATTCCTCCTTACAGGGATGTATTGACTATGTCTCATAAGGCTTTGAGTCTGGTCTTATACGATGGGGTACCTAAAGCAAACCAAACTTTTTTAACTTGATTATTCACATTTTAAGCACAAATCTTAAATTCCCTTCAAAGTACTCTCCAGTTGCACTAACACACTATTCTAATTTTTATTCCGTTTTCAAAACATTGTTTAAATTCATCTTGTGTGATAATTAAAAGTGCCTCTGTCGTTTCCTCTCTTCACCTCAGGAACATTAGCAAAAGAGTTTCCTTTCATGTATCTTTTTAGTTTAGGAAACAAAACAAACAAAAAAATTGTACAGAGCAAGGTCAGGTGAGTATGGAGGTGAGGAACTGGGGATCATATCATTTTTGGTAAAAAATTGTCGTACAGACAGCGCTGTGTGAGCAGAGGCATTGTCATGATGGAAAAAACCAGTCACCTGACTGCTACAAATCAGTTCGCTTCCGCCGCACACTGTTGCGCAATCTTTTCAAAACTTCCAAGTAGAAAACCTGGATAACTGTCTGACCGTGTGGAACGAACTCTGAATGGACGACTCCTCTCATATCGAAAAAAAAAAAAATCAGCATTTTTTTAATGTTTGAACCTATCGAGTTTTCTTGGGACGAGGCGAACTTGAAGTCTTCCACTGGCTTGATTGTTGCGTTGATTCAGGATCGTAACCATAGCACCAAATTCGTCATCTGTGATAATTTTTGAAAAAAAAAATTGCATCTTTTGGGGCTCATCTTTCAAAGCACAGCATGCTTTACGCTATATTGTTTTTCTTCAGCAATCGTTAGTCGTGCTACGAATTTCGCAGCCAACCTTTTAATTCCCAGATCTTCTGTCACAAGTCGCTGCACTGTACTCCAAGTCACTCCCGACAGCTCCACAACTGCTTCAACGGTCTGTCGTCGATCTTTGATGATGGTTGCACCAATGTTTTCAATATTTTCATGTGTTCAGGCGATGGAAGGACGACCAGAACGAGGTTTGTCATCAACTGACATTTTATCATTTTTGAAACGGGAAAACCAGTCAAACACTTGACTTTTCCCCATATCATCGTCCTTGTACGCCGTTTTCAACATTTAAAGACTTTCTGTTCCACTTTTTCCGAGCAAAAAGCAGAATTTCCCCGCCGCACGTTGTTCACGAAAATCAGCCATTGCAAAAACGACAGTCACACATTTGGCATTTATAATAACATTTAAATATTTTTTCAGAAATATTGTTCACACCAACAGAATTTTTATTTCTTATTGACTTGGTTACTCTTTTAATCTCGTTTCCCATAACACAAGGTCTGCAGCGTTCTGTTGCTAATAGCTTTTGATAAATGAGTACTCGCTTGATCCACAGATCCTTTACAGTCACTCTTCTCTGCTGCAATCAAAAAAGTTTGTTTAGTGACCTTGGGAATGCCCAAGGGAAATGTACTTGGTTCCTTGCTGTTTATGTTGTACATTAATGGCCTTGCAGACAGAATTAATAGTAACATCATATCCAGTTACCTATAATAGTACAATTTGAAAGTAGCTGCACAAAAAATTCAGTCAGATCTTGTTAAGTTTTCATACTCATGCCAACATAGGCAACTTGCTTTAAATGTTCAGAGACATAAAATTGTATACTTCTCAAATCAAATGAATCCAGTATCCTGTGACTGTAATGCCAGGAGGACTCAGTGAACTCATACAAGTACTTGCACATAACACTTGGTCAGGATATGAAATTGAATGATGACAAAGGCTCAGTAATGGGTAAAGCAGATGGCAGACTTTGGTTTATTGGTGGAATACTGGGGAAGTGCAATCAGTCTACATAGGAGTGTGCTGAGAAATCACTTGTGTGAGCCATCCTAGAATACCGCTCAGGTGTGTGGGACCCATTCCAAATAGGGCTAAAAGAGGATACTAAACGTAAACAGACAAGGGCAGCACCAATTTGTCTGAGCCACGGGAGAATGTCACAAAGATGTTGAAAGAAGTGTACTGGCAGACTTGTGAAGACAGATGTAAACTGTCCCAAGAAAGTCTGCTTACAAAGAACCAACTTTAAAAAATGACTTTAGCACCAGTCCTATAACACACTGCCAATGGCCTTGACACAGTGGTAACACCGGTTCCCGTCAGATCACCAAAGTTAAGCACTGTCAGGCTGGGCTACCACTTGGATAGGTGACTATCTGGTCTACCAAGTGCTGTTGGCAAGAGGGATGCACTCAGCCCTTGTGAGGCAAACTGAGGAGTTACTTGATCGAGAAGTAGCGGCTTTGGTCTCCGAAACTGACACACGGCCGGGAGAGTGGTGTGCTGACCACATGCCCCTCCATGTCCGCATCCAGTGACGCCTGTGATCTGAGGACGACATGGGAGCTGGTCGGTACCATTGGGCCTTCGTGGCCTGTTCGTGAGGATTTCTATAACAAACTATTGCTCTCATAGGGATCGTGAGGACAAAATTATATTAATTACAGCACAAAACGAGGTATTTAAACACTTGTTCTTCCCATGCTCCATACGAGAATGGAGTGGGAAAATGCCCAAATAAGTACAATGGAATATTTCCCCTGCCATGCACTTCCCAGTGGTTTGCAGAGTATGGATGTAGTTCCAGAAAGAATTCAAAGTCAACATTCAAAGCTTCACTTATGGAACTGAAAGTCTTAAACAGGTTACATAGGAATGAGTGTATAAAGTAGGAACAGAAATTGTTTAAAATGATTGACCAGATGGCCAATGTACAGGGTCTCACTGCTTTTTGAGGTTGAAATGAGGACATCTAAAGGTAACATAATGGAAAAAAATTGTAGATGTAAGTTAAATAACTGGTTACTACAAAATGGTTGTACAGTGCTACAATGTAATTCATAATGCACTCTTTAACAGGACAATTGTATGGAAAATACTGAAAACTCAATAGAAATTTCATTATGTTTCTGAGGGGAACATTATCTCATCTGAACGCCTCCAACATCATGGTTTATTGGCTTTTTATTTACATTCCTACTAATATGCAGCACAGAGTTTTGACAACAGCCACTACACAATCTAACAGAGCAAAAATTTTGCCATGAGCAACCACCATAAAATCTCACTACCAATAACATTTTGAAATATTCAGAACTTTTATTTCAATTGATGAGGATAATGACAACTTGATGAGAATTACAAAAGTAAAAACTCTTCAGCTTCAATAATTAGTAACCTTTTCCCATATACACTCCTGGAAATTGAAATAAGAACACCGTGAATTCATTGTCCCAGGAAGGGGAAACTTTATTGACACATTCCTGGGGTCAGATACATCACACGATCACACTGACAGAACCACAGGCACATAGACACAGGCAACAGAGCATGCACAATGTCGGCACTAGTACAGTGTATATCCACCTTTCGCAGCAATGCAGGCTGCTATTCTCCCATGGAGACGATCGTAGAGATGCTGGATGTAGTCCTGTGGAACGGCTTGCCATGCCTCAGTTGGACCAGCGTTCGTGCTGGACGTGCAGACCGCGTGAGACGACGCTTCATCCAGTCCCAAACATGCTCAATGGGGGACAGATCCGGAGATCTCGCTGGCCAGGGTAGTTGACTTACACCTTCTAGAGCACGTTGGGTAGCACGGGATACATGCGGATGTGCATTGTCCTGTTGGAACAGCAAGTTCCCTTGCCGGTCTAGGAATGGTAGAACGATGGGTTCGATGACGGTTTGGATGTACCGTGCACTATTCAGTGTCCCCTCGACGATCACCAGTGGTGTACGGCCAGTGTAGGAGATCGCTCCCCACACCATGATGCCGGGTGTTGGCCCTGTGTGCCTCGGTCGTATGCAGTCCTGATTGTGGCGCTCACCTGCACGGCGCCAAACACGCATACGACCATCATTGGCACCAAGGCAGAAGCGACTCTCATCGCTGAAGATGACAAGTCTCCATTCGTCCCTCCATTCACGCCTGTCACAACACCACTGGAGGCGGGCTGCACGATGTTGGGGTGTGAGCGGAAGACGGCCTAACGGTGTGCGGGACCGTAGCCCAGCTTCATGGAGACGGTTGCGAATGGTCCTCGCCGATACCCCAGGAGCAACAGTGTCCCTAATTTGCTGGGAAGTGGCGGTGCGGTCCCCTACGGCACTGCGCAGGATCCTACGGTCTTGGCGTGCATCCGTGCGTCGCTGCGGTCCGGTCCCAGGTCGACGGGCACGTGCACCTTCCGCCGACCACTGGCGACAACATCGATGTACTTTGGAGACCTCACGCCCCACGTGTTGAGCAATTCGGCGGTATGTCCACCCGGCCTCCCACATGCCCACTATATGCCCTCGCTCAAAGTCCGTCAACTGCACATACGGTTCACGTCCACGCTGTCGCGGCATGCTACCAGTGTTAAAGACTGCGATGGAGCTCCGTATGCCACGGCAAACTGGCTGACACTGACGGCGGCGGTGCACAAATGCTGCACAGCTAGCGCCATTCGACGGCCAACACCGTGGTTCCTGGTGTGTCCGCTGTGCCGTGCGTGTGATCATTTTTTGTACAGCCCTCTCGCAGTGTCCGGAGCAAGTATGGTGGGTCTGACACACCGGTGCCAATGTGTTCTTTTTTCCATTTCCAGGAGTGTAGTTATTTACACATTTATAGCTGAGTTGCAACTTAACATAGTTTGGTTTGGGTATATGCTCATTATAATTTAATGGTATTCAGTCTCCAAGCTGCAATTATTTTGCTTGTATTTGGTGCTTTACAGACAGGATACCACCGTTCTATGGAGAACCTTGCCCTGTCGAATACTGCATGAATGGCGGGACATGCATCTTGATTAAGGCTGTAGGAGAGCTAGCTTGCCAGTAAGTACAACACAACTTCTTTATTCATGTTTGATCCTGTAATATCTACAGCCATCAGAGATATCAAAGATAATATAAAATCTGACTTTGATATGCTCTATACTTTAATGTGCGTATGTATAATTATTTATAATTATCTTAAGTACCCAATGATTTTATATCATCCGACGATCAAAAACCATCAGAAATAATTTTAGTTTGTTGTTAATCAGGTTACATTCTTTTCCAGTTTGATGTAGACTGGTAAGTTGTTATGGGGCACTTTTTTTGACAGGAAGGAGTTCTGGTTTGGGGGACATGAATGTTATGGCAACTTCTGGTTCTATGATTATGAATGGAGTTGTTTTAGCAATAAGCATTAGAGGCTACCAGGCATTCTGTTTGAAAAATTATTGTTTTATGTGCTTATAGTAACGGTAGATTCAGTAGTTTTATTTCAGGGAATAACAAACAACTTACACAGTCTGACTACATCTGCGTACATACCCTGCAAGCCACAATATGGAGCAGCCAGAGAGTACCCTGTACCATTACTAGACATTTCCTTTCCTGTTCCACTTGCAAATAAAGCAAGGACGAGGAGGGAGGAAATTAGTGTTTAACGTCCCATTGACAATGAGGTCATTAGAGATGGAGCACAAGCTCAGATTAAGGAAGGACGGAGAAGGAAAGTGGCTGAGCCCTTTCAAAGGAACCATTTGCCTTAAGCAGTTGTGGGAAATCCTGGAAAATCTATCCAGAATGGCTGGACATGGGCTTGAACCATTGCCCTTGAGAATGCGAGTTTAGTGTGCTAACCACCGCACTATTCCACTCAGTAAATAAAGCAGGCAGAAAATGGCTATAAGCCTCCATATGAGACCTAATCTCTCTAATCACATCTTTGTGGCCTTACACGAGAGGTATTTTAGTGGCTGAAGAGTCTTTCTGCTGACAGCCTCAAATACCGGTTCCCTAAAGAATGTCACCTTCCCTCCATTGCTTCCCATTTGAGTTCCCGAAGCATCTCTGTAATACATGTGTGTTGTTGTAACCTACCAGTAACAAATCTTGCAGCCCACCTCTAAACTGATTCGATGTCTTTCTCTAATCCAACCTTGTGTGGATTCTGAACACTCGATCAGTACTCAACAATGGGTTGCACTAGTGTCCTACAGATTGAATTTCCCCAAAATTATTCTGTACATAGCTACAAATTAGAAATATGCACAATATTAATTCACCATATGCATAAAATAAGTATTATATGAATGCTTCCAAAGATAATGCAACATCATATAAATTCAGTGCAAGAAAATAAAATTTCTGATGATGGTGGTGAAACAGGTTCTAACTACTTACCTAGGCTAAACAGAACTAGTTAGGCAGTTTATAGAATTGTTAATAAACATAAATAGCTTTGGTGTTTGCCAGTATGACACCTATAGCATCAAAAGTGTCAACTCATCCTCACAGTATCACCCCACTGCCTATAATAAGTGGATGGTTAAAGCTTAACAAGCTGTTATAAGTGGCTCAAGAACTAATTCTCCACAATGTTGCTGTCGAACACATCAAATTGGAGCTATTTTGAAATCAAACACCACTTTAACCTCATATGGTCTAACCATAAATGATTCAATAAAAGACACCAAGTACACAAGCTTATGCAGCCACTTGTGCCTTCTTCTGGCAGAACAGTTGAAGAGAAAGTAAGAGGGGTGAAGGAAAAAGACTGGCAAGGTTTAGTAAATGGGGAGAGTTACAGAAAAGTTACCCGAATTTTATGTCAGAGGTGACTTACTAGAAGGGTTGAGAAGGAAAGACTGATTGTTGATGCGTGCTCTACAGGAGATTTGAAAACCTGAGAACTTAAATGTGAAAGATACAGTAATAAGCAAGATGGATATTACAACAGTGCAAGAATCAATAAGGCTGGAGAGCAAAGTGTATCGTATGTGGTAGATAGGTGAGGGGGCAGGGGGATGCAGGGAGAGAAATAGACAGGTCAGAAAATAAAATAGATTGAAAATAAAAGGGATTGAAGACAAGGAATGATTAAGAAAAAGAAATGCTGAGACCATAGAAATTCATGTAAATTTAAGTTAGTTGGGTACCAAGAACCAAACGCATCTTGTGATACGTTTCCATCTGTGGCATTCTGAGAAACTGGCATCAGGAGGTAGAGTACAGATGACATGTGTTATGAAACAAGGTACCTAGGTCACGACTAGTGATAAGTTACAGTTTTTTGCTGGCATACATCCTCTATCTATGCCCATTCATCACAACCACAAGCTTCTTTGGAAAGTTTCCCATTATGATTCAGGAAATAGCATTATACTCCTCACTTGTGTTTGCTAGTGACAGTACTTTTTTCCAAAACTCATTACCTATGATATTTATAAATTTTGCACAGTTTTCTGTAGAAATATTTCTTTTATATGTGTAATGTGCTTTTGTTTGTTTCAATAGTATTGAAGGCATTTTGAAGGCAAGAGAACTGTCACTTGATATGCCTAAATCTGAATTTTCTATTTCCTACTTTCATAGGTTTAATATTAACAAGGATGTTGTCTATGAGTATGCAGACTTTTTCATTGTTATAGGTTATAAACCTGAATAAGAGATTCAAGAACTAATCTTTCAGCCTCCTTTTCTTCATGAGATTTACAGAAGTGTCCGCCCCTGGTAGCTAAGTGGTCAGTGTGATAGAATGTCAATACTAAGGGCCCGGGTTCAATTCCCAGCTGGGTCAGAGATTTTCTCCGCTCAGAGACTAGGTGTTGTGTTGTCCTAATCATCATAATTTCATCCCCATCAACACGCAAGTTGCTGAAGTGGCGTCACATCAAAAAACTTGCAGCTGGCGAACGGTCTACCCGACGGGAGGCCCTAGTCACACAACATTTAATTTTTACTGAAGTCCACACAGACAACTGAAGTATTTCCTTCAATAAATAGAATGTCCAGCAGTGTTTTTAAGTGATTAGTGAATATTTGTCTATAAACTGCAATGACAATGACTTTACCCCACACTTAATACAATTTCACGGCAGGTGTTTTTTTTTTTCCTACACTAAAGAATTTTGTTTCACACCTTCTTTTATATCTGATACATGATTTACCAAAGATATGTACTCCCCCATTTTTGCATCATTCCTGCAGTACCAGTATTGACTTGATAATTTATACAGATGTATGTTGATATTACTTAGTCCAACTTTCCTGTAGCAGTGTTCCACAATTTACATCCAATCAATATTGACACCATTGATTACCCACAATATAAATACAATCACAATTGACACTGTTTATTAAAAAAATCAAAAAAATCAAGTGCTAATGATTTGTTTCTCTGCCTTTGGATGCTTACGCTTAAAATCTGTGAGTGACTAGCATAGGAAATGTTTACAATTGCATTCACATTTTGCAGTGTCATGTTCCAGCCCTTTCCTTGTGTGACATCAAAATTTCTTGGAAAGCACAAGCCATCTGAGCCTCACTGGCCATGATGTGCTGCTTGCTTCTGCTGGTGCTGTGGATGTTTGTTGTACAGTTAGTGTTGATAAGCTGTACTTCATAGTTTGCTGTTCACTATCCATCATTTCTGACTCTGCTGCTGTTTCTGCGTCCATGGCAGATTTATATGCGGCATGATTTTTCCAGACTAGCCCAGTGGAATGACCAGTGTGATATGTTGCCATTTTGTTTGGTTAGTGTCATCCAACACTTAACTGATATTTCCAAATGGAAATGTCTTGTCCTTTCTTTTCAGAGGATGCTATGTTTTGTATAGCAGCATGGCAGCACCTGTCAAGAAAATCTACACTAAGAAAGCTCGTATTTGGATATATTTAGTAGGCCTCCTGAAACTGCCTCTTAGCTTATGAATTTCAGTGTTTACATTCAAAGCAGACATAATGTTTAAGTTGTATCTCATTATGCTCTGGTTCTCAGCTGTGGCCAGAGCTTCTTTAGACTGTGGGCAGCATTCACTAGATCATTCCTATAAATGTCACTTGTACCTCCAATTAATACAGCACAATAGTTATTGGTTTTTCTATAGTCCATTACAACTTCCTTAATGATTTCCTGCATTGGAACATCTGGTTTCATGTATATTTCCTGAATGCTTTTAAATTGTGATTGCTGTGGAGAAGGTCTGAAACACAGTATCAGTGGCTAGCTGAATAGTCATGCTGCTGGGAGTTGCTCTCTCATGACTTGCTGACACAAAAATCTCATATTTTATGCTTGATAATATGTGTCAGGAGTGAACCATCACTACCCCTGTATATATAGACTGAGTCCCTTAAATCTTCTTCAGTTATATGTTACAGATTCCCTTGATGCATTTTCACAGTACAGAGAGTCAAACTTATTTATTAGTGGCACACATGTATTACTTCGTGTAATGAGAGAGTGTGGACTTATAGAATTTTTGAAGGTTGGTGTATGGAGATTTTACTTTATGCCATAGAATTTTTGAGGCTTAATGTATAGAGATTTTACTTTATACCTTAAAACTTCAGTATGATCAGTCAAAAGCTGTTCCATGTCCTCCAGCATTTACATGTATTCTTTTGAGTGCACTTAAATCTTTACATAGTACATGTATCACAATCTGGAACTACACATTTTCATAGGAGCTTCTTGGCTGTTACACAAATGGCCACAGGCACATGAAAATATATCGAGGTTTACTTCCACAAAACACTCTGAATGATCCAATAAAATACATCGCTGAACAAGCTCTAAACCATTTTTAATTTTTTTTATTGCATGAAAGACACTCTACTGATGGTAAAACCTTGTGATTTCTGATACACCTGCATTACTGTCTCTTACATATTAATTTCTGGTATGTACTTCTGTAAAAGCAAAACTGAAACATTATTACCATTATTTCAGTAGAAAGGCAATAGGGATCCAGATGGCATGCTAGATGATTCATGTTCTTATACAAGTAATTAACTAAATAACAGATAAAAAGGTAGGCCTAAGATGGAGCTAAAATACTAGCCTTTTGGGATCAGTAATCTGACTACATTGACTGAACTAACTTCAGTCTTCAATGGAATCTCCTCTTCTGTTAACTGCTTAGTAACTCCCTCCTCAAATCTGTTATATAGATATGAAGAGGATTAATAAAAAAACTCACTTGCATCAAAAATATGCTGCCACTTGGTTGATAAACCTAGAAGATGTCATCAGAATGTCACTTCATCTGCCACTTTGTTAGTAATATTCAAAAAACTTCACTGTTCAATATTCACAAGTAAACCTACCAAAGGGATACACCTTGATTTTGATCATCTTTGAATACTTTTTAGTACAGTGCAGGATAAGAGACATTCTGTTTAACATGGTGTAACACCACCTTGAAATAGTTAATTTTAATATTTCTGAACAAATACAGTTGAAATGGTAACAGATACACAAAAACTTCAAACAAGAGTTCTATTGTTTTTAATTTATGTTGTAACAGTGCACCACGATTTGTTGAAAAAGTATTTTTTTTAAATCCACTTACTATTTTGTTTTCCTTTCAACATTTGACCAATAGAAAATGTATATCATCATTAACACAAAATTCAGTGATATTTAATGAAGTGGTACAGCAAAGACATGTGTGGTTGTATGCTTGGTTGACAAAATTTAAAGTACATTCTGCATTTTTTTGACCCAAGCAATTCTGCACTTCCTCTTTTTTGCACAAATTTATGATAATGTTACAACAATAATTTACAAATAATTTCAAACATAAATTAATTAAATCTGAAAATATTACAAACTGAGTAGAAAAAAATTAAAAAAGAAGTACACACACACACACACACACACACACACACACACAGATATATGTGGGAAATGCTTTAAGCAACACATATCACAATTGAAATTGAAGTGAACACATATCAGGCCCATGTAGAGTGATTTAGAGGTACTCTAGCTTATTTCTGGCAAATGCGTTTTGGAGTGTCACTTTATCGTACATATATATTTGAACTTAGTATTAATGATGTTGTACATTTTGATATTTGTGAAATGTCAAAATGGAAAAACAAAATATTGGGAGGGAGAGGATTTGGAAAAAAGATGACGTCTTCAACAAATCTAGGTGCACCGTTATAACATACATTAAAAACTATAGGACTTTAATTTGAAGTTTTATTTTTTTTTATTTTTTTATTTTTTTTATTTATATATGTTACTGTTTCAATGGTATTCATCCAGAAATATAAACTTAATTTTTTTTTCATCCGGGTGTCTCACACCCTTAACAGCTGTATGGACATGTATAAAAAAAATTTGTGTCTCTCATTTTGATGTACACTACAACATATTCAAAGCTGATCAAAATCAGAGTGCACCTGTTGGGTAGGTTTATGTGTCAGTCATTTGTGTTGCTGTTGTGGTCTTCAGTCTGAAGACTGGTTTGATCCAACTCTTCATGCTAGTCTATCCTTTGCAAGCCCCTACATCTGTGACTAACTACTGCACCCGATATCCTTTCGAACCTTCATACGCTCGTAATGCGAGCAGGACGAATATGTGAGCCGCAGCACCTCAAACATGAAATGCACCATCTGGAAAGTGTTCTGAGGAGCAATGGGTACTCCACAAATTATACTAGAAGTGTAACATAGCCAAACACTCGGCGATATAAGAAATCAGGAAAAGAAATGTCGGGTACGGCCTTTCTGCCATACATTCCCAGAGTGACGGACAGAATCGGCCGTATATTGCACAAACATGGCGTAAAGACAATTTTCAAACTGACAAGAAAGATCAAAGAATGTTTTAGATTGGCAAAGGATAAAAGGGACCCACTTGCAGTGTCAGGAATATACCGCTTACCATGCACATGTGGAAAAGTTTACGTTGGAATGACTGGACAATCAATCAACACCACGATCAAAGAACATAGGCGACATTGCACATTGGGGCAGGTGGAGAAATTGGCTGTGGCAGAGCACGCACTGAATGAGAAAGACCATGTAATAAAATTCTCCGACACGGAAGTTCTGGCTGTAGAGAAGCACTATCACACCCGCTTATTTTGAGAAGCTGTAGAAATACACATACACAGGAACAGCTTCAACAAGAAAGAGGAAAGCCTTAAAGTAAACAGATCCTGTCTTACCGTACTGCAGCAAACGACTGTCGCAGGTAGCAAGAGGAGAACCGCACCGGAAATGACCACGGAGAAGCCCTCAGATGTTGGTGCGTCAGTCTGTGTAACATATATAAATAAAAAAAATAAAAAAATAAAAAAAATAAAACTTCAAATTAAAGTTCTATAGTTTTTAATGTATGTTATAACGGTGCACCTAGATTTGTTGAAGACGTCATCTTTTTTCCAAATCCTCTCCCTCCCAATATTTTGTTTTTCCATTTTGACACATATAGTCTGTGGCCACAAGCTCAGCTCCAGTTCACCACCGGCAATGGAGGGTGAAGCTTTGACTATGCCAGCCACTCGTGCTGGCAAAACGTCAGTAAAATCATCAGACGAACATTGGCCAAAGAACCCAAGACAGAAGCAAATAGGCAGTTTGTCAGTTCAGTCTATATTTGATGTTAAGAAATTTCTCCTCTTCAGAAATGCTTTTCTTACTGTTGCCACACTAAATTTTGTATCCTCTCTACTTCAGTCATTATCAGTTATTTTGCTGCCCAAACTGCAAAACTCATCTACCAGTTTTAGTGTCTTTGTTTCCTAATCAAAGACCCTCAGCATCACCTGATTTAACTCAACTCCATTCCGTTACCCTTGTTTTGATGTTGATAATGTTCATCCTTTCAAGACACTATCCACTCCATTCAATTGGTCTTCAAAGACCTTTGGTGTGTCTGACAGAATTACAATGTCACCGGCAAATGCCCCCTTGAAAAAAATTGAGTTTATATTTCTTCTCCCTGAACTTTAACTCCTCCTCCAGATTTTTCATTGGCTTCCTTTACTGCTTGTTCAATCTACAAATTGAATAAAATCAGCAATAGGCTAAAATGCTGCCTCATTCCTTACTCAGCCACTGTGCCCCTTCATGCCCCGTAACTCTTATAACTGTCATCTGGTTTCCGTACAACATGAGTATACCTTTATACTTTTCACTTCCTGTATTGTACCCCAGCTGCCTTCAGAATTTCAGAGTTTATTCCAGTTGACATAGTGAAAAGCTTTTTCCAAATCTACAAAAGCCATAAACATGGGCTTACCTTTACTTAACACATCTTCCTGTTTACTTTGGAATTGTTGTTATTACATTCTTCTTGAAGTCTGAGGGTATTTTGCCAATCTCACGCATCTTGCCCACTAGGTGGAATAGTTCTGTTACTGCTAGCTGCCCCAAGGATATGTGTAGTCCTGAATAATGTCTTTACTCCAGATGCCTTGTTTCGACTTAGGTCTTTCAGTGCTCTGTCAAATTCTTCTCACAGTAGCATTATCTCCCATCTCATCTACAACCTCTTTTGTTTCTATAATACTGCCTTCATTTCCCTTGTGTAGTTCCTCTATATACTCATTCCACCTTTCAGCTTCCCTTCTTTGCTTAGTGCTTGCTTTCCATCTGAGCTCTTGATATTCAGAGCTGCTTTTCTTTTCTTGAAATGTTTGTTTAATTTCTCTATGGCTGTATCTAGCTGTCCCCAAGCTACATATGTTTCTACAGCCTTACCTCTGTCCTCTAGCAAAAAATCTCAGTCTTTATAAGACACAAAAAAGCTGCCAAAACTAATGAAGTCAACAAAAAAATGCAGTTAAATTAGCAGAGGGAAAACTTTCAGTTTGATATTCATGTTTAATCAATTATGACTTAATGTGCCCCTTAAATGGTTACTGATACCTGATTTTTAAATGACTTGTACTTATTAGTAATCCTTTTTATATTACTGTTTTGGTCACTGTACCATTTCTGAAGAAAATAAAATTGTAGTTCTCAGAAGATCTTTATGTACTATGAATAGATAACTGAATGTTTTACAGTGATTCATTGTGCAATTGTGCAACAAGGAAATGGAATTTTCATTTATGTTGCAGATGCGCAGAAGGGTTCCAAGGCTTCCGCTGCCAGAACAAAGACCTCACGTCAAATGGGAGTACGTATGGACGTGGATTGCTCTCTTGTACATTAGGCATTTCTTCCTCATATTACTGCTAGGAAGAGGGTTGGAAGACAGCAATTTGCAAGTCTTTCAACACTCAAAAAAATCCAGACAAAATTATTTAAAGAACGTAAGCAACCCAGTGCCAAAGAATTAGAAATAAAGAATCTCACAGTGTCTATTAAAAACTGGTTGGATAGTTTTCCCTCACAGTACAATGCACACATATATCTACTTTTATCTGTTAGCGTGTTGCTAGTTCTCGAAAAGTGAATGTTTTTATGGAGAAATAAAACTGGAGTTTTTATTTATTCATCCATCTCACAACAAATTAGGACAATGCCTATGGAAGCCAAATCTGTAAAAATAATATAAAATGTTTGTAAAAAGCAAGTAAAGACAGAGTGAGAAAGTGAGAGAGAGACGGACAGTACTCGGAGGTGCTCTCCAGAGGCAGACGAGTCGAGTCACAGGACAGACGTCGTGTCGTGCGTTATTCAGGTATGTCGCACATATTCCACTCAGAACAGTTGGTTTGTCTGCCTGTCTGTATATATATATATAAATATATGTGTTGTGCTAACATCAATAATACTCTCTGTTCTCTCACTCACATCCATCAACGATAGCATCTTCTGGTTTGAAACAAGCACTGCTGATCACTGCAAGAGGTGAGCACTGAAATGCAAGTAGTATGAAGAGATGTTAAAAAAACACACACTATCTCTCAGCAGTGTCAGTTCTTGTAGAAACTGTTAGCTTTCATTGTTACTGATGAACAATGAGTTCAGATTGTATGACCTTCACTGTACCATATCTGTTTTGTTTTTAACAAGTATTTTACTAGGAGCATGCTCCTACATTTGTTGTGAGAAGGTGCATCATGATTGATTTTCTTTGTAATCAGCACAACATGTCTGCTTCTGAGCTACTGAAACATTTGTCACACAAATAAAATATTGTATACAATATACAGGCATACTGAGCCACACTTGCATTGCTTGCTGTTTGAGTAACATACCACAGAAACTTGTGAAATATTGCACGATATTATCACTACTGTTTGTAATTATTCTAACAAATACTGAGAATTAACTCCCCTATGATATGCGTATTTGATGTAGCTTGTAAATGATGGTAATATTCTCATGTATTGTGAAATTTTTAATATCTATTAGTCTACTTTGTTTGTATTACTAACAGTCAGGCACTAACTTGCATGTGTAACAGTTGTGCACTGTGGCATGGAAAGAGTTCCAGTGCATACATACTGCATTAATTTTCACAACACAAATTCAGAGAAATGATGCTACGTAGCTGATAATAAATAAGTAGAAAATTCCAACGACTTTTAAAAGGCAGCAGTCAAAATTAAACACACAGAACCAGAGTAGACTATGAGTCACTGACAACTATCATTCATATAGATGGTTCATCACTGCAAGTATTTAGTAGAACATTTTGTTGCTTCTGATTATTGTGTTCTGTGGAATAATCCATGATAAAGTTGACAAGTGAACAAAAACAGCCTGTCCACTAGTTCTGCTTATGATGCTTTAAAATCACTAAATTGTTACATTGAGTACTTCTGCCAGTAAAAATGAGACTGATTATAAAAAAGCTCAGTATCTTTTTCTCTGCTAGTAACTGTTTAACGAATTTCTGCCAGTGATTCAAAACTCAAGTAACAGATGCTAAGAAAGTGAAACTATACTGGAAAGATATGCAGGGTGTGTCAGATAAATTATTTGCCTTTGTAACTTACAAAATAATACATGACAAGAATATTTATTCAGACAGGTCCACATAAGAAAAGTTATACTTTCTGTAGGTTTATCAATAAGTTTACTGAGTTATTTTCCTGAGAGGTACAGCAATAAGATACAATGTTTTAAAAAGAACTTTAGTTTTTCTGTCATGTAGCTGATGTATTTAAAACAACTGTGTACAAATCTCCTGAAGGGTACAGCAATGAGTTAGTGAAACATTGTTTTTTTTCCTGTTATGTAACTGATGCACTTAAACCAGGTGTGTACAAATCAGTTTAAATCATATTTCTATTATGTTTAATTTGGGAGCCAGAAACATTCAAAATGTTAGGGGTGGATACAACATGCTGTACAAAATTCTTGGCTGTGTGCTGATGGAATGTTGATTTAAAGTGAGGTGTTGAAATATGTGTCCATTTTCCTGAATGCGCAACACAATGTGCCTTATAAAGTACCTGTGGACAAGATGTCACACTGCCTTTGTCAAGGAGCAACAAACTTCCCCAATGCACCATTTGAAGCCATCTGGAATTATGGGTTCAGTGTTACACTCATTATTCTTTAGATATCCCCACAAAACAAAATCTACTGTTGTTAAATTGGGCAACAGTGCAGGCCATTCCTGAAGACTATAGCACCCCAGCCACCTTCCAGATAATCTGTTTTTCAGTTCTTGCAAATTATCACACACAGAATGGGCTGGGCAACATTCATGCTACATCCACATACAGCCTCTAATGTCTAGATGGACATTTTCAAGGGGAGCACCTAAACTGTCCATGATAAAAGTGTGATATGTCTCACCTGTCAGTGTACCTGCAAAATAGTGTGGACCAATGATTTCATCCCCAAGGATTCTATACCACACATTAATAGACCACCTCCATTGATGACTGACAAGACCTACTCACCAAGGATTATCTGTGGCTCAGTAATGCATTTATGATATTTCACTGCACCATAATTTGTGAACATGTATTCATTGGAGAACATAACACTTTGTAAGATGGTCCAGAGTGAAATTACTCATGTTGAATTTGCAGAAAGTAGCTCTCCAACTGCAGATCCTGTGTCAGTGACAGGTGGTGTGGGTGAAACCAGTGACCCTGTACTATACGCCACACAGATGTAAGGCTCATATCAGTGACTGCAGAAATGCCTCATAAGCTGACACGGGGATCATGGTGTATCACAGCTAAAACAAATTCCTCCATCTCATCACTTCTTGCTGGTGTACATCTGTTACCACAACACCTTCTCAAACTACTTGTTTCCCAAAGTCATTGTCCAACACATAAGAACATAATGTCTTCTGGAGCTCTTCAACAAGGATATCTCATGGCATCCACCATTTCTGGTTCATTGGCATTGTGTCGGCATTCGCTGAGGGTCAGTAATATGTCAATATACTCGTATGTGTATGCCATGTTTATTCAACATCAATATCTGCAGCACACTGAACCCCATTTGCATGTACAGTCCAATCTGCCATGTATACTGTAGTGTAAGGCAATGGTCTGCAGTCTGAACATGACATCTAACAGCACATCGAGGAAGCTTGCAGTTCCCTGACACTGGCTATGCTACATCTTGTCTGCGGATTGTTTAGAAGGCATATTGCATTGTGTGTTCAGAAACATTGGTAAACATTTGAACACCTCACTTAAATCAAAATTCCACCTCTAGAACACCTCTCTGCATAGAGGCAACTATTATTGGCAGCATGTCGCATCCACCCCTAACACTTTGAAGTTTTATAGCTCCCAAACTAAACACATAGAAATGTGATTTAATTTGATTTGTACACAGCTGGTTTAAATACAACAGCTATATAACAGAAAAACTAAAGTTCTGTTTAAACAACTGTATTTTGTTACTGTAACTCTCTGCAAATTAACTCAACAAATTATGTTGATAATGCCACAGAAAGTGTAGCTTTTGTTATGTGAACCTGTCTCAATAAATATTCTTCTCACATATTTTTTGTAAGTTACAGAGGCAAACAATTTATATGAAACACCATGACTAATATAGTGAAATAGTTGCCTTAAGTATCAGTAGTTTTAGGGTTACCATCATCTACATTTCCTGTGCCATTATTCCTCAGTATTTTCACAAGCTGTTTTGCTTTTGTGAAAAATTCAGAACCAGTCTTTTATTTTGTGACATAAATACAGGAGTAGCTTAATAATAATTCAAGAAGTCTCTCAAAGATAAGTGAAATCTGAGCAGCAGTGTTTAAAAACCATTGCCTACCTTCTAAAGCACTTAGGTCAACTCTGTCACATTACAACATGTTATCAATCAATTTCTATACTTCAAAACAAACTTTTTATACTGATTACAGTAGAATGAAACTCCCAGTCCATAGCATTATTTCATATAAAATGCTCTACAAGCTGGTAAGAATAGTTGCCATTCCTTATTTTTGATACATGATTGAACAATGCGGAATGGATGACTGGTATTTAATAACCATGTAGCATATTTAGCACTAGTATCAGCTAGGTGTGACAAAAAGAATGAATGAAAAGTTGACCTAATCAACATGATACATTGGTATGTGTGCACACATTTGCAGAGGGCTGTCAGTTTGACCCGTAAAGTATTACCACTCATGACTTTGAATCATCCATGATGCATGGCATATGATCAACCAACATTCAGTTGATTTTTGACTGTCTTCATCAGTAATTAGGTAACAGAGTATTATAGGATGAAAGTGTTTAGGGTTCCCCATGTATCCACTGAAATTTTTGCCATGGTGTTGTGGTTATCACATATGGTTGATTGGTAACAACACACACTAAGTACCAAATATGCATTTGTTAATCACTGAGACAAAATAAACAAACATGGCAGAAGAACAAGTTGTGTGCCAAGAATGAGCTAGCATAAAGTAGTCCAAAGAAGTAAGAGTCAAAGATAGGGCGTTCTGTGCCAGAGACACCACAGACCCCCCTCCCAAGAGTGTGGAGCACAGCGAAGGGAAGCTTCATCAGACAAATTCATAATCTTCGTGCCATCACGTCAGTTGAAGGCAGCAACTGGCATCAGAAGTAGGCACATTGGATCTGCGGTGCAAGGGTCCCATGGTTCCAACAGCTGCACACGTGGAGAGACATCGGCTGAAGGTAGTTGGCAGCGTCGGGAGGCAGGTCGGTGACTGACCACACCAGTTTCAGTCAATTAACAGACACAGTCAGTGGACGTCTGTGTAGGTGGATGATGAACATGTTCATACCGTGATGTAGCATCCAATGAGGACCCAAATAAGGTGGCTGCAAGGCTGCTTGCACGGTGTCATCCCACAGCACCAAAAAGTCACATGTATCAAGGTCCTTGTGGATGAGCAGAGGCGGGGTGCAGTGAGGGCACGGAAGGGGGGAAGGGGGTGGAGGCAAGTGATGTGCATACAAATCCATTCAACCAGAGCGGGAAGATCCACAGTAGTGGTTGACAGTGAATCCTCGACAAACTCACTGGGAAGGAGGAGGGGTCCACCATATAGAATCTCAGCAACCGAGGTGTTCAAGTCTTCTTTATGGGCTGAGTGAATACCCACCAGGACCCATGGGAGGGCCTCGGACCATAGGGCACCATGGCACATAAGTGCGTCCTTGAGTGTGTGGTGCCACTGCTCGACCAGGCCGTTTGCCTGAGGGTGGTAAGCTGTGGTGTGAAATTTGGTGGTGCTGCAGAGTTTGCAGAGTCGTGCAAAGAGGATGGATTCAAATTGGTGTCCCTGGTTGGTTGTGAGGGACAGGAGACAGACAAAATGAGCAACTCCCACCAAAACAAAAGAATGTGCAATGATCTCGGCTGTGATGTCAATAAGAGGGATCATCTTGACCCAGCAGGTCACGTGGTTGATGATTGATAAGAAGTATCTGTAACCCTCAGAAGGAGGGAGGGGACCAACGACATAGATATAGACATGCCGAAGACACCCTATCAAACTTGCCCAATGGAGATTGAGCAGGCCTGCTGACCTTGCTGCTCTGGCACAGGATGCAAGCATGGGTCCAAGTACGGCAGTCATGCTTCACACCAGGCCAGACAAAGCACTCTGTAACCAGCCGCATTGTAGCTCACATTACAGGGTGGGCCAAGATGTGCAAGGCAGTAAAGACCCTGTGACAAAGGGTGGTAGTGACCAGAGGGTGAGGTGTGCCCGTAGAAGTGTCACAATAGACAGGGATCGTCCACGCGTGTAGTATATGGGGCTGGACAGAGAGCAATAACTTGTTGTCTGATGTTAGCTGCTGTATATCATCATCTTTGGCCTGAAGTCGAGCAAGCTCCTCCAGATTCAGCAGTGCAGTTAGCATGCAGATGTGAGAAAGGTTGTCTGCCACACCATTCTCCATGCCGAAGATATAGCACATGTCAGAAGAGTGCTGACAGATGTAGTCAATATGGTGGGAACACCTCAGTGGAAGGTCCTTAGCAGGATTACAAATAGCATCCATGAGTGGCTTGTGACCTGTATAGATCATGAAAGGTCACCCATCAAGGTATTACAGAAACGTTTAATCGCCTCAGACACTGTGAGAAGCTCATGGTTGAAAGCAGACCATTTCCATTGGCTCTTAGTCAGTTTCTTGGAAAAGAAGCAGAGGGGTTGGGTGGAGTTGGCGGTGTGCTGTTGTAAAACAGCGCCCACAGCTGAGTCACTCGTGTTGGTAGTGATTGAGACATGGGCCTCAGTATCAGGGTGGGCAAGTGTGATAGCCTTGGCGAGGGCAGTTTTAAGGTTACCATATGTGTCGAACATGGGTGTGGTCCACTCCAACTCCAGTGGTGTTTTTGCCAGAAAGGGCATTGGTGAGGGCCATTTGGATGGAGGCAGCCTGAGGAATATGGTGGCGATAAAAAACGACAGAGCTGAGCATAATCCTCAGGAAGAGGGAGATGAAGTATGGTTTCAACACGAGAACTCGTCTGTCAGAGGCTGTTGGTGGTAACAGTATGGCATAGCAAGGTCACTGATGTGGAACACAGTTGAGATTTTTCATCATTGATCACCACGCTGTTGTCAGCAAGTGCCGAATGAAACGCATCAAGGTGAACTTGATGGTCCTCAGTTGAGGAGTAAAAGATCAGTATATCATCTAAGACAGTATTCAAATAGGCCGAAGGATGTGATGATGGCCATCTTAGGAATATCCGATGGATGCATAGGGATCTGATGGTATGCCTTGCAACAGTCTAAAACAGAGAAAAAATTAGAACAATGTAGTAATTGTGTGAAATTCTGTACATTAGGAATTGGGTAGTTATTGATAATGGTATGAGTGTTAGGGGACCTGTAGTCCTTGCACATGTGTAAGGTTCCGTCCTTTTTAGGAACAAGGTGAATGGGTGAAGACCAGTTGTTATCGGAGGGGAAGAGGATGTCTGAAGCTAACAGATCCTGAATGATCTCCTTGGCACGAAGATGTTTGGAAGCTTAAGGTGCCTGGCCTTATAAGGTACAGGTGGGCCATCGGTGGTGCCGTTACTGATCGCTGTCAGTCGCGAAGGGGGGTTGGCCAGAGGGGTCAAGAAGGGATCCGCAGGCAATGTCAGTTCACTGATTAGTGAGAAGACATAATAGAGGTGTGTGTTGGATCACCTTGTTGCAGTTCTGCAGATAGGCAACGTATTGTATGCCATGTGTGTGACAACTCAGTGGAGGTAGAGTCTATGTGGGTGCATAAGGCAGCGATCTGGGTACGGAGTTCAACTATTTGTGAGCACACATCTGACATGTCAGAGAGCTGTGCAGTAATGCGCTTGAGCAGGGATGCACATGTGGAAAGCATAGCCAAGGAGTCAGAAAACGAAGTCATACTGAACTCATGTGAGCACAGAACGGTAGAGCCAGATGCATGGCGGAGTACAGCAGCTTGCAGATCTGGTGAAAGGTTGTAATGATGTAGAAAATCCAACCTGATCAGAGTTTCATCCATGTCGGCAATGTGGGAGGTCCAAGGGAAGGTGTGAACTGGTTATAGGCAAAGTGGCATCTTGATGGAGCCATGGACTGCAATGTCTGTGGCATAGAGGTGTCACATCACTGAAGCAAGAGGTGCAGCATTGGACAGTAGGCACCGTGAAGGAACGTGGCAGGATGAGGCACCTAAACATGCCCACTGGAATCATTTGGGTAGGTGCAAGGTGCACGGCAGTTGTGGATGGTTTCCCCACAAGTAGTGTGGAACCAGCACAGCGGATATGCCGGTGCCGGTAAGTGGGGCGGTGCGGAGCTGATTGGGCTGCTACCTGGGTGAGGTCAGTGGCTGTCAGGAGGCCACAAACATGTCTCCTGTCGGCTGCTAGGTGGCAGCTCCTGAATGGCAGCTGAGGCACCGAGGCGAGTGTGCTGGCCCCTGCAGGCAGAGTGCGGAACTGGTGTGCCACCTGAGGGTGATGGAGGTGTTGTCCATGACAGGCAGTGGTGGTTGAAAGCGTAAGACTGATCTGCCATGCCTAAACAAACCTCAAGTTGGTCAGTGGTGTGAGAGAGTAGATGAAACTGCCGATCCAAAGGCATTTTGACCATCCATAATGCCCAAAGTGTGGCATCAGATACTGCTTGATAATCAGTTAACGCATATAGGCACCACCAAAGCTGTGAAGGAGTGCAGTCATCGAGATTTTCATCGTGAATAATGTTGTGAATAGCCTCCACCAGAGGGCAAGAAAGGTGCTCGATGAGCAGTGCTTTCACCATCGAATACTTGTGGGAGGCGGGCAGTGAGAGAAGCAAGTCGCTGATGAGGACCAAATGAGCATTAAGGTGACTTACCAGGCAGACAAAATGGGCATCGTCATCCAAAATGCCTTGGATGTCCAGTAGGTGATCCACTAAGGTGAACCAAGTCTTTGGGTTATCATTTTGCAAAGCAGGGTGCTTGGGAACACCCAAAGTCTGTGTGGGGTGTCAGCCACATGCACCACTCGGTGTGGACGGGGAGGCATGAAAGTTGGCATGGTGTATCCAAACTGCAGGCCCGGCAAAGAACACAGTGCGGGTGTAACAGCCAGTGCCGTTGCAACAGTGGGTGGAAGGTGGTTGCGGCACTGCCACAGAGGGGCTGAGCTGGGAATTGGTGTGGGCGGAATGGCCAGTGCTGTAATGAAAGCGGGTGGAAGGCAGCTGTGGTGCAACAGTCACAGAAACCGGCACGGTCTAGGCAATCGGCATCACTGAGATGATGTGTGGTATTGGGGGGGGGGGGGGGGGGGGGTGAAGCAGTTTCTGCGGCACTAGGCAAATAAGAATTTGCTACCCCATGCATAGAAATGTTCGAATCACAGTTCTGAAACTTTGTCAGTATGTCAAATCATCCTGAAGGTAATGGCGTAGATGAAGGATAAACCCCAATGTCTTTAACAGGAAACATGTCCACAACGTCATTAGGTGGCATGCACTGTCCATGTCATGACTGTTTTTGTGCTGCCATGCTAGATGGTGGCTATGTTGAGCTGGTTAAGGTTAGGTAGCTGCTGGAGTGGCCGGCCGTAAATAATTGTTCACTTTTAACCAAACTCTCATTAGGTACACTTGACCATTCACAGTCGCATGCACAGTTAATAGGGTGCATGACACTTTCAGCAAAAGACACTGGTAGATCCATTGTGGTAGAAACAACATGGGCTGGCACATGAAGTTTGCAAATGACAAAAACAAGCACAAAATAACTCGCGATGAGATGACGATGGTGCTGGGGTCACCACTCTGGTTGTCACGTATGATTGGTTGGTAATAACACACACAAAGTATCCAATATGCATTTATTAATCTCTGAGACAAAACAAACAAACATGGCAGAAGGACAAGTTGCGATTGAGAATGAGCTAGCATGAAGCAGTCCAAAGAAATAAGAGTCAAAGATAGGGCGCTCCACTCCAGAGACACCACAGTGTCATTACCTCTCCATACATGCCATTTTAGGCGGTGAAAATAATCTATTCTACTTTTGTATGCAGTGAGTAGTTCGAGGATTTATAAGTAGTCAGAACACAGATGAAAATTTAATCCTTGGTCATGTACAACTTTTTGCTGTCCTCAAGATTGTGTATTACTTACCACCAGAGATTCTAAATTATTTCAGTAAATAATCTTGAAGGCATGTACATGTTAAACATTTCTTGGTAAAAAGAGACTGTATGTCCCCCACACAGATTCATCAGTGTTTAATTCTTTAAGGTAGCACTGGATAGCTAAAATTGGCAGTAAATTGATTTGAAATTATAATCTGCTGTGTACAGATTATTGTGTGCTAATAACTTATAACCAGTCCAGACAACCAAACAGGGTTGTAGAGTGGTTAATTCTGAGGTTGCTTGGAAACTGTAATTTCATTCACAGGTAGTAAAATTATGAATCCTTAGCAAAAAACTGAAGACTGTCGTATGGTTCAATAAGAAATCTACAAGGAAGAAGGAAGGAAGATTGGGTTTAATGTTCTATCAACATCAAGATCATTAGGGGCAGAACACAAACTCAGATTGTGTCAAAGATGAGGCAGGAAATTGGCTGCCCTCATTTAAAGGAGCCATACTGGCATTTGCCTTAAGAATTTTAGGGAAATCACAGAAAATCTAAATCTGGATGGTGAGACATGGGTTCAAACTGTTGTCCTCCCGAATGTGAGTCCAGTGTGCTAACCATTGGGGTACCCTGTCATTAAGGAATCTGCAGTGTACATTAATGTATAAGGGGGGAACAGAAATGAGAGGAAATGTTGTAGGTATGTTAACTACACTGCCACCCCAATCTACTGGTTAAAGTGCACTTTATTGCCTGTTTTGGCACAAGTGGCTATGCGTGGCAGTTTGATGTGATGATCCAAGAAAAGAAGAAACAGACAGTTTCTCATCACTGTTGCCACCTGTTAGACTTAACTGTTACACAAAGTGATTGCCTCCTCTTGATTAATCCTTACATTAAAGTCTTCATTGAAAATCAATGTCTCATTGCTGTAACTTAAATTTAGTATTACATACTGACACAGAGGAAACTTAATTTTGAAAATGCTGTTCAGTTTACCAAGTGCACTCAGGATCACTTTTACTCTTGTACTAATCTGTTTTGCTGTCCATTAAACTGTAGTCTTCAGTTTCCTCAAATGTGACTATTCATCAATTTGTTCTATGACTTAACTGTTGATCTGCAAAAAATTTTTTTGATGTGTTGATTATGTATTTTTTTGTCTTACTGTATTTGATTTTTAGGTCTACTTCCTCTATTAACATTTTCCATTCATTTTTGAAGTTTATCTGCAGTAGAGGCAACAGTACAGTGTCAGCAAAATGAATGTAGTCCAAATATGTTCCATTAACACACATTTATTTTTCATTTTCCCATTTTTAAGGATCTGAGAACTTCCACTAAGACCAACGAGAATAGTTTTAATCTCCCCCTTGTGTCACTCTTCTTAGCATTTCAAATCTCTCACTACACAGTCATAATCTGATGAAAGCTTTAACAGTGATGTACATATTTGTCAGTATATTAACCTAGACTGAATTAGTATGTTGTTTCTTAAATGCTGTTACTACAGATTTTGTTGAAATAAGTCAGAAACTTTGTCTATGAATCCTTAGAAAAGTGGCAATTCATACTGATTGCTGTAAATTTGTTCACAACTTGAAATGGTCGATTGTGTTATATTTACTTTTGAAGAGAGCTTATTCCTCTGATTGATTAAAATCTATTTTTCTCTGTGTTTGGTGACATCTTCAGTGAATATTGCATACACTATTTTTATGTCTCTCACCTTTTGTACAAAGTACAATAATAACAGCCTTACTCTGGTTTTGTGGAAGTGTCTTCCTCTGCAGACATCCTGTAAACTAATTTGCAAGTTAATTTTGTATTACTTTTTTCCCAGATTTAACCATTTCTACTCAAACACCACAATCTCCAGGCACCTTTTCATTTGTCATACTACTTCTCTCTTTACACACCTCAACTAGTTTTATATGTCTGATGTGCACAGCTTCTAGAATTTTATTATTTTCTTTATCACCTCTCTGATCTCTTGATCTGTGTACAATCTTTGAAGATTTCTTTACATGCCTCTATGTTCCTCATTGTTGTTAGCTGCTGGAACATCTGCCAAATTAACTGATGAAATGTGATGCCAATCCAATATAAACTTTTTATACTCGTGCAGTTTTCTGTTGTTGCGATCACATTCTGCATCCAGTATTTCACATTAATCTATAACAGAGCTTCCAACAACTGTAACAGTTTAAAAATATAATTATAAATTTTAATGAGTGACCAGTACTGTACATCAAACAGTTTAGTCTGTAAATGATGGGACAGTAAAACTCAGATTCAGATTCGTATCTCAGTTTGTTTTCACTGTATCTGCTCACATCCTCTCCAAGATATTTTTCAAATGTTCCTATTATCATCATTTGCTTGAAACACTTACTCAACTGCAACTTCATTCCAGTTGAGATTTCCTTTTCATTTACCTTTATTATATTTGCAGTGTCCTTTGCTGTTTTCTTAAATACTTTTGTTAAATTATTTCCTTTTTTTATGTCTTTATAATCTTTATTTTCTATGACACTGAACTTGTTCCTTAGTTTAATCTCATTTCCTCCCATTAGTTTAATAAAGCTCATAATCTATAGTTGCAGCTATATGGCTAACAAATTAGTTTCTTTCCCATTTTACTCTCTACCATTCCACTGTTTAATAACACATGTGAAAAACAAACACTTCAATATTTCTGTGTGAGCTCTAATTTCTATTATTTTGTTACAATGATCATTTCTCCTATGTAGGTGGGCATCAACAAAATATTTTTGCATTCACTGCAACAAAAAACACCTTTGTTTTAATGATTGCCGACCCTTCTTGCTTTTCTATTCCATGACACTCTCTCCCCTATTTTGTGACCACACAAGATTAGATTAGATGAGATTAGTTTTTTGTTCCATGGATCCGTGCTGAGGAGATCCTCGTGGCTGTGGAACCTGCCCTTCTTTGAACTTTCCTGATGTCCTCATCAATCCCATCTGGTAAAGATCCCATACTGCACAGCCATACTCTACCAGAGGATGGACAAGTGTAGTGCAGTCAGCCTCTTTAACAGAAATGTGGTATCTTCTAAGCATTCTGTCAATAAAACATAGTAAGTGTTCTGCCAGTAAAACACAGTCTGTGGTTTGCCTGCCCCACGACATTCTCTGTGTGATCATTCCAATTTAAGTTGTTCATAATTGTAATTTCTAGGTATTTAGTTGAACTGACAGCCTTTAGATTTGAGTGATTTATTGTGTAACTAAAATCTAATGGCTTACTTTTAGTACTCATATGGATGACCTCAAGCTTTTCATTATTTAGAATTAATTGCCACTTTCTGCACCTTATAGAAATCTTGTCTAAATCATTTTACAACTGGTTTTGATCTTCTGATGACTTCACTAAATGTTAAATCAGAGCATCATCTGCAAACAATCTAAGATAGCTGCTTAGATTACATAGGCTAGAAACAGCAGAGTGCCTATAACACTTCCTTGGTGAACACCATGTGTCACTCCTGTTTCACTTGATGGCCTACTGTCAATTACCATGAAATATGACCCTTCTGACAGGAAATCACAAATTCATTCATACAACTGAGTTTATGCCCCATGGGAACACAATCTGATTAGAAGCCACTTGTGAGGGATGGTATCAAAAGTCTTTTGGAAATCTAGAAATTTGGAATCAATCTGAGAGCCCCTTTCAATAGCACTCATTACTTCTTGAGGATAAAGAGCTAGTTATGTTTTCCTACAATGATATTTTCTGAGTCTGTGCTGACTGTGTGCCAACAGACTGTTTTCTTTAAGGTAATTCATAATGTATGAACACAGTATGTATTCCAGAATCCTACTACAATTTGATGTCACTCGAATGAAATCAATTGGATAATGTTTCTTGCAGCAATTTACTCCATAAGTTAAAATTGCTTGAATAGGAATTTTGACATATCTTTCTAAATCTATAATAGCACAAAGCATAGCTAACGTCATATGCCTCATTGTCTGCCTCCATTGCTGAGTGGACAACATGGTTGACTGCCATTTGAAGCATCCGTATTCAATTCCTGGTATTGCCAGGGATTTGTCCTTGGTGGGAGGACTGCAAAGGGGTGCACTAACCCTCATGATGCCAACTGAGAAGTTATTTGACTGAGTAGTAGCAGCTCCAGGTAATGCAAATTGACAACGGCTGGGAGAGCAGTGTGCTGACACCAAGCCCCTCCAAACCACATCCAACGATGCCACTGGCGGAGGATGGCACAGCAGTCAGCCAGTACCAATGGGCCAGTCTGGGCCTGTGGATGGAGTTAACATTTTCACACACCTCATTTGGGCATTCACTCCTGCGAGTGACATTTGATACTTTTTCTGAGACTGTCACTAAAAAATTGCACAACTTGCCCTACATAACTGTTATGATATTAGGAAAGAAGTTGTTATCATTAGTAGTCTACAACTTCCATTAATTTTAAGAAAAATTACTGAGTAATTCGTGTGGTACTTAAGAATTATTAAAACCATCTGCTAAAGTACATAATTAACCTTTACACCAAGTGGTAAATGTTTCATTCTAGCAGAGACAATCAAATGCCTAGATTTCATTTGCAATCTCCTGCAACCATTCCTGTTCATGTAAATCAATTAAAATGATACTTAAGTTTGTAAATGAGTAATTCTTTGTCATGTTGTTTGGTATGAAGTAAGTTAATATGATCTCTTACTAAAGTCACACATTAAACTGGGCCACACATTAGGTTTAAATCATTTTGAGAAATTTTCTGTAAACAACGGTATCTGTGAATGGCATTATTTTATCAACTTGCATTCAAGTATACTCCACTTCTACATGAGGAACTCCATGACTGGATTAATGAGACTCCAGAAACAACAGGTCAGTGTGTGTGGAGAAAGCCTAATCTGATTGTGGGAAGCTGTAGCTACATTTCCAGTACATCTCACCAGAAATATGAGAGACTAAGGGAGAAATTTAAAGACTGCAAGCAACACCCAATGGTCCCAAACAAAATGAAACAATGACTTTTCTTCCATTCATAAACTATACTCCATTGATGCCAAAGCAAGTGAAAACTCAATATGTGAAACAAGACTAAATAAATGCTCAGCAGCAGTTACATTCACTGTAGTGCAGCTGCTATGTGCCCATCACTGCTTCACCCATCTAAATTGAACTTTTTATATTCAGTAAATTTACACATTTTTAAATACAACAGTATTTCCATATATGCAAATACACTAGAATTTATAGGGTTATTTCCCAGCATTAGTAGAATTTAAGAAAATGACACTGCTGCTCAGAGTTTCACCTAGAGAGAGTGTAGACTAGTGTAAGTGTCTTGTGTTCTGCAGGCATAGACATGTAACGAACATATGGTGTGACGTTTGGCAAGCAGAACTGAAGAGGTGTGGCCGCGGTGGGAGTGGCGGGAGCGATGCGAAGGAAGATGGCGACGGCAGGAGGCGAGCGAGGGGCGGCAGTTGCGTGATCGGTGGTGGCAGCAGGTGGCACCGGGTGGACGACAGTTCCGCTGCTTTCCAGGCTGGGAAACTGCCTCATCAGAAGAGGTACGGCATCAGTTATGAATAATGTATGTTTAGAAGAGATGCCGCTTTGCTAACTGGCAGTTGTGAAGTGACATTTTGGCCTTTTTTTGTTTGATGTTTGTGGCAAAGCAGCTTTGAACCCATAGCATCCTCTCTCTACTTTAAGACATCCTCTCTCTACCTTCAGTCTTCCATCTTGAAGTACATAAATCTCTCAGCACTGAAGTTCTACAACAAATAACATTTTTATGAATCCTCTCTTTTCATCTGCATAATTCTAGCAGCATTTTTTTTTTCTTTTCCTTACCTTCACTATGCTGCATATTCATACATGTAGTGTGAGACAAAACATAAAATAAGCTTTACTTGTACACAGCATACACCTTTCAGTGCGTGTACCACCAGATTCTGAGCAGCCAATAGTTGTGGTTATTCTCAGTAGCATGTCTGTTTTTCTTTTCTTTTCTTTAATTTTTTTCACATTGTCATTGATTATAAACTTTCCAGTAGTTTTATGTTATGTTGGTGGTATGTATTGATGACCATCATAAATCACTTTGCTGCAATCTAAAATCTTTTTCTTAGAATTCAATATCAGCTACGTTTACAACATCCCCGATCACCATTATAGGGGATTTAAAAATGTAGGAATATTTATGGAATTTCGATAGTTGTGTCACAATATACATATACAACAACGTTATTTGTTGTTACTATTATTTCTCTTTTCTTGAAAAAGTGTGAAGTATGATTATAATGAATATATTACTAGGAACAAAAGTGCCCTCTACACAGATTTCAAGAGTTTAACACTTGCACAGATAGGAGACTTGTAGATAGTGTAAACTATTGTTGCAAGAGAGAGGTAAGGAGGATTGAATCATGATGTCTCAAATGCACTAACTTCATAAGCCTTCAAGTTATTATGTACGATTATGACCTAGGCACATTCAGTTCCTAAGCTCTGCACAGTAACACAGTTATTAAATGGAATTTGGTTCGTGAAAAAAAAACAATGCCCTAAGTTACTGAATTTTATTATTCCTAAAATTTGTATGGTAACATCAGTAATGCAGTTACCACATACTCTCATCTGTCACTTGCACTGTCTCACACTTATTACCACTGATAAGCCAGTTTCTTGAAAGTTATCACTTAAACAGATCAGCAAAAGAAAGTGCTAACCCACAAGAGTGTAATTTTGTGTTACTGCATTTGATATGTTGGTTATATTCAAAACCAAGAACAGAAATTCAGTAAGACAAAACACTTTTGACAGTTCTTTCTAGCTGTAGAGGTGACACCACTTATTACAAGCATGTGGTGCATTTGAAAATGAAACAAATAACATGATCAAACTAATCCCTGCTATATTGAGGGTTAGTACTTTCTTTCACTTGAATTCTTCAATTCCCACCTATAAATCTCTTAACTCACTACCGTGATAAAGCAATGTAACCACTCCATACTAAATATAATGATTACCATGGTCCCACACATCTCTCAAGATCGACGTCCCACTTCAGACTTCCTTCGACCATTGCTACCTGCCAGTTCACACCTGCCTCCACAATAATATCCAGCAGCCCATACTACTAAAGGTGTGCTAAAGATGCAACAGAAAATTTCAGAAAATATCTGTCACATAACTCATACCAAATTCAAAGGAACACAATGTCAAAGATAGAGTGGTCTACCAAAAGATATTGTGAGCTTACAATAGAAACACATTATGCGTCATCCTTCCAGAACATTCTAAAAATTTTATGAGTAATGTGATGCAGTTTAAGACAGAACTCAACAATTTTCCGGAGAGTTCTGAAGAGTACAGCAGTTATAATGTAATTAGTATTAACTCTATAATACAAGGGCAATCCCAATAGTAAGGTCTCCTTTTTTTTATAAGTACATAGACCTGTTTATTTCTACAATAGTTTACATCAGTTTACAGTTGAACATTTAGCTATTTTTTGACATAATCGCCATTTCTGTCCAAGCATTTTTATAGACGCTGTGGCAGCTTTTGTATACCCATCTCGTACCAGCTCGCTGCCATGCTGTTCAGAAAGTTATGAACATCTTCTTTCACCTCGTCATTGGAGCTGAATCACTAGGACCACAATTAATGCTGACAGGTACTGTGAGACTCTGAAAAAACTTTAATGGGCAATTCAGAACTGTAGAAGAGGAATGTTGAGCAAGGGCATAGACATTCTCCATGACAATGCTTGCCCACACATCGCTCAGCAAACTGTTGCTCTCCTGCAACAGTTTCAGTGGAACATAATCGCCCACCCACCCTACAGTCCTGACTTGGTGCCCAGTGACTATCACCTGTTCCCTAGGTTAAAAGAAAATTTGGCCGGAAAGTGATTCAGCTTCAACGATAAGGTGAAAGAAGAGGTTCACAACTTTCTGAACAGCATAGTGGCGAGCTGGTATGACATGGGTATACAAAAACTGCCACAGAATCTACAAAAATGCATCGACAGAACTGGTGATTATGTCGTAAATTAGCTAAATGTTCAAGCTGAAAACTGATGTAAACCATTGTAGAAATAAACAGGTCTATGTACTTATAAAAAAAAATAGGAGACCTTACTTTTGGCATTACCCTCACACTATAACCGTCCATAAAAGTAAGTTATTTCTTACACATACTGCACTGAGTGTGTTTTCTAAATTAAATTCTTCTACTTTATTTTTCAACTGCAGGTAACACAGCTGGTATCACACCTAGTTTCAATTACTTGGAAAGTCATGATTAGATGATCTGATTAAAAGGAATGAAAAAGGATGGTAAAATGCTATAGAACAAAACTACAAATTCAAATTAGATCCTACATACAATTACAAACATTTGAATACACTTCACAATAACTTGTCAATGTACATGTTTAGATACACTTTGATGAGTTACTATGTAATATAATCAAGTGCATGTAGTTGTCTTTACAAGTCAGTTTGATTTTGTAATTTAGTTTCCTAGTATTTCTCTGTTCCAACTTTTCTTTCTTTTTAAAACCTGATCTGATCATGACTTACTAAGAAGTCAGAACTGGTTATGATACTATTTGTGAGACCTGAGGTGAAGAAATTCAATAAAAAAATTTGTAAGACATTTTCATTACATTAAAAATAAATAAAATGCAGTCCTTGATTTCTTTCCACACCTCATAAATCCTTCTCTCTGGGACCATGGAAAGTGATTCATGTAATTGGAAGAATTGTAAATACCTAGGCGTAAAGTTACTTGTGCCAGTTTTTTCAGCAGTCAAGAATAAAATATACATTTGGAGCAGTATTACGAAGTGTTCTTGTTGGTTAACAATCATTGAAGTGTGTGTACTGCAAATAAAACAATTAACCATTCCAAAAGAAAGTTGAAATCATTCAGAGCATTCTTTAAGAAGAAACACATAAAAAAATGGCATAAATAAAATTAATTTCCCAAACATTACTGACTAACAAATTCGTGGATTACACCAGTTGGGTTTGAGTTCTATTATTTATTTGCGGGGATCGACACACTGTAGCCATACTGTGATGGAAGCTTGATGCTCCAGCCCATTGCTCTGACAGTGTGGCAAGTGGCAAGTTGTTCAATAACTAGATGAGACCCTCTTCATGGCAGGGTAGTTCCTGCTGACAGAAACACCTTGGAATACTGCCATAAATCTATCTTCACTCTTGTCCTGCATGAAATAATCATAGGTCTTTATGTTAGTTTTCTAAAAAATGGTTGCAATATATTGCTCACACACCTATGAGAAGTTATGGTTTGACAGAACGAGATCAGTCCAGTAATCTGTGTTGCACTAACTGCACACTGCAGACCCCTTTTCACACAATGTAGAGGCTCTTCATGTAACTGAAGAGGATTTCCTAGATTTCAACATGGATTAGTCTGTGAATTCATGTACACCAATAAGTGCAGCCATGGTTGCTCAGGAAAAAAGAGCATTTCAGGATCAACCCCCTTAATATGGACACAGTGCAGTACAATGTTGCACTATAGATAACAAGCAATGCTATCTGAATTGGTCAGTTGATGCAATACTGTTACTTTATAAGGTTCCAATTTGCATCTGTGCCCAGCTGTGTGACCTTGTGTTACTGACAGACCATTCTGAAGTGCTAAACGAGACAGAGATTTTCTCAGGCTTTATTTTTTCAGTTAAAACCAATATGCAACCTGTCACTGTCACACAGTGCTGTCCACTGTTATAATAGTAAAAGAAATAAATGGACATAATACCCAAATGTGTGGGAAGATGGGAAAATGAGACAAAGCACTTGTAACACTGGGAGGAAGTGGTGATTACTGACATCAATATCACTGAAATGTAATTGCTAGCTAGTTACTGCTCGAAGTTCATAGTAGGGTTGACTAGGGATGTTCACTGACAATTCCAACTGCTCAATACATTTGTGAATGTTTCGAACTGCATCTTTAAGTAACTGTTTTACATCTTCTCTAGCCCCTGTGTCCACAGCATCCAACTCCAACAAAGTCTGAGTTAGTTTCTCATCTAGGTAAATAAATTCTTTACCATTTCTGCAAGAGCCATTAGATATGTTTGTCATACTCTTTAGTGTCTACATATCTTGCAGAACTGTGTTGAGTTGGCTGTTTGAAGGAGGAGGTCATTTGGTTTTGGAAACTGTGCTAATCCTCAATGTAAAAGCTGATGCTTGATCTCATCTAGCTCGCTGCTTTTGCCTCTCAAAATTTTGTGTAAAACAGTTTTCATTCTCTAAATTTGAATGTTCATTCTTGATGTCTGCATACATCTGTTCCAAAGTACCCAGCTGCTTCTTTAGTGAACAGTAATATTCCTGAAACTGTTTTGTTGATGAGGTACAGGAATCTTTTGACATCAGAGGTGTAGGAACAAGTGATCTGCTGATCACTAGGTGCGGAATCATCACTATTATTCCATCTGTTCAAGTGGGGCACAAGTAGAAATGATGTAGAAAATCAGCACCCAGCAGTGCTTCATTGACATCTGCCATGTTGAAAGTCCATGTAACAGGGCATTCAGACCTAAATGGACTGTGCATCTAGTAGAACCATACAGCTTAATAGGTGTATCATTTGCTGCCCAGAGCTGTAGAAGGGAACCTGAGGTATGAGATAGAACAGTTGTCTTTGGGATTGTGCTTACTTCAAATTTGGGTTGACGAGAAAATATCTATCTGTGCTTCTATCAAGAATGTATAATCTGCCACTGTCCTTGGAAAACTGAGGCAAACTCGTTTGACTTACATGCTTGAGACATAGGCATTGTTGCATGTTATCATGACCCATGATGCCTACTGGAGATCATGACTGTTTGGTTGTAAACATAATGTAACTTACTTGTGAGTGTCTGCTCTGAAATAGGAATGAAGGCAACACCCGCATGCCATCTGCTAGCTGTGTGATTGTAACCCTGAGTGACATCAGTTGGGGCCAGTTCACTGTGCGCAGCTAATCATGGGGAATCTGGGAGATATCTGGTGGCCTCACCATGTTTGTACAGATGTGTTTGTTCCATTTTGGCTACTGGTTGCTGTAATATGGTGCATAATACCTGTTGCTGCTGTAGGTCACCGTTGATTCCTATGTACGAGGGTGGTTTGAAAAGTTCTTGGAACAGAATAGAAATATAAGTACTTACATCATTGAAAAATTTCTTTATTTTTCAAGGTAGTCTCCTTGTAGATTAATGCACTTGGTCCAGTGATGTTCCAGTGCCTTGATCCCACCTTGAAAATGAGTTTCCTCTAGGCCTCTAAAATAGTTGTAAACTATCAATTCTTCATTTGAAGTGAATCTTCATATACCAAGAAAAATTTTCAGTGATGGGAAGAGATGGAAGTCTGACAGAGCCATACCAGGTGAATAAGGTGGGTGTGGCAACAATTCATACCCTAGATTGTGTAATTTCGCCATGGCGATGCCACATGGAAGTCTGACAGAGCCATACCAGGTGAATAAGGTGGGTGTGGCAATAATTCATACCCCAGATTGTGTAATTTCGCCATGGCAATGCCACATGGAAGTCTGACAGAGCCATACTAGGTGAATAAGGTGGGTGTGGCAATAATTCGTACCCCAGATTGTGTAATTTTACCATGGCGACGACACGTGTGCAGGCGCGCATTGATCCAGTGTCAAGAGTCGCAGCATCAATCTTGCAGATAATTTTTCCATTTCTAATTCTTCAGCTAAAATGTGATTTACCCTGTCAGATGATATGTGGCAAGCATTAGCAATTTCACGCACTTTCAATTGATGGTCCTACATGACCATTTTGTGCACTTTTGCAATGATTTCTAGAGTAGTGACGGATCTTGGCTGACCACAGCGCGGATCATCATCTAAGCTCTCCTGACCAAATTTAAATTCGTTTGTCCACTTGGCAACAGTTGAATATGAAAAAGTACAGTCTCCCAGTGTATTCTGGAAATCAGCATATATGTCCTTTGCTTTAATACCTTTCTTTACAAAGTTCTTAATCACAGTTCGAATCTCGATTTTTTTCATCTTCGCAAATCACTAAGCAGGAACAACAACAGAGCCGTGTCACCACCACAGTTCTCTTCCAAGAGCACTGACATGGCATGTGTTTACAGGCAACAGTCCAATGAATATCACACAAACAACTCGTTGCGCTAGCACTGACTTCTCGTGTTGATTTCAAGAACTTTTCAAACCACCCTCGTAGTTATGTCATTGATTTGGAAGAGCAAAAGTTGGGTTGGCAATCCATAATTTGTTCTCACAGATATCGCCCTCATTTGAAATCAAAGAAACTTGGATTTCAGGAGGTAACTTGCTTGTCCATATTGCAGACAGTGCATCATCGAGCATAAGAGTAGTGTCCACTAATTGCCATATATGTTGCCAAAACTAGCAAGGTGTTGTGCAATTTAGAATTTCTGTATAAATCACCTACTTAAGTTGTTGCTCCAGTGATTTGCACAACAATTGCAGTAAGGCTGCCTCTGCTGTGTCAAACTTGCAAATAATCGAAAGTGATGGGATGATATCACAGCTAACAGAAGTTTTAGTTACAAATATTGCGCAACAAAGCAGAAAATTTTGATGTATTCTTAACAATGTTGTGGGTAGTCACGACAGTCTTCGCAGTTTTTAACCAAGTCTGCAGTTAGGTAATGAACACCATGTTGTAGGAACATCACTAAACGTAGCATGTAGGCACTAGGTTATGTGATCTGGGGGTTTCGTCATATGGTACCCCATTGATCATGTGTGCCATGGGAGATAAACTGTAATTCTTCTAATATGACCTAATGGCCAGGTTCGACATGGGGGAGAATGGGTTCATCTCCTCAATTTTCAGTTTGAAAGCACAAACATTTGAGATACAGTATTGGCAGTTAAATTTTACATGACAATTTGGCTCAAGCAAGTGAGTATGGTTTTGTACTGAGGCATTTTGATCCATCTCACTTATGAGCACAGTAAAATCTGAGTGTTATGCCATATTAATTTATTCCAAATGTTTCACATGGTCACTTTCACTTTTCACCTCACAAATAATTTGCTCCATATCATTTGTCACACCTTGTAGTCCGCTAAAAACAGTAATTGATTAGGCAAAATGTCCCAGTAAACTTTGTCTAGTTTCATGATCCATTGTTTGGCAGGAACATAGCATTATTCGCTACTGACGTACTAATATTTCAGTACCCTTGTTGTGGATCACCGATGTGGGAAATTCCATGCAGATAAGTAGGGGCAACAACACTCACTTAATGTTGCAACAGAATTAAATCACTTTATTAGCATACTACCAGACACCAAAAAGTATACATCAGCTAAACCAGATACCACAAAAGATATCTTAAACTGAAAATGAAGATATAAAACACACATTTTGTTCCTAACTCTCTTATTTCAGATGCCATATTGACCTTTGCATGTTCTTATCCCCACAAGTGTACATCAAGAGAAAGGGTGGCTAACACCTGAGGTGAAAGAGTTTAGTGCTAGTAAGGGAGAACTTTAATCTGCAGGTCTAACTCTAATCAAAACTAAATATATTTTGCAAGCAACTTTGGAAAGCCTACTCTGTGTCATGAAGAAGAAAAAACTTTGCATTATGTAAAAAAAAATTCACAGTTCCAGGAACAAAACGAAGACAATATGAAGCATTATTATTATTTGTAAAATGTCTGAAATTAATAGTTCAGATAGTAAATACAAAATCTGTCATTAAATAGGCAATACAGAAATCAGAAAACCAGTTAATATGAGAATTTTGTTATTAAAAAAATGAAAATAATAAATAATAGCAGTTCAAAAAATAGTAAGGAAAGTTCTGGAACACTAAATAATATAGAAGTACAGTAAAACACTCACTGAATAGCAGGAGAGTTGAGTAATTGACAGGATACACAAAACAGAAATAAAACTTGCTAGCTTTCTCAATAAATCCTTTGTTGAGTTAGAGTACCCATACACACACAAAAACAAAAATGCACTCACCCACAAACACAAAAACGAACACGCACATGCATATGCACGTGCACTTGTGCCCCTACATTGTGCAGGCTGGAAACACAATGCACAGATTGCATTTTGGCAGGTGGACTGGGGTGAGGTTGGAGTTGTATCGGATGAAGTTGATGAAGCAGAAAGATGCAGGAGATGAGAGGAGGGGCCAAAGTGGGTACCTAGTGGCTCAGAGGTAGGCAGCAGGTTTGCTGACTAAGAATGTCAGAGGGAAAGGTGGCAGGTGTACGGGCTAGGCACCAGGCACATAGGTAATGGAGCTGGTGAGGCAAGGCACCCGATGATGATGATGTGGAAGCACAGATTGGGAGGGAGTGACAGGACAGTGGAAGAGGAAACAGTTGGGTATGTGGGACAGTGGGTTAGTGGAGGTGGAAGGCAGGAAGGTTCTGACAGCAAAGGATTTTTAAGGATAACTTCCACCTGCATAGTTCAGAAAAGCTGATGCTGGAGGGAAGGATCTGGATGAAGCAGCGACCAAAACCCAATATGTTTGCTCACCTGTTTGAGCCACTGGTCAACTTTGTTCTTGGTCACAGTTTGGCAGTAGCCATTCATTCCAGTGGACAGCTGGGTTGCTTGTCATACTGACATAAACAGACTGTCTAGCAAATTGCAGCAGAATTGGTATATGACACGTCTGCTTTCACAGGTGGCCCTGCCTCAGATGGGATAGGATAAGCCTGTGGTGACGGGCCTGGAGTAAGAAGTGCTGGACTGGTGGATAGGACAGGTCTTGCAGCTAGGTCTTCCATGGGGATATGACACCTGTGACAAGGGCGTGGGATGGATAGTGATGGACAAGGCTGTTGTGTATGTTGGGTGGACAACAGAAACCACTTTATGAGAGGTAGAAAAGTTCTTGGGTAGCGTGTCCCTCATTTTTGGGCATGGTAATAGGTAATCAAAGCACTGGAAAAGGATATCCTTTGCAGCTGATACTTTGAGGGTGGTGGAAGCATTAGGGATGTGTAAGGATATGGCATGGGGAATCTGTTTGTGGGGGGGAGGGGGTAGGAGGAGAGGGGAGAGAGGGGGTCTGTTTGTGAAGTCCCTCCTGAGACCCTCAGTACTTCAGTATACTGGGAAAGTGAACTGTCATCACTGCAAGTATGCTATCCACAGGTGGCCAATATGTATGGAAGCGATTTTTTGCTGTGGAAGAGGCTGTCAAAATCAAGGTACTGTTGGTGGTTAGTAGGTTTACTATATGCGGAGGTATGGATGGAGCTATCAGAGACCTGGGAGGTGGCACATTGGGTTGTGGAGGATCAGATGAAGGTGAGACAGTGCTGAGGATGTGTAGGGATGAGGACAGGGTGTCTTGGCCCTCAGTCCAGATCATGAAGATATCATCAATGAACCTTCAGGCAAGATGTTTGGGGTCTTGGGAGGCTACGAAGATTTCCTCTAGATAACCTATAAAAGCGTTGACATAGGATGGTGCCATGTGGGTGCCCATGGTTGTGCAATGGATGTGTGTGAGAATATAGTTGGTAAGGTCTATGAGGAATGAGGTAGTGGGTTTGGAGTTCGGTAGACAGCATGTTAATAATGACTTCCTTGAAGTAGCTCAGGACATTGGAATGAACAGTTCAAGGGATAAAGCAATGTCACATACATACATACAACACAATGCTCAGCCATGGAAATTAAGAATGTAATTAACTCCCACAAGACTGAAAACTCTCACAGCATAGATAATTCACAGCATAGATAATATCTCAAGTAAAGTACTGGTACTAAAATCCTGTTCTTCAGATGTAGGCAAAATATTTTTTTCACATATACGAAAGGTATTTTACTACCATAAGGGTTATTCACATACAGACTGAAATATGCTATTGTCAGACCCCTTTACAAGAAAGGTAGTAAGACAGATATTAATAATTACTGACAATTGTCATTATTTATGTCCTTCCCAAAGGTAATGGAAAAGATTACGTATTCAGGAAATGATGATGAATTGGTCACAATATGAATTTCAAATCATCTATCCACAGAACTTGAGATTTTTCAACTCATAAATAAGATTTTAATGACAAAATATTGCAAACTAATATTTTCTGTGCCAATTCATAGTATTCTCCTTGAGAAGCTCAGATATTGTAGTATCAAGGATCCTGCTGGTACATACAAGTTGTACAACTTTGCTTCTGCCATTTTTTGCCCAACATTTGAGGCTTTAATGAAACAAATTGGTTACCCATGTATCATTCAAAGTATTTTCCAATGCTGGCCACTACTTTCTCCCATCTTTTGGGCAGTGTATGAATCCCACATCAAAAAAACTGTTCATCTTTTGAAGCAATCCACAAATCAATCCAGTTTGTGACTTCTTCACAAGATCAGAAGTGTTGGTCAGCCAGGCCATGTGCCATTGATCTAAACAGGTGATAGTCAAAGGGAACAATGTCTGGAGAATATGGCAGGTGTGGTAGTACTTCCCATTTTAATGTTTCCAAGTATGTTTTGACCTCTTTTGCAATGTGGGTCGAGCGTTGTTGTGCTGCAAAATCACTTTATTGTGCCTCTCACTGTATTGTGGCAATTTGTCTTTTAATGCTCTGCTCAAATGCATTAATTGCATTTGATAATGAGAACCTGTGATTGTATCACCTGGTTTTAACACCTCATAGTACACAACGCCGAGCTGGTCTCATCAAAGGCAGCGCATGATCTTGGAGCTGTGAATATTCAGTTTGGCCGTCAATGTGGAAGCATGGCCGGGATATACCCATAATATTTTGCATTTAGGGTTATCGTAATGAACCCATTTTTCCTCCCCGGTCACAATGCGATGCAGAAATCCCTTCCGTTTTTGCCTCTGAAGCAACTGTTCACAAACACACAAAGTCATTCAACATCTCTTGGTTTCAGCTCACACGGGACCCAAGTTCCTTCTTTCTGAATCATGCCCATAGCTCCAATTCGGCATCTTCGAAAACATTCTCTCTTTCACCACCATGCTGGTCTAAGACATTAAAATCACTGTTCTTGAAGCAGTGAAACTTTCACTAATAGTGTCCTTACCATATGTACTTGAGAGCATTCAATGAGACTCAGCCACTGTTTTCTTTATATTGAAACAAAACAGTAACACCTCCCACAAATGACGAGAATTAGGCTCGTAAACTGCCATTTTCAATCAAGGACAACTTGATGATGCAGACACAAATCGACTAATGTTTGAATAAAGTTATGTTGACTGAGATCCAAGCTAACTGCCTGATGTGTGTGATCTGTTTATTTTGACTGCTACTTACCATTGTTGCCACCTATTAGCAAACGGCAGTAGCAAAGTTGTACACCTTGTAGTTCTCATCCTATTTCACTAAAAGGATTCTGAGTGTTGCATTTTGAAACAGTATCTTTGGACTGAGGAATAATTAACACAGGTGTGCTGAAGGGATCAATATTGGGTCCCTTCTTGTTCTTTATATACATGGTGATTGAGCTAAGCTGTTCAGGTATTGCCTGAACAATTTAAGATACCGTAGTTCTGTTTTCAACTAAATGAATAGTGAAAAAGCCCTCACTCTTTTCATAGCTATATTAATATCAGAGATGTCAGTATCAACTTCATTTTTTGAAACATTGATTTTATGATAGTAGTATCATAGCTCTGAAAGACACAAGTTTAACAGCATTTCATTCTTCAAAATCTGGTATATACTTTCTGAGAAATAACAACTTAAAACTTAGGATTTATTTGTTTTGAACATGAAACTGACTGTTGTCTTATTTGAAACTCCGTATTGTTATTCAGAGATGTTGCATCAGGCTGATAGTGTGCTCCAGCTTTATGCAGCTAAGAAAGTCTGCTTGCAGAATGGTATGGTGGAGAAAAGTTTATGTCATCAAGTGTTCTGAATGCTCACCATCAACTTCAAAACTCATTTGCAGCCACTGGGTGCAAAAACTGAAGCCATTCCATTGATACAATTGCACATACAGCAACAATGCAATTTTTAAATCATCTTGGGTTGCCAGAACTTGTGCATAGTGGCATCAAATCAGGTGACTGTACGAGGCAACTGGACACCTTCACATCCTTCCCTGCAACCAGGGAAGAGCTTGATGAGCACTATGCCAGCCACATATGGATAATGGGCTGTGCATCCATCACGTTAGTACCACCTACCTCAATATATTAAAAGTGGAACTTCCTGTAGGAGAGCTGGTAGCACTTTGGTAAGAAATTTTGCATATCTTTTACCTGCTAAGGTTGCTTTAATGATGTAAAGACCAATCAAGTAGTCTCTGAGAACCCTACACTAAACATTCACACTCCACTACCTCCTTTGTTACCACTACTTCAACCTCTGTGGATTCTCAGTGTCCAAATAATGCAAATTTCTCACACTCCATGACTTGTAAAGATACCTTCATCAGTAAAGAGAATTCATTGTAGAAGGAGCCTATGGTCCTTAAGTTGTCTCATAACTTTTGCATAAGACGGCAGTCAGTGCTAACTACTGTAATCAATTCAGAATTAGTAATCAGATTTTGAAGAGTGAAATCCCATTGAATCTGTCTCTATTAGAACTACAATGCTACCTGTATAAATTATTAGTGTCTCATTTGGGAAAGGAAAGTTAACACTTGTACATCTATACTCTGCAAGTCACTTCCCCCTTTTCCTGTTCCAGTCACACATGGTGCACTCGAAGAATAGTTACTGGTAAGAATATATATGTCCTCCAAGCATTCTAATTTTATTTTCATCTTCTTTTCACAAGATATTTGTAGGAGCAAGCAGTATATTGATTGTCTCTTCAAGGAACATATATCCTTGAAATTTTAACAGTAGACCATACCATGATGCGGAACACTTCTCTTGCAGTGTTTGCAACTGGAGTTGACTGAGTGCCTCTGTGACATTTTTGTGCTTACCAAACGAACCTGCAATGAAATATGTTGCTCTTCTTTAGATCTTCGTTATACCCTCTATCAATCCTATCTGGTGTGGATCCCAGGCTAATGAGCAACATGCAAGCATTGACTGTGTGAGCATTTCGTAAGCTACTCCCTTTTGGTGATGGACTACATTTCCTGAGGACTCTTCCAGTAAATCTCAATCTAGCATCTGCTTTACCTGCAATTAATTTGATGTGGTCATTCCACTTCAAACTGCTCCATAGGCAAACACCTAGATATTTTATGGAAGTAGCTTCTTGCAGTGACTGTTCTGCAATCACACCATAATGGGCCTTCCTGTCTATTCACAATATGTAGCATTTGCTTAAACAGAGACTCACTTGCCACTGCCTGCAGAAAGCATCAATCTTCTGCATGTCTTCCTGCATTTCACTACAATTATCTAGTGCTGTGACTTCTCTGTATACAACAGCATTGTCCATGAAAAGCCTCATGGAACTTCAGACATTGTTTACTAGGTTATTTATATGTACTGTGAAAAGTAATGGGCCTATAAGAGCCCCTTGGGCAAATGCAAAGTTTCTTTTATGTCTAAAGACTTCTCTCAATTCAGAAATACATGTGGTGGTTTGCAAGAAACTCTTCAATCCAGTTACACAGTTGGTCTGATTTTCTATACACTCATATTTTGTTCATTTGGTAGCAGTGCAGAACTGTATCAAATACGTCCCGGAAGTCAATGAACATGACATCTGTCTGTGTGCCTGTATCTACTGCTTTCTGGGTCTTGTAGAGGAATGGAGTGAGCTGGGTTTTACATGATCACTGTTTTAAAAACCCATGTTGATTCCTACAGATGAGATATCTGGTGTCTAGAAATGTCATAATACGAGGTGCGACAACAGTATGCCATTAGATTTTGTGTTAAATTGGGTGAAAACGTGACAACAAATTATGGTAAGCTTCAGAAGGCTTTTGGAGAGGAGGTTATATCAAAAGCTCAAGTTTTTCATTGGCATAAAATGTGTAGTGAAGGTTGAACAAATGTCGAAGATGAAGACCGCAGTGGACGACCATCAACCTCACGAGCGGATGTTGACTTGGCCAGGGTGCGTGAACTCGTACAATCTGATCGAAGATTTTCCATGAAAATGATTGCAGAAGAACTGAACATCTATCAAGAAATGGTTCGTCTAAGGATAACTGAAGATCTTGGTATGAGAAAGATTTGTGCAAAAATGGTCCCCAAAAATATCACACCACAACAGCAAGAACCACGGAAAAATGTGGCAGCCAATCTATTAGAGCAAACAGAAATCAATCCAGAATTGTTGAGCCATATTATCACTGGTGATGAAAGTTGGTTTTTTCAGTATGATCCAGAGACCAAATGCCAAAGTTTCCAATGGTGCTCAAAGGGATCACGCAGACCTAAAAAAGCTCGCATGTCAGGGTCAAAAGAGAAATGCATGATTGTGTGCTTCTTTGATTCCAAGAGAATTGTTCATAAAGAATGGGTGCCTCCTAGACAAACAGTTAACCAATATTACTACAAAGAAATTTTAGAAAGACTTCGTAAAAGAGTTCTTCGTGTCCATGCCAATATTGCTGATAATTGGATTCTGCATCACAATAATGTGCCATCCCATACTGCTGTGTCAGTACAGCAATTTTTAACCTCAAAACAAATTTCAGTACTACCACAGTCACCTTATTCACCAGATATCACTCTGTGTGACTTTTTTCTATTTCCAAGAGTCAAAACGGAGGTCAAGGGACACCATTTTCAAACAACACAAGATGTCCAAAAAGCTGTGACGAGGGTCTTGGAGGATATTACAGAAGATGAGTTCCAGAAATGTTACCATCAATGTCAGAAGCACTGGAAAAAGTGTGTGCAATCAGAAGGTAACTACTTTGAAGGAGACAACACTAAACTTAACTAAAACGGTAATCAACATTTGTTTTTCACATCAGTCTCAAAACTTTATTGTTGCACCTCGTATGTGAACATAAAAGAGTGAGTTTTTTCAAGGACTCTTCTTGAAAAGTGAAATGACCTGGGCTTTTTTCTGATCATCAGGAACAGTTTGCTCCTCTAGAGACCCAAGGTACACTTCTGCTAGAAGATGGGCAAGTTACGTCACATACTCTGTGTACAATTCAATTGGCACCCTGTCAGGTCCAGCAGCCTTTCTGCTGTTGAGTGATTTCACTTGCTTTTCTATCATTTCATCACTTACTTTGATTTTTCTCATTTTGCCATACGTGTCATGATCTAAAGGAGGAACTAAAGTGCGATCTTCTATTGAGAAACATTTTTGGAAAAGATGTTTTGTATTTCAGTCTTTTCTGTGCTACTCTCTGTTTCAGTACCAATATGGTCACAGTGTGTCTATACAGATGAATTTTTATCAGTTTACTGATTTAACATAACAGTAATACTTCTTATCTGTCAAGTTGGTAGACAGAATTTTACTTTCAAATTCATTGAACACTTCATACATTGCCCTCCTTATGCTAATTATGGTTTGTTTGGTGTTTGCTTGTTTGTGAGACTTTGGGTACATTTAAATTTGCAATGAAGCCCTTTTTGCTTTTGTAGTAGCTTTCTAACATGGTTATCAAACCATGGTTGATCTTTTACATCTCTCACAATTCTGTTTGGCACATACCTGTCTAAAACATTTTGTAAGGTGCTCTTGAACTTCATCCTTTGATATTCAACATTGTCAATGCTGGTTATGAAATTTTTTTGTTGACCTGTCAGGTAATCTGAAATCTGACTCTTGTCACCTCTTGTTAAACAGAAAGATCTTCCTACCTTCCTTTGTACTCCTATTTACAGGTGTATACAGTGGTGCTGTAATGGCCTTAATCTCACTGATTTCCTTTTCTACACTGAGTCAATTTGTTATCAGTGGGTCTCATATGTTATTTTCAGGAGTTGGTTTTCTGGTTTCAGATAAGCCCCTCAAAACAATTTTGCATGATTCTCTGCCCCTACTAGCCATCATAATTACTTGAGTCTCTCAGTCTATAGCTGGTAAGTTAAATTTTCCATTTAAAATTACAACATGACCAGGACATTTACATGAAACATTCTTCAAGTTTCCACTCAGATGTTCCATCACTACTGCTGCTGAGGCAGGGGTCTATAAAAGCATGTGATAACCATGTTTTATCTGCCTTTAACAGTTGACTTCACCAAAGTATTTCACATTCTGAATCTGTACTAATCTCACCAGACATTAACATATTTTTTATTGCTAGAAATGTTCCACTACAACCAGTGCTCAACCTACCTTTGAAATAAACATTCCAGTCGGAGTTCAGAATTTCATACCTACTGACATCTGGTTTCAGCCACCTAGCTATTCCTACTACTATGTGGGGCTTGTTATTATTTATAAGTGAGACTGATTCTGGGACCTTTTCATAGACACTCCTGCAGTTAACTAATACTACATTAACATTTTCATTCTCTGATACGATTAATGCTACCCTGTCTGGATTCAAAATGTGAGTTTTTGGGCCTGTGAACGGATTTATCTAATCTAAAAACTAATACTACATTAACATTTTCATTCTCTGATACGATTAATGCTACCCTGTCTGGATTCAAAATGTGAGTTTTTGGGCCTGTGAACGGATTTATCTAATCTAAAAAGACCACATGTGCACACCACATGTACTATGCTACCCTGATAGCAACCTCCTGAATTTAGAGCATGCTACAAGGAATCTTAAATTTTCCCACCTGACATTGGAGGTCAAGAAATCTGCATTCAGGGTCATCACAGAATCACCTGAGCCCCTAGTTTAAGACCTCCACTTAGCTCCAAACCAGAGGATTGTGATCAGTTCTGGGAATGATGCAACGAAATGATAGCTCTACTTCCACCCCACAAGCAAAGCGGGCTGTCATTACCAAATCAGCCAGCTGTCTGTAGAAACTGAAGATCACCCCTGAACCCAGGCAGTAGGAGTCATTTATGCCAACATGAGTCATGATTTGCAGCTGGGTGCACCCAGTATGCTCAGTTGCTGCCAGCAGAACCTCCTCCACATCTTGGATAAGGCCCCCCTTGCAAGCAGCTTGGACACTGGCCTCCTTTCTGACCCACCTGCTATTTCTCTGAATGGCTTCACCACTCATCTAACATTGGGTTTCCCAGTGACAACCAATCCCACCTGGTGTACTTGTACAGACCTCTCTGAAAGATCGGCCCATGTCCCAGCAGACAAGGCATACTGGCTCAAATGTACTGTCAGTAGTTACTGAAGTGTAATAGGGGCAGCCACACAGATACCTCTGTAATTAATATGATTAATTCAGTTTACAGTATCTAAAATTTTGTTATTATGATGTTAATGTTCAGAAATGTTGTGGCTAAAATTTATTAGTTATCTTAGCAAAACTGTAGTTAGATTCAGTAAAAGTAATGTATTTTATTGGAAAACTGACAAAGCAAATATGTACTTGGACTTACTCCACATATGTACTTCATAAGCTGATAAATAAATAAATAAATAAATAAATATAGATATTAAAAGAGACTATACATAGTTTAGTGAGGACTTTGTCAAAAATCATCTGGATGAAAACAGAATTATAGTATCTCAGAAAGATCTGGAAATGTTTGAGGCTAACAGCTTCTGAAAATTATTAATAGGGGTGGACATGGGAGGTGGGAATGGTTAGTCACTGAATGTAGATGAAACACGATACAAGCAATTCAGTATTGTACAAGACCTGATGACACCTTAGAAATAATGAGCAAGAGTAAATGAAACAAAATATTTTAAATTTTTGGGTGTTTACATTGATAGGAACCTGAGCTGGAAGTTACACATGTTGAAGATTATCTTAAATATCAGATCTGCAACTTTTTGTGTTGTGGATAATATCAGATTTTTGAGGGTATAAAGTTGAAAAATTGATTTACTTTTCCCACTTTCATTCACTTATGTCTTTTGGCATTGTATTCTGAGGCATCACTTCAATATGGAAGAAAAGTGTTTCTTACATAGAAGGATGACATTTGGCTTCCACCCTGGAATCTTCTTTTAGACAGACCTTTAAACATTTGGGCATACTGACAACAGTCTCACAGTAAATTTACTCCCTTATGAAGTCAGTTGTAAACCATCAGCCACAGTGTAAACACATCACGAAAATTTTATGTTACCCATTACTCACACTCAGCCTTAATATGGTGTACAAAACATTTTTGACCATTTACCCACAGATATAAAGAATTTAACATACAATGAATGTAGTATGGCATGTGTGTGTGTGTGTGTGTGTGTGTGTGTGTGTGTGTGTGTGTGTGTGTGTGTGTGTTTGTGTTTAACAGATGGGGAGTGGGGGGGGGGGGGGGAGGGAGAGAGAGGGAGAGAGAGAGAGAGAGAGAGAGAGAGAGAGATCATAGTGGATTATAAATCACTGTATATATGTAAAACAAATGTAGCAGTGCTGGGAAAGAACCAGAGTGCCAAGCAGTAATAGAAAGCACTGATGCTCAAGTCGTTATAGGCACTGATATCTGGCTAAAGCCAGAGATAAGTTCAGCTAAAATTTTTGTGAAGGACGTAACAGTGTTCACCAGATGTGGCTTGAATTCAAAGAAATAATATCAACAGCAATTGAGAGATTTATAAAAAATAAATTAACAAATGACAGAGCTGATCCCCCTTGGTACACAAAATGTTTTAGAACATTTTTGCAGAAACAACAAGGAAAGCATACCAAATTTAAACAAATGCAAAATCTCCAAGACTGGTGATCTTTTACTGAAGCTCAATATTTAGTGGGGTCTTCAGCGTAAGATGCTTATAATATGAGGTCTGTTCAAAAAATTCTGAAACATTCATAATTTCACATTATTGGTGTGTTGGAGCAAAATGTGGTAGGTATCCCTGCACATGCCTGTGTTTAATGTGTAACTGCTGGGAGTTTAATTGTTGCATGTCTGTTTATTATTGTTCAGTGCTGTATTGAGTAGAAAGTTGTGTTGCACAGTTTGTGAATTTTGAGGTGCAAGAGTTAGAGAAGCAATGTGTCTGCATTAAATTTTGCATGAAACTCTGGTGGTCGCACCTGCTTTATTTATTTTGGTTGTTGTCCTCAGTGTTGACGTACTGTGTTGCTACATTGGCTGAAAAATGGGTTGTGGATTCCAACACACACTACTGCAAATTATATAGCTGACAGGTGCACAGCTACGTTTCACAGTACTTTAATTTTCACTTGGCACAACCCCCAATATTACACAGTTATATGGCCAGTGCACTATTGTTAAAACTTTCCACAAGCCTCATTAAAATTTGCAGCCAAAACTCCACACACTGCTATGATAGTTTACTGTTGAACAGCTAAGAGCAGTAAAACCTAACCACAAAGTTCACAGTTCTTGAAGAATAATCAGATACATATGGAGCAGTCACTGTCATTGGTTTTTACATGTGGCCTAATTGTTTAACACTTATTTCACAGTTAAATTGAAACATTGTTGTTGTTCTAACCAGCACAGGTTACTCATCTGAAACTCGGCTGTGAACTGACTGTCTCATGACCAAAAATCAGGCCCTTATATATCATCACAATAATAGGTGCCGAAAGTAAACATTCTTTAAAGTTAAATTTACAGAAATGACAATTAAAACTTAGCTCACTCAATTAACTGAATACACTGAAAAATTGTTTCTTTTTAACAGTTTCTTCTACTGCAAGAGTTAGGCCAAATTATTTGTTTAAATCATGAAATTAACAAATATAGTTATGCAAACAATGCTTTTGACAAAAGCTGTTAATTACTTTGGAATTAATCAAGGGCTGGTTTTGCTAACATGTTTCTGAATAGAGCCAAATAGATACTTTTAGTTTACTAGCATTTTGTCTTCCAAATGTTTACAATTATTACAGAACTTATATTTGTTTATATGTCAACAATAGAATTTAAGTTATGAAACAGTTATTGATTTCTCCCTATAATGAAAGATACTAACTAGGAATAATCAACATAAATTAGAAAAATCAATTACATACATAAAACTAAGCACAAAATGAGATCTGATGTTAAGACCTTTAGAACTGAGGGCCAACCTTCCTCTTTTACAAAAAACATATTATATTCATGTATGTTAATATCAAATTGTAAAAACTGAAAAAATCAATTTAAGAAGGCAGATGACAAAACAAGAGAGGAATTAAAATTATCCCAGCTTGCTTTGTCACAAACTCAAGAACCTTTAGAGAGACACACCAAATGATGCAGGAAGGCTAGGGTGATGAGTGCTTAAGCCATACTTGGTGTTATGAATAGTTCACACAGTTTAAAAATGACCAGATGGAAGTTAAAGATGACTCTCATTCAGGACTCCTCTACCAACAATTCTCATGTCAGGAACATCAACAAAACTGTGTGTGCCAGTTGAAGACTGACTGTTTGAGAGATTGCAGAAGAATGTAACATTTCAGTTGGATTTTGTCATGAAATCTTGTCACAGCATCTTGGAATGCATTGTGTTGCCTCCAAGTTCATCCCACAGCTCACAAGTCAAGCCCAGAAAGACCTTTGCCTTGCAATCTGTGAACAGCTTTTGGATTGTGCAAATGAGAATGAGCTGTTCCTTAAGAGAATCCAAAGTTGAAAACCCCACCGAAAGGATGAAGATTTACAGTGAGAGACTAGATAAAAGAAAATTCACAGGCAGTGCTTTGTGTGAACCAGCAAGAGGCATACCAAGACTGCTTCTGGTACTGGAAATGGCAATGGCAGCTGAGTATCAATTGTAGAGGAGAGTATTTCGAAGGAGTAAAAGGTAAGCATAGAAAAATTTTGTGGACAAAGTTCCAGAATATTTTGAACAGACCCTGTAGTTTTCACAACAAAACTTTGTCACGAAGCCTGGCAGGAAACCCAAAGAGATCCTGGTCATATGTAAAGTTTGCTAGTGGCAAAACACAAGCAATGCCTTCTCTGCATGATAGCAATGGAAATATTATCGACAGCAGTGCTGGTAAAGCAGAGTTACTAAACACAGCATTCATAAAATCCTTCACCACAGAAGACAAAGTAAATATTTCAGAATTCTAATAAAAACAGCTGCCAACATGAGTAACTTAGAAGTAGATATCCTTGGAGTAGTGAAGCAACTTAAATCACTTAATAAAAGTCTTCCAGTCCTGACTGTATACCAATTATGTTTGTTTCAGAGTATGCTGATGCAATAACTCCACACTTGACAATCATACACAACTGCTCGCTCAATGGAAGATCCGTACTCAAAGACTGGAAAGTTGCACATGTCACACCAATGTTTAAGAGAGGCAGTAGGAGTATCCCACTAATTATAGATCCATATCATTAACATTGATATGCAGCAGGATTTTGTAACATATATTGTAGTGTTCAAACATTATGACTTATCTTGAAGAGAACGTCCTATTGACAGACAGTCAACATGGATTTAGAAAACACCATTCTTGTAAAACAACCAGCTCATTACTCACATGAAGTGTTGAATGCTATTGACAAGGGATTTCAAACTGATTCTGTATTTCTAGATTTCCAGAAGGCTTTTGACACTGTACCTCACAAGTGGCTTATAATCAAACTGTGTGCTTATGGCTTTCTGTATCAGTTATGCAACTGGATCCATAATTTCCTGTCAGAGAGGTTACAGTGCATTGTAATTAATGGAAAGTAATTGAGTAAAACAGAAGTGATTTCTGGTGTTGCCCAAGGTAGTGTTATAGGCCCTCTGCTGTTCCCTATCTATATCAATGATTTAGGAGACAATCTGAGCAGCTGTCTTAGGTTGTTTGTAGATGATGCTGTCATTTATTGTCTATTTAGAAAATATATATGCATGGTGTGAAAATTGTCCCTAAATATTGAAAAGTGTGAGGTCATCCACATGAGTGCTAAATGGAATCCATTAAACTTTGGTTACATGATAAATCAAAATAGGTCATAAATTCAACTAAATACCAGGAATTACAGTTACGAACAACTTAAATTGGAACAAACACATAGAAAATGTGGGAAAGGTGAAACAAAGACTGTGATTTACTGGCAGAACACTTAGAAGATGCAACACATCTACTAAAGAGACTGCCTACACTGCACTTGTCCATTCTCTTTTGGAGAACTGCTGCATGGTGTGGGATCCTTAACAGATAGGATTAATGGGGTACATCAAGAAAGTTCAAAGAAGAACACCACATTTTATATTATTGAGAAATAGGGAGGAGAGTGTAGTGATCATGATACAGGATGTGGGGTGGACATCATTAAAACAAGGGTGTTTCTCACTGTGATGAGTTCTTATCACGAAATTTCAATCAGCAACTTTCTCCTCTGTATGTGAAAAATATGCTTTTGATGGCAACCTATATAGGGGGGCATGATCACCATAATAAAATAACAGAAATCAGTGCTTGCACAGAAAGATATAGGAGTTTGTTTGTTCTGCGTGCTGTTCGAGAGTGGAATGATAGAGAATTATTGTGAAGGTGCTTTGATGAACTCTCTACCAGGCACTTAAGTGTGATCTGCAGAATATCTGTGAGGATGTAGGTGTTGATAACTTAAGAAATCATAAAATGATCAACATGTTGCAATATTTTTTACTTCAAAATGTCCTACAATTGTAAAATTTACTCATTTCACACCATGAAGATGTTGCAATTATGATGCACAATCCTTGCATGGGTGGGATCATACTTCAACAAAGCAAATAGAGGATCACATTAACAAATGATACCACAAAAATAAAAATAAATTCAGATTGGGGGAACATTAAAAATTGAGTTCTGCAGCTTCACTATACAGGGTATGGTCCACACCTGTTCTGAATCTATAAATAATGTGTCCCTGATACTGGAGGGCTATTTAAAAACTGTAATCTTCTATTTACACAACTAAGTAACATCCCTCAGGTGTATCTACTTTATACATAATGGTGAAATCCTTGAGTTAATCATAGATATCCTGATGATGGAGCTTTAGCTCTGAAATAAAAAATACATATTTGGAACAAAAACCTGAATAACTGATATACAGTCAGTTGACAGACTTTAGTTGATAAAGTATATATGTGTCATACAGTTTTAAACAAAGACAAATAAAAAGGACCTACAGTTACCAGAAGTAGAAATCCATGATACATACTAGACCCATTTGATTTGGAGTCAGTAGATTTTTCTTTGTAGAAATATATTCTTAAAATGTTATCCAACCATATTTGTGACTGGATGGAAAACTTTGACAGCTGGACCCAACAGATTATCCTAGGTGTAGAATCATTTAAAGTCAATGAAGTGTTATATGGTGTGCCCAGGGGAATGTAATAGGGTGGTAGGATACTGTCGTCATTGTGTTACTTGCCGTCTAATGCTTGTTGCAGGTGATGCTGTTATCTGTGAAGAAATTCTATACAGTAAAATTTGTAGTAATTTCCAGTTAGGTCTCAACAAAATATCTGCCTGGGCCAAAGACTGTCATCTAGTTCTTATATGGAGAAACACACATTTATATACTTTACATTACTTAACTTTGTCTGTGTGCTTTTGCAATTTCATCTTTTATTTTTTGAGCATTTGTGTCTTTACAAGGAGTAGACCCACAGTTATTAATTGTATAGCGTAGCTTTATACAGTACGTAGCACTGTAGCCAGTTGATCTGTGTAGGCAGCAACTACTGTAGACAGCTCAGTAAGGCACCCACCTCTGTACAAGCAGCATCACCCTTGTTGATTGTTTGTCCACTATATTACGAGTTTCTATGTACAAGTAAGTTACTCATTTGACTTAGTTCAAGTGCTTCTGTAGTTTTAGTTTCTTGTGCTTGTGCAGCATAAATGTATACTGTCTTTGGCATGGACAGGGACTGTGAATGCTGTATTCCAATGCAAGCTGAGCTGAAACACCTTTGCTCACAGCTCTAGATGGTACTGTCTTCAGTCACAAAGCTTCAGCCTTTTGCCAAACATGCAGCACTACATACATGACCATTGACTATTACACTGCTGTGGTTGACCCAGTTACTGTCCACATTGTGGTCAACCCCTCATACATGGTAAAATGGTAGGTAGTTTCCAAGTGTAGCAGACTTTCTGGGAGACCAATCAAAAGGCCTCACATTTTGTCTGACAAAGAGGTTCAGGCACTATCTATGGCTGATAAAAATTCAGAGCCAGCTGCAGTCAGTTTTGCTCTGTATCAGAAGAAGCCTTTCAGTCTGCAAGGTCTGCGTATTCACAGAGGGTGGGATTATTGGTTGTTTGGAGCTCCAATGTTAGACATGTGATGGTGCTGCTTAGGGATGTGGCTGTGAAGGAGGGGAACAAATCCAATATGCACTCAATGTATATACAATGGAAAAGCACCCAGATATGGAATGGGTCCATCCAGATGCCATGAGGAGAACAGTGAGTAGCCAGCTGCAGGTGGTGGCTCCTGTTGGCATAATAAATATGTGTTGCTTTGGATCAAACAAGGACTTCTCTGTTTTCCAGCAGCTATCTGGAGTGGTAAAGACATTCAGTCTTGCTTGAAAGGTGTTGGGAGCTATTTAATAGATCATGGGTCTTCTGCACACAGGAAGCACCTACATGGCTAGTGGGAGCTGTGTAGATTGAACTATGAGATTTTTTAAGTTAGAGGGTCATGGAAAAGTACCAAAACAGGTACAGAGAGCAGGTCAAACACAGGGCATTGGTAATACAGGAAACATCATTATTATTATGGTGAACTGTTTCAGCTGTGTTGGGAAAGAGATGGACCTCCAAGCATCATAGAAAGCACTGAAACAAAAATCATTGTAGGTACTGAAAGCTGAGTAAAGACAGAGGTTAAGTTCAGCCAAAGTTTTTGCCACAGCTCTAGCTAGGTTCAGGAGGGATAGGCTAAATTCAGTAGATTGTGGTGTGTTAGTTGCTGTCAAAAGCAGTTTATCATGTAGTAAAACTGAAGTAGATAGGTGTTGTAAGTCAGTATGGACAAAGGTTATACTTGACAAAAGGAATAAATTACTAACTGGTTCCTTTACCTTATCACCCAACTGAGATTTCATAATCACTGAAAGTTTCAAAGAAAATTTGAATCTCTTATGAATACATACCCAACTCTTAAAATTGCAGTTGGGGCTAACTTAAATCTACTCTCAATATGTTATCAAAAATACATGTTTAAAGTCAATGGTAGGCATAAAATACAGGGTTATTTTAAATGATGGACTCATTTTAGAAACTTCATATTTATTCAAGTACAAATCCATAATGAACAAGCTTTATACCAATGAAAAGAGGAAGTTTCAAAGTTTTTTTCATAATCTTTGATATCAGTTTAATAAATTTAATAATATGTGATAAATTAGTTTTTAATCATTATTTAATAATTATAAATGTAATAAGTGTTATAAATGTTCAATTTGGCCACTGCTGGCTGCACAGCAAACATCAATGCAGTGGCCAAACTCTGCTCACACACGCGAAAGGTATCTGCTGTTGCTGAGTGCACAGCAGCTGTCATCCAGTTCCTCAGATCATTCAGAGTGGTTGGTAGAGGCAGGACATAAAGAGCTTCTTTCACATAACCCCGTAAGAAATAGTTGCAGGGTGTGAAGTCAGAAGAACTTGGTGGCCAGAAGTGTAGAGCCAGGTCCTCAAGTCACCTGCAACAGATCCAGCACTGAGGAAGGGAGTCATTCAAAATGCCTCATACATCACAGTGCCAATGGGGTGGAGCTACATCCTGTTGGAAAATGAAGTCCTGGGGATCTTCCATACCTTGAGGGAACAGCCATTGTTCCAAAATGTCCAGGTACATGATTCCCATTACAGTTCTTTCTGCAAAGAATGCAGAAAACCTTATACTACACAGTCGCCATCTCACTCACAACTTACAGTGAAATGGAATGATGGTCCTATTGCTGTGCAAACTCTACTGGCCACTTCTGAAACCATAACAGCCCACCCACCACTGCCGCCAAAACTTTTGAAGCTTCATCTTTTCATTGGTATAAAGCTTTTTCATTTTGGATTTGTACTTGAATACATATGAACTTTTGAAAATGGGTCCACCGTTATAATAGCTCTATATAATCCATCATTTCACCAAATGCTTTTCCTGAAAATTGTGTTGAGTAATGAGTTCAGAAGCCCACACAAAGTGCAAATGGTTATGATAGGACACATTACCTCTTAGTGACAAACAATTCTAAGCAAATAGAGTGTCATGACAGAAGTAGGAATTAGTGACCAGATGGTCATTATAGCAGGACTGAATATTGTAACATACAAATTTGTTGAAAATTAACTTTTGAAAAAGCAGATAAAAATTTGCGTGATGCCTTCCCAAGAGACAATCTCCATTCTTTGCATACTAACTATGTACGTGTTGACCAAATACAGCTTAAATTCAAAGAAATAGTGTTTATGGTATTTGAGTTTGACATGAAGTAAAGTAATAAAAGATAGAACAGATCCCCCATGATACAGGAAACTACTGCAGAAGCTATAAGAAAAAGCATGCCAGATTTCAAAGAATGCAAAATCTCCAAGACTGTTGATGGTTTACAGAAGCTACAAACTTAGTGCACATTTTAATGTGACCTGGTTTTAATAGTTTCCACAATGGAACTCTGCCTCGAAATCTGGCAAAAAAACCACAGAGGTTCTGTTCATATGTAAGATAAACCAGCAGCAAGTCGCAATCAATATTTCCAATGCATCATACGAATGGTAATGTTAACAATGACAGCATCACTACATGGAGTTTTTTGAAATTCTTTCATCGAAGATGATGCACTAAATATTCCAAAATTAATATCAAGAACAGCTGCTAACATGGGTAATTCAAACATATACAGCCTTGGTTCAACTTAAGTCACTTAACAAAAGTAAGTCTTTCTATCCTGACTTATCATTTAGATTCCTTTCAGAATGTGCTGACAAAGTAGACCCAGTTTTAGCAACCATATACAACCACTTGCTCAAAATAGCCACACCTAAAGACTTCAAAGCTGCACAGGTTACATCATTCACAAGAAAGAAAATAGATGTAATCCATTGAATTATTGACTCATTCCGCTGACATAACTTTGTAGTAGAATCATGTAACATGTATTCCAGCACTATGAAATATCTAAAAGTATGATCTATTGACACATAACTAGCACAGATACAGAAAACATTGTTCTTGAGAAACACAACTGGCTCTTTGCACACATGAACTAATGAGTGATATTGAGAGGACATCTCAATTTGATTACACATTTCTAGTTTCCAGAATACTTCTGACATGATTGCTCACAAGCATGCCTATGGTGCAGTCTGAGTCATGTGACTGAGTTTGTGATTTCCTGTCAGAAACATCTCAGTGTTTAATAATTAATGGGTAACCATCTAGTGAAATTGAAGTGATACCTGGGGTTCCCCAAGGAAGTACTATAGATCCTTTGCTGTTCTTAATCTATGTAACTGAGTTAAGAGACAATCTGAGCAACCCTATTTCATTGTTTGTATATGATGCTGTTGTTCAATGTCTAGTAAAGTCATCAGAATCTCAAAAATAACTGCAAAATTATTTAGACAAGTGGCAGAAAGTGGCAACTGATTCTAAACAATAAAAGTCAATCAATGGAATATCCAGGATGGAATGTAACAATATTGTGAAAAGGAATGTTACCACTCACCATATAGCAGAGATGCTATGTCACAGATAGATACAATAAAAAGACTGTCACAAATAATAGCTTTTGGACTGTAAGGCCTTCTCCAGAATTAGACAACAAACACATGCATACACACTCAGGCAAATGTAACTCACACACACGTGACAGCAGTCTGAGGCAACTGAGGTCACACTGTGAGCAGCAGCACCCGTGCATGATGGGAGTGGCGGTTGGGTGGGGGTAAGGAGGAGGCTGGGATGGGAAGGGGGAGGGATAGTAGGGTAGGCATAGTGGACAGTGACATTCTGTTAGGGAGCGCTGAGAGACGAATTGTAAAGAGGGCAGGGCAGCTATGTGCAGTCGGGAAGTTAGATGGCGGATGCAGAGAGGTGGGGAGGGGGGGGGGGTGATAGCAGGAAAAGGTACAAGTAAAATGAGAGCTTGCAATGAAGGAATGAGGGCTGTGTAGTGCTGGAATGGTGACAGAAAGGGGTGGATGGGAGGGGACAAGGATTAATGAAGGTTGAGGCCGGGAGGGTTATGGGAACATAGGATATATTGCAGGGAAAGTACCCAACTGTGCAATTCAGAAAAGCTGGTGTTGCTGGGAAGGCTCCATATGGCATAGGCTGTGAAGAAGTGATTGAATTGAAGGATGTCATGTTTGGCAGCATGCTTAGCAACAGGGTGGTCCACTTGTTTATTGGCCACAATTTGTCAGTGGCCATTCATGCAGACAGACAACTTGTTGGCTGTCATGCCCACATAGAATGCAGCACAGTGGTTGCAGCTAGGCTTGTAGGTCACATGACTGGTTTCACAGGTACCCTGCCTTTGATGGGATAGGTGATGCTTGTGGCAGGAATGGAGTAGGCGGTGGTGGGAGAATGTCTAGGACAGGTCTTGCATCTAGGTCTATTACAGGGGTATGAGCCCTGAAATAAAGGTTGGGAGCAGGGGTTGTGTAGGGATCATCATCATCATCATCATCATCATTTAAGACTGATTATGCCTTTCAGCATTCAGTCTGGAGCATAGTTCCCCCTTATTAAATTCCTCAATAATCCCCTATTCAGTGCTAACATTGACACCTCTTCTGATGTTAAGCCTATTACTTCAAAATCATTCTTAACCGAACCCAGGTACCTTCTCCTTGGTCTACCCTGACTCCTCCTACCCTCTTCTACTGAACCCATGAGTCTCGTGGTTACCTTGCTTCTCCCATGCATGTAACATGACCCCACCATCTAAGCCTGTTCGCTCTGACTGCTACATCTATAGAGTTCATTCCCAGTTTTTCTTTGATTTCCTCATTGTGGACACCTTCCTGCCATTGTTCCCATCTACTAGTACCTGCAATCATCCTAGTTACTTTCATATCCGTAACCTCAACCTTAATGATAAGGTAACCTGAATCCTCTCAGCTTTCACTCCCATACAACAAAGTTGGTCGAAAGATTGACTGGTGCACAGATAGCTTAGTCTTGGTACTGACTTCCTTCTTGCAGAAGAGAGTAGATCATAGCTGAGCACTCACTGCATTAGCTTTGCTGCACCTTGCTTCCAGTTCTTTCACTATGTTGCCATCCTGAGAGAATATGCATCCTAAGTACTTGAAACCGCCCACCTGTTCCTCCTATTTGGCCATCAATCCGTTTATATCTCTTTCCTACTGACATTACTTTTGTTTTGGATATGCTAATCTTCATACCATAGTCCTTACATTTCTGATCTAGATCTGAAATATTACTTTGCAAACTTTCAATCAAATCTGCCACCACAACTAAGTCATTCGTGTATGTGAGACTGCTTATTTTGTGTTCACATATCTTAATCTCACCCAGCCAGTCTATTTTTATCAACATATGATCCATAAATAATATGAACAACAGTGGAGACAGGTTGCAGCCTCATCTTACCCCTGAAACTACTCCGAACCATGAACTCAATTTACCATCAACTCTAACTGCTGACTGACTATCTATGTAAGGACCTTTAATTGCTTGCAAAAGTTTGCATCCTATACCATAATCTCATAGAACAGACAATAACTTCCCCCTAGGAACCCGGTCATATGCCTTTTCTAGATCTAAAAAACATAGATACAATACCCTGTTCCACTCATAACACTTCTCCATTATTTGCCGTGAGCTAAAGATCTGGTCCTGACAACCTCTAAGAGGCCTAAACCCACACTGATTTTCATCCAATTGGTCCTCAACTAATACTCGCACTTTCCTTTCAACAATACCTGAGAAGATTTTACCCACAACGCTGATTAAAGAGATACCTCTGTAGTTGTTACAATCTTTTCTGTTTCCATGTTTAAAAATTGGTGTGATTACTATTTTCATCCAGTCTGATGGAACCTGTCCCAACTCCCATGCCATTTCAATTATCCTGTGTAGCCATTTAAGACCTGACATTCCACTGTATTTGATGAGTTCCGACTTAATTTCATCCACCCCAGCCACTTTATTGCACTGCAATATATTGACCATTTTATCCACTTCCTCAAATGTGATCCTATTTCCATCATCATTCCTATCCAATTGTACATCGAAATCTGAAACATTACTGATCGTATTTTCACCTATATTGAGCAACTCTTCAAAATATTCCCTCCATCTGCCCAAGGCATCCACAGGATTAACCAGCAGTTTCCCTGACCTGCCCAAAATACTTGTCATTTCCTTTTTACCTCCCTTTCAAAGACTGCTAATTACACTCCAGAATGGCATTCCAGCAGCTTGACCCAAAGTTTCTAACCTGTTTCCAAAGTCTTCCCAAGATTTCTTCTTGAATGCTTCAGTTATCTGTTTGGCTTTGTTTCTTTCTTCAACATAACTTTCTCTGTCTACCTGAGTTCTAGTATGTAGCCATTTTTGATATGCCTTCTTTTTCCTTTTACAGGTTGCCTTAACTGTGTCATTCCACCAAGCTGTTTGCTTCATCCTACATTTACACTCTACTGTTCCAAGACATTCTTTAGCCACTTCTAGTAGTGTGTCCCTGTACCTTGTCCATTCCTTTTCCAATGACTGTAAGTGACTATATTCAACTAACTGGTACCTTTCTGAGATCGCTGTTATGTACTTGTGCCTTATTTCCTTATCCTGAAGTGTCTTCACTCTTATCCTCCTACATATGGACCTGACCTCCTGCACTTTCGGCCTCACAATCCCAATTTCACTGCAGATTAAATAGTGATCAGTGTCATCAATGAATCCCCTGAATACACGTGTGTCCCTCACAGCCTTCCTGAATTCCTGATCTGTTATTATACAGTCAATGACAGATCTGGTTCCCCTGCCTTCCCAAGTATACTGGTGAATGTTCTTACGTTTAAAAAATGAGTATGTGATTACTAAGCCCATACTGGCACAGAAATCCAAGAGTTGTTTCCTGTTCCTGTTGGCCTCCATATCCTCTTCAAATTTACCCATAATCTTTTCATACCCTTATGTTCGATTTCCAAACCTGGCATTAAAATCACCCATGAGCAGAACACTGTCCTTGTCCTTTACTCTAAGAACTACATCACTGAGTGCGTCATAAAAACTATCCATCTTATCTTGATCTGACCCTTCACAATGCAAATATACTGACACAATCCTAATTTTCTTTCTAGACACTGTCAGATCTATCCACATCAGTTGTTCGTTTACATACCTTATTGCAACTACGCTGGGTTCCATTTCTTTCCTGACGTAAAGCCCTACACCCCATTGTGGTATTCCTGCTTTGACTCCTGCAGGTAGACGTCCTAGCACAAAGGTGTAGGGATGGACAAGTATATTGTGTAGGTTCAGTGGACAGTGGAATACTACTGTGGGAGGGGTGGGAAGGATAATTGGCAGGACATGTCTCATTTCAGGGCGCGACGAGATGTAGTCAAAGCCCCGGTGAAGAATGTAATTCATTAGCTCCAGTCCTCTTTGGCTGGATGCTGAGACTTTGTGAGGTGCTGGGAGACTGAAAAGATAAGGCATGGGAGATTTGTTTTTGTACATGGTTTGGAGGATAACTATGGTTTTTGAAGGCTTCAGTGAGACCCTCGATATATTTCAAGAGGACTGCTTGTCACTGCAGATGTGATGACCACAGGTAGCAAGGCTGTATCGAAGGAACTTCTTGGTATGGAATGGATGGCAGTTGTCAAAGTGGAGATACTGTTGGTAGTTAGTAGGTTTGATATGGATGGAGGTACCGATGTAGCCATTTTTGAGGAGAAGGTCAACATCTAGGAAGGTGGCTTGTTGGGTTGAGTAGGACCAAGTGAAGCAAATGGAGAAGATGTTGAGGTTCTGGTGGAATGTGGATAGGGTGTCCTCACTCTCGATCCAGATCGCAAAGATGTCATCAATGAATGTGAACCAGCTGAGGGACTTAGGATTCCTCTAGATGGCCCACAAATAGGTTGGCATAGGATGGTGCAATGCAGGTGCCCATAGCCGTACCTCAGATTTGTTTGTAGGTACTCTGTAATGCCTTCAAAGGAGAAGTAATTGCAGGTCAGGAAATAGTTGGTCATGGCGACCATGGACGTAGTTGATTTGGAATTGGTTGGGCATTGGCAAAGGTAGTTTTCAGTACTGGTAAGGCCATGGGTATTAGGGATGTTAGTGTAAAGGAAGGTGGCATCAATAGTGATAAGCGGGGCATCATGTGGTAAAGGGACAGGAACTGTGGAGACTCGTTGCAAGAAATGGTTGGCATCTTTTATATAGAAGGGTAGGTTCCAGGTGTTGGTCTGTGAGAGCAGAGATTCTATCAGTGATGCCACAGTAACTGCCCACAATGGGGTGTCCTGGATGGTTGGGTTTATGGATTCTAGGAAGCATGTAGAAGGTGGGAGTGTGGGCAGTGGTAGGGGTGAGAAGAGAGATGAAGTCCAGGGAGAGGTTCATGGAAGAGCCTAAGGATTTGAGGAGTGACTGGAGATCCTGCTGGATTTCTTGAATGTGGTCAGTGTGGCAAGGTTTTGTAGTTGGATGTATCTGACAGCTGATGGAGTCCTTCTGCCAGATAATCCTTGCAGTTCAAAATAACAGTGGTGGAGCCTTTATCCGCAGGTAGGATTGTAAGATCAGGATCAGTTTTAAGATGGTTGACTGTTGTTCTTTCTGCAGATGTAAGGTTAGTTTGCATGTTGATCTTTTTACTTCTCTCCTTTTCCACCACCATCCCCCCCCCCCCCCCCCCCCCTGCTCCCTCGATCTAACCTCCCGACTGCACATAGCTGCCCTACTCTCTTTCCACCTTGTCCCTCTGCGCTCCCCACAGCTATCCCCCTCCCCACACACCCTAGCCTCCTCCTAACCCCCACACAGTTGCCACTCCCATCATGCACTGCTGCTGCTGCTTGCAGTGTGACCTCAGTTGCCTCAGACCGCAGTCGTGTGTGTGAGCTACGTTTGCGTGAGTATGTATGTGTGTGTTTGCCATCTGATACTGAAGAAGGCCTTATTTATGACAGTCTTTTTGTTGTGCCTATCTGCAACTCAGAATCTCTGCTATGTGGTGAGTAGCATCTTCCCTTTTCACAATATTGTAAACAGTAAAAGTGTGAGACCTTCCACATGAATACTAAAAAGAAATTTCTTAAATTGCAGTTACATGAAAAATCACAAAAATTTAAAATTAGTCAGTTCAGTTAAATACAAACAGTTTAAACTGAAACCATGACATAGAAAATGTTGTGAGTAAGGCAAAACAAAGACTGTGTTTTATTGGCAGATCAATGAGAAGATGAAGTATTGCTGCATGGTATGAGATCCTTACCAGAAAGTATTGGCAGATGACATCAAGAAACTTCAAAGAAGGGTAGCTTGTACTGTATTATTACAAAATGGTAAACAGTGTCATGGAAATGATAAGTGAGTGGGGTGTTTCTCTTTGCAGTGAAATCTTTCCAGAAATTCTCCAAATCTGAAAATATTTTATTGATTACCACCTAAATATGGGGAAATGACAACTGTAAGAAGAGAAGTCGGAGCTCATATGGAAATATTTAGGTGTTCATTCTTCCCACAGGCTATTCAAAAGCTGAATTATCAAGAAATAGCCTGAAAATGGTTCTATAAACCAAGACTTATTGTATAAATTACAGAGTAATTATGTAGATGTACATGTAAATGTAGAAATGTGTAAATGTTGGTATACTCTCACAAGTGCAAGACAAATAAAGTCAGTTGTGTCATAAGAAATTTGGCAATACTGTGAAATCCCTATTTTACATTTTTCTGCAGTTCAGCCTTAAAATATGCAAAATTGAGGAAAATGTGCAGTCAAGAAAAATGTTAAAACCCCCCAAAATATGAGCAAAAACACATGTAATTGGCATACACAATTAAAAATTGCTATCCTCTTCAATAATTTGTATAAAATCTGTCTAAAGAAGGAAATTAAATGTACAATACAATGTTTACATGATAATTTGTGGTAATCAATTTCATTAGTTCTTAAAAAATGAGTGATGTGTAACAGCAAGTAAAAATTCATAAAAAATGAAATTGGCGTGTGGATACAAGGTAACCAAGCTGTTTTCCAACATGCTACAACCAAAACACGTTTTTGAGAGAGCATCCTTTGTGATCACTCACAAAAAGCAAAACTTGATGAACATGTTGAACTAAACCAAAAGCATCACAGCAGCTAAGTGGTTAAACCATGACCATAAATGCAGACGTCTACTTAATGATACACAGTGTCACTATTGCTGTTATTGCTTAATGCTTTTCTCATGAGCTGCACTCCATATGCTCACCACTGTTAAAGTGTTATTTTAGGATTGACGAGAGAAACAGAGATGTGAAAAAATGAGTTTATATTCTCCAGTTAACGTTACAAACTTATTAGAAGTCAGCTCAGTTAATTTCTGTACACTGTAAAATGTAATTTTGAAAGAAAGCTCAGGTGCTACAGTTTCACATCACACCCTCCACCTCTGCTGCCAATCTTTATGATCTGCGGTGAAAAGTTTTGACATCAGTAGCTTATGCAGTTGTTGCAACTGTATCATGAAAGATTTGAACATGAAAGTTTTCAAAAGGTGCTATCGCAAAAACCTTGTTCTAGTTTCATGTGAAATCTATGTCATAGCACATCATCTGTATACACATATCAAAAAAATTTTTGCATCACCTCAGTTCTGAGAGTTCTGGAACCTATACAAAAGACTGGAATAGAGATCAACATAAACATCATTTCTGCCCTTTTAATTGCTCATGAAAACCACAAAAAATGGCTCTGAGCACTATGGGACTTAACTGCTGTGGTCATGAGTCCCCTAGAGCTTAGAACTACTTAAACCTAACTAACCTAAGGACATCACACACATCCATGCCCAAGGCAGGATTCGAACCAACGACCATAGCGGTCGCGCGGTACCAGACTGTAGCGCCTAGAACTGGTCGGCCACGATGGCTGGCTGAAAACCACACATTGCATGTCGTACCACCATACAGCAACACCTTTAGAGCTGGTGGTCCAGATTGCTGTACACACTGGTACTTATAATACCCAGTAGCACATCCTCTTGCGTTGATGCATGCCTGTATTTGTCATGGCATACTATATAAAAATTCATCAAAGCACTGTTGGTCCAGATTGTCCCACTCCTCAATGGCGACTTGGCATAGATCCCTCAGAATGGTTGGTGGGTCACATTGTCCATAAACAGCCCTTTTCTATCCCAAGCATATTCGATAGGGTTCATGTCTGGAGAACACGCTGGCTGCTCTAGTCGAGTGACGTCATTATGCTGAAGGAAGCCAATCACAAGATGTGCATGATGGGTGCACGAATTGTCATCTATGAAGACGAATGCCTTGCCAATATGCTGCTGATATGATTGCACTATCAGTTGGAGGACGGCATTCATGTATCGTACAGCTGTTACAGGGCCTTCCATGACCACCAGCATACGTTGGCCCCACATAATGCCACCCAAAAACAGCAGGGAACCTCCACCTTGACACACTAACTGTAGACTGTGTCTAAGGTGTTCAGCCTGACCTAGTTGTCTCCAAACACGTCTCCAACAATTGTCTAGTTGAAGGCATATGCAGCAGTCATCGGTGAAGAGAATATGATGCCAATCCTGAGCGGTCCATTCGGCATGTTGTTGGGCCCATGTGTACTGCGCTGCATGGTGTCATGGTTGCAAAGATGGATCTCGCCATAGACATCAGGAGTGAAGTTGCGCATCAACCAACCTATTGTGCACACTTTGAGTCATAACACAATGCACGAAAAGCATTATTCAACATGGTGGTATTGCTGTCAGGGTTCCTCCGAGCCATAATCCGTAGGTAGCGGTTTTCCACTGCAGTAGTAGCCCTTGGGCGGCTGGAGTGAGGCATGTCATCGACAGTTCCTGTCTCTCTGTATCTCCTCCATGTCCGAACAACATCGCTTTGGATCACTTCGAGATGCCTGGACACTGCACTTGTTGAGAGCCCTTCCTGGCACAAAAGGAACAATGCAGACATGATTGAACTGCAGTACTGACTGTCTAGGCATGGTTGAACTACAGACAACACAAGCCGTGTTCATTCATCATGCTGGAATGACTGGAACTGATCGGCTGTAGGGCCTCCTCCATCTAATAGGCGCTGCTCGTACATAGTTTTTTATGCCTTTGGGTGGGTTTAGTGACATATCTGAACAGTCAAAGGGACTGTGTCTGTGATATAATATCTACAGTCAACAACTATCTTCAGGAGTTTTGGGAACCGGGATGATGCAAAATTTTTTTGGTGTTGTATTTTCAGCTCTTCACAAAATACTTTCACCCCTACCAGCACTCCTGTCACTGAAGGGCTACTCCCCCTCTCCACACATGCAGTAGGCAAGCTCATTTCGTATGTGGTAGTGTGGTGTGGTGGCTGTGCTGGCTCTTGGGTGACTTAACAAGTCGCCAGCCAATAAGAGTTCACTAGCCAGAAATTGGTGACATTTTCTCAACTATCACCAAGCATATTCTTCAAGATTCAGTGTTTGAATCTGAAAAGTTGATGATTGATATTGTTGCGGAATACAATACATTAGAAGAACAGGCAAAAAGATAAGACTGAAGCTATAGGTGGCACAAGAAAAGGTGGTGGCAGGGCCCGTTTGTCCTGTATTAGCTCAGTCCAGAACACTTTTCGTTGACTCTCTATTTTTCCCATTACTGCTGCAACCTAGCAGTAGTTGTGTAATAATTGTGCGGTGAAGCTAAATGTTGCAAGTTGTGTTGGCAACACTGATCGAGGATTACATCAGCATTTGCTCTCTCAAATCTTCTTTCTCCACAATAGCCTACAATATTCCCTTAACTCTGCAACCACCCGTGGTGCGAACCACCTGTCTTTTGTGCCACTTATAACTCATTCCGTTACATCAAATATCAACGGGAAGAAAACAGGACAAAGTCGAGTGAAATGTTGAGTATGAACTGAGGTAAATCTTACAAGGAATGTAAGATTGAGGAATTTTTAGCATTGATCTCATGGGCTTTTTAGAGGGGCTACAAATTTGTGGCGTAGAATCGTGAACAATGTGAAATCAAATAATGTAAAATCAAGGATCCACTTCATCAGTCTGTAGCGATATGAAATAGAATGACAACAAAGTGCGAAGTTATAAAACTCTTTTGTAAGATACTGAGAAGCTGCTAAATATGTATGAAAGATATTCATACAGAACAGTTGTATGGCCCTGTTTTAATATTACTCGACAATCACAGAACTGACCAAGACACATATCCATCCACACATGGATATGTGCGTGTGTGCGAGTGTATACCTGTCCTTTTTTCCCCCTAAGGTAAGTCTTTCCGCTCCCGGGATTGGAATGACTCCTTACCCTCTCCCTTAAAACCCATATCCTTTTGTCTTTCCTTCTCCTTCCCTCTTTCCTGACGAGGCAACCGTTGGTTGCGAAAGCTTGGATTTTGTGTGTATGTTTGTGTTTGTTTGTGTGTCTGTCGACCTGCCAGCACTTTCATTTGGTAAGTCACATCATCTTTGTTTTTAAATATATTTTTCCTTCGTGGAATGTTTCCCTCTATTATAACCATATATATATATATATATATATATATATATATATATATATATATATATATATATATATATATATATATATATATATATATATATATATATATATATATATATGGATACATTCCACGTAGGAAAAATATACCTAAAAACAAAGATGATGTGACTTACCAAATAAAAGTGCTGGCAGGTCGACAGACACACAAACGAACACAAACATACACACAAAATTCAAGCTTTCGCAACAAACTGTTGCCTCATCAGGAAAGAGGGAAGGAGAGGGAAAGATGAACGTTTGTGTGTCTGTCGACCTGCCAGCACTTTCATTTGGTAAGTCACATCATCTTGGTTTTTATATATATATATATATATATATATATATCTAAAAACAAAGTAGATGTGACTTACCAAATGAAAGTGCTGGCAGGTCGACAGACACACATACGAACACAAACATACACACAAAATTCAAGCTTTCGCAACAAACTGTTGCCTCATCAGGAAAGAGGGAAGGAGAGGGAAAGACGAAAGGATGTGGGTTTTAAGGGAGAGGGTAAGGAGTCATTCCAGTCCCGGGAGCGGAAAGACTTACCTTAGGGGGAAAAAAGGACAGGTTTACACTCGCACACACACACACATCCATCCACACATACACAGACACAAGCAGACATTTGTTGGAACAGCAAGTTCCCTTGCTGGTCTAGGAATGGTAGAACGATGGATTCGATGACGGTTTGGATGTACCATGCACTATTCAGTGTCCCCTCGACGATCACCAGTGGTGTACGGCCAGTGTAGGAGATTGCTCCCCACACCATGATGCCGGGTGTTGGCCCTGTGTGCCTCGTTCGTATGCAGTCCTGATTGTTGTGCTCACCTGCACGGCGCCAAACACGCATACGACCATCATTGGCACCAAGGCAGAAGCGACTCTCATCGCTGAAGACGACACGTCTCCATTCGTCCCTCCATTCACGCCTGTCGTGACACCACTGGAGGCGGGCTGCATGATGTTGGGGCGTGAGCGGAAGATGGCCTAACGGTGTGCGGGACCGTAGCCCAGCTTCATGGAGACGGTTGCGAATGGTCCTCGCCGATACCCCAGGAGCAACAGTGTCCCTAATTTGCTGGGAAGTGGCGGTGCGGTCCCCTATGGCACTGTGTAGGATCCTACGGTCTTGGTGTGCATCCGTGCGTCGCTGCGGTCCGGTCCCAGGTCGACGGGCACGTGCACCTTCCGCCGACCACTGGCGACAACATCGATGTACTGTGGAGACCTCACGCCCCACGTGTTGAGCACTTCGGCGGTACGTCCACCCGGCCTCCCGCATGCCCACTATACGCCCTCGCTCAAAGTCCGTCAACTGCACATACGGTTCACGTCCACGCTGTCGCGGCATGCTACCAGTGTTAAAGACTGCGATGGAGCTCCGTATGCCACGGCAAACTGGCTGACACTGACGACGGCGGTGCACAAATGCTGCGCAGCTAGCGCCATTTGACGGCCAACACCGCAGTTCCTGGTGTGTCCGCTGTGCCGTGCGTGTGATCATTGCTTGTACAGCCCTCTCGCAGTGTCCGGAGCAAGTATGGTGGGTCTGACACACCGGTGTCAATGTGTTCTTTTTTCCATTTCCAGGAGTGTATATATATATATATATATATATATATATATATATATATATATATATATATATATATATATATATATATATAGGGAAACATTCCACGCGGGAAAAATATATCCAAAAAGAAAGATAATGAGACTTACCAAACAAAAGCGCTGGCAGGTCGATAGACACACAAACAAACACAAACATACACACAAAATTCAAGCTTTCGCAACCAACGGTTGCCTCATCAGGAAAGAGGGAAGGAGAGGGAAAGACGAAAGGATTTGGGTTTTAAGGGAGAGGGTAAGGAGTCATTCCAATCCCGGAAGCGGAAAGACTTACCTTAGGGGGAAAAAAGGACAGGTAAACACTCGCACACACACACACATATCCATCCGTATATACACAGACACAAGCAGACATTTGAAAAGCGCTGGCAGGTTGATAGACACACAAGAAAACACAAACATACACACAAAATTCTAGCTTTTGCAACCAACGGTTGCCTCATCAGGAAAGAGGGAAGGAGAGGGAAAGACAAAAGGATTTGGGTTTTAAGGGAGAGGGTAAGGAGTCATTCCAATCGCGGGAGCGGAAAGACTTACCTTAGGGGGAAAAAAGGACAGGTATACACTCACACACACACACACATATCCATCCACATATACACAGACACAAGCAGACATTTGTAAAGGCCTTTACAGCCCTACAGCCTAGGTCTTCGTGGCAAACGAATCTGCTCCAGTCCAGAATCCTTGAACCATTACACCAGCAACCTGAAAGCAGCTTTTGCATCTCGTAACTACCCTCCCGACCTGGTACAGAAGCAAATAACCAGAGCCACTTCCTCATCTCCTCAAACCCAGAACCTTCCACAGAAGAACCCCAAAAGTGCCCCACTTGTGACAGGATACTTTCCGGGACTGGATCAGATTCTGAATGTGGCTCTCCAGCAGGGATACGACTTCCTCAAATCCTGCCCTGACATGAGATCCATCGTTCATGAAATCCTCCCCACTCCACCAAGAGTGTCTTTCCGCCATCCACCTAACCTTCGTAACCTCTTAGTTCATCCCTATGAAATCCCCAAACCACCTTCCCTACCCTCTGGCTCCTACCCCTTTAACCGCCCCTGGTGTAAAACCTGTCCCATGCACCCTCCCACCACCACCTATTCCAGTCCTGTAACCCGGAAGGTGTACACGATCAAAGGTAGAGCCACGTGTGAAAGCACCCACGTGATTTACCAACTGACCTGCCTACACTGTGAAGCGTTCTATGTGGGAATGACCAGCAACAAACTGTCCATTCGCATGAATGGACACAGGCAGACAGTGTTTGTTGGTAATGAGGATCACCCTGTGGCTAAACATGCCTTGGTGCACGGCCAGCACATCTTGGCACAGTGTTACACCGTCCGGGTTATCTGGATACTTCCCACTAGCACCAACCTGTCAGAACTCCGGAGATGGGAACTTGCCCTTCAGCATATCCTCTCTTCTTGCTATCTGCCAGGCCTCAATCTCCGCTAATTTCTAATTTCTATTTGCCGCCGCTCATACCTCACCTGTCTTTCAACAATATCTTTGCCTCTGTACTTCCGCCCCGACTGACATCTCTGCCCAAACTCTTTGCCTTTACAAATGTCTGCTTGTGTCTGTGTATATGCGGATGGATATGTGTGTGTGTGCGAGTGTATACCTGTCCTTTTTTCCCCCTAAGGTAAGTCTTTCTGTTCCCGGGATTGGAATGACTCCTTACCCTCTCCCTTAAAACACATATCCTTTTGTCTTTCCCTCTCCTTCCCTCTTAAAGCTAGAATTTTGTGTGTATGTTTGTGTTTGTTTGTGTGCCTATCGACCTGCCAGCGCTATATATATATATATTTATGAATATAATAGAGGGAAACATTCCACGTGGGAAAAATATATTTAAAAAGAAAGATGATGAGACTTACCAAACAAAAGCGCTGGCAAGGCCTTTACAAATGTCTGCTTGTGTCTGTGTATATGCGGATGGATATGTGTGTGTGTGCGAGTGACCTGTCCTTTTTTCCCCCTAAGGTAAGTCTTTCCGCTCCCGGGATTGGAATGACTCCTTACCCTCTCCCTTAAAACCCATATCCTTTTGTCTTTCCTTCTCCTTCCCTCTTTCCTGACGAGGCAACCGTTGGTTGCGAAAGCTAGATTTTTGTGTGTATGTTTGTGTTTGTTTGTGTGTCTTTCGACCTGCCAGCGCTTTTGTTTGGTAAGTCTCATCATCTTTCTTTTTATATATATATATATATATATATATATATATATATATATATATATATATATATATATATATATATATATATATATATATATATACAGGGTGTTTCAAAAATGACCAGTATATTTGAAACGGCAATACAAACTAAACGAGCAGCGATAGAAATACACCGTTCGTTGCAATATGCTTGGGACAACAGTACATTTTCAGGCGGACAAACTTTCGAAATTACAGTAGTTACAATTGTCAACAACAGATGGCGCTGCGGTCTGGGAAACTCTATAGTACGATATTTTCCACATATCCACCATGCGTAGCAATAATATAGCGTAGTCTCTGAATGAAATTACCCGAAACCTTTGACAACGTGTCTGGCGGAATGGCTTCACATGCAGATGAGATGTACTGCTTCAGCTGTTCAATTGTTTCTGGATTCTGGCGGTACACCTGGTCTTTCAAGTGTCCCCACAGAAAGAAGTCACAGGGGTTCATGTCTGGCGAATAGGGAGGCCAATCCACGCCGCCTCCTGTATGTTTCGGATAGCCCAAAGCAATCACACGATCATCGAAATATTCATTCAGGAAATTAAAGACGTCGGCCGTGCGATGTGGCCGGGCACCATCTTGCATAAACCACGAGGTGTTCGCAGTGTCATCTAAGGCAGTTTGTACCGCCACAAATTCACGAAGAATGTCCAGATAGCGTGATGCAGTAATCGTTTCGGATCTGAAAAATGGGCCAATGATTCCTTTGGAAGAAATGGCGGCCCAGACCAGTACTTTTTGAGGATGCAGGGACGATGGGACTGCAACATGGGGCTTTTCGGTTCCCCATATGCGCCAGTTCTGTTTATTGACGAAGCCGTCCAGGTAAAAATAAGCTTCGTCAGTAAACCAAATGCTCCCCACATGCATATCGCCGTCATCAGTCCTGTGCACTATATCGTTAGCGAATGTCTCTCGTGCAGCAATGGTAGCGGTGCTGAGGGGTTGCCGCGTGTGAATTTTGTATGGATAGAGGTGTAAACTCTGGCGCATGAGACGATACGTGGACGTTGGCGTCATTTGGACCGCAGCTGCAACACGGCGAACGGAAACCCGAGGCCGCTGTTGGATCACCTGCTGCACTAGCTGCGCGTTGCCCTCTGTGGTTGCCGTACGCGGTCGCCCTACCTTTCCAGCACGTTCATCCGTCACGTTCCCAGTCCGTTGAAATTTTTCAAACAGATCCTTTATTGTATCGCTTTTCGGTCCTTTGGTTACATTAAACCTCCGTTGAAAACTTCATCTTGTTGCAACAACACTGTGTTCTAGGCGGTGGAATTCCAACACCAGAAAAATCCTCTGTTCTAAGGAATAAACCATGTTGTCCACAGCACACTTGCACGTTGTGAACAGCACACGCTTACAGCAGAAAGACGACGTACAGTATGGCGCACCCACAGACTACGTTGTCTTCTATACCTTTCACATCACTTGCAGCGCCATCTGTTGTTGAAAATTGTAACTACTGTAATTTCGAAAGTTTGTCCGCCTGAAAATGTACTGTTGTCCCAAGCATATTGCAACAAACGGTGTATTTCTATCGATGCTCGTTTAGTTTTTATTGCCGTTTCAAATATACCGGTCATTTTTGAAACACCCTGTATATATATATATATATATATATATATATATATATATATATAGAGAGAGAGAGAGAGAGAGAGAGAGAGAGAGAGGGAAACATATCCTTAAAACCCATATCCTTTCGTCTTTCCCTCTCCTTCCCTCTTTCCTGATGAGGCAACAGTTTGTTGCGAAAGCTTGAATTTTGTGTGTATGTTTGTGTTCGTTTGTGTGTCTGTTGACCTGCCAGCACTTTCATTTGGTAAGTCACATCATCTTTGTTTTTAGGTATATTTTTCCTTCGTGGAATGTTTCCTTCTATTATAACCGTATATATATATATATATATATATAATCAATCATCATTTAAGACTGATTATGCCCTTCAGCATTCATACTGGAGCACAGCCCCCTTATAAAATTCCTGCATGATCCCCTATTCAGTGCTAAGATTGGTGCCTCTTCTGATGTTAAACCTATTACTTCAAAATCATTCTTAACCAAATCCGGGTACCTTCTCCTTGGTCTGCCCCAACTCCTCCTACCCTCTACTGCTGAACCAATGAGTCTCTTGGGTAACCTTGCTTCTCCCATGCGTGTAACATGACCCCACCATCTAAGCCTGTTCGCCCTGACTGCTACATCTATAGAGTTCATTCCCAGTTTTTCTTTGATTTCCTCATTGTGGACACCCTCCTGCCATTGTTCCCATTTACTAGTACCTGCAATCATCCTAGCTACTTTCATATCCGTAACCTGTCTTGTTGATAAGGTAACCTGAATCCACCCAGCTTTCACTCCCATACAACAAAGTTGGCTGAAAGATTGAACGGTGCACAGATAACTTAGTCTTGGTACTGACTTCCTTCTTGCAGAAGAGAGTAGATCATAGCTGAGCGCTCACTGCATTAGCTTTGCTACACTATGTTGTCATCCTGAGAGAATATGCATCCTAAGTACTTGAAACCGTCCACCTGTTCCTCCTATTTGGCAATCAATCCGTTTATATTTCTTTCCCACTGAAATTACTTTCGTTTTAGAGATGCTAATCTTCATACCATAGTCCTTACATTTCTGATCTAGCTCTGAAATATTACATTGCAAACTTTCAATCGAATCTGCCATCACAAATAAGACATCCGCATATGCAAGACTGCTTATGTTGTGTTCACATATATTAATCTCACCCAGCCAGTCTATTGTTTTCAACATATGATCCATAAATAATATGAACAGCAGTGGAGACAGGTTGCAGCTTTGTCTTACCCCTGAAACTACTCTGATCCATGAACCCAATTTACCATCAACTCTAATTGCTGCCTGACTATCCATGTAAAGCCCTTTAATTGCTTGCAAAAGTTTGCATCCTATACCATAATCTCATAGAATAGACAATAACTTCCTCCTAGGAACCCGGTCATATGCCTTTTCTAGATCTAAAAAACATAGATACAATTCCCTGTTCCACTCATAACACTTCCCCATTATTTGCCGTGAGCTAAAGATCTGGTCCTGACAACCTCTAAGAGGCCTAAACCCACACTGATTTTCATCCAATTAGTCCTCAACTAATACTCGCACTTTCCTTTCAACAATACCTGAGAAGATTTTACCCACTACGCTGATTAAAGAGATACCTCTGTAGTTGTTACAATCTTTTCTCTTTCCATGTTTAAAGATTGGTGTGATTACTGTTTTGTCCAGTATGATGGAACCTGTCCCGACTCCCAGGCCATTTCAATTATCCTGTGTAGCCATTTAAGACCCGACATTCCACTGTATTTGATGAGTTCCAACTTAATTTCATCCACCCCAGCCACTTTATTGCACTGCAATTTATTGACCATTTTCTCCACTTCCCCAAATGTGATGCTATTTCTATCATCATTCCTATCCCATTCTACCTCGAAATCTGAAACATTACTGATCGTATTTTCACCTATATTGAGCAACTCTTCAAAATATTCCCTCCATCTGCCCAAGGCATCCACAGGATTAACCAGCAGTTTTCCTGACCTGTCCAAAATACTTGTCATTTCCTTCTTACCTCCCTTTCAAAGACTGCTAATTACACTCCAGAATGGTTTTCCAGTAGGTTGACCCATGGTCTCCAACCTGTTTTCAAAGTCTTCCCAAGACTGATTCTTGGATGCTGCAATTATCTGTTTGGCTTTGTTTCTTTCTTATACATAACTTTCTCTGTCTACCTGAGCTCTAGTATGTAGCCATTTTTGATACACCTTCTTTTTCCTTTTACAGGCTGCCTTGACTGTGTCATTCCACCAAGCTGTTTGCTTCATCCTACTTTTACACACTACTGTTCCAAGACATTCTTTAGCCACTTCTAGTAGTGTGTCCCTGTACCTTGTCCATTCCTTTTCCAATGACTGTAATTGACTACATTCAACTAACTGGTACCTTTCTGAGATCGCTGTTATGTACTTGTGCCTGATTTCCTTATCCTAAAGTTTCTCCACTCTTATCCTCCTACATATGGACCTGACCTCCTGCACTTTCGGCCTCACAATCCAAATTTCACTGCAGATTAAATAATGATCAGTGTCATCAAAGAATCCCCTGAATACACGTGTGTCCCTCACAGCCTTCCTGAATTCCTGATCTGTTATTATATAGTCAATGACAGATCTGGTTCCCCTGCCTTCCCAAGTATACCGGTGAATGTTCTTATGTTTAAAAAATGAGTATGTGATTACTAAGCCCATACTGGCACAGAAATCCAAGAGTTGTTTCCTGTTCCTGTTGGCCTCCATATCCTCTCCAAATTTAGCCATAACCTTTTCATACCCTTCTGTTCGATTTCCAATCCTGGCTTTAAAATCACCCATGAGCAGGACATTGTCCTTGTCCTTTACTCTAAGAACTACATCACTGAGTGCGTCATAAAAACTATCCATCTTATCTTGATCTGTCCCTTCACAATGCAAATATACTGACACAATCCTAATTTTCTTGCTAGACACTGTCAAATCTATCCACATCAGTCGTTCATTTACATACCTTATTGCAACTACGCTGAGTTACATTTCTTTCCTGATGTAAAGCCGTACACCCCATTGTGGTATTCCTGCTTTGACTCCTGACAGGTAGACCTTGTATTCTCCCACTTCTTCTTCTTTCTCACCCCTTACCCGAATGTCACTAACAGCTAAAACGTCCAGCCCCATCTTACTTGCAGCCTCTGCCAGCTCTACCTTCTTCCCAGAGTAGCCCCCATTGATATTAATAGCTCCCCATCTCATTACCATTTGTTTGCCAAGTTGTATCTTAGGAGTCCCTGGTTTGTCAGTTAGAGGTGGGAGTCCGTCACCTCCAAAGGTCCGAGGCATTTTGCTCTGATTGTTGACAGCATCATATTTAAAGTACCAGGGAAGCAGGTTGCTAGCCTTACTTGCCCCGAGTCCCATTGGGTTTTACCCCTAACGCTTGAGGGACTAACCGGTGGATTAGGTAGTCTTTGCCGTATGAGCACAAAGGTGACCACGACTCAGAATATGTCAGAGATGCTCAGCCTTATTCCAAAGTAACTGGTATCCCGACTGTTGGGACCACTTACTTGGCCACTCAGACGTTGCCCGTGGCTCATGAACTAGGACATGACTACAGGAACCCACACCATTAACCAAAAACAAAAAACTTCCAAACACATAAGCTCTTGGCCAAAAATGCCTTTATTGGAATTAGACAACATACATATCCACATGCTCACAGTCTCTGGCTGCCAAGGCCAGACAGATTCAGACTAGGGTCATATATGTGAGGGCTGCATTTGCAGGAGTGTGCGTATGTGTTTTGTGTAGTTCTGATTCAATATCTTTTTTCATCCACTAACAATATACATTGTATGGATGTAGTCAGTTACAATATAATTTATTATATTTATTTTGTTACAAAAACTTGGATAATAAATATAACTATTTCATGTCAGTATATATAAATAATATTACTTTTCCATATTCACATATTCTTCAATGTTATAAAAACTATGTGTTAGTAAAAATTGTTTAAGATTTACGTTGAATTTATGAAATTCTTTGATTTTCTTTGTTGTAGAAGGCAATGTACTAAAAAGTATTTTGGGCTGGTAGTTTACATTTTTTTGGTAGAGCGCTCCATTGTGAGTGTCTCTGTGAAAATCATCTCTGTTTCATGGTTATGAACCTGATTATTTAATGGTGAAAATTCCTGGTGAGTTTTCAGAAAGCAGACACATTCATAGATGTATAAGGTAGGAAGAGCCATTATTTTAAATTATTTAAATATTTCCCTGCATAACACTCTACAGGGAACCCATTTCGTTATTCTAATAGCCCTTTTTTGAAGTTTGAAAGCTTGTTTTGCAATACCTGTATTTCCCCAGAAGATCACACCATATCTAAGCAAACTGTTCATATAAGCATAATAGGCACACAGCAATGATTCAGTGTTGCAACATTCCTGAAGCATTCTTAGCACATAACAGAGTTTACTTAGTTTTTTATTCAAAACTTCTAGACGCTCTTTCCATCTCAAGTGCTCATCCACCAACATACCTAGGAATTTTATGTATGGAGCTTGTGCAATAACGTTGTTTCCTAACTCAGCTTTTACTCTTCTTCTAGCATTACTTTTAATATTACTGAAATTCATCAATACTGTTATATCCTTATTTATGATGATAGCATTATCGCTAAACCATTTTCTTGTCTCATTTATTGCTCTAGAGACACTCTGCCGTAGATTATCGTCAGTTAATCCTTTTATAAAAATGCCAGTGTTATCAGCGAACATCACCTTTTTTGCAACTTTCAGATGGTTTGGTAAATTGTTTATATACACCAAGAACAACAGAGAACCTATCACGAAACCCTGGGGCACTGTGTTAGGCCCTCCATTGTTTTTATATAAACGAATTGCCAAACCATCTGACAGTTGCAGAAACAGTGATGTTGCTGCAACTGTCAGATGAAGGCATTTTTAGCCGAAAGGCTGAAAGCTTACTTGTTTGACAGTCTTTTTGTTATGCCTGTCAGTGACTCAGCATCTCTGCTATATGGTGAGTAGCAATCTATCCTTTTCATAATATTGTCAATATTCCATCCTGGATTTTAACTTCCAAATTTTGAAGGTTACAAATTCCATCCTACCAACATTGTTGAGTAAAGCTATTTGGTAATAAATAGGATTTTGAATTATTAATGCAACAAAATGACATTTTTATGGTTAATTTAATCAAGGCTGACTTTTTGTTTAGAAAATTAATTACAAAAATTAAGGGAATGCCCAATGATAACCAACAATAAATTTCCATTTTTGTAACTTAGCCATTATTTCACATTGTAAAAGATGTTAACAACATTTAACATTTAAAAGTTCATTTTAGTATGTTTACTTCTTCCAAAAAGAAATAAAATAAAACAGCTACACATGAAACTGAACATGAAAATCACATCAGATCACATTATGATGTTGCACCAGCATTCCCTTTGTTTCAATCCATAATTCTTACACCTTCCTCTCGTCTCTCGATAGTTCACTGCCTTTCAACTTCTTGGTAGTTTCCAGCCAATTGTTTTAGTTCATCATACACTGCTGCTGGCTTTCAGTGACACCAACAGGTAGTGTTCTAACATGTGCGAATATCTTACTCTGTTTCATCTGCCTCTTCATTTTTACGGGGCACACTCTTGATCACTTATTTTAAGCACTCAGTTCAATGGGTCCTCTCCATTTACACTTCTACAGCAGTCTCTTCCAAATTTCACCCTGACACTTCAAGTAACATCACTCATGTTAAGCATCATTAAACATTCTCCAATGTATCACAGCTAGGCAAAATTTACACACAAATAAAATTCTCTCCAAGAAAATATATCCTTATCAAAATTCACAACTTTAACAATGGCACCTTCTCAGGCACTTGAAAGTTGAGCACAAATTAAATATTCACAAGAGGAAAATTATACTTACCTCAACATAAAGAATTTTAAAACTGGCCGCCTCCCAGATACTTGTTCCTCAATAAAATGTCTGTCACTACATTTTCTGATCCTCTTGTCTGCCAGATTTCTGCATCAAACTGTTGAATAAATAACAGCCTGTGACAGACCTACCACAACACTGCTTACTAAATAACCCTGTGAAGAGGTTAAAAGTGGAGGTAGTCAGATGACATACAGCTCTGTTTGGAGTACTGCTTCAATATTGTCATAGGGTTAAACTGCACATGTCTGCTTTCATGCCCAACAACTAAATTTACAGCAAAAATAGTATTGTCCTGTGACCCTTTGGTCAAATTTATCTAAGCATTAGCAAGTAATGCAAATTTAAATATACACAAGTTTCAGCAAAGTAAGTGTTAATAAAATGATGAAAAAAGTTGTATTCTTCTAAGCAACTGATATAGTGAAAACCAAATCTTTTATGTTATAATGAATTGATGATTTATTTCACCTGTTAAAGCACAGAAATTAAAATGGTGGTCCTCCAAATGATTAAACAATATCATGAAACAGAATGAAAAAGTTTTCAAATTCAGTGAAGACTGTGTATTTAAAGTGATATCAGATTCTCCAATTAATGTTTAAATGACATTGGTCCATGAAATACAGAGTCCCATTCTGTTAAGCAAAACACAAAATATTTGCCAGTTCATGAATAAATAACATTCACTATGCTGATCAACATATCAGAAATCACATAATTATGAGTAGATTCCTGCAGTCTATTGAATAATAATTCTATACCTGAAGGGGAAAAAAATCAAAGTTCAACACTGCATATGCTCTAACTTTTGATCACTCTTGCTTATAAGCTTTCTGGTCCCCCCCCAAAATTCATAATGAGTATAAAATACAGAAAATGGACCACTGTTTAAAATACATACAAATTACAATATAAGTTAAATGAAAGGTCTTTCTCTCATGTTCCCCCTGCCCCAGTTATTCACATTATCATGAGTCTAATGAATTTCTGTTAAAACATTATAAAAACAAAAGTGGTCTCTTCAATAGAAGCATCTCTTTGCACTCTATTCAATGGAGGTACCAAATATTCCATTTAAATTACAGTTTTGAGCAACAAAAGGCTTTAATATAGGCCAAATTTAATGTTTGATTAAGTAAACTAAGAACCACATAATAGGTTATTCACAATACTTAGTTACAATGTGTATGGTATTAGGAACACCAAGCTGTGTTCATGTTCATGTAATTGTGGAGAATACACTGATCTGTCACATTTATATATTTTTGTTGTTGTGTTCTTCAGTCCAGAGCCTGGTTTGATGCAGCTCTCCATGCTACTCTATCCTGTGCAAGCTTCTTCTTCTCCGAGTAACTACTGCAACCTTCATTCTTCTGAACCTGCTTAGTGTACTCATTTCTTGGTCTTCCTCTATGATTTTTGCCCCCCCAAGCTTCCCTCCAATACTAAATTGGTGATCTCTTGATGTTTCAAAATGTGTCCTACCAACCAATCCTTTCTTCTAGTCAAGTTGTGCCACAAATTCCTCTTCTCCCCAATTCTATTCAGTGTCTTCTCATTAGATACATGATCTACCCATCTAATCTTCAGCATTCATCTGTAGCACCACATTTAAAAAGCTTCTATTCTCTTCTTGTCTGAACTAGTCATAGTCCATGTTTCACTTCCATATAAGACCACACTCCATACAAATCATTCAGAAAAGACTTCCTGACACTTAAATCTATTCTCAATGTTAACAAATTTTATATCCTGTCTCCTTTGACCATCATCAGCTATTTTGCTCCCCATGTAGCAAAATTCATCTACTACTTTAAGTCTCTCATTTCCTAATCTAATTTACTCAGCATCACCTGATTTAATTTGACTACATTCCATTATCCTCATTTTGCTTTTGTTGATGTTCATCTTATAACCTCCTTTCAAGATACTGTCTATTCCATCCAACTGCTCTTCCAAGTTCTCTGACAGAATTACAATGTTGTCAGCAAACCTCAAGGTTTTTATTTCTTGTCCATGGATTTAAATTCCTATTTAAAATTTTTCTTTTGTTTCCTTTATTGCTTGCACAATATACAGACTGTATAACTTTGGGGATAAGCTACAGCCCTGTCTCACTCCCTTCTCAACCACTGCTTCCCTTTCATGCCACTCAACTCTTATAACTGCCATCTGGTTTCTGTTGTTGTTGTTGTTGTTGTGGTCTTCAGTCCTGAGACTGATTTGATGCAGCTCTCTATGCTACTCTATCCTGTGCAAGCTTCTTCATCTCCCAGTACCTACTGCAGCCTACATCCTTCTGAATCTGCTCAGTGTATTCATCTCTTGGTCTCCCTCTTCAATTTTTACCCTCCACGCTGCCCTCCAATACTAAATTGGTGATCCCTCAATGTCTCAGAACATGTCCTACCAACTGATCCCTTTTCTAGCCAAGTTGTGCCACAAATTTCTCTTCTCTCCAATTCTATTCAATACCTCCTCATTAGTAATGTGATCTACCCATCTAATCTTCAGCATTCTTCTGTAGCACCACATTTCGAAAGCTTCTATTCTCTTCTTGTCTAAACTATTTATCATCCACGTTTCACTTCCATACATGGCTACGCTCCATACAAATACTTTCAGAAATGACTTCCTGACATTTACATCTATACTCGATGTTAACAAATTTTTCTTCTTCAGAAACGCTTTCCTTGCCATTGCCAGTCTACATTTTATACCCTCTCTACTTTGACCATCATAAGTAATTTTGCTCCCCAAATAGCAAAACTCATTTACTACTTTGTGTCTCATTTCCTAATCTAATTCCCTCAGCATCACCCGACTTAATTCAACGACATTCCATTATCCTCGTTTTGCTTTTGTTGATGTTCAGGGGATGGGCTGCAACCCTGTCTCACCCCTTCCCAACCACTGCTTCCCTTTCATACCCCTCGACTCTTATAACTGCCATCTGCTTTCTGTACAAATTGTAAATAGCCTTTTGCTCTCTGTATTTTACCCTTGCCACCTTCAGAATTTGAAAGAGAGTATTCCAATCAACATTGTCAAAAGCTTTCTCTAAGTCTACAAATGCTAGGAGCGTAGGTTTGCCTTTCCTTAATCTTTCTTCTAAGATAAGTCATAGGGTCAGTATTACCTCATGTGTTCCAACATTTTTACGGAATCCAAACTGATCTACCCACAATATTTTACCCAAGAGGATGCCATCATCATTTAACCATACAGTAAAGCTGCATGTCCTCAGAAAAAATTACAGCTGTAGTTTCCCCTTGCTTTCAGCCATTCACAGTACCAGCACAGCAAGGCTAGTTTGGTTAGTGTTACAAGGCCACATCAGTGAATCATCCAGACTGTTGCCCCTGCAACTACTGAAAAGGCTGCTGTCCCTCTTCAGGAACCACACATTTGTCTGGCCTCTCAACAGATACCCCTCCATTGTAGTTGCACCTACGGCACAGCTATATGTACCACTGCTGATGCATGCAAGCCTCCACACCAACGACAACCTCATAGCTCATAGTAGGCGGGGGGGGGGGGGGGGGGGGGGGGGGCACATTTACATAACAAATAATAACTTCATAAATAAAATATACAAGAAGATGTGGCTTTTAGTGATGATAGCTTGTGTCCTCAGCCATCATTTAATACTTTGTCCATGAACTGTTCAACTGATATTAATTTTTAATGATTCTTATCAAAGTACTCATTTCCTGTTATGACCTGACTTCAGTAGTTCTTGTGACACACACAATACTAACATCTCAATACGTGCACCTTGATGTCATAATTACTCTCATGCAATTGGTTTTGCTTTATGTTCAAAACTGTGAATTATTGTTTAATTTTAAAGTATTTCTCAATAGACTCAGTCTGCCACATTGTGATAGCCACCATCTTGAGTTTAGCCCCCTTTTCCTCTGTGTGTAGGACTTGTACAAAGGGCCAAACTGAACCAGTTAGAAATTTTAGAAATTAAAAATGAGCAAACCCAGTTCAATTATTCACCTCTTTTAGATGAGATCACAACCCAGGATAGAAGCAAAACTTTGGGCCCCAGTCCATCGTAGTTAAAAATATCTTGGTTGATGCATAACTTTGGTCCAGTCATTGTAGTATAATTGGTGAATGTGTAATAATGTAAGTACTTTGTTAAAAATGGTCATGGACATAAATGCACATTAAGCTATGGATTGATACCTTAAGAAGTTGAGATGATTATCTTCACCTTGTCATCATGTTTATCTGTGAATTATCATCTTTGGGAATCAGTAATGTACTTGAAAATGGGGTTATAACCTGAGACATAGGTTGTGTGATAACATTAATAATAAATTCTAAAACAAGGCTAAAAACAGTGTTTGTTTAGTTAATTTACAATGTTTCACCAAGAACCCACAGTTGATTCAAATAAAATGCACCATAAGTACCATCCTGTCTGCAGACTGTTTCACAGTCCTAGGTTCTGCTTTATGCAGATTAACCCATTCCTATTCAGGGTCCCATAGTTTCTCTATTTTAAAACATTTCCTTTCTTCTGTATACCATGGTTTAAGTTTTTCTTCTGATTCTGCCTTGCCTCCACATTCAAATTCTTCTTTATTCATCTTTTATGACAGTTTGTTTATTGGTGCACAGAATGGTCTCCTCTCAACCATTACATTCTTAATCTTCTTTTCACCCACTATCTCCTACTTTATCCATTATCTTTTTATGATCATCACTTATATAATTTCCCTCCATCTCTCCTCTCATTGATTTTTTATTATTGTCACAAATTTGCTTCATATTACATAATTTTTCAGTCACTAACAATCAAACACTGCCATAATTCATCAAATACACACATCAAAAAAAGTTTTGCATGTCCCATGTCCCAGAACTCCTGAAGATAGACATTGACTGTTCAGAGTTGTCATTAAACCCACCCAAATAAGAAAACAACCATGCATAAGCAGCACCTATTAGATGGAGAGGGTCTGATAGCTGATGAGTTCCAGTCATTCCACCAGGAAGGAGGTAAATGATTCATGTTGTCTGTAGTTCAACCATGCTTAGATGCTCAGTACCATTGTTCAATCATGTCTGTATTATTAATTTGTGCCAGGAAGGGCACTTTTGGACATGTCCGAAAGAACAGATGCCATCTTCATGTCGTTTAAGGCTAACCAGCTGATGACCTTCTGCAGTGCGGATGCACATGAATTGCCTGAACTCTTACGGGACTTGGTGGATTGTCTGCCGCAAGTTATGGGTATAATGGCAGGGACACTACAAATGTAGTGTGTGGACTATAAGTTGAGAATGTGGGTCTCTCGGGGAGCATACCGGTGATAAGTCCCAGCAGTCGCACTATCCTCTGTGTCCTCGGTGGCTCAGATGGATAGAGCGTCTGCCATGTAAGTCCTGGTAGGGGCACACATTTTCAACTGTCTCCATTGATGTATATTAACACCTGTCAGTAGCTAATGATGCTGGTCAACAAAGCCAGATGTTCCTTCCATAGAAGCAATGTACATAGCCACATTAATCAACCAGCAAGGAGACCTGTGGGGTTGGCTTTGTGAAGGTTGGGGAGTAGGTGAGAGGTAGTAGTGCATAGAGTTGTTACTGTGAGGAGGGACACTAATTCAGGTATCAGATTTGGGATGAACGTAAGGTCCTGAGGAGCTGTAGGAGGTTCTGTTGCTTTTCTGGGATGGGATCTTGGTTGTAAGGTTTGTGTGCAGAGGTGTCAAAAAATTGGCAGAGGCCCTAAGCCACATAGACACTACAATTCATGATCACTGTGGTGGAGCCTTTGTCTGTGGGAAAGATGTTATAGTCTGGATTAGTTTTCAGGATACTGATACTGTGTGCAATTTTGGACTCACTGGGGAGTGATTTAGTAATCTGAGGTCAGGTTATAAGTGACAAATACCTGAAAGATTACCGAGGATGTCTAGGTGGAAGGGGAGGGAGATCACAGTTGGAAGGAGGTTGAAAGTGTTTTAAACAAGATTCTAAGTGGGGTTTGGTTGGCTGTTGTCAGTGAGGCATATGGTGAAGACTACCGCAGTTGTCATGAATCATAATGACTATGTGGCTGATGGTCTCCATCAACTTTCAGACACCTCTGCACACAACCATGATCCTTCATATTATGGCTGGGTACAGGGCTCCCACAGAATGAACCTCTTCCTTCTGTGGCCAACACTTCCACACTATTGTCTTTAACCTTGCACCCTACATTTAAGACACCATTCATTTCAAAGTAAAATTAAAGCACTAGCAGTAAAAACGAAGTCTTTTGACCTAGGTTTCAGCAGTGGTATGAATGCATGCAACAGAAGTAAAACAATCCAACTGATATGTCACATATAAAACTAAATATCAAGTGATAAGGCTCTAGTCAAAAAATTTTTGAAATAGAGTACATAGAAGGCAAGCCACTATGAGCTGCTCACATGTATCAAGCTACGGTAGCAACAGGGTCTGATGCTATCATAGCTTGATAAATGTGAGCAGCCCATAGTGGCTTGCCTTCTATGTATAATATTTCAAACATTTTTTGCCTAAAGCTTTAGCACTTGATATTTAGTTTTATACATGACATGCAAGTTTGAGTGTTTTACATTTGATGAAGGCACACATAGCAGTGCAGAAACCTATGTCAAAAGATTTCTTTTTTGCAACTGTGGGCTGCTATTGCTTTAATTTTACTTTGAAATGAATTAGGTAGCATAAACGATCCTCCAACCCACAAATCAGAAACTCCTTGGAAAATGACAGTACAGACGGGTACTACTTCGTCATTCCTTTTTTTAACGGTATACTTCACTGTCACTGTTTTCTTCCATTTTGCATTCTGGGTGTCCACTACTCTGCACTGTGGTGAAGAAACATTCATAAATTTTATCAGAAATTTATGTTGATTTATTTTATTCAATGTTGTCACCTAAAGATGAAACTGGATAATATCTTCATAACAGAGTTCAGTAGCTTTGCATTGTTTCATTCCCTTAGCTTTTGGGCACAAAACCTACCTCAAGTCCATGAGTGCATTTAATAAGAGGTCCTGTTTTATACTTTTTCCTTTGCATTTCAGATCAACGCAACCTCTTTTTAAATCAGAGTTTTCTCCCACCTGAACATTCTTTGACCTGTATGCCATTTTCAGGATCACAAAATCGTCATCCATTCTGCTTTAGCCTGGAATACTTCTTTGTAGATTAACATGAGAACATCAAATGAATACTTGTTCAAAACTAAGCTGTAGATGTCCTGACAGCAATAAAATCTATTGCAATACTATTTCCACTAGTAAGCATCATTACAATAACAAGCAATGTGGCATATGGCAGCCTGGTGTACCAGTCTACTCTATTAATGACAACTGCTTGCTATGCAAAGAAAGTAAAAGTGCTTGAGAGTAATTTTACTGAATTTGTCAACCTTTGCTGTAACGCTAAGAATGCATATAATTTATTAAAACCTTGTGATTTGGAGTGCTTATAGACATGGCAGTATTCAACCTTTTCTAAAATTTGGTTCAGAAGTTGATGTAAATGATCAACATTTTGCCTTTACTTTGTCTTATTCAGTTTTGAAATTGTGCATTCATAGGCTTCTAAAAAATTCTCCTCAGTTTGTAACATCATGGTTGGTGTATACAGTCAGCAGATAACTTACAACTAACGTGCTTATCAGGTCCCAAAAGACATCATATTTGTAAGCAAGTGATAGTCTTTAATAATAATAACTTCTTGAAAGTTGAAAGTATATGATAGTAATTCCCATCTATGAAAATGAAGAACAGCAAGACACCTTTATTTATAGATCCATCCCCTGCCTTTCTTTATTCTCAAAACATTTTGAGATGGTAACTTAGAACACTGTAAAATTTTCTGACACTAACCCTTTAATGGGAACTCATCATGGCACACATAAATGATTATATACAAGCAAAACAAGATATCATTCCAAAAAGTCTGCCTTGAAAGACCTAAACAATAAAATTGGCATTTTCTGTTAACTTGTGAATGCCTTTGTGTAGACCACAAATAATAATTTTGTGTGGCTCACTAGTCTGGTGCATATCTTTCAACTGGATGTCAGTTTGGCAACCTGTGTGTCCTTAACCTACACTTGTTATACAACTGGGGAAAGTGAACCTACAGGTTTACATAGAATCTGACCCATGTGTCATTTCTGGTGACACCTCACATGATTGAGAAGTGAGGGCTCAATAAAATGCACACTGAAAAATCCAAGGTTCCACCAGGATTCAATTCTGTGACCTCCTGATTTCCAGTCAGCTGCTTTACCACTAGACCAAAAGATGTGCCTAGACTATAAAATTCTCTTTTCCCTTGTATGTGTAGTTGTTGTTGTTGTGGTTATGGTCTTCAGTCCAAAGACTGGTTTCATGCAGCTGTCCACACTACTCTATCCTGTGTGAGCCTCTTCATCTCTGAATAACTACTGCAACCTACATCCTCCTGAATATGCTTACTGTATTAATTTCTTGGCCTCCTTCTACTAGTTTTATCCCTCACACTTCCTTCCAATACTAAATTGGTGATCCCTTGATGTCTTGGATCAACAGAGAAGACTTCCAAACATTTGAATCTATATTTGACATTAACAAATTTCTCTTCTTCAGAAATGCTTTTTGTGCCATTGCCAATCTACATTTTATATCCTCTCTGCTTTGGCCATCATCAGTTATTTTGTTGCCCAATTAGAAAAACTCATCTACTACTTTAAGTGTCTCATTTCCTAATCTAATTCCCTTAGAATCACCTGATTTAATTCAACTATATTCCATTGTCATTGTTTTGCTTTTGTTGATGTTCATCTTATAATATATCTCCCTTTCAATACAATATACATTCTGGTCAACTGCTCTCCCAAGTCTTTTGCTGTCTCTGACAGAATGATAATGTCATCAGCAAATTTCAATGTTTTTATTTCTTTCCCCAGAACTTTAATTCCTTCTCCATATTTTTCTTTGGTTTTCTTTACTGCTTGCTCAATTTACAGACTGAATAACTTTTGCAATAGGCTATAGCCCTGTTTCACTCCCTTCTCAATCACTACTTCCTTTTCATGCCCCTCAACTGTTACAGCTGCCATCTTGTTTCTGTACAAATTGTAAATAGCCTTTTGTTCCCTGTATAAGACTCCTCCTACCTTCAGATTTTCAAAGAAAGTGTTTCAGTCGACGTTGTCAAAAGCTTTCTTTTGTCGACAAATGCTGGAAACATAGGTTTATCTTTCCTTATCTTCTACTCCATTGATGAATTTCTCAGTAGAACCAACTGATTTGTGTGTATATAACTTCTGCACAATTTCAGTGCAGTAATGTGTTCATTGCAGATAAGTGTGTGTGTGTTTTAGTACAATCTAACTTCTGCACCATTTCAGAGCAGCAATGTGTTCATTGTAAATAAGTATTATAGTAGTTCTATTACATGTTTATTACCTTATAAATAAAAAAAACTTTTTTATTTTAAATTCAGTGCATTAGTGTTTGTAAAATGATTCTTTCATACTGTGTTCATTAAGAAAATGACGATCATTCCACTCACACCAAATCCATGGTTATTATGCAGTTCAGCCCCCAGTGAACCCCCAAGGAATGTCTCATACCAGACGAGTGTAATGCCAGATATTTGTGTGTTAGAGTAATTATGGTGTACACATATGTGGAGACAGTGTTCGCACAGCAATTGCCAACATAGTGTAACTGAGGCAGAATAAGGGGAACCAGCCCGCATTCACGAAGGCAGATGGAAATCCACCTTAAAAACCATCCACAGGCTGGCCAGCACACCGGACCTTGACACTAATCCACTGGGCAGATTCATGCCGGGAACCGGCACACCTTACTGCTTGGGAAGCTGGATAGGATACTGGTGGGTTAAGAAGAGGGTAGTGGGATACTGTGTGGTGGGTGAGTGATTCTGGAACAAGACGAAAAGAATTCAGAGGTTAGAGAATATGAGAAGTAGGGAAGGGGAGAAATGGAGGGGTGAAGGAGAGTAAAGTGGAGATGAGTAAGGAGATAGGGAGGAAAGAGATGGAGATGACTGTAATGGGAAGAGAGAGCAGAAGAGGAGGGACAGAAGGGCAGAAGGAAAGCAAGCACCATGGGGTGGAGAGGGGGGGGTCAGGCCCGCATGGGGGGGGGGGGGATTGGGGGGATGGGGAAGGAAGAGTGTTGGGTGGAAGAAGAAATTATGTGGACAGGGAAAGAGTGGTGTGGACAAGAGCGAGAAGTGGAAACATAAGACGAGGCAGGTAGGCCTGGAGGACTGCGAGAACACTAAGTACACTATTCTCACTAGTGTAGTTCAGGGAAACCAGTGTGTCTGAAGGGAATATCCAAACGGCACACATGGTGAAGCAACTGTTGAAGTAACTTGTGTTGTGGTGTGTAACATGTTTGGCAGCTGGAAGGTCAAGTTTTCAGTTTGCCACAGTTTGACAGTGGATTTTCATGTGAGTAGACAGTTGGTTGCTTGTCATGTCTACTTGAGTGCTGTGCAGTAATTGCAGCATAGGTGATATATAATGTGGCTGCTTTCACAAGTGGCCTTGTCTTTCATAGTGTAAGAAACAGGAAGTGGTGGCTGTGTGGGACAGATCTTGCACCTGGGTCGACCACAAGGGAATGACCCATGGGATGCAGGACTGGGAGGTGGATTGGAATAGGGGTGGACAAGGATATTCTGTAGGTTGGTTGAGAAATGGAACAAAACTTTGGAAGATGTGGGTAGGATTTTGGGTGGGATGTCCCTCATCTCAGAGCACATCGGTAGGTAGCAGAAGCCCTGGTGAATGATTAAGGTTTTGAAGGCCAGATGGAGTGCTGTTTGGTAGCTGGCTAAAAGGTTTAGTGGTGTCAGAGGAGATAGCATGGGAGATCTGTTTATGGATGAGCTGTATAGGATACTGTCTGTCAGTAAAGGCTCTTGTGAGATTATTGGTGTATTTCAACTCCAGATTTCCACTATAGTCTGTGGTGTCCATGGGTGGTGAGGCCGTAAGGAAGACTTTGATGTGGAGCAGTGGACAGTTGCCAAGTTGACATACTGCTGGTAGTTGGTGCACTTAATATGAACAAAAATATGTATGGAGCATTCTAAGAGGCAGAGATCAACATCTAAGAAGATAGCTTGTTGAGTTGAGAAGGACCAGATGAAGCTGATTTGTAAGAATGTCCTGAGGTTATGGAGGAAAGAGCAAAGCTTGCCCCTGCCATGAACTGGATCATGAATATGCAGGCTGCCAGTGGAAAAGAGATAACAGATCAGGAAAGGATAAGAACCTATTGCTATTAAAAATGATGCAAAGAAATGCAAATGCAGAAAGAACCACAAGGCAGGGAAAAGTGTATGAAAGATTATTTGCATTCAGTTCTCACAGTCAATAGGATGTTCCAGAGATTCTGTGAAGGAAGAACAAGTTTAGGACTGAAACAGTGCCCCTTATCAAAATACAAGCATATATTTTATGAATATTTCAATGTATCATTTAGTACTCTTCACATCAATGTCTCCTCCACTTGAAAGTTTGGTTTTTAACAATACCATGAAAAGGAAATGACACTCGACATACAGCAGAGATGCTGAGCTGCAGATAAGCCCAACAAAAAGACTGTCAAAAAGTGAGCTTTCAGCCAACAAGTCCTTCATCAGAGATAAACAGACACACACACACACACACACACACACAACTACAGTCTCCGCAGCCAGGGGCCAGCCCAGGCCAGACAGCCAGAGATTGTGGTCATATGTGTGTGAGATGTGTTTGTGTGTGGGTGTATGTTGTCTAATTCTGATGAAGGCCTTTTTACCCAAAGCTTACTTGTTTGACTGTCTTTCTGTTGTGCCTATCTATGATACAGCATCTCCGCTATATGGTGAGTAGCAACTATCCTTTTCATAATACTGTTACATTCCATCCTGGGTTTTCCATGTTTAAGTTCATGTTAATGGAAATAAAAGCATAAACATGTCTGAGAAGAAGAATGAACTATGAAATAGACACAGATTAAATAAGTTTTGTGCTAAGGGGTTTTATGATGTAATGGAGGAAGATAATCCAACTGCCATTAAGACTTGCTTTGCCATGCAACAAAATCAATGTATTCCAAAACTAGCCATCATTTAGATTTTCTATGCTAGACAAGTATGAATATACAATCCATGCATCATAAGCCATACTAAGGAGCAAACAAAAGAAGGCATGATTCCCTACACCTGATTGGGTGCAGAATCTTCAAGGGGATGCAGTCAAGTTGCTTTGGCTTTGCTGGACTTTCTTTTTCAATTACATAAGAAACAACCAAATGATGGGACAAACACTATACATCTACTCTCAGAGTTTTGCAGCAGTTAAATTAAAAAAATTTAATGATGGTGATGCTTACAGCATTCCGTGAAAAGAGTGTGAAATTCAATAATATTCATAATTTCTTTCCTGTTGTTGGCCACAGCTATATGCCTCCACTTATGATGAAAAGGCATCTTGTCTCCTAAAGAATATGATGATATTTTAGAAGAGCTGTGCAGGTAAGCATAGCTCATGATGTGCCACCCCTATCCCCCCTCCCCCTCCACCACTGCATAATGCAGTTGCTGCCATGTGGTGTGCGCAGAGGGTCATCAGCAGGAGCAGGCATCTATGCATTGCGCTATTGTAGTCACTATACATTACATAATGTGTACATTGTGCAAAAAATTTAATAATTTTTTAACATGATTTTTGTTCACTAATGTAAAAAAAAAGATGTAGCTCATTACCAAATTCCACTGACATTGTTTCATCTGTTTAGTCATGAAATGTTACACAAAAAGTTACTTTCACATTTAATAATGTTAGTATGGAAGTATGGATTAACACATTGAGGACTGTATAAGCATTGTATCATATTATGTAGACTGTATCAACCAAAGCATTTTCACAAAGACAATAAAGTATGAAAGTTTTTGTGCAGAGTGCATAGCTTTTGTCTTTTGATGACACAATGTCAGCTTTTGCAATATTGCTTGTAGAGTACCTTTAACCATGGAGCAGGTGCGTCTATGTAAAAAGTGTGCCAAATACAAGTAAAATTGTTTTGTACTGTTTGATTGTTGTTTCATAATTGTGAGCAATATCTGTCCATTCATTACTGCTTTAGTTAACACAGTGATAAACTGTGTTGTCATAAGCCCAAGTGAGCTGCAGTAATATAAAATAAAAGGTGATCTAGGTCAGAAAAAATTATGATTTTTGCAAGTAAATGACCCAAATTATGAGCTTACAACACAATCCTAAAATGAGGCAGTTCTCTATGAGATAATGTGCAATTGAATAAGTGGCTGTCTGGAATCTGATGCAACTGCACTGTTTAATGCTTCGAGTGTGTCGTTACTGTTGGGCAACACCTTTCTACGGGAACAGAGTAATATATGAAAATTTATTTCATTACTATTAAATTATATAGTGCTTTAGTGTATATTATGTAAGTTTATTTTATCACTTTTTTAATTAAACCATGATTTTCCTTGGTAATGTAAAGACTGCTATTCTTTAAATGCATACTTGTGCCCGCTTGTGTTATGAAAATTGGCAAGTCCGTTTGCTAGTTAAGTTTTGATTAGTGCTAGCCCTCAATAATAAATAAAGTTCTCTCTTTCTGGCACAAGATACTTTGATTCAAGGTGTTATCTGTCCTTTCTATCAGCTTACACTGTCATTATCCTCTTTAAAGGAATTCATAGCATCGTAAGAAAGTTTTTAGGAAAGATTTGAATTTCTCATCTACTGCGTGTGCTTGGTGACCTTCTTCCTGTTATTCATCCAGTAAATTCTCTCTGAACAGTTTCCCTTAGGATCAGTATCACAGAATTAGAAGTGCTGACTATTTTGTATCAGTCTTGATGTGGATACTTTACTGTTGTCATTTGACCACTGCAGCCTGATAAACCATTTACTTTGGGGCTCACATCTATATCACAGAAGTCTGTAAGTAATAAATGGTAAGCACTATATTGTGTATGTTCTACAGAATTAATTTATTCAGGATGACAGATTTTCCACTTACAAGGACATCAACAAACGTTTGTAAACAGCATTGGAAAAGATGTTACTCATCTAGACTGAGGCACAAACACACAGTAAATGTTATCTTTGACACTGCACTATTCATGCAGTTTATGAGGTAAAAAGTCAAACAATATATAAAGGGAGCAAGCCAGAAAAAAACATTAACATGAAACTCAATAAACAGTGCCTATATAACAGTTGACATTAAATAAACAAAAATAAAATAAAATTAGTACCTGATAAGACTACTTCAAGAAGTATTACACACAGAAGGTGATACACAAACCAAGTAAAAGCAAGATGTAACAATTGTAACAAGACATAACAAATGTAGCAACAGAACATTTTGAGTACACAAGTAGTCATAATGAAATAAAATGAACTGAATAAACATATAAATATCGAGGAATATGAAGGAACAGACTGTTTGGGAAGTAATGGAAAACTAACACTATTACGTGAAGTTTAGAAGAGGGGAAGTATTAAGCTGCATTTTGTCATGTAAGATTAAATCAGGACTGTGGGACAGATGTTTGCTGGATTCCAGGGCTTCTAGCAGTTTGAGTTTTTGGTCTTTGTTTGGTAAGTGAAGTTGCAGGGTTTCAGTGTTTTTGCTAGAATCTGTGATACCTATCCTAAGTGTGGTACTAAACATCTCTTCTGGCAGACAATGGAAGGGCCAGCAGAGGGACCATAGAGGAGTGATATAATTTTCAGGTTTTGTTTCCTATGCAAGATGTGTCAGTTAGGACAGGATTGTAGCCATTGGCTGAGGCAATAAATTTAATTGTATCTAACTTCACTTTGAAAGCTTTCTTGGCATGGGAACAGATATGAGATGGTGCATCTTTGAGAGGGAAACTCCATGTTTGTGTTTTACTGGGTGTGGTGCACAAGTAGGTATTACTGTGTCTGTAGTTGTAGTTTTTCTGTAAATTCTGAAACAATGTGTCCATTTATTGCTGTCAATGATGAGATCTAGGAAGATTATGGGCTTGTTGCCAATTTCCATTGTGAACCAATTATTTTTCTGTTGACCTTCTCCTTAAGTTATGCAAAAATGTGTTGAGCTGTCTTGTAGTGCCTGTCTACATACACTGCACATCACCTATGTATCCGAACCAATATTTAATATCTGCACTCTGTACTCAAAAATTCTTGATTCAAAAACTATTGTTCAAAATGGTGAACGAATATTTCAGCCAAAAGTTGACTAAGAGGGGACCCTGTAGCTAAGCTGTCTGTTTATGCAGAGTCTCTTGGAACTGAAAATAGTTTTGTGATTGGTCTCAAGTCATTCAATTCCACAGAATTGACATTAGACCCGCACATCACTTTTCTCAGAATATCAAAACATTCCTCTACTGGTATGTTGGAAAACAAAGTCTGATTTAGTGCTGTGTGAGATAGGTAGAGCTTTTCTTATTTGCAAGGTCCACTCAGACCGAAATACCATGCTTTGATTTAAATTTAGTGTTGCTTTTAATTAAGATTCTCTTGCCTGCTTCTCCATCCATCGCAGTCTGCTGCATTCACAGCAATTTTGATGGGTTCTGAGCCTCAGTCCAATGGTTAACTGGTTATGTGAGACCTTCCAGATGCATGGTATGCTTGAGGAATCATAGACTCATGCTTTCTGCTTACTTGACAAATCACTAATTGAGTCATTTACTCATAGGCAAGGACTGTTCAGACCCATCTATGTTACAAGTTTAATGTCATGAGTTAACATATCTAACCTGATAATGTTGTTGGCCTGGTAACATGGCTTCTAAGCTATGAAACTAATCATTAAATAAATTATTTACAAGAGCACCAAAGCAGTTATTATTCAAGATGCCAAAATAGGTAGCAATGACATTTTTGAGATAACTCTATCAACTGATTGGATAGGCTAATGGCAAATGGAGGTGATCTATTTGTCACAGTAACAGGAAATTCAAATCCACCAAGGCAGAAATTGAATTTGCATCTGAGAGTGTCTGGACAAGAGTCAGTATCAAGGGTTGACATAAACTTATAATCAGAGCTTTCTGTTGACCACCAGACTCACTCCAAGATGAACAAAAAACTCACAGTTCACTAGTATGAATATTTCCCAATCATACTCTCATCATCGGAAGAGAGATTAATCATCCAACAATTTGTTTGGGATAGCTATAGGTTTGTCAGTGGTTGGTATGACATGACATGACATCCTAAACACTGCTAAATGTTTTCTCTGAAATCTACCTAGAACAGATAGTTTAGGAGGCCATGCATAGTACAAACATAACACATTATATGCAATGGCAACAAATAGACCTGATATATTTGAAAATTATTACATTGAATGTGATGTCAGTGACTACTAGGCAGTCATAGCAACAATGATTAACCAAAATACAAAGAGGCACTAAGATGAACAGAAAGAACTTAAATGTTGAGCAAACTAGATAAAGAAGCAATAGTCTCATGTCACAAAGAGGAACTTGAAAAATTTTGCTCTAGGCAGGAGTATGTAAAAGAATTACGGCACAAGTTTAAAAGTTAAGTTGACTGTGTGTTGGATAGATATGTACTGGTAGCTAGTTAAATAGTTCATGATGGGATAGATCCTTCATGGTGTACAGTCATTACAAAGAAACTTCTAAAGAAACAGATGTAAAACAAAGCACAGAGTTGTAGATAGACAGATGCTGAATGAAATACTTATAGCTGTCAAACTGAAAGTAGGAAGCAAATGCATACATGATGACCTACATTTTAAAATGTTCCTTTACCAACAAAAATCCAAGACTATTGCCCCCGTTTAACTGTCACACCACTGAAAATGTGATATAGAATTTAGTGAAAATGGTGCTGAGAAACAGCTGAAATTCCTAAAATTGATAAAAGCTTTAGGACCCAATGGAACCCCAATCAAATTCTACACAGGATTTACAGCTGAGTTAGCCAGTATTTTAACCATAACATGCCACAGATACATTGAACAAGAAATTGTGTCCAGTAGCTGGAAGAGAGCAAAGGTTACATCGGCATACAAGAAGTGTACAAAAAGTGCCCCACAAAACTACCATCCAATGTTTTTGAAGACATTCATCTACTGTAGAATATATTCAAATCTCAAACATAAACAAGTATCTTGACCAGAATGACCTCCTTCGAGCCAACCAGCATGGATTCTGGAAACATCAGTCAAACAATCATGCTAAACTCAACTCACACTTCCCTAATATGACATGCTGGAAGCCATGGATCAGGGAGTCAGGTCAGTGCAGTACTTTGAATTTCGGAAAGCATTCGACTTGGTACCAAACATATGCTTGTTATCAAAAGTGCAACTCAGGATTTCTTGGTGGGGAGAATGCAGTTTCTTATCTTGGATGGAGAGTTATAAACAGATCTAGAAGTAACTTCAAAGATGACCGACGGAAATGTGCTGGAACCCCTGATGTTAATGTTGTATGTTAATGTTCTTGTATAAAATATTAATAGTAACTTATGACTTTCTGTTGATGATGTAGTTATCTATAATGAAGTACTACCAGATAAAAAGCTACACAAATATTCAATCCAATTTTGGTTGTTGTTGTGGTCTTCAGTCCTGAGACTGGTTTGATGCAGCTCTCCATGCTACTCTATCCTGTGCAAGCTTCTTCATCTCACAGTACCTACTGCAACCTACATCCTTCTGAATCTGCTTAGTGTATTCATCTCTTGGTCTCCCTCTACGATTTTTACCCTCCACACTGCCCTCCAATGCTAAATTTGTGATCCCTTGATACCTCAAAACATGTCCTACCAACCGATCCCTTCTTCTAGTCAAGTTGTGCCACAAACTTCTCTTCTCCCCAATCCTATTCAATACTTCCTCATTAGTTACGTGATCTACCCACCTTATCTTCAGCATTCTTCTGTAGCACCACATTTCGAAAGCTTCTATTCTCTTCTTGTCCAAACTAGTTATCGTCCATGTTTCACTTCCATACATGGCTACACTCCATACAAATACTTTCAGAAACAACTTCCTGACACTTAAATCTATACTCGATGTTAACAAATTCCTCTTCTTGAGAAACGCTTTCCTTGCCATTGCCAGTCTACATTTTATATCCTCTCTACTTCGACCATCATCGGTTATTTTACTCCCTAAATAGCAAAACTCCTTTACTACTTTAAGTGTCTCATTTCCTAATCTAATTCCCTCAGCATCACCCGACTTAATTTGACTACATTCCATTATCCTCGTTTTGCTTTTGTTGATGTTCATCTTATATCCTCCTTTCAAGACACTGTCCATTCCGTTCAACTGCTCTTCCAAGTCCTTTGCTGTCTCTGACAGAATTACAATGTCATCGGCGAACCTCAAAGTTTTTACTACTTCTCCATGAATTTTAATACCTACTCCAAATTTTTCTTTTGTTTCCTTTACTGCTTGCTCAATATACAGATTGAATAACATCGGGGAGAGGCTACAACCCTGTCTTACTCCTTTCCCAACCACTGCTTCCCTTTCATGCCCCTCAACTCTTATAACTGCCATCTGGTTTCTGTATAAACTGTAAATAGCCTTTCGCTCCCTGTATTTTACACCTGCCACCTTCAGAATTTGAAAGAGAGTATTCCAGTTAACATTGTCAAAAGCTTTCTCTAAGTCTACAAATGCTAGAAACGTAGGTTTGCCTTTTCTTAATCTTTCTTCTAAGATAAGTCGTAAGGTCAATATTGCCTCACGTGTTCCAACATTTCTACGGAATCCAAACTGATCTTCCCCGAGGTCGGCTTCTACCAGTTTTTCCATTCGTCTGTAAAGAATTCGCGTTAGTATTTTGCAGCTGTGACTTATTAAACTGATAGTTCGGTAATTTTCACATCTGTCAACACCTGCTTTCTTTGAGATTGGAATTATTATATTCTTCTTGAAGTCTGAGGGTATTTCGCCTGTCTCATACATCGTGCTCACCAGATGGTAGAGTTTTGTCATGACTGGCTCTCCCGAGACCATCAGTAGTTCAAATGGAATGTTGTCTACTCCCGGGGCCTTGTTTCAACTCAGGTCTTTCAGTGCTCTGTCAAACTCTTCACGCAGTATCTTATCTCCCATTTCGTCTTCATCTACATCCTCTTCCATTTCCATAATATTGTCCTCAAGTACATCGCCCTTGTATAAACCCTCTATATACTCCTTCCACCTTTCTGCCTTCCCTTCTTTGCTTAGAACTGGTTTGCCATCTGAGCTCTTGATATTCATACAAGTGGTTCTCTTCTCTCCAAAGGTCTCTTTAATTTTCCTGTAGGCAGTATCTATCTTACCCCTAGTGAGACAAGCCTCTACATCCTTACATTTGTCCTCTAGCCATCCCTGCTTAGCCATTTTGCACTTCCTGTCGATATCATTTTTGAGATGTTTGTATTCCTTTTTGCCTGCTTCATTTACTGCATTTTTATATTTTCTCCTTTCATCAATTAAATTCAATATTTCTTCTGTTACCCAAGGATTTCTATTAGCCCTCGTCTTTTTACCTACTTGATCCTCTGCTGCCTTCACTACTTCATCCCTCAGAGCTACCCATTCTTCTTCTACTGTATTTCTTTCCCCCATTCCTGTCAATTGTTCCCTTATGCTCTCCCTGAGACTCTCTACAACCTCTGGTTCTTTCAGTTTATCCAGGTCCCATCTCCTTAAATTCCCACCTTTTTGCAGTTTCTTCAGTTTCAATCTGCAGTTCATAACCAATAGATTGTGGTCAGAATCCACATCTGCCCCAGGAAATGTCTTACAATTTAAAACCTGGTTTCTAAATCTCTGTCTTACCATTATATAATCTATCTGATACCTTTTAGTATTTTGGTAAGATTTCAAAAGAGGGGCAAGCATTGGTGACTTGTTTTAAATACTCAGAAATGTAGTATCCTATGACTACAGTATCAATGCATCACAACTGGAATCAAGCAACTCATACAAATACCTGAGGGGGTTTTAACAATTCATTGAGATATGAAAGGAAACAATCACATACACTGTCATAGGTAAAGCAGGTGGCATACTTCGATTCATTGGTGGGATGCTAACAAAATTCAAGAGTCTCCAGAGGAGATAGCTTACAAAATGCTATTGTGACCCATCATAGAATACTTGTCAAGTCTGTAAGACCTGTACCAAATAGAATGAACAAGGGATATAGGGAGCTGATATTTAATAGTAAGTCATTAACATACAAGAGAAATAGGACTGGGTCTAATATGGAGACTTGTGGAACACCTTGAGATATATTTTTCCAGTCAGAATAATAATTTGCCCTATTTAAAGCGATGTTAATTCTTTGCTTTCTGTTTAGTAAGTAGGATTTAAGCCATTGTAGGGCAGTGTCCCTAATTCTCTTCTCTTCAAATCTGTAAATAAGCAATGCATGGTTTACAAAATCAAATGTGATACTGGAAAACACAACAGAGCTATTTGAACATTAAGGTACTAATCTTCAGGAAGAATTAAAAAGAAAAGCATGTTACACATCTTAATTTAGTATAGCATTCAGGGACTGATATGGGACTTCATGATGTCCAAAACTTTATTTTCAAGTGAAACAGAATGGACAAGTAATGTAGCTGCTGAAAAATCCTTACCTTTCCATCATGTCAGGTGAAACTGCTACTTTATTTGGTATGTGATTTAGTGAAGTGATGACAAACAGAGACCCATGTTCCCCATTACTTAACAATACTAACTGTACCTTCTTCATACATTTATGAAATTTTTATTTTCCTCTACAATAAGCATTTCAAACTTGAAAATTACCATTTCAAGCATTATTACAGCACTGCTCATAAAGAAAGTTTTAAACTTAACACCACAGCAATAAAAATTTTGTTCCCAGACGCCACTATATATGGGACTAAAGATTTATAATGAACTAAAAGGTAAGAATATATTTAACATAGCTCACTGAAACTAAGACTGTACAAAAAATACATTTATCCGTACATGTAAAAGTGATATTGCACTTGTTGATGTGCAATAATGCCTGTACAAATGTACATTGCAGCAGTTTTTTTATAGTCATGACCTTACACTGTAATTTTAATTTGGTCCTGTGTAATAAAAAATTATAACTGTAAATAGTACTGTGGTAATATCTATAAATTAATTTCAAACTTTCGTTCTCTGTATTTTTTCATCTATTGAAACTTTTGTATGAAAAAGGTGCTAATGATTCTTTTTCAGCTTCCTATGTATCTTTTACAATAAATTTGACAACTTTAACGTTGTACGTTCTGAGAAACACAAACTACATATATATTTATATTTTTGTGATGATAACATGAATTTTTTTATATAGTTACATCTTTTTTTGTATGCAGCTCAGAAACAGAAGAGTGAGGGACAGAGCATAGGAGCTGCAGTAGATCGTCTCACTGTCCAAAAATCAACCTGCCTCCTGCCTGCTCGCCTTAGCAGAGAACGCTTTTACATGCCTCCATGAGCTCAAATTGCAGTGACAATGGTTGCCACTGTGCAGACATGATTGTAATGCAAGCCACATAGGTGACAGCTGGAAACTTCTGATTAGACTGTGACTTTTGTGTCAAATAAACTGTGTGTAACCAGAGAGAGTCCGCAAGTTCTGGGATGCATTCGTGCCAGATCCTCTTGTATTAAAAGAAATTCATACCAAAGACTTAATTATAACTATTTATATGTAGGGAAAGAGATGAATAACGTTAAATATTTCACTTTTCCCCTCTTTATTGCCATTATTGCGTAAAAATATGTGGACAGCTATCTTTAAATTAGTGTCTTTACAAAACCTGTTTTCCGTAGATGTCTTCGTCACATTGAGTGAGATATGGAGAAGTGACTGATAGGATGCTAAGTGTAATGGAGATACCAAATATTTAATAGAGAACTTTTGCATTATGTGTACAATGAATGTTGTGATCTGTGTCTGCTGTTCTTCAAAGATGTGATGCTGTTAGTTACAACTGCAGGTACTTCAATTTTATGTAACTAAAAGTTCTGAAAAAATAGTGTTGCTAATATGTGTTGTTGTCAGCAATGTGCAGAGTCTTAGATAAGCAGTGTACTATGTTGAGTTCTTCATATTCAAGAACCTGATTTATAAGTACTGATGCTAAAGAGGTAGAAGTTGGAACCCACACCATCAGTTGTCTGTCAAAGGCATGTTTAGCACTACTTGCCACATACATGCTTATTTGAATGGTCGTTTCAGCTTGATGCTGTGTGTTTTAAAACTGAACTGTAGTTACTGTTATGCTCGTGTCTCAATGTAATGTTATAAGAAAAAAATTAACTTATTGTAGTCAAACAATGGCAGCTTATATAGCTGTACTATTGAAAAAAAACTTTTTAAAAAAGGTTACAGCAGCCCCATTGAAACAATGCTTTCTGATGCAAAGGTTTGCTGACTGTTTCTGAAATGAAGACTCAGAACAGTCATTGAAAATGCCGCAGACGCAACAGGTTAGGCAAAGTGGTTCCAAAGGATCTTCAGTTATTATAACATATAACTAATAGGGGGAGTGTCTTTAGTTACTACATCATCTGTAAAGTTATTTTTACAGTACTTCACAGTCTATTGAGTAACCTTATACAGAGATTGTAAGTTAATTAAATGCAGATATTCAAAATACCAGACATAAGAATCTTACCATCAAATATATTGCTGACTGTTACATAACATCAATTTGTATGCCAACTGACTATTTTTCAGAATGAAATCATTCTTAAATTATTCATCTGTTGTTTGTCTGCTGCAGCTGAAAATAGAATTCAACAAGCTATAAAAGAATAGTTATAAAATTTGTATCCAGTTTGTCAAAATAGTACAACTAAGACTATACTGTCATGAAGACAGCAGTTCTGTTTTGAAAAGATCTGATAAAGTCATTTTATATAGAAATAATTTTAATATAAAGAAATTAAAGCATGTTTAAATGCCAACCTGCCAGATCGCAATTTTATATTATTATTTGTGCCTATGTTACATGAAGGAATAACAGTGATGAACATACGTGTAATTCACAGCAGCAACAAAATCAAGGGCAAGTAAATTAGCTCTCTCATTTTAAATATACCATGTGATAATGTGAACACTCGTTCACAGACTCATTCCTACTAAAATTATATTATGCTTGCTTCCTATGTAAATTTGCAAGAGATCTACCAGAAGATAGTATGTAGTCAGTGTCTGACAGGAGCTAAATTACACATTCAATTATCCTCATAAATGATTAAAGATAATTTCTGTTGGTCAGAAACAAATCTGGTATTTCTCTCTAATCATAACAGACAATAGTACCTCAATTATAATTAAAAAGCACCAACTAGATAATTTAAAGTTGTGTTAAATTATTGTAATTACTCTGTAAATATCATTAACCTTGAAAAAAGTATGTATATAAATGTATATGTCTATATTGTGCATAAGATCGATGTACATTTTGTGTTCTTTAATACAACAGCTTTGGAAAGCAGTTGCTTAGATTTTGCATATATTTAATTTTAAAATTATTGACCAAGTTTGCTTTATTTGTATTGAATCAATACAGCCACTTTGACATGAATGTGTAACTAAAAATACTCAGCACAATGTTTAGACTGAAACAGCATAGTTAGTTTTCAAAAGGCATAATTTCCTTTGATATAGAGGCAGTGAACTTTGCATCTTGTCCAAGGATTGATGCAGCTCATCAATATCATTTCTGTTCTCTGTAGATGTATTTAGCTGCCATTATTAATTTGAGTTCATATGATACAGTTATGATTCTTTAAGAAATTATTACCTTACATATGGTGCAGCCTTTACAGTAATTTCAAAATACTTGATCCTACTGGTACGTGGTTGAGTTTGCTACCTCAAGAGAGCTCATGTTTCTCTGCATTGCCTAATTCTACAAAGAAAGATAATAAATTGTGACAATAATATCTAGATATATATAAATATATGTCAGTAATAGCCTCAAGTAATGCATTTCTGATAAAGAGTATTGTTTGGCCATCTTTTGGTCTTTCACTGTTTCACAAATACAATAGTTTGAATATTTGACAGGACATTGTATTGCATTAGAATTGATGTGAATTACAAAATGAGTACAGAAATTTCTAGGAAACAACCAATGCAAGCAGTATGGTGGTCATTTCAACAGTGCAGATATTCTCTCAGTAGTTGCTTTAAATGTTTAAGGTTGTAATATTGTTCTAGAAATTTAGTAATTTTTATGTTACCTATGTATATCAGTATTATAGTATATTAAATCAATCTTCAATCAGTTATTAATAACAGCTTCAAAAATTACTAGTTCAGATTTCCTCCAATCAAAATGATCACCCTACATGCATCAGTAACATAAAAAAGAATTGTTTAAAATTCCATATTATAGGATTTATCTTTTATTCATATGTTTTGTGACTGTTTTATACAAAATGAGTACATTATCATTCTTGAAAACCAGCAGTATTTAAAAAAAACTTATTTTCTCTTTTTTATTTTTGATTAAAATGTAAATAGTTATATCTTTTCTTAATTCAATCAATAAATAATGTTTAAAAGCACAGTTATACATTTAACTTTGATTTGTCCCTCTAATCTCCTTCACTCTCTCATGGTTGTTTTTGAATTCCAGAAGTCAGCTTTGTGATTTTAATATTTTAACATCCAATCTCACTCAAAAATGCATGTACAGAACATACACACATACTTGCTATGGCAATGAAGCCAGCTGGAGTGACAGCTTATGTCAAATGGAGTGGGTGGGAAAAACAAGAAGAATGAAAAGGTAAACAAATGACTGTTGTGTACTGTTTTGAGTTGACAAAAAACCCCCACTTACTTCCAAAAAGGGCAGTGCACAAATCCATTGCATTACACAGGAATGATCAGGAGGGGTATAGGTGGGTTGGCATGTAGCTCAGTTCCTTTTAAGAACAAGAGGTGCAAATCTGGTAAAAATCAGGCCATATAATAGTTTTCTTTCAGAGTAAAGGGATGCAGAAGATGTAGCTCAGGAACTTGCATCTGTTTGGAAATAGCCCTTCAACCAAGGTCCCGGGTGGAACATGAGAGAACAGGGTAGGCTTGTGTTTACAGAACAGAAGCCAGAAGTGGAAAGCACAGCACATCCGCTGCAACACTTGACTGCCTGCATCCTGGGCTGTACATGACTCCTTCCCACATGCGTAGTGGCAAAGTTCAAAACTGATGCTTTTCCAAGGCATCTCTCTGTCAACAGTTCTTACCATGAGAACCATGCTGAGGCCAGCATCATATGGTGGAATCATCACAACAATGAACTCGAAGTATAGCTGTTGCATTTGCAAAGTATTGGGTTGGTGCAAAAGTTCATAACTTGTTTCCATAAGTTTAATAAACACAACAGATACGCATAACACGGACTTAAGTCATCAATAATGTATTCTCCTTCAATATTTAAAACAGTCTGCCAACTCTGGGGTGACTTTTCAATTCTGGGACTGTAGAAATCACATGGTTTTGAGGCGAAGAACTCATTGAGCCATGTTTGAAGCCCATTTTCATTCAGAAAGCAAGTTCCTTTAAGTCTGAGGGTGTAAGATTAGGTGCATTAGGTGGGTGTGGAATGACTTTACAACCCAGCTTCTGTATAATGATTTTTGTCAGTCTAGCAAAAAGCAGGCAGTTGTTATCATGTAGCAGCATCACTTCACACAGTCTTCCTGGTTGTTGTTCTTGGACTGCATCTGCAAGACATTTCATTTGTTGACAATAAATAACAGCAGTGACGGTTACTAGTACACCACACAGTCACTGTTTCACAAGACACATAATGTTATCTTTTGTGATGCACACAAGTCTTTCTACAGGAAGTTGCTGTTTATTTACACTCAACCATTCCTTTCTTTTCCTTACGTTAACATAAAGATACCATTTCTCATCACCAGTAACAACACAGTATAGGAATGGTCAACGTTGTTCAAGAGCTAGTTGATGACAAACATGCAAAGATACACATATGGCCACCAGCTGATATTGTGATTTTGGCTTAGAGCATCCGTTATCCATACATCCAATTTTTGAAGCTTTCTCACTGCATGCAACAGTTGCATGATGGTGTAATGATCACAGTTCGCCTTATTTATCACTTCTTGAGTACACTGATGTGGGTCATTGAGGATTAATGCCTTTAAACAGTCTTCAATACCCAAACGTCTTTCTGAATGTGTAGAACCTTTCATTTCAAAAGAAAACCATTTTCTTGCCATGATCTGTCCAATGGCATTATCTGCAAACATGGTGCACATGTATCTGGCTGCCATTACTGCTGTCACCCCTCTATCGAACTCAAACAAAGAATATGTCAGAGATGTTTCTAGCATCCACAGCTGATTCACTATCTCCAAATGACAAAATGACAATATGTAAACTCAAATAGCAATAGTAAACTGCTAATAAAAAATGACAATCAGTAAATAAACTGACTGCAACCAGAGACGGAATGTGAAACAGGGGGAAGTAATAGGACAAGGGGGCTGAAAGTGTTGGGGTGGAGCATGTGAGGACATTAGGTTAGCATAGGTTGAGGTCAGGATAATTTCAAGACTGAAGAAAGTTTTGTAAGGATAATTCCCATCTGCGCAGTTCAGAAAAGATGGTGGCTGATGGGAGGATCCAGATGGCTGGATTGTGAAGCAGTCATTGAAATTCAGCACATTGTATTCAGTTGCTTGTTGTGCCACAGGATTATATACTTTGCTCTTGGCCATAGTTTGGTGGTGGCTGTTCATACTGATGGACAGCCGGTTGGTAGTCGTACCAATAAAAAAAGATACACAATCATTGTGGCAGAGTTGGTATACAACTTGGCTGCTTTTGCTTGTGGGTCAGCCTTTGATGGGGTTAGAAAAACCTGTGACAGGACATCTACATCTACATTTATACTCCACAAGCCACCCAACGGTGTGTCATTACCTCCCTTTCCTGTTCCAGTCGCATATGGTTTGTGGGAAGAACAACTGCCTGAAAGCCTCCATGCAAGCTCAAATCTCTCTAATTTTACATTTGTGATCTCCTCGGGAGGTATAAGTAGGGGGAAACATTATATTCGATACCTCATCCAGAAACACACCCTCTCTAAACCTGGACAGCAAGCTACACTGTGATGCAGAGCGCCTCTCTTGCAGAGTCTGCCACTTGAGTTTGCTAAACATCTCTGTAACGCTATCACGCTTACCAAATAACCCTGTGACGAAATGCACCGCTCTTTTTTGGATCTTCTCTACCTCCTCTGTCAACCTGACCTGGTACGGATCCCACACTGACGAGCAATACACAAGTATAAGTCGAATGAGTGTTTTGTAAGCCACCTCCTTTGTTGATGGACAACATTTTCTAAGGACTCTCCCAATGAATCTCAACCTGGCACCCACCTTCCCAACAATTAATTTTATATGATCATTCCACTTCAAATCGTTCTGTACGCATACTCCCAGATATTTTACAGAAGTAACTGCTACCAGTGTTTGTTCTACTATCATATAATCATACAATAAAGGATCCTTCTTTCTATGTATTGGCAATAAATTACATTTGTCTATGTTAAGGGTCAGTTGCCACTCCCTGCACCAAGTGCCTATCAGCTGCAGATCTTCCTGCATTTCGTTGCAGTTTTCTAATGCTGCAACTTCTATGTACACTACAGCATCATCCGCGAAAAGCCGAATAGAATTTCCGACATTATCTACTAGGTCATTTATATATATTGTGAAAAGCAATGATCCCATAACACTCCCCTGTGGCACGCCAGAGGTTACTTTAACGTCTGTAGACGTCTTTCCATTGAGAACAACATGCTGTGTTCTGTTTGCTAAAAACTCATCAATCCAGCCACACAGCTGGTTTGATACTCCGTAGGATCTTACTTTGTTTATCAGGTGACAGTGCGGAACTGTATCGAATGCCTTCCGGAAGTCAAGGAAAATGGCATCTACCTGGGAGCCCGTATCTGATATTTTCTGGGTCTCATGAACAAATAAAGCGAGTAAGGTATCACACGATCGCTGTTTTCGGAATCCATGTTGATTCCTACAGAGTAGATTCTGGGTTTCCAGAAATGACATGATATGCGAACAAAAAACATGTTCTAAAATTCTACAGTAGATCGATGTCAGAGATATAGGCCTATAGTTTTGCGCATCTGCTCGACGACCCTTCTTGAAAACTGAAACTACCTGTACTGCTTTCAAATCATTTGGAACCTTCCATTCCTCTAGTGACTTGCGGTACACGGCTGTTAGAAGGGGGGCAAGTTCTTTCGCGTACTCTGTGTAGAATCGAATTGGTATCCCGTCAGGTACAGTGGACTTTCCTCTGTTGAGTGATTTCACTTGCTTTTCTATTCCTTGGGCACTTATTTCGATGTCAGCCATTTTTTCGTTCGTTTGAGCATTTAGAGGAAGAATTGCAGTGCGGTCTTCCTCTGTGAAACAGCTTTGGAAAAAGGTGTTTAGTATTTCAGCTTTACGAGTGTCATCCTCTGTTTCAATGCCATTATCATCCCAGAGTGTCTGGATATGCTGTTTCGATCCACTTACTGATTTAACGTAAGACCAGAACTTTCTAGGATTTTCTGTCAAGTCGGTACATATACTTTTACTTTTGAATTCACTGAACGCTTCACGCATAGCTCTCCTTTCGCTAACTTTGAGATCGTTTAGCTTCTGTTTGTCTGAGAGGTTTTGGCTGCGTTTAAATTTGGAGTGAAGCTCTCTTTGCTTTCGCAGTAGTTTCCTAACTTTGTTGATGAACCAGGGTGGGTTTTTCCCGTCCTCACAGTTTTACTCGGCACATACCTGTCTAAAACGCAGTTTACGATTGCCTTGAACTTTTTCCATAAACACTCAACATTGTCAGTGTCGGAACAGAAATTTTTGTTTTGATCTGTTAGGTAGTCTGAAATCTGCCTCCTATTATTCTTGCTAAATAGATAAACCTTTCCCCCTTTTCTTTATATTCCTATTTACTTCCATATTCAGGGTTGCTGCAATGGCCTTATGATCGCTGATTCCCTGTTCTGCGCTTACAGAGTTGAAAAGTTCGGGTCTGGTTGTTATCAGTAGGTCCAAGAGTCAGTTCTCTGTTTAATTGCTCGAGGTAATTTTCAGATAGTGCACTCAGTATAATGCAACTCGATGTTCTGTCCACCCGTCCTAAACATCTGAGTGTCCCAGTCTATATCTGGTAAATTGAAATCTCCACCTAAGACTATAATATGCCCAGGAAATTTATATGAAATGTATTCCAGATTTTCTCTCAGTTGTTCTGCCACTAATGCTGCTGAGTCGGGAGGTCGGTAAAAGGAGCCAATTATTAACCTAGCTCGGTTGTTGAGTATAACCTCCACCCATAATAATTCACAGGAACTATCCACTTCTACTTCACTACAGGATAAACTACTGCTAACAGCGACAAACACGCCACCACCAGTTGCATGCAATCTATCCTTTCTAAACACCATCTGGGCCTTTGTAAAAATTTCGGCAGAATTTATCTCTGGCTTCAGCCAGCTTTCCATACCTATAACGATTTCAGCTTCGGTGCTTTCTATCAGCTCTTGAAGTTCCGGTACTTTACCAACGCAACTTCGACAGTTTACAATTACAATACCAATTGCTGCGTGGTCCCGCATGTCCTGACTTTGCCCCACCCTCTTTGAGGCTGTTGCCCTTTCTGTACTTGCCCGAGGCCATCTAACCTAAAAAAACGCCCAGTCCACATCACACAATCCCTGCTACCCGTGTAGCCGCCTGCTGTGTGTGGTGCGCTCCTGACCTTTCCAGTGGAACCCGAAACCCCACCACCCTATGACGCAAGTCGAGGAATCTGTAGCCCACACGGTTGCAGAACCATCTCAGCCTCTGATTCAGACCCTCCACTCGGCTATGTACCAAAGGTCCACAGTCAGTCCTGTTGACGATGCTGCAGATCGTGAGCTCTGCTTTCATCCTGCTAGCGAGACTGGCAGTCTTCACCAAATCAGATAGCCGCTGGAAGCCAGAGAGGATTTCCTCGGATCCATAGCGACAGACATCATTGGTGCCGACATGAGCGACCACCTGCAGATGGGTGCACCCTGTACCCTTCATGGCAACTGGAAGGACCCTTTCCACATCTCGAATGACTCCCCCCAGTATGCACATGGAGTGCACATCGGTTTTCTTCCCCTCCCTTGCAGCCATATCCCTAAGGGGCCCCATTACGCGCCTGGGTCTAACACAGGGATATGATCCCAGTGGCAAGGGGCTGACTTTGGGAGTTGCCTAGGGGTGGACTAGGATGGTGTCAGGGTTGGGTGGCTGATGAAACGCCACTTTGGGAGGGGTGGGAAGGATGTAGGTTAGGAAGTCCATCATTTCAGGGCTTGATGATTGATAGTCAAAGCACTGACAAAAGATGTCATTCAATTGTTCCAGTCCACTGTGGTACTGGGTGATGAAGGGGGCTCTCTTCTGCAGGTGGCTCTTGGGGATGGTGGAGATTAGGGGTGTGTGGGAAAATGGCATGGGAAATCTGTTTGTGGACTAGGTCCGGGAGATAGTGCCTGTCTGTGAAGGCCTTAGTGAGACCCCTCAGCATACTGGGAAAGGGAGTTCTTGTCACTGCAAATACACCATCCCTGGGTGTGGGAGGCATGGCATCTGTCAAAATGCGAGTACTGTTGGTGATTGATGAGTTTAATGTGGACATAACTGTGGAAGGAGCCATCAGAGAGGATGAGGTCAACACCTAGGAAGGTAGCACTATGGGTTGAGGAGGTACAGGTGAAGTGGATGGAAGAGAAGGTGTTGAGGTTGTGAAGGAATGGAGATAGGGTGTCTTGGCCCCCTAGTCCAGATCATGGAAATACCATCGATGAACCTGAACCAGATGAGATTTCCTCTAGATGGTTCATAAACACGATGGCACAGTAGGGTTCCATGCAGCTGCTCATGGTTGTGCCATTTTTTTTTAGTATATTTTCCTGTTCCCATTTTTTCTGCCACACCCCACCTTCCAGCACTGCACCAGGCAGTCTCTAATCCCTGCACGCTCTGCCAGACTGTGTTTTTCTCTCTCCCCCACACATATCCTGCTATTCCACCACCTTACATGCACTACTCCTCATTGCTGTTCATGTGACAGTCGCACTTCAGTTGGAGCTGCTGGTGGTAGAGATCATGTGTGCTTGTTTGTGTGTATATGTGTGTGTGGTTGTGTGTGTATGTGTATGTGTAATTGTATGTGTATATTGGCACACATGCATGTGTGTGTGTGTGTGTGTTGATATACCAACCTCGAGTTTCCACTGTTTGATACAACAAAGTCTTACATTTTGTATATTATACTGTATGTATTGTACTTACTACGTGAAAAGCTCTCCTCTACATATTGTTTAAGAGAGAAGTTTGGTTCTCTTTTTCAGTCACAGTGATCCATGAGCTACACTAAATACGAGACAGCAGGCACATTTACTTACATATGTAAACAACACAATTAAGAAATAATGTCAAGTCTCAATGAGGTACCTGACAAATGTCAAAATTGTCTTGTGATCGAAAAATATTGTTTTTCGTGGAAGACAGATATGCAAAATCCTGCAAAAGCTTTTCAGTATGGTTTTTGTGAGCCAATTTTCTTGAAGCACCATTACCATATTATCTCATGTTAGGTTCTTTATGATGGCGTAATTCCATAAGTGCCAGAAGATGAAAATGAGCACTTGAAATTCAGCAAACGGTTGAAATTAGCTAATAGTCTGGAATGAAACACTTCCTATCAAATAAATAGACTGCCTCTGTACAAAAGAATAATAAAAGCCAAATTTCTTCTGCAAACCGAATAATAACTTCATTGTTGTGCAAAGCGATTAATGCATGACTGCCAATAAAGAGGTAATAAAATAAAATTAGAAAACTGTCATTAATAACATACTTTAATCTTCCTTGATATTGTGAATGTATTTTAATTCATTTCATAGCTATCAATAACAGAAATCCGTTTTGATGCGAGAGCTGTAAATGAAGAACGAACAGCAAAATTACAAAAGGTAAATGCTGGTCACGTGGAGACTATACTCCCCCACCACAACTCAACTGCTCTACACATGCGCAAATCTGGCAGCTTGGGCACACAAGTGAAATTTTTATGGCTAGCGTCTTGGCTGCTCGCAGCTACTGCTTATACTTCTGACAGCCACACTTCAAGCAGAGTCCGTGCGTTCTCGCTTCCCGCGCACGGGGTCGCCGGGTTCGATTCCCGGTGGGGTCGGGGATTTTCTCTGCCTCGAGATGACTGGGTGTTGTGTGTCATTCATCATCATTTCATCCTCATTCACTCACAAGTCGCCGTAGTGGCGTTAAAGAACTTGTGGAGCACCAGCCGAACCACCCCGCGGGGGGGGGGGGGGGGGGGGGGTCTCCCGGCCACCAATGCGCTCCTTATTAGTATTTCAAGCAGAGAGAAGTGGGAGGAGGAGTGACTCATATGTGACTTTAAGCTCTGTGCTTACACTTGAGCCTGCTAGCAACTGCTCAGACAAACCTAATTTAAACAGTTGTGATGCCAGGCTCATTGAAAGCAGTTTGTTGTTACTAACAAGGGGACCTCCCATCGCACCCCCTCAGATTTAGTTATAAGTTGGCACAGTGGATAGGCCTTGAAAAACTGAACACAGATCAATCGAGAAAACAGGAAGAAGTTGTGTGGAACTATGAAAAAATAAGCAAAATATACAAACTGAGTATTCCATGCGCAAGATAGGCAACATCAAAGACAATGTGAGCTCAGGAGTGCCGTGGTCCCGTGGTTAGCGTGAGCAGCTTCCCTCGAGTGAAAAGTTTACTTTCTTTATTTTCGCAAAGTTATGATCTGTCTGTTCGTTCATTGACGTCTCTGTTCACTGCAATAAGTTTAGTGTCTGTGTTTTGCGACCGCACCGTAAAGCCGCGCGATTAGTAGACGAAAGGACGTGCCTCTCCAATGGGAACCAAAAACATTTGATCGCAAGTCATAGGTCAACCGATTCCTCCACAGGAAAACACGTCTGATATATTATATACGACACTGGCGACGGCATGTGCGTCACATGACAGGAATATGTTGTCGAGCCGCCTAACTTGTACACTTGGCGAATGGGTAAGAAGGTTCGCTTGTAAGTACTGCATAGTCTTTGTCCTAAAGCCTTTGATACATTGTGCTGTCAGCCGGCCGCGGTGGTCTCGCGATTATAGGCGCGCAGTCCGGAACCGTGCGACTGCTACGGTCGCAGGTTCGAATCCTACCTCGGGCATGGATGTGTGTGATGTCCTTAGGTTAGTTAGGTTTAAGCAGTTCTAAGTTCTAGGGGACTGATGACCACAGCTGTTAAGTCCCATAGTGCTCAGAGCCATTTGAACCATTGTGCTGTCAGTGGATGCTTGTGTGCACTTTGTGTTTTCTGTCGTAAATGTCACATTCTCTTTGCAACCTAAGTTTTATATTGGTGTTTCGCTCTCTTTTATGTTTTTGTTTTATTGCTGCAGTATTTTTATGCAGTAGTGGGCTACAAATAAAATTCTTTGTGAGAGTATCAGTTCCGACCAGTCAAAATTACAAAAATTTGACTCAAAACTAAAATATTGAAAAATTCATAGAATTCTAAAAAATCCTGGGCTTTTCCTAGGGCTTATACACTACTGGCCATTAAAATCGCTTCACCAAAAAGATAACGTGCTACAGACGCGAAATTTAACCGACAGGAAGAAGATGGTGTGATATGCAAATGATTAGCTTTTCAGAGCATTCACACAAGGTTGGAGCCGGTGGCGACACCTACGACGTGCTGACATGAGGAAAGTTTCCAACCGATTTCTCATACACAAACAGCAGTTGACCGGCGTTGCCTGGTGAAACGTAGTTGTGATGCCTCGTGTAAGGAGGAGAAATGCCTACCATCACGTTTCCGACTTTGATAAAGGTCGGTTTGTAGCTTATCGCGATTGCTGTTTATCGTATCGCGACATTGCTGCTCGCGTTGGTCGAGATCCAATGACTATTAGCAGAATATGGAATCGGTGGGTTCAGGAGGGTAATAAAGAACGCCGTGCAGTCGAAATGACAGGCATCTTATCCGCATGGCTGCATCGGATCGTGCAGCCACGTCTCGATCCCTGAGTCAACGGATGGGGACGTTTGCGAGACAACAGCCATCTGCACGAACAGTTCGACGACGTCTGCAAGCAGCATGGCCTGTCAGCTCGGAAACCATGGCTGCGGTTACCCTTGATGCTGCATCACAGACAGGAGCGCCTGCGGTGGTGTACTCAACGACGAATGAATCCAGGTTCTGTTTACAGCATCATAGTGGTCGCATCCATATGTGGCGACATCGCGGTGAACGCAAATTGGAAGCGTGTATTCGTCATCGCGATACTGGCGTATCACCTTGCGAGATGGTACGGGGTGCCATTGGTTACACGTCTCAGTCACCTCTTGTTCGCATTGACGGCACTTTGAACAGTGGACGTTACAATTCAGATGTGTTACGAACCGTGGGTCTACCCTTCATTCGATCCCTGCGAAACCCTACAGTTCAGCAGGATGATGTACGGCCGCATGTTGAAGGTCTTGTACGGGCCTTTCTGGATACAGAAAATGTTCGACTGCTGCCCTGGCCGGCACATTCTCCAGATCTCACATCAATTGAAACCGTCTGGTCAATGGTAGCCGAGCAACTGGCTCGTCACCATACGCCAGTCACTACTCTTGATGAACTGTGATATCATGTAGAAGCTGCATGGGTAGCTGTACCTGTACACGCCATTGAAGCTCTGTTTGACTCAATGCCCAGGCGTATCAAGGCCGTTATTACAGCCAGAGGTGGTTGTTCTGGGTACTGATTTCTCAGGATCTATGCACCCAAATTGCGTAAAATTGTAATCACATGTCAGTTCTAGTATAATATATTTGTGCAATGAATACCCGTTTCTCATCTGCATTTCTTCTTGGTGTAGCAATTTTAATGGCCAGTAGCGTACATCCTGTGGAAGGATAGTACTTATACCACTAAAGGAAGTAAGAAAGGAAATAAATTAAAAGGAATGTTGAGACTGAAGGAGAAAACATGACAGCATCAGACTTGTCCCTGCCTTGGGAGGAGGGGTGTGTGTGCATCACTGGTGGACAGGGGAGAGTGGTTGTTGTCAATTCTGAAAAATGTTCGCCATCAGCTTCACCCCCAGAGGCCCTGAAAAGTGCTCTCAACGCCCCAATATTTCAGGCCAGTAGGGATTACTTGTTCACCAAAGAGATACATGGGTTAAAAAAATAACGGGTTGTATTGCACAACATGTAGTGAAACATGGACTGTGGGAAAATTGCCAAACGGAAGAGAATCGAAGCATTTGGTAAGTGGTGCTACAGAAAGAATGATGAAAATTAGTTTGATAAAGTAAGAAATGACGACGTTGTCCTCAGAATCACCGAGGAATGGAATACATGGAATGCACTGTCTAGAAGTGGGGCCAGATTATAGGACGTCTGTTGAAACACCAGAGAAAAACTCCCCTGTTATTTGAGGGAATTTAAGGTGGTAAAAACTGTAGAGGAAGACCGAGAGTGAAACAGATCCAGCAACTGATTGAGGATTGAGGGCATAAGTTGAAAGTCCTATTCTGAGAAGAAAAGGTTGGCACGGGAGAGGAACTCGTAGAAGGCCGCATCTGGTTTGAGGTTGGGTTGTTTGGGGGAAGAGACCAAACAGCGAGGTCATCGGTCTCATCGGATTAGGGAAGGATGGCGAAGGAAGTCGGCCGTGCCCTTTCAAAGGGACCATCCCGGAATTTGCCTGGAGCGATTTAGGGAAATCACGGAAAATCTAAATCAGGATGGCCGGACGCGGGATTGAACCGTCGTCCTCCCGAATGCGAGTCCAGTGTGCTAACTACTGCGCCATCTCGCTCGGTGGGCCGCACATAGCTAGTCAGTAGCCTGACGACGCAAAAAAAAGTGCTTTGCTTTTGAACAAGCTCATTTATATGCTTGAAGAACTCGCTGATAAACGCTGGAATTTCTCATAGAGAACGAAAGTTGAAAACCAACCTGTCTCTCTTCAAGAAGTGACCAAAGTCAGCAATCTTCACCATTCATTTTCTTAAGCTCCAAGAAAAGGGCTCTAAGCACTATGGGACTTAACATCTGAGGTCATCAGTCCCCTAGACTTAGTAATACTAGAACCTAACTAACCTAAGGACGTCACACACATCCATGCCCGAGTCAGGATTCGAACCTGCAACCGTATCAGCAGCGCGGTTCCGGGCTGAAGTGCCTAGAACCGCACGGCCACAGCGGCCGGCGCTAAATTACAGCTCTTTGAAATTCGACAGCATATAACAGTTAAATAATAAAGCAAATCTGAATGCATCTGCCGTCTCAGATAAACGTGGTGCATCTAATGACACAACAATATTTTCACTATGCTTATACCAGTGAAAGGTAATGTTTTACAGGGTCTAAACATTAATGCAGTGAAGCTCTGAATTAAGAACTTTTAAATGTTTCGTGCAATTTCAGCAAACGATATCTCGACAACATTAGGACTATAGCTATCATCTCTGAAAGTTACGTACCTGTATCTGCTTTAATTTTTGAATTATTGCGTTTTTTATATCTTTTCACTCCGTAAATGCTTGTCAGAAAATGGTATTCTTCACAATAAGACAGAAAATAAATGGAGAGTGAATACCTCGTATCTGGTCATACTTGTGTATTTATCTATTGAATTTTGTACTATTTTACCAGTGACTTCATGTAAATATTAATGAGAACTCCCAATACAAAATTATGGGAATTTAAGAAGTTGTCAGTCACTTGTGGTAGGTGACACCATTAAAAAGAATGCCAAAAGACGTTTGTGTCAAGCGACCATAAATACACTCCTGGAAATGGAAAAAAGAACACATTGACACCGGTGTGTCAGACCCACCATACTTGCTCCGGACACTGCGAGAGGGCTGTACAAGCAATGATCACACGCACGGCACAGCGGACACACCAGGAACCACGGTGTTGGCCGTCGAATGGCGCTAGCTGCGCAGCATTTGTGCACCGCCGCCGTCAGTGTCAGCCAGTTTGCCGTGGCATACGGAGCTCCATCGCAGTCTTTAACACTGGTAGCATGCCGCGACAGCGTGGACGTGAACCGTATGTGCAGTTGACGGACTTTGAGCGAGGGCGTATAGTGGGCATGCGGCAGGTCGGGTGGACGTACCGCCGAATTGCTCAACACGTGGGGCGTGAGGTCTCCACAGTACATCGATGTTGTCGCCAGTGGTCGGCGGAAGGTGCACGTGCCCGTCGACCTGGGACCGGACCGCAGCGACGCACGGATGCACGCCAAGACCGTAGGATCCTACGCAGTGCCGTAGGGGACCGCACCGCCACTTCCCAGCAAATTAGGGACACTGTTGCTCCTGGGGTATCGGCGAGGACCATTCGCAACCGTCTCCATGAAGCTGGGCTACGGTCCCGCACACCGTTAGGCCGTCTTCCGCTCACGCCCCAACATCGTGCAGCCCGCCTCCAGTGGTGTCGCGACAGGCGTGAATGGAGGGACGAATGGAGACGTGTCGTCTTCAGCGATGAGAGCCGCTTCTGCCTTGGTGCCAATGATGGTCGTATGCGTGTTTGGCGCCGTGCTGGTGAGCGCCACAATCAGGACTGCATACGACTGAGGCAATCAGGGCCAACACCCGGCATCATGGTGTGGGGAGCGATCTCCTACACTGGCCATACACCACTGGTGATCGTCGAGGGGCACTGAATAGTGCACGGAACATCCAAACCGTCATCGAACCCATCGTTCTACCATTCCTAGACCGGCAAGGGAACTTGCTGTTCCAACAGGACAATGCACGTCGGCATGTATCCCGTGCCACCCAACGTGCTCTAGAAGGTGTAAGTCAACTACCCTGGCCAGCAAGATCTCCGGATCTGTCCCCCATTGAGCATGTTTGGGACTGGATGAAGCGTCGTCTCACGCGGTCTGCACGTCCAGCACGAACGCTGGTCCAACTGAGGCCCCAGGTGGAAATGGCATGGCAAGCCGTTCCACAGGACTACATCCAGCATCTCTACGATCGTCTCCATGGGAGAATAGCAGCCTGCATTGCTGCGAAAGGTGGATATACACTGTACTAGTGCCGACATTGTGCATGGTCTGTTGCCTGTGTCTATGTGCCTGTGGTTCTGTCAGTGTGATCATGTGATGTATCTGACCCCAGGAATGTGTCAATAAAGTTTCCCCTTCCTGGGACAATGAATTCACGGTGTTCTTATTTCAATTTCCAGGAGTGTAATTGCTTAAACAGTATTTGGTGATAATCTGTTGTCATTTAATGTGAGTGCACTTGCTGAAGAATACTGACTTATTTATTTGTAAACAAACCATTATTTCAGACTTCCTGGCAGATTAAACTGTGTGCTGGACCGAGACTCGAACCCGGGACCTTTGCCTTTCGTGGGCAAGTGCTCTACCGTCTGAGCTACCCAAGCACGATCACGCCACGTCCTCAGCGTGTAATACGTGTTATTTGTGGAGTACATTCACGGACGTCCTGTAGAAACCTCTTCAAAGAACTGGGTATACTATCTACTGCCTCTCAGTATATTTACTCCTTAATGAAATTTGTCCTAAATAATATATCTCTTTTTCCAACATACAGCTCAGTTCATACATACAATACCAGGAACAAAAATGATCTGCACAAGGACTTTAGTTCAAAAAGGGGTCCACTACTCAGGAACACTCATCTTCAATAATTTGCCAGCAAACATAAAAAATTTAGTTACAAATAAAGATCAGTTCAAAAGGAGCCTGAAAGAATTACTAGTGGCCAACTCCTCCTACTTCATTGTCGAATTTTTTAATAGAAACAAATGATGTATTGTATATACTCTTACTATTAGTATTGTTATTTCAGCTTAAAGAAAAAAATGATGTATTGTATATACTCATACTGTTCGTATTGTTATTTCAGCTTAAAAAAAAACAAACAAAAAAACATGTTCCACATCCACGAGGATCTCCTCAGCGCGGATCTATGGAACGAAAAACTAATCTAACCTAATCTAATCTAAAAATCTCACAGCTTCACTTCTGCCAATACCTCGTCTCCTACCCTCCAGACTTTACAGGAGCTCTCCTGCGAGTCGTGCTTGGGTAGCCCAGACAGTAGAGCACTTGTCCGCAAAAGGCAAAGGTCCTGAACTCGAGTCTCGGTCTAGCACACAGTTTTAATTTGCCAGGAAGTTTCATATCAGCGCAATCTCCGCTACAGAGTGAAAATCTCATTCTGGAAACCAGTATTTGTAACTAATGGGAATTGTCTGAGTGTGCCTGAACGTTTATAACGTTTTTATATTTCAAAAATTGCAGTGGCATATCAGTTTAGTGCGGGGAGCCGTCAAGTTCAGTCAAATCATGTCTGCAGACCTTAAGAAAGGTGTAATTTTGGCGGGGACAGCTTTCAGCCAATGGAAAAGTAGACAGGCGCGGAACACCACTTCAGTGACGCGGAGAGACTTCTTTGAGCGAGCGAAGACCTCAGGGGACGAGTCTAAGCACTTTTCATTGAGATGTTGAAGAGAACACCTTATGCTAAGATATGGTGGAAGGCAGACGTGCCTATGGTAATGTGTGATGTCCGTTGCGTGGGTGATTGATTCTGGACGGTGAATGGCCAGTGCGAAAAAAGCGCAGGTCATTCCTGTTTTTAAGAAAGGCCACACAGTTATAGACCTATACCGTTGACGTCAATCTGTTGTAGAATTGTGGAACATGTTTTACACTGAAGAATTATGGCGTTCTTGGAAAATGAACACATCCTCTATAAAAATCAACATGGATTCCGCAAACAGTGATCCAGCGAAACTCAGTTCGCTCTGTTCCTCCATGAGATCCACAGCGCAGTGGACAACGGCGCTCAGGTTGACTGCCGTTTAATGAAAGAAATACGAGCTTACGGAGTATCAGAGCAGACGTGCGACTGGATACAGGATGGAACTCAACACGTCGCTCTTATCGGAACTAAATGGACAGATGTAAAGTTAACATCTGGAGTACCACAGGGAAATATGATAGGACCATTGCTGTTAACAATATATATGTAAGTGATCTAGTAGAAAGCGTGTAGTGTGACGCGAAATTGAAGCGTCACTCATCCACCAGTGTCAGCCCAGTTTGCAGGTGAATATAAGTTTAATTTAGTTTTGTTTATGTATTTTTGTAATATTTGTAATGGTTGGGAATTGTCTAAAGTTTTTGTATTTATTTTTTATGTTTCATGTACGGAGAGGGCGGCGCAACGAACGGAGACAGTATCTTCGCTGCCGGGACCAGAGAGAAAATTGCTGGCCACTATACGTCGCGGGTCGACAGCCAAAGAGCAACAGAAGATCCTGGAACCGAGTTGTTGCGTCGTGCTTCTAAAAATCAAATAACTGAGAATTTGTAATGTTTTGTACAACAATGACATCATGGGAAGTTTAATCTTATTGAAAATGTTAGTTTTGTCTCGTCAAGGTTCAGGTTCACGTCTGTATGTAGGAAGATAATAAACTAGTGGATGCTACTAAAGTTGAAATACGTGTTCCGAGGATTTATTTATGAAGAATTATGTGAATGAATTAATAATATATTTGACAAGATTATTGAATTTTGACAGCGTTCATCGCGACTTTGAATCTCAAAAGTTTATTCAATGTGGTTCTAATATCGATTAAATCAGATAACGTGTATCAATATAATTTCTGAGGAGAAACAAACGACATCTAAAATTGAAAAAGTTTACGCAAACCAATTGACCCGAGTGACGTAATTCTGCGCATACGACTCAAACGATGATGTTTTACAGTTTCGTTCAAGAACCATTCTGAGACAATTTAAGAAGAATATAAATAATTTTGAAGTGGGTTGTAACTGACGTAGGTGACGAAGTCTACACATGGTCATATGTCGAAAGAAAATCATTTATAAGAAACTTACGTCGTTACACTACAAGCGTCGGATGATCTTTAAGGCTATTCGCAGATGATGCAGTTGTTTGTAGTGTAGGGAAGCAGCCTACTCACGCCATATAGAATTCAATGCTTTCCATTATGTGCCAGCCTAGTTCTAACGAGCTATGACGTCACAAATGTTGTGAAATATCTTAAAAGTAAAGAAAATGATCTGAAAAGTTAATAGCATGTCAGGAGTGATGCTAAAATAACAATGTTTTACGTTTCAGTTTAGTAACTTTAACAGTTTTCGAAATTTGGACATTTTACGTAAACATAAGCGGCGCAACAGGAAGGAGCTAGAAACTTCAAAATTTATATTCAGATTCCTTTTTCATTGTAATTTAATGTGAACAGCATGCTGGACCTCACAAAGTAATATTTTGGTTGAAATTCAAGATTTTCTGTTTTTGTGTCCTAAAAGTATGGAAGCAAGATAGATTAAGTAAGTGATTAGATAAAGCTAGGATGCTTAGATTTAGGTAGAAAGGAGATACGATATAATAACAAAGATGTGAGAAGTCTCCAAAAGGAAGCTATAAAACTATAGCTGTAGCGTTTCTCCAAAGGGCAAGTTCAAAGCTCATCTATTGCGTGCAGTGCAACTAAAATAATTCTATCGCCAAAAGTATTTAACCTAGCCACATCAGAATTTTATTACAGATACTTACCTGTGTGCTGATAGCACAATTAAATTGAGAGCTTCATTGGCCTTCAGCGAATGAAGCAATTAATTATTTAGTAACTTGAAGTGGTGTTCTGCTAGCCCCAGCAGCTAGTCAGGAAGGCAAATGTTGTCGGCTGCGCCTTCGGCGGTCTGCACCGCGGCTACACTCGTAAATAAGAGCACTGCGAGCTGGAGTCAGGCCCCAGTTCTCTTCTAGATTTGTATCAGCGCGCACAGTCCATGTCGGAAGCCGCGTCGTGTCTGTGCAATTGCAAGGAATAGCCCTGGATGCCGTATTACCTAAAGTGGTATGCACATAACAATGAGTTCGCACTGTGGTAAAGTATTAATTGTGGAACGACTTCAGTGATTTATTCTCAGTTTGCGCAAGTCGTATTTTCACGTGTCGCCGCAGGACAGACCTTCTACCATTACTAGCATGGCATTTGATGAGTATTAACATCGAATTTTGGCGAGCATTCACTCTGAACATTTACATCGATAACGATTATTGAACAGTTTCGTTATCTAGGGATAATAGGAACTGCGCAATAGACTCTGAACAGCTCTGATAGTACAGTAGCAGATAGTAGCATTGCTTGGGTAAACAATTGTCTGGAACTGTACGCTTTATCATTTTCAGAATATAGTGAAAACTGTTATAGTAAACTGTAAATTCTATGAATCCCAGACATCATCCTAAATCCTCAGCGTTATGAACTTCAATAATCAATAATTTTATATCTCCATCAGAGTGGGAACAGTGAACTTTAATTACATGCATCAAGTTTTTGCTAATGACTTTCCGGTTGCCAACAGTGTAGTCAGAGAGCCTGTGTTGAGAACGGCAACAATAGAGAAAAATTCTCCATGCGCCTCCCCACAATACCAAAGTAGCAACGCCAGAAGATAGTAAGAATTTGCAGAACGACCTGCAGAGAATTGATGAATGGTGCAGACTCTGGCAGTGGACCCTGAACGTAAAAAAATGTAACACATTGCGCATACATAGGAAAAGAAATCCACTACTGTACAGCTACACTATTGATGAAAAACAGCTGGAGACAGCGTCTGCCGTAAAATATCTAGGCGTAACTATCCAGAGCGACCTTAAGTGGAATGACCATATAAAACAGATAGTGGGAAAAGCAGATACAAGACTCAGATTCATCGGAAGAATCTTAAGGAAATGTAACTCATCCACGAAAGATGTGGCTTATAAGGCGCTTGTTCGCCCGAGTCTTGAGTATTGTTCATCTATCTGGGATCCCTATCAGGTAGGACTAATAGAGGAGATAGAGAAGATCCAACGAAGAGCGGCGCGTTTCGTCACGGGATCTTTTAGCTGGCGAGAGAGCGTTACGGAGATGCTAAACAAACTCCACTGGCAGTCATTACATGAGGGGCGTTGTGCATCACCGAAAGATTTACTACTGAAATTTCGGGACAGCACTTTTAAGGAGGAGTCGGACAACATTTTACTTCCCCCCACATACGTCTCGCGTATTGACCACGAGGAGAAAATTCGAGAAATTAGAGCCAATACAGAGGCTTACGGACAATCATTCTTCCCATTCACTATTCGCGAGTGGAACAGGGTTGGAGGGATCAGATTGTGGATCCGCCACATACCATTAGGTGGCTTGCGGAGTATGATGTAGATGTAGATACTCTAACTTTTTCCGATTGCGTTACCGAATAGAGGATAGACTGAGTATGAGTTTCTACTCGTCATTTCTCATGTGTTAATTTGTACATCATCATGTTGAGCTTGTAACGGAACGTATTAAAGGCTTTACTGTACCGAAGTATGCGATACCCTCCAAATTCAACCAGTTTAATGAGTATTTATGATTATAGCAAAGGTATTGTGTATGTTAATAATGATTGCATAACATGTCTCCATAAACAGTCAACCCATTAAATTATACTGAATAACTGACCCACACAAAAGTTTATATCACTTGATCACTGATACAGCAAATGTCATCATGTAAAAACACTGAGTTCATCTTAAATAATTAATATGAAGTACGAAAAATAGTGGACAACTTAGGTATTTTGGATCTCCTTAAATAAAAATCACCCAGTGAAACCTATTTGTTCACTAGGAGCGTTTTCACTCAGTATTCACGTAATCAATCCTATTTTAGACGAAAACCAATGTAATTCTTAATAATTCATGTTATTTACTTATTTATGCAAATTAGAGAAGTCAATTGACAAACTTCTAAAAAACGGCCTTTTGTAACAAAGAATTATTCTGTCAAGTCAACAAATCTGTCTGTCATTTTAATAACATGTTAAATTATGTCACTCAATGCAAATTAATAACTTTTCTGCACAAATTATGATAACAGATGTACATGTGACTTATAAACTATATCTCTTTTTAGTAGTTCTTTGACAATGTTATAAATACGAGCAGCAAGAAGGATCGAGAGGCAGTCGGAATGTCACTTTGGTAAAGTGTTTTTGTGTGTTATTGTTTGAGGTGGATAAACAATGCAAAGAACATGTAACGGAAGTACTACTTTGTGTTGAGTCATGGTCTTTGGTGGACAGTGGAATTAAGATGGCCACCAGAGTAATAAATATTTGAAGTTTACATATTTGTTGGTTTCGCTCGTTCTTTATCATCAAAAGCACATAAAAAACACGGGACCTCATGTTTTTAACCCTAGACAACCAGATGTAGAGCCAGCATCAGCATCGAGTGACAGCAGCGGTCCAGCAAGTAGCAGCGATTACCACAACACAATGCATTTTAATGGCGCCAACCTAACATCAAGTGCTAACAAGCTCCGTAAATGGGAGTGAAATAGTGCGATTATAGCAATTAGCTATATCTACGACTAGGCGACCATTGCAAGCTCTGAACTGTTTTGAGCTAGTGAATATTTCGTGAATTATGATCACGAAATGGACTTGATTTTCTTTGCTGACTATTTAGCTTGGAGATTCCATTATCATTCTCTTTATCCTCTCAACGTAACTTTACTGCATTTTACTAGAGTATTTTTGTCTGTTTTATACTTCATTACCGTAGTACCACATACCATTTATTTGCATCTCACTTTATTGAAGAAACATTATTCAACACAATTCTCTGTAATCTACATCAGTTACAGACGTTAGACCAGAACCATTTTTAATAAATTATTCATTAGCCTGTTATTTTATATTCCTGTTTATTCTATTAATTCGCAATTCTAGCCAATGCATATACTGATCGACTGCAGGATCACAATTACAGATTAGTATTTGCAGCGTTTTAGCTGCTGGGCATGAATGCGGACATACGTGGCGTGACCCTATGGTTACAGCGAGCCATTCCGTTTCAACAGTCATGCAAAGCTCAAGCGCCTAAGTTGCGACCAATATGAGGTGAAGTTGCAACTGGTTTGCTTGTATGGGATGCTGTTTAGAGGAACAACTACACAGGGTGATAAATTTTGTATGTGCTTTTGTACAGACAGTGGTCTTATTATTACTCTGTGTAGGTGGCTGGTATTGTTTGCAACATTTTAACAAAAATTGTCTTGTAACTTTACTTTGTGAGTGTCATGCATTTGGTTCATCATTTTATACAGGGAATTGAATTGGGAAATTTGCGTAGGTAGTTCTGTAGATGGTTGACAGCAGCTTTCCTTTAATGATCAGTTGGTGTTCGGAGTGGCTGTAGATCTATACAGAATATTTTCATAATCAAAAATGTAACAGGACAGAGAAAGTGCTCCACTGAACAATTTGGGGTCGGAGAAATCAGTTAAGGAGATATGCAAGTAATCTTGTCTACCGTGTTTGTTTAACATTACTGTTTTCCAACTTACTTACAGGTAACATGCATACAAGTTTACACATACTGTGCTGTTTATTTAGATGTACATTACTGGCCATTAAAATAGCTACACCACGAAGATGACATGCTACAGACGCGAAATTTAACCGACAGGAAGAAGATGGTGTGATATGCAAATCATTAGCTTTTCAGAGCATTCACACAAGGTTGGCGCCGGTGGCGACACCTACAACGTGCTGACATGAGGAAAGTTTCCAACTCATTTCTCATACACAAGCAGCAGTTGACCGGCGTTGCCTGGTGAAACGTTGTTGCGATTCCTCGTGTGAGGAGGAGACATGCGTACCATCACGTTTCCGACTTTGATAAAGGTCCGATTGTAGCCTATCGCGATTGCGGTTTATCGTATCGCGACATTGCTGCTCGCGTTGGTCGAGATCCAATGACTATTAGCAGAATATGGAATCGGTGGGTTCAGGATGGTAATACGGAACGTCGTGCTCGATCCCAACGGCATCGTATCACTTGCAGTCGAGATGACAGGCATTTTATCCGCATGGCTGTAACGGACTGTGCAGCCACGTCTCGATCCCTGAGTCAACAGATGGGGACGTTTGCAAAACAACAGCCATCTGCACGAACAGTTCGACGACGTTTGCAGCAGCATGGACTATCAGCTCGGAGACCATGGCTGCGGTTACCCTTGACGCTGCATCACAGACAGGAGCGCCTGCGATGGCGTTCTCAACGACGAACCTGTGTTCACGAGTGGCAAAAAGTCATTTTTTCGGATGAATCCAGGTTCTGTTTACAGCATCATGATGGTCGCATTCGTGTTAGGCGACATCGCGGTGAACGCACATTGGAAGCGTGGATTCGTTATCGCCATACTGGCGTATCACCCGGTGTGATGGTATGGGGTGGCATTGGTTACACGTCTCGGTCACATCTTGTTCGCATTGACGGCATTTTGAACAGTGAACGTTACATTTCAGATGTGTTACGAACCGTGGCTCTATCCTTCATTCGATCCCTGCGAAATCCTACATTTCAGCAGGATAATGTACGACCGCATGTTGCATGTCCTGTACAAGCCTTTCTGGATACAGAAAATGTTCGACTGCTGCCCTAGCCAGCACATTCTCCAGATCTCTCCCCAACTGAAAACGTCTGGTCAATGGTGGCTGAGCAACTGGCTCGTCACAATACGCCAGTCACTATTCTTGATGAACTGTGGTGTCGTGTTGAAGCTGCATTGGCAGCTGTACCTGTACACGCCAACCAAGCTCTGTTTGACTCAATGCCCAGGTGTATCAAGGCCGTTATTACGGCCAGAGGTGGTTGTTCTGGGTACTGATTTCTCAGGATCTATGCACCCAAATTGTGTGAAAATGTAATCACATGTAAGTTCTAGTATAATGTATTTGCCCAATGAATACCCGTTTCTCATCTGCATTTCTTCGTGGTGTAGCAATTTTAATGGCCAGTAGTGTACATTCTTGCTGGAACATGTTGCAGTGGACCCCACTGCAACTACTGTCATATTGAACGTGAAGTGGGGGCTGCACATACTAGGCGTGTGGCGAACACCACACGAACAACAATTATATCCACATCACCCTCAACCAGTCCATGCAATGCTTGTGACTGACTTTGCACCAAGGGTTGCATTGTGTCAGTGTTTGTTCCAACATTGGATTGATCAACCAGATTTCCCCCAAATTGTACTGTTTACTGACGAGGCCTCATTTGATCGTGACGGTACTTCGAACACCGGGAATAGCCATGTGTGGGATGAGCAAAATCCTCACGCTGTAGAGGCGTCACACCATCAAGTATGTTTTGCTGTGGACATCTGGGCCGCCATTGTAGGCGACAATCTCATTGGCCCATAACTTCTACCTGGCCGTCTGAATGGCCACCTGTACTTGACGTTCATGCAAAGAGTTGTTGAAGAACCTACCCTTGGCTGTTCGTGAGTGGATGTGGATACAACATCATGGTGCACCGCCTCACTTCAGTGTGGATGTCCGCAACCATCTCAATGCTGTATTTCCTGGTTGCTGAATTGGAAGGGGAGGTCCTATTCGAAGGCCTGCGAGGTCACCTGAACTGAATCCCCTTGACTATTTCCTATGAGGATACAGAGATGGAATTAGTTGCCAGAATTGTAGCTGCGTCTGATGTGATCCGAAACACACCAGGAATATTTTTCAGGGTGCCTCAGAATCTTGTTCGTTGACGTCGTGCCTGCTTTGAGGTTGATGGCCGTCAGTTTCAGCACATTTTGTCATATACAGTACAAATGGTACGTTCATTGGGTCAATGATGGTATTTGCAGTTAACTAATGTAAATAAAAAAGTACACAGTAATGTGATTGTATTCCTACTATCGCCTTAAGCTGGCTTCTGCAGCTCCAGGCTCCCTACCAGAAATTGTTTATTGGAGCATCCAGTATATCTTGTTAAATTTTTGCACGCTCTTACAGAAAAATTTAGTTAAGTCCTGACGTAAATAGCCTTAATTAAGTGGTAGAATTGTCTCTTAATTTACCCACACTGATAGCGAAATGTGTTTAAGTGCTGCTTGTGGGACACGGAGGTACACCAGCCCCAGATCGAATCCACTTAGTGGATTAACAATGATGGTCGGTGTGCCTCTCAGCTTCGATGTGGATTTTGGATGTTTCTCACATCTTACTAGGTGAATGCTGGGCTGGTACCCCAGTCCCACCTCAGTTACACGGTTGACAAAAATTTAGAAAACTTCTGTTCACTTTAATATGACTCAGTCTACACTGCACTGACTCAGGCGGTAGTGCAGTGGGACAGGAAGGCATCTGACCATCCCTTAAACTGACCGTGACAAATGCGTTAATAGCAGTGCTGAACCTGCGTCGATGTTGGACAGAGGCGCAAGAAGAGGAAGGGAGAAGAAGTTGTCTCCTGGTTTTGTGTCCTGCAGTTAATAACTGTAATTTCTTCATCATTTTGCCTGTAGCCAGGGACCATATACTGTAACTGCCATGTGCACAACGTTCGCCCAAAATTATAGGAAAGCCCTCAGACACCGACGAATCACAGGGTTGCTTATCACCAGGCGTTTCCTCCCCAGATACGTGGTCACAAGGACGACAGACAGCAGTACAAGCGCCACCAGAGGTCCTCCGTGCAAGGGACCTATTTCCTGCACGGCGTCACGTGTGCGGGACTGGATTGGCAGGAATTCCTCTGTGCCCCGCCTTAGTTGTATATAGGGTGGTGCAAGTCAACAGGCCAATGCCTGTCTGCCTCTCCCCCACCCTCACCTACCTTGGCCTCACCATTGACCATTACCTCACCTGGATCCCTCATCTCCGCTCTTCCAATCCAAAGCCCACAACTGCCTCTGACTCTTGAAACTCCTCTCTGGCTGGACATGGGGTTGAACCCTCCTACCGTCCTCCACACCCACAAATCCTTAATTTGTCCCATCCTCTGTTATGCCAGTCCCACCTGGATATCTGCCCCCCCCCCCCCCCCAAATTCTATAAGTCACTCCAGATCCTTGAGTGCCATGCACTCCATCTCGCCTTCCGTATATGCCTCCCGTCCCTCACGCGGATCCTCTATGACCTGATTCCTTTCTCCCCACCTGCTCCTTTTCCTCGAACAAATTCGCGTCCTCTACACCTCCCGCCAACTTGGTCCCCCTCATCCCCTGGTTGCTCCTCCCCTCTGCAACCCCTGTCCTCTACCACACCTTCACCATTGTGTCCCTGTACCCTCTACCTCTACACCCTTCATCTCGTTTCACAAGGTGGCTTCCATCAACTCCCCCTCTCAGATGATGCCCACTCTCCCTTATTAACTCTGATCCTCACCACCCCCTCCCTTCCTCTGTCCTTTTTTCGGGCTCCCTCTTCCCCCCTTCCATCTTGTTTTTTCCCCGCCTAACCTCTCTCTGACGCTCTTCTCTCCCCTAAGTCCTTTTGCTCTCCCCTCCACTGCCTTTCCCACTCCTTCTCGCATCCGCCCAACCCCCCTTTTTCAATGTCCCCTCCCTCCATCGGCTCCCTCCTTTTTCCTTTTCCTCTCCTCCTTCCCCTTTTCTCCCTCATCGGTCCGGGTCCCCCCCCCCTCCCACATCTGACACTGTGTCACCTCTATAGTGCTGTTTTAAGTGAGTGTTCAGTGTTGTGCATCCCCTGTCAGTGTTGCGAACAGCCTCCATACTGTGGCTAGTTGTGTTTTTTATCTCGTGCGAACAGAAACCAGACTGTCGCCGTATTTTTTAATTGTGCCCATCTGTTTACTATGTGTTTTAATCAGCGTCACCGACCGTTTGTTTTTATATTTTCTTCGCATCTGTTTCTCCATGTTTCAGTTTTTAACAGTCACCGTTTTATCGCCTGCTTTTATTGTTCTCATATTTCCTCATTTTGTTTTTTAACTTTTCTGTAGGCTGGAGAGAGACGTATTGTGCTACTGCCAGCACGCCCCCTATGCGGGGGGTGGGGGGGAATCGAAATTCAATAAAGAAGAAGAAAAAAAAAAAAAAGAAACAGGCCAACAGTTCGCTTCACTGAAGCTCTGGTCCAACTCATGCATGGTCAGAAGCCATCGCAGCGGTACCTACGACTTTCCAGCGTTATCCTGAGACTTGTCTGTCAGCCGACTACGCAGAGAGCTCCACCTCCATTATTGGGGATTATCAGTGGCATAGTCTTCACACCTCACTACGTTTACTCACTATGTGTTGCAGGCATATCCCTGTTAATGTCTGAGAAGTTGTATTACTTTTATTGAGCAGAGTGTTTCCTTTGTTATGAAATCTCTCTATTGTGGTTGTAATAAATCTTTGGTTTTTATTTACCTGTATTTTAGTACTGCTTATCAAGCATCTCCCTGTGACATGTATAACAGCAACTATTACTGTTGTTGAACCGATTCCATTTGCTGGGGCGAAGTCTTGTGGATTTTGTATTCATTCTGCTTAAGGTATTTTGTGATGTTACTTTCTTGTTAAGCCCTGCCTTCAAGAACTATATTGCGGTGTAAATTAAATTCTGTTTATTATTGTTTCTCTATTGTCTAGAAGAATATTTTATGTTCAATCAATTGGTTTTAAAGGTCCGTGCCTGCAGCCCAGACTCCTTCACAATCCCCAGCCCGAACCCGACGCCACGCAGATCCATCGCCGCAGTCAAATCAGCAGATAATGTCATCTGCGAAGTTCAAAAATATTGCACACTGATCCTATTATAGCTTTATTTTCCATTTTCTCCACAGTCTACTCACTATTATACATGAACAGTGTAGCTGCTATATTGAAAACTACACCTGCAAGTGAGCAACCTTCTACGGCCTGAGTCCGTTGGCACAAAAGTTTTCTGCGAGCGATACCTCACCATGACGGAAAATAGCTGTCATCGAATAAAGTAGACGTTCCTACCGATCCAGAGGACAGCTACTGAAACCGTGGGCGAAAGGTCTTTTTTATCCATTGGTAGTTATTTTGCGACATGAGGAAGTACCGTTTCTGCGAAACGTTTCTGTCACTATCATATTACATACTTACTCCCTCTTTTAAACCACGCCTGTCTTCCATCTCTTACCGCTGCCTGGCTGTTCTGTACATTGTGATCCGGTTTCAGAATTTATCGATGTTTCACCTATGTATGAAACTTTCTTGGTGATCAAGAAGCATTACGTCTGAGGTAAAACTCAAGCTTTCGAAAGTGTTCACCAGCCCCTTCGTCAGTTGGTAGCTAGCTGACTGACGGAACGTCAGTGCAGGCAGAACGGTGCTTCTTGGTGCCCACTCTGAATAACATTCTAGCCGTGCGGCTAAGCCTTCAACAGTCATAAATAATATATGAGGGTTAAAAAGCAAAGAGGTATTAGTACACTACTTGTTGTTTCGAGAAAACTGAAGTTTAAGTTCACAGTGTTTCAGAATCCTTTCGAGATTGCAAAACGGAATATCGAAATCTTTGTGTATATTAGAGATACAAATATTTTGCAGAATTCTCTGTTCGCATGCCAGAATAACAGGTTAATAAAATGATCAGTTTTATATCATGGCTCATCAAAATCTATATGTCCTTGTATCTCTTTGCTTTGAGAACATTGTGAATTAAGAAGGATGTGATTTAACTACAAACAGTCCTGTTGGAAGAACATCTGCAACTGAGCATTATACCAGAGGTTGAAAATACCGCTCCCGGAGCGCAGAACAGAGGGAACCGATCCAGAACAAGGACGTCTGCCCTCCGAGGTAGCACACCGCGCCTAATACCAACATCGACTCAAAGGAAGGCCTCGGCGCTTGTTGGTGACGTGACGTCAGCTAGGCACGGCGAACGCCAGGTCTGTTGCAGACAGAAACGCCTGGGCGTGCTTATCACTATAAATCTCTTATTTTTGGACAAAATGTTTGGTATTGTTTTGGATTCAGCAGTTTTATTTAGATGAAACATTATCTTACTATCGTAAAGCTACAAATGAAGATCATAGTTCTGTATTACTGAATCCTGTCGAAACAAACGTCGATCAATATGAGAAGATGCTTTGCCCATTGCAAACTTCGGAAATTTTACGTTGAAGCAACTATATTTACTTGATCCATTTTTTTATCGAAACTTACCCCAACCCTCTTACAATTAACTCGTTTCTTTTATTTATTTATTTATTTTCGTTTGACATCGTCACTGGAAATGTGAACTAATTTACATGTGTAAATGTCCAACTGTTGCCAGTCATTAGATTACAGTCGTTTTCAACGAAAGGAATTCTAAACAGGAAACAAAATAGCTTCATACATCGAAAATACTGGTGAGCTTAAACTTTTTTAAACATGCACATTAGAAAAGATAAATGTTCCCCTCTTGCAACTGAAAGGAGAAACTTTATAAGATAAAAAAAATTTATTTGATAAAACAAGTATCTCTCTTTTACCTCTTCTTCTGTCCCCCACCCCCTCCCCCAACGTGTACAATCGCAAGATATTTCATTAACATTCAGTGCTTCTCACCCCATAGTCAACCAAGATACCTAAAGAAGAGCAACAATATGTTCACAATTTCTTGTAAAAGCAACCCAGTACAAAGGTAACTTCCTCAGACTTACAAATAAGATAAAGAAGCACGAATTCTGTTGCTGCTGGACCATGAAGTTGTTTTCGTATGTCAATCGTTAAAACAGGTGAAATTTAAGTTCAGGAGTACACTATTTGTTGAGATGTATAATGAATTGCACAATTAATTGATTGCAGAAATCTCTCAGAACAATCTACACTCCTGGAAATTGAAATAAGAACACCGTGAATTCATTGTCCCAGGAAGGGGAAACTTTATTGACACATTCCTGGGGTCAGATACATCACATGATCACACTGACAGAACCACAGGCACATAGACACAGGCAACAGAGCATGCACAATGTCGGCACTAGTACAGTGTATATCCACCTTTCGCAGCAATGCAGGCTGCTATTCTCCCATGGAAACGATCGTAGAGATGCTGGATGTAGTCCTGTGGAACGGCTTGCCATGCCATTTCCACCTGGCGCCTCAGTTGGACCAGCGTTCGTGCTGGACGTGCAGACCGCGTGAGACGACGCTTCATCCAGTCCCAAACATGCTCAATGGGGGACAGATCCGGAGATCGTACTGGCCAGGGTAGTTGACTTACACCTTCTAGAGCACGTTGGGTGGCACGGGATACATGCGGACGTGCATTGTCCTGTTGGAACAGCAAGTTCCCTTGCCGGTCTAGGAATGGTAGAACGATGGGTTCGATGACGGTTTGGATGTACCGTGCACTATTCAGTGTCCCCTCGACGATCACCAGTGGTGTACGGCCAGTGTAGGAGATCGCTCCCCACACCATGATGCCGGGTGTCGGCCCTGTGTGCCTCGGTCGTATGCAGTCCTGATTGTGGCGCTCACCTGCACGGCGCCAAACACGCATACGACCATCATTGGCACCAAGGCAGAAGCGACTCTCATCGCTGAAGACGACACGTCTCCATTCGTCCCTCCATTCACGCCTGTCGCGACACCACTGGAGGCGGGCTGCACGATGTTGGGGCGTGAGCGGAAGACGGCCTAACGGTGTGCGGGACCGTAGCCCAGCTTCATGGAGACGGTTGCGAATGGTCCTCGCCGATACCCCAGGAGCAACAGTGTCCCTAATTTGCTGGGAAGTGGCGGTGCGGTCCCCTACGGCACTGCGTAGGATCCTACGGTCTTGGCGTGCATCCGTGCGTCGCTGCGGTCCGGTCTCAGGTCGACGGGCACGTGCACCTTCCGCCGACCACTGGCGACAACATCGATGTACTGTGGAGACCTCACGCCCCACGTGTTGAGCAATTCGGCGGTACGTCCACCCGGCCTCCCGCATGCCCACTATACGCCCTCGCTCAAAGTCCGTCAACTGCACATACGGTTCACGTCCACGCTGTCGCGGCATGCTACCAGTGTTAAAGACTGCGATGGAGCTCCGTATGCCACGGCAAACTGGCTGACGCTGACGGCGGCGGTGCACAAATGCTGCGCAGCTAGCGCCATTCGACGGCCAACACCGCGGTTCCTGGTGTGTCCGCTGTGCCGTGCGTGTGATCATTGCTTGTACAGCTCTCTCGCAGTGTCCGGAGCAAGTATGGTGGGTCTGACACACCGGTGTCAATGTGTTCTTTTTTCCATTTCCAGGAGTGTATGTTGGTCAACTACCGCCAATAGTTTCACATTTTCCTGTGTCAGAGAGGGAGACACCACCATTATGAGTATGCCTGCAACAGACCTGTCGTTCGCCGTGCATAGCTCACGTGACGTCACGAACAAGCGCCGAGGCCTTCCTTTCAGTCGGTGTTGCTAATACACGTCCACCGCGGCGCTCGGGGTGCCACAGCACAGTTGCGACACCTGGGGATGGGCTTATGAGAGCCCGAAAGCGGTCGTGGTAATAAACGAAATTTACAACTGAAGCGGTATTTTCAACCTCTGATGTGATTTAAGTTTGCTCTGTGTTTGTTGTGCCATAGTCTTCAGTCCGAAGTCTGGTTTGATGCAACTCCCATACGGCTATGTCCTGTGAAAGCGTCTTCATCTCTGAATAACTACTGCAACTTACATCCTTCTCCATCTGCTTACTGTATTCATCTCTTGGTCCCCTTCTACAGATTACCCCCACCTCCAAATTCCCCTCTAATACTAACTTGGCGAGCCAATGATGTCTCAAAATGTGTCACGTCAACCGATCCTTTTTTTTTTAGTCAAGCTGTGCCACAAATTTCTTGTCTGCCCAATTCTATTCAGTATCTCCTCATTAGTTACGTGATCTACCCATTTAATGTTCAACATTTTTCTGTAGGACCACATTTCAAAAGCTCCAGTTCCCTTCTTGTCTGAACTATTTATCGTCCGTGTTTCAGTTCCTTAAATGGTTACACTTCATAGAAATACTTTCACAATAGATTTCCTCACACCAGAATCTATACTCTAACAGATTTCTTTGCTGCACAAATGCTCTGCTTGCTATTGCCCGTCCGTATTTTATATCCTCAGATATTTTGCTGCCAAGACAACAAAACTCATCTACTACTTTAAATGTCTCATTCCATAATCTAGTTTCTTCAGCATCGCCTGATATAATTCTGTTACATTCCGTTATCCTTGTTTCGCTGTTGTTGATGTTCATCTTATATCTCCTTTCCAATACACTGTCCATTTCATTAAACAGCTCTTCCAAGTCCTTTGCTGTCTCTGACAGAATTACAGTCTGATCGAAAATTCTCAGAGTTTTTATTTTTTCTCCTGGAACTTTCATTCGTATTCCAAATTTTTCTTTTGTTTCCTGTACTCCTTCCTAAATGTACAGATTAAATAAAATTGGCGATAGGGTACAATACTGCCTCACTCTCTTATCAGTCACTGCTTCCCTTTAATGACCCATGACTCTTCTAACTGCCGTCTGTTTTCTGTACAATTTATAAACAGCCTTTCGTTCCCTTGATCTCACCCCTGCTACCTTCAGAATTCCAAAAGAGTATTCCAACCAACATTGTCAAAAGCTATAAACGTACGTTTACCTTCCCTCAATGTATCCTCTAGGATAATTTGTAGGGTTAGTACTGTCTCACATATTCTTACATTTCTGCGGAATCCAAACTGACTTTCCGAGGGTCGGCTTCTACAAATTTTTCCATTCTTCTGTGAAGAATTCGCGTTTATATTCACATCCGTCAGTACCTGCTTACCGAAATTGGAATTATTACACAGATTGTGAGATCTGAGAGTATTTCGCCTGTCTCATAAATCTTTTACACCAGCTGGAAGAGTTTTATCATGGCTGGTTCTTCCAAGGCTATCAGCAGTTTTGACGGAATGTCGTCTACTCCCGGGGCCTTGTTTCGATTTATGTCTTTCAGTGCTCTGTCAAATTCTTCTAGCGATATCATAGTCGTCTGCGTCCTCTTCCAGTTCTATGATATTACCTTCAAGTTAATTTCCCTCTGTGTAAGCCTTCCACCTTTCAGCTTTCCCTTCTTTGCTTAGGACTGGTTTTCCATCTGAGCTCTTGATATTCATATAGCTGCTTCACCTTTCTCCAAAGGCCTCTTTAACTTTCCTGTAGGCGGTATCAATCTTTCCCCTAGTGAAAGATGCTTCTAAGGCCTTACATTTGCCCTCTGGTCATTTCTCCTTAGCCAATTTGCACTTTCTGTCAATCTAATTTTGTTATGTTCTTATTTCCTTTCACCTACTTCATCTTCTGTATAATGCTTTATTATTAGTTGTTATCATAAAATTGCTGTTTAGTGCTATAATAAATCATTTCTGCAATACTATATGAACACCATGTCTTTTGTGGACTACAGTAGTAAAAGATTACTGTTTAAAGTGTTATTCCATTACTGAAAATATTTCGTATCACTTGGGTCACTTCCTTTTTCTTTTGAATAATAAAAAGATTATTTAGATAATAACTAACCTGAAAAATCAGTATAATCCTACATGCACGTAACTATTTCGTAACATCTTGTAACAAGTTTTATTTTCGTTCACCACGCAGCAGCACAGAGTGGGATTTCACTTGTATCTCTTTTCCACAACTATTTTACATGCCTTACCACAGTCTAGATGCACTTATCTTATTTTTGTGAGGACTGTCACTTATACCCTCTTGTTTCTGCCTCCTCATATATACACTTTATTACCCTTTCAATTTTCGTGTGTGTTTTCCTTAATCTCACAAATGCGTTTCTGTTTTAGGAAAATGGGTTACTATTAGCGGAGTGATATCACCTTGGGCAGAACTTGCATGCGCAACGGAGAGTGAACAAAATGCATATTCTCCTGTCTTCACACTGTCCCTTCCAACGGTGGTTTATAGGATGGAAGGAGAACGGAGACTGTCCCCTTGGCCATCACTTCCCCTTGAAATCTCGCTTTGTTTAATTGAGAGTACTTCGTTTCTACCACGAATCCCTAAGGCCTACCAAGGCTATGACCACAGTCTCTATTCGATTTGCTGGTACACATCTGATCACTATGACTGGGTATACAATTGAGTCCCATTAAGACGTAGCATAAGTTAGATGACACTTTATATACTTACCTAAGATTACATTGCACTCTCGCTGACCTTTCAAAAACGGTAGACAGTGCAACTAAATAAAGTAGTAATATCGATGTCGATAGCACAAAATAAACCCAGTACCTACTTATAAAGTTGTTTATGTTGTTGTTGTTTGTTGTTAGCTTTGATTAAAATGAAGCAGTTAAAAATTACAGAAGTGTGTATACTGGGTGATCAAAAAGTCAGTATAAATTTGAAAACTGAATAAATCACGGAATAATGTAGATAGAGAGGAACAAATTGACACACATGCTTGGAATGACTTGGGGTTCTTTTAGAAACAAAAAATACAAAAGTTCAAAAAAATGTCCGACAGATTGCGCTTAATCTGATCAGAATAGCAATAATTAGCATAACAAAGTAAGAGAAAGCAAAGATGATGTTCTTTACAGGAAATGCTCAATATGTCCACCATCATTCCTCAACAATAGCTGTAGTCGAGGAATAATGTTGTGAACAGCACTGTAAAGCATGTCCGGAGTTGTGGTGAGGTACTGGCGTCGGATGTTGTTTTTCAGCATCCCTAGAGATGTCGGTCGATCACGATACACTTGCGACTTCAGGTAACCACAAAGCCAATAATCGCATGGACTGAGGTCTGGGCACCTGGGAGGCCAACCATGACGAAAGTGGCGGCTGAGCGCACGATCAGCACCAAACGACGCGCGCAAGAGATCTTTCACGCGTCTAGCAATATGGGGTGGAGCGCCATCCTGCATAAACATCGTACGTTCTAGCAGGTGTTTATAAGCCAGTCTGGGGATGATGCGATTCTGTAACATATCGGCGTACCTCTCACCCGTCACGGTAGCAGTTACAAAACCAGAATCACGCATTTCCTCGAAGAAAAAAGGCCTGATAACGGTAGATGCGGTAAACCCAACCCATACCGTGACTTTCTCGTTGTGTAGTGGAGTTCTAGGATTTTCGGTAGCCCAAATTCTGCAGTTGTGGGCGTTGACAGGCCCTCGGAGCGTGAAACGAGCTTCGTCGGTCCTCAACACGTTACTCAACCAATCGTCATCTTACGCCATCTTTTGAAACGCCCACACCGCAAATGCCCTCCGCTTCACTAAATCGCCAGGTAACAGTTCATGATGCCGATGGATTTTGTACGGATAGCATCGGAGGGTACGCCTAAGTGCCAACCAAAAAGTAGTGTATGGAATGCCGGTGCGACGTGCGACTGCACGAGCACTGACTTCCCCGTGCATAGACGAACCCGCTACAGTCTCCATTTCTTTCTGAACTGTCTCAGCAGAATTTCACCTTGTACTCGGTCGGCCACTACGGGGTCTATCGTCTAAACAACCTGTGGTTTCGAACTCCGAAATCATTCTCGCCACAGCTGCATTTGTCAACGGACCTTTACCCGTTCGAATCACCTTTCTATAGCGAAGGGTCGTAACGCTGAACTAGCACATTCCCCATTCTGATAATACACCTTCACTAAAAGCTCCTTTTCAAGTAACGTCAACATGCTGCGACTGCAGGCGCATCTGATTCTCTCTCTCATTACAGCTTCTTTTATACACGATTGTCATGCGCAGTCACTGACGTTTTGCTGTCCAGCGCCATCTGTCGGACATTTTGTGAACTTTTTTTTTTGGTTCTGATAAAACCCCATGTCATTCCAAGCATGTGTGTCAATTTTTACCTCTCCATCTACATTATTCCGTGGTTTATTAAGTTTTCAAAATTATACTGACTTTTTCATCACCCTGTATGTAAATATATTCTACCTCTCCAGCTAAACCACTGAATCGATTTAAACCGACTGGTACACATACCGCTTATTATCTGAAAAGAATTACTGTCAGGGCAAGAGTCTTCCCATTGTGGTGGGGGCAGAGTGTAGAAATGAGATGACATAGAGAGAGAGAGAGAGAGAGAGGGGTGGAGACTGATAGAGAGGGGGGAAGAGAGAGGGGAAAGGAGGACAGAGAAAGGTGGCAGATGGTGTACAGAGATGGGTGAGGAAGAGTTCAAAGAGTGGATGGAGGAAGTAGTGGACAGTTAGAAGGGGCAGTAGGCGATGGACTGAGGTATGGGGGAGGAGATGGGCAGAGAGAGGGTGAAAAGAGGAGATGGACAGAAAGAGGGGGAGAGGGAGATGGACAGAAACAAAGAGAGAAGGAGGTGAACAGAGAGGAGGGAGGAACATGTGGTCAGAGTGAGGGAGAGGAGGAGATGGTTAGAGAGAGGTGGGAGGAGCAGATGGATAGACAGAGAAGAGATGACAGAGAGGGGAGAGGAAATGGGCTGAGGGGGAAAAGAGGAGATGGATTGAGGGAGGGAGGAAGGTGGAGATGGACAGAGCGAGGAGAAGTGGTCTGAGAGAGTGGTGAGGAGCCTGTCGAACCACTAACGGTATTATTTGTTTGTAATAAACACCGATATTGACAGCTGCTGGTTTCTTTTGCTTCTTCTGTAAGAACTTGTCTGTAACTTTACCAGGTTTATGGACTTGATTTGAAATGATTGTTGAGTACAGCACTTGGGCACAATTCGGAGCTCCTGATCTGTGGAAGCAATCACTCTTGAGCTACCAGCAGTCCAAATATCACCATGATTGAGCGTAGGGAGTTATAAAGAGTATGGTCCAGCAGCTCCTCTTTTCTGTGGTCCATTTTAAATTGTGCTTGAGGTGGTGTGGAGAACGATGCTGCTGGTCAGTGGATAACTGGAAACGTGTGATTTGAAGAGATGAATCATGTTATATCTTGTGGCAAACCAAAGGAAAGTGTGGGTTTGGTGGATAACTCCCTCTGCCATCATCTCTAGTGCCAACAGCGAATTTTGTAGGAAGTGGTCTTTAAGTATGCAAGTGTTCCTTGTGGTCAGAACGTGGTCCTCTTATTGTCCTTAATGAATACGATCACATTGTACGGCGTTGTGCATAGCGTACAGTAGAGGAACATTTCGAAAACGATGATTGCTTAATATAAGCATAACAGTCCACACTATCACAAAAAAATGGCTCTGAGCACTATGGGACTTAACATCTGAGGTCATCAGTCCCCTAGAACTTAGAACTGCTTAAACCTAACTAACCTAAGGACATCACACACATCCATGCCCAAGGCAGTATTCGAACCTGCGACAGTAGCGGTCGCCCGGTTCCAGACTGAAGCGCCTAGAACCGCTCGCCCACACCGGCCGGCGCACACTATCACACACCAGGGTCTGTGAGACAGAGGTACGTGGAGAGTAACATGCCTAAAACTGACTGGCTTACTCAGTGTACCGCCCTGAAGCAATGTAACATGTTTGGTATGAGTTATATCGTCGACTTCATCGCAGACCCAGCATCCGACGTGACGACCTTCTCTTGTTTCGGCTATCGAGGGAGAATGACCAGCAAATCCTCCACAGAGAGTCACATCATTGAAAGTGTCCACGGCAGAGTTAAAACCGCCGTAATGACGAAGAGTGGACACACTGCATATAAAGTCATGTGATGATTGTTTGGAGCTCCACGGTAATTCGTAGTTAGAGGAAGCGTCATGTGTGAGCTATGTGGAGGCTGCGGCTAATTTTACTCAGTACAGAAAAGCAGCGCTTCGCATTGTTACCTGCAAGTGAAGTACTGCTTTCTTTAGTATTGTAAAAAGGGATGGGAGAGTATTTATTGTGTTTTATTTTGTGAATATAATTTACGTTTGTACCCAATCTTTCACTGACCCAAGACGTGTTACCTGTGACATGATCCTGGACCGAGTACCAAAATATAATATAGTTTTATAATTATAATGATGAAATACGAGATATGATACTGCGTGAAGAGTTTGACAGAGCAGTGAAGGACCTAAGTCGAAACAAGGCCCCCGGGAGTAGACAACATTCCATTAGAACTACTGATAGCCTTGGAAGAGCCAGGCCTAACAAAACTCTACCATCTAGTGAGCAAGATGTATGAGACAGGCGAAATACCCTCAGACTTCAAGAAGAATATAATAATTCCAATCCCAAAGAAATCGGGTCTTGAAAGATGTGAAAATTACCGAACTATCAGTTTAATAAGCCACGGCTGCAAAATACTAGCACCAATTCTTTACAGACGAATGGAAAAACCGGTAGAAGCCGACCTCAGGGAAGATCAGTTTGGATTCCGGAGAAATGGTGGAACACGTGAGGCAATACTGACCCTACGACTTATCTTAGAAGCTAGATTAAGGAAAGGCAAACCTACGTTTCTAGCATTTGTAGACTTAGAGAAAGCTTCTGACAATGTTGACTGGAATACTCTCTTTCAAATTCTGAAGGTGGCAGGGGTAAAATACAGGGAGCGAAAGGCTATTTACAATTCGTACAGAAACCAGATGGCAGCTATAAGAGTCGAGGGGCACGAAAGGGAAGAAGTTGTTGGGAAGGGAGTGAGACAGGGTTATAGCCTACCCCCGGTGTTATTCAATCTGTATATCGAGCAAGCAGCAAAGGAAACAAAAGAAACATTCGGAGTTGGAATTAAAATCCAGGGAGAAGAAATAAAAACTTTGAGGTTCGCCGATGACATGGTAATTCTGTCAGAGACAGCAAAGGACCTGGAAGAGAAGCTGATCGGAATGGACCGTGTCTTGAAAGGAGGATATAAGATGAACATCAACAAAAGCAAAACGAGAATAATGGAATGTAGCAGAATTAAATCCTGTGATGCTGAGGGAATTAGATTAGGAAATGAGACGCTTAAAGTAATAAATGAGTTTTGCTATTTGGGGAGGAAAATAACTGATGATGGTCGAAGAGGATAGGATATAAAATGTAGACTGGCCATGGCAAGGAAAACGTTTCTGAAGAAGAGAAATTTGTTAACATCGAGTATAGATTTAATGTCAGGAAGTCGTTTCATATGGAGTGTAGCCATGTATGGAAGTGAAACATGGACGATAAATAGTTTAGACCAGAAGAGAATAGAAGCTTTCGAAATGTGGTGCTACAGAAGAATGCTGAAGATTAGATGGGTAGATCACATAACTAATGAGGAGGTATTGAATAGAATTGGAGAGAAGAGAAATTTGTGGCACAACTTGACCCGAAGAAGGGATCGGTTGGTAGGGCATATTCTGAGGCATCAAGGGATTACCAATTTAGTACTGGAGGGCAGCGTGGAGGGTAAAAATCGTAGAGGGAGGCCAAGAGATGAATACACTAAACAGATTCAGAAGGATGTAGGTTGCAGTAGGTACTGGGAGGTGAAGAACCTTGCACAGGATACAGTAGCATGGAGAGCTGCATCAAACCAGTCTCTGGACTGAAGACCACAACAACAACAACAATTATAATGAAAACAGTGTCTAATTTAACCTAAAAAAGACTGTCTGATTTTAGTAGGTGCTTGAGTAATAATATATTAGCTGAGCGGAGACGAAGATGCTTCAGATGAGCTGTTGTGGAATACTGAAATAAAATTTGAATTTCATGAAAAGTTAATTATCAGTTTGATTATAATTTGATTCTGACAGCACTATTCAGCAAACATCTACGATAAACGTTTAAATCTTAAGTATCATCTCACTGTTTTGTCTGCGCCAAGTGTACAGGGTGGTCCATTGATAGTGACCGGTCCAAATACCTCACGAAATAAGCATCAAACGAAAAAACTACAAAGAACGAAGCTCGTCTAGGTTGAAGGGGGAAACCAGATGGCGCCATGGTTGGCCCGCTAGATGGCGCTGCCATAGGTCAAACGGATATCAACTGCGTTTTCTAAAATAGGAACCCCCATTTTTATTACATATTCGTGTAGTAAATAAAGAATGGATGTTTTAGTTGGACCACTTTTTTCGCTTTGTGATATATGGCGCTGTAATAGTCACAAACGTATAAGTACGTGATATCACGTAACATTCCGCCAGTGCGGGCGGTATTTGCTTCGTGACACATTACCCGTGTTAAAATGGACCGTTTACCAATTGCGGAAAAGGTCGATATCGTGTTGATGTATGGCTATTGTGATCAAAATGTCCAACGGGTGTGTGCTATGTATACTGCTCGGTATCCTGGACGACATCATCCAAGTGTCCGAACCGTTCACCGGATAGTTACGTTATTTAAGGAAACAGGAAGTGATCAGCCACCTGTGATACGTCAGCCACGACCTGCAACAAACGATGATGCCCAAGTAGGTGTTTTAGCTGCTGTCGCGGCTAATCCGCACATCAGTAGCAGACAAATTGTGCGAGAATCGGGAATCTCAAAAACGTCGGTGTAATGGGAGGAAGGGTAATTGGCCCCTATTTTATCGATGGCAGTCTAAATGGTGCAATGTATGCTGATTTCCTACATAATGTTCTACCCATGTTACTACAAGATGTTTCACTGCATGACAGAATGGCGATGTGCTTCCAACATGATGGATGTCCGACACATAGCTCGCGTGCGGTTGAAGCGGTATTGAATAGCATGGCTCGCACGTTCACCGGATCTGACGTCCCCGGATTTCTTTCTGTGGCGAACGTTGAAGGATATTTGCTATCGTGATCCACCGACAACGCCTGACAACATGCGTCAGCGCATTGTCAATGCATGTGTGAACATTACGGAAGGCGAGCTACTCGCTGTTGAGAGCAATGTCATTACACGTATTGCCAAATGCATTGAGGTTGACGGACATCATTTTGTAACAGCATGCGTTCTCAGAAATGATACGTTCGCAAAGGTACATGTATCACATTGGAACAACCGAAATAAAAGTTTCAAACGTACCTACGTTCTGTATTTTAATTTAAAAAACCTACCTGTTAGCAACTGTTCGTTTAAAATTGTGAGCCATATCTTTGTGACTATTACAGCGGCATCTGTCACAAAGAGAGAAAAGTGGTCCAACTAAAACATTCATATTTGTTCACGTACTACACTAATATGTAATAAAAAATGGGGGTCCCTATTTAAAAAAGCGCAGTTCATATCGGTTTGACCTATGGAAGCGCTATCTAGCAGTCCAACCATAGCGCCATCTGGTTTCCTCCTTCAAGCTAGTCAAGTTCAGTTCTTTGTAGTTTTTTCGTTTGACGCTTATTTCGTGAGATATTTGGCCCGGTCAGGATCAATGGACCACGCTGTATATCCATCCTTGAGCGTTTGTGCTGAAAGAATATCAGTGTAAGGAAAGTAGGATGGTTCAAATGGTTCTAATGGCTCATAGCACTATGGGACTTAACTTCTGAGGTCATCAGTCCCCTAGAACTTAGAACTACTTAAACCTAACTAACCTAAGGACATCAAACACATCCATGCCCGAGGCACGATTCGAACCTGCGACCGTAGCGGTCGCGCGGTTCCAAACTGTAGCGCCTAGAACCGCTCGGCCACTCCAGCCGGCAGTAAAATAGGTCTTTAGTTTAATTATGCGATCACTTTAGATGTTGCAACAACTCTTAACAACATCTTTGTGTAACCTAGCATAAACGTTTCACAATCCGTATTTTTTTCTTTCCTTTTTTTTCTCAGCACGCCGCTTTTGTTTTGTGAGGTGGTAGTATACTATCACCACGTAGCTGCTGAATATTCGCCACAGAGATAGGAGGAGTTTTACAGGAGAAATCTTGCCGTTTCTGTGTAGGACTGGAGTAGGGTCCTCCGCAGTTTTGCGCAACTTAGTGGTGCAGGGTGGGAAGTACGACGGCAGCCACGGCCGCAGCCACAGCGCTGATAAAGAACTTCCCCTGCTGACCGCAGCGCTTCCTTTGACGTCGAGTGGATGATGGAGGGGGAGGGGCGGTGGCAGAGCACAGGACGGAACACGACACGAGCGGCGCCTAGTCTGCCGAATGCCGAGTTCCACTTCCTCCTAACAGGTGGCAGCAGTGGCGGCAATATCACTACTGCAGACCACAGAGCACGGACGGGAAAACAGCCCGGTTAAAAGCGATACCGATATTTTACACTGCTGGCCATTAAAATTGCCACACCAACAAGAAATGCAGATGATAAACGGGTATTCGTTGGACAAATATATTATACTAGAACTGACATGTGATTACATTTTCACGCAATTGGTGTGCATAGATCCTGAGAAATCAGTACCCAGAACAACCACCTCTGGCCGTAATAACGGCATTGATACGCCTGGGCATTGAGTCAAACAGAGCTTGGATGGCGTGTACAGGTACAGCTGCCCATGCAGCTTCACCACGATACCACATTTAATCAGGACTAGTGACTGGCGTAGTGAAAAACCGCATTAAAAGGGCAAATGCTGCCTTCATACAATTGTATCCAATATGGAAAAATAGAAATATCACATACAAAACAAAAATCCGTATTTTTAATACAAATGTGAAGGCCGTCCTTCTGTACGCCAGTGAAAGCTGGAAAATGGATAAAAAGATAACAACCCAGTTACAAAGCTTCATAAATAGATGTCTTCGACGCATCATGAATATCTGGTGGCCAGAAAAAATATGTAATGAGGAGCTCTGGCGAATAACAAACCAGATACCTATAGAAGACCAGATACGAGAGAGAAAGTTGGGCTGGTTGGAGCCATCGAGAAAAAAGCATTGGAATGGAATCCCCAGGGAACAAGGAAGAGAGGAAGACCAAGGGGCACATGGAAGAGGACAGTGGAAGGGGAAGCAAAAAGAGTTGGCAAGACCTGGGCAGAATTGAGGCAAATGGCCAAAGACAGAGACGGATGGCGAGTTCTCCTGGATGCCCTATGCCCCCATAGGGGCCAAAGGAATTAAGTCAAGTAAGTCAAGTGACTGGCGTATTGTGACGAGCCTGTTGCTCGGTCACCATTGACCAGACGTTTTTAGTTGGTGAGAGATTTGGAGAATGTGCTGGGAAGGGCAGCAGTCCAACATTTTCTGTATCCGGAAAGGCCCGTGCAGGACCTGCAACATGAGGTCGTCCTTCTGAAATGTAGGGTTTCGCAGGGATCGAATGAAGGGTAGAGCCACGGGTCGTAACACATCTGAAATGTAACGTGCACTGTTCAAAGTGCCGTCAATGCGAACCAGAGGTGACCGAGACGTGTAACCAATGGCTCCCCATACCATCACTCCGGGTGATACTCCAGTATGGCCATGACTAATACACGCTTCCAATGTGCGTTCACCGCGATGTCGCCAAACACGGATGCGACCATCATGATGCTGTAAACAGAACCTGGATTCATCCAAAAAAATGACGTTTTGTCATTCGTGCACCCAGGTTCGTCGTTGAGTACACCATCGCAGGCGCTCCTGTCTGTGATGGAGCGTCAAGGGTAACCGCAGCGATGGTCTCACAGCTGAAAGTCCATGCTGCTGCAAACTTCGTCTAACTGTTCGTGCAGATGGTTGTTCTCTTGCAAACGTCCCCATCTCTTGACTCGGGGATCGAGACGTGGCTGCACGATCCATTACATCCATGCGGTTAAGGTGCCCGTCATCTCGACTGCTAGTGATACGAGGCCATTGGGATCCAGCACGGCGTTCCGTATTACCCTCCTGAACCCACCGATTCCATATTCTGCTAACAGTTATTGGATCTCGACCAAAGTGAGCAGCAATGTCGCGATACGACAAAACGCAATCGCGATAGGCTACAATCGGTCCTTTATCAAAGTCGGAAACGTGATGGTACTCATTTCTCCTCCTTACACGAGGCATCACAACAACGTTTCACCAGGCAACGCAGGTCATCTGCTGTTTGTGTATGAGAAATCGGTAGGAACTTTCCTCATGTCAGCACGTTGTAGGTGTCGCCACCGGCGCCAACCTTGTGTGAATGCTCTGAAAAGCTAATCATTCGCATATCACAGCATCTTCTTCCTGTCGGTTAAATTTTGTGTCTGTAGCACGTCATCTTCACGGTGTAGCAATTTTAATGGCCAGTAGTGTAAGCATTCGCTATTTCAGATAGTGTAGATGGTAAGCTGTTTACAGTATGCGTACCCAAGTTCATAGGAATGATGTTCAGACTGTAGTATTCCAGGGTGTGGATTCTTACTAATGTTAGTGTCATGATTTGCCATTAGACGCCAGTACTGGTACGGCGACGTAGGTTTGAAACACAAGCATCGGTGTGCCTTACACTTGCAGACAGTCGACCTGAGTCCGGACAAGGTGAGCAGGGCTTTACTCGAGAAACTGTTTTATCACAACGACACCAACAGCGCTTCTGCTCTTCGAGAGTATCGACATATTAAGGAATACGGGGGGGCTTTTCTTTCCGCATCGGTATTGCAGAACGTGATTCGGAAGTTGGAATCACCTTGCGATTTGGGAATTGCTCCCAGGAGATACCGACGGCCAATTGCAGCACGAGTTGTTGAAGAAGATGCTTGTTGCCATGGCTGAGAATGTTGGGCGGAGAGTACTGTCTTCAGGCAGTGCCCGATCTGCGTCACGACAGTTCAACATTCCGTGGTTCATATTTGTTTCTCGCGGCAGTAGAGCAGTCTCTACGGCGGTTCCAGGATGTCGTAGATGTAGATGGTCGTCGCACTGAGCAACATTTGTCACCTGGAATTTAAAGTTGGTACACAAGTAGCAGATTTTAGCGTCTCATATGGAAATTAGAATGTGTTTCCTTAAATGGTTTATTCTTCTACATGTACAAATGCCTCCACAAAGTTTCATTGTCCTTTAATCACTAGTGTGTCACGGCGGCCCTCTGAAATAGCGGAAGTTATTACTCTGTTTTATTTATTTTATTTTACACTTTATCAAACATTCGCAGAAGTAGGTAATCGAACCAAGGCCGCGAGCATTCAACCACAAAGCCACACTCCCTGTGGAATAGTGGACCTTAGTTTCTATATTAGAGAGGCTCGGAAAACTTCAAAGTCGATTTTTTGACAGTTACATCGGCATGCCATGAAGAGTCGATTGAGCCGTGGGAAAAAACGCTGTTTTGAAGAGCTCGCCGCAGCGCGTAGTGTGAAGCAGTCGCCCTCCGTATCTGGCGGTGCCGCCGCTGTGGCAATCGCAGCTTTGGTGTCTCCCTCTGGTGGCAAAGGGGAAAGGTTGCCTGTTCATTTAAGGGGCGCTATGAGCTCCCCAGGGTCAGTCTCTCGTCCGCATTTGTTAGGCAGTTAGTGGCTGTCTGTCGTTCGGAGTGCTAGTATGTCTGTCGTTCTGATCAACCTTTGAAGCCGGCAAAATGAAGAGTGTTCCCACTCCGCCTGTAAGAGAACTCAGCGAGTGGTCGCCCGGTCGGCGCTTAGTTCCTGCATCTGAGTCGGCGCATTAGGCCGCCAGTCTTCTCGAGTTTGCCCTGGCAACGGTTATTGGCGGTTGGATCGATCGGTTGGTCGGTCGCGCACTGAGACACGAGATGACTTGTCCGTCTTGAGCGTCGACGCATGTGAGGTCGCCACGTGAGTCCAGTGGGCCGCGGCGTGTAGCGAGGGGTAGTGACTTCGCGGTCGACACGAGAGCAACAAGAGTCAAACCACGACATCAAGCTGACCGGTGCGAGCTGCGACGCCGTGAGACGGGAGATCGGCGCGCCTTCCTGCGTCCGTTGAAGGGGCTGGCAGCGGACGGTTCGGGAGAGCGATTTGGGGGTGCTACGCCAGGTCTTCTCGAGAAATCGCAGTTTATTAGAAGTTATGTGATCGGTGACATGTTGTTTGATTTACTCTTGTTAAATTCTACTTGTTTCCTTGGCGAGGTCACCAGTCGTTTTGCTTTGGCGTCGTCCCACCAATCTTCTCCGTTTGCCCACCCACGGGATGGTGGTTGTTTATAAATTGGGTGGTCCGATTTTCTCTTGTGGAGTAGGGGCCGGTTAGAGCAACCTGCGGTTCGGGTTGTTCGGTAATCTCCCTATCAATCTACCGTACGTTAGTAGCTGCCTCTGTCATGTTAGTCGGATTTGGTGTGTTAACGAATTTAGTGCTTGGAGTGTAACGGCCTAATACCTGAAATATGTTTTGATCTTTGGAAACTTTGATATTATTGCGTATTATCTTGAGGGGCAGTATCTGTGTACTGTAGAGCGTCTTAACTATTGTTTGGCCAACCTTGTAGAATTTTATATAAGATTGCATTTCATGGGCTTTTATTTAAATGATAGTTTCAGTATATAAAGTTGCCACCCTTTCACCGCAAAACTTTTCTTAGAAGTTAAAATCAAGTTGCACCTTCGGTGGCAAGGTTAATATTTTAATTGTTAGCGTTTTGTACCATTTCTATCCCTCCTATGGGGGGTGCATAGTTTGTGTGCTTGTGTAAATTGTCAAAACTCTTAGTTTAAAGTTATCTGGTGTGTTGCAGATTTGCACCTGTGTAGTGTTTCAGAGGCTGTTGTGGGCGGTCGTAACTACGGCCGTGTGAAAAGGGAGCGGCAAGGTTCTCTGCCCGAAAGCCCATACAGTCAAAACTTGTTTCTTTCTGCCTCTGAATAAATTGTAACTTTGATATTTAGAGGGTGCATTCTGATTATAATTGTAAATCTGTTTCTTTTAAAAAATTCTTTTAGGCACTATTAAAGTGACTAAAATTTCCATTTGTTAAAAGGAATTTGGTTATGACTTCATCAGTTACTCCCTGGCAACTACTTCCCTGCTTACATAGTGTGATTAAATGTGTTAATGTGCTTGATGGATCGCTAGTAAATAAAATAAATTCATAAGAATATTATTTGAAAATCAATCACGGTACATCGATATTTGACTTCTGAACTTCACGTACTATTTATATAAAAGATAGCAAAAAATCAAGAAACGTGGAAAGCATTTTGCATGCAGGTTTCAGCAATAATTAGAGTATATTTATAATTCCGAGCGTGACGACAGGGAAAATCGGTATAAAAAAATGTTACTGTTGCTATAAGAAACTGTGACCGGCAGTCGCATGCCCTGCGTAATTTGCATGTCTCTCTTTATTAAACTGGTGACAGATTTTTATGGATTATAAGTGATTCTGGGATGCATACAAATGTGCAGAATAACAGGAAACGCTTTGGCCAAGCAGGTCTGTGACCCGTGGACGGGATTGTGGCAGGGGTGGCGTAAGATTCTTGGAAGTGAATTCGGGCTGGAATCCACAAGCGGTGGCAAGCATTGTCCTCCCACACGGCTCTTTGTGGCTGAGGTTTGGTCAATGGTGGTACGGTGCCGCATGTGGCAGTGAGCGCCGCCTTTCCATGCGTTTCAGACTTCTTTTCAAGATAAGTGCAGGCCACAGAAAGAAACCCTACCCTAACAGCGATTCTCTCTGAATTTTTCGAACCCAGTTCTGGGCAAACATACGGTTGTCATACGTATTTGTAATATCACAAATGGTTCAAATGGCTCTGAGCACTATGGGACTTAACATTTGAGGTCATCAGTCCCATAGAACTTAGAACTACTTAAACCTAACTAACCTAAGGACATCACACACATCCATGGCCGAGGCAGGATTCGAACCTGCGACCGTAGCGGTCGCGCGGTTCCAGACTGAAGCGCCTAGAACCGCTAGGCCACATCGGCAGGTTTGTGGTATCAGATCCCAGCGTTGAAATAAATGCTTGTTGGTAGCAGGTGAGAGCGTCATGTCGTCATTGGAGGCCGGAAGAAACGCGTAGTTTTTGGCGGGATTCTCTGTTGGAGGGAACCCTCGGGATTGGTCAGCAGTGGTCCGAAATTTCGCGGTTTGCGAATTGCAGTATTTGGCAGCAAGAAATATGCATGAGTACCCCAAATGAAAGACTGGGCGATATGACGCGAGACTGTCGGGTTCGACATTACGATAGGACGTGATGGTGTTCTGACCGACTTGGCGTACCTGTGCGGTAGAGACCGCCACATCTTGGAGTACCGGGACAGTGCCGGACAACTCTGCCCATGCGAAGGAACCAGAACGTCTGTAGCGCACAGCTTGGCGCAGCACAATCTTACTTACTGTTGTAAAAGGAAGAGACCCTTCATTCAGACACAAACACCATTCTGCGGACGCGCAGGCGACGGCTAAGAACGGGGTATACTCGTGTTGACAGCTTAAATCAGCTTCTACATCTACATCTACATCCATACTCCGCAAGCCATCTCACGGTGTGTGGCGGAGGGTACCTTGCGCACCTCTATTGGTTCTCCCTTCTATTCCAGTCTCGTATTGTTCGTGGAAAGAAAGATTATCGGTATGCCTCTGTGTGGGCTCTAATCTCTCTGATTTTATCCTCATGGTCTCTTCGCGAGATATACGTAGGAGGGAGCAATATACCGCTTGACTCCTCGGTGAAGGTATGTTCTCGAAACTTCAACAAAAGCCCGTACCGAGCTACTGAGCGTCTCTCCCGCAGAGTCTTACACTGGAGTTTATCTATCATCTCCGTAACGCTTTCGCCATTACTAAATGATCCTGTAACGAACCGCGCTGCTCTCCGTTGGATCTTCTCTATCTCTTCTATCAACCCTATCTGGTGTGGATCCTACACTGGTGAGCAATACTCAAGCAATGGGCGAACAAGTGTACTGTAACCTACTTCCTTTGTTTTCAGATTGCATTTCTTTAGGATTCTTCCAATGAATCTCAGTCTGGCATCTGCTTTACCGACGATCAACTTTATATGATCATTCCATTTTAAATCACTCCTAATGCCTATTTCCAGATAATTTATGGAATTAACTGCTTCCAGTTGCTCACCTGCTATAGTGTAGCTAAATGATAAAGGATCTTTCTTTCTATGTATTCGAAGCACATTACACTTGTCTAAGTTGAGATTCAATTGCCATTCCCTGGACCATGCGTCAATTCGCTGCAGATCCTCCTGCATTACAGTACAATTTTCCATTGTTACGATCCCCTATGAACCACGGACTTTGGCGTTGGTGGGGAGGCTTGCGTGCCTCAACGATACAGATAGCCGTACCGTAGGTGCAACCACAACGGAGGGGTAACTGTTGAGAGGCCATACAAACGTGTGGTTCCTGAAGAGGGGCAGCAGCCTTTTCAGTAGTTGCAGGAGCAACAGTCTGGATGATTGACTGATCTGGCCTTGTAACACTAACCAAAATAGCCTTGCTGTTCTGGTACTGCGAACTGCTGAAAGCAAGGGGAAACTACAGCCGTAATTTTTCCCGAGGGCATGCAGCTTTACTGTATGATTAAATGATGTTGGCGTCCTCTTGGGTAAAATATTCCGGAGGTAAAATAGTCCCCCATTCGGATCTCCGGGCGGCGACTACTCAGGAGGACGTTGTTATCAGGAGAAAGAAAACTGACGTTCTACGGATCGGAGCGTGGAATGTCAGATCCCTTAATCGGGCAGGTAGGTCAGAAAATTTAAAAAGGGAAATGGATAGGTTAAAGTTAGATATAGTGGGAATTAGTGAAGTTCGTTGGCAGGAGGAACAAGACTTTTGGTTAGGTGAATACAGGGTTATAAATACAAAATCAAATAGGGGTAATGCAGGAGTAGGTTTAATAATGAATAAAAAATAGGAGTGCGGGTAAGCTACTACAAACAGCATAGTGAACGCATTATTATGATCAAGATAGACACGAAGCCCACGCCTACTACAATAGTACAAGTTTATAGGCCAACTAGCTCTGCAGATGACGAAGAATTTGATGAAATGTATGAGGAGATAAAAGAAATTATTCAAATAGTGAAGGTAGACGAAAATTTAATGGTCATGGGTGACTGGAATTCAAGCGTAGGAAAAGGGAGAGAAGGGAACATAGTAGGTGAATATGGATTGGGGCTAAGAAATGAAAGAGGAAGACGTCTGGTAGAATTTTGCGCAGAGCATAACTTAATCATAGCTAACACTTGGTTTAAGAATCATGAAAGAAGGTTGTATACATGGAAGAACCCTGGAGATACTAAAAGGTATCAGATAGATTATATAATGGTAAGACAGAGATTTAGGAACCAGGTTTTAAATTGTAAGACATTTCCAGGGGCAGTTGTGGATTCTGACCACAATCTATTGGTTATGAACTGTAGATTAAAACTGAAGAAACTGAAAAAAGCTAGGAATTTGAGGAGATGAGACATGGATAAACTAACAGAACCAGAGGTTGTACAGAGTTTCAGGGAGAGTATAAGGCAACAACTGACAGGAATGGGGGAAAGAAATACAGTAGAAGAAGAATGGCTAACTTTGAGGAATGAAATAGTGAAGGAAGCAGAGGATGAAATAGGTAAAAAGACGAGGGCTAGTAGAAACCCTTCGGTAACAGAAGAGATATTTAATTTAATTGATGAAAGGAGAAATATAAAAATGCAGTAAATGAAGCAGGCAAAAAGGAATACAAACGTCTCAAAAATGAGATCGACAGGAAGTGCAAAATGGCTAAGCAGGGATGGCTAGAGGACAAATGTAAGGATGTAGAGGCTTATCTCACTAGGGGTAAGAGAGATACTGCGTATTGGAAAATTAAAGAGACCTTTGGAGAAAGGAGAACCACTTGCATGAATATCAAGAGCTTTGATGGAAACCCAGTTCTAAGCAAAGAAGGGAAAGCAGAAAGGTGGAAGGAGTATATAGAGGGTCTATACAAGGGCGATGTACTTGAGGACAATATTATGGAAATGGAAGAGGATGTAGATGAAGATGAAATGGGAGATATGATACTGCGTGAAGAGTTTGACAGAGCACTGAAAGACCTGAGTCGAAACAAGGCCCCGGGAGTAGATAACATTCCATTAGAACTACTGACGGCCTTGGGAGAGCCAGTCCTGACAAAACTCTACCATCTGGTGAGCAAGATGTATCAGACAGGCGAAATACGCTCAGACTTCAAGAAGAGTATAATAATTCCAATCCCAAAGAAAGCAGGTGTTGACAGATATGAAAATTACCGAACTATCAGTTTAATAAGTCACAGCTGCAAAATACTAACACAAAATTCTTTACAGACGAATGGAAAAACTGATAGAAGCCGACCTCGGGGAAGATCAGTTTGTATTCCGTAGAAATGTTGCAACACGTGAGGCAATACTGACCCTACGACTTATCTTAGAAGAAAGATTAAGGAAAGGCAAACCTACGTTTCCAGCATTTGTAGACTTAGAGAAAGCATTTGACAATGTTGATTGGAATACTCTCTCTCATATTCTGAAGGTGGCAGGGGTAAAATACAGGGAGCGAAAGGTTATTTACAATTTGTACAGAAAGCAGATGGCAGTTATAAGAGTCGAGGGGTATGAAAGGGAAGCAGTGGTTGGGAAGGGAGTGAGACAGGGTTGTAGCCTATCCCCGATGTTATTCAATCTGTATATTGAGTAAGCAATAAAGGAAACAAAAGAAATGTTCGGACTAGAAATTAAAATCCATGGAGAAGAAATAAAAACTTTGAGGTTCGCCGATGACATTGTAATTCTGTCAGAGACAGCAAAGGACTTGGAAGAGGAGTTGAATGGAATGGACACTGTCTTGAAATAAGGATATAAGATGAACATCAACAAAAGCAAAACTAGGATAATGGAATTTAGTCGAATTAAGTCGGGTGATGCTGAGGGAATTAGATTAGGAAATGAGACACTTAAAGTAGTAAAGGAGTTTTGCTATTTGGGGAGCAAAATAACTGATGATGTTCGAAGTAGAGAGGATATAAAATGTAGACTGGCAACGGTAAGGAAAGCGTTTCTGAAGAAGAAAAATTTGTTATCATCGAGTGTAGATTTAAGCGTCAGGAAGTCGTTTCTGAAAGTATTTGTATGGAGTGTAGCCATGTATGGAAGTGAAACGTGGACGATAAATAGTTTAGACAAGAAGAGAATAGAAGCTTTCGAAATGTGGTGCTACAGAAGAATGCTGAAGATTAGATGAATAGTCCACATAACTAATGAGGAAGTATTGAATAGAATTGGGGAGAAGAGGAGCTTGTGGTGCAACTTGACTAGAAGAAGGGATCGGTTGGTAGGACATGTTCTGAGACATCAAGGGATCACAAATTTAGCATTGGAGGGCAGCGTGGAGGGTAAAAATCGTAGAGGGAGACCAAGAGATGAATACACTAAGCAGATTCAGAAGGATGTAGGCTGCAGTATTTACTGGGAGAAGAAGAAGCTTGCACAGGATAGAGTAGCATGGAGAGCTGCATCAAACCAGTCTCAGGACTGAAGACCACAACAACAACAACAACGACCTCTCGATATACCACAGCATCATCCGCAAAAACCCTCAGTGAACTTCCGATGTTATCCACAAGGTCATTTATGCATATTGTGATTAGCAACGGTCCTACGACACTCCCCTGCTGCACACCTGAAATCACTCTTACTTCGGAAGACTTCTCTCCATTGAGAATGACATGCTGCGTTCTGTTATCTAGGAACTCTTCAATCCAATCACACAATTGGTCTGATAGTCCATATGCTCTTACTTAGTTCATTAAACGACTGTGGGGAACTGTATCAAACGCCTTGCGGAACTAAAGATACATGGCATCTACCTGGGAACCCGTGTCTATGGCCCTCTGAGTCTCGTGGACGAATAGCGCGAGCTGGGTTTCACACGATCGTCGTTTTCGAAACCCACGCTGATTCCTACAGAGTAGATTTCTAGTCTCCAGAAAAGTCATTATACTCGAACATAATACGTGCTCCAAAATTCTACAACTGAGCGACGTTAGAGATATAGGTCTATCGTTCTGCACATCTGTTCGACGTCCCTTCTTGAAAACGGGGATGACCTGTGCCCTTTTCCAATTCTTTGGAACGCTACGCTCTTCTAGAGACCTACGGTACACCGCTGCAAAAAGGGGGGAAAGTTGCTTCGCGTACTCTGTGTAAAATGGAACTGGTATCCCATCAGGTCCAGCGGCCTTTCCTCATTTGAGCGATTTCAATTTTTTCTCTATCCCTCTGTCTATTTCGATATCTGCCATTTTTTCATCTGTGCGACAACCTAGAGAAGCAACTACAGTGCAGTCTTCCTCTGTGAAACAGCTTTGGAAAAAGCCATTTAGTATTTCGGCCTTAAGTCTGTCATCCTCTGTTTCAGTACCATTTTGGTGACAGAGTGTCTGGACATTTTGTTTTGATCCAAAATTTCTTAGGATTTTCTGCCAAGTCAGTACATAGAACTTTACTTTCGAATTCACTGAGCGAGTCTCGCATAGCCCTCCTCACACTACATTTCGCTTCGCGTAATTTTTGTTTGTCTGCAAGGCTTTGGCTATGTTTATGTTTGCTTTGAAGTTCCCTTTGCTTCCGCAGCAGTTTTCTAATTCGGTTGTTGTACCACGGTGGCTTGACGGGAGTACGTGGAGGGCCAGTTTCACGTTAGGCTCCACAGATGTGGTTGTGTCTGCTCTTCCACTGATCTCTACGGTGGACCACGTGGCCAGGAAAACCCTTCCGTTGGGCTGCACAATGGCTGCTCGTTCATCATGGCTGCTTTTCGCGTCCAGTGCAAAATTAAAGCTGACCCCAAAACTTAATAAATATTGAACCACATTTGTCACTGTATGGCCAGTAGACTCTTTTGAAGCGGAAAAACGGGCGATTGAGTGTGTGAAGACGCGCCTTCGATATCTGCATTAGTTATGAGTTATTTTGAGTTAAGCGTTACACATAATTACTGAATTGTAAAAATGAATATCTCGGCAATGCATTATGCGGCTGCAGCAAACGAGGTGTAGAACTGTTTCGGACTGTGATTGTAGATTTACTGAAATCATATTTAAATGAGAGCATGAGAAGTGGACTTCGTACCATTAAAAACAGCTCTTCTTACTAAATAAATAGAGAAACATTGAAAATAGCGACATTACTGTAAACTTTAGTTATACAGAAAAATATTTAATATATAATTTAAACTGTTTGTTAATGCTCACACTTATAAATCCGAAAACGCAGAAAAACCATAGAAATTATTGTTTATAAATAAACTCTGGCAGACAAAAGAAAACTGATAACAGCATAATATTTCTCGGAAAATACGTGCATAAAAGATATTTTTCAGCATCTCGTGGACTTGTTACTCTTCGGGTTGCATGTGACACAAGTCTTACGTAGAAGGTTTCGATGTGTAGCCATTGCGAAATTTGAAATTTTTGGTACTTTGGAACTTTAATGGTTTCAGAAAGATAATTCACGCAATTTATCGTGGTTTATTCAACCGCCTCCTAGATCTTGAGAAACTCGGTCAGGCTCTGAAGTTAATTTATTGTGAAATGTCTCTTTCAATTTTTCTATGTTCTTATTGGAAATTAACTCGAATTTATGAAACTTTAAAAAATACGTGAATGCGTATGTGATTTTTAAATACCAAGTCCTGCCTGCGTTAATATTAAATACACTCCTGGAAATGGAAAAAAGAACACATTGACACCGGTGTGTCAGACCCACCATACTTGCTCCGGACACTGCGAGAGGGCTGTACAAGCAATGATCACACGCACGGCACACCGGACACACCAGGAACCGCGGTGTTGGCCGTCGAATGGCGCTAGCTGCGCAGCATTTGTGCACCGCCGCCGTCAGTGTCAGCCAGTTTGCCGTGGCATACGGAGCTCCATCGCAGTCTTTAACACTGGTAGCATGCCGCGACAGCGTGGACGTGAACCGTATGTGCAGTTGACGGACTTTGAGCGAGGGCGTATAGTGGGCATGCGGGAGGCCGGGTGGACGTACCGCCGAATTGCTCAACACGTGGGGCGTGAGGTCTCCACAGTACATCGATGTTGTCGCCAGTGGTCGGCGGAAGGTGCACGTGCCCGTAGACCTGGGACCGGACCGCAGCGACGCACGGATGCACGCCAAGACCGTAGGATCCTACGCAGTGCCGTAGGGGACCGCACCGCCACTTCCCAGCAAATTAGGGACACTGTTGCTCCTGGGGTATCGGCGAGGACCATTCGCAACCGTCTCCATGAAGCTGGGCTACGGTCCCGCACACCGTTAGGCCGTCTTCCGCTCACGCCCCAAGATCGTGCAGCCCGCCTCCAGTGGTGTCGCGACAGGCGTGAATGGAGGGACGAATGGAGACGTGTCGTCTTCAGCGATGAGAGTCGCTTCTGCCTTGGTGCCAATGATGGTCGTATGCGTGTTTGGCGCCGTGCAGGTGAGCGCTACAATCAGGACTGCATACGACCGAGGCACACAGGGCCAACACCCGGCATCATGGTGTGGGGAGCGATCTCCTACACTGGCCGCACACCACTGGTGATCGTCGAGGGGACACTGAATAGTGCACGGTACATCCAAACCGTCATCGAACCCATCGTTCTACCATTCCTAGACCGGCAAGGGAACTTGCTGTTCCAACAGGACAATGCACGTCCGCATGTATCCCGTGCCACCCAACGTGCTCTAGAAGGTGTAAGTCAACTACCCTGGCCAGCAAGATCTCCGGATCTGTCCCCCATTGAGCATGTTTGGGACTGGATGAAGCGTCGTCTCACGCGGTCTGCACGTCCAGCACGAACGCTGGTCCAGCTGAGGCGCCAGGTGGAAATGGCATGGCAAGCCGTTCCACAGGACTACATCCAGCATCTCTACGATCGTCTCCATGGGAGAATAGCAGCCTGCATTGCTGCGAAAGGTGGATATACACTGTACTAGTGCCGACATTGTGCATGCTCTGTTGCCTGTGTCTATGTGCCTGTGGTTCTGTCAGTGTGATCATGTGATGTATCTGACCCCAGGAATGTGTCAATAAAGTTTCCCCTTCCTGGGACAATGAATTCACGGTGTTCTTATTTCAATTTCCAGGAGTGTACTTTTGTAGAAGATTGGGTACATTTGCTACGAATGTGAGCTGTCGCTCCTTAGACGAAACGTAGCCAAACTTTTAAGTCCAACCACATTTACGGTGGGGCTATTGAAGTGTTTGTGCTGTGCAATGCGTGGGTAAATCGATTCACGCAAGAGCACCCGGGGACTCCGAGCTGATACAGAACTTGAAAACAGTATATAATTCTGATTTTCGGCGAGTTGATAAGAGAGATTGTATTTTATTTCGTCATTCACACCACATGCACACTTCCATACAACTCATAAGGTCGCACGGTGGGCATAATTCGCAGCACCGGAAGACTAATTCAGTCTGATTTCACACTTGTGGAATGCTGGACGATCGCCTGTCTCATTTCCTTTGCCCTGGTAATGAATGTGTAGAGTGCTGGGTTTTTAGTTATCAACTTCCAGCTACTGTTCCGATCGACAATTACGGGACTAAATAGTTTTCAGTTATCGTTGGACATCGAGAGAGTGTAAATTCTTAGGAGAGCAAGAAGTAATTTAACTGACAGTGGAGTGACACTGATTTCCATTTAATCTTAACGCAAACCAGGATAGAAATAACTATCACAGGTTTTGATTATTTGTTTATGTGTTGATCCCATAAACGTTGTTGTTGTTGTTGTGCTCTTCAGTTCTGAGAATGGTTTGATGCAGCTCTCCATGCTAATATATCCTGTGCAAGCTCCTTCATCTCCCAGTACCTACTGCAACCTACATCCTTCTGAATCTGCTTAGTGTATTCATCTCTTGGTCTCCCTCTACGATTTTTACCCTCCACGCTGCCCTCCAATGCTAAATTTGTGATCCCTTGATGCCTCAGGACATGTCCTACTAACCGATCCCCTCTTCTAGTCAAGTTGTGCCACAAACTTCTCTTCTCCCCAATCCTATTCTATACCTCCTCATTAGTTACGTGATCTACCCACCTAATCTTCATCATCATTCTGTAGCACCACGTTTCGAAAGCTTCTATTCTCTTCTTGTCGAAACTATTTATCTTCCATGTTTCACTTCCATACATGGCTACACTCCATACAAATACTTTCAGAAATGACTTCCTGACACTTAAATCTATACTCGATGTTAACAGATTTCTCTTCTTCAGAAACGCTTTCCTTGCCATTGCCAGTCTACATTTTATATCCTCTCTACTTCGACCATCATCATTTAGTTTGGTCCCCAAATAGCAAAACTCCTTTACTACTTTAAGTGTCTCATTTCCTAATCTAATTCCCTCAGCATCACCCGACTTCATTCGACTACACTCCATTATCATTGTTTTACTTTTGTTGATGTTCATCTTAGGTCCTCCTTTCAAGACACTGTCCATTGCGTTCAACTGCTCTTCCAAGTCCTTTGCTGTCTCTGACAGAATTACAATGTCGTCGGAGAACCTCAAAGTTTTTATTTCTTCTCCCTGGATTTTAATACCTACTCCAAATTTTTCTTTTGATTCCTTTACTGCTTGCTCAATATACAGATTGAATAACATGGGGGAGAGTCTACAACCCTGTCTCACTCCCTTCCCAACCACTGCTTCCCTTTCATGCCCTTCGACTCTTGTAACTGCCATCTGGTTTCTGTACAAATTGTAAATAGCCTTTCGCTCCCTGTATTTTACCCCTGCCACCTTTAGAATTTGAAAGAGAGTATTCCAGTCAACATTGTCAAAAGCTTTCTTTAAGTCTACAAATGCTAGAAATGTAGGTTTGCCTTTCATTAATCTTTCTTCTAAGATAAGTCGTAAGGTCAGTATTGCCTCAAGTGTTCCAACATTTCTACGGAATCCAAACTGATCTTACCTGAGGCCGGCTTCTACTAGTTTTTACATTCGTCTGTAAATAATTCGCGTTAGTATTTTGCACCTGTGGCTTATTAAACTGATAGTTCGGTAATTTTCACATCTGTCAACACCTGCTTTCTTTGGGATTGGAATTATTATATTCTTTTTGAAGTCTGAGGGTATTTCGCCTGTCTCATACATCTTGCTCATCAGGTGGTAGAGTTATGTCAGGACTGGCTCTCCCAAGGCCTTCAGTTGTTCTAATGGAATGTAATTATGTAAACGTAACTATGGAGAAATATGAGTACTGAGTTTAATCATTGTTTTCTGTTCCGCGTCTTCACGTACGTTATATGGTGGGCCTTTGCAAGAAGGTGCTAGCAATCAAGTCTAAATCATAAACAACATAATAGTCCAGTCACGTTGCGTGAGAGCGAAATTTTGTGCAAATTCACCACTTTAAGAGCTATGCCAAGGGCTGTAATTTTCGGGTTATTCATTTAACATCGCACGCAGACATTTCGAGCTTAGTTCTTTTAGTGGTGGCGTACCCAATACTGGCTTTGGAAGATTAAGGAAAATTCTACACCGCTGGGTTTTGGCAGCTTCCATGTGGTTTCCTTGTGAGTGAGAAGTGTGCGAATGACCTGTACCATGGATACACCTACTGGCGAATATGTGAACCGGCTGACTCCAAGGTAGACTTCTCATTTCGTCATATAAGTTAAAAATCTACCACAAGTTCGTATCTCCATTCATGTTGAAAGTGTAATCTTGCAAAATGGGTTGAATACTTTTGATACAAGCCTTATTTTTCCTCTCTGTTATTCAGTTTAAATACAAGAAATTTCTCGGAAAAAAACATGGATAGCATCTAGTAAATTACAAATAAATATTTCACTTGTTCTGCTGAAAATAAACGTCGTCGATACACTGTAATGATAGAGAACAGTTCACCTGTTAAGACAGTTCTGAGAACCACGTAGCACGGACGCTGAACAGTCGTTCCTTCTTTAGTATGTCGTGCCTTGGCTTCGTTGGAGATGGGTTTTTCATTTTACGCCTGGGAGACAATAACCTTACTTTCAAATGCCAACAATATTTACGATATTTTTCAGTTTCATGATAAAAACTCATATTTAAAGGAAGGGAGGAGGATTAGGACTTAAAGTTCCTCTGACAATAATCTAATTAGAGACAGAGCACAAGTTTAGATTGTTTCAAGGATGGGGAAGGAAATGGCCATGCCCTGTCAGAGGAACAAGTCAGACATTTACCTGGAGCGATTCAGGGAAATCAGGTTAAACCTAAAAGTGAATGGCTGTACGTGATTTGAACCCTAGAATCAAATGATCAATTAATTTTTGTTTCGTTGCAATAAGTATAGCTATACTGATCCTGATAGCAATAATTATAATAGTTTAGTAAGAAAAAATATTTATTTCTTATATTTCCTAGAAGCAAGAGTAGAATGTGGACTTTGTAGAGTGAAGATGTGGCATTTCTATAACAAACTGCGAACCTGAATCTCATATGTTTTCTAGACAGCAGTTAAACGACAGGGATGGTAAAATAAAAGAGCATTGGGTATCGGTCCATCAAACTTTTTTCCCATTTATCACATTTATTTTAAAAAAAATACACAATTTTCGATTTTTCGAATGTAATGTTCATAACATCAGAAAACACTATTTGGGCATTCATACGCAAGTTGTGTAACGGGGACACTATGTTGAGACACCTATTACGTAAACGAAGTTTCACATGGTCTTGTGATAGAACGAAAACCCTTTTTAGGACATTTCCACGGATCTCAGTAAACTGATTCCGTTTATTGTCTGCAGCCGACGGATGATACAGACAGAAGTCTCTCACCTGTAACAGAGAAGGCTAGATCAGACTCAGTTGTGGTTCATACCACCGAAGTCATACATTGCATGATATAAAATCAATGTACTTCATGTGGCTTAGAAAGTTAGGAAAACGTACAGTTAGGTAAATAGGGACGTGATTAACTGTGACTTGTTTAAAAGCACTGGAAGAAAAACCTGTTCACATTTGAAATTTTTATGTGCAATAAGTATCACGGTTTTCAATAACAGTGATTCATATGAGGTGGTTCTTGTGCGCTTAATATACCTAGAATAACCTAAAAGACTAGTTCAGCTAACTTTCCCAGAAACAAATGTTATAATTTCTCTGGCAGACAAAAACAAAACTAAATTAAAAATGGCTCTGATCACTATGGGACTTGACTACTGAGGTCATCAGTCACCTAGCACTTAAGACTACTTAAACCTAACTAACCTAAGGACATCACACACATACATGCCCGAAGCAGGACTCGATCCGGCGACCGTAGCGGTCGCGCGGTTCCAGACTGTAGCGCCTAGAACCGCTCGGACACCCGGCCGGCTAAAACTAAATTAAAAGAATCGTGCTATTTGAAGAAACATCAATGCAACTAGCGTTTACAGAATCTGCAAGAAAGATTTTACCGACTGAGCTGTCAAAATCCTTAGAAACTTTTGTTCTGCATAGTATCAGTCAAGGGAATAGGGCCGTCTGTCCATGCTGAACTCTGCCTTCAGAAACTACGCCACGTAAGATTATCACATTTCAGTTCCTACTTTTGAATGTACCACAAGCGCCTAAACGATAACTACGGAAATGAAAAAGCGTAGAAGTAGGAACAGTGCAAATCGCTCGCTAGAGGTACGACCACAATCGTTGATGCGGACCCCGTTAGCGTCTGTAGTAAGTAAGTGAATACGTACAGGGACTGGCGCCTGTTCTGGCATCAGTTTACCGTAACTTGCAGGAATAACGAAGTGTACCACATTGTATGTCACTCCAACCTAGGAGGGCTTTGCGGAAAGTAAAGTCTATTAGCCTACAAATAAATACTTAGATAGCTAAAACAAATTTAAAAGATCTTAAAACTATATCGCTGCATTACTACTTTATATCAGCCGCAGTCAGATTTATACGAGCAACCAGTTCGACTACTGGCTGATAAAATTGCTACACAACGAAGATGTGCTACGGACGCGAAATTTAACCGACAGAAAGAAGATGCCGTGATATGCAAATGATTAGCTTTTCAGAGCATTCACGCAAGGTTGGCGCCGGTAGCGACACCTATAACGTGCTGACATGAGGAAAGTTTCCTACCGATTTCTCATACACAAACAGCAGCTGACCGGCGTTGCGTGGTGAAACGTTGTTGTGATGCCTCGTGTAAGGAGGAGAAATGCGTACCATCACGTTTCTGACTTTGATAAAGGTCGTCGGATTGTATCCTATCACGATTGCGGTTTATCGTATCGCGACATTGCTGCTCGCGTTGGTAGAGATCCAATGACTGTTAGCAGAATACGGAATCGGTGGGTTCAGGAGGGTAATACGGAACGCCGTGCTGGATCCCAACGGTCTCATATCACTAGCAGTCGAGATGACAGGCATCTTATCCACATGGCTGTAACGGATTGTGCAGTCACGTCTCGATCCCTGAGTCAACAGATGGGGACGTTTGCAAGACAACAACCATCTGCACGAACAGTTCGACGACGTTTGCAGCAGCATGGACTATCGCTCGGAGACCATGGCTGCGGTTAACCTTGACGCTGCATCACAGACAGGAGCGCCTGCAATGGTTTACTCAACGACGAACCTGGGTGTACGAATGGCAAAACGTCATTTTTTCGGATGAATCCAGGTTCTGTTTACAGCATCGTGATGGTTGCATCCGTGTTTGGCATCATCGGAGTGAACGCACATTGGAAGCGTGTATTCGCCATCGCCATAGTGGCGTATCACCTGGCGTGATGTTATGTGGTGCCATTGGTTAGACGTCTCGGTCACCTCTTGTTCGCATTGACGGCACTATGAACATTGGACGTTAAATTTAAGATGTGTTACGACCCGTGGCTCTACCCTTCATTCGATCCCTGTGAAAACCTACATTTCAGCAGGATAATGCACGACCGCATGTTGCAGATCCTGTACGGGCCTTTCTGGGTACAGAAAATGTTCGACTGCTGCCCTGGCCAGCACATTCTCCAGATCTCTCACCAACTGAAAACGTCCGGTCAATGGTGGCCGAGCAACTGGCTCTTCACAATACGCCAGTGACTACTCTTGATGAACTGTGGTATCGTGTTGTAGCTGCATGGCAGCTGTACCTGTACACGCCATCCAAGCTCTGTTTGACTCAATGCCCAGACGTATCAAGGTCGTTATTACGGGCAGCGGTGGTTGTTCTGGATACTGATTTCTCAGGATCTATGCACCCAAACTGCGTGAAAATGTAATCACATGTCAGTTCTAGTATAATATATTTGTCGAATGAATACCCGTTTATCATCTGCATTTCTTCTTGGTGTAGCAATTTCAATGGCCAGTAGTGTAAATGTCAATCCACAGGTGTTTAACAAAAGGCGTCGCTTGTTTTGAATGACTCCTTCCAGTTTACTTAATATGTCACAACAGGCTTCAGAAGTGACTGTACTTTTACATTTCATTCTATCCACAATGAAGATTCCTTTAGCATACTAAAGAAACAACAGCTATAAGCCATCTGGCTGGCGGAGGTGGTCATGTTTTTGTTTTGTTTGTTGGACTCTAAGATATGACTTTACACCATTATCTGCCGCCTTGTCTCGCGTCATCAGAGAAAACCGATGTCTCACCACAATTGGTTGCTGACTACAGACAGATTGCCGCATGTCTCATCATCACCATTGGCCTCACATTATTACGCTAAAGGTACTTACTGTACACACTCCGTCTGTATAAGACACAAATTTCACGACGAATGCAGATTTCTTTTCATTTTTTCGAGCCATTGGTTTCCTCACTGGTTTGATGCGCCCCGCCACTAATTCCTATCCTGTGCCAACCTCTTCATTTTAGAGTAACACTTGCAACATACGACCTCAGTTATTTGCTGGATGTTTTCCAGTCTTAGTCTTCCTCTACAGTTTTCGCCCTCTACAGCCTCTAATACCAAGGAAATCATTCCCTGATGTGTTAACAGATGTCCTATCATACTGACGCTCCCTCTTGTCACCGTTTTCCACATATTCTTTTCTTCTCCAATTCTACGCAGAACCTTCTCATTCTTTACCTTACCAGTCCGCCAAATTTTCAACATTCGTTTGTAGCACATCTCAAACGCATCGATTCTAGATATGTTTCAGTTTTCCTACAGTCCATGTTTCACTAACATACAATGCTGTGTTCCAAACGCACATTCTCAAAAATTTCTTCCCCAAATTAAGGTTCAAATGGCTCTGAGCACTATGGGACTTAATATCTGAGGTCATCAGTCCCCTAGAACTTAAAACTACTTAAACCTAACTAACCTAAGGACACCACACACATCCACGCCCAAGGCAGGATTCGAACCTGCGACGTAGCGGTCGTGCGGTTCCCGACTGCCGCGCCTAGAACCGCTCGGCCACTCCGGCCGGCTCAAATTAAGGCCTACGTTTGATATTAATAGAATTATCTTGACCAGGAATGCCCTTTTTGCCAGTGCTAGTCTGCTCTCGATGTCCTCCTTGCTCCGTCCGTCATTGGTTATTTGTCTGCCTTCATCTACTTCGTGACTGTCAGTCCTGATGTTAAGTTTCTCGCTATTCTCTTTTCTGCTACTTCTCATTACTTTAGTCTTTCTTTTATTTACTCTCAGTCCACTTTCTGTTTATCGTTAGACTGTTCATTGAAATCAGCAGATCATGTAATTATTCTTTACTTTCACTCAGGATAGCAACGTCATCAGCAAATCGTATCACTGATATCCTTTAACCTTGAATTATAATTCCACTCCTGATTCTTTCTTTTATTTCCATCATTGCTTCTTCTATGTCCAGAGTGAACAGTAAGGGTCTTGGTTCTTGCATATACTGTATATTACCCGTTCTCCCTTTAGCTTACCTCTATACACATTCTATACACCAACGTGAAGAGTCGTTTTGTTGCCAGTTCCTCCAATAATTTTAGAAATTCTGATGGAATGTTATCTATCTCTTCTGCCTTATTTGATCTTAAGTCCTGCAGAGGTCTCTTAAGTTCCGATTCTAATACTGGATCCCCTATCTTTTCTAAATCGACTCTTGTTTCTCCTTATATCACGTCAGACAAACCTTCTCTCTCATAGAGGTCATCAATGTAATCTTTCCACCTATCCATTTTCTCCTCTTCATTTAACGGTGGAATTCCCGTTGCACTCTTAAAGTTGACACCATTGCTTTTAATGTCACCGAAGGTTATTTTGACTTAGATGTACTGAGTCAGTCCTGCCAACAAACATTTCTTTTTCGGTTTCTTCACATTTTTTCATGCAGCCGTTCCGTCTTAGCTTCCTTGCACTTCCTATTTGTTTCATTCCTCAACGATTTCTATTTCTGTTCTCCTGAACTTCTTTGAAAATTTTTATTCTTCCTTCTTTCATTGATCAACTGAAGTATTTCTTCTATTACCCATGATTTCTTGGCGGCTACTTTCTTTGCACCTATGCTTTTCTTTCCAACTTCTGTGACTGCCCTTTTTAACTGCCCTGTTCAACTGTACTGCCTACTGAGTTATTCCTTATTGCTGTTTCTATAGCCTTAGAGGACTTCAAGCGTATGTCATTCCTTAGTACTTCCATATCCCTCTTCTCTGTGTATTGGTTTTCGCTGACTAATCTCTGAAACTCCAGCCTACTCTTCATCACTATTACACTGTGATCTGAGTCTACGCCTTACTGTCCAGTATCTGATTTCGGAATCTCTGTCTGACCATGATGTTATCTAAACAAAACGTTATCGGTTTTCAAGCAGCGTCAATTCGAATAGAATCCTCGAGCTTTCGGTGACCATCTCCGCCATCGTCGTCAGGAGTTCCCTGATTGCCAGGCCTGTTTTTTTTCTTTATTGAATTTCGATTCCCCCCCAAAGGGGGCGGGCTGGCAGCAGCTTAGTATGCCGCTCTTCAGCCTATAGACTTTGTTTTAAAAAAGGAGAAGATAATATATAATAAAAAAACAGGCGACAAAATCGGAGACAAAGGGTAACATGGTGAAAAAATCGTGGAACTTAAAACAGAGAAACAAAGGGATGATGATGCTAATAAAATACATATGAAGCAGACAGGTAAAATAATAGACAGACAATTAAAAACACGGCGACAGTCTCGTTTCTGGTCGCAAAAGACATAAAATTCACACCCAGCGACAGCATGGTTTCTGTTTGCAACACGGGAAAAGACGAAACAACACTGAACAGTCACTGGAACACTGCACTAAAATATGACATACCACAGCCGAGAGCAGGTGGGTGGAAACTGGTCAGATGATGGGAAAATAAGAAAGGGGGGAAGGTGAGGAAAAGCGAAGGGGGGAGGGGGGGAAAGGAGCCAATGGAGGATGAGGACCCATAATAGGGGTGGGGAGTGCTGGGCAGACGCAACAGGGAGTGGGGAAGGCAGAGGACGGGAAGACAAAAGGACTCGGTGGGGGGGGGGGGGGAGAAGGGAGGTAGGGAGAGGTTAGGTGGGGAGAAACACAGGATGGAAGGGGAGAAGAGGGAGCCCAGGGAAAGGACGGAGGAAAGGAGGGAGGATGAGGATCAGAGTTGATAGGAGGGATAAATGGAGGGAGAGAGGGCATCATCTAGGAGGGGGAGTTGATGGAAGCCACTTTGGGATAGGAGATTGAGGGTGTAGAGATGGAGGTTAGGGGGGACACAACAGTGAAGACGTGGCAGGGGGTGGGGACAGGAGAGGAGAGGAGCAACCAGGGGTTGAGGGGGATCAAGGCGGCGGGAGGTGTAGAGTATGTGGATATGTTCGAGGAATAGGAGCAGATGGGGGAAGGAATGAGGTCATAGAGGATCTGCGTGGAGGACGGGAGGCATATATGGAAGGGGAGGCGAAGTGCATGACGCTCAAGGATCTGGAGGGACTTATAGAATTTTGGGGGGGGGGGGCAGATATCCAGGTGGGACTGGCATAACATAGGATGGGACGGATTAAGGATTTGTAAAAAATGGCTCTGAGCACTATGGGACTTAACATCTATGGTCATCGGTCCCCTAGAACTTGGAACTACTTAAACCTAACTAACCTAAGGACATCACACAACACCCAGTCATCACGAGGTAGAGAAAATCCCTGACCCCGCCGGGAATCGAACCCGGGAACCCGGGCGCGGGAAGCGAGAACGCTACCGCACGACCACGAGCTGCGGACGAAGGATTTGTAGGTGTGGAGGATGGTAGAGGGGTGCAACCCCCATGTCCGGCCAGAGAGGAGTTTGAGGAGACGGAGACGGTTGTGGGATTTGGATTGGGTGGAGCGGAGATGAGGGATCCTGGTGAGTTAACGGTCATTGGTGAGGCCAGGGTAGGTGAGGGTGGGGGTGAGCCAGGCCTGCTACGGTTTCTCGCTTATATAGGCATGATGACATCATCAGCAGCCAATCAGATACACCCAATGTGGCGCGAGCGCGTAAGTCGACCCGTGCAGCCAGCGGAGCTATTGCCCGTGGCAGCACCGGTGACGTCAGGTGGCGCCAGGGGCAGGCGCTACGTTTGAAACTGCCGCTCCCGCGTCGCGCATCTGTCTCTGCTTTCTTTCGATGGCCAACGCCCGTCCCCATGCCCTGCTGAGTGTGTACCCCTGGTTTCTGTTGAAATTGTAGTTGTTTAAACGCCGCCTCATTTATAACGGAGTCCCAATATGCAGACGATGAGCCAACACCATTGTATTTTCGAACTGTATTTTATGTCCGTTTTCTAGGCAATGTCCCGCTATGGCCGACTTGTCAAGCTCCCTTTGTTTTGTATGGCGCTTGGGCTTAGTACAACGCTCCGCAGCCGTGCGAATTGTTTGTCCGATATACATGTTGCCAAATTTACAGGTTACACCATATACGTCGGAAACTCGAAGAACAACGTCGTCTTTAACAGGGCGCAACATGTCTGCGGAGCCTATATAAGTGAGAAACCGTAGCTCAAATGGTTCAAATGGCTCTGAGCACTATGGTACTTAACATCTGAGGTCGTCAGTCCCATAGAACTTAGAACTACTTAAACCTAACTAACCTAAGAACATCACACACATCCATGCCCGAGGCAGGATTCGAAAGTGCGACCGTAGTAGTCGCGCTGTTCCGGACCGAAGCACCTAGAACCGCTCGGTCACCGCGGCCGGCGAAACCGTAGCAGCCCTGGCAGTCAGTGAACTCCTGACGACGATGACGGAGCTGGTAATCGAAAGCTCGAGGATATTATTCGAATTGACGCGGCTTGAAAGCCTAGAACGTTTTATTCATGTATGCCGTCGCGAAACACTCCGAGGACACATGATGTAATCTAACTGAAATCTTTCCGTATCATCCAGCCTTTTCCAAGTATATCTCCTTCCCTTGAGATTCTTGAACAAAGTATTCGCTATTACTATATGGACTTTATTACAGAACTCAGTTGTATCTCTCTTCTCTCATTCCTTGTCCCAAGCCCATATTATCCTGTAACCTTTTCTTCTCCTCCTTCCCCAACAACTGCATTCCAATCACCCACGACTATTATATTTTCATATCCCTTTACACACTGTATTACCCTTTCAATATCCTCATACACTTTCTCTATCTCTTCGTCTATAGTTTGCGACGTCGGCATGTATACCTGAACTATCGTTGTCGGTGTTTGTTTGTTGGCGATACTGATAAGGACAACCTTGTCACTGAACTGTTCACAGTATATCACTCTCTGCCCTACCTTCCTGTTCATCACGAATCCTATTCCCGTTATACCATCTTCTACTGCTGTTGAAATTACCCTCTATTCATCTGACCAGAAATCCTTGTCTTCTTTCCACTTCACTTTACAACCCTTACTACACCAACACCGAGCCTTTGCATTTTCATTTTCATATTTTGTAGCTTTCCTAGCACGTTAAAGCTTCTGACATGTCACGCCCCGACTCGTAAGACATTATCCTCTCGTTGGTTATTCAATGTTTTTCTCACAGTCACCTCCCCTTTGGCAACCCCCTTCTAGAGACCCGAACTGGGGAGTATTCCGGAATCTTTTGCCAATGGAGAGATCATCATGACACTTTCCCAATTACAGGCCACATGTCCTGTGGATGGCCGCAGCTCGTGGTCGTGCGGTAGCGTTCTCGCTTCCCGCGCCCGGGTTCCCGGGTTCGATTCCCGGCGGGGTCAGGGATTTTCTCTGCCTCGTGATGCCTGGGTGTTGTGTGATGTCCTTAAGTTCGTTAGGTTTAAGTAGTTCTAGGGGACTGATGACCATAGATGTTAAGTCCCATAGTGCTCAGAGCCATTTGAACCATTTTGTCCTGTGGATACACGTTACGCGTTTTGTGGTTTCCAGTGCCTTATGCATCCTCACGTCGTTGGTCGTTGCTGATTCTTCCACCTTTAGGGGCAGTTTCCGATCACTGAAACAAAAGAGAGCCCTGAACCTCTGACTGCTTCTCCACCCTCTTTGACAAGGCTGTGGGCAGAATGAGAGTACCTCTTATGCCGGAAGTCTTCGGCCGCCAGTGTTGATTGTTATTCAAAATTTAAGCAGCGCCGAGTTTCGAACGATGGACCGAGGACGGTTTGCTTACCAATCATGGAAGCTACACCTAGACCACTGTTATAGAACGGATGTGACATTTGGCAGTATTTTTAGTTGTGTCGCTCACTTTGAACGGCTCCTCTAGGCGAATGAGTTGTGATGCGGCTCTACCGTTATCGCAGCTCTAAGCACATTGACGTACCGAGTTAAACAGCGTACCGGCTGTTCTTTTTCCCCACAGTACATTACAGGTACATGAAGTTGCGACACCACGAAGGTCTTGCCTTATTTTGTTGAAAGATAACGCCTCACAATGACGTCGGAGATGGAGCACACCCACCGAGCTTATCATGTCAGAACTGTTTTTACTGCTTTCGGAATAACGGGCTTTTCGAACCGAATGTGATCGTATTGCGTACCCAGTGACGTCTCCCTACCAACACGGCTGCTGCTGGGCGCATATGACATTGGTACCGAATCTGATACTGCTACTGATACATCCGTCGTGATATTTGCAGAACCGTGACTCCTCTGAAACGACGACGTGGTAGTGCTCGTGTGCTGCCATTGCATCCCACATGTGGCGGTGCGCCTCTCTGTTCTTCCGTGTCCAGGAAAGCTGCAACATGGTCACTTTGCTCCACACGTTTCATTATACGCGAGGATTCTCGTCCTGTAACCAACAATCCCATTTCCTGATTCGGGGTACGTGATGTGTCTATACAATCCTGAACGGCAGGGTTAGCATTGTGTCTGTCCTCGCAGGCCTAGACGCTTGGAACAATATAACTACGGCATGGCGTTGAGTGTGACCTTCCTTATTCCATCGATTCCATATTTGTATAACAGTCGCGGCATATCGACCTACCCGAGAAATAATCTCACTGAACGATAAACAAGACTCCCGATAGGCCGCGATCCTGCTGCTGTCTAATCCCGACACATACTGACGGACGTTTCTCCTTCTTACACGAGGCATAACACGGTCTTCTCTCAAATCACTGATATTCAAATCAGATTTACGAATGAGAAAGCTGCTATGTAATCATGCCTATATATGGATTTCAAAAATGGTTCAAATGGTTCTGAGCACTATGGGACTTAAATTCTAAGGTCATCAGTCCCCTAGAACTTAGAACTACTTAAACCTAACTAACCTAAGGACATCACACACATTTACGCCCGAGGCAGGATTCGAACCTGCGACCGTAGCGGCCGCGCGGTTTCAGACTGTAGCGTATATATGGATTTCAGTTGGCATTAATCCTACCTATTTTCTCCGGTTGCGTTAATGCTAATCATTTGCACATGTCAGTATATAGAGACACAGGCACAAAGAGTCAGTTCTGACTCTGCGTTCGATAATGGAAGCAAGACTGAAGAAAATCAGAGACACGTTCATAGGATTTATCGACTTATAAAAAGTGTTTGGCAATATAAAATCATACAAGATGTCCGAAATTCTGAGAAAAGTAGGGGTGAGCTATAATGGAAGACCAAGAGGGAACCGGGAGGAAACAGTAAGATTGAACGACCGAGAACGAAGTGCTCGGACTAAAAAGGGTGTAAGACAGTGATAAAATCTTTCGTTCCTACGGTTCAGACTATACATCGAAGAACCAATGAAGGAAATTAAAAAAAAAAAAAAGTTTCAAGGTGAAACGATTCGGTGATGACATTTCTATCGTCAACGAAAGTGAAGAAGAATTACAGCATGTGTTGATTGGAATTGTCTTGAGCAGCCTAAGGAGTGCAGAATATAGACTGAGACTAAATAGAAGAAAGACGAAAGAAATGAGAAGTAGCAGAAACGCGAGCACCGAGAAACTTAACATCAGAAATGGGGACGGCGAAGTAGACGAAGTTAAGGCACCAAAGTAGCCCATCAGGGACGGAGCAAGGAGGACATAAAGAGCAGACCAGCACTGACAAAGAGGGCATGCCTGGGCAACTATCAAACGTAGGCCTTAATCTGAGGACGAAATTTCTGAGAATGTACGTTTGGGAGCACAGCGCGATATTGTAGTGAAGCATGGAGTGTGGAAAAACCGAAGTAGAGGAGAATCGAACATTTGAGATGTGGTACTACAGATGAATGTTGAAAATCAGGTGGACTGATAAGGTAAGGAATGAGGAGGTTCTCTGTAGAACCCGCGAGGAAAGGAATACATGAAAAACACTGGCAAGAAGAAGGGACAGTGTAAGGTGCTGCTTACGTGAGGAAGACATTTTTACTAGTTTTAACAAATTATTGTCTCTTATTGATGTATTCGCGATAGTTAGGAAGTGCTGTAGTCCGTAGCCGGCCATGAGTCGGAGAGCATTTCGCACGCTGTCTGGCTAGGTGACGAAAAGACGGTATGTTGCGCGTAGTGGGGTGGTGCTCGGCGCTGGATCGTAGCAGCAGAGCTTCAGCCTGGGAAATATACAGGGCTATTACAAATGATTGAAGCGATTTCATAAATTCACTGTAGCTCCATTCATTGACATATGGTAACGACACACTACAGGTACGAAGAAAAACTCATAAAGTTTTGTTCGGCTGAAGCCGCACTTCAGGTTTCTGCCGTCAGAGCGCTCGAGAGCGCAGTGAGACAAAATGGCGACAGGAGCCGAGAAAGCGTATGTCGTGCTTGAAATGCACTCACGTCAGTCAGTCATAACAGTGCAACGACACTTCAGGCCGAAGTTCAACAAAGATCCACCAACTGCTAACTCCATTCGGCGATGGTATGCGCAGTTTAACGCTTCTGGATGCCTCTGTAAGGGGAAATCAACGGGTCGGCCTGCAGTGAGCGAAGAAACGGTTGAACGCGTGCGGGCAAGTTTCACGCGTAGCCCGCGGAAAATTGGCTCATGCCAGAACTGGAGACCGACAGCGCCGACTTCATCTTTCAACAAGATGGTGCTCCACCGCACTTCCATCATGATGTTCGGCATTTCTTAAACAGGAGATTGGAAAACCGATGGATCGGTCGTGGTGGAGATCATGATCAGCAATTCATGTCATGGCCTCCACGCTCTCCCGACTTAACCCCATGCGATTTCTTTCTGTGGGGTTATGTGAAAGATTCAGTGTTTAAACCTCCTCTACCAAGAAACGTGCCAGAACTGCGAGCTCGCATCAACGATGCTTTCGAACTCATTGATGGGGACATGCTGCGCCGAGTGTGGGAGGAACTTGATTATCGGCTTGATGTCTGCCGAATCACTAAAGGGGCACATATCGAACATTTGTGAATGCCTAAAAAAACTTTTTGAGTTTTTGTATGTGTGTGCAAACCATTGTGAAAATATCTCAAATAATAAAGTTATTGTAGAGCTGTGAAATCGCTTCAATCATTTGTAATAACCCTGTACATGACGGGAAGTACCGCCATCTTGGCGCCAAAGTCACCGATTATGTTTATTTATACTTAATAATTAAAGTCATTTATGACAACATGAACACTAGGAGGAGCCTCTGGATGTTTAAAACTATCTATCATAATTTTGCGTCGTTAAAATTCACACCCGTTCATTAACAAATGCATATCTTAGTAAGTATGAACTTGATCGGAAATCCACGAACTGTTACGAAACTAGTAAGAGATACGGACTGCGCACCAAAGTCGGCAGTCGGCGTTAAGAGCTCTTCCTGTCTTGTTCGATGGTAGCCATGATCTCGGTTACGTGACATGAGTGTTTCATTATTGATCTAATAGGAATAAAAGTGATATTACGGCATTCTGAATGTTAATTTCGAGTAAATAGATACACCAAAGTTGATCGACAGCAATTTCAGGTAATTAGCTTCCACCGACAGAGACATCCAATGCGCCAATGAAGAATCTGTACGGGACGACATTTACGAGAGCTGCACGGCGCACAGGCAGGAGGAAATCCGACGACGACACGACCCACCAAGGCGGATCAAGGAAGGTCCGACTTACACTCGCAAATTCCGGGTTGAAATGCTGACCAGTTATACTGTACGTCACATATACCACGCTCTACGGACTCGCGGCTAAGCTGAGTAATAACAGTATCAGTTTAGAAGCGAGGGGATCTTGCAACAGGATAGCAGGATGTATGTCAAGACGTCGGGGAATGACTTCCATGGTACTAGAAGGGGCTGTAGAGGCTAAAGACTGTAGAGGAAGACACAGATCTGAATACATCCAGCAAGTATTTGACGATGTAGGTCGCAATTGCTGCGCCGCCTTCACGGCGTTGCTGTTTTAATTGACAGCGGTATGCTCTTACTTCCCAACCTCCATGGAAGCGGAACTTACTCTCCGCATCACCCTCGTTCAAGAAATGTCAGGTTATTGTTGATGCTTTTGTGGTCTTCAGTCCGAAGACTCATTTGATGCTTTTCTCCACGCTGTTGCAACCTGTGCAAGACTCTTTGTATAATTAATATAAGTCCGCAGCTCGTGGTCGTGCGGTAGCATTCTCGCTTCCCATGCCCGGGTTCCCGGGTTCGATTCCCGGCGGGGTCAGGGATTTTCTCTGCCTCGTGATGACTGGGTGTTGTGTGTTGTCCTTAGGTTAGTTAGGTTTAAGTAGTTCTAAGTTCTAGGGGACTGATGACCATAGATGTTAAGTCCCATAGTGCTCAGAGCCATTTGAACCAATTAATGTAACAAACATCCATCTGAAGCTGCTTACCGTACATAAATAATGATCTCCGTCTACGATTTCTATTCACCTGCACTTCCCCCCATTACGAGATTGACGATCCCTTGGCGCATCAGGTTGTCTCCTGAACCTTCTTTTAGTCAGTTACGCAATGTATCAATCAAATCTTCAGCAGTCTGCTACAGCATCATTTTTCAAAATCTTGTATTCTCTAACTGTCTTAACTGCTTATCATCCGCATTTCACTTCTGTACAAGGCCACATTCCAGACAAATACTTCCAGAGGAGACTTTCTAACATATTTCTATTCGGTGATAGCAAATTCCTCTCTTTCAGAGTAGCTTTCCTTGTTATAGAAACTCTCGACTTTAAATATCCTCTCTACTTCGACCATCATCAATTATTTTTGCTGCCCAAATAGTAGTGCTTACTTACTACTTCTAGTGTCTTATTTCCTAATATATTTCCATTAGCAACGCCTGTTTTGAAATATGTACTGCACTCGCGCAGGATAACATTTCTCAGTACGGAAGACCTCCTACTATGAAATAAGAGACGGAACTCCCGGCGGAAGATGTGTTTGGCGCGGCCACTTTGTCAGAGTTTAGCCGAGTTTTCGAGTGCTGGTCAGGTGGACGTACGAGGTGTGTACGTGGTGGATCTGTCAAACTTCGACGTAACCGGAAGTTACACTTCCCTGGTCGGTTAAGCACACGCAATGCTAGTTTTTGTAGTATTTCACTCGTCTGTTCGTATGGAAGTTCCACGTCCTGGTCGTTCAAGCAGGCGCTATGCTACATTTTGTGGCATTTTACTTGTCTTCTTGTATCGTGACTGCTATATAAGATAGAGAGTAGACCTTCATTAAGAGAGTAAAGAGCGAAACATGCTGATACCCACGACACCTCCGTACTTCTTACACAAATGACGCATTCAGTCACTAAAACAATATGCAACAGTCGTCTCCTATAAAGTTGATAGCGTTAGTCATCTCCTATAATGATAACTGCATCTTGTTGAAATAGCCTACAGAGGTCATCGACACATCGAAGAACTTGATGAGGCTCATCTCTCCATGCATTTACACTGTGCATCTGCCACTACACGACTTCTTTGCAATTCACACTTAAGTGCCTGTCAGAGGCACCTGCAGACTATTTCTCTACCCTTCGTACATCCATATTTAAACTGGATGAAGGTGGGACACAGCTGGTATAATTTTTATTAGAAATGAAATTCCTCCAGCTGTACTTAAGATTTTATATTTACTTCGCTACTAGTTTCGACGTTGCGTCAACGCCATCTTCAGGCCCGTACGCTTTGATGAAATCAGTTGTGTGTGGCTCAGTCTAGAAGTCCGCGGTGCGACCAACACGTGCTCCACTTGGATGGCGGGCAGTAACTCCATCCCGCCATCCCTCCATCCATGGGGAGCACGTGTTGGTCGCACCGCGGACTTCTAGACTGAGCCACACACAACTGATTTCATCAAAGCGTACGGGCTTGAAGATGGCGTTGACGCAACGTCGAAACTAGTAGCGAAGCAAATATAAAATCTTAAGTACAGCTGGAGAAATTTCATTTTTAATAAAACATTTCCCCGTCCCACTCTGTAACAGAGCGTGGGAAAAATGAAAACTTAAATCTTTCTGTACGAGTTTTTATTTCTCTTATGTTGTTACAATGATCATTTCTCCCTAAGTAGGTTGGCAGCAATGAATATTTTCACATTCAGAGGTGAATGGTGCTGATAGAACTTTCGTGAAAAAGTGTCGCCACAACGTAAAACGTCTTTGTTTTAATGATTGCTATCCAACTCGTTTATCATATGTGTGACAATCTCTCCCCTATTTGGCGTAAATATAAAACTAGCTCCCTTTTTTTTAAACTTTTTCGATGTCCTCCGTCAACCCTATCTGGTAAGGATCCCATACCGCACACCACTACTCTAACAGAGGATGGCCAAGCATAGTGTAGGCACTATACTTCAGTATAAACACAGACAACTGAAATACTTATTTATTCCATAAACTGGTTTTCGAATCTTTTCCGGTTCGTCTTCAGATGGTGCACGACATGATACACGACTATATCGAGGTATAATTCTGGGTGCTGCCTTGCGACAGTATGCACGGCTTTTTTGTTAATATCCATCTATCAGTTGACTATTTCAAAGCGTAATTCTGGATGCTGGCTGCTGGGTGGCTTTCTTGTTGATATCCATCTGTCAGCTTCCATTGTGATGTACAGCTGGTAACAACACATCACCCACTTTTCACTATGTATATACACCGTAGTTATGAAACTTTGCAAGCACCCAGCATGCGCTGTATAACTACTGCTTGTAGTAGAACAATCATATATTTGTACACATTTAATTAAAGGTACCTGTTTAACTAAGCTAAGGCAGTTATGCATAATAGCTTGGCAGTACATGCTAAAAATGGCGTTACTCACCACACACAATAATACAAGAGAATTTAATTCACATGTGTATATTTCTGAACTAGTTAACCTGGTCAAAGTACAGAAATATGTTCCACAAGCGGGAAGTGGAGACAAATTCACATAATAATCTCGTCTTCTTTGCATCAAAGATAGTATATTTTAAGTGTAATGCGCAATATTGCCTAAATGAAAAATCATCTGACCTCATTTTCTTTTATTATGACCGAACTACAAGTAGTTCTACAAGTTTATAAGACATGTACCAAATTAATCTGAGCACAAGAGCTTCATTTCAAACATCTACAAAAAATTTAATCCGTATTATAAGCGTATTAGTTCTACTGAGTGTGGCACGAGTACCGACTATCTTACATCACAGGTAAAAATGGGAAAAATTAAAGGAAGGATAGTAGAATATTGGGAAAGGAAAAGGAAGTGAAAGAAGGGAGGAGTGTAAGCAGGAAGTCAGGATTTAAGACATGAGGAAAGGAAGGAACGAAGGCAAGAAATAAAGGAAGGAAAAAATGCTCCAGTATAATTTATCACAGCAGACAGAGCAGTAGCTCAGCTCGACAGGAACCCTTGTTTAATGTGATAGAACCCTCCCTTCTACTGGTCGCAAGTGATTTCTGCAATCATGGAAAAAATTAAACAGTTGTGGCCAGACTGGGATTTTAACTTTGCTTGTCCAATGTACGTAATCAGTTAATTTAACACAGCACCAGCTCAATTCGTATTGAAGAGGAAAAATGAAAACTAATGAAGATCCCTGTTGACGATTAGAAACTTATTGAGGTGATTTCATTATAAATAACTTACATATTAAAGGTACAACTGAGTCCAGGTGTCTGGTGCCTTGGAAAGAAATATAAAATCTTACTCACGTTATTGATGCGTGCTATTAGAATATAGCCTCATGCTGCTGTTGGTCTATTTTATGCAAGCGATTATTCTGATCGTACTGATAGCCTTCAAGGAATTCGTCTGGCTCATGGGACTGCTGGTAAACGTCCGCGTCGTTCCCAAAGTGGCTTTGCTGATATTGCTGTAAGTCCTGATTACTGATGGGAAACTGTTCCTTCTCATATTGCTGTACAATCTGTTCTGATCCAGGTTCTTGATACTGCTGATACCGATCATGACTATTGCCTTCAGTATCGTCTTGGTGTGCTTGCTGTTCTAACTCGTCTGAGTCGAAGATACTGCTCTGCTGGTACTGCTGCTGGTCATCGCTAGAATAAGACTGATCTTGTTTCTGGGGATACAAGCTGAGGTGTTCAAAATCTGAGTCAACATGTTGTTGGTTCTGCTGTTGAATTTGATCGTTGTTTTGGGTTTCGCCGAGTTGATATTGTTGCAGATCATCTCCAGAATCTAAAGACTGTTCTTGCTGTGTGTTCTGGCTAAGTTCAGAATCAGAATCTAATTCTTGCTGGGTCTGTTGCAGAATTTGATCTTCGCCCTGTTGATATTGTTGCAGATTTTCTCCGGAATCTGAAGACTGCTCTTGTTGCGTATGCTGGCTAAGTTCAAAATCAGAATCAGATTCTTTCTGTGTTTGTTGTAAATCTTGTTCTTCGTTGAGTGTACCACTTTGTTGATATTGCTGTAGATTTTCCCCAGAGTCTGAAAACTGATCTTGTTGTATATGCTGGCTTAGTTGCGAATCAGAATCTAATTCCTGCTGTGTCTGTTGTAGGACTTGGTCTCCTGCTGATGTATCGGTCTGTTGATATTGTTGCAGATTGTCTCCAGTATCGGAAGACTGATCCTGCTGTGTATGCTGATTGAGTTGTTCAGTATCAGAAGTCAATTCTTGCTGTACCTGTTGTAGGCCATCATTTGATGCATCGGTCTCTTGATACTGTTGCAGATTGTCTCCAGAATCGGAAGATTGATCCTGCTGTGTATGCTGACTGATTTGTTCATTATCAGAATTTTGTTCTTGCTGCGTCTGCTGTAGGTCTCCATTTGATGTATCGGTCTGTTGATACTGTTGCAAATCGTCTCCAGAATCGGAAGATTGATCTTGCTGTGTATGCTGACTGAGTTCAGAATCAGAATCTAATTCTTGCTGTATCTGTTGTAGGTCTCCGTTTGATGCATCGGTCTGTTGATACTGTTGCAGATTGTCTCCAGAATCGGAAGATTGATCCTGCTGTGAATCCTGACTGATTTGTTCATTATCAGAATTTTGTTCTTGCTGCGTCTGCTGTAGGTCTCCATTTGATGTATCGGTCTGTTGATACTGTTGCAAATCGTCTCCAGAATCGGAAGATTGATCTTGCTGTGTATGCTGACTGAGTTCAGAATCAGAATCTAATTCTTGCTGTATCTGTTGTAGGTCTCCGTTTGATGCATCGGTCTGTTGATACTGTTGCAGATTGTCTCCAGAATCGGAAGATTGATCCTGCTGTGAATCCTGACTGATTTGTTCATTATCAGAATTTTGTTCTTGCTGCGTCTGCTGTAGGTCTCCATTTGATGTATCGGTCTGTTGATACTGTTGCAGATTGTCTCCAGAATCGGAAGATTGATCCTGCTGTGAATGCTGACTGATTTGTTCATTATCAGAACTTTGTTCTTGCTGCGTCTGTTGTAGGTCTCCGTTTGATGCATCGGTCTGTTGATACTGTTGCAGATTGTCTTCAGATTCGGAGGATTGATCCTGCTGTGTATGCTGACTGATTTGTTCATTATCAGAATTTTGTTCTTGCTGCGTCTGCTGTAGGTCTCCATTTGATGTATCGGTCTGTTGATACTGTTGCAAATCGTCTGCAGAATCGGAAGATTGATCCTGCTGTGAATGCTGACTGATTTGTTCATTATCAGAATTTTGTTCTTGCTGCGTCTGTTGTAGGTCTCCGTTTGATGCATCGGTCTCTTGATACTGTTGCAGATTGTCTCCAGAAGCGGAAGATTGATCCTGCTGTGAATGTTGACTTATTAGTTCGTTATCAGAATCTAATTCTTGCTGTGTCTGTTGAAGGTCTTGGTCTTTGCCTGGTGTATCGATCTGTTGATGTTGTTGCAAGACGTCTCCTGTATCTGAAATCTGGTCTTGCTGTGGATGCCAATTAACCTGTTCAGAATATTGATTTTGCAGTGATTGCTGTGCAATTTGATCTGCATCTGATGTCTCACTTTGCTGATACACCTGAAGACCTTCTTCAGATTCTTGTTGGTCGTTTACTAGTTTACCAGACTGAGGATCTCCGTATCGATGAATCTGCTGTACCGCCTGATCGAAGTCTGAACTGGGGTCGTGGTGCTGCTGCTGCTGCTGCTGGCTGTCGTCCAGGTCGTAATCGTAGTCCTGCTGGTACAGCTGCCCAGACTGGTCAAACTCGGGCATCTGGTTATGCTGCATCTGCTGCCACATCTCTTGCCTGTCTTTCAGGACATCTCTATACCATGCTGGCAAGCTGTACGCATTTGAACGTTGGTGGTGTTGGTACGGCCGCAAAAGATCTCCTATTTCAGAGAACTTATCACCCGCGAGTTTGTGCCCTGGTTCCATGCTGCCGACTTGTTGGTACTGGTGTTGCACCTGGTCCACGTTCTGCATGTAGTCTTTCCTGTGGACAATGAGAAGCGATAAATTTTTAACTAATGCTCATTTCGTAGGTTAAACAAAGGTTAGCATGCAAAGTCTACAGTATATACGAGCGTTATTCGGAAAGTAAGGTCCGCTCAGTCGCGAAATGGAAACGACAGCGAATATGGACGAAGTTTTGCGCAGATGTGTTGGGCCGTGTGTCTGGTGTGCCTATCAATCGTGACACGTAGCCCTATGCAGTTGTGAGTATAAGGTGAGAAAGTAAAGATGTTTAGGAGAATTATGGGTGCCCACTGAGAAGTTTCGCCTGGTTTCATGCAACCCCACATAACGTAAGTGTCATGCATTTCCTTCTTCATGATAATTCGTGACCGTGCACTGCAGGGGCAAAGAGGACGCCGCTGCAACGTATTCGATGAAGGTGTTTATTCGATCTATATACACTACTGGCCATCAAAATTGCTACACCAAGAAGAAATGCAGATGATAAACGGGTGTTCATTAGACAAATATATTATACTAGAAATGACATGCAATTACATTTTCACGCAGTTTGGGTGCATAGATCCTGAGAAGTCAGTACCCAGAATAACCATCTCTGTCCGTAATAAAGGCCTTGATACGCCTGGGCATTGAGTCAAACAGAGCTTGGATGGCGTGTACAGGTACAGCTGCTCATGCAGCTTCAACACGATACCACAGTTCATGAAGAGTAGTGACTGGCGTATTGTGACGAGCCAGTTGCTCGGCCAACATTGACCACGCGTTTTCAATTGGTGAGAGATCTGGAGAATGTGCTGGCCTGGGCAGCAGTCGAACATTTTCTGTATCCAGAAAGGCCCGTACAGGACCTGCAACATGCGGTCGTGCATTATCCTGCTGAAATGTAGGGTTTCGCAGGGATCGAATGAAGAGTAGAGCCACGGGTCGTAACACATCTGAAATGTAACGTCCACTGTTCAAAGTGCCGTCAATGCGAACAAGAGGTGACCGAGACGTGTAACCAATGGCACCCCCATACCATCACGCCGGGTGATACGCCAGTATGGCGATGACGAATACACGCTTCCAATGTGCTTTCACCGCGATATCGCCAAACACGGATGCGACCATCATGATGCTGTAAACAGAACCTGGATTCATTCGAAGAAATGACGTTTTGCCATTCGTACACCCAGGTTCGTCGTTGAGTACACCATCGCAGGCGCTCCTGTCTGTGATGCAGCGTGAAGGTTAACCGCAGCCATGGTCTCCAAGCTGATAGTCCATCCTGCTGCAAACGTCGTCGAACTGTTTGTGCCGATGATTGTTGTCTTGCAAACGTCCTCATCTGTTGACTCAGGGATCGAGACGTGGCTACAGCCATGCGGATAAGATACCTGTCATCTCGACTGCTAGTGATACGAGTCCGTTGGGATCCAGCACGGCGTTCCGTATTACCCTCCTGAACCCACCGATTCCGTATTCTGCTAACACTCATTGGGTCTCGACCAACGCTAGCAGCAATGTCGCGACACGATGAACCGCAATCGCTATAGGCTACAATCCGACCTTTATCAAAGTCGGAAACGTGATGGTAGGCATTTCTCCTCCTTACACGAGGCATCACAACAACGTTTCACCAGGCAACGCCGGTCAACTGCTGTTTGAGTATGAGAAATCGGTTGGAAACTTTCCTCATGTCAGCACGTTGTAGGTGTCGTCACCGGCGCCAACCTTGTGTGAATGCTCTGAAAAGCTAATCATTTGCATATCACAGCATCTTCTTCCTGTCGGTTAAATTTCGCGTCTGTAGAACGTCTTCTTCGTGGTGCAGCAATTTTAATGGCCAGTAGTGTACTACTTCCTTCTTCATGATAATTCGTGACGGTACACTGCAGGGGCAATGATGACGCCCCTGCAACGTATTCGATGAAAGTGGTTGTTCGAGCTACATATAAGACAGACTTGGCTCCCTCTGATGCTCATCTCTGCTCACATGAAACAACATTTTGTCACCGACAACGAACTGCGAATCAGCACAGAGAATTGAATGAAAGAACAGGCGGCTGTCTTGTATGACGAGGGTATTAGAAAGCTGCTACAACGCTATGACAAACGTTTCAGTCAGAGCGGTGACTTTATAAAAAAATAGATGAGAGGTGTAGCAAACTCTTGGAAATAAATCGTTTCTTTCACTGTAGTCTTCTATTTCGCAAGCAATCGGACCTTACTTTCCGAACTCGTATACATTTAAATATGCACAAAAAATCACATAAGACGTAACACCTCTTTTATTTCGTGAACGGTTCGACGTATCAGAACTAGTTTTCAGCGAATGGTACTGCAGAGACAGTCACGTAATTTTGTCGCACGTTTTATCTCCTTAACTCGTCCACTAGCCGAGCAACGGAGGTATGCTATTTCCGTTTTTCAAGTGTAATGATATATGTTTCTTAAAGACATTCAAATGTTCTTTAAAAAGAGAATACTGGGTAATATAGAAATTGTTAATGATGGCATATTAACTTTTTATAAAAGTATCCGAGAAGTGTACTCAAATTGACAGGCTCTGTCGTTGTATAAGGTCTTCCTTCTGTTTATTTGTCTCCTCAGAAGCTGTCCGCTTACACATGTGTAAGTACAAATATCTGAAATAATATTTCTCTCAAACGCTTGAAGATACAACACTCGTTGGACTCGTAGCTGACGCTGTATCTACGAGGAATAAAGTAGAGCTCAGAGAGAAACACCATAGTACCGTACGACTACCCTGTTGCTGCATATATCTACATCTACATAGATACTTCGCAAGCCACCGAACGGAGCGTGGCGAAGGGTACCCTGTACCACTAATTTCCTTTCCTGTTCCACTCGCCAATAGAGCAAGGGGAAAGCTACTGCCAGTATGCCTCCGTATGAGCCCTAATTTCTCGTATCTTATCTTTGTGATCCTTACTCGCAGTGTATGTTAGCGGCAATACAATCGTTCGGGAGTCAGCTTCAAATGCCGGTTCTATAAATTTTCTCAAAAAGGTTTTCTCGAAAAGAACGTCGCCTTCCCTCCAGGGATTCCCATTTGATTTCCCGAAGCCTCTCCGTGACACTTGAGTGTTGTTCGAGCCTACCGGTAACAACTCTAGCAGCCCGCCTCTGAATTGCTTCGATGTCTTCTTTCAATCCGACCTGCTATGGATCCCAAACACTCGAGCAGTACTCGAGAATAGGTCGCACCAGTGTCCTATATGCGGTCTCCTTTACAGGCGAACCATTCTTTCCTAAAATTCTCCCAATAAACCAAAGTCGACGTGCCCCTTCGATGCCACAGTTCTCATATGCTCGCTTTGCAACGTTGCGCCCAGATATTTAAACGACGTGACAGTATTAAGCAGGACACTAGTAATACTGTATCCGAACATTACTGGTTTGTTTTTCTTAATCGTCCGCTTTAACCAACATTTTTCTACATTCAGGGCTGGCTGCCATTCATCAAACAAACTGGAAATTTTGTCGTCTTGTAACTTCCTACAGTCACTCCGATACTGTACCTTACATCACGGCATCATCAGAAAACAACAGCAGATTGCTAACCACACTGTCCGCCAAATCATTTACGTATACAGAGAATAAGAGCAGTCCTATCACATTTCCCTGGTTTATTCTCGACGATATACTTGTACTGATGAACACTCGCCGTCGAAAAAAAATTGTTCAAATGTGTGTGAAAACTTATGGGACTTAACTGCTAAGGTCATCAGTCTCTAAGCTTACACACTGCTTAACCTACATTATCCTAAGGACAAACACACACATACCCATGGCTGAGGGAGGACTCGAACCTCCGCCAGGACCAGCCGCACACTCGCCGTCGAGGACAACGTACTGGGTTCTGTTATTTAAGAAGTCTTCGAGCCACTTTCATACCTGTGAACTTGTTCCATATGCTCGTACCTTAGTCAACAGTCTGCAATGGGGCACCGTGTCATATGCTTTCCGGAAATCTGTAAATATGGAATCTGCCTGTTGCCCTTCGTCCATTGTTGTCAGTATATCAGGTGAGAAAAGGGCAAGCTGAGTTTCCCAACAGCGATGCTTTCTAAAACCACGCTGATTCGTGGACATAAGCTGCTTAGCTTCAAGAAAGTTTGTTATATTCGAACTGAGAATATGTTCAAGGATTCTGCAGCAAACAGAAGTTGGGGATATTGGTCTGTAATTTTGCGGTCCGTTCTTTTACCTTTCTTATATACTGGAGTCACGTGCGCCTTTTTTCCAGTTTCTTGGGACTCTGTGCTGGGCGAGAGATCACGGCAGATGCAAGCTGGATCAGAAGCCAATGCCGTACGGTACTCTTTGCAAAATCGAATTGGGATTCCATCCGGACCTGGTGATTTATTTGCTTTCAAAACGTTCAGTTGTTTCTCTACGTCAGGTATGTCCAGGTATGTCGTCCATATGGGAGTCTGTTCGATGGTCAAATGACTGTATGTTTGTACGATTCCCCTGTGTGAACGATTTCTTCAATGCGAAATTTAAAACTTGGGTTTTCGTTATGTTATCTTCAGCCGCCACATCAGACTGATCGACAAGGGACGGAATGGAAGCCTTTGCTCGCTTAGCGATTTTTCATATGACCAGAATTTTCTCTGGTTCTCTGCCAGATCTTTCGCTAAGGAGCCTGACATGAGAAACCCATTTGGTGCTGCTTTTACTCGGAGTTTATTGCAAAAGGTTTGAGTACCATAATTATCAAACGTTATGTCACTGAACTTTTCAAGATCTTTTGGTTCAAAAAATGGTTCAAATGGCTCTGAGCACTATGGGACTTAACGTCTGAGGTCATCAGTCCCCTAGAACTTAGAATTACTTAAACCTAACTAACCTAAGGACATCACACACATCCATGCCCGAGGCAGGATTCGAACCTGCGACCGTAGCGGTCGCACTGTTCCAGACTGGAGCGCCTAGAACCGATCGGCCACTACCGGCTGGCCAAGATATTTTGATCGTAGGTAAAAAAAGTATATTGCTTCACTAAATAAAGCGCACTTGGTTCAAAATTTCGGTTGATACTATATTTAAAATGATTAAACATGCAAAACGATTACGTTTCCTTTTTATAATACCGTTTACCGAAAACCTTTCGATATCTTGAACCATTCGCTAAATGAGTGAGAAACATGGTAATGGAAGTAGACTTGTCAGACACCTGTGCTTGAATAACAATCCTTGAAATTAACGCTATCTTGTTTCGGGAGACAACATCATTTTTCTTCCAGCTATTACTATTTCACTTCACCGAGCATATTCACACACATTTGTGTTAACTGCACTGACCTGTTACGGTCCTCGTAGCTCGGCTCTGCGTTGCATAGATCGCTACCGAAAGGCGTAGTTGCCAAATATACAGTCTGATTAAAGTATCCGAACACCCCATGGATTGCGGAATTGACCACTAGACGTCACGATGGATGAACCCGCCAGTAAGAAAGGAGGCGTGGAGTATTTTGTTGTCATTATACACTACTGACCACTAAAACTGCTACACCACTAAGATGACGTGCTACAAACGCGAAATTTAACCGACAGGAAGAAGATGCTGTGATATGCAATTGATTAGCTTTTCAGAGCATTCACCAAAGGTTGGCGCCGGTGGCGACACTTACAACGTGCTGACATGAGGAAAGTTTCCAACCTATTTCTCATACACAAACAGCAGTTGACCGTCGTTGCCTGGTGAAACGTTGTTGTGATGCCTCGTGTAAGGAGGAGAAATGCCTACCATCACGTTTCCGACTTTGATAAAGGTCGGATTGTAGCCTATCGCGATTGCGATTTATCGTATCGCGACACTGCTGCTCGCGTTGGTCGACTGTTAGCAGAATATGGAATCGGTGCATTCAGGATGGTAATACGGAACGGCGTGCTGGATCCGAATGGCCTCGTATCACTAGCAGTCGAGATGGCAGGCATCTTATCTGCATGGCAGTAACGGATCGTGCAGCCACGTCTCGATCCCTGAGTCAACAGATGGGGACGTTTGCAAGACAACAACCATCTGCAAGAACAGTTCGACGACGTTTGCAGCAGCATGGACTATCAGCTCGGAGACCATGGCTGCGGTTACCCTTGACGCTGCATCACAGACAGGAGCGCCTGCGATGGTGTACTCAACGACGAACCTGGGTGTACGAATGGCAAAACGTCATTTTTTCGGATGAATCCAGGTTCTGTTTACAGCATCATGATGGTCGCATCCGTGTTTGGCGACATCGCGGTGAACGCACATTGGAAGCGTGTATTCGTCATCGCCATACTGGCGTATCACCCGGCGTGATGGTACAGGGTGCCATTGGTTACACGTCTCGGTTACCTCTTGTTCGTATTGACGGCACTTTGAACAGTGGACGTTACATTTCAGATGTGTTACGACCCGTGGCTCTTCATTCGATCCCTGCGAAACCCTATATTTCAGCAGGATAATGCACGACCACAAGATGCAGGTCCTGTACGGGCCTTTCTGGATACAGAAAATGTTCGACTGCTGCCCTGGCCAGCACATTCTCCAGATCTCTCACCAATTGAACACGCCTGGTCAATGTTGGCCTAGCAACTAGCTCGTCACAATACGCCAGTCACTATTCTTGTTGAACTGTGGTATCGTGTTGAAGCTGCATGGGCAGCTGTACCTGTACACGCCATCCAAGCTCTGTTTGACTCAATGCCCCGGCGCATCCAGGCCGTTATTACGGGCAGAGGTGGTTGTTCTGGGTACTGATTTCTCAGAATCTATGCACCCAAACTGAATATATTTTTCCACTGAATACCCGTTTATCATCTGCATTTCTTCTTGGTGTATCAATTTTAATGGCCAGTAGCAGTATTAACAGAGGTGGTGAACTTGGAGAGCTCAATGACTTCGTACTTGGATTAGACACTGGATGCCATCTAAGTAACAAACCCATCAGGAAAATTTAAAGCCTTCTTAAGATGACGGAGTCGACTGTTCACGGAATGACTGTAAAGTGGAAAGACGTATGAACAGCCACAACGAAACTAGGCGTACGTCAAGTACTGATAGACAGCGAGCGCTGCTGAGGCTGGTTGTAAAAAATCGCATGAAATCGGTGGAAGGAATCACTCGCAAGTTTCGAACGGCCACGAGCAGTCCATGTAACATGACTACTGTCCGTGGCAAGTTAAAAAGGAATGGGGTACAATGGTTGAGGAGCTCCGTAAAAGTCACTTAGTTTTGCAGTCATTATTGAGCGACGCTTCTGGACTGTAGATACCTCAAAACGAGTGACTTGAAATGATTAATCACGCTACTCCCTGTGGCAATCCGCTGGAAGACTCTGGATTTGACAATGTCTGGAGAACGTCTCCCGCCGCCTTATTTAGAGCCAACTGCGACGCAGAGAGAAGATGAGGTTACGGTATGGGGGATATGGTCCCCTTATTGCACTTAAGAAAACAATAACTGCTGAAGGACATTAGATATTTTACAGCATTGTGTAGTGTGTACAGTAGAGAACCAGTTCAGAGACGGATGATTTTTTGTGTCAGCCTGACACTACACTCTGGTATATAGCAGTAATTGTAAGACAACGATTTGGAGAAAGTAACATTCATGAAAATGACTGACCCGTCCAGAGTCTCGATCTGAATCCTACTGGACACCTTCGGAACGAAACAGAACGTCCACTTCCCTGCAAGCCGTAGCCCTTCTTAAGTAATAGAACCCAGTACGCTGTCCTCGATGGTGAATGTTCATCGGAGGTGAGGGTATCATCTGGAGTGCCCCAGGGAAGTGTGGTAGGTCCGCTGTTGTTTTCTGTCTACATAAATGATCATCTGGATAGGGTGGATAGCAATGTGCGGCTGTTTGCTGATGATGCTGCGGTGTACGGGAAGGTGTCGTCGTTGATTGATTGTAGGAGGATACAAGATGACTTGGACAGGATTTGCGACTGGTGTAAAGAATGGCAGTTAACTCTAAATATAGATAAATGTAAATTAATGCAGATGAATAGGAAAAACAATCCCGTAATGTTTGAATTCTGCATTAGTAGTGTAGCGCTTGACAAAGTTACGTCGATTAAATATTTGGGCGTAACATTGCAGAGCGATATGAAGTGGGACAAGCGTGTAATGGCAGTTGTGGGGAAGGCGGATAGTCGTCTTCGGTTCATTGGTAGAATTTTGGAAAGATGTGATTCATCTGTAAAGGAGACCGCTTATAAAACACTAATACAACCTATTCTTGAGTACTGCTCGAGCGTTTAGGATCCCTATCAGGTCGGATTGAGGGAGGACATAGAAGCAATTCAGAGGCGGGCTGCTAGATTTGTTAGTGGTAGGTTTGATCTTCACGCGAGTGTTACGGAAATGCTTCAGGAACTCGGGTGGGAGTCTGTGGAGGAAAGGAGGCGTTCTTTTCGTGAATCGCTACTGAGGAAATTTAGAGGATCAACATTTGAAGCTGACTGCAGTACAATTTTACTGCCGCCAACTTATATTTCGCGGAAAGACCATAAAGATAAGAGAGCTTAGGGCTCGTACAGAGGCATATAGGCAGTAATTTTTCCTCGTTCTCTTTGGGAGTGGAACAAGGAGAGAAGATGATAGTTGTGGTACAAGGTACCCTCCACCACCAACCGTATGGTGGATTGCGGAATATGTATGTAGGTGTAGATGTAGATGTAGATCCAAAATCACTACAACCTCTGGTTTTAGTTCGTGAGTCAGAATGGGTTGCCATTCCTCAGCAGACACCTTACGGAAATGTCCCCAGCAGAATTCAACCTATCATAAGGGCGGAAGGTGCACACACGCCATATTACTATCCACTAATAGGTGTCCGCATACTTTTGATCAAATAGTACATATGCCTCATACCTTCGTACAACTTGCAATGTAAGTGCTGAAACTGTAACGAGCAATTATAAAACACGTGAAATCTTGGAAGATCAATACAGACGTATCAACTAGTCATCACCTAAATACTCATTGATTCTGACTGAAGGTGGACGAATAAACCATATGTTATCAGTTTTAATTGAAATGAATTTTCGTTTAGTATAAAGTGACTTGACTATATCCGACTAATGCAATAGCCATGCGGAGTGGCCGCGCGGTTAGAGTCACTATGACACGGATTCCGCCGCCCATCCAGCCAGAGGTTCGGGTCCTCCCTCGGGTGTGTGTTGTCTTTAGCATAAGTTAGTTTAAGTAGTGTGTAAGTCTAGACACCGATGACTTCAGCACGCATTTGTACATTTGACCTAATGCAGTAACAAAGAACAAATTGTATACAGAGGGAGGTATCCACTGTGGTTTTTACCCTGAAGTGCAAAAGAAACTCATATATGACTGCGTTTTCAAATACAGAGATATGTAAAAAGGCAGAATACGGCGCTACGGTCGGCAACGCCTATATAAGACAACAAGTGTCTGGCGCAGTTACATCGGTTACTGCTGCTACATTGGCAGGTTATCAAGATTTAAGTGAGTTTGAGCGTGGTGTTATAGTCGGCGCACGAGCGATGGGACGCAGCATCTCCTAGGTAGTGACGGAATGGGGATTATCCCGAACGAGAATTTCACGAGTGTACCGCGAATATCAGGAATCAGGTAAAACATCAAATCTCCGACATCGCTGCGGCCGGAAAAAGATCCTGCAAGAATGGGACCAACGACGACTGAAGAGAATCGTTCAACGTGACAGGAGTGCAACCCTTCCGCAAACTGCTGCAGATTTCAGTGCTGGTCCATCAACAACTGTCAGCGTGCGAACCATTCAACAAAACATCGATATGCGCTTTCGGAGCCGAAGGCGTCGTACTCGTGTTCCCTTTAGCTTTACACCGAGCGAGGTGGCGCAGTGGTTAGCACACTGGACTCGCATTCGGGAGGACGACGGTTCAATCCCGTCTCCGGCCATCCTGATTTAGGTTTTCCGTGATTTCCCTAAATCGTTTCAGGCAAATGCCGGGATGGTTCCTTTGAAAGGGCACGGCCGATTTCCTTCCCAATTCTTCCCTAACCCGAGATTGCGCTCCGTCTCTAATGACCTCGTTGTCGACGGGACGTTAAACACTAACCACCCCCCCCCCCCCCTTTAGCTTTACGCCTCGCCTGGGCCCGTCAGCACTGACACAGGACTTTTGATGACTGGAAACATATCCCCTGGTCGGACGAGTCTCGTTTCAAATTGTATCGAGCAGATGGACGTGTACAGGTATGGAGACAACCTCATGAATCCATGAAGCCTGCATTTCCGCTAGGTACCGTTCAAGCTGAAGGACGCTCTGTAATGGTGTGGTGCGTGTGCAGTTGGAGTGATATGGGACTAGATACAACTCTGAGGGGTGACACGTACGTAAGCATCGTATGTGATCGCCTGCATCCATTCATGTCTATTGTGCATTCCGGCGGATTTGGGCAATTCTAGCAGGACAACGTGACACACCACACGTACAGAATTGCTACAGAGTGGCTCCAGGAATACTCTTCCGAGTTTAAACACTTCTGCTGGCTACCAAACCGGGTCATGCGTCGGTGGGAGGATGAGTGGCTGGAAGTGACTGACAATAAGCTCCGTATAGTCAAGCCCACAACGCGTGTGTGGTGTACTTCCTTTCAGCCCCATCGACGGGACGAGGTTCTCCTCACTCGGCTTCGAATAGGCCACAGCCCTATGACGCATGGCTTCCTTCTCCGGCGAGAGGACCCTCCAATGCGTGGTGCTTGTGGCGTCCAGGTCACTGTGCACCACGTTTTATTGGATTGCGTTTTATTTTCTGACCAGCGGGTCGCGGCTGACTTGCCAGCGGACCTGCCATCTCTTTTAGGCAACACTCGGACGAATGTGGTTAAAGTTTTAAAGTTCTGTGCCCTGTCAAATGTTTTTACAAAGATTTTAGGGAGAGGATTTTAATTTGCTCACTGTGTGACAAGCTCGCCCATATTTTATGTAAGTGGCCAGCCAATAACAATTTCCTGTGCATTTTTGTTGCTATGTTTCCCCTTTCCTTAGGTTTTACTTTCTTATGTAGCATTTTTCTTCTTTTCCTGCTTTCTTTGAGTATGTGCTTTAGTTTTCTTAGGTCTGTCCACATTCGTTCCTTTTAATGTGTGTCAGGGTGCTGATGACCTCGATGTTGAGCGCCCATAAGCCCCAACACACCACCACCACAATCCCCAGACATGAAAATTGGGCATATCTGGGATGTCTTGCAACGTGCTATTCAGAAGAGATCTCCATCCCCTCGTACTTTTACGGACTTACGGACAGCCCTGCAGGATTCATGGTGTCAGTTCCCTCCAGCACTACTACAGACATTAGTCGAGTGCATTCCACGTGGTCTTGCGGCACTTTTCTTGCTTGCGGAGGCGCTTCACGATACTAGGCAGGTGCACCAGTTTCTTTGGCCTTTCAGTGTAGCTGCCCGTCGTCTGGATAAGCCTCGAGCGTCACAGGGCGAGCAAGCGAAGAATACTTAATAGGGTCCGGCAGGGAGTCTTGTAAAGGTTGCAAACGAAAGCATGTGCCCTTGTGCACATTCGGAGGTAAAAGTTTGCATGTGCTCATCGAGTGTCTTGGCCGCCAATATCTGCTGCGGCTACATCATTTGCATGAAAATATTCGAGGCTCAGGATGCGAAGTTTTCGGACTTTATCTAGATGGAAATGTTGGACGCAGCAGCTCCAAACTTAATGGTGGCGGCGAGCGAAATGGCAAGTGGCATTATTTTCCACCACTACTAAGACGTGAAGAAGAAACCATCAGTCACCAAATTACACTGACAGCAATACAACATTACCATCACCAAAGAAAAGAACTTTTGCACAGTTTTAGGTAACTCAGAATTGTTAAGAAGCACAGTCAGTGATTTCGATTCATGTAGTATAGTACAATCTTTTTCTGAATACATGCACGTTCCAGAATGAGATTTTCACTCTGCAGCGGAGTGTGCGCTGATATGAAACTTCCTGGCAGATTAAAACTGTGCGCCCGACCGAGACTCGAACTCGGGACCTTTGCCTTTCGCGGGCAAGAACTAGCACTCCTGAAAGCACTCCGCAATATGCTTTCTTTCAGGAGTGCTAGTTCTGCAAGGTTCGCAGGAGAGCTTCTGTAAAGTTTGGAAGGTAGGAGACGAGATACTGGCAGAAGTAAAGCTGTGAGGACCGGGCGTGAGTGGTGGTACAGTGCTACGTATAATATGAAAGCATTGATCCATATCCTCTCTAAGTGAAAGTCCTCTACATTAAACACAAGGATTATTTAGTTTAAAATAAATTCAGGTTCATTTGTGGAACATTAAATTCATTTGCTCCTTCACAGCTGGCGACCAAAGCTTTGTATTCATTTCAGAGCGATTGAAACTAGTTCTCTCCGAGTCTAAGTGCCACTACCATGATTATGGAACCTGTCGTAAAGATTATCGCTAAGGTAGGCAGTGCAGTAGACGAATACAAGTGCATTTATGTGTCTACCATGATGCACTCTCCTATTACCATTGTGCTTTGGATAGTTCATTTGATTTTGATTACTTTAAATCAAATATATATTCCGTTAGAATTTATTTCTTCTTTCTTTATTTGAGCGAACTGTTACCAATTCTAACAGATCTTCGCCTTTAAGAACACACCCAGTGACAGGATACTGTGTTGCGCAGCCAGAGGGGCACAAAAGAAAAGAAAAAATCACTTCTCGGTTTTTGATAAGATCAATTTGTAGTGCCATTTGTCTTAAATATACAACACATGAAAATTAGTATATGCAGTACCATTGCGAAAAATTTAAGATCATCACCACGACCTTAAATCCGCATAGTAAGCTTATTATCGAGACTCAGTTTACAAACACATATGGAAAGAAGACATAAAGTTTTGTCAACAGGTACATTAGCAGCACAAGAGAAACTCCAAACGGATTAATTCAACATCGAAGTTTTATAAGCCACACCATCACGAGGAGAAATATTCTCCTGTGCCGTAATAAACATAGCATTTTTCTTGTCCTCCATGAACATCTACGATCGTAAACCCAAAAACAAAATTAAATCCACGATAAACAGCAGGACCAGATAGAAGCGATCCACGACGAATTCCTATCCTGTGCTAAACCCTTCACCTCAGATTAGACTTTTTGCGTTATTTTTTTATTTTATTTATTTACTTATATTGTCATCAGTCTTGTGACTGGTTTGATATGGGCCGCACGGAATTCCCCACCTGTGCGAACGTCTTCACCTCGGAGTAACACTTGCAACGTACGTCCTTAGTTATTCGGTGGATGTACTCCAACCTCTGTTGTCCTCTACACCTTTTACCCTAGTCTTAAATCTCTTAAAATATGTCCTACCATCCTGTGCCTTCTTCTTGTCAGTGGTCAGTGTTTTCCACATGTCTCTTTCCTATCTGATTCTCTGGAAAACCTCCTCACTCATTACCTCGACACTCCACACAATTTTCAACACTCTCCTGTAGCACCTCATCTCAAATTCTTCAATTCTCTTCTGTTCTGGTTATCCTACAGTCCATTCTTCAGTACCACACAACACGTTGTTACAAACGTACATTCTCACAAATTTCGTCCTCAAATTTAGGCCTCAGGTTGATACTAGCAGACTTCTCTCGGCCAGGAAAGACGGGTTTTCCAGTACTAATCTTCTATTGTGTTCTCCTTGCTCGGTCCGTCATGGGTTATTTTGCTGCCTAGGTGGTAGAATTCCTTCATCTACATCTTGATCACCGTTATTGATGTTAAGTTTCTCGCTGTTCTCGTTTCTGCTACTTCTCATTACTTTCGTCTTGCTTCCATTTACACTCAATCCATATTCTGTACTCATTAGACTGTTCATTCCATTCAGCAGATCACGTAATTCTTCTTCACTTTCACTCAGGATAGCAATGTCACCAGTGAATCGTATCATTGATATACTTTCACCCTGAATTTCAATTCCACTCCTGAACCTTTCTTTTATTTCTATAATTGATTTTTCGATGTACAGATGGAACAGTAGGGGCAGAAGATTACATTCCTGTCTTACAACCTTCTAAATCCGAACGCTTCGTTCTTCGTCGTCCATTCTTATTATTCCCTCTTGGCTCTTGTACATATTGTATATTACCCATCTCTTTCTATAGCTTACCCCTATTTTTCTCAGAATTTCGAGCATCACGCAACATTTTACATTGTCGAACGCTTTTTCCAGGTCGACAGATCCTATGATCGTGTTTTGATTTTTTTTCGGTCTTGCTTCCATTATCAAGCGCATCGTCAGAATTGCCTTTTCTAAAGCAAAACTGGTCGTCATCTAACATCTTTTCCATGCTTCTCTACATTGTTCTTGTCAGTAACTTGGATGCATGAACTGTTAAACTGATTGTGCGATAATTCTCGCACTTGTCAGCTCTTGCATTCTCCGGAATTATGTGGATGATATTTTTCCGAATGTCCGATAGCATATTCTCAGACTCATAAATTCTGCTCACCAACCTGAATACTCGTTTTGTTGACACTTCCACAATGATTTTAGAAATTCTGAAAGAATGTTAGCTATCCCTTTTGCCTTATTGGATCTTCCAAAGCTCTTTTAAATACTGATTCTAATACTGGATCTCCTGTCTCTCCTATATCGACTCCTATTTCTCTTCTATCACGTCCTCAGACAAGTCTTCCCCCTGATAGAGGCCTTCAGTGTACTGTTTCCACCCATCGCCTCTCTCGTCTGCATTTAAGAATGAGATTCCGACTGCACTCTTAATGTTACCGCCCTTGCTATTAATTTCATCGAAAGTTTTGTTGACTTTTTTGTATGTTGAGTCAGTCCTTCCAACAATTATTTCTTTTTTGATTTCTTCACATTTTTCAAGCAGCTATTGCGCCTTAACTTCATTGTACTTCGTATTTACTTCATTCATAAGCGACTTGTTTTTCTGTATTCCTGAATTTCCGTGAACATTTTTGTACCTCCTTCTTTCATCGGCCGATTGAAATATTTATTGTGTTACCCATGGTTTTTCCTCAGCTACCTTCTTTGTACCTACTTTTTTTTCTTTCCAGCTTTTGTGACTGTCCTTTTTAGAAATGTTCATTCCTCATTGACTGTACTGCCTACTCAGCCATTCCCTATCACAGTATCTGTACCGTCAGAGGATTTCAGGCGTATCTCTTCATTCCTTAGTACCTACGGGAATAAGTACACAGGTCAAAAGTTTTGTTCCAAAGTGGTTTAAAAGATATTTATTGAGCAAATAATATTAGATTTGTTAAGTTCAGAATGTGACTCCAACACTCTACTGTGTGCAGCGAGGAACAGCAGCTGACGCCAACTGTGTGCGTTGCCAATGGTAATTTTTTGTGGCAAATAGCCGGGTCGCGTTCTGGTAACACTAAGAAACTGAATTAAAAAACGCCTTCAGTCACAACTTTTCGTGCTTTTTAAATACACAATGCATTTCGGACCCTGTGGGTCCATCATCAGGTGTAATTTGTCTTAATACATGTTTTATTTCTTCTCTTGAATGAGGTAAAATGCGTACTCCTGTCACGGAAAGGTTTAATGTTAGGTTATTAATTTCGTAAGTCGAACTTGGAAGGTATGTGCAAAATAGTGGAAAAGATGAACAGTGTAAACTTACCAAATAATCCAAGGAAAGCGTTATTAGCGTTTTAGCACCATCAAACATGCTTTTCTCCGTCGTTTTCGAATGTGCACTTCAGTCAAGAGGCACATTTGCACACACGTGTTTCTAAACTCTTCACAGATGTTTTTGCACATGTTGTTGTCAAAGATGAATTTATTGAATTTATTCGTAGTGCTAAAGATATAACTAGTAAACAATTGACACATGCAGGAAATAACTTTAGAATAGGTCTTTAAAATTAATGAAATAACTGTAGCTTGCGAAATCTGTTTGTTCATTTAACATAGATTCGGATTTTTTGATTTTGTGGAGGTATCTCTCCAGTTGTTCTAACGATTTAGGGTTGTGGTTATGTAGTAACACCAAACTGTTTTCAAGACTGTTGATGACATGTTTCGTTTCCAACATATGCTGTGCAATGACTGATTTTTCGAAATGGTTGAGCCTGGAAGCATTTATGTGTTCTTGAAATCTGATTTTGAAGTTTCTGCCTGTTTTCCCTACATAGTAGGCAGGACAGTTTGAAAACTTAATAAAACATAAAAAAACTGTGAATTGCTCAAATACCAGAAGTCCAGGACATGTCACAGCTAATATCATCTCACAATTACTTTACATTTAATGGGAAAGTTTACCAACAGAATGAGGGCTTGCCATGGGCAGTAGCATATCAAGTTTTCTGGCAGACATATTTCTCAGTCATCTGGAAAGTAAGTTCTTTAATGAAGACAATAGACTCGAAAGCAAAATAATATATTACTGGAGATATGTTTACGACACCTTGCTGCTATTTGATGTAACAAAAGATGAGCTCGAAGATGTACTAGCAGTATTCAATTCTTTCCACAAAAACATAAAATTCACAATAGAACATCAGGACAACAAAAGCATAAATTTCCTGGATCTTAAAATCCCCAACCAACAAGAAAAACACAAGTTCAGCATACACACAAAACGCACATACGTAGACATAACACGGGAGACCTCATCATGCCATCCCACCACACAGAAACATACGTCATTTAGGTCCATGCTACACAGAGCACATTCCCTTGATTTAGAAGGAAACACCGTCAAGAATTAGATAGATACAATAAAGAGCATTGCCGTAAGGAATGGTTATACAGAAAAAACAATTGACAATTTAAAAATACACAAAAGTAAGACAACGAATGGCCACGCTGTGAAAGAAGGAAAAATATTCGCCAGTATCCCATACCTGGACCCCATATCACAAAAAATTTCTGACTTTTTCAGAAAACAAATGTAACAATTGCATTCTCAACTAATAATAAGGTGGGAAACTTACTCGTCCATAACGTAAAACCAAATACGGAAACATACGACAACAGAGGAGTGTACAAAGTATCATGCCCTAGTTTTCCTGCCCACTATGTCCGGAAAACGGGCAGAAACTTCAAAACCCGGTTTCAGGAACAAAAAAAAAAAAAAAAAAAAAATGGTTCAAATGGCTCTGAGCACTATGGGACTTAACATCTATGGTCATCAGTCCCCTAGAACTTAGAACTACTTAAACCTAACTAACCTAAGGACAGCACACAATACCCAGTCATCACGAGGCAGAGAAAATCCCTGACCCCGCCGGGAATCGAACCCGGGAACCCCGGCGTGGGAAGCGAGAACGCTACCGCACGACCACGAGCTGCGGACGGTTTCAGGAACACGTAAATGCTTTCAGGCTCAACCATTTCGAAAAGTCAGATATTGCACAACGTATGTTGGCAACGAAACATGTCATCAACAGTCTAGAAAACAATTTGGTAGTACTACGTAAATAAGACCGTAAATCTGTTAGAACAACTGCAGAGATACCTCCACAAAATCAGAAAACCAGAACCTATGTTAATTGAACAAACAGATTTCGCAAGTCATAGCTATTTCAGTAATTTTAATAATTACATCTTTAGCACTACGAATAAATTCATCTTTGACAACACCATGTACAAAAATAACTGTGAAGTGTTTAGAAACATGTGTGTGCAAATGTGCCTCTCGACTGAAGTGACATGTACGAAAACGACGGAGAAAAGCATGTTTGATGGTGCTAAAACGTTAAAAACGCTTTTCCTGAATTATGTGGTAAGTTTACACTGTTCATCTTTCCCACTATTTTGCACATACCTTCAAAGTTCGACTTACGAAATTAATAACCTAACGTTAAACCTTTTCGTGACGGGAATATGCATTTCACCTCATTCAAGAAAAGAAATGAAACATGTATTAAGACAAATTACACCTGACGATGGACCCACAGGGTCCGAAATGCATCGTGTATTTACTAAAACACGAAAAGTTATGACTGAAGTCGTTTTTTAATTCATACTTCCAGTGTATTGAATACAGTTACGTTTGAAGCTGCAAAATATGGATAAAATTAAAAAAAAGAACATCTGTTTAAGGATGGACTTATAGTGAAATGGTTATGCTCGGCTTCTTGCAGACTATTTTCAGCCGTTCATGGACTCAGTGACTTGATCGCTATGATGTTCCCAGGCAGCATTTACTCGTATTTTCAGGGATCGCTCAAAAATGGTTGCCGCTTTTCATCCCGTTAGTCCTAAGACCACTTAATTATATTCACCAGCATTCGTTTTCAAAATACTTTGTCCCCTGCTTTTTTCATAATGATTTATGACGTTTAATGAAACACTTCGTAGTGCAATACTGTTTTTATCACAAATATAATGTATTCCACGTGTGTATCTTTAACGCCACTTTCAATTCAATGTTCTACCTCGTAAAAAAAAGCGAATCAGTGCCGAATTACTACAGTAAGGAGCAGAAGACACCAAACTGAGTCATGTACAAATCCGGAAACCGAGAACGTTGGTCTCGTTTCGATTAACAGAAACGAATTCGTATTTGAGGCCTGCGGAGGGAGCACTGTGGAGCGAAAACTGGGGAGTGGCAACTGAGAACAGAGAACCGAGATTCGAGAATTGAGAAGCGAGAACAGAAATCGATTCTCAAGAACACCAAGAAGTCTTTGTAATCGAGTACTTCGTAGATCTCGGTTCTCAGATGACCCATCAGTGCAGGCTGCCAAATTTTTGAGGATCGGCGTTATGTGGAATATTAATGAATATTATAGGTGAGTTTTAGGTAGACGTTAAGTAACACCGCATACGTGATGAGAAGGAGAATATTATCTAATAACACACAGGCAAAATTTAAGATAGCGGAGTTCGGATTTAAAGTGGCTCAACATTCAAGTGTGAATGATACAAACAGTAAGTGTAATTTATAATGTTTCGTCTCACTTTTTGTGGTTTTCATGGGGGACAATCCAGAGTGACACTGCCCACAGTTAGAATTACATTGAAACAACAGTCATGAATGTCAACTGCAACTGTAATGTGAAATGTGAGATTTAGGTAGACATTAAGTGACACTGGGGAAACTTGATGAGAAGAGGAACGTTAAATAGTAGTTCGCAGATGGTAATAAGGTATTATTAAGGTATCAGCGATTAGATTTAAAGTGGCTCAAGAGTAACGTGTGAATGATAAAAAAAAACAGTAAATGTAATTTACAACGTTTTACCTAGCTTCTTACGGTTTTCAACGGAAACAAACGAGAGTCACAATGACTGTAGTGAGAAAAGTTTTGTAACAACAGTTATGAGTGGCAACCGAAATTTTTAGAGATGAAATGATGGTTATATAAACATTGACTGCATCTACGTATTTTTTTCTTTCTGAATTACTTAATATAAGCCGTCTACATACTAATTATTATCCAAATGAATTGAAATGAGTAATAATCAGAGTTTATTAAATTAGCAACAAGAACCTAGATACTGGGCAGACAATCAGCTTCCTATGTGTACCTATATGTGAGTTTAAACTCCTCTATAGAAACCGGTTGCCTCAATGAAACATCAGACCATAAATTTCCTTAGAAATATAGGAAGGAGTCGGCGCGGATGCTTACCCAGAACAGCCATCGTTGGTACACCAGATGGTGTTCCCATCGTCCGCACAGTGGCAAATGTCACAGCCGGTCTGGAAAGTCTGCCCCGGTGGACACAGCGTATCTGCAACATGAAAGTAATACTAGCTATGGCAGCTACACCTAGGCTCCCTCTACTAATGTAATAACGTTCAGTCTAGTGGCACTATTGAAGTATACTGAGATTTTGCAGCACATGAGGGAACTGGTCAACTCACCTCTCCTAAAACTCTAACAAATTCATGGAGAGACCTCGGGAAACTAGAAACATGAATCCTGTGACTCGAAAATGAATTATTACTCTTAGGTGTACATGAATTAATTTATCAGCAATCATGCCTGGTGGTTCAGTGGTAAACTGAAAGGTCGCGGATTCAAAATATGATCGTGTCACGGAAACATTTCAGTGTGTCTTTAACCTCGCCTTCAACTGCCAATGACGTGAAAATTCGACGAGACCGACAAGTGTGTTAGAATTCACGTTAAGTTGTCTATTTCCATGGTAGGACTGCTATGGTACACTATGTGATCAAAAGTATCCGGACACCTGGCTCAAAATGACTTACAAGTTCATAGCATCGATAAAGCTGGAATTCAATATGTTGTTAGCCCTCTTTAGCCTTGATGACAGCTTCCACTCTCGCAGGCATACGTCCAGTCAGACGCAGGAAGGTTTCTTGGGGGATGGCAGCCCACTCTTCACGGTGTGCTGCACTGAGGAGAGGTATCGATGTCGGTCGATGGGGCCTCGCACGACGTCGGCGTTTCAGAACATCCCAAAGGTGTTCTATAGGATTCAGGTCTGCGCAGGCCAGTCCATTACAGGGATGTTATTATCGTGTAAACACTCCGACACAGGCCGTGCATTGTGAGCAGACTCATGATCCTGTTGAAAGATGGAATCGCCATTCCCGAGTTGTTCTTCAACGGTGGGAAACAAGAAGGTGGTTAAAACATGAACGTAGGCCTGTGCTGTGATATTGCTACGCAAAACAACAAAGGGTGCAAGCCTCCTCCACGAAAAAAACGACCACACCGTAACACCACCAACTTCAATTTTACTGTTGGAACCACACACTCTGCAGATGACGTACGCAGGGCATTCGCCATACCCACACCCTGCCATCGGATCGCCACATTGTGTACCGTGATTCTTTTCTCCACACGACGTTTTTACACCGTTCAATCGTCCAATGTTTACGCTCCTTACACCAAGCGAGGCGTCGTTTGGCATTTACCGGCTTGATGTGTGGGTTATGAGCAGCTGATCGATTATTAACTCTAAGTTTTCTCACCCCCGCCTAACTTTCATAGTTCTTGCAGTGGATCCTGATGTAGTTTGGACTTCCTGTGTGATGGTCTGGATAGATGTCTACCTATTACACATTACGACCCTCTTCAACTGTCTGCGGTCTCTGTCAGTCAACAGACGAGGTCGGGCTGTACGCTTTTGTGCTGTTCGTGTCCCTTCACGTTTCTACTTGACTATCACATCGGAAGCAGTGGACCTGGATATGTTTATGAGTGTGGAAATCTCGCTTACAGACGTGTGACACAAGTGACACCCAATCACCTGACCACGTTCGATGTCCGTGAGTTCCGCGGAGCGCCCCATTCTGCTTTCTCACGTTGTCTAATGACTACTGAGGTCACTGACATGGCGTACCTGGCAGTAGGTGGCAGCACAATGCACCTAATACGAAAATGTATATTTTTGGGGTGTCCGGTTACTTTTGATCACATAGTGTAGGTTAGGGACGCGCAAGTCGTCGAAATGTTGTCCAATAGGATTTTTACCAAGCTATTGAGCTCCACGGAATTACAGAAGAGTCGAATTTCTCTGTGCCAAAGGCTATTCTGGAATGACACACAAAGAAATTGTCAACTAATAGGAGAAGAGTAATACATCTACCTCATTCAGACATTGAAGCTAGAACGAATATTGGGGAATTCGATGAATTCTGACGGTTATGGGAGGCTTCTGCGATTGCAGTACTAGCTCATTTGTCACATGATCTTATACACATATACTTAATAATATTTTTGTTCGTCTGCAACATAAATTTTGTAATGCTAGTGAAGGAAAATCATGGGAAAAATACCTCTCTATTAGGTACGAATATGGGTCCAAAAGTAAAAGGCAGAGAACAGGAGTGAACACTTGCTAAGCCAGACACACCGAATCAGGAGTGTCGTGATCGACGAACAGTACATTCAGTCGGCTGCTAGATATCGGCCATTAGAAGTTTTACTGTGAGCAGACAGGCTGTAACGTCTATCGACAGATTTTATTTAAAATGCTTTAAACCTTTGAAGCTTTTTAAGTAAAACAAAAGCTGTTAACATTCTGCACCTTTATTCTTAGTTTCTGTGTGCTTTCAGCCCTCTGCCACCAGAGGGCCCCGAATTTTAGCGCGTAATATAGCGGTGTGTAACGCAACTGTGCCATTGCGTGAGAAACAATGAACTGTAATCGAGTTTCGAATTCTATCCTGTATGTATTAATTGAAAGTTTATTTATTTATTTATCTTATGGCAACAACAGCAAACACTGACAGGTACATAGAGTTTAATTTTACATTTATATCTAGTTAAATATTTACATATAGTTTAGTTTTACTTTTGGCACAAATTTTATACACATTTTTAAATTATGAAAATTACTAATTTAAAATTACTTACTACTTTAACTGATGTAATTGCAAGTTAAAAGAAAAAAAGACAGATACATTTAATCATAGTTCAATATCTAATAATTGAAGCCAGCTAACAGCAGAGGGACTAGCATTAATAAAGTCACTATATGGTCCAGGATACTTCCACTGAGGACAGTCTCTAACAATATGTTGAACACTTTGTTATTGGGCCCCACAATAACAGGCTGGAGAATCTCAGAGTCCCCACTTGTGCATCATAGCGTTGCACCTGGCGTGGCCAGTTCTTATTCTGTTCGGCCTTGTCCACTCACTTCTCTGCAGATGAAATCCTGGTAGGCTGGCAGTTGGGTCTTGGACTCCTTGATGTGCTATTGTTGTAGCATTCCACCTCCTGCGCACTCTTCTCTAAGGTCGAACTTCTTATCGTTCCTTCCATTATACCACAGAGGACTGCGAGATTTTAAGCGGTCTGGGGGAGGGTTGTTTAAGACTGTATGAACTGGGCGGTTTTTGTGGTAGTCAGGGTGGTGTAGTTTCCTTCATTCTCGATTGATTGCTTCTTGGCGTCGTATTTCAGGTGGTGGGGTGTTGCTGATAGTGTACAGCCAGGGGGTGGATTTTAATGTGCACTTGATAATCCTCATTGACTCGTTCAGGTGTACATCCAGCTTCCTCGTGTGGCCACTATGTTGCCACACTGGAGCACAGAATTCGGCAACTGGTTACACCAGCGTAAGTACTGCAGTACGTAGAGTCGATGCGCCGGTACCCCATGTTGTACCAGGTAGTTTGTTTACACTATTGTGTCGGGTCTTTAGGCTGCAAAACTATGTCTAACCTTTTGCTGGCAGAAGGTCACATCCAACTGCCGGTTTGCAATTCTGCTGTTTAGATGGAATGCTCAGACTTCCGTCTTTGCTGCATTTGGCTGGAGTCTCCAAGCTTTGTAGTATGTGTTGAGAGTTTCTAAGTCTCTAGATAACATAGCTTCTCCTTACTCAAGTGTGGTGGTTTGTACGGCTATGGCAAGGTCGTCGGCATAGGAAAATGTTTCACTAGCAGTGCTTGGCATGTTACTGTTGTACAGATTGAGAAATAGGGATTCTAGGACGGACCCTTGGGGGAGCCCATTTTTCAATGTAAATGACTTGCTCTGTTTTTGTCCAACGCTAACCTTGAAGTAGTGGTTGGTTAACATATTTCCCACAAGCGTCGTCAGTATCTTACTTGGGACATGAATATCGCATGAAGGATGGTTGGTGACACTACCCCAAGGTGTCGGATTGTTGCAGACGCCGCAGCCTTCGTGAGTGGCCTGGCATTGTCGTGCTGAAGGAGACGGTGATCCGTGTGTGGTGGATAGAATTCTATCCTAAGATTACTTACCCATACTAGTTGAAAGGACCATATGGTTAAAATTTCTAAAACTTGAAGAACACCTTCGAGGACATCACCCCGTTAACGATGAAGAGGTGCAAGGAGAGATGAGGTTGTGGCTCCGTCAACAAAGCAAAACATCCTTCGGTAACGGTATCAAGCAACTGGGCTCTCGTTAAGAGAAATGTGTTGGTTGCCACGATGCTGTGCTGAGAAGTGAATATGCGGACATGAAGTACAAAAATGTGGTACGTTGTTGTCGTTGTGGTCTTCAGTCACGAGACTGGTTTGATGCAGCTCTCCTGTGCAAGTTTCTTCATCTCCCAGTACCTACTGCGATCTACATCCTTCTGAATCTGTTTAGTGTATTAATCTCATCGTCTCCCTCTACGATTTTTACCCTCCATGCTGCCCTCCAATACTAAATTGGTGATCCCTTGATGACTCAGAATATGTCCTACCAACCGATCCCTTCTTTTAGTCAAGTTGTGACAAAAATTTCTCTTCTCCCCGATTCTATTCAGTACCTCCTCATTAGTTATGTGATCTACCCATCTAATCTTCAGCATTCTTCTGTAGCACTACACTTCGAAAGCTTCTATTCTCTTCTTGTCTAAACTATTTACCGTCCACGTTTCACTTCCATACATGGCTACACTCCATGCAAATACTTTCAGAAACGATTTCCTGACAAGTAAATCTATACTCGGTGTTAATAAATTTCTCTTCTTCAGAAACGCTTTCCTTGCCATTGCCAATCTACATTTCATATCCCCTCTACTTCGACCATAAACACTTCTTCTGAACCCCAAATAGCAAAACTCCTTTACTACTTTAAGCGTCTCATAGCCTAATCTAATTCCCTCAGCATCACCCGATTTACATCGACTACATTACATTGTCCTCATTTTGTTTTGTTGATGTTCATCTCATGTCCTCCTTTCAAGACACTGTAAAATTCGTTCAGCTGCTCTTCCAAGTCCTTTGCTGTCTCTGACAAAATTACAACGTCATATGTGAAGCTCATTGTTTTTATTTCTTCTCCATGGATTTTAACTCCTACTCCTAATTTTTCTATTGTTTCCTTTACTGATTGCTCAATATACAGATTGAATTACATCGGGGGTAGGCTACAACCCTGTCTCAGTCCCTTCCCAATCACTGCTTCCTTTCATGCCCCTCGACTCTTATAACTGCCATCGGATTCCTGCACAAATTGTGAATAGCCTTTCGCTCCCTGTATTTTACCCCTGCCCACCTTCAGAATTTGAAAGAGAGTATTCCAGTCAACATTATTAAAAGCTTTCTCTAAGTCCACAAATGCTAGAAACGTAGGTTTGCCATTCCTTAATCTATTTTCTAAGATAAGTCGTAGGGTCGGTATCGCCTCTCGTGTTCCAACATTTCTACGGAATCCAAACTGATCTTCCCCGAGGTCGGCTTCTACCAGTTTTTTCAGTCGTCTGTTCGTGTTAGTATTTTGCACTGTGGCTTGTTAAACTGATAGTTCGGTAACTTCCACATTTTTCAACACCTGCTTTCTTTGGGATTGGAATTATTATGTTCTTCTTGAAGTCTGAGGGTATTTCACCTGTCTCTTATATCTTGCTCACCAGGTGGTAGAGTTTTGTCAGGTCTGGCTCTTCCAAGGCTATCAGTAATTTTAATGGAATGTTGTTACTCCCGTGGCCTTGTTTCGTCTCAGGTCTTTCAGTGCTCTGTCAAACTCTTCACGCAGTATCGTATCTCCCTTTTCATCTTCATCTACATCCTCTTTCATTTCCATAATATTGCCCTCAAGTACATCGCCGTTGTATAGACCCTCTATATACTCCTTCCACCTTTCTGCCTTCCCTTCTTTGCTTAGAACTGGGTTTCCATCTGAGCTCTTGATATTCATACAAGTGGTTCTCTTTTCTCCAAAGGTCTCTTTAATTTTCCTGTAGGCAGTAGCTATCTTACCCCTAGTGAGATAAGCCTCTACATCCTTACATTTGTCCTCTAGCCATCCCTGCTTAGCTATTTTGCTCTTCCTGTCGAACTCATTTTTGAGACGTTTGTATTCCTTTTTGCCTGCTTCATTTACTGCATTTTTGCATTTTATCCTTTCACCAATTAAATTCAATATCTCTTCTGTTACCCAAGGATTTCTATTAGCCCTCGTCTTTTTACCAACTTGATCCTCTGCTGCCTTCACTATTTCATCTCTCAAAGCTACCTATTCTGCTTCTACTGTATTTCTTTCCCCCATTCTTGTCAATCGTTCCCTAATGCTCTTCCTGAAGCTCTCTACAACCTCTGATTCTGTTAGTTTATCCATGTCTCAGCTCCTCAAATTCCTAGCTTTTTTCAATTTCTTCAGTTTTTATCTACAGTTCATAACCAATGGATTGTGGTCAGAATCCACATCTGCCCCTGGAAATGTCTTACAATTTAAAACCTGGTTCCTGAATCTCTGTCTTACCATTATATAATCTATCTGATACCTTCTAGTATCTCCCGGCTTCCTCCATGTATACAACCTTCTTTTATGATTCTTGGACCAAGTGTCAGATATGATTAAGTTATGCTCTGTGCAAAATTCTACCAGGATGCTTCCTCTTTCATACCTTACTCCCATTCCATATTGACCTACCACGTTTCCTTCTCGTCCTTTTCCTACCATCGCAGTCACCCATGACTATTAGATTTTCGTCTCCCTTCACTATCTGAATAATTTCTTTTATTTCGTCATACATTTCATCAATCTCTTTGCCATCTGCAGAGCTAGTTGGCATGTAAACTTGTACTACTGTGGTAGGCGTGGGCTTCGTATCTATCTTGGCCACAATAATGCGTTCACTATGCTCTTTGTAGTAGCTTACCCGCATTCCTATTTTTTTTATTCGTTATTAAACCTACTCCTCTATTACCCCTATTTGTTCCGCCTGCCACTGAACTTCACTAATTCCCACTACATCTAACTTTAACATATCCGTCTCTCTTTTTAAAATTTTCTAACCTACCTGCCCGATTAAGGGATCTGACATTCCACGCTCCGATCCGTAGAACGCCAGTTTCCTTTCTCCTGAGTAGGCCCCACCTGAATATCCGAATGGGGGAGGATGTACCTCTGGAATATTTTACGCAAGAGGACGCCATCATTTAACCATTCAGTAAAGCTGCATGCCCTCGGAAAAAATTACGGCTGTAGTTTCCCCTTGCTTTCAACCGTTCGCAGTACCAGCACAGCAAGGTCGTTTTGGTTAGTGTTACAAGGCCAGATCAGTCAATCATCCAGACTGTTGCCCCTGCAACTACTCAAAAGTCTGCTACCCCTCTTCAAGATCCACACGTTTGTCTGACCTCTCAACAGATACCCCTCCGTCGTGATTTCACCTACGGTACGGCTATCTGTATCGCTGAGGCACGCAAGGTCCATGGTTAATAACATTTATTTTATTTAAAATGCTTTAAATTTTTCACATTAAAAATTCGGAGGCATTACTTTTCTCATGCCCTCGTACGTTGTACTCGACTCATTGTCCCACTATCTTGAGACAAAGTAACCACTGGACTTGCATGCGCAAGAGTCAGAATTTTTTTTTTTTCAGTATATGGATTTTCTTCTCCATATTTTTGTTCGAGCATCGACTAGCACCTTATCTGAGACAGATTCATAACCCGCATTCTCAGTTCTGAACTTTAGGATCGAAACAATAAACATATAAGAGAATAAAATACGAATGGTGATAAAAGTGCCTTGTTAATATTTTGTGAGTAATATAACGTATTTGATTTAAAAAAACAGAACAATGATGTAGATGAATTAGGGCCTTTAGCAATATCAAAGTAAGACACTTGCTTTTTCTTGCAGTTTTAAAATAATCACTCCGTTTAAAAACTCTGCGAAAAGTATTTGTAAATAACTTTTAAAGCCGTCCATTATCTTCAACTGTGTCATGTTTGGTGTATTTTTCGTGATTATTCTGTACACTGTGTACGGTGTTGATACCAACACTGCTATGGTCCATTTCTCTTATTTGATGTGTGAGAGAAATTCTCAGTACTAAAATATTGAGGTAATAGATAATACACGCTACTATGGTGATTCAGGTTTCAGTCTGAAGTTTTATTCCACTTCTAAATTGTTCAGTGTTGATACCTTGTGAAATTGACTACATGCCTCTCTTTGCACAGCGTGAATGAAAATTTAAAAATGGAGTGCTATTATTTCTGTGAATTAATGCGTCTATCCGATACTATTAAAGAAATGAAAGATAGATGTAAGTAAATATCCTAGTATGACTGGCGTGCGTTATTATAAGAATACCACAAAGGGCGTACTGCATTATTCATGAATAGTATCTCAGTGAAGTACTCGCGCTCTTCTGCAGTATTATGATTTTGCACCTTCGGTGTAACTGTTCAAGTATAGAGAACGTGTGGTCGTATTCGCGTCTGTTTCGTTTCATTAATATAACTAAAATCCGAGTTTTTTAGATAAAAGTCAAGGCAACACACACATGGTCCTAACCATCTTTCACTTTCGTGACAGATACAGTAACGAAAATTCTTACAGTACGATCAAATTCTTTTTCTAACAATAGTATAAAATACACACACAGGTGGAAGGGGGTATTATAAGCTGATGAGAGGAAGACACAATGCACCTAGTTATTCCGAAAAGAAAGCTGCATTCAGAGTTGAAATTTGTTCGACGTCATGTAACATCAATAACAAGAATTTTATAAAATATCAATTTCTCAGTTTAAGTCACTTTTATGATCCGATATTGATCAGAACCAGTGCGTTTCGGCTGCCTGTTGCCATCATCATCTGCCTAACTGTTATTTATGCATCGGTTTCAGTGACATGACGAGAAGGCTTCCTGCTGAGAGTGCCAGTGAGGTTGTGTTCGAATGTTAATGTCCCAGTCCCGATAAATTAATTTACTTTATTGTGCTATAATCTAGATATTTCATATTTGGATAGTCTGGACGATATCATGACTTAAATGTTGCGGGAATATATCTTTATCTGACACTAGTAGCACAGGAACAGGCACAACACCATTACTTCGCACAATAGTTCACATGTCAAAGATTATTCAGCTGCGATGATACTACATACTTTTAATTACTTGGATAGTAAGTACATGTACATGTACATGTACATCTACATCTACATCCATACTCCGCAAGTCACCTGACGGTGTGTGGCGGAGGGGACCTTGAGTACCTCTATCGGTTCTCTCTTCTATTCCAGTCTCGTATTGTTCGTGGAAAGAAAGATTGTCGGTATGCCTGTGTGGACTCTAGTCTCTCTGATTTTATCCTCATGGTCTCTTCGCGAGATATACGTAGGAGGGAGCAATATACTGCTTGACTCTTCGGTGAAGGTATGTTCTCGAAACTTCAACAAAAGCCCGTACCGAGCTAATGAGCGTCTCTCTTGCAGAGTCTTCCACTGGAGTTTATCTATCATCTCCGTAACGCTTTCGCGATTACTAAATGATCCTGTAACGAAGCGCGCTGCTCTCCGTTGGATCTTCTCGATCTCCTCTATCAACCCCATCTCTTACGGATCCCACACCGGTGAGCAGTATTCAAGAAGTGGGTGAACAAGTGTACTGTAACCTACTTCCTTTGTTTTCTGATTGCATTTCCTTAGGATTCTTCCAATAAATCTCATTCTGGCATCTGCTTTACCGACGATTAATTTTATATGGTCATTCCATTTTAAATCACTCCTAGTGCCTACTCCCAGATAATTTATGGAATTAACTGCTTCCAGTTGATGACCTGCTATATTGTAGCTAAATGATAAAGGATCTTTCTTTCTATGTATTCGCAGCACATTACACTTGTATACATTGTGATTCAATTGCCATTCGTTGCACCATGCGTCAATACGTTGCAGATCCTCCTGCATTTGAGTACAATTTTCCATTGTTACAACCTCTCCATATACCTCAGCAACATCCGCAAAAAGCCTCAGTGAACTTCCGATGTTATCCACGGGTCTTATATATTGTGAATAGCAACGGTCCTACGACACTCCCCTGCGGCACACCTGAAATCACTCTTACTTCGGAAGACTTCTATCCATTGAGAATGACATGCTGCGTTCTGTTATCTAGGAACTCTTCAATCCAATCACACAATTGGCCTGATAGTCCATATGCTCTTACTTTGTTCATTAAACGAATGTGGAGAACTGTATCAAACTCCATGCGGAAGTGAAGAAACATGGCATCTATCTGGCAACCCGTGTCTATGGCCGTCTGAGTCCCGTGGACGAATAGCACGAGCCGGGTTTCACATGATCGTCTTTTTCGAAACCCATGCTGGTTCCTACAGAGTAGATTCCTAGTCTCCAGAAAAGCCATTACACTCGAACATAATACGTGTTCCAAAGTTCTACAACTGATAGACGTTAGAGATATAGGTCTATAGTTCTGCACATCTGTTCGACGTCCCTTCTTGAAAACGGGGATGACCTGTGCCCTTTTCCAATCTTTTGGGACGCTACGCTCCTCTAGGGACCTCCGCTACACCGCTGCAAGAAGGGTGGGGGGGGGGGGGGCAAGTTCCTCGCGTGCCCTGTGTAAAATCGAACTGGTATCCCATCAGGTCCAGCGGCCTTTCCTCTTTCGAGCGATTTTAATTATTTTTCTATCCCTCTGTCATCTATTTCGATATATACCATTTTGTCATCTGTGCGACAATTTAGAGAAGGAACTACAGAGCAGTCTTTCTCTGTGAAACAGCTTTGGGAAAAGGCATTTAGTATTTCGGTCTTTAGTCTGTCATCCTCTGTTTCAGTACCATTTTGGTCACCGAGTGTCTGAACATTATGTTTTGATCCACCTACCGCTTTGACATCAGACCAAAATTTCTGAGGATTTTCTGCCAAGTCAGTACACAGAACTTTACTTTCGAATCAACAATACGTGCGTTTTTGTACAAACATATTTGCATCATGGCACATGTTAAACAGTTTGATAGATCAGTATTTATTAAGTTATGCAATATTATTCAGTTTCTTATTCAACCGAACTAGCTATCTGTATTTCCTTTTTGCATTATAGGACAAACATTCTTTAGGTTGCTTCACTGTTTATGGAAGAATGCGTTTCAACAATAAGAAAGCGGATCCGACACGGATTTTACCCTGCGCATCTCCACGAAATTCGAGTTTCACTGTCGCCACACTTCGAATATTGAACATAATACTTGGCAGGTCTGAATCTTCTGGCGATCGTCTGTTGCTGCTACACCAGTCTCCTGGCTAAGTTTCATAAGGTAATCATTAACCTTTGACAACCAAAACTCTAATTTCACACAGCAAGATATTTCCAAGAGATTGACATTGTCTGAATATTCCAAGATGGGAAAACACCGTCCTACGGAAATGGTACTATTTCACAGACTTCAGTAGAGGTGCACTCCGGTTACTACCTAGTATCAGTAGTCATTTGCTCGTTAACTGGTTATTTCCAACCACAGCGTTAATGCCAAGTCTGTGTCATTCAGGCCTATGTCTAATGCTGAAACCGATAAAACTCACAACGGAGGTCATACGCTGTTACGAGAGTAATCCCAAATGTAACGTCTCTTACTTTTTTATAAGTACATAGAGATGTTTATTTCTACAATGGTTTCCATCAGTTTACAGCTTGAACATTTAGATATTTTTAGACATAATCACCATTTCTGTCGATGCATTTTTGTAGACGCTGTGGCAGTTTTTGTATGCCCATGTCATACCAGCTCGCCACCATGCTGGCTGTTCAGAAAGTTATTAACCTCTTCTTTCACCTCGTCGTCGGAGCTGAATCGCTGGTACCACATTTAACGCTGACAGGTACTGTGAGACTCTGAAAAAACTCAAACGGGCAATTCACAACCGGAGGAGAGGAATGTTTAGCAAGGGCGTACACATTCTCCATGACAACGCTTGCCCACACACATCGCTCGGCAAACCGTTGCTCTCCTGCAACAGTTTCAGTGGAACATAATCACCCACCCACCCTATAGCCCTGACTTGGTGTCCAGTGACTATCACCTGTTCCCTAGGCTAAAAGAACATTTGACCGGAAAGTGATTCAGCTCCAATGACGAGGTGAAAGAAGAGGTTCACAACCTTTTGAACAGCATAGCGGCGAGCTGGTATTGAAAGGTTCCCTTAGAAAAATTATACATGACTGTGCTTAAACTGACACACAGTACTTTTAGCGCAACGCAATCTGACTTTCAATAATCCCTACAAAAGAATGGCCCTGACTAACAATAACCTATACCTTTCATGAATCACTTACCTCACAAAAATCTTCGTTACTCAAACTATTGCAATACAGCGAGCGCCAATACTGCCAGCTAAATAAAAGATTCTAACTACTGAAGGCACTAACTACTGATAGGCATAGTTAGCAAATGAAAGATTTCGATAGAAACAAACATTGTATTTACGTTAATAGTGTTCAAAAGTCATAATATATATATCAGTTCATGACATCCAGTCTTACAAACTTACTGTCTCTGATGGACACACGTCCAGATCATCCGCTTCTCAAAACTCCGCCATCTCTCTCCCCACATCCACCACTGCTGGCAGCTCACCTCCAACTGCCCAACACTACAGTAGCGACTTCCAACAATGCAAACCAGCCACAGACTGCACACAAGCAACGTCAGTGATTTTCATATAGAGCGCTACATGGCGTTACCAACATAAAAACCTAAACAGCCTACTTACAGTATGACACAGGCATACAAAAACTGCCACAGCGTCTATAAAAATGCATCGACAGAAATGGTGATTATGTCGAAAAATAGCTAAATGTTCAAGCTGTAAACTGATGTAAACCATTGAAGAAATAAACAGGTCTATGAACTTATAAAAAATAGGAGCCCTTACTTTTGGGATAATTACTGACATGTAATGGTCAGTTGTCAAAGGAATTTTTAACAGACTGCATTTTATACCGTGATGCAAGGGCAGAAGCACAAGTTGATGGGGATCTGCCATGTGTTTTAGCTAATGATGAGACGTGTGTGTCTAGGGTTTTTAAGTTTTGTGATGTGTCTGGACTCTGGCCTAAACTTTTAGGCTGGAGGTTTTAGTGTATTGCAGAGTGGCTGACTCCTCCCTATTTTCCTTGTGGTCAGCCAGCCACTTCCATCTGCTACATTGTTTTAGCTCCCTCTACCATTTTCTTCCTGTGTTGTCCATGTTTTACTGCTGACGCCCAGCTTCATCCCACGCTTCGGTGTGGGTGAGCACATATTTTTCAATGATTGTTCCCCGTGTTTTATGTTCCGTTTTATATAAATGTTCTGAGTTTTTTTCTTGACACCCGTCTCACTATGTTACTGAACGGGCGCTGAAGACCTTGCTGTCGTGCGCCCAAAAAAACCCCTCTACTACTACTACTACTACTGTCAAAGGAATATTTGGTTTATATGTTTGAGTTATTCGGAGTGACAACATGTAATTAAGAATGGTGATAACTAGAATGACAAACGTACCCTAACTATATCAAATAATTATTCAATTTGTGAGAACCTAAATAACTTACCAGCTAGAGGCCATGTAACAATATGTAAGAACACTCACCTCTGCGGAGTCGATGGAGTTCCCGGCACCGCCTCTGTGTGCAAGACTGGAACGACCCAAACTGGTCACACTGACACGTGTTGCACTCCTTCCAGCTGACCTCGTTCGGGGTGCACAGCCGTATGATACCTGCAAACGAAGGTAACATCAGTTCGAAGCAGCAGCGTAAGGGATAAGTCATGTGCGCCCGCACTGATTTGAGGCGCTATTCTCAGTCAGACATTTCTGTCAAGTTTCTGTCATCGTCGGTGTTATTCACGTTCTTCTTCATGAGCTGCAACAACAGTTGCTCTTCAAAGAATGAGGAGATACAGCCTGTACAAAATTACTAATTTACTTCTTGTTTCCTTTATTTTCCGGTTTGTACGTGTAGCGCAATCAACGGTGGCCCTTTTGAAGTAATGAACACGTACAGGTAAGTGAGGGCAACAACCTGCACGTTACGTCCTTAGCTGTCTTGCCGACATCTGCACGCTACAGTAACTTAGTAAGACACCGCCTGTTTACTGCTAAATCAGTTTCTGGACTTACTTTTCTTATTTACTCGAAAGTAATTATCATTTAAAAACATCCACAGACATTCAAATCAGCTTATTACATAAGACATACAGAGTTTTATTAAATAATCATGGACAAAAAAAATGCTTCCAGAATGAGATTTTCACTCTGCAGCGGAGTATGCGCTGATATGAAACTTCCTGGCAGATTAAAGGTACGTTGTCCAAGACGCGATGCACACTAGCGACTGCGACGGGTCGCTACGTGACGTCAGAAGTTGCCTGCTGGCGCATGCGCAGTTCGAGTTTGGGATGCGACGCGCGACTGTTGCGGCAGCTGCCGCAGCACTGCACCAGTGAGCAGTGTTGCGACGGAAGTCGGACGACACAAAGACGTGCGGCTGCCAGAAAGATGTCGAGCCAGTCAAGGAAAACTGAAATGAGCCACTCACAGGATGTGATGCTCTGTAAGCTGGTCTCGCAGCATCCTTGCCTTTACGATTTGAAGAACCCTAAATATAAGGACACTTTGTTCAGAGACAGAATTGGAAAGAAATTGGTGCACAGTTGAAACTGGCAGGTAAGTGAAATATATATTATTTTCCCAATAATGCAAATTTTTCAGTCGTGTCGCTATGATTTACCTACCACATCATATAAAAAATATAATTGATGGCAAGAGGATATTAAACTAATTTGAACGTTTTTTCGCTCTGTTGAAAAACGTAAATTTTTGACATTTGTTGGTTTTGTTAGGACGTCTACTTGGGTATCCTCATCCAGGTTCAGAAGAAAATACTAGAGGTGAGTATTTTATCCTCTTCCCAAGAATGAGAAGAAAATATATTGAAGGCAGCATGTCTTTACTTTTAAGAAACCTACAATTTGTGGCATTTTAAATGAAATTGTCAAGAGCATATAGAGAAATATTAGTAACTCATACCGGAGAAATATGTGACATACAATAGTTTCATTAGGTCCAAATGTGACAGCGAAACAAAGCAAATGCATTCTCTATCGTGTGATGACCACATGATTCACGTTGCGCGTCGACAGAACTGGCGGCTAGTCGCGACGCTTCCGGAGATGTATGAGCCCAAATCTCGGAAACGGAGATCAATATCATTCTGATCTCAACTTTAAAAATAATTTCTATATGTTAGCTTCTTTTTATCGGCAACGATGTATGACCTAACGTGAACCATACGCAAAGTAGCCAGTGTCCACATTTTTCACTGTACACAATTCAAATTTTATGCAGTATGTTACTTGTAAATTAAATATCGGAATAACTGTGACGAATATCGGAAAAATAGACATCTCATTATCAAGCTGTGATGTGAAACTGTAAGATACGCAAATATCAATTTTTTGTGCCTTTTACTTTCCTCACAATCGATAGAGAAGTAATATACAGCGAAAAAAACACGCAAAACGGGAAGAGATACTTTTCAATTTTTTAATGTAAAAGGAGAATCTGTATCGAAAAACTAACTGTGAGAGCCGATGTAACTTTGTTCCATTAACATACAGTATTTTTTACAGCAAGAAAATCGGAATTCTTATTTTTCTTATGTATTTGAATCCGCCGCCGCCGACCGGAGCTTGGGAAACAGTGACGACTCCTGTCGTGTTGCGGCCTTGTCGCCGTCTGCCAGGGTGGGAAAAGAGGAGGGGGCAGCGTCGTAGTCGCAGTCAACTATCGCGTCTTGCACAACGTAGCTTAAAACTGTGTGTCCGACCGAGACTCGAACTCGGGACCTTTGCCTTTCACGGGCAAGTGCTCTACCATCTGCGCTACCGAAGCACGACTCACGCCCGGTACTCACAGCTTTACTTCTGCCAGTATCTCGTCTCCTACCTTCCAAACTTAACAGAAGCTCTCCTGCGAAACTTGCAGAACTAGCACTCCTGAAAGAAACGATATTGCGGAGACATGGCTTAGCCACAGCCTGGGGCATGTTTCCAGAATGAGATTTTCACTCTGCAGCGGAGTGTGCGCTGATATGAAACTTCCTGGCAGATTAAAACTGTGTGCCCGACCGCGACTCGAGCTCGGGACCTTTGCCTTTCGCGGGCAAGTGCTCTACCATCTGAGCTACCGAAGCACGACTCACGCGCGCTACTCATAGCTTTACTTCTGCCAGTATCTCGTCTCCTACCTTCCAAACCTTGGAAGCTGACTTGCAGAGGGATTTCATTGAAATAAAGACCGGATCGACTCGAAGACGATGTTAAGTTCCCTGCAAATACGCAATGCTGCCTCTGTGTGCCTTGAGATATTTGTGGCACAAACATTACCACAGTCCTTCTTATGTTCAATTCTTCTAACAGAATACTTTTACAGTCGTAAATTAAGTGTGTACCTGACATTAAAGCATTGTCTCTAAACTCTTCATTCAACATTTGGTGCAATCGTGCAGCGATTCCTACTAGTTTAAAGCAAAAATTTATTCATGTCCTTTCCTCCTTACAATAAGTTCCTCCTGCCACCGAACTTCACTAATTCCCACTATATCTAACTTTAACCTATCCATTTCCATTTTTAAATTTTCTAACCTACCTGCCCGATTAAGGGATCGGACATTACACGCTCCGATCCGTAGAACGCCTACTGGAAAATTAAAGAGACCTTTGGAGAAAAGAGAACCACTTGCATGAATATCAAGAGCTCAGATGGAAACCCAGTTCTAAGCAAAGAAGGGAAAGCAGAAAGGTGGAAGGAGTATATAGAGGGTCTATACAAGGGCGATGTTCTTGAGGACAATATTATGGAAATGAAAGAGGATGTAGATGAAGATGAAGTGGGAGATATGATACTGCGTGAAGAGTTTGACAGAGCACTGAAAGACCTGAGTCGAAACAAGGCCCCGGGAGTAGACAACATTCCATTAGAACTACTGACAGCCTTGGAAGAGTCAGACCTGACATAACTCTACCACCTGGTGAGCAAGATATATGAGACAGGCGAAATACGCTTAGACTTCAAGAAGAATGTAATAATTCCAATCCCAAAGAAAGCAGCTGTTGAAAGATGTGAAAATTACCGAATTATCAGTTTAATAAGTCACAACTGCAAAATACTAACGCGAATTCTTTACAGACGTATGGAAAAACTGGTAGAAGCCGAGCTCGGGGAAGATCAGTTTGGATTCCGTAGAAATGTTGGAACACGGGATACTGACCCTACGACTTATCTTAGAAGAAAGATTAATGAAAGGCAAACCTACGTTTATAGCATTTGTAGACTTAGAGAAAGCTTTTGACAATGTTGACTGGAATACTCTCTTTCAAATTCTGAAGGTGGCAGGGGTAAAATACAGGAAGCGAAAGGCTATTTACAATTTGTACAGAAACCAGATGGCAGTTATAAGAGTCGAGGGACACGAATCAGTGGTTGGGAAGGGACTGAGACAGGGTTGTAGCCTCTCCCCGATGCTATTCAATCTGTATATTGAGCAAGCAGTAAAGGAAACAAAAGAAAAAGTTGCAGTAGGTATTAAAATCCATGGAGAAGAAATCAAAATTTTTAGGTTCACCGATGACATTGTAATTCTGTCAGAGACAGCAAAGGACTTGGAAGAGCAGTTGAACGGAATGGACAGTGTCTTGAAAGGAGGGTATAAGATGAATATCAACAAAAGCAAAACGAGGATAATGGAGTGTAGTCGAATTAAGTCGGGTGATGCTGAGGGAATTAGATTAGGAAATGAGACACTTAAAGTAGTAAAGGAGTTTTGCTATTTGGGGAGCAAAATAACTGATGATGGTCGAAGTAGAGAGGATATAAAATGCAGACTTGCAATGGCAATAAAGCGTTTCTGAAGAAGAGAAATTCGTTAACATCGAGTATAGATTTAAGCGTCAGGAAGTCTTTTCTCAAAGTATTTGTATGGAGTGTAGCCACGTATGGACGATAAATAGTTTAGACAAGAAGACAATAGAAGCTTTCGAAATGTGGTGGTACAGGAGAATGCTCAAGATTAGATGGGAAACCACATAACTAATGAGGAGGTATTGAATAGAATTGGGGAGAAGAGAAGTTTGTGGCACTACTTGACTAGAAGAAGGGATCGGTTGGTAGGACATGTTCTGAGGCATCAAGGGATTACCAATTTAGTACTGGAGGGCAGCGTGGAGGGTAAAAATCGTAGAGGGAGACCAAGAGATGAAAACACTAAGCAGAATTAGAAGGATGCAGGCTGCAGTAGGTACTGGGAGATGAAGAAGCTTGCACAGGATAGAGTAGCATGGAGAGCTGCATCAAACCAGTCTCAGGACTGAAGACCACAACAACAACAACTTCCCTCGAAAAACTGCTAATTCACGTATACATGACAGTGGAAATGTGCTCGCTGACAACTATTCAAAGCAGTCAGCTCGCGACAACTTTTCATAGTGATTCAAAATGGTTGTATGGAGAGACACCTAGCGGAATTTCAGTGTACTTGCAATCATTTGTAAACAAAAGTCAAAGTTCAGGAGCTTTTGTTTATCTCTTCGTAATATCCATACAGAAAGTGTGTACAGGTGATTTAGATACAGATAATCAAATTCTGACATTTTAACTGTTATTGTCGTTCTTCATAGCAATGGGCTCAGTTCCAAGCATCCCTCCTACTTCGACTGTCCTTCCTTTAACAATACAGCGCTGTTTCCACGTAGAACGGGCTTATTTGCAGTATTACTAACGATGCATTATCCCGGCATGTAAGCGCTTGTTAATCAAAATGATACACGTCGTTGCATACTTACGGCCAATGCAGCTGGCTTTACAGGCTGCATCCTGAAAATAATGTCTTGACAGGATAGGTGATGCCGAATACAGCAGACGTTTCAGATAACCAGTGGACGAGAAGGCATCGCTGTGTAGCTGTGGCCACAAAAGGATAGCCAAAATCAGCGACGAAAGCACGGAAGTCTACACTCTCGAAGAGTAAAAAAGGTTTAGAGGACGCAGTAATCATTCGCAGCATGCCAGGAATTTTTGCGAGGGAGAAACAAAACATTTCTTCTTTGATGCCAACTTGTAGTGGCGTTGGAAGCAGAAATTGCGGACATTTTTTAAAAACTGTTTGAGAAAATCAGTATGTAATTTATATCATCTTTTTCGTTAGCGTGGTAGATTACAGTTCCTGGCCTTGTTTGAATAAAAGTTCGTTCACGCCCTCAGTAAGAAGTTTAAACATTAAACTCTTGGGCGTCAGGATTCTTTAGTAAACACATTGCACTGAATGCTGTCACATGTCGATTACCACGCTGTAGTGATATTCCTGTATTGCATCTTACTGTCTTCACAAAACAATTTCTATTAGTTATGCTAAATTTAGTGTACTTGACTCAATACTCACTAGCATCATAGAAAAATCGCGTCTAACAATATTATCGGTGGCTAGAAACTGAAAAGTTTTCCTGGCTTCTAATTGTGCAGCGTGAACAATTACTTAGTTATTTAATCAGTAACGGCGCTCGCACAACGGATTTTAGCTAGGGAAAGGTATGTTAAACGCTGTATTTCTGACCTGTGGTTTCCTTTAGCAGATAATTTGAATTACGAAGTTAGGCAGCTATCTTCTTTTATTCCTGATTTCGTTCTTAGCGACTGACTCTTCCCCTTCACTATTAGTTTACAACTTGCACTGATCATTTACTTTATTGGTGAAATGCTGTCTGTAAATTACTTTTTAAATTAAATGCAATGCAAGTCTGCAGTTCTAAGACGATCAGCAAGGTCTGTATTAGCTACTACATGTAACGTTACAAGCAGAGAGCAACAATAGTGAGTCTTAAACCGTGTCTCTTTGTGGCTTGGTAGGTAATTGCGTAAGCTATGTACTACTACTATGTACTACCGTACATACCCAAAGATGCCGGGTTCAATCCTCTGTCATTCCTAATAATTTATTTGTCACATTATCTATCATTCGTTTAAGTTTGAAAGCAACTCCTTGCATTTCTAAGTCGGATGTGTTTCTGTAACCTATTTTCTTTCCCCTGATGAGAATGTGTGCCAAAACAGGAGTATTTTATAATCGTATCAAATCTTAAACCAATAAATTTCATTCATCAATGGTACTGTAACAATGGTGTTAACTGTACCCTCGCCTTTTCTCCTGACTCTTGTAGGACATCTACCTGTTGAATAAAAGATAAAAAAATAGAGCACAGTATAATTTTCCTCTAAAAAAACAACGTAGGAGGTATCTAATTTCCTTACAATGTGTATCTACATGCGGTTGTGAAGTATTTTACAATAAAGAGCAGCTACTTAGATTTCAGATGTTTTCTGAGGCCAGCGCAGAATTTGATGGCGGACGGTATTCGTTTCTGGATCTGCAACGCAGATAGTGCAGCATACACAAAGGTAAAGTACCTGTAAAGCAAATAGTCATATCAAAGTTTCGTTGTGAGTCCATCAGTGTTTTGAAATATTTTAGAGACCACACATTTTGAACAATGAAACCGTATTGATATACTGTTTTTGCTTATTCTCTTCTGTTCACATATCCCCCTACGTATCTTCATTAAATAGTTTGTTACGTTTACTACATTGCGCCTCGTGAGAGGCATAATACGAGGGTTGGAACTTTAATAGTGGCAAATATTTATTTACAGCTCGTACAAAATAAATACGTGTTTTAAAGTTTTACTGACCTTCAAAGTAGTCACCAGCACTTTGTATAACCCGTTACCAGCGATGTGGAAGTCGTAGGATACTATTAGCAGTGCAAGTTGTGTTGACAGTTCGAGCGGCGCGGTCTATTGCCCGATAAATTTGTAGCAGTTCTGAAACGAATGCCAGGAAGTGTTTCCTTCAGTTTAGAGGTTGAGTTGAACTTACGAGGCCTCAAGTCAGGGGTGGTATAGCACTTAGCAGTCCCATCAGTGAAACAAATCAGTAACAGCTTGCACTGTACGTGCTTGAGCATTGTCCTGAAAAATGATGGTCAGGTTCTACAGAAAGTGTCATCACTTCTGTCCCTATGCTGTTCATTTTTGGAACACAACCTACGACCTGCTTAGAGACGGAAGTGAAGAGCTGCATCTAACCAGTATTCGGACTCAAGACCACAACAACAACAGCACATACGTTACTGAACTGCAGATGAATAGTAGAAAATTCATAACCGCAATTCGTCTGAGGCAAAGGTACTTCGCATCATCAGAAGTATTCCGGCCAACCATAGGTTCCAGCACAAGAAACTGGGAGAACGACAAAGGAATGTCGAGTTAATGAAACATATATTTTGCGAAAGATATTGTACTGTGTACCTCTAGCGTAAATAAATTGGAAACAAGATTGGAGGAAGGCAAAATCGAAACGTATCGAAAAGAAAACAGTTCAAAGTAATAGAGAATTTATAGAAGAATTATGGGAATTTTTATATTCGGATCAACTGAAGACAATGACTGGACTGACTGGAGAAAAAGTGTGAGAACGGTGTTGCTTTTGGAACACTACCTGTGTTTTCTGTAACTGTACTTTCGGTGTGACTGATAAGGAAAGTTTACAGTCAGTGTGTTCTCCACTACTCCACTACTGCCGTATGTCAGCGAGAAATGGACATTGAATCTGAAATCCATTCAAACACCATGGTTTACTCACTGATCAACCGAGAGAGACATTCTGGGAAATACTACACTACTGGCCATTAAAATTGCTACACCAAGAAGAAATGCAGATGATAAACGAGTATTCATTGGACAAATATACTAGAACTGACATGTTATTACATTTTAACGCAGTTTGGGTGCATAGATCCTGAGAAATCAGTACCCAGAACAACCACCTCTGGCCGTAATAACGGCCTTGATACGTCTGGGCATTGAGTCAAACAGAGCTGGATGGCTTGTACAGGTACAGCTGCCCATGCAGCTTCAACACGATACCACAGTTCATCAAGAGTAGTGACTGGCGTATTGTGACGATCCAGTTGCTCGGCCACCATAGACCAGACGTTTTCAATTGGTGATACCTGCAACATGCGGTCGTGCATTATCCTGCTGAAATGTAGGTTTTCGCAGGGATCGAATGAAGGGTAGAGCCACAGGTCCTAACATCTTAAATGTAACGTCCAATGTTCATAGTGCCGTCAGTGCGAACAAGAGGTGACCCAGACGTGTAACCAATGGCACCACATACCATCACGCCAGGTGATACGCCACTATGGCAATGACGAATACACGCTTCCAGTGTGCGTTCACCGCGAAGTCGCCAAACACGGATGCGACCATCATGATGCTGTAAACAGAACCTGGATTCATCCGAAAAAATGACGTTTTGCCATTTGCGCACCAAGATTCGTCGTTGAGCACACCATCGGAGGCGCTCCTGCCTGTGATGCAGCGTCAAGGGTAACCGCAGCCATGGTATCCAAGCTGATAGTCCATGCTACTGCAAACGTCGTCGAACTGTGTGTGCCGATGATTGTCGTCTTGCAAACGTCCTCATCTGTTGACTCAGGGAGGGAGACGTGGCTGCACGATCCGTTACAGCCATGTGGATAAGATGCCTGTCATCTCGACTGCTAGTGATACGAGGCCGTTGGGATCCAGCACGGCGCTCCGTATTACCCTCCTGAACCCACCGATTCCATATTCTGCTAACAGTCATTGAATCTCGACCAACGCGAGCAGCAATGTCGCGATACGCTAAACCGCAATCGCGATAGGCTACAATCCGACCTTTATCAAAGTCGGAAACGTGATGGTAGGCATTTCTCCTCCTTACACGAGGCATCACAACAACGTTTCACCAAGCAACGCCGGTCAACTGCTGTTTGTGTATGAGAAATCGGTTAGAAACTCTCCTCATGTCAGCACGTTGTAGGTGTCGCCACCTGCGCCAACCTCGTGTGAATGCTCTGCAAAGCTAATCATTTGCATATCATAGAGTTTTCTTTCTATCGGTTAAAATTCGCGTCTGCAGCACGTCATTTTCGTGGTGTAGCAATTTTAATGGCCAGTAGTGTATGTGTATGAGAGACAAGAAGACATAAAAATGGACAAGACAATAGGCTCAAGTGGAAGACGTAATTATAACTGTAATAAAAATCAAATTGTAGTGGGCAGGATCAGTAGCCAGGCAAATGGATGGCCCATAAACCGAGAATGTTCCCTGCCGGTTTACGAGAGATCAGAGAGGACAGAGATGATGGCCTAATAGCAGGGTCGGTACCTGCCTTCAGAGAATATAATAGAGCACGTAAGATGACAGCCGTCGGGTCTTCACACGAAACAGCGTGCTGCGAGGTGCGGTCCACACGGCTGAAAGGGGGAGCGGCACCGCACGCGAGCGGCTGTGATCGGCAGGTGGCGCTCCTAGCAGGAGACTGAGACAAGGTGCTTTTCCATTTCAGCAGTACGGCTCTCGAATAAAGTATCCAATAACCTGCACCTGGTTAAAAAACACTCTGTGTTCAGTACGAGATTTGAGGGGTTTCCAATCATCACAGGCATAGATTCCCTACGGTTATCTTCCAGCTGTCGGCGTTGTGTCAAACAGCGAACCTGCATTTCTGTCTTATTATCAACACGACCATAGCTCTCCTCATCATACAGGGTTGTCCACTGATAGTGACCGGGCCAAATATCTCACGAAATAAGCATTAAATGAAAAAACTACAAGGAACGAAACTTGTCTAACTTGAAGGGGGAAACCAGATGGCGCTATGGTTGGCCCGCTAGATGGCGCTGCCATAGGTCGAACGGATATCAACTGCGGTTTTTTTAAAAATAGGAACCCCCATTTTTTATTACATAGTCGTGCAGTACGCAAACAAATATGAATGTTATAGTTGGACCACTTTTTTCGCTTTGTGATAGATGGTGCTGTAAAAGTCACATATGTATAAGTACGTGGTATCACGTAACATTCCTTCCGCCCCCGGTAGCCGAGTGGTCAGCGAGACGGACTGTCAGTCCTAAGGGCCAGGGTTCGATTCCCGTCTGGGCCAGAGATTTTCCCCGCTCAGGCACTGGGTGTTGTATTGGCCTAATCATCATCATTTCACCCCATCGACGTGCAACTCACCGAAGTGGCGTCAAATCGAAAGACTTGCACCAGGCGAGCGGTCTACCGAGGGGAGGCCCTCGTCACACGACATTATTATTATTACGTAATATTCCGCCAGTGCGGACGGTATTTGCTTCGTAATACATTACCCTTGTTAAAATGGACCGTTTACCAATTGCGGAAAAGGTCGATATCGTGTTGATGTATGGCTATTGTGATCAAAATGCCCAACGGGCGTATGCTACGTATGCTGCTCGGTATCCTGGACGACATCATTCAAGTGTCCGGACCGTTCGCCGGATAGTTACGTTATTTAAGGAAACAGGAAATGTTCAGCCACATGTGAAACGTCAGCCACGACCTGCAACAAATGATGATGCCCAAGTAGGTGTTGAAGCTGCTATCGCGGCTAATCTGCACGTCAGTAGCAGACAAATTGCTCGAGAATCGGGAACCTCAAAAACGTCGGTGTTGAGAATGCTAGATGAACATCGATTGCACCCGTACCATATTTCTATGCACCACGATAACAGATTTTTTGTACGCTTTCTATTTAACGACGATGTGTCATTATCCAACAGCGGTAACGTAAACCGGCATAATATGCACTATTGGGCAACGGAAAATCCACTATGGCTGCGACAAGTGGAACATCAGCGACAGTTGCGTGTTAATGTATGGTGCGGCATTATAGGAGGAAGGATAATTGGCCCCCATTTTATCGATGGCAATCTAAATGGTTTAATATACGCCGATTTCCTGCGTAATGTTCTACCGATGTTCCTGCAAGATGTTTCACTGCATGACAGAATGGCGATGTACTTCCAAGATGATGGATGTCCGGCACATAGCTCGCATGCAGTTGAAGCGGTATTGAATAGCATATTTCATGACAGGTGAATTGGTCGTCACCAGATCTGACGTCCCCGGATTTCTTTCTGTGGCGAACGTTGAAAGAATGGCTCTGAGCACTATGGGACTTAACATCTATGGTCATCTATGGTCTAAGTCTAGAACTTAGAACTACTTAAACCTAACTAACCTAAGGACATCACACAACACCCAGTCATCACGAGACAGAGAAAATCCCTGACCCCGCCGGGAATCGAACCCGGGAACCCGGGCGCGGGAGGAACGTTGAAAGATATTTTCTACCGTGATCCACTGACAACGCCTGACAACATGCGTCAGCGCATTGTCAATGTATGTGCGAACATTACGGAAGGCGAACTACTCGCTGTTGAGAGGTATGTCGCTACACGTATTGCCAAATGCATTGAGGTTGACGGACATCATTTTGAGCATTTACTGCATGAATGTGGTATTTACCGGTAATCAGTCTGTAAGAGCATGCGTTCTCAGAAATCGTAAGTTCACAAAGGTACATGTATCGCATTGGAACAACCGAAATAAAATGTTCAAACGTACCTAAGTTCTGTATTTTAATTTAAAAAACCTACCTGTTACCAATTGTTCGTCTAAAATTGTGAGCCATATGTTTGTGACTATTACGGCGCCATCTATCACAAAGCCAAAAAAGTGGTCCAACTAAAACATTCATATATCTTCACGTACTACACGAATATGCAATAAAAATGGGGGTTCCTATTTTAAAAAAACGCAGTTGATATCCGTTTGACGTATGGCAGCGCCATCTAGGGAGCATACAGTAGCGCCAGCTCGTTTCCCCCTTCAAGCTAGACAAGCTTCATTCTTTGTAGTTTTTTCGTTTGACGCTTATTTCGTGAGATATTTGGCCGTGTCACGATCAATCGACCACCCTGTATAGATGTTTTCCTTCTTACACCTCATGTGCCCACTTATTTCTTGCTCTTCACCTGAACAGTTAACTTCTTCAACTTTTTCTTTCTATTTGATCCATTCTCCACTGAAGTCATACATTTCTTTTACTATATAAATTGTTATCATTCAAAAGGAATGTTATTTTGTGGAAAACGTACTTAACAGAATATTAACATGATTACAGAACTATATAACTTGTGATGAAACCTTCTCGGGCTTCCATTCAGGTTACTACGTCGAAATTCCGCGCCGTTTCGACGAGTGTCAAAAACTACAACTGCAAATGTCCTGTGTATGGGCGTCGGTACATTGGGCAAACAATGCCCTGCATCTCACAACCGTGCATGGAGCACATTAGATGCCCACGTCTGGGACATAAAAACAAATCTGTGGTGGCAGAACACAGCCTCAATGAGGGACGTGCGTTCGAATTTGAAGAAACACAAAAGCGGCTTTTGACAGAAAAAAAATAGTTCAAATGGCTCTGAGCACTATGGGACTTGACATCTGAGGTCATCAGTCCCCTAGACTTAGAACTACTTAAACCTAACTAACCTAAGGACATCACACACGTCCATGCCCGAGGCAGGATTCGAACCTGCTATCGTAGCAGTCGCGCGCCTTCAGACTGAAGAGCCTAGAAACGCTCGGCCACACCGGCTGGCCCTTTTGAGAGAGCATCATTAAAGAATAAACTGACAGTCTCGTCAACATGAACGAGAGATAACAGGTAAGTTCGGCATGGAACCGCGCACTGGAACCTTTACCAAGAACGCAAGCAGCAGTTGACGCTACTCGAGTCTGGGTGCATTGAATGCACCGAGAGTCGAATCAATCCGCGCCCCGCACCTAAGCTTGCAGCACTCCGCGCCTGGGGGAAGAGATAGGGAGGGATGGCCGCCGATCGGGTGTATGTATCGGAGATTCGCTCAATCTCTGCACTTCTCCAGAAGGTGTTGAGAGTGGCACTAGTCGAAGCGTCGCGGACGTCAAAGCACGCAAATGGAAGCCCAAGAACATGTCATATACAGGGTGAGTCACCTAACGTTACCGCTGGATATATTTCGTAAACCATATCAAATGCTGACGAACTGATTCCACAGACCGAACGTGAGGAGAGGGGCTAGTGTAATTGTTTAATACAAACCATACAAAAATGCACGGAAGTATGTTTTTTAACACAAACCTACGATTTTTTAAATGGAACCACGTTAGTTTTGTTAGCACATCTGAACATATAAACAAATACGTAATCAGTGCCATTTGTTGCACTGTAAAATGTTAATTACATCAGGAGATATTGTAACCTAAAGTTGACGCTTGAAACATTGTCCTCACTTCATTGCAGGGGCCCAAACAGCTGCAACATACATCGAGTTTCTACAGAATGATCTGCCAACGTTGCTCGAAAATGTCCCACTGGAAACGCGTCGACGTATGTGGTATCAGCATGATGGTGCACCTGCACATTCCTCAATTAACACTAGGCTGACCCTTGACAGGATGTTCGACGGGCGTTTCATAGGACGTGGAGGACGCATCAATTGGCCAGCCCGTTCTCCTGATCTTACACCTCTGGACTTCTTTCTGTGGGGTACGTTAAAGGAGAATGTGTACTGTGATGTGCCTACAACCCCAGAGGATATGAAACAACGCATTGTGGCAGCCTGCGGCGACATTACACCAGATGTACTGCGGCGTGTACGACATCCATTACGCCAGAGATTGCAATTGTGTGCAGCAAATGATGGCCACCACATTAAACATCTATTGGCCTGACATGTCGGGACACACTCTATTCCACTCCGTAATTGAAAACGGAAACCACGTGTGTACGTGTACCTCACCCCTCATGGTAATGTACATGTGCGTCAGTGAAAAAGACCAATAAAAAGGTGTTAGCATGTGGACGTAATGTGCTGTTCCAGTCTCTTCTGTACCTAAAGACCATCACCGTTCCCTTTGGATCCCTACGTAATTCGGTGCTCTCCGATACACCCGATCGAACAGCGGAGGAGTGGTACTCAAGCGTCAACTTTAGGTTACAATATCTCCGGATGTAATTAACATTTTACAATGCAACAAACGGCACTGATTACGTATTTGTTTATATGTTCAGATGTGCTAACAAAACTAACGTGGTTCCATTTAAAAAATCGTAGGTTTGTGTTAAAAAACATACTTCCGTGCATTTTTGTATGGTTTGTATTAAACAATTACACTAGCCCCTCTCCTCACGTTCGGTCTGTGGAATCAGTTCGTCAGCATTTGATGTGGTTTACGAAATATATCCAGCGGTAACGTTAGGTGACTCACCCTGTATATGACATGTTCTTGGGCTTCCATTTGCGTGCTTTGACGTCCGCGACGCTTCGACTAGTGCCACTCTCAACACCTTCTGGAGAAGCGCAGAGATTGAGCGAATCTCCGATACATACACCCGATCGCTGTTGGAATATTCCTTCATGACGCAAAATCTCTACGCGAAACTTTTAAATTACTCGCATCTTTAAATGCCACGTTGTTGAATGATTTCTTACTTTTCTCGAACTTGAAGGCACATTTCAACACACGCTTAGTGTTAGCTGTAAACACACTCTACAAGGATAGGTGTTGACGTAATCTCTTTCCAAGATGATAAATATAGTTAAGTAAATTCATCCTCTCTATGTTGCATCCCATGGAAATGCCTATCACTTCGAGTAACTCACGCCTTAAAACGGATTTATCTTTCTAAATTTTTATCTTGTTCACTTTTCTTTGTCGACTTTCTCTGAAACAATATATTTACTTACTTCAAAACTATTTACTTGAGAGAATCACCATGGGAAAACGAAATCACTTCGTCACAAAACAGACCTGAGGAACTACGAGTAATAATTGCACACGGTACTGGCCAACCTTTAAACCACTCTGTATCGCTGTGACGGACTAAGACAGAAGTAATTTGCTACAGCCCACAAGGTATCGAATAATCGGGAAGCTTCTTAGAACTGCACATGCAGGAATGATGTTACCAACAGTTCTGACGTGCTGTGTTGTTGGGGAAGACGTGGTTCGAAGAAAATAGTTTCAAATGGATGGCATGCGTCCAATAAGATGGTGCATTCTATAAGATAATTCAGCATCGATGAAATGTAGCATGGCAAAGAACAGAAGATGTGCACAAGAACCGCTTTTGAAGAGTGGGTAACCGATGAGAAAAATACGACATTCTAGAACTGCTTAAGTTGGCAATACTGCAAGATCGCTGTAGATATGATGGTAGCTTAAGCAAATGTCGTATACCAGAAGAAGGACTTTAAGTCATCAAACAGCCCGCAGACCTGTCAGTGTGCAGCTGACAGCGGGGATGGTGAGAAGAAATGAAACGGACGGAAAGGAAAAAGTAAGTCGTGTGCAAAAGCACTAAACTAACGATGTGTGACTCAGAACTTCTTTCGGTATAATAATCGACGACTATGAAATTCATCCACCATTAAATATGCAGTACAAAAAACTGATGATGAGTTAATATAAAACGTTCAATGCATCCTACAACAATAAAATGTTGATTATGCAGTTACATGAAAGAGTGATGAATCCTAAACCTGTAGAAGACAGTGGAAGTTATCTCTTTATTGGAAAAGGACAGAAGAATCAAACGTCGTACAAGCAGAGCTTTAGTCTGCTGTATCCTATGTACAAGATCTAGTAAAAAATACGAAATAATAGAACAACAGTTCTTACTGAGTGAGTTCTCCAAGAAAGATGATTTTGAAAAGTACTTTCTTCCATTGTTTTTTGTAATAAAACGACTCGTAGACAGATGAAGAACGTTTCATCTTTAAATCCACATTTTTATATACATATTTGGGTAGATAATCGAAATATGCTATGGGCACAATGAGTAACAGGGCTACAGGCCACACATCAAAAGGACAATCGAAAGCTTAATTAATGAAATAAAAATAGCGATAAATAATACTGAAGAAAGAGACAAATGAGATAAAAATCAGTCATTTTCATTGATGATTCCTTTATAACTGATAATCAGGGAGTTATTGAGGAAATCAAGATAAGTAATAATACAAGAAACTGAAGATAACTTCTAGCCATGAGTATTATGGTCAAGCGAAATGCGTACAGAATACAGTCTTAAAATCTCATTACGTCAGATGAAATTTATGGCCTTTGTTGATAAATATTAATACATATGTGGATAGTAACAAACAACACAATAGTTGAAGAGATGTCACATTTTACATATACAGGGCTATTACAAATTATTGAAGCGATTTCATAAATTCACTGTAGCTCCATTCATTGACATATGGTCACGACACACTACAGATACGTAGAAAAACTCATAAAGTTTTGTTCGGCTGAAGCCGCACTTCAGGTTTATGCCGTCAGAGTGCTCGAGAGCGCAGTGAGACAAAATGGCGACAGGAGCCGAGAAAGCGTATGTCGTGCTTGAAATGCACTCACATCAGTCAGTCATAACAGTGCAACGACACTTCAGGACGAAGTTCAACAAAGATCCACCAACTGCTAACTCGATTCGGCGATGGCATGCGCAGTTTAAAGCTTCTGGATGCCTCTGTAAGGGGAAATCAACGGGTCGGCCTGCAGTGAGCGAAGAAACGGTTGAACGCGTGCGGGCAAATTTCACGCGTAGCCCGCGGAAGATTGGCTCATGCCAGAACTGGAGACCGACAGCGCCGACTTCATCTTTCAACAGGATGGTGCTCCACCGCACTTCCATCATGATGTTCGGCATTTCTTAAACAGGAGATTGGAAAACCGATGGATCGGTCGTGGTGGAGATCATGATCAGCAATTCATGTCATGGCCTCCACGCTCTCCCGACTTAACCCCATGCGATTTCTTTCTGTGGGGTTATGTGAAAGATTCAGTGTTTAAACCTCCTCTACCAAGAAACGTGCCAGAACTGCAAGCTCGCATCAACGATGCTTTCGAACTCATTGATGGGGACATGCTGCGCCGAGTGTGGGAGGAACTTGATTATCGGCTTGATGTCTGCCGAATCACTAAAGGGGCACATATCGAACATTTGTGAATGCCTAAAAAAACTTTTTGAGTTTTTGTATGTGTGTGCAAAGCATTGTAAAAATATCTCAAATAATAAAGTTATTGTAGAGCTGTGAAATCGCTTCAATCATTTGTAATAACCCTGTATTGGCTGTGGCACTATGTAAAGAGTGTAACGTTTATAAGTTGCAGATATTTTTGTGTGGTTACCTTAATATGTACACACATCAGTGTGATGATTGTTTCATGTCTCCCTCGAACATTCTTTTCAAAAACACATCACAAACTTTAAGAGCTGATGTTTTCTGCACGGTTGTTACTGCACCACTAAGTGGACTACGCCAGTCAGTATAGACTACCCGCATCGACGCTGCAAAACCTGACCTGTTGCCAAGGGGAAAATTGGCGTTAATGGATGGCTCTTGCCACATGTACACTACTGGCCATTAAAATTGCTACACCAAGAAGAAATGCAGAAGACAAACGGGTATTCATTGGACAAATATATTATACTAGAACTGACATATGATTACATTTTCACGCAATTTGGGTGGATAGATCCTGAGAAATCGGTACCAGAACAACCACCTCTGGCCGTAACAATGGCCTTGATACGTCTGGGCAATGAGTCAAACAGAGCTTGGATGGCGTGTACAGGTACAGCTGCCCATGCAACTTCGACACGATACCACAGTTCATCAAGAGTAGTGACTGGCGTATTGTGACGAACCAGTTGCTCAGCTCCATTGACCAGACGTTTTCAGTTGGTGAGCGATCTGGAGAATGTGCTGGCCAGGGCAGCAGTCGAACATTTTATGTATCCAGAAAGGCCCGTACAGGACCTGCAACATGCGGTCGTGTATTATCCTGCTGTAATGTAGGGTTTCGCAGGGATCGAATGAACGGTAGAGCCACTGATAGTAACACATCTGAAATGTAACGTCCACTGTTCAAAGTACCGTCAATACGAACAAGAGGTGACCGAGACGTGTAACCAATGGCACCCTGTACCATCACGCCGGGTGATACGCCAGTATGGCAATGACGAATACACTCTTCCAATGTGCTTTCACCGCGATGTCGCCAAACACGGATGCGACCATCGTGATGCTGTAAACAGAACCTGGATTCATCCGAAAAAATGACGTTTTGCCATTCGTGCACCCAGGTTCGTCGTGGAGTACACCATCACAGGCTCTCCTGTCTGTGATGCAGTGTCAAGGGTAACCGCAGCGATGGTCTCCGAGCTGATAGTCCATGCAGCTGCAAACGTCGTCGAACTGTTCGTGCAGATGGTTGTTGTCTTGCAAACATCCCCATCTGTTGACTCAGGGATCGAGACGTGGCTGCACGATCCGTTACAGCCATGAGGATAAGATGCCTTTCATCTCGACTGATAGTGATACGAGGCCGTTGGGATGCAGCACGGCGTTTCGTATTACCCTCCTGAACACACCGATTCCATATTCTGCTAACAGTCATTGGATCTCGACCAACTCGAGTAGCAATGTCGCGATACGATAAACCGCAATCGCGATAGCCTACAACCCGACCTTCATCAAAGTCGGATACGTGATGGTACGCATTTCCCCTCCTTACACGAGGTATCACTACAACGTTTCACCAGGCAACGCCGGTCAACTGCTGTTTGTGTATGAGAAATCGGTTAGAAACTTTCCTCATGTCAGCACGTTGTAGGTGTCGCCACCGGCGCCAACCTCGTGTGAATGCTCTGAAAAGCTAATCATTTGCATATCGCAGCATCTTCTTCCTGTCGGTTAAATTTCACGTCTGTAGCACGTCACCTTCGTGTTGTAGCAATTTTAATATCCAGTAGTGTACTAGGAGGTATTACCAAACCTAAAAACATAGAGCTTGCAACAGCTATCATTATCAGTCTGCAAATGATGTAAATACTGATGTAATGTTGCTCAGTATACTGTCCTCAGTCACCAACAGAAATATCTGCACTTACTCCCCTTTACACCCTGTATTATATGATAACGATGTAGGAGAAAAACTGCATGTATACTGGCAAGAAGTGAAGCAACCGGAAGACATGTCACTTCGCACATGTATACACCATTGGTGGGTATGTAAATGATTACAGTTGTAATTACCTTTGGCAGGCAGAACACCTTCAGAGTGCTTTAGTATTGTTTGTGTTTAGTGCTGTTACCAGCCCTAGTAGGGAATATCAGGGGCCTGAACGTCGTCGAAGGACACAGAAACGGTGTGGTCTCGAGTGGGACTGCGACATCCGCATCCGACAGAGTTTGAAAGGGGCTCGTTGTGGGGCTCTATTTGGGCAGTCGGTCGCATCGTACAGTGTTCGTATTTGTGGGACATTCAGATGTGACAGTCCGATATTGGATGGCTTGGGTATGTAAGTGCAGGAATATTCATCTTCAAGGTTTCTGTCGTCCATGTCTGACCATCACAAGGGAGGACCTCTGCATTTCCACACTGGAGCTCTTTCACATCTCCTCCTACCACCCAAGTCTAAGTAACGGACTCCTTGCAACACCCTTTGTTGTCCCACACCATTGGGCAGTGGATTCCAGCAGTTAGAATAGGGAATGGCCGTTAACACCACAACACAAACGGTTGCCTTTAGAATGATGCTACCAAGCGAGCTGGCGCAGTGGTTAGAATGATGGACTCGTATTCGGAAGGGCGGCGGTTCATACCCGCGTTCGGCCATCCTGATTTATGTTTTCTGTGATTTCCCCAAATCGCTTAAGGCAAATGTCGGGATGGTTCCTTTTAAAGGGCACAGCTGACTTCCTTCCCCATCCTTACCTAATCCGATGGGACTGATGACCTTGTTGTTTGGTCCCCTCCCACAACTCAAACAACCAACCGTGAGAGTGATGCTATGATCAAGAAGTGTGGACTGCTGATGAATATTGTCACATTGCGAATTAATCACGGTTTGCACTACTCCGCATGTCCATCATCAGTGAGTATAGCGTTGACCTGAGAAGAAGTCTCATTCTTCCAATGGTTTGGTAACGCACAGTGATACTGCACCAGACGTCATGTTGTGAGGAGGCATCGCGTTTGACTTCAGGTCATGGTTGCTAGTGAATGAGGGAACTCTTTCGGCACAACGATACGTCATGGGCATACGTGTTACCTCTGACATGACAGTACCGTGATCCCACTTTTCAACAGGACAATGCTCGCCTACTCACGGCACGTTCCTGTATGAACTGTCTGATGTTGAGGTAATTCCGTGACCTGCAAGATCCCCACCGTTTTCCCGACAGAACGCGTATGGGATCAGCTCATGATGATGGAGGATGTTTGGTTCGTGGGGAGCTCAACTGCGCGTTCTTCAGCGTCCTTACAAAGTCCCAATCTTTACACAGACCAAACTAGCAACTTTAACGAATTATGATGATGAAATGATGAGGACAACACAAACACCCAGTCTCCAGACAGAGAAAATCCCCAACCCGGCCGGGAATCGAACCCGGGACCCCAGGATCAGCTCAAACGTGAACGCCATCAAAGAGGCAGTATCCAGGATATCAAAGAAGAGTTAGGGTTGTGGGCGAGCTTGTCTCAGGAGAGGACGCAATGGCGTTCAGACACCCTTCCCAAGAGAATCAGTGTATGCATCCATGCAAGAGGGTGTGCATCGTCATACTGATGAGTGGACTCAGGCCGTCAAGTATTTTTAACTCGACTTTGTAGTCACTGAAATAACACCACATACCCTCTCCATTCCGAAAGTTACATTTCGTTTGCTCCTGGCCATCTGTGTACCTAATTTTTTTGTCAGGCTGCGTTTTTCAAGCAATTTGTGGAACAATAAACAGTATGCATAACTAAAAATCCAGCAATATACAAAAAATTAAATAATTAATTCATCTTACACAAATCATCTCAAGGAACCTTGTAACTATAACGATACTATGACTGTTGTGAGGAAGCAAGAGATGGAAAAATAAAAGACAGCCTAACACAAACAAGATTCTTGAGTGGGCCGCGCGGGATTAGCCGAGCGGTCTCGGGCGCTGCAGTCATGGACTATGCGGATGGTCCCGGCGGAGGTTCGAGTCCTCCCTCGGGCATAGGTGTGTGTGTTTGTCCTTAGGATAATTTAGGTTAAATAGTGTGTAAGCTTAGGGACTCATGACCTTTGCAGTTAAGTCCCATAAGATTCCACACACATTTTTTTCTTGAGTGGAGTTAAAGACTGTGCAGGAAGATATCTAATTAGAAAGGAATGAATGTATGTTAATGGGGAAATAACTGAATACAAGTGTAGGTGGCAACAACATGTGAGTAGACTGAAGGATGGAAGACCTCCCGAGATAATCTTGTATTATAATTCGAAAATAAGAACGGACAAAGGTCGGAGAGGGGAGTGGTGAACTTTGGCGGAACATGCAGCTGAGTAATCTCTGTATGTAAGACGACGAAGATATGAAAATAGTTTTCGTAACCTGAGCATCGTGAGAAATAATTCAGGTAACATTCAAATTTTGTGATGCGTGAATATTGTAGCAACTATTGCCCCTTTATGATTAGGTGCGGAAAAAAGAATAAAATGTCCTGCATTGTGAAAGTTTGTATTATTTAGAAGCTGGTAAAGCATTTCCAAGCCTCTCTTTCTGTACGGCGGTTTCGGAGAGGGAAGTTGTCGTAGGAAGAAAAGGAGGAAGTAAAAAGTACGTGTCGGAAGCCTCGCTATCATACATGGAACTACACCGTCGCCTGGCAGTCTCAACAAGATAACAGTTGCAGGAAACCAAAGCCACGGTGTGAGCACTAGCTTCATGGACAGTAATAGAAAACCCACCATTAGATGCTAAATACGATACATCACTGACAGTGCGTGTGGCAACTACTAAGATGCGTGAGCTGTCATGTCAGGGGACTCTTAAAGTTAAGACTGTATAACGATCAAAGTAGGCATTGGACATAGAAAATAAAATTGTCATCAATACAGAAACTGTAATACCATCGTTAAGCCCAACTCTATACGTTTTACTGTCTGGCGACGGTATACATTTCCGTCTAGTGCAATGTTTTGCTTCCTCACTAATCTGATCTTTTGCACTCCACTAGATGATGTTTCCTGTACGCCACAAAAATATTAACAGTAATTTCTTATGTGCTCTAACAACGGGTAATGTGTACCTTGAAGATAGGCTCAGAAGTAACTTACGCATGTCATGATAATTTCACAAATTTAGTTCCAGTGTGTAGTTACCGAGTGAGGTGCTTCTTAGGTGAAGACAATGGATTAATATCGTCAAGTTTTACACCACTATCTGAACAGCACAGCAGAAACACCCGCTCACAATACAGTAAAATTCTCTCTGTACCAGCACATAACACTGCCACATACTCTAAATCATTCACCGTATCCGTAACGGGAACAGTCTTCCACAAAATATCAGAGAAACCAAATCCCTTCCAATTTACAAAAGACAGCTAATTGTCCACCTTCTATTACAATAGCCATCTATCCCATACTCAGAAGCGCAGCTTAGTCTCGCAAATTTCGTCTATCCCACAACTTTATTATATTAGATTGCGGTAACACCCTCTTCCACCAGTACAGAACTCATTCTGCAGTTAGTAGAAAAACACTGCGAAAAGCCATTTGTAACTGTGGCCGAAACGTCGGTGAATTTTACACACTGACAATGCAGTCACACACCCAGAAGAATTTTATTAACTGTGACAACGTCCGCGGAAGCCTACGCGCGCAGCTTGAGATAAGTCTTTCACCAAATTGGCGGCTGACTCTGTCCCCATATCTGTATAATCCGAGTTCGTACGAGGGTGAGTCAAATGAAAATCTTAAATATTTTTTAAATATTATTTATTGTGCAGAAGTGGTACAAAGCTGTATCACTTTTCAACACAATCTCCCCCACGCTTAATGCAAGTCCTCCAGCACTTACTAAGTGCATAAATTCCTTTAGAAAAAAATTCTTTTGGTCGTCCGCGCAACCACTCATGCACCGTGTGGCGTACCTCTTCATCAGAACGGAACGTCATTCCTCCCATTGCGTCTTTGAGTGGTCCAAACATATGGAAATCACTTGAGGCAAGGTCTGGTGGGTATGGTGGATGAGGAAGACACTGAAAATGCAGGTATGTGATTGTTGCAACTGTCGTACTTTGTGTGGGGCCTTGCATTGTCACGTTGGAAAAGGACACCTGCTGACAGAAATCCACGCCGCTTTGATTTGATTGCAGGCCGCAGATGATTTTTTAGGAGATCTGTGTATGATGCACTGGTGACAGTGGTCCCTCTAGGCACGTAATGCTCCAAAATGACGCCTTTTTTTATCCCAAAAGAGAGTCAGCATAACCTTCCCTGCTGATGGTTCTGTTCGAAACTTCTTTGGTTTTGGTGATGAGGAATGGCGCCATTCCTTGCTCGCTCTCTTCGTTTCCGGTTGGTGGAAGTGACCCCAGGTTTTGACCCCAGTACAATTCTTGCAAGGAAGCCATCACCTTCTCGTTCAAAGCGCCGAAGAAGTTCTTCACAAGCATCAACACGTCGTTCTCTCATTTCAGGAGTCAGCTGCCGTGGCACCCATCTTGCAGACACTTTGTGAAACTGGAGCACATCATGCACAATGTGGTGTGCTGACCCGTGACTAATCTGTAAACATGCTGCAATGTCATTGAGTGTCACTCGGCGGTTTTCTTTCACTATGGCTTCAACTGCTGCAATGTTCTGTGGAGTCACGACTCGTTGTGCCTGACCTGGACGAGGAGAATCTTCCACTGAAGTCACACCATTTGCGAACTTCCTACTCCATTCATAGACTCGCTGCTGTGACAAATGTGAATCACCGTTTGAACCTTTATTCGTCGATGAATTTCAATAGGTTTCACACCTCCACTACGCAAAAACATTATAACAGAACGCTTTTCTTGCCTGGTGCAAGTCGCAAATGGGGCGGCCATCTTTATAATGATACTGCGATGACATGAGTACATCTGCACTATGCTGCCACCTACAGGGCATTCTGTAGGCTGTTTGTAGCACGCTTACCAACTTACAGGATAACGGCGCGAACTTTCGATTTGTTATTACAAATTTAAGATTTTCATTTGACTTACCCTCGTATTTCAGTTTACTTTTATCGCAATTTGATCCGTCTTTTACTTACTTTGTCTCTTGTCTTGACTCTGCTTATTTTCTAAATCATTATTATCTTGAGATATTTATTGTTTCAGTCTGTTTGCAAATTCTGTTATAGTCTTCGTCATTATCCTGATGTTTCTGATACGTTTTTATGTACTTTAGTCTGCAAATTCTACGTCAGTATGAGTGCTTCCCTCTCCACTCTACAGTGCGTGGTGCAGAGTATATCGTACTAAAATAAGTCGTTTTCTGCCCTGTTCCGTCCGTAAACTGAGGGAAGGTAAAATGATTGTTTATGTATCGTTGTACGCATCCATACACGCTGCATTTTATTCCCATGGTACTCAGCGAGACATACTATTGTGGCAGCATTTTGGCTGCTAATGGGAACAGGGATGGGCCTGGATGTATCCTATGGTGAGCACAAAACAATGGCTCTGAGCACTATGGGACTTAACTGCTGTGGTCATCAGTCCCCTAGAACTTAGAACTACTCAAACCTAACTAACCTAAGGACATCACACACATCCTTGCCCGAGGCAGGACTCGAACCTGCGACCGTAGCGGTCGCGCGGCTCCAGACTGTAGCGCTTAGAACCGCTCGGCCACTCAGGCCGGCTATGGTGAGCACAGCATGAGGCTGCGGAGGGTAGTTGAACTGCGTAGTCGACGAGCGGCTCACAACATTGCTGCAGTGTTAGCAGTGTTGATAAAAAACAGAGCACTGTCAACGATCAACAAAGCAAACTGTGCATTATATCTACAACAACAGGTGCCAAATTTGACATTCGTTAGAGACGAACCCAGGGAATTTCGCATAGAAATAAGTAGCTGATGAAATATTAGCGTTTCTGCAAAATGAGTCAGTGAAATGTTGGATGTCGTACTGGTTCGAGCAATGTACTTGAGGAATACAATGATGACGATACGTCCGTTACACGTGAAAGTGATACTGAAGCCGGCGTCGAACCATGTAGTTCATCACCCCTGTCGGACAGGTTGCCACAAATCCAGCCTCCAGTGAAACGTAGTAAAGGACAACCGTTGCCCAAGGAGCGGACGCTAAACGTCATTACGTATGTGGATGAACTTCCACAGCATAGTAGAAAAGTAACTATGAAAAGACTGCGAATAAGTCCGCAGCAATATACCATGTAGTGTATAAGAAAAACTACGGATATTCAAAGGAGGAGAAGGCGCACTTGTTACAGAAACTGGTGTTTGTGCGTTTGAAGGATGCTCCATACAATTTACAGGATTTGCATGATAATGGCCTACTACGATAAGCACATCAAATTTTGCGCGGTATAGATTACAGTGATTTCAAGGGAAGCAGTGGATGTTTACATAGCTTCAAACAGCGCAACACAATTGGAAGCACAAGGTTACGAAATTACAAACGAAATGTCAACTTTACGATGCGAAACAAACAGCGGAATCGGCCAGAAAATTCGTAACGAGATAAACGAACTTATCCGATCGTTCAGTAAGGAATTTGGTTTTAACACGTAACAATCAGAATTTGGAGAGGAAACGCATGTGAAAGGAACCCTGGAAATTAGAAGCACCAAGAGGGTTGGATCAGATCAGCTAACATCGATGCCTTAACACATTCATATATAATTATTCCGATTGTTAATATAGGTGGTGAAATGGTTGGAAAGTTATTCATAGTGCTGTGAAAAGTTGAAGGTGTTACGCTCCAAAAATAGTTCAAATGGCTGTAAGCACTATGGAACTTAACATCTGAGGTCATCAGTCCCCTAGACTTAGAACTACTTAAACCCAACTAACCTAAGGATATCACACACATCCATGCCCGTGGCAGGATTCGAACCTGCGACCGTAGCATCAGCGCCGTTCCAGACTGAAGCGCCTAGAACCGCTCGGCCACAACGGCCGGCTGTTGCGCTCCCTACGTCTCTTTCTCGTGTGCGTGATCTTGCAAGGGCAGTAGAGAATATTTACGTCACAGCAGGCAAGACTGGGAAAATACGCGTAAGAGAACTACAGCTGCGGTACGAGCACTGCTTCTAGCCAACAGCTGGTCAAAACAACTTACTTTTGCTTGATTCCTGGTCTGCTTATAAAAGTCGTACTCCTTTAGAGAAAACATTGCAGTTTATGAACCACTTGACGAATTCAGTCTCTGAATGTTTGTTCTTTTTCCGTACCTGTTAAACATGTCGTTGCACTATCTGCAGCTACGCCTTAAAGGGTAATTGCTATAAGCTCCACGAAAGAGTGCCATCACATTCCATCAGTTCTCATCAGCACGGCACACCAACATGATTCTATGTGTGTTCTTTCAGAGTGAATACCTAGATGAACCAAGGAGATTGCCTTCGATCTTGATGTTTCCGATCTTTGTGATCACTTTGGTGTGCAATTTTTCAAAAATGGTTCAAATGGCTCTGAGTATTATGGGACTTAACATCTGAGATCGTCAGTCCCCCAGAACTTAGAACTACTTAAACCTGACTAACCTAAGGACATCACACTCATCCAGGCCCGAGGCAGGATTCGAACCTGCGACCGCACTGGTCGCGCGGCTCCCGACTGAAGCGCCTAGAACCGCTCGGCCACACCGGCCGGAGCAATTTTTCATTCGGTGTTCATAGTACAAGCTGACAATTTGTTTTGAACGTTTCTTGAATGTAGGTTATGTCCGTTTTGTGAAGCGTAGTACATACATTCCATAGAAAATTGATCTCTGCACCTCCTGCACACCCATTTTCTGAACATGGTGAGTCATTACCTGCTAATATTTTGCTGTCATAATTGTTAACACGACACTTTCAGATGAGTTTTACTGAAGGTTGAACATGCAACCTCGCACTCAAGAGGTTGTTTGTGAGTCTTGCACGAGTACCGGATCTCAAAATTTTTGCAGTATGGTTTCTAGGGAACTATGTCGGTTTCTTTCCTGGCTTTCCTAAGTTCGCCAACCTCCTCTGTTACGCTTTCGATTAAGCTATTGTAAACTATTACTGTCTTAGCACCACTTGTTTATTTCCCTCCACTGTCTGTTGTCATGCGTTCTTGGTAAAGACTCAAAGCACAGACATAGTCCTACAGATTGTTCGCATTAGCACCTTGCCTTTGGTCTGGTTTACGAAACGTACTTCCTCAAAATCCTTGCAACAAATATAAATATATGAAGATAGTAACTGTTCTCGAAAGAACTGATACCACTGATGACTGTGCAGCTTCTCTACAATAAATGATAATTACTTGAAACCCTCAGCTGCCGACAGGTGTTGTTGATATACCTTCTTACCTTGTTCTTTCGAGAACAGTTACTATCTTCATACATATAGTTAAAGGCTTCCCAGACATTGACCTTCGTCTGTGCGAATGCGCACAAGTTGCCCGAACTCTTACGGGAATCGTGACCTTAGTGTGCGCGAGTAATGAGTGGATGGGAAAATATCTATTAGGTACATTACGTATGTAGATGGTGGACAGTTGGGAATGTGGGTCTCACGGGAAGCGTGCAAGGGATAAGTCCCTGCAGTCGCGTTATTCATCTGTGTCCTCGGTGGCTCCGATGGACAGAGCGTGTGCCATGTAAGCAGGAGATCCCGGGTTCGAGTTCAGGTCGGGGTACACATTTTCAGCTGTCCCCATCGAGGTATATCAACAACACCTGTCGGCAGCTGAGGGTTTCAACTAATTATCATTTAAATCTAAATATTCCATTCACGTTACCCATCAGATATTTCATGTGTTAGTCTCATTTCATATCGCTTCTTGGTGTTACTCGAAAATAAGTGCCCCGAATAAAATGTCATCACTCTCTAAAAAGTGCACACTGGTCACTTTGGAGCACTATATGCGGAGCAGAACAGGTCACATTCGGATCACGTGACACTGCACAGCTGCCGTAAGTCATGGAAGTTATTCAGCAGTATGTCCACTCGGTTGCATGGAATCTGTAATATGGGTCGACGACGATGTAACACAGAAAGGAACTGCCGTGTTTTGACGTGCCCAGGACCACAGACTGAAAGACATTACCCGATTTGTTGATGAGCAGATGCTAGTGGCAGAGAATGCTGGTCCGTCTCTGCCAGATTCTGAACGAACATTGCTAAGGGAACTGCAGGTAGTGGCGCTCTGGTATCGGATAGCTAACAAAACGGTTGCTGCTCGCAGTGGTTCATACAGCTGGAGAATAGGCCAAACAGCACAGATGCTGGAAGATAGCTGAGTAGAAGCGTGTAAAGTTGTTCGTCGAGTTGCCATTTTCTCTATTTTCAAAGCGATGCAAAGAGTCTAGTGGACTTTCCAACGAGGTGTTTCACACGCATTAAGTTGCATGTTTATTTCAGACCGGAGGTAGTTCCGTGATGTACATTTACATTTATACTCCGCAAGCCACCCAACGGTGTGTGGCGGAGGGCACTTTACGCGCCACTGTCATTACCTCCCTTTCCTGTTCCAGTCGCGTATGGTTCGCGGGGAGAACAACTGCCGGAAAGCCTCCGTGCGCGCTCGAATCTCTATAATTTTACATTCGTGATCTCCTCGGGAGGTATAAGTAGGAGTTAGCAATATATTCGGTACCTTATCCAGAAACGCACCCTCTCGAAACCTGGACAGCAAGCTACAATGAGATGCAGAGCGCCTCTCTTGCAGAGTCTGCCATTTGAGTTTCCTAAACATCTCCTTAACGCTATCACGCTTACCAAATAACCCTGTGACGAAACGCTCCGCTCTTGTTTGGATCTTCTCTATCTTCTCTGTCAACCTGATCTGGTACGGATCCCACACTGATGAGCACTACTCAAGTATAGGTCGAACGAGTGTTTTGTAAGCCACCTCCTTTGTTGATGGACTACATTTTCTAAGGACTCTCCCAATTAATCTCAACCTGACACCCACCTTACCAAAAATTAATTTTATATGATCATTCCACTCCAAATCGTTCCGTACGCATACTCCCAGTTATTTTACAGAAGTAACTGCTATCAGTGTTTGTTCCGCTATCATATAATCATACAATAAAGGATCCTTCTTTCTATGTATTCGAAATACATTACATATGTTTATGTTAAGAGTCAGTTGCCACTCCCTGCACCAAGTGCCTATCCGCTGCAGATCTTCCTGCATTTTGCTGCAATTTTCTAATGCTGCGACTTCTCTGTATACTACAGAATCATACGCGAAAAGCCGTTGGAACTTCCGACATTATCTACTAGGCCATTTATATATATTGTGCAAAGCAATGGTCCCATAACACCCTCCTGTGGCACGCCAGAGGTTACTTTAACGTCTGTAGACGTCTCTCCGTTGAGAACAACATGCTGTGTTCTGTATGCTAAAAACTCTTCAATCCAGCCACACTGCTGGTCTGATATTCCGTGGGCTCTTACTTTGTTTATCAGGCGACAGTGCGGAACGGTATCGAACGCCTTCCGGAAGTCAAGGAAAATAGCATCTACCTGGGAGCCTGTATCTAATATTTTCTGGGTCTCATGAACAAATAAAGCGAGTTGGGTCTCACACGATCGCTGTTTCCCGAATCCATGTTGATTCCTACAGAATAGATTCTGGGTTTCCAGAAACAACATGATACGCGAGCAAAAAAAAGAAATGTTCTAAAACTCAACAACAGATCGATGTCAGAGATATAGGCCTATAGTTTTGCGCATCTGCTCGATGACCCTTCTTGAAAACTGGAACTACCCGTGCTCTTTTCCAATCATTTGGAACCTTCCGTTCCTCTAGAGAGTTGCGGTACACGACTGTTAGAAGGGGGGCAAGTTATTTTGCGTACTCTGTGTAGAATCGAATTGCTATCCCGTCAGGTACAGTTGATTTTCTATTCCTTGGACACTTATTTCGATGTCAGCCATTTTTTCGTTCGTGCGAGGTTTTAGAGAACGAACTGCAGTGCGGTCTTCCTCTGTGAAACAGCTTTGGAAAAGGTGTTTAGTATTTCAGCTTTATACGTGTCATCCTCTTTTTCAATGCCATTATCATCCCAGAGTGTCTGGCTATTCTGTCTCGATCCACTTACTGATTTAACGTAAGATCAGAACTTCCTAGGATTTTCTGTCAAGTCGGTACATAGAATTTTACTTTCGAATTCACTGAACACATCACGCATAGCTCTCCTTACGCTAACTTTGAGATCGTTTAGCTTCTGTCTGTCTGAGAGGTTTTGGCTGCGTTTAAATTTGAAGTGAAGCTCTCTTTGCTTTCTCAGTAGTTTCCTAACTGTTGTTGAACCACGGTGGGTTTTTCCCGTCCCTCACAGTTTTACTCGGCACGTACCTGTCTAAAACGCGTTTTACGATTGCCTTGAACTTTTTCCATAATCACTCAACATTGTCAGTGTCGGAACAGAAATTTTCGTTTTGATTTGTTAGGTAGTCTGAAATCTGCTCCTATTACTCTTGCTAAACAGATAAACCTTCTGCTGTTTTTTTATATTCCCATTTACTTCCATATACAGGGATGCTGCAACGGCCTTATGATCACTGATTCCCTGTTCTGCGCGTACAGAGTCGAAAAGTTCGGTTCTGTTTGTTATTAGTAGGTCCAAGATGTTATCTCCACGAGTCGGTTCTCTGTTTAATTATTTGGTGCTATTTTTTGCATCGACTCGGATCACCCATTCAGGATAACATAAACATGAATCGCGATGTTTACTTCGACGTTTTCTATATCAGCTACATTCCCATGTTCCAAGATGGCAACAACGGTGTGAACAGGACTTCACGCCAACGTTCCCGATTTGAAAACCACTCTGGCGCCCTGTCACACGTCAGCTGGTCCGGTTAATCACCCGACCTTAATTCCATGGAAAACGTCTGGCAGTAGTTACAACAGCGAGTGAAGCGCAGTAATCAACGGGCCCGCAGTTTGGTAGCCGTAAGGATCCAAGCCGTGACGTGCATATGGCTTACCTGAACACCTGGTGCACTCTTCCTCACCGTTTTGCACGGTATTAGCTTCGTGTTTCCTAGGGCTTATCAATTTTTTCCCAGTACGTTGAGGCGCGCTAATGATGTTCGCCACTACTCATATAGTCGGACACTACAGAGTTATTCGTCTTTGTTATAGGCCTATACTGTGGTCCTTAGACTTGGTGTGCGTTGTGATGTGACGGTAAATATCTACATCTACATGAATAATGCGCAATCCACTTGACGGTATGTGACCGAGGGTACTTCTGGTTCAACAAACGCCGGACGGTGTGGCCGAGCGGATCTAGGCGCTTCAGTCTGGAACCGCGCGACTGCTACGGTCGCAGGTTCCAATCCTGCCTCGGGCATGGACGCGTGTGATGTCCTTAGGTTAGTTAGGTTTAAGTAGTTCTAAGTTCTCGGGGACTGATGACCTCAGATGTTAAGTCACATAGTGCTCAGAGCCATCTGAACCATTTTGGTTCAACAAACTGATGATCACTTCCCTGTTCCACTCGGGAGCGGCGCGTGGGAAGAATGAATGAGCGCAAGCCTCCGTAGCAGCTCTAATTTCTCAAATGTTCTTATCGTGGCCATTTTGCGAGATGTATGTGGGAGGAAGTAATATGTATTCCGACTCTTCCCCGAAATTTCTCTCCCTGAATTTCATTAGTAATCCGTGAAACTCAACCCCTCACTTGTAATGTGTGCCACTGGAGTTTGTTGAGAATCTCGGTAATGGTCTCGTGCCGACTAAAAGATCCCATGACAAAGCCCGCCGCTCTTCGTTGGATCTTAGCTATCTGTTCTATGAGTCCTACCTGGTAAGGGTCCTAAATTGATGAACAATCCTGAAGGATAAATCAAACAGGCGCCTTGCAAGCCAGTCCCTACGTGGATGAATTACATTTCCTTCAGATTCATCCAGTGGATCTCAGTCTGGCACCTACTTTTCCTACTATTTGTTTTCTGTGGTCATTCTACTTAAGGATGCTCTAGATAGATGTTTTACTGCAGATACGGGTTCCAGCAATTTGTCATGAATAATGAAGTTGTACAGTAGTGGATTTTTTTCTTATGTACGCGCAATATGTTACATTTATTTAAGTTCAGGGCCAACTGCCAGAGCCTGCACCATTGATCAATCTTCTGTAGGTCGTCATGAAAATTGATACTGTCTCCTGGCGGTTCTACGAGGGTAATCCCAAAAGTAAGGTCTCCTATATTTCTATAAGAACATAGACCTGTTTATTTCTATAATGGTTTACATCAGTTTATAGATTGAACATTTCGCTATTTTTCGACATAATCATCATTTCCGTCGATGCATTTTTGTAAACGCTATGGCAGTTTTTGTATGCCCATATCATACCAGCTCGCCGCCATGCTGTTCAGAAAGTTATGAACCCCTAATTTCACTTCGTCGTCGGAGCTGAACCGCTGGGATCACAATTAGCGCTGACAGGTACTGTGAGAGTCTGAAGAAACTCAAACGGGAAATTCAGAACCGGAAAAGAGGAATGTTGAGGAAGGGCGTACACATGCTCCATGACAACGCTCGCCCACACTTCGCTCGGCAAACCGTTGTTCTCCTGTAACAGTTTCAGTGGAACATAATCATCCACTCACCCTATAGTCCTGACTTGTCGCCCAGTGACTATCACCTGTTCCCTAGGTTAAAAGAATATTTGGCCGGAAAGCGATTCAGCTCCGACGACGAGGTGAAAGAAGAGGTTCATAACTTTCTGATCAGCATGGCAGCGAGCTGGTATGACAGGGGCACACAAAAACTGCCACGGCGTCTACAAAAATCCATCGACAGAAATGAAAATTATGAAATGAAAATGAAATGAAAATTATGTCGGAAAATATCTAAATGTTCAGGCTGTAAACTGGTGTAAACCATTGTAGAAATAAACAGGTATATGTACTTATGAAAAAAATAGACCTTACTTTTGGGAAGACCCTCGTACTTTGCTGTAGTTAATGGTATCATCTGCGAACAGTCTTAAGGAACTCCCGACTTTTTGTGCTACATCATTTTTTTATACCGTGTACAAGAGTAATGGTCCTATCACACTTCCTTGTGGTACTCCGGAAATTACCTTTACATCTGTCGATTTTTTTTTCCTTCAAAACCGACGCGTTGATTTCTATCTGTAAGGAAGTCTTGAAACAAGTCGCAAACCTCGTCGGATACTAAGCTCGTATTTTTTTCACTAAACGGTAATGCCGAGCGCTGTTGGCAAGCGGGGTGCACTCAGCCCTTGTGAGGCAAACTGAGGAGCTACTTGACTGAGAAGGAGCGGCTCCGGCCTCGTAAACTCATGCTGACCACCTGCCCTCCATATCCGCATCCAGTGACGCCTGTGGGCTGAGGATGACACGGCGACCGATCGAAACCGTTGGACCTTCCAAGGCCTGTTCGGATGGAGTTAAGTTTTTTTTTTTTCCTTAGGAATTGTAGGACGGTGTCAAACGATTTCCTGAAGTCGGGACACCTGTACTCAAATTTTTATAAGGTCAGATAATTTTTGTCAGGTAAATAGAGATAACATTCCAGAATGAGATTTTCACTCTGCAGCGGAGTGTGCGCTGATATGAAACTTCCTGGCAGATTAAAACTGTGTGCCCGACCGAGACTCGAACTCGGGACCTTTGCCTTTCGTGGGCAAGTGCTCTACCATCTGAGCTACCGAAGCACGACTCACGCCCGGTCCCACAGCTTTACTTCTGCCAGTATCTCGTCTCCTAACATCCAAACTTTACAGAAGCTCTCCTGCGAACCTTGCAGAACTAGCACTCCTGAAAGAAAGGATATTGCGGAGACATGGCTTAGCCACAGCCTGGGGGATGTTTACAGAATGAGATTATCACTCTGCAGCCGAGTGTACGCTGATATGAAACTTCCTGGCAGATTAAATCTGTGTGCCCGACCGAAACTCGAACACGGGACCTTTACCTTTTGCGGGCAAGTGCTCTACCATCTGAGCTACCGAAGCACGACTCACGCCCGGTCTCACAGCTTTACTTCTGCCAGTATCTCGTCTCCTACCTTCCAAACTTAACAGAAGCTCTCTTGCGAACCTTGCAGAACTAGCACTCCTGAAAGAAAGGATATTGCGGAGACATGGCTTAGCCACAGCCTGGGGGATGTTTCCAGAATGAGATTTTCACTCTGCAGCGGAGTGTGCGCTGATATGAAACTTCCTGGCAGATTAAAACTGTGTGCCCGACCGGAACTTGAACTCGGGACCTTTGCCTTTTGCGGGCAAGTGCTCTACCATCTGAGCTACCGAAGCACGATTCACGCCCGGTCTCACAGCTTTACTTCTGCCAGTATCTCGTCTCCTACCATCCAAACTTAACAGAAGCTCTCCTGCGAACCTTGCAGAACTAGCACTCCTGAAAGAAAGGATATTGCGGAGACATGGCTTAGCCACAGCCTGGGGGATGTTTACAGAATGAGATTTTCACTCTGCAGCGGAGTGTGTGCTGATATGAAACTTCAAGGTTCGCAGGAGAGCTTCTGTAAAGTTTGGAAGGTAGGAGACGAGATACTGGCAGAAGTAAAGCTGTGAGACCGGGCGTGAGTCGTGCTTCGGTAGCTCAGATGGTAGAGCACTTGCCCGCGAAAGGCAAAGGTCCCGAGTTCGAGTCTCGGTCGGGCACACAGTTTTAATCTGCCAGGAAGTTTCAGAGATAACATTGTCTTTAAGAGTATAGCTGTCTTGCTTAAGCACAATTTTCGCTTCTAGGTACAACATTCAGTTAATAATATGTGCTTCAGTGCTTCAATATGAAAAGAAGTGTTACAAAACAGTGGTACATGCGGTTCTGGAATGAGTTCAGTAATCTGTGTCCTACGTAAGTTACTTTAGAGACGGTCTGCAAGCTATTTCTTGACATATCAAAGAATCAGTGCAGTTATCGGGTGAAATGTAGTTGTTTTGTATTAAGAAGAACGATGGTTTTTATGTACATATCGCTACCTAAATATCCGGCAGTTTGGTTATCTCGTAGTTGTGACGTAGCAAATTCATTTCGTTACAACTTTTTGAGTGGTTTAGTTCTCAGAGCGTCCTAAATGTTCCTGAGCGATCACAGTACAGGCAGCCAGTCACGAATCGAAGGGATAATACAGACTTTTAAAAAAATTCTAGATCACTGACTTTATTACATAGTAAATGCAACCTAAACATAAGACGCGATCAAACATTTACTGTTTGAGGGCGTTGCTGCAGGTATATGCATCGTAGCGCGACTCAGATACGGGTTTATCAGCGCCTACATATAGGCAAGCAATTAGTGTGGCATCCGTGACTTTCGGTCGTGCGAGCGGTAAATACGGAAACGTGAACTATGGCGACGTTGTTACCAAATCCGCCCAAGCAGTACCAACATGACGCTATTCTTTTCTTGGCTGCCGAAGGACAAACGTCGGTACACACCCATCGGTGACTGAACAAAGAGTATGGCCCAGCATGTCTGTCGAAACCACCGTTGTCGGAAGGTGCGCCGAAATTCGTCATAGCGAACGTCCCCACATCGCAAATGCCTTATAAAAGGCACTGAAGGTTCTCCATTTCCTATCGGATGGCGATGTGCAACCGGCAGTTACGTTCTTCTTACGCAGCAGGTAACGGTGTTTTGCCAGAAGGGTATCTCAATCTACCTCGCTGTGATGATTGCCTCAATGCTAAACGGAAATTTTGCCTGATCAGCATACCTACTTTGGAACTGTACAGCCGTAGAACGGAAACTTTTTCATCGCCCTTACACATCTTTTCAGTTGATTCAGACATGGATTAAATATTGGAGTAAGGACCAGCTACGTAACGACAGAAGAAGAGTAAATGAAAAGGTCCTAAATAAACAGTTCTTACTTTTCTTATTTTTTATTTGTAGAATTTGTTGATCATTCTCATTGACTGTTTTCGAAGGAAAACACCACCTTATTGAGTAGTCTTCTCATGCGAAAAATGCCATTTGCAGGATGGTGCACATGATTTCTCTATAAGGCCGATACTAAACTGTATCTTGCGTCTTGATTATGTGTTGGAAAATGTATGGTCTATTGTAGATGTTACGTTTAAAGTTGCTTGCCTTCAGATAACAGTAGCTACCGTTTGAACAACAGCTCCAAAAGACAATTCTAATCTTATCGCACTGCAATACGGCCACTTGCATGGCAGGTACCTAAATCTCTGGAAAAAAACGTGTTGCTAGGTATCTAAGATCACGTTAGTACTGTAGTTTTTCCACAATTTCCGTTTTAAAAAGAAATCAGGTGTCGAGAATGTCGAAAATCTGTCACTACTCCCCTTGAACAGAATGGCCTGCATTCGACTTGAAACGCATTCCTTTCCGTGTAGCAGAAGCGTGTACTCTCACTGGAGGGGTCTAACGCAATTCTGTTCTTAATTTAAAAGCGTTATCTTGAAAAGCGTAAAACTTAAAAATTAAGTCATCTAACAATTTAGGGATGAAGGGTTAACATCCAGTCTTGAGAAAATTGCCTTTCTATAACATCACTGCTCCGTTGAAACACCTCGGCACGTCGTCTTCAGTCACGGTGGAAAAACGGAGTTCCGACATAGGGTCTACCAACTCTTGAACCAGAAAACCAAAATTAGGACTGCTGTAAGCTCTTATATGAATGATTTTCTTATTTTTGACTAGTTCAGATCTTGGATCTTCGTAAGATGTGCCAATATTATCAACATACCGGGTGATCAAATAGTCAGTATAAATTTGGAAACTTAATAAACCACAGAATAATGTAGATAGAGAGGTAAAAAGTGACACACATGCTTCGAATCACATGGGTTTTTATTAGAACCACCCATATTGCTAGAAGCGTGAAAGATCTCTTGCGCCCGTCGTTTGGTGATGATCGTGTGCTCAGCCGCCACTTTCGTCACGCTTGGCCTCCCATGTCCCCAGACCTGAGTCCGTGCGATTATTGGCTTTGAGATTACCTGAAGTCGCAAGTGTATCGTGATCGACCGACATCTCTAGGGATGCTGAAAGACAACATCCGACGCCAATGCCTCACCATATCTCCGGACATGCTTTACAGTGCTGTTCACAACATTATTCCTCGACTACAGCTATTGTTGGGGAATGATGGTGGACATATTAAGCATTTTCTGTAAAGAACATGATCTTTGCTTTGTCTTACTTTGTTATGCTAATTACTGCTATTCTGATCAGATGAAGCGCCATCTGTCGGACATTTTTTGAACCTTTGTATTTCTCTGGTTCTAATAAAACCTCATGTCATTCCAAGCGTGTGTGTCAATTTGTACCTCTCTGTCTACATTATTCCGTGAGTTATTCAGTTTTCAAATTGATACTGACTTTTTGATCACCCGGTATTATGGGAGGGACGTTCGTCGATATTTATCCAAAGGCACTGTTTAGCCAGACATCGTACGTCAACAAACAAAGTTGTCACTATAGCCGACATATTTGTCGCGAGACAATTCAGAAACTACATTGATATTTGAAATTTTTTATGTATCTTTCACTTTTCAGTGCCAGTTCCAGAACTTTTACAGTAAGACTAGATACCCAGGGAGATCGTAACTTGTTATGCTGTACAAATTCTGCATCTGCTACTGGAAAACGAAGGATATGTAAAAGTATTTAAACTGGGCTATTTACGATGTGATGGTAATTTCAGATTGATTCCAATAAATAACTAAAATTATTAAAATAACATTTAAACACCCGTGGAACACTGGCAGCAGAAGGCATTTCGACAACTCAGAGCCAAATTTTGGGAACAGGAATTTCACAAGTTGGCACCTGAGCCTCAGACTCAGGGAAACCGCGAGTGCGGTAGCGGCGATGTCGCCTTACCAGAGTTCACTTGCGCCGGCAGTGACAGCAGCGCCGCGGCGGCGCACAGCAGAACCACTGTCCTCATGGCGTCGCTTCGCTCAGGACACTGGGTATCGTGCGCGGCGGATCTGCCGTTATGTGGAGAAGCGCAGTGCGACCGCTTCCGCCCCCTGGCCGCCAGAGGAAGCGCACCGCGGTCGACTATCGCACCTGTGGCGTTTTCCGTCCTCAGAACCCTCTGCAGCGTGCAGGTCGTTGTCCGCTGCACCCTCCCCACCAGCCCAGACAAACATATCACTGATCCGTAATTTCATTTTCCATTTAATCCCTTTTCCAGTTCATAACGGGGTTGGTACAGCAACCGGTATTTGTGATACGAAGAAAAAAGTAGTCTTGGCTGCAGTGTTATTTATTATTTTTATCTATAGTCACCGTCCGTTGCTCGCGGTCTCGCGGTAGCTTTCTCGCTTCCCGAGCACAGGGTCCCGGGTTCGATTCCCGGCGGGGACAGGAATTTTTCTTGCTTCGAGATGACTGGGTGTTGTTGTGTCGTCTTCATCATCATCATTCATCCCCATCACGGTCGGAGGAAGGCAATGGCAAACCACCTCCACTAGGACCTTGCCTAGTAAAGCGGTGCGGGTCTCCCGCATCGTTCCCCTACGCTCTGTAAAGAAGCATGGGACTTCATTTCCATTATTTCCCATACGATCATATACAGCGGAAACAAGCATAGTCACCACATATTTGGGACAGGATTTGCGGTTCAGAATAAAACAATGGCCAATGTGATGACACTAGAAAATGTGAATGAAAGAATATGCTACATCAGAATCAAAGGCAAGTATAGAAACATCTCATTAATAAGTTCAATTGAAAGAAAACAGCCCTCGGTCACTATTTTTAGCGAATTAACCGAGATTCAACACTGCTAAGAGTGTCTTCCTCATAATTTAAATCAAAGAATGGTCTATAAATGGTCACAGAATTACGAGTAGAAGTATATGATACAAGTAGAAGTACAGAATCATCGTGAGACTGGCAGTACTTATATGTCATTTATAAAATAATAAATATGCCAAAAGGGCATTAGTCACAAAGGTATTTAAGATAAAAAATTGTGATGGCGAACAACTAAGGACCGCTCGTTACTTAGGCGGTTACAGGTTGCAAATGGAGTCCATAAGTAACGAGCAGCCCTTAGTGGCTCGCCATCACAATTTTTTATCTTAAATATCTTTGTGAATAATGCCCTTTTGGCATGTTTATTATTTTATAAATGACATATAAGTACTGCCAGTCTTTCACGATGATTCTGTACTTAAGCTCTTGTATCATACGTTTTTAGTCATAATTCTGTGACCACGTTATAGACCATTTTTTGATTTAAATTCTGAGGAAGACACTCTTAGCGGTGTTGAAACCCGGTTAATTCGTTAAAAGTAGTGACCGAGGGCTGTTTTCTTTCAATTGTAACCATTCACGGTCTCTGAACGTGCAGCCATGTACAAAATTTTGTCATTAATAAGTGTCCATGCCCCAACTCTAGGCAAAGAGGAAGACATAAAAGACGAATACTATGACACCCCAGACCAGATGTACTCCAGATTACCATAATATGACATCAAAATTGTGATGGAAGACTTAAATGCCAAAATAGGACAAGTACAGCAATGACAACCATATATAGGCATGTTCAGCCTTCACACTAAATCAAATGATAATGGTATAAGGCTTGTCAACTTCGCCATACCTAGAAACACGAAAATAGCTAGTACATCATTTCCCCATAAAGACACACATAAAGCAACATGGACCTCACCAGATGGGTTAATTAGGAACCAAATAGACCATGTTTTTATAGAGAAAGACATAAAAAGGCAATAAGAGATGTTAGGACAATGAGAGGGGCTAAGATAGGCTCAGACTGTTCTCTTGTGCTTATAAAGATGAAACAATCATTGCCAAAACCACCAAGTAAGAACAACAGTGGTAAAATAACCCAAAGTGTAGATGTGAGTAGGCTAAAAGAGGAGGAGGTGAATGAACACTTTAAGATTAAGCTTAAAAATAGATTCGCTGAATTAGAGAAAGACAACAATAGAAAAGAAGATGAAGATATCAACACAAAATGGAAGAAGATGACAACAGTTATGAGGGAGACAGTGCATGAGCTACTAGGAGATGATAATAATGATAGCAATATAAAGCGCAAATCATGGTCCAATGAAACACGTAGAAAAGCAGTACAGGACAAGAAGAAAGCCAGACAGGCAATGTGTACAATAACAACCATGAAAACCAAAGAATATAGAGGAAAGCCACGAGAGAAATAAAGAGTATAATAAGGCGAGAGAAAAGAGCACTCATATATAAACAGGTAGAGAAGCCTGAGAAGGACTGTAACCAGAACAATAGTAAACAGTTTTACAGGACAATGAATAGCTATAGAAAAGAGTACAGAGCTAAGGCTCTGATAATGAAGGACGAGACTGGAAAACTGATCACTATAAATGAAGAAAATTTAGAGAACTGGAGGACATACTTCAAAGAACTTCTCAACAACTCGGTAGATATCTGCAACAATGGAAACATGGCAGAAAACAATCAGAACGTACAACCATTACTCGAAAAACGGTCTAGAAACGGTCTATTGACACACAGTCAACATGGGTTTAGAAAACATCGTTCTTGTGAAACACAACTAGCTCTCTATTCAAATGAAGTGCTGAGAGCTATTGACAAGGGATTTCATATCGATTCCGTATTTCTGGATTTCCGGAAGGCTTTTGACACTGTACCACACAAGCGGCTCGTAGTGAAATTGCGTGCTTATGGGAATATCGTCTCAGTTAAGTGACTCGATCTATGATTTCCTGTCAGAGAGGTCACAGTTCGTTGTAACTGACAGAAAGTCATAGAGTAAAACAGAAGTGATTTCAGGCGTTCCCCAAGGTAGTGTTACAGGCCCTTTGCTTTTCCTAATCTATATAAACGATTTTGGAGACAATCTGAGCAGCCGTCTTCGGTTGTTTGCAGATGACGCTGTCGCTTATCGACTAATAAAGTCATAAAAAGATTTAAAAAACTGCAAAACGATTTAGAAGAAATATCGGAATGGTGCGAAAAGTGCCAGATGACCTTAAATAAAGAAAAGTGTGAGGTCATCCACATGAGTGCTAAAAGGAACGTGTTAAACTTCGGTTACACGATAGATCAGTCTAATCTAAAAGCCGTAAATTCAACTAAATACCTAGGTATTACAATTACGAACAATTTGAATTGGAAGGAACACATAGAAAATGTTGTGGGGAAGGCTAACTAAAGACTGCGTTTTATTGGCAGGACAGTTAGAAAATGTAACAGACCTACTAAGGAGACTGCCTACACTATGCTTGTCCATCCTCTTTCAGAATACTGTTGCGCGGTGTGGGATCCTTACCAGATAGGACTGACTGAGTACATCGAAAAAGTTCAAAGAAAGGCATCACGTTCTGTATTATCGCGAAATATGGGAGAGAGTGTCACAGAAATGATACAGGATTTGGGATGGACATCATTAAAAGAAAGGCGTTTTTCGTTGCGACTGAATCTTCTCACGAAATTCCAGTCACCAATTTTCTCCTCCGAATGCGAAAATATTTTGTTGACACCGACTTACATAGGGAGGAACGATCACCAAGATAAAATAAGGGAAATCGGAGCTCGTACGGAAAGATATAGGTGTTCATTCTTCCTGCGCGCTATACGAGATTGGAATAATAGAGAATTTTGAAGGTGGTTCGATGAACCCTCTGCGAGGCACTTAAATGTGATTTGCAGAGTATCCATGTAGATGTAGATGAAGATGTAAATGTAGAAGAACCAACTGTGATGGAGGTGAAGGAGACAATAAAAAGACTAAAAAATGGGAAGGCTCCTGGCATAGACATGATATCGGCAGAGCTCATCAAAGAAGGGGGAGAGAAGCTACGTGAATGGTTAGCCGAACTAATAAAAGAGGTATGGAGAATAGAAGTAATGCTGGAGTAATGGAAAACTACTCCTGTGTGTCCCATATACAGGAAAGGATACAAAATGCTGACACAGAGGTGCAGAGTGATATCTCTCCTATGCACAAGGTTTGAACTAATGTCAAGAATTATACTGAACAGGCTCAACCTGTGGTATCACGGCCAGACACCACACTTGCTAGGTGGTAGCCTTTAAATCGGCCGCGGTCCGTTAGTATACGTCGGACCCGCGTGTCGCCACTATCAGTGATTGCAGACCGAGCGCCGCCACACGGCAGGTCTAGTCTAGAGAGACTCCCTAGCACTCGCCCAGTTGTACAGCCGTCTTTGCTAGCGATGGTCCACTGACTACATACGCTCTCATTTGCAGAGACGACAGTTTAGCATAGCCTTCAGCTACATCATTTGCTACGACCTAGCAAGGCGCCATATTGAGTTACTGAATGTATTCTGAACAGATAATATTGTGAATCATGTACCGTCAAGAGCGACGTTCATCATTAATGGATTAAACTTAAGTATCAAACTAATTCCGTCCGCTTTCTGAATTCTAATTCCTTGTCATGTTCCAGACTTCACGTCAGTATAGTTCTTCCCTCCTCACGCCAGCTTGCGTGAGCTAAAACGCGTGTATTTCGGCCTCCAGTTGTAACATGGTGTTGGCACTTCTGCCAACACAACACGACCCATACATTGAGGAAATATTAGACACAGCACAAGGAGGATTCAGAAAAGGTAAATCTGGAGATTTCAACAAAGCATATGACAGCATAGTAAGAGAGGAAATGTGGATGATAATGGCAGAGTATGGGATACCTGACAAGCTGATAAGGCTAACTCAGATGTGTGTGATGGAATCTAAATGTAGATGAAAGTACAGAGGGAGTTCTCAGAAGTATTTGAAATAAAAACAGGAGAGAGAGAGGGAGATATTTATCACCAACCCTGTTCAATATGGCACTCAGCAACACCCTGAGGAGATAACACGAGAAAGTGAAGGAGTCACCATAGGAAAAAAAGATAAATGTCCTCGCTTTTGCGAATGATATTGTGCTGATAGGAAAGAACGTGTAAGAACTGGAGAAAATGGGGACTGTGCTAATGGAAGAAGCAAAGAAAGTGGGTCTAAGTATAAATGAAAATATAACAAAGTTCCTGGTAGTAGGAAGAAGAGCTCATTTGGGATCAAACTATCTAAAAATTGGAAATCTAACAATACACATTCACTTACCTCAGTGTCAACATCAACCAACAAAACCTGATAGAACAAGAGATAGTAACAAGAATTCAAGCTGGGGGAAGATGTCTAGGAGCTATGCACAACATCATAAGATCGAAGTTACTATCTAGGCAGGCAAAAATAAGGATATATAAGATCATCATCAAGCCAATAGTGTGCTATGCAAGTGAGACATGGACCATGACGAAGAAAACAGAGATAAAACTCACCACTTTTGAAAATAAAGTACTGAGAAAAAAAAATATGGACCAGTGAAAGAAAATTAACAGTGGAGAATAAGGAAAAACAGAGAACTCAGACAATTAGACACACTGCCTGACATCATAGAGAATGTGAAAATTAAGAGACTAAGATGGTATGGACATGTGAGAAGGAGGGGGGGGGCAACATGGTAATAAAGGCTGTAATGGATGGAGAAGCTGAAGGAAAGACCACCATCGAGAATGAGATGGAGGGATAACAACATGGGAGACATGCAGATACTGGGTCTGGGAGATAAAGATGGAAATGTAGATGACAGGAAAAATGTGGAAGGCTGGACTGAGTGAGGCCAAGGACCGGATGCAGCTTGTGTGGCCAGTATAAGTAAGTAAGTAAGTGTTATTATTTCCCAATGAGAGTTTCACCTGTGGCGCCTCTGGGGTGAAGCGCCAGGTCTTTGTACCTGATGATCTTTGACTCTACTTCTTTCTAGCTCTCTCTGCTTGCTGTGTTCGTACAGCCATATTGTATTCGCCTTCTTCAGTGTTTAAATAAATGTTCATTCGACTGCAAAAGTGTGTTATTACCGATCTACGACTTGTAATATCCACACACCTCTATTTAGGCTTCCTCGGATTGATCTATGGAAGAAATAAAATTTCATATTAGTGGTGTGACATTATTTAGTGATACTGGATTACCAAGAAAATACAAAACAACTTACTGATATTTGGTAACAGTGGGCACATGGGATACAGCGCATAAAATATCCCAGCAGGTAAAGGTCCCCTGTCAAAGCCTTAAAAACAATGCGTGGTGTCATATGAAATAGAGTAAAAGAGACGATAATCGAAAAGTACTTAAAAAAACATGTAGTCTACTTTATCCACAAATTCATAATCCACACTGGAAATAAGGAGGAAGCAGCAGAATACATTATTACAGCATGTGGAGCAGGTCAATGCACACAAAACGGGATCAGGCCGACAGAGCGGCTTTACATCGTAAATATGCCGGGCATGTAGTGCATATTATGGCTGTACACATCACACTGTATATGAAAACATACTAGGCCCCTAAGGCTAGTGCATGGAGCTCTCAGTAGATGCATCTGCAGGCAGTGATCTATGATAATGTTTAATTGCTAAATATTTTCATAGCAACAAGCCATAACAGTTATTATAGATGACTGGTGTTCTAAAAAATTGCTGATAAAATTTTCATATTAAAAGATTAGAGAAGATAAACTTCTTTGTCAAGATCTCTAATAATAACCTTTATTCTCGATAGCCAGTTTAGGTAAATCAGAGTTACCGTATTCAGATCTGGAAAGCATCAGCATAGTACAGGTATAAAGAAAGGAATTGTAATATAGAGTATCAATTACAATTTAAATTACGTTAATGGCCAGAATAATTAGAATGAGTAAAAATTAGAAACTAATATACGTAAAAAATGTATTGATAAAATGGGAAAGCATAAAATAACACAAGGGAGCTCTGAATACCAGTACTGAGTGTCCCTAGTAGTATTACAGCCAACAACATTGTGAATATCCGAGTCTTTCTAAAATCAAAATCTACACCCTCTCCCAACCGTGCCGATGCACGAGATGGTGCAGTGTTAACTACCTGTCATTACTGACTAACAGTTTCAATACTACAATATTCCTGTGTTAATCCTAATTATGATGCAAAGTTGCTTCACACACGCATGAATGTAAAGGAACCTTCCATCGTAATTCGGAATAACACATGCACTGCATATCGTATTTATCCACCGAAATCGGGCAAGCGACTATCAAGTAAAATGTCAACCCTGTACGATAATATACATAACAGATGTATGAGTACAAGTTGTATGCACATGGTTTACGACGTATGAAAATTAGGGTTTGGCTCTGAGTCATGCTCGGATAGCCAAATGTTAAGGTGACCACCCCAGATAAGGGGAAAATCCAGGTTTGAGACCCAGTCCGGTATAGATTTTCAGTCTTCATTCCAATATACAGCTGATGGTTGCCCATATTCGCAACAGCGAATACATTTCACGCATTTCATGTGTTTCAATACTTTGTTCGGCCACCAAGCAAGTACGATATCTAAGTTGTAAAATATCTTTAACGCACCGCCGTTTCATGCTGAACGTAAGAGTGTAATGTAGTGTTACCAGCTACGCGCAATACACACTGTCAACTTATTTGACACTGCGATGCAATTTCGTACACACGTAAATGAAATAAACAATTTACTAATAATGATTTGGTAACCACCCAAATCACTTAACGTAAATTTCGTCTTCCAAAAAATAGCTTTATCCTTTATTTATGCACATGGTCAAACTGTTGACCATGGACTGAAGGCACATTCGCAATCACCGTTCTAAAGAACGCTAAACAGTTGTAATTACAGTGGATGATATGGTAGAGCATGCACTGGCGGTTCGACGACACATATCCTCTGGTACAGTTGGGGCATCGTCGTAAACTGCATCTTTGAGTGCTCCCCAACGAAAGAAATCGAGAAGAGTCAAATCGGGGGGATCTATCAGGCTATTTCACAACAAAATTTCGTGCTCACCAACTTCCAGGAAATTTCTTATTCAGTTTTTGCGTTGCAACATGGGACCAGTTACCTGGACAACCGTCGTGTTGCAGCCACATACACTGCAGAATATCCAGTGGTACCTCTACGTCCATAGGATTTGTGGAGCTGGAAAAAGCGTTCGACAGTGTAAAATGGTGAAAGATGCTCGAAATTCTAAGAAAAATAGGAGTAAGCTACAGGGAGAGATAGATAATATACAATATTTATAAGAGCGAAGAGGGAATAATAAGAGTGGACGACCAAGAGCGAAGGGCTCGGATTAAAAAGGGTGTAAGACAGGGATGTAGTCTTTCGCCCCTATTGTTCGATCTGCACATCGAAGAAGCACTGATGGAAATAAAACAAAGGTTCAGGAGTGAATTAAAATCCAATGTGAAAGGATATCAATGATACGATTCGCTGATGACATTGCTATCCTGAGTGAAAGTGAAGAAGAATTACATGATGTTCTGAATGGAATTAACGGAGTTATAAGTACAGAATATGTACTGAGAGTAAAGCGAAGAAAGACGACAGTAATAAGCAGTAGCAGAAAAGAGAACAGTGAAAAACTTAACATCAGAATTGATGGCTACGAAGCACACGAAGTTAAGGAATTCTACTACCTGGGCGGCAAAGTAATCCATGACGGGCAAAGTAAGAAGGATATCAAAAGCAGATTAGCAACTGCAAAAAGACCATTCCTGGCCAAGAGAAGTCTACTAGAATCAAACATAGGTCTTAATTTCACGAAGAAATTTCGGGGAATGTATGTTTTAGAGCACAGAATTGTATGGTAGTGAAATATGGACTGTGGGAAAACGGAACATAATCGAATCATTTGACATGTGGTGTTACAGGCGAATTATGTGGGCTGATAAGGTAAGGAATGAGAAGGTTCTGCGCAGAATGGGAGAGGAAAGAAATATGTAAATAACACTGACAAGGAGAAGGGACAGGATGATCTGTTATGACGCGAGGAAATGACTTCCATGGTGCTAGAGGGAGCTTTAGAGTGCACAAAATGTAGATGAAGACAGAGATTGGAATCCATCCAGCAAATAATTGAGGAGGTAGATTGCATGTACAACTGTGTGATGAAGAGGTTGGCACAGGAGAGGAATTTGTGGCGGGTAGAAGCAAACCATTCCGCCACCGGCAGAATGTAAGAAAGTGTGCATATGAATGCCTGAGATGAAGTAAGGTCCCTTATTGTAACTTCCTACGATGCCGCGCTATACGTTTACGCTCTACTGCCGTTGATGTAGCAACTGACGGAGCCAGTGTGGATTTTCGGCTGCGCAGTAGTGCATGTTATGAAAATTTACATTAGCGTGTTCAGTAAATGTTACTTCATCGGTAAAGAGTACACGTTGGAATTCGTAGGTTCGTCTCTCAGTTGGTGAAGGGCAAACCGACAAAATTCTGTACGACGTTCGTAATTACAGTCGTCAAGCGCTTGATGTAGTGACAGATGACACAAATCCTGTGGATGCAGGATGCGAATGACACTCGTCTGACCGATTCCACATTCAGGACAATATGCCTCTACCACTAAGCAGATTCATCTGCATCGCAGTCAGAACAGCTTTTTCGTGTTCTCTGTCAAATGCAGTCTCTTTCTTGTCTTCTTTTAGACGTACAAGCAGCTGTCCGAACTAGCGATTTAACAATTCGTGCAGTTGCCTGGTGCCTAGGACACTGAAGATCCCGTTAGATAGCCCCGTACTGTTTTTAACACATTTTGTTTGCATCCACCACATAAAAGTAGTACATCCGACTTCTCCTCGTTGGTGTACGAATGTTGAAGCAGACATGACCGGCCAGCCGTGCAGACAAGTACACAGACAAATGTGTTGACATTCTGACACAGGGTAGCACTTGAGCTCTGCCTGGCGGTGTTTGCCCCACTAATGCCAATTACAGCCATCATGTTCTCAATTTCTATTACATTTCTCGAATTTTCTTACAACGGTTTTGAACGTCAACGTTAACAAAGGTTATATCACTATAATTGTCTTCTCAAGAGCTATCGAATGCAGTATATGGTTGCATTAAGAAAAAAGTACTTGATTCAGTATCTGCGTTGATACTAGCGCTGACAGCATTAACCAAACAAAAAGACACGTGCCCCTCGACACTCTAAAATTTGTCCAAAACCGCATTTCAATATGTGCAACCGTTCACGAAATGAAAGGGGTGTTACGTCTTACATATATCTCCATTTCCGTTAAAGTGAAACAACTGCGGTACTCAATAGCCTGTAAACGGCTGCATACACAAATCGTGTGTATACGTTTTCGGAATGAATCTTCCCCTGTCTTCTATCGCAATGACGTAACTTTCGCAGTATACTCAGATGGGCGTAAATCACCTATTTGCACCAGCAGCGTCTGTCGGACCCCCAAAAAAATCTTGTGAAAAGCTTTGCACAAGCTCCAAGTGGCAGCTGAGCTGATTACCATGCTGGACGTCTTGATACCTACAGGGTGGGAAAAATTAAAATATCCTGGAAAATATTTCATGCACATTAACGTAGGCAACCCAGCTTACAGCGTCCGCCCTTGGAGAAAATAACCTTAGTTAGGTTGCCTATCTTAAGGTGTATCAAATGACCCGACGGAAAATAATACAGCACCAAAATGGAGTTGTGTGACATAAACGAAAGTTGGTAGGTGTGTTCCTACCTCTGAAAAGATGATTTCGCGCCATTTATAGCCTATAAAAATGGCTCTAGTAGCGCCACTTTGAGGGCGCAAATCGTCTTTGCCTTAAAAACACGCTGTAACTGTCGCAAGCGTTAGTTACCTTGCAACTTCCCCTTGGAAAAATTATAAATTACCGTGCTGGTAAACTTCTACGTTATTTGATACAGAGACAGCTGAGTAAAACTGAACGTACTCAGACATTTCTCTCTTTACTTATCCTGATCATCAATAAACTGACACACAATATTTTTAGCGCAACGCAATCTGACTTTCAATAATCCCTACAAAAGAATGGCCCTGACTAACAATAACCTATACCTTTCATGAATCACTTACCTCACAAAAATCATGGTTACTCGAACTACTGCAATACAGCGCGCTCCAATACTGCCAGCTAAATAAAAGATTCTAACTACTGATAGGCATAGTTAGCAAATGAAAGATTTTGATAGAGAACAAACAAAGTATTTACGTTAATAATGATCAGAAATCATTATATACACTCCTGGAAATTGAAATAAGAACACCGTGAATTCATTGTCCCAGGAAGGGGAAACTTTATTGACACATTCCTGCGGTCAGATACATCACATGATCACACTGACAGAACCACAGGCACATAGACACAGGCAACAGAGCATGCACAATGTCGGCACTAGTACAGTGTATATCCACCTTTCGCAGCAATGCAGGCTGCTATTCTCCCATGGAGACGATCGTAGAGATGCTGGATGTAGTCCTGTGGAACGGCTTGCCATGCCATTTCCACCTGGCGCCTCAGTTGGACCAGCGTTCGTGCTGGACGTGCAGACCGCGTGAGACGACGCTTCATCCAGTCCCAAACATGCTCAATGGGGGACAGATCCGGAGATCTTGCTGGCCAGGGTAGTTGACTTACACCTTCTAGAGCACGTTGGGTGGCACGGGATACATGCGGACGTGCATTGTCCTGTTGGAACAGCAAGTTCCCTTGCCGGTCTAGGAATGGTAGAACGATGGGTTCGATGACGGTTTGGATGTACCGTGCACTATTCAGTGTCCCCTCGACGATCACCAGTGGTGTACGGCCAGTGTAGGAGATCGCTCCCCACACCATGATGCCGGGTGTTGGCCCTGTGTGCCTCGGTCGTATGCAGTCCTGATTGTGGCGCTCACCTGCACGGCGCCAAACACGCATACGACCATCATTGGCACCAAGGCAGAAGCGACTCTCATCGCTGAAGACGACACGTCTCCATTCGTCCCTCCATTCACGCCTGTCGCGACACCACTGGAGGCGGGCTGCACGATGTTGGGGCGTGAGCGGAAGACGGCCTAACGGTGTGCGGGACCGTAGCCCAGCTTCATGGAGACGGTTGCGAATGGTCCTCGCCGATACCCCAGGAGCAACAGTCCCCCTAATTTGCTGGGAAGTGGCGGTGCGGTCCTCTACGGCATTGCGTAGGATCCTACGGTCTCGGCGTGCATCCGTGCGTCGCTGCGGTCCGGTCCCAGGTCGACGGGCACGTGCACCTTCCGCCGACCACTGGCGACAACATCGATGTACTGTGGAGACCTCACGCCCCACGTGTTGAGCAATTCGGCGGTACGTCCACCCGGCCTCCCGCATGCCCACTATACGCCCTCGCTCAAAGTCCGTCAACTGCACATACGGTTCACGTCCACGCTATCGCGGCATGCTATCAGTGTTGAAGACTGCGATGGAGCTCCGTATGCCACGGCAAACTGGCTGACACTGATGGCGGCGGTGCACAAATGCTGCGCAGCTAGCGCCATTCGACGGCCAACACCGCGGTTCCTGGTGTGTCCGCTGTGCCGTGCGTGTGATCATTGCTTGTACAGCCCTCTCGCAGTGTCCGGAGCAAGTATGGTGGGTCTGACACACCGGTGTCAATGTGTTCTTTTTTCCATTTCCAGGATTATATATATATATATATATCAGTTCTTGATATGCCGTCTTACAAATTTCCTCTTTCTGACGGACACACGTCCATATCGTCCGCTCTCAAAACTCTGACACCTCTCTCCCCACATCCACCACTGCTGGCGGCTCACCTCCAACTGCGCAACGCTACGCGCTGTTCACATCCAACTGCCCAACACTACAATAGAGAATATTCCAACAATGCAAACCAGCCACAGACTGCACACAGCACAGTCAGAGATTTTCATACAGAGCGCTACGTGATTTTACCAACACAAAAATCTAAACAGCCTACTTACAAGCTTTGGGTGAGATTGGATGTGGTGAGTTGTGCTAGTCAAGAATGCCTTTACTGCGGCGAAGACGCTATTATCAACACCTCAGTAAGTTTGAACGAGGTCGTGTAATAAGGCTACGACAAGCTGGATGTTTCTTCTGCGATATCGCAGAAAGACTTTGTAGGAATGTAGCTACTGTACATGACTGCTGGAAGTCGTGATTACTGGAAAGTGCAGTCCCAAGAGGACCGGACTCTGGACAGCCGTGTGGCACTGCCGAGAGGAAAGACCATAGCACAGGGTTATTACAAATGATTCAAGCGATTTCACAGCTCTACAATAACTTTATTATTTGAGATATTTACACAATGCTTTGCACACACATATAAAAACTCAAAAAGTTTTTTTAGGCATTCACAAATGTTCGATATGTGCCCCTTTAGTGATTCGGCAGACATCAAGCCGATAATCAAGTTCCTCCCACACTCGGCGCAGGATGTCCCCATCAATGAGTTCGAAAGCATTGTTGAAGCGAGCTCGCAGTTCTTGGTAGAGGAGGTTTAAACACTGAATCTTTCACATAACCCCACAGAAAGAAATCGCATGGGGTTAAGTTGGGAGAGCGTGGAGGCCATGACATGAATTGCTGATCATGATCTCCACCACGACCGATCCATCGGTTTTCCAATCTCCTATTTAAGAAATGCCGAACATCATGATGGAAGTGCGGTGGAGCACCATCCTGTTGAAAGATGAAGTCGGCGCTGTCGGTCTCCAGTTGTGGCATGAGCCAATTTTCCAGCATGTCCAGATACACGTGTCCTGTAACGTTTTTTTCGCAGAAGAAAAAGGGGCCGTAAACTTTAAACCGTGAGATTGCACAAAACACGTTAACTTTTGGTGAATTGCGAATTTGCTGCACGAATGCGTGAGGATTCTCTACCGCCCAGATTCGCACATTGTGTCTGTTCACTTCACCAGTAAGAAAAAATGTTGCTTCATCACTGAAAACAAGTTTCGCGCTGAACGCATCCTCTTCCATGAGCTATTGCAACCGCGCCGAAAATTCAAAGCGTTTGACTTGGTCATGGGGTGTCAGGGCTTCTAGCAATTGTAAACGGTAAGGCTTCTGCTTTAGCCTTTTCCGTAAGATTTTCCAAACCGTCGGCTGTGGTACGTTTAGCTCCCTGCTTGCTTTATTCGTCGACTTCCATGGGCTACGCGTGAAACTTGTCCGCACGCGTTCAACCGTTTCTTCGCTCACTGCACGCCGACCCGTTGATTTCCCCTTACAGAGGCATCCAGAAGCTTTAAACTGCGCATACCATCGCCAAATGGAGTTATCAGTTGGTGGATCTTTGTTGAACTTCGTCCTGAAGTGTCGTTGCACTGTTATGACTGACTGATGTGAGTGCATTTCAAGCACGAAATACGCTTTCTCGGCTCCTGTCGCCATTTTGTCTCACTGCGCTCTCGAGCGCTCTGGCGGCAGAAACCTGAAGTGCGGCTTCAGCTGAACAAAACTTTATGAGTTTTTCTACGTATCTGTAGTGTGTCGTGACCATGTCAATGAATGGAGCTACAGTGAATTTATGAAATCGCTTCAATCATTTGGAATAGCCCTGTATTGGATACATGGCTCTGGCACATCTCAATGCATCTGCAGCGGCAACGTGAGCAGCAGTTGGCACCACAGTGACGTAAGGAACTGTTACAGATCTGTTAGTTCAAATCATGGAGGTAAGAATAAGGGGAGATGGCGCTACGTATCCCAGCCGTACTACGTTTTGGAGCCATGGGGGCGTGGCTCGCTGCCATGACACTCTGACAAAACATTGCCAGTGTGCTATAGCGCTGCGTGTATTACAGTAGACTATATTTTTCCGAAAGTGCGACGGTATATCGCCAGATTCATACATTCTAAATGCCAACATCTATTACATTAGGCAAATCTTCTCCCTCATAGATACCTACGATGTACTCTTTCCACTCATCCGCTCTTTCCTCTGCATTTAACAGTGGGATTTTGACATTTGTGTGTCGTAAGTCAGTCTTTCCCACAATATTTTCTTTTTGGATTTCTTCACTTCGTTTTAACTTCCCTGCAGTTACTATTTATTTCGTTTCTCAGCGACCTGTATTTGTGTGTTCCTGAATTTCCCTGAACATTTTTGTACTTCCTTCTTTCATCGAGCAACTGTAGTACATCTTCTGTTACCTATGGTTTCTGCGCAGTTGCTTTCTTTGTACCTATGTTTTTCCCTCCAACTTCCGTGATTGCCCTTTTCAGAGATGTCCATCCCTCTTCAACTGAACTGCTTACTGAGCTATTTCTTATTGCAGTATCTATAGCCTTTTTGTGTGTTGGTTCTTCCTGACTGATCTCTTACACGTCAGCCTACTCTTATAGGCTTGTTACTTAGACAAAAATATTCCCGATATTTCCTTACTTCACACTGATTATTTTTTGATGTTCCAATTTTTTTCCATCAATCTATTTTCTGCGACATTTTCATTTTCCCCACCCTGGGAATCAACATTTATTTTCAAGGGAGAATACTGAAGATACTGTAATCATTGTCTGCCCTCTGATTAGTTAGTGACACCCTTAACAGTTGTACAGATCCTTTAAGTAGATCGGTCATTGAAATCGTGATGTGTAAGAGGAGGTACACAAATTCGAAATGTTATGGATCAGACGCCACTCTGGAAGCCCTGGAATCGAAATTGCAGATGTCTTGAGAAATACTGTATAGGATCAAATTAACTCGTAACTAGTGTGGTGAAGTTCTCGTTGCTGTGTTGGTATAGTACAGTCATCAAAATCCCAGATTTTTATTTAAAAATTAGGGGCATGAAGATAAATCAAACTCTTGTAATCGCTTAATCTTAACAGCTATTAATGGTACTAGGCGAGGACTTTACAATGATCTGAATCATTGTTGCTTGGTTGGTTGATTTGGGGGAGGGGACCAAACAACGTGGTCACCGGTCCCAATCACTGCAGCCGAACTCTCTCTCTGCCTCATCAAGGATTGTCTGTTCATAGAATTTACGCTCAATTACTTTCATTTCGTTACGATAAGGTAACGCCATTTCGATCTAGGACAGTAGGACCTTATTAGGTATAAGAGACGGTCGTCAGCGAACGGATGATACTTGTAATGACAGAGATTAGTTGAAACATCATTAACATACGATAGTAATAGTAATGGACCTAGTACTGGTGCTTGAGGAGCACCGATGCTGGCTCCCTCCAGTGTGAACTCATTCCTCTGATCATTACACACCGCTGGAGAAATGTAATATAGTAGTGGAACCCCTGCATAGCATTTGAAGAAAAATATTGGCTTGTGAGTTTTGCAAGTGGAATGTCAAATTCGACACAGTGGAAAAGTTATCTGAAGTCCAAAAAGTGCGTAATTGTTGCTCCTTGTTTCTACAGGGTTGGTACATCAGTTCGTAGCGTTTCTCGATAAGTTTAATAAACAGAAAAGATGCACATAACAGAGACTTGAGTCATCTATAGTATATTCTCCTTCACTAAGTAGAACAGTCTGCCACCTCTGGGGTAACTTTTCGGTTCCATGAATGTAGAAATCGAGTGGTTTTGAGGCGAAGAAAGAACACATTGAGCCATGTTCGGAGAGCATTTTTACCCGGAAAGGAAGTTCCTTGAAGGCTGTTCGATAGAGAGCGGAAAAGGTGAAAATCTGAGGGCGCAAGTTCAGGTGAATAAGGTGGGCACGGAATGACTTCCTAACTCAGCTCCTGTATAGTGTTTGCTGTCACCCTAGCAGAACGCGTGCAGCCGGTGTCATGGATTAATATCACCTCACGCAGTCTTCCTGGTCGTAGTTCTTGGACTGCGGCTTCAAGACATCTCAGTTGTCGAAAGTAAATGTCAGCAGTGATAGTGACGCATCGGAGAAGCAATTCGTTGTACACCACACCGTCACTGTTCCATCACGTGCATAACATCATCTTTTGTGGATGCGCGCAGGTCTTTGTAGGGAGAGTTGCCTCTTTGTTCGAGCTCAACCACAACTTCCTTTTCCATGTGTTAGCATAAAAAAATCATTTCTCGTCATCAGTAACAGCTCAAGATAGGAATGATAGGTGTTGTTCACGAGACAATTTATGACGGACAATCAGAGATGCACATTTGGACATCTGCTGATTTTTGTGACTTGGGCTTAAAGCGTGCGGTACCCTACAGCCTATTTTTGAACCTTCCCCATTGCATTCAAATGCTGCACGACAGTGCGATGGTCGCTGTTCACCACATTTACCAGTTCTCTAGTACAATGACGTGGATCATCGTAGATTAATGCTTTTAAACGACCTTTATCAAACCCCCCAGGTCTTCCTGAACGTGGAGAGTCATTAATGTGAAAAGGGTCCTCCTTAAAACGAGGAAACCAATTTTTTTTTTTGCCTGCTGTGTCCAATGGCATTATTTCTGTACACGACCCAAGTGTTTCTGGCTGCTTCCGTTACTATCACTCCTGTATTGAACTAGAACAGCAAAATATGTTGGAAATGTTCCGACCTGTCGACTCGCCAACCCGCATTCCAGCACTACTCACTATCTCCAAATCACAAAATGACAATATGTAAACTCAAATAGAAGCAATGAACTACAAATAAATAACGACAATCAGTAAACAAACCCATAGCAGCCGGAATGCCAACATGATAAGTAAGCACGCCACGAACTTAAACGCAGCAACCTAATACTGTACATAACTACACTACTGGCCGTTAAAATTGCTACACCAAGACGAAATGCAGATGATAAACGAGTATTCATTGGACAAATATATTATGCTAGAACTGACATGTGATTACATTTTCACGCTATTTGCGTGCATAGATCCTGAGAAATCAGTACCCAAAACAACCACCTCCGGCCGTAATAACGGCTTTGATACGCCTGGGCATTGAGTCAAACAGAGCTTGGATGGCGTGTACAGGTCTTCTGCCCATGCAGCTTAAACACGATACCACAGTTCATGAAGAGTAGTGACTGGCGTACTCTGACGAGCCAATTGCTCGGGTACCATTGACCAGACGTTTTCAATTGGTGAGAGATCTGGAGAATGTGCTGGCCATGGCAGCAGTCGAACATTTTCTGTATCCAGAAAGGCCCGTACAGGACGTACAACATGCGGTCGTGCATTATCCTGCTGAAATGTAGGGTTTCCCAGGGATCGAATGAAGGGTAGAGCCACGGGTCGTAACACACCTGAAATGAAACAAACGTCCACTGTTCAAAGTGCCGTCAATGCGAACAAGAGGTGACCGAGACGTGTAACCAATGGCATCCCATACCATCACGCCGGGTGATACGCCAGTATGGCGATGACGAATACAAGCTTTGAATGTGCGTTCACTGCGATGTCGCCAAACACGGATATGACCATCAAGATGCTGTAAACAGAACTTGGAGTTATCCGAAAAAATGACGTTTTGCCATTCGTGCACCCAGGTTCGTCGTTGAGTACACCGTCGCAGGCGCTACTGTCTGTCACGCAGCGTCAACGCTAATCGCAGCCATGGTCTCCTAGTTGATAGTCCATGCTGCTGCAAACGTCGTCGAACTGTTCGTGGAGATGGTTGTTGTCTCGCAAAGGTTCCAATCTGTTGACTCAGGGATCGAGACGCGGCTGCACGATCCGTTACAGTCATGCGGATAAGATGCCTGTCATCTCGACTGCTAGTGATATGAGGCCGTTGGGATCCAGCACGGCGTTCCGTATTACCCTCCTGAACATCCGATTCCATATTCTGCTAACAGTCATTGGATCTCTACCAACGCGAGCAGCAATGTCGCGATACGATAAACCACAATCGTGATTGGCTACAATCCGACCTTTATCAAAGTCGGAAACGTGATGGTACGCATTTCTCCTCCTTACACGACGCATCACAACAACGTTTCACCAGGCAACGCCGGTCAACTACTGTTTGTATAAGAGAAATCGGTTGGAAACTTTCCTGATGTCAGGACGTTGTAGGTGTCGCAACCTGCGCCAACCTTGTGTGAATGCTCTGAAAAGCTAATCATTTGCATACCACAGCGTCTTCTTCCTGTCGGTTAAATTTCGCGTCTGTAGCACGTCATCTTCGTGGTGTAACAATTTTAATGGCCATTAGTGTATTTTCAGTTCTTCCGTAAGCTTTAAATAGAACTCTTAGTGTTGCGATTTTTGCTGAAATCTGATTGGTACTCGTTTACAAATTTGTGTAATTAGTAATACAGGTAGGATGCGAATGGGCTGCTTGTCGGAGGACTCCTTGACGGGTTCATTCTTGGGTAATGGGCTTATAGGTATCTATCTTCAGGCTGCTGGGAAGCTATTCTTGCAGCCGCTACACCTGCTACTTGTCGCTTTGTGGATCCGGTTAATTTCATGCATTGCCTTTGCTTCGTTGTAGAACGACACGCGGTTCGCATTCCGTGTTAAATTGTAGGTGCCTTTCCCCCGGTAGTAGTGCTGGGGTAGGTTAGGGATACACAAGTCGGCGAAGTGGCGTCCAACTGGAAGAACTGCACCAGGCCGCTCGGCTGCACGAATTTATTATTGTCCGCGCTGGCGGCAGGAACCCGGGGCAGCCGGTGTGAGCTTCGCAGAAGCGGACGGCCACAGCCCGCATCCTGCGACTCGACCGCATCCTTCCGCGGGGTTGCGAAAACCGCTGTCCACCGGCCGCACTGAGCTCTCGCGCAATAAACACAGTATTTGGAACGAAGTTTCCTCCAACATAAAACTACGTATAAAGACGTTCGAAACCTTTACACCTACACAGGTATCTACGGTACTTGCTGCAATAATGGACATGAACTTTAGTTTGCGTTGAGTCTATAATGTGCAGGCAGAGAGATAAAACTCATAAAGCGTTGTTTGTTCTTACCTACGAGGGTAATCACAAAAGTAAGGTCTCCTATTTTTTATAAGTACATAGACCGTTTATTTCTACAATGGTTTACATAGTTGAACATTTAGTTTTTTTTTTCGACATAATCACCATTTCTGTGGATGCATTTTTGTAGACGCTGTGGCAGTTTTTGTGTGCCCATGTCGTGCCAGCTCGCCGCCATGCTGCTCAGAAAGTTACGACCCTCTTCCTTGACCTTGTCGTCGGAGCTGAATCGCTGGGACCACAATTAACGCTGACAGGTACTGTGAGACTCTGAAAAAAAACTCAAACGGGCAATTCAGAAGCGGAGAAGTGGAATGTTGAGCGAGGGCGTACACATTCTCCATGACAACGCTTGCCCACACATCGCTGGGCAAACCGTTGCTCTCCTGCAACAGTTTCAGTGGAACATAATCACCCACCCACCCTGTAGTCCTGACTTGGTGCCCACTGACTATCACCTGTTCCCTAGATTAAAAGAACATTTGGCTGGAAAGAGATTCAGCTCCGACGACGAGGTGAAAGAACAGGTTCATAACTTTCTGAACAGCATGGCGGCAAGCTGGTATGACATGGACATACAAAAACTGCCACAGCGTCAAATGCATCGACAGAAATGGTGATTATGTCAAAAACAGCTAAATGTTCAAGCTGTAAACTGATGTAAATCGTTGTAGCAATAAACAGGTCTAAGTACTTATAAAAAAATAGGAGACCTCACTTTTGGGATTACCCTCGTACTATGTCTGACAGTCACTCATTGCATAACAGCGCTTCTACAACTAGATCTTATCTTTTAAGAATGTATATACCGTGGTCAACATCTTTGGTAACGTGGCAGACGTCGTTAACTACTGACAGCCCGTAGTGTTAGTATTCCACCAAGTATGCGTCCTGGCATACGGACAGTGCTTCATTTGAGGTGGGAGGGAGCATAATAATTCTGAGTCTGTCAGTGCTAACGCAGTGTCGTCACGTCGATCAGCAACAGATGTAAAATATAGTCCTAATGTAGACCATGAATAAACCGGGGGAAATTCGATGAGAGGAAGACTAGTTAACAAATGGGGAGAAGAGGTTGTGATGGTTATTAAAGAAGTTGTGTTCAGATTACGAATGGCTGAAGCTGCTAAAGTTAACTACCGCATGTATGTAACAAGAAACAGTAATTTTTATATGTTACTATTCAAATTAATTTTCTGCATCTACATCTACATCCATACTTCGCATGCCACCTGACGGTGTGTGGAGAAGGGTATCTTGAGTATCTCAATCGGATCTCCCTTCTATTCCAGTCTCCTTTTGTTCGTGGAAAGAAAGATTGTCTGTATGCCTCTGTGTGGGCTCTAATCTCTCTGATTTTATCCTCATGGTCTCTTCGTGAGATATGCGTAGGAGGGAGCAATATACTGCTTGACTCCTCGGTGAAGGTATGTTCTCGAAACTTCAACAAAAGCCCGTACCGAGCTACTGAGCGTCTCCCTCGCAGAGTCTTCCACTGGAGTCTATCTGTCATCTCCGTAAAGCTTTCGCGATTACTAAATGATCCTGTAACGAAGCGCGCTGCTCTCCGTTGGATTTTCTCTATCTCTTCTATCAACCCCATCTGGTACGGATCCCACACCGGTGAGCAGTACTCAAGTAGTGGACGAACAAGTGTACTGTAACCTACTTCCTTTGTTTTCGGACTGCATTTCCTTAGGATTCTTCCAATGGATCTCGGTCTGGCATCTGCTTTACCGACGATTAATTTTATGTGGTCATTCCATTTTGATTCACTCCTAATGCCTTCTCCCAGATAATTTATGGAATTAACTGCTTCCAGTTGCTGATCTGCTATATTGTAGCTAAATGATAAAGGATCTTTCTTTCTATGTATTCGCAGCACATTGCACTTGTCTACATTGAGATTCAGTTGCCATTCCCTGCAGCGTGCGTCAATTCGTTGCAGATCCTCCTGCATTTCAGTACAATTTTCCATTGTTACAGCCTCTCGATATACTACAGTATCATCCACAAAAAGCCTCAGTGAACTTCCGATGCTATCCACAAGGTAATTTATGTATATTGTGAATAGCAACGGTCCTACGACATTCCTCTGCGGCACACCTGAAATCACTCTTACATCGGAAGACTTGTCTCCATTGAGAATGACGTGCTGCGTTCTGTTATCTAGGAACTCTTCAATCCAATCACACAAATCTTTTCATGGTTTTCGTTGGAAACAATACGAAATAAGTGACTTTTCAAGCTTTCCCGTCGGATATGTTGTAAATAGCCTTTACGGGTTTGCCGCCGGATCACGTTGTGCGAATTCCACAATATATTCTCGTAACAAGTGCTCGACATCTTTGGTGGTTCAACCTTGGTGGTGGCTAGGTACGACTGAGTACCTAGCCACCAGCAAGGTTGAACTGCCTAGAGAATTTGCACAAGGCCATCCGGCGGCAAACCCGTGAAGGCTATTTACAATACGAAATAACATTGTAGCACAGTGATGGCTGAGTGTGATGTAAAACTGTTGGGGTTGAAATTCTTGTCAAATGGACAGTGACTATATTTTCGTATTCTGCGCGTCCTGAGTAATCGAATATAGACTGTACTAACACCACTGGAGATTTGGATCAATATAAATAATACATTCCTGGAAATAGAAATGAGAACACCGTGAATTCATTGTCCCAGGAAGGGGAAACTTTATTGACACATTCCTGGGGTCAGATACATCACATGATCACACTGACAGAACCACAGGCACATAGACACAGGCAACAGAGCATGCACAATGTCGGCACTAGTACAGTGTATATCCACCTTTCGCAGCAATGCAGGCTGCTATTCTCCCATGGAGACGATCGTAGAGATGCTGGATGTAGTCCTGTCGAACGGCTTGCCATGCCATTTCCACCTGGCGCCTCAGTTGGACCAGCGTTCGTGCTGGACGTGCAGACCGCGTGAGACGACGCTTCATCCAGCCCCAAACATGCTCAATGGGGGACAGATCCGGAGATCTTGCTGGCCAGGGTAGTTGACTTACACCTTCTAGAGCACGTTGGGTGGCACGGGATACATGCGGACGTGCATTGTCCTGTTGGAACAGCAAGTTCCATTGCCAGTCTAGGAATGGTAGAACGATGGGTTCGATGACGGTTTGGATGTACCGTGCACTATTCAGTGTCCCCTCGACGATCACCAGTGGTGTACGGCCAGTGTAGGAGATCGCTCCCCACACCATGATGCCGGGTGTTGGCCCTGTGTGCCTCGGTCGTATGCAGTCCTGATTGTGGCGCTCACCTGCACGGCGCCAAACACGCATACGACCATCATTGGCACCAAGGCAGAAGCGACTCTCATCGCTGAAGACGACACGTCTCCATTCGTCCCTCCATTCACGCCTGTCGCGACACCACTGGAGGCGGGCTGCACGATGTTGGGGCGTGAGCGGAAGACGGCCTAACGGTGTGCGGGACCGTAGCCCAGCTTCATGGAGACGGTTGCGAATGGTCCTCGCCGATACCCCAGGAGCAACAGTGTCCCTAATTTGCTGGGAAGTGGCGGTGCGGTCCCCTACGGCACTGCGTAGGATCCTACGGTCTTGGCGTGCATCCGTGCGTCGCTGCGGTCCGGTCCCAGGTCGACGGGCACGTGCACCTTCCGCCGACCACTGGCGACAACATCGATGTACTGTGGAGACCTCACGCCTCACGTGTTGAGCAATTCGGCGGTACGTCCACCCGGCCTCCCGCATGCCCACTATACGCCCTCGCTCAAAGTCCGTCAACTGCACATACGGTTCACGTCCATGCTGTCGCGGCATGCTACCAGTGTTAAAGACTGCGATGGAGCTCCGTATGCCACGGCAAACTGGCTGACACTGACGGCGGCGGTGCACAAATGCTGCGCAGATAGCGCCATTCGACGGCCAACACCGCGGTTCCTGGTGTGTCCGCTGTGCCGTGCGTGTGATCATTGCTTGTACAGCCCTCTCGCAGTGTCCGGAGCAAGTATGGTGGGTCTGACACACCGGTGTCAATGTGTTCTTTTTTCCATTTCCAGGAGTGTAATAATATCCAAATTTAAGTAGGACTATGGTAGGGGTAACAGAGGGGAAAGCGACAGTTATTAAGCCGGCCGCTGTGACCGAGCTCTTCTAGGCGCTTCTGTCTGGAACCGCGAGACCGCTACGCTCGCAGGTTCGAATCCTGCCTCGGGCATGGATGTGTGTGATGTCCTTAGGTTGGTTAGGTTTAAGTAGTTATAAGTTCTAGGGGACTGAAGACCTCAGATGTTAAGTCCCATAGTGCTCAGAGCCATTTGAACCATTTGACAGTTATTAAAGTAACGTATGTCATCCTCCCAGATACAAAAAAGCTTTCTTCTCTTCCATGGTTCACCGGCTCCTTCGTCTACCTTTAGACGAAAACGAAATACGTAAAGAACTTAGCATTTTAAAGCAGATAGCGTTAGCTAACGGCTTTTCTACAACGACGTCACGCGGCCCTACAATAGGCTTAAGAAACGTTTAACAAACAGCAGGCACACACACACTCACACACAAAAGAGAACCGACAAAGATAGAAGAAAAACTATTCCTATGAAATTTAAGGCAAAATGTCCCTGCAAATAGAAAAATGTTTTAAAAAGTCTGATGTCAGATGTGGCTTTCAGGTCAATAACACCGTAAAACTACGAATAAAACATAAATTGAAAGGGAACTATGATAAATTTGATGGCTGTGGAGTGTACAGGATCAACTGCAGTAACTGTTACAAATATTATATAGGTCAAACAGGCCGCTATTTTAAATTAAGGTTTAAAGTACACTCACAGCCACGAAACAAAACGGCTTTAGGACAGCGTTTGTCTGATACTGGTCATTCCATAGGGAGCATTGAGAAGTATGCGTATTCTTCACAGGGTGGAAAAGGGCCGTGCTCTTAATCTGCTAGAGGAGCTTGAAATTTATAAAGGAAAAAATAGACAGCCAAATAAACTGCTTAACTGGCAAAACGATTTTGTGCCCAATGCTTACTTTGCTTTATTTGACAATGTTTAACCCTAATCACTCCACGCCTCTGTTATATACAGTGTGTCCCAGCTATCTTGTCCACCCAAAATATCTCTGGAACAATAACAGCTATTGGAAAACGACTTTCACCGGTATCAATGTAGGGCTGGGGCCCATGAATGTACATATTTGGAAACATTCTAAAACGAAAGCATATGTGTTTTTTAACACAAACTTATGTTTTTTTAAATGGACCTCCTATATTTTTTTCAGCAATCCGTAGCATGACAAAGCACATACACAATGGCGTTGATTGCATCGCAATATTCCCATTACATACCGAGATGTTTAGGCGTGAAGTTGACGCTTGAAACACCCGACATGCGCTGCTAGCGCACGTCCTGAGGCTCAGGCGTGAACCCCATGCTGCCCGTAATCGCGATGTGATCGACATGCGTAATCACACTTCCACACTTATCAAGAGGTAGGAAACGAATAATACGGTCTGCTGCCATCAACTCTCATAAGCACATAATGGTTTCCCTCTTGCACATTTTACGTATCTACGTACACAATATGAACCAGTACCGATCGGTGTACACCCGTCAGGTTGTCTTATTTATCCTGCACACCCGAAATAAGGTTTATCTAATGCGTTATATGACCCATTGTGCCTGTCGCGCAGGGCCTGGCTCTACCTAGTCAAGTGTCCAACGTAGTTCCCACTACTGCCACAGTTACCACTTCCACTGTTATGGAATTTTATCATTCTTTGCTTGCAACATAGTACCGCAGGGTTCGAGGGGCCCTCTGCCGGTCACGTTCCTCCAACCACTTCCCGCCTGTGCGGAATTCTGCCGTTAGCACTAACAGAGGGCGCTGATTATGTGCAGCACCATATTTCCTTTCATTTGTGGCTCCTTTAGCGATTTGTTTTGTGTTGTTTAATATTACCCGGTGCAATATCAACGGTGTTTAACATTTATGTCATTGCCTAGAATATTGGCACTAGAGCATATGTCAACCACTGTTTTTTTAACTCTTCGTCTTTTTAACAATATTACTTTTCTAGTGTTCTTTTTATTGCTTTTTATTACTGTAACACTTTTTATACTTTATAAGCTTATTACAGACTTTAACTATTGTATTCCCCCTTTTATTTTCGCTGTTTCAATTAATTATTGAAAACTAGTGTAGGCTGACATTAGCGACATCTGGTCAACTTACTACACAAACATCTTGTGGCTACTGTACGGCAGCTTGTTTTAAACAGTAGTTTTACTGACAACATGACTCGTGCATGTGATGTGATTTATATGTATTTGACGATGCTGGTGCTGATTCCGCATTTAACAGTTGACTATGCCACTATGGCTGCAGTGCATTAGGACTTAGTTTTTATGAGACAGGTATGCCTCTTCACACTTAAAGCGCAAAAATGTAAATTTTGTCAGTACTATTTTTCAACATGCTCTATGTATTGTTCTTAAGCTGTGTACAGTTTGCGAGTGTATTTATATTTTTCCCATTTTTGCTGCAGATCTGATGATGGTCATTAAAGACCGAAACCGGTAATCTGTTAAACAGAAAAGATTGTGACCGTAGGCGTAAATTAAAGGAAAGTTATTAACGTTCCTGCGTGAGCCTATTCTAAAGTCTAAACTCAGCTAAATTACTTTTGACCGCCATTAACAAACCTTGCGACCGATAACGTCTCGAAAAAAAAAAACTCGCAGTGGGGACGAAATATTGCATTTTACATAATCACTCAGCAACTCACACTTAAATCACAGTATGAAGGCTTTCACGACCGGATGACATATCTTCTGGTAAACCTTCCGGGATGTAAGGTCGTGGTCCATGAAACTCTTCAGCTCCTAACGTTTCGTCCAGAGCTGCGCTGGACATCTTCAGAGGGGTGTTTCTCCTCCGGTGAGTCTTGCCGACTGACGGGTCGGACGTCTGAGAGCGTCTTATATATCGTAGAAAGTGGGCGTGACCAGAGTTACACATGATATGCAGAGATAATCTTTGTCAAAGATAAAACTTAACTATCGATCGTAACCTCGTCACGGATAAAACTGTCTAGCAATTCTGTAGTGCTACTGTCCAAATATCACTAAGTTTCATGGTCTCTTCTTTCCGATTAAAATTATCCCTAATCGGAAAGAAGAGACCATGAAACTTAGCGATATTTGGACAGTAGCACTACAGAATTGCTAGACAGTTTTATCCGTGACGAGGTTACGATCGATAGTTAAGTTTTATCTTTGACAAAGATTATCTCTGCATATCATGTGTAACTCTGGTCACGCCCACTTTCTACGATACATAAGACGCTCTCAGACGTCCGACCAGTCAGTTGGCAAGACTCACCGGAGGAGAAACACCCCTCTGAAGATGTCCAGCGCAGCTCTGGACGAAACGTTAGGAGCTGAAGAGTTTCATGGACCACGACCTGACATCCCGGAAGGTTTACCAGAAGATCTATCACACTTAAATGCTTAGAAACAATTGACCGAATGCGAGTAGGACACGGGTACTGCGAGCTCTGCACAAAATTATTTATACCGGGTGAACGTTAATAACATTGACAAACTGCAGGGAGAGATTCGTGAGTGGAAATGAAGGAGAAAAGGTCCCATGAACACGTGTCCGGGTATGCATCCCTGCCGCGGTAGATGGCGCTAACGAATGAGAGTTCCTCTGGCCACGTTCCGTGTGTGCCTTGCGCGTTGCAGGCTGTGTGATCGACGCAGCGTACTGTAAGCTGTAGAACGATCAGGTATTCACGTTGGGAACAAGCCCAGATGGTGCTTGTGTACGGCCAAGCAAATGGAAACGGTCGAGAGGTAGCATGGCTATACCCTCACAGACACCAACCACGTAACTCAACATTTCGAGCCCGTTTTGGATGTTTGTGTGATCGTACGTCCTTTCAGACAGACGAACGTGCAGGCAGGCGGCTAACTGTGTGTACACAAGATTTGGAGGACCGGGTTCTGACTCTCGACCGTCTGCATCCGCTTGGCCACACACAAACACCGTCTCGACAAGTTCCCGACATTAATAACGGACCGTTCTGCTGCTTACAGTTCGCTGCATCGATCAGTAGAGTGGAGCGAAAGTGTATGCCGGACTGGGATTCTTAACCAGGATCTCATGCTCATTAGGCAGCTGCGTTAACCACTGCACCACATTGTTGCAGAGTATATCACACTTGCACGGACTATCTCAGCATGCCTCCCAGCTGACCCGCATTCCTACCTAGCACCACCTATCCGCCGTCCATGCCCATGTCGACCAACCTCGCTACTTTGAGACTCCCGCAGAAGGTCGAACGTTGTTGTACATCTGCACTGAAGACGGTGGATTCATTGCCCATCGTGGTGCATCAATTATGTCACTTCATGATGCCTGTTCTTTCAGACATGTTGAAAAGAACATACGCCGTGCAATCATATAAAAAAGTATTTTAAGCCAGATAATATTCTGATTATAAATACGTAGCCAGGTGGGAAGACACTTACTCCATTCCACCGTAGGTGTAAATATTGGCCGACAGGGTTCAGCTGTACCCCGCACTCTCATTCAGTGCAAACTGCTACTCCTACCGTTCACTCAATTTATGGATGTTCAAAAGTAAACATATAACAACCACTAACTGTATCTGATGCCAACCATAGGTTTTCCGGGAAAGTTCACTTCGTGGAGGTGGCCACATATGATTTACACTGAAGAGCGAAAGAAACTGGTACACCTGCCTAATATAGTGTAGTGCACTCGCGAGCACACAGAACTGCTGAAACTCGACGTGGCATGGACTCAACTAACGTCTGAAGACTGCTGGAGGGAACTGACACCATGAATCCAGCAGGGCTCTCCATAAATCTGTAAGATTACAAAGGGGTGGAGATCCCTTCCAGACACCACGTTGCAAGGCATACCAGATATAAGGAGTAACGTTGATGTCTCAGGAGTTTTGTGGCCAGCGGAAGGGTTTAAACTCAGAAGACTGTTTCTGGAGCCATTCTGTAGCAATTCTGACTTGTGGGGTGTCGCATTGTCCTGATCCTGGATTTACTCAAGTCCGTCGGAATGTACAGTCTTAGACATAAAAACTGGCCGCCAACCGGCCGTCATAGAGACTAAGTCCGAGTCGTTCACTTAAGGTGGCCAATAAAACTGACCGCCCCTGACAACTATAAAATAAGTCTGGCCATCTGCACAATCTGGAACACTGTAAGATGGGGAAGTGTTAGGAGGAAGTGTTGTCTACTTCCGAGATGTTCGCGGACTGTGTGAGCCCGTGGTCTAGTGGACTGCCGGCACGTTAGCTCAGCGTGTTCGGTCAGAGAGTTACGTGCTCTCTGTCGTAAAAAAACTGAGTCAATCGATCAATAACGAACGTAAATGGATGTCTTACGACGTCCGCCCCGAGCAGATGCAACGAACAATAGCGAACAAAATGAGATTAAAAAAAAAAGTGGTAACATAAGTGCAATCTAAACTTACAGTCGCCTGTTCGCGTTCAACTGTATTTTTTTTTTTTTGCCACATTTCCGTCTAAAGTTATGAGTCTGAACATCTAAGATGATTCGCTTAACATTCTACCCACCAGCAATAACAATTATTCTAGAAACAATTCCGCAGGACAGCTCGTGGATGCGTCGCGATCATAACAGCTTACGCTCGAGCGTTTCCTCGCGCTGCAGCGGCTACCGGCCACCGGCCAGATGCCACCCGCCGCCTGAAATACGGCGCCGCCCATGTGAACGCAGTGCCACACTGTCAGTGTATGTATCAACCGTCATTTTCGAATTTGAAGTTCTAGTTGTCATCTTGCAGCTAAGCATTGGATTTTTCATACTTGAAAATCCTGAACTACTATTAAGCATTATAAAATTGAGTCGCAAGTGGAAAATAGGTGTAACATATGCAACACAACGTTTACTTTTGGTATAACACAGGGGTGAATGCAGAGGAGGCAGCTACAAAGATTTGAACTGTGTGTGGAGTGAATGCTTTTGGGAAAAATATGCCAGAAAAAGATTATCATTTTACCATCATACGACATTTGCATTCAACAGGCAAAGTTCAGAAGTCTGGTGTAGGAGTACTGCATGCTCTAATTCGAAACGACAAAAATCAACAGAGTGACTATTATTGAACGCCATGCAGTACTGTTACTGGTGTCGTGTTACGATGCCTTTATCGTTAACTTCCTAAGAAGAAATGAAAGGCTGAGCCCCACCAAAAGATGTAAACTTGAGCAAAGAGTAGTGTGAACTTAATATTTTACATCTGATAGCTCCAAAAATGCGTTTTGGGCTACGAATTCTGCCCCAAGGGGTGTGTGCAACACAGCTGGAATTTGTTGCCAACAACTGAGACACCTTTCAGTCGCAGTGTAAGAAAATCGAGCAACAAAACTACATCACCTGTGCTACTGCATGATAACGCACTCTGTTGATTTGAGAAACAAAACTATCCAGGAGATTGATAGGAAAGTCGTCTCTCAGGCCCTTGTATTTATAAGGAAGTCCTCTCTCAAGCACTTGTCCCTCTCGTCATATATTCGTAAAATTTTACGTTTCCCGCTCCTGATCGATCAACCGTCAAGGCAATTCATTTCTAGACGAAAATACTCTTAAAACTACACAGGTTTAATGACATCGTTAGAACCAGTGGGTTTCTACGGGCGTAGAATTTGTAAACAACTTTAGCATTGTCAGATTGTTTTAGATATCGTGAAAGAAAATTCTGCTGCTGTTCAATTCCTCTTTGATGATTACTGTTGCGTTTAGGAAACTAATGGAAAATGCAATTAAAACATTCATTGTACTAATACAAATTAAATTCAGCTTACTACAGAAACATCACGACGGCAGTCTATTTTAAGTATCTGTATCTGCATCTGTAAGACGATTGAGCCTATTTTAACACGAATTAGAAGGATATTACCGACTTTTGACTTCGAAAAGATCTGCGTTTACTTCATTTCCTGTATCATTCGCAAGTACTATGAAAATGTGGCATTTCATAGATAAAATTATGTATTCACAACAACAAAAAATATATCGGCAGAAAACAAAAGTGGCATTATGAATTAGGCAGTACCGTAAGGTTTTCGCTCTGACACTAAGGGTTACTGAAAGTAGCAAGACGAATTTTGCTCGAGCGTTGTCTTACGGTTCCTTTATTGAGTTTGTATCTGCCTGCTTGTAGGTCTGCTACAAAAGAATTAAAAATCTCGAAAGGCGAACGAAAGCAGCTTGTACCTGGTAGCCAAGCATGCTAGCCGGGTACTGGTATCCGCAGCTCGTGGTCGTGCGGTGGCGTTCTCGCTTCCCACGCCCGGGTTCCTGGGTTCGATTCCCGGCGGGGTCAGGGATTTTCTCTTCCTCGTGATGACTGGGTGTTGTGTGATGTCCTTAGGTTCGTTAGGTTTAAGTAGTTCTAAGTTCTAGGGGACTGATGACAATAGGTGTTAAGTCCCATAGTGCTCAGAGCCATTTGAACCATTTTTTTGGGAATTGGTTTTTTCCTGAAGTGGGAAGACATCCTTTTGTGGTTGAATTGTTGCCCGATGTCAGTCAGGCGTGCGCCGTTGGTCTAAGCGTTTCGGTGTGTTGAATTTGTACCAATGATTTTTCTACAGGTTTTTTCTGTCTCAAATAGAGAGTTCAAGTCTCCCATTAGTATTTTCACGTCATTTTGGTGAATTTTGCTCATAGTATTTTGGAGTGTGTTCCAGAGTTTTTCGACATTTTCGGTGCTTTTCATATTTCCGATGTTGGTGGGGGCATGTGCATTGATGAGTGTATACACTCCTGGAAATGGAAAAAAGAACACATTGACACCGGTGTGTCAGACCCACCATACTTGCTCCGGACACTGCGAGAGGGCTGTACAAGCAATGATCACACGCACGGCACAGCGGACACACCAGGAACCGCGGTGTTGGCCGTCGAATGGCGCTAGCTGCGCAGCATTTGTGCACCGCCGACGTCAGTGTCAGCCAGTTTGCCGTGGCATACGGAGCTCCATCGCAGTCTTTAACACTGGTAGCATGCCGCGACAGCGTGGACGTGAACCGTATGTGCAGTTGACGGACTTTGAGCGAGGGCGTATAGTGGGCATGCGGGAGGCCGGGTGGACGTACCGCCGAATTGCTCAACACGTGGGGCGTGAGGTCTCCACAGTACATCGATGTTGTCGCCAGTGGTCGGCGGAAGGTGCACGTGCCCGTCGACCTGGGACCGGACCGCAGCGACGCACGGATGCACGCCAAGACCGTAGGATCCTACGCAGTGCCGTAGGGGACCGCACCGCCACTTTCCAGCAAATTAGGGACACTGTTGCTCCTGGGGTATCGGCGAGGACCATTCGCAACCGTCTCCATGAAGCTGGGCTACGGTCCCGCACACCGTTAGGCCCTCTTCCGCTCACGCCCCAACATCGTGCAGCCCGCCTCCAGTGGTGTCGCGACAGGCGTGAATGGAGGGACGAATGGAGACGTGTCGTCTTCAGCGATGAGAGCCGCTTCTGCCTCGGTGCCAATGATGGTCGTATGCGTGTTTGGCGCCGTGCAGGTGAGCGCCACAATCAGGACTGTATACGACCGAGGCACACAGGGCCAACACCCGGCATCATGGTGTGGGGAGCGATCTCCTACACTGGCCGTACACCACTGGTGATCGTCGAGGGGACACTGAATAGTGCACGGTACATCCAAACCGTCATCGAACCCATCGTTCTACCATTCCTAGACCGGCAAGGGAACTTGCTGTTCCAACAGGACAATGCACGTCCGCATGTATCCCATGCCACCCAACGTGGTCTAGAAGGTGTAAGTCAACTACCCTGGCCAGCAAGATCTCCGGATCTGTCCCCCATTGAGCATGTTTGGGACTGGATGAAGCGTCGTCTCATGCGGTCTGCACGTCCAGCACGAACGCTGGTCCAACTGAGGCGCATGGTGAAAATGGCATGGCAAGCCGTTCCACAGGACTACATCCAGCATCTCTACGATCGTCTCCATGGGAGAATAGCAGCCTGCATTGCTGCGAAAGGTGGATATACACTGTACTAGTGCCGACATTGTGCATGCTCTGTTGCCTGTGTCTATGTGCCTGTGGTTCTGTCAGAGTGATCATGTGATGTATCTGACCCCAGGAATGTGTCAATAAAGTTTCCCCTTCCTGGGACAATGAATTCACGGTGTTCTTATTTCAATTTCCAGGAGTGTATTTTTTATTGGGGCTCTGATTGAGCATAGTCATAAGTAGTTTGTTGATGGGCCGGCAGCTGAGGCCGAGCGGTTCTGGAAGCTTCAGTCCGGAACCGCACTACTGCTACGGTCTCAGGTTCTAATCCAGCTTCGGGCATGTATGTGTGTGATGTCCTTAGGTTAGTTAGGTTTAAGTAGTTCAAAGTTCTAGGGGACTGATGACCCCCGCTGTAAAGTACCATCGTGCTCAGAGCCATCTGAACCATTTGATTGTTGATGGGTGTGATTTCTTTGACAGAGTTGTTGATAGAGCTGTGTTCGAGAAATGCAATGGCGAAGATTGGTACGCCATTCGCTACCTTTTGTTGTATTTTGCTCTTGAAGATGCAATGGTTCCGTAATGCAAGGTTTCATTGTCAGTTAGTCGTGGTTTTTGAAGAGCAAGGGTGAGAATTTTTTGTCGGCCGATTTCTTTTGTGAGATTATTTAGTTTTCGTGTTTGCATCAATGTATCGATGTTTAGGTTTTAAATCCATGTTTTCTGCTTGTAGGGAAATTTACCAGAGATCTTCGATACTCTCTGCCGTTCTAACCCGGACTCCCCAGAATCCGAAAATCCAACTGCCGCCTGTCGACAGCCGGATTGTGTACCACCTGGGGGTAAAGTTGACTTTTCTTGCATAGTTTATGTTTGTTTGTGTTTCATTTGTTTCGCCTGGGTGATTCCAGGACTGGACAGGACTAGAGGGTGTTGAAGCCTTTGGAAGCAAATATTTTCAGCCGAGCTCATTGAGCTAACAGACGGTGACCAGAGTAGCGGTGATTTTCACTCAGACGTGTCTGGATTTTGGGTTCAACGGATTGAGTAGCCGTTTAGGATTGTGTTAGTATTTGTTTCACCCCAGGTATTTGATTTCCGCGGTACAACCCATATGGCGGAGGGTTTCCCCTATCCGCCACACGGGATTATTATTATTATTATTGTCATTGTGTCATCAGCAAATCTGATATGGTGTATCTTCCCACCACTGAAATAGATGTGTATTGTTCGATTTAGTATTTCCATCACATAAATATGGGTTATAATTACGTTACATTGCTGCTAGTGGACACATTTCTCACTTTTTCTTAGACAGTTGCTACCTGTTACTCCATCATAGGAATTTATGTGCGCAGCATTGTTGCAATACAGACGTTCAAATTATCCGACTTCCGTAATTTCATTTCGATACCAGATCGTTCTAATCGGATTCAGCCAGTCAGTCTTAATGTGGATATCACATCATATAATCATATCATAGGCTGGGTAAACCACATTCTTAATCGGACTGTTGAATCTAGATCACTTATCTATGACAGGGCCTGGATTCTTAAACACTGTGGAAAATAATAATCCAATGTGCTTATTACAAACACGTTATTTAAATATAAATATATGAACTAACGAGATAACAGTTTATTTACAGGAGCAGAGTCCCATCCTTCATAGCAGAGCAGTGCGAGATTGGTTTCAGGGCCAAGAGAGGATAAATCTGTTGCCGTTTGTTACGATCACCGAACATCAACCAGATAGAGAGTATGTGGGCAGAGGCAACAAGGTCATTGCCATGTGCACCTACAAATGCAAGCGACCTTTGGACGAATATAGAAAACGTATGGTGGGAAGTAAACCATCACGCTACACTGTCGACGACTTAATGAGATCTATGACCCTGCACCTTCGAGAAATTTTAGGTAATTATCGTTGGTGGTCTGGTTACTAAAAGTATACTCGTCCACAAAACCCATGTTGACAATTATCTGATAATCGGTCAAGCTTTGCTTTGTCACAGCTCTTTAGCATACTAGTCCATTTACTTTCAGTCTCCCCCTTACAATTCTTGCAATGAAAGGTACTTGAAAATCTCATCCACTCGATGCCAGCTGAGGAAATGACTGGTGCATGTGTTGTTCAACACATAGTAGTTGTCACCCTCACTGGAATCAATGACTCTGTGTGTGTGTGTGTGTGTGTGTGTGTGTGTGTGTGTGTGTGTGTGTGTGTTTTCGTGTTCACGCACAATCTGAATCAATACTATCAACATTAGAGAGACAACCAACAGTAAATATTGCATCAGATATGACTGTAAAGTATTTTAATGCGATGGGAAGTTACAAACTGAATTTTTACCTAACCCACGTCTTGCACATTACGTTAAGTAAGATGTAATTACTCCATAGTATCTTTAGCAGAGACAGTGCGCTCTTGTTGTCGAGGCTCGTGACTAGTGCAGCGATTAGCGGTGCCCAATACCGCCGCGATTTGTTTGTGTTGACTGAGCGTGGACACTGCAGCAGACGCTTCGCCATAAACAGAAAGAAATCACCTTGGCTCTGACTGCAGTGAGCGGATATCACAGCCTGCGTGTTCTTATAGTAACCAACGTAAGACTCTACTCACAGGTGCCATGGAGCAATTGCAACGGGTATCATGTCATGTCATCAGAATATTAACCAGCGATGAAATGTCGACTCTATTGGAATTCCAAGAAAATAGGAACCTTCTCACAAAGGAATGTGAGGTGATATCAAAATTTATCCAACATACAAAAATTAACTGCAGGGCTTTCATGTATGCAGTAGTAGCACACAAGGAAATATTATGTCTTGGAAGCGTATATTTCATTTCCTATTCTCATATTAACGCCCTCGTTTCAGTATGAAGTGAGAAAATAAACACGAAAAACTAAAGTTCCTGAGAAGCATATAAGTCATTTCCTCTTCTCATATCATAGCTTTTGTTTTAGTATGAAGTAAAGAAAATTAACAGTTTAGATTCTTATCGTAGGCGCTATCGGAAACGCAAAAAGCAGGGAGCTGTCCATTCTTTTGCCAACAGTCTGTTTCCTTTCATGCATTACTCCAGCTAGGAGTTTCTTATTTAAGGACTTGTGGGCATCAAGTTCTTCAGCAGAATAAGCCTTATGTTATTGTGCTAATTACGGTGTGGAAAAATTCAACAAAGACGAGTTCCCCTAGAGCAGTGAGGATATTTGCACACGTCTATATTCAGCAATCACAGAATCCTTGCGGCAGGCAACACAGCTGTGCGTGCACTTCAGACTTCATTCAGTAAGACGTCTGGAGATGGATGGAAACGTCAAATTAACGTCGCTTTCCGAGCCGTGTTCAATCCAGAATGAGGTGTTATTAAGGTAGTTGAGCGTTCTAGCAATTACACTATTATAATTACCATATGAGTATTCCGATAGCCAAAAGAACACGTTAGTGTGAAACCATCGGGAACTGCATTAATATCAAACGGCAAGAACTTGAGACAATACGTGGACTCTTCTCTTCCCTGGGTGACCTATTACTGTTATTTAGGATTCTCTCCGTCCTAGTCGTAATGCAAATGGAACTTCAGAGGCGCTTTCCGCTATTCTTGACAAACATCAGCAACTTCTAATCACTGAGAGTCACAACTGCGTGATGATAATGGTTCAGGTTGTCAGTAGTTGTGGTCGTGTTATGCTGTCATACTCCTTACAGTAACGTTAATGGTGGTGCACATAATTTAGCGCTGACTACCTACTTCAGTAAAGATAGTGTTGTGGCGTCGTCGCTTCTCTTTATTTTGCCTCAGCTTGAGTAATCCACTTTAACGAACATAGTACTCCATTCGCGGGCTACTAATGATACAGTATGACTACAGAGATCATCGTGCAGGTATTACATTAATTCTGCAATGAATTGCTTAACAAATATTACCCTCAGCTATGCAGCTGGAATGACTCATTACACAGGTACTCCATGTTGCACTTGGTTAAGTGATCAGTTCGCTGCAATCGTGCTTCTACTGTTCGTAAATACTTGTATACTTCAAAAATGGTTCAAATGACTCTGAGCACTATGGGACTTAACTTCTGAAGTCATCAGTCCGCTAGAACTTAGAACTACTTAAATCTAACTAACCTAAGGACATGAGACACATCCATGCCCAAGACAGGATTCGAACCTGAGACAGTAGCGGTCGCGCGGTTCCATACTGTAGCGCCTAGAACCGCTCGACCACCCCGGCCGGCATACTTGTATACTGACCATTCGTTATTTGACTAAATGTGAACCACAATCTGATTCGCATATATATGACATGGGTTAGCGCCGGCACAAAGCAATGACTAAGGGCTGGATGCCGTTGAAGTCTCGTTACATAGATGGCAAGACCAATGTTCGCAAATCACCTCTATTGCCTCAAAAAACAATTGCATCTTAAATATCGAAGGACCGACGTCCACACTGTCACAGCGCGTTGAAATACAGTAACGACGGCAGATGAAAATTTGTGACCGACTGGGCTTCGAACCTGGACCTCCTGCTTACTAGACAGACGTGCTGACCATTGCACTATTATTTTTTTAAAAAGTTTGAGAAGACTTTCAGCACCAGGTAGGCGGAGGCAAGGAGGGCAAGGGTCGAAGATCCAAGGCCTGGCCACAATGCGTTCCCCATACCAGTCACTGAGCAGCTGCATTATTCCCATGTATTCCATGTTTGCACCCGTATGTTCCTTTAAATTGTAGAACAAAATTGAAGTAGTGATTAAGGTAACATAAATTACAGATTGCCGCCTCCAATGGCGTGCGTTCCTTGTAGAACATATAACAGTGAAAAGGGTGACGGAAAAATACATAACAAACATTCATTCAGAAATATATTCGCAATTTAAGTTATTGTGCACTGGATGCGTATATTTTTCAACAAATGAAAGAAATTTCGGAGCCGGAGGGGTTTTGCCAAATTAGAACAGTTCTGATTTTAGAACCAACGTAAAAGAATATTCCAGGAATAAGAATCAATAAAACTGTCCACCTCTTTGTAGCCCACATAAAGCAATAGATAAAAAAATTTGAAACCATTCCTTATATTTGTTATTCTTCTTCAGCTTAATATGTTCTTCTGCAATGACATGTACTCTTCTAAGTTCTAAGTTTTGTTTGTTACGACGTAAAACACAAACTGTCCCAGAAGCCACGAATAACTGTTGCTCTTTGCGGGAGGGTCACATTTCCAGTCGGGTTGTAAAGCTTCGGTTATCGGTATATGACTTTCTGCGGTTCTGTTGATAGTGCTAATTTCTTCCTAGTCCAGTTCCAAATTCTGATTCTATTTTCACATAACAAGATGTGCGCTACAGTTTCTACAAGCCGACATTTGTCGCAGTATGGAGATGGTCTCAATTTGATTTTCCATCGTCGTTCCGTTGTGGGTATGGTTTCGTTTACAACGTCGCACCATACGGCACTGACTCTAGTTCGTAAACTATTATTGTTGATATTTTTCCAAACGTTCCTCCAGTTTTGTGTAGGTTAATTTACCGGAATTGGTTTGTGAAGACGATGTCTGGTAATATAATCATAGACGGTTCTAGTGTTGGTTTGTGCTGGTGGAAGTCTTACACAGCTCCAGTCGCCATAGTACTTTCGGACGTAATCTAGGCTGGCGTGTTACATTAACAGGAGCGTTCCTATCACCAGGATCTAACGAGAGGAACAGAAGTTTCGTGATGCCTGTCATAGTGGCGTGTATTAGTTTAAAAGCACGTCTTTAATTCCAAGTCCTCAGTTTTGCCTCCGCAAAGTCGCCGTGTGGGAGGATACTTTGTTGATATTTTGTTTCCACACATATCAAGAGGCTACAGCTAAAATTTAAGTGGAGTGGCCTGCGGTATCGGTAACACTGCTGCGGCATGATATATTTTGCTAAGTATGTATGTATTTATAAACTGAACTTTCTGCAGTTGGTCTAACGATCGCATGTCATGGTCCTTCAACAAGATTCCGATGACATTAAGTTTCCGCTCCCAATTGTTCGTGACCATGCGCTTGGGATTCGCCCTTAACCACAATCTGAGTTGGAGTCTCTCTTCAGTTACATCTAACCAGTGTGCACCTATTGCACTATTGTAAGAACAGAGATGCAGGTTCATTTGGCTACAAGAATATGTATGTTCCTCCGGCATGACGGGGCTCCTGCACATTTTAGTCGTCAGGTGACACATTATCCAAACCTAACATTTCCCTGAATATGGCTCATTAGATATGGGCACTTTTCTTGGCCCTCAAGGTCCCCGGACCTTATCTCTTTGGAGTTTTGCCTGCGGGGATGGTTAAAGCCGAAGTCTACAAAGAAAAAGTAAACCCAAGAACCGATTTGATCGTTCGGATTATGAATAGTGCAGCCCTCATAAAAGAACGCAAGGACGACCTCAGAAGAGCTACACGTGGTGTTATCAAGAGAAGTCAAATGTGCATTGAAGTTGGTGGGGGAATTTTTGAAAATCAAATTTGAATGTCCTTATTTGCCTTTGCAGTGAGTTTGTTAGGGTTACGTAGTAAGAGCTGTGACTCTGTACTCAAAAAAAAGTGGACGCATTTATAAGGAATTTTTTATGCCATTCGTCTGTACTACCACCTGCTAAAGTATCTACTATTCCTCCTGAAACATCCTGTATATGGATATATGTGTGATGTCTGTTCTTTCGCACATGTCCGAAAGAAAATGCTTCATGGCCTTCTGCAACGACCTATGATCTAGTTGCAGGGGCTGATAGAGATTTCAGAGCTGCTTGGCTGTCTGAATAAAAGTAGATGCTACGGTTTTTATAGGGTCTACTCTAATTCTCCTCCGTGCACATGCTGATAGAAGATACCGTGTAATACTGTGGCCATCTTCGCTAAAGAGATTCTAGGCAGTACACCAGACCCGGTATCTGTTTTTTTTTTTTTTTTTTTTTTTTAGCACTTTGGGACTCAACTGCTGAGGTCATTACTTAGAACTAGGTAAACCTAACTAACCTAAGGACATCACACACATCCATGCCCGAGGCAGGATTCGAACCTGCGACAGTAGCGGTCTCGCGGTTCCAGACTGCAGCGCCAGAACCGCGCGGCCACTTCGGCCGGCTTCATCTGTTTTCGACCTGTCAGTGAACCGCTATATTATGTCTCTTGCACGGTGTAGTGGTTCGTTCTTCCACTGCTCCCTGCTTCCAACGGTTACATGGCAAGGTTTATTGAAACAGCTAGAAGTTATTGTATAGTTAGTCGGCATTTCCCCAGACATAGCCATACTGATTTGGGATTCCGTATATTCTAACTATATCCAGTTATTTCCAATTTTTAGCCTTTATGTTCCTGCCGCTGCCTCCATTTTAAGCGACAGGTGTATTTCTGGCATGTCTAGCATAATATCCATTCCAAGAGTGGATGTCCTGCTAATTCCATCTGTTTGTTAAAGCAGGCCAGTCTCTGCACTTTGCCAGACTCCCTAACAGCGACCTTCTGTTCGACTTTGTTCGTATTATAGGCCAATAAATTATCATTGGTCTTTTTTCAGAGCTGTATATCCAGTATGTACTGGGTTTAGACCCCAGTTTACCCTACAACAGCATCTAGTGCTTATAAGATTATCTTTCGCAGTGGAACATATTCTTTATGTGAGATGTTCATAATAGTTTTCCATCCAGGGTAACCTCTAGATACACCACAACCCTCTTTATAGTTTCATCGAGAAACATAATTTTTCAGTATGCGTGTTGATCATGCTTCCCCATAAATAATATTACACCAATTTTCATGGGGCTCGTCTTCAAATACTTTTTCACAATGTTCAGTGCACATACGTTTAACAGTACTAGTAAATTTTCTAAGTCTTACTGTGAATAAATCGTCTACTTCTTCTTTTCAAGAGTAGTCTCTCGCATTCTGCTCATCTGTGAGTTCATTCAACACTAAGTTCTTCATCTCTAACCATTTACTCGAAGGTCGTATTACTAGAACCCCATCGACATCCAGGAAGATACAGAGAGCATCCAGAAAGGGTAGTGCATTTTCCACCTTCCCAACACGTTGGTGAAGTGTTACTTCACATGATTTGCTTCGCAAGTATTATGAAAATGTGGCAGTTTATAGATAAAATTACGCATTCACAACAACAAAAAATATGTCGGCAGAAAACAAAAGTGGCATTATGAATTTGGCAGTAGTGTAAGGTTTTCGCTCTGACACTAGGGTTACTGAAAGTAGCAAGACGAATTTTGCTCTAGCGTTGTCTTACGATTCCCTTATTGAATTTGTATCTGCCTGCTTGTAGTTCTGCTAGAAAAGAATTAAAAATCTGGCTTTCAGCGAGTCTCGAAAGGCGAACAAAGGAAGCGTGCACCTGACAGGCAAGCACGCTACCTTTTTTTTTTTTTTTTTAATCTAATTTTGTTCGCTTTAGTTCGTTGCATCTGCTCGGAGCGGACGTCGCAAAACATCCGTTCAAGTTCATTGTTGATCGATTAACTCAGTTTTTTTTTATTACAGAGGGCAGCTAACCCTCTCACCGAACACGCTGAGCTACCGTGCTCGCTAGTCTCTCGCATATTACCTTGAGCTAGAGACAGGTGCAGGACTTTGACGTACTTATTGGCTCAGTAGCCGCTGTGGATGATTAATCGCGACATAAGAGACGAGAGTAGTTGTATTTCCCGTGTGGAACCACTTTCGTTGATTCAAAAGCATTAACTGATATCCTTATGTCACATCTCAAGATAAAATAACTCACAGTATTCATTTGAAATGACACGATAATATCAAGTGAATTTAGCAGGATAGTTCTGTGCCATCAAGGAAGTAACTCGTCGGTCACAGATTTGCCAAACATATTTTGCGCTGTTGCCAAGTTTCAGTTATACTGCCAGGAAGGATACCAGCTGATGTGTTCTGTGAGTGACATCGGAAGTGACTATAGCTTCGTCTCAAAGTTGCGGGTGGCAAGGGCCGCAAGATCCTCATTATATGTCAATGAGACTTATTCGCATTTCTGTAATTAGTATAAGGGGCTAGAGTGCAATTACTTGTAGGAGTGTGTCCCACTTCAAACTTTCTGTGACATTTGTAACGCTCTCGCCATGGCTAAATGTACCAGTCACGAATCTTGCCGCTCTTCTTTGGACCTTCTCAATCTCTTGAATCAGACCCAACTGATAAGGGTCCCACACCGACGAACAATACTCTTAAGACTGGACGAACTGTAGTATTGTAAGCAATATCCTTTGTTGAAGGACTCCATCGCTTCAGGATTCTACCAATAAACCGCTGTCTAGAGTTCTCCTTACGCGTTAGTTGTGTAATCTGAGCGTTCCATTTGAGACCATTTCGAATAGTCACACCCAGATACTTGAGAGATGTTGCCGATTCCAAAGACTGGGCATTTATTTTCTACTCGTACATTAATGGGGATTTTCGCTTTGTTATACGCAATAGGTTACACTTACTGATATTGAGAGATAAATGCCAGTCATTACACCACGCATTTGTTTTCTGCAAATCTTCATTGATTTGTTCACAACTTTCGTGTGATACTACTTTCCTGTAGGCTACATCATCATCGACAAGCAGTCTAATGCCGCTGTCAATACCATCAACCACATAGTTTATGTAAGTCGTAAAAAGCAGCGGACCTATCACACTGCCCTGAGGCACACCTGATGTTACGCTTGTTTCTGTTGAAGTCTCCCCATTCAGGACGACATGCTGCCCTTTGTCTGTTAGAAAACTTTCTATCCAACCGCATGTGTCATCGGATAGACCGTAAGCGTGCACTTTTTGGAGCAAGCGACAGTGCAGAACTGAGTCGAACGCCTTTCGAAAGTCGAGGAATATGGCATCAACCTGGGAGCCGGTATCTAGACATGTTGTATATTATGCACAAAGAGGGCCAGCTGTGTCTCGCATGACCGCTGTTTCCTAAAACCGTGCTGGTTGCTGCAGATGAGCTTCTCAGAGTCTAGACAGGTGATTATGTCTGAACACAAAATATGTTCCATGATTCTGCAACAAATCGATGTCAGTGAAATTGGCCATTAATTATCTGCTTCCGATTTTCTACCATTTTTAAAGTTTGCTATGACCTGGGTCTTCTTCCAGTCCCTTCCAGTCCTTTGTTGTACACAAGGTCCCTTGGAACTTACTAGCAAGTGGCTGGACGCTTTTTCTTGTTGGTACTGAATCGTGAACTTTCCAATTGAACTTATGTTGCTCCTCAAGATAAACTACGTAATCTCTAAAAACACCTAGACGTTCTTCTGTCACAGGCATTCTTCTTGATTTCCCTGTAAAAAATATTAGTAGGCGCCCGCTATTATAGAGATGTATTATAATTATGTGATTGCGTCCATTACTTCTTGGAAATGAAGCGAGACCTTCTCACCACCCTGTATTACACTTAAGCGCGAAATAAACTGTTATAGGCATGCGTATTCAAATACAGAGATACGTAAACAGGCAGAATACGGCTCTGCGGTCGGCAACGCCTATATAAGACAAGTATCTGGTGCAGTTGTTGGATGGATTGCTGCTGTTACAATGACAGGTTATCAACATTTAAGTGAGTTTGAACGTGGTGTTATAACCAAGGCACGAGCGATGGGACACAGCATCACCGAGGGAGCGATGAAGTGGAGATTTTCCCGTACGAACGTTTCACGAGTGTACAGTGAATGTCAGGAATCCGATAAAACATCAAGTCTCCGACATCGCTGCAGCCGGAAAAAGGTCCTGCAAGAACTGGAGCAACGAAGACTGAAGAAAATTGTTCAACGTGAGAGAAGTGCAACCCTCCCGCAAATAGCCTGTAAAATTGTGTCCAACTGGCGCATTAGATCGCCAAAATACGGAGCTGGTTGGAGGGGCCCTGCAAATTGTGCTCCACTCTCAATTGGGGAGGGTTCAGTGAACTTTCTGTCGAAGGCATGGTTTGGCAAGCACGAAGACGAACAATATAAACTCTCGCCATGTTTGGGCAGGCATTCCGAAATGCCTTCACATAAGAAGACGAAGTAAATATTCCAGAATTCGAATCAAGAACAGCTGCCAACATGAGTAACGTAGAAGCAAATATCCTCGGTGTAGTGAAGCAACTTAAATCACTTAATAAGAGCAAGTCTTCTGGTCCAGACTGTATATCAATTAGGTTCCTTTCAGAGTATCCTGATGCATTAGCTGCATACTTAACAATCATATATAGCCGTTCGCTCGACGGAAGATCCGTACCAAAAGACTGGAAAGTTGCTCAGGTCACACCAATATTCAAAAAAGAAAGTACCAGTAATCCACTTAATTACAGGCCCATATCATTAACGTCGATATGCAGCAGCATTCTGAAACATATATTGTGTTCGAACATTATGAATTACCTTGAAGAAAACGGTTGTAACCTCCCCACAAAAAATAAAATGAATATTATTGGGTTAATGATTCTAATTTAAGTGTAACCTCCCCACAAAATTTAATAAAATAATTAATAATAATGGATAGCGATTCTAATTTTTGTGTAACCCCAGAATAAAATTGGTTCCCATTTATAACCTCCCTACAGAAATTCATTCACATTTAACCTCCACACAAAATTTGTTTCCCATTTAATGAAAGCTCGAAACAGAAAAATTCCTAAAGCTCGTAATAAAAAATAAATTCAGTAACCTGGTAGAATTTGGACGATAGCAGCGCGGCGTCATGGCCCTGTAAAATAATTCTGAATAAAAAAGGAAAAATTATTACCTCAATAAAAACGGCGAATATATCTGCTCTTATATAAAATTTTTCCAGGACAGCTCTGTGCAATGCTGGCAGATAGACCTGTCATTTATGAAAGGAAGCAACTGATTTTTCTTTTGTAACAATAGGAATGATCATGGATTGAAGAAATTAGTAAATTCTTTAAATTGAAATGAATGTTTTTTAGAAATTACTTTATTTCACCAAGATTATCATTAGGACATTTTTAAAAGATTTACGTGGCACTTTACATAACATTACTAAATATGCGCGAGGCTGCTTTTTACCTTATACAATAATACTCAGGCTCTGGCATCGCTGCACCGCGACCGGCCCAGCCAACATGATACACCAGACCAGAGCAGACAGGCGACTGCTCGCTAGCAACAACTTACTGCTACTGCTACACAGTTCGTACTGCGTCAACACTGCTCTTTGGTCTCAGATTCTCTTATAGCTTACATATCGCAGGCAGCGCATACCTCTTACATAACCCTCCATTGGGGGGGGGGGGGGGGCATAAAGTTGGCAGCGATGGTGAGTCATGAGCAACAAATTTCTCTAAAATCTACTTAATTAACTATGTAGACAGTCGCAGAGTATATACATATATATAAGTACAGAACATAAAATGAAATAGAGTGCACATGCATTGAGTACAGAACATATCAAGCAATGACAAAATGTATACGCAATGAGTACAAATCATATTAAAAAATGACATAAAGTGCATACACACTGTAGTAATTTTTTTTTACCATTTTACTAAAACTAGGATAGGAAAGGGAAGGATTGCAACATGGTTGTAGCACATTAGGTTGCACGTAGCTGCACTGAAAGTCCATATCTTTCTACAGAAGCACAACACCAAGTGAGACAATCTGAAGTTCTCTTCCCTGAAGTATTAATCAGTGTAGCCAAGACACTGAAATGTCGTATTAATATTCCATGTTATCATTTTGGTAGTACATTAGGTACACCAAACAGTGGAACCATAATAACATCTCCATTGTTCAAGGTGGTGGACACCATGATGTGTCAACACCACACTCATTCATCAACGTAGAATTAGTGCAGAAACCAAATATAGTGCTCCATGGACATAAGGATAGCCAGGACAAACGTATATTGCAGTAATTTCTAATAATTAGGTCAGAAGGTGAAGGACATTAAGTCTCATGCTAGTCATAATTGAGAATTACACTAGTCTATCAACCGATTTGACGAATTGTTGGCACTCATTGCCTAGTTACTGAACACTTCTGTACTATGTATGAAGTATTACAGAATAATGTTCATAAATCATCTGATTACAGTGAACATTGGCACTCATTGGCCAGTTACAAACCATTTTTATACATTATTTAAAAGTGATCATTCAAAGCAGGAGTTAATTAATGGCATACCATTTACATAATTCATCTAGTTATAGTAATCATTGGCACTCATTGGCCAGTTACAAACCATCAAAAGTCATCATTAAAAACAGGAGCTAACAAATGGCATAGTATTAACATAATTCACCTAGTTATAGTAATCATTGGCACTCATTGGCCAGTTACAAACCATCAGAAGTCATCATTCAAAACAGGAGCTAACGAGTGTAGCATCAAGCTACTGGTATTCATATATAATAGCATGTAGGTAACATAATATAAATTTAAAACATAAGAAACAGTGGCATTCACTGGCCAGTTACTAAACGTATAGCAAGTGTTGAATATTACAAAACATTTTATCATACAAGTGACATATGACATATTTAAAATAATTATTGGCACTCATTGGCCAGTTACAAACCATCAGAAGTCATCATTCAAAATGAGAGTTAATTATTGGCATAGCATTTATAAGTGAGTTCAACAGCGACAAAAATGTAGCAAAAACCTCTATTAGTTCTGGGAATCGGACCAAAAATGTCGACAGCGGCCATGTGTCTCAATTTAACAGATACAATGGGATGTAATGGAGGAATATGTGAAGCCGTATCTGACTTAGCTTTCTGGCAGATTTTACATGACGCTAAAACTCGTCGAATACGTTTATCCATGTTGGCAAAGTAACAGTTCGGTCTCAGTATAAGAAAACATTTTCTGGCTCCGTAGTGTGCGTAACGTAAATGAGTATACGAAATTAATTTGTTAACAAGTTCGTCAGGAATGCATAGTAACCAGTTGTTGCTGTCAGGGTGAGAGCGGCGAAACAGAATATTATCGCGTACAGTGTAATGGTTTCTAATGGTAACATTATTCCTATCTTGCCAAAGGTGTTTAATTTCTCTCCATACGTTGTCTTTACTCTGCTCTTGTGCTATGTCTCGTAATGACGACGAAATGAAATTTTCAAATGCAACTTGTTGAATATACATGAGGCTGAAATTTGCTTTGCAGAAGCTGGTTGTGATGTCTTGCTGATTGTTGCTGAGAGAACGGGATAGTGCGTCTGCTACAATATTTTGTGTACCGGGAATGTGAACAACTGTAAAATTAAATTCCTGGAAATAAAGTTTCCATCTGCTTAATCTGTCGTGTGTAAATTTAGCGGAAAGTAAAAACTGTATAGCTCTATGATCTGTGTAAACGGTAGTGTGTCTTCCATAAAGAAATTGCCGAAACCTCGTAAATGCCCATACAACACATAATGTTTCAAGTTCTGTGATAGAATAATTGCGTTCAGCAGGTGACAGAATCCGACTCGCAAAGGCGATGTTTTTAATTACTATAATACCGTCTTCTTCAATTTCCTGAAAAATGTGTACGCCTAAAGCGGTGTTGGAACTATCGGTGGCAATGGAAAAATTTCTAGTAAGATCTGGATGTGATAAAAGTGGTCCATGCAACAAAGCTTGTTTCCGATTAGCAAATTCAGACTATTGGATTTTCATGTAAAAGTGTGTATCAGATGTCAAAAGTAATAACATTTTCGTGAACAAGATTCTGCGTATCTGAAGTATTGCTTGCGTTGTTGGAAGATGCAAACTGTACTGTATGTAGTCAAATTCTATCTGACGTGCTATTATTTTCGTGAGGATGCTGTGGCATTTCCACTATTTGTACTGTTCTGTTATTTCTCCCTGACGTATTACGTTCGGGATGATATCTACTGTCTGGTTCATTCATGATAATCTGTTGTTGTGGTTGATTCTGCTGCTGGTAAGACCGACTGTTACGCTGAAAACTGTGCTCATTACTTTTACATCTGTCATAATAATCATTGCTAGACGGCGCATTACGATATGAATTGAAATGATGTGTCTTCTGTACGTAGTGATTTCCTTATTGCTGTGCGTTGCTATTTGGTGGAGCCGACGCTATGCGTGTAGGCGGCGAAACATTAAAGCTTGGTTGACCTTGTAGACTACATTGTTGGTTAGGTATGCTAACCGGTTGGCTTTGTGACTGTTGCGGTGAAAACCCTCTATTGTTACCAAAATGCGTTCGCTGTTGCTGATAATTTTGACGATACTGATAATTAAAATTTTGTTTGTTATTAAAATTACACTGGTATTTCTTGTCATCTCGAGAGAGTCTAATGAAAATTGTCACTTTCAGGTAAAAATTGTCATATCGGGTTTTCTTTACTCCTTCTTAATTCTAGATACACCGATAGTTGAAGAGCTGTTTTGATAGATATAAAGGATAATAGAAGAGAAGGCAGCAGTGGAGAAAATTAAAGATGAAATAGCACTACTACGGCTCGGGGCCCTGTGCACGCTACGGCACATATTCATCGAAGTGTAATGAATCCCCTGAGGTCAATTACGCGCTACAAATAAATTTTAGTTTCTGCGTTACAGGCAATGCCGGTGAAAATTGAAAAATAAATTGTTGTATCCAGGCCAATTCTAGTTTCTGCATTACAGGCAACGCTGATGAAAATACAAAAGCAAATTGTCGTATCCTGTCCAAAGCGTGAATCTGTGTTCTATCATTATTAAGTACCTTAAATTTTTTTACGGATAAAAATTGCTTATAATCAACGTTGTCGTCTCTGAATATGTGAACAGGTCCAGGATTGCGTGAGAATCTATTTATCTGTGACTGTTCGGAATCTAACTCACGTACTCTCTGTAAATTACCTAAATTATACTGGCTGTGTGAGTGTGACAAATGTTCGGAACGTGGCGTATGCTGTGACGTGTTTGTGACTGAAACATTTTTCATCTCTGTCACTTCGTGCTGTAAAACTGAAAATTTTCTACGTAATGTATTATTAGACGAACCTATCTCACTGGTCGTCTGCTGTAAATTTTGGAATTCGGGTGTTTGATTAAGTGAAACTGGTGACGTATCGACTGATTTGGTGTCATTATTACTTTTGATAACGTCAACACGACTGGCCACTTCATCAAATTTTTCAGTCAAAGCTTTTACTTGATCATCGTTTTTATTATCACAAGCATTAATTTGTTTTTGTATTTTACGTGTGGTTTCGTTCAATTTTTTAACGTCTGCTTTGATGGCATCGGGATCCTGTATTAGTTCCTACTTTTCAAGTCTGTTGGTCATTGTCTGAAAGTCTAATGTGTGTGTGTCTGTTTTTGCTTTAAGATCGGAAATTTCAGCACGCAATTCGGTGTTCAACTGTTTGATTTCGTCCGATACTGTACCAATATTGTTGTCTACGTATGTTTTTGCTTTCGTAAATAATTTTCGCTTATCTTCCTGTCTCTGTGCAGTAATTGTTTCCATGACTTGTCGCTTTACTTTATTCTGTTCCTGTATAAATTTACGGTAAAGCGTTTCACTATTTTGTAGGTGGTGATTAAAACGTTCGTCAATTTGGCTGTTCTGTTGGTCAAATTTCGCATCTACTATCGCGTCCAGTGTGTGTGAAAGTTCTGCTGACATTAATTTAAACTCGTCGCGTAACTGTGTTGCGTTTTCAGAGCATTGTTTAGGGACTGTACTCATTTCGTCTCTAAGTATTTTAGTTGTGGCTGCATGTGTATTACTTAATTCTTGTGCCACAGATCTAATTTCTTCACTACTGTTCCTAGCACAAGCCTTAATTTCCTCACGTAATTGTTCTTTAGTATCATGACATTGCACGGTAACGGCTGCAATCTGTTCATTAATCTGTTTAAAGTTCTCATTAATTTATTCGATCGACCTGTCTTGTTTTTCATTCAACTGTTTGGAATTGTTGTCTAGTTTTTCATTAATTTCATTAATTTGTTGTTTGAGATTTTCACTAAGTTGTTTGTGATTGTTGTCTTGTTCTTTCTTCGACTGTTTGCAATTGTTGTCTAGTATTTCATTAATTTGTTTGTTCAATTCATTAATTTGTTGTTTGAAATTTTCATTAAGTTGTAGCAATAATGCCATAACTTGATCCATGCCAATATTACCTACTCTATTCTCTGTGCTGTTTGATAGCGTATCTGCATTTGTCACGTTTTGTGAAACCATTTGGTCATTCTGTAATTCTTGAAAAGATTTGCCAATTGAATGTGCACTGTTAGTCACTACCTCGGAATCAAATAAATCTGACGTATTTTGATTACACTGTTCATCTTCGTTAGAAACAATTATCTGTTCACTGTGTAAATTTTGCAAATCAGGTGTGTTAAACTGGGCAGCGTTCATTATAACAGAATGTGCCGCGTCATCAATTGTCGTTAAATTAACAGAGGACACAATTGAATTTGTTCGCTCCTCATTAGCATTAAAATCATTACTAGTGATCGGTAGGCACTGATTATCTGTAATTAGACGATTATCACTATTACACGGAGTGTCGCAAATATTATCGGTGAAACTATTCGAGTCGGCTATTTCACTCATTGCACATCGCGATGTACTGTTAACAGTTTTTCGCGGCATTTTTCACAAATCAAAATTAAGCACAAAATGAAACAAAGTCAAAGCAAAAATGTAACAAACACAATTACAACAAAGAGCAATAAATTGCCGATGATCTGTGAAAGAAAGAGTGACAAATAAGTAAATGCGTTGCGCCAGATGCAAACTACATTTAAGTAAATAAGAGCAGATATATGACTACTTCTCAGAGATTCACAAAGAAATACGATCCTGGCCGGTTGTCGCCAAGTGTAACCTCCCCACAAAATCAAATAATAATAACAGTGATTCTAATTTTAATGTAACCTCAGAACAAATCTGGTTCGCATTTATAATCTCCGTACAGAAATTCATTCACATTTAATGTATCCACAAAATTCTTTTCTCAGTTAATGTAAGCTCGAAACAGAAAAATTCCTAAACCTCGTAATAAAAAATAAATTCAGTAACGTGGTAGAATTTGGACAACAGCTGCGCTGCGTCATAGCCCTGTAAGATAATTCTGAATAAAAAAGGAAAAATTATTACCTCAATAAAAACGGCGAATATATCTGCTCTTATATAAAATTTTTCCGTGACAGCTCTGTGCAATGCTGGCAGATAGACCTGTCATTTATGAAAGGAAGCAACTGATTTTTCTTTTGTAACAATAGGAATGATCATGGATTGAAGAAATTAGTAAATTCTCTAAATTGAAATGAATGTTTTTTAGAAATTACTTTATATCACCAAGATTATTATTAGGACATTTTTAAAAGATTTACATGGGACTTGAGATGACATTACTATATATGCGCGAGGCTGCTTTTTACCTTATACAATAATACTCGGCTCCGGCGTCGCTGCACCGCGACCGGCCCAGCCAACATGATACACCAGACCAGAGCAGACAGGCGACTGCTCGCTAGCAACAACTTAACTGCTACTGCTACACAGTTCGTACTGCAGTCAACACTGCTCTTTGGTCTCAGATTCTCTTATAGCTTACATATCGCAGGCAGCACATACCTCTTACACGGTCTATTGCCGGCCGGGGTGGCCGAGCGGTTCTAGGCGCTACAGTCTGGAACCGCGCGACCGCTACGGTCGCAGGTTTGAATCCTGCCTCGGGCATGGATGTTTGTAATGTCGTTAGGTCAGTTAGGTTTAAGTAGTTCTCACTTCTAGGGGACTAATGACCTCAGAAGTTATGTTCAATAGTGCTCAGAGCCATTTGAACCAAAACGGTCTATTGACACACAGTCAACATGAGTTTAGAAAACATCGTTCTTGTGAAAAACAATTAGCTCTTTATTCGCATGAAGTGTTGACTGCTATTGACAAAGAATTTCAGATCGCTTCAGTATTTGTGGATTTCCGAAGGCTTTTGACACTGTACCACACAAGCGGCTCGTAGTGAAACTGCGTGCTTATGGAATATCGTCTCAGTTATGTGACTGGATTTGTGACTTCCTGTCAGAGAGGTCACAGTTTGTAGTAACTGATGGAAAGTCATGGAGTAAAACAGAAGGATTTCTGGCGTTTCCCAAGGTAGTGTTATAGGACCTTTGCTGTTTCTTATCTATATAAACGATTTGGGAGACAATCTGAGCACCCGTCTTAGGTTGTTTGCCGATGACGCTGTCGTTTATCAATTAATAAAGTCATAAAAAGATTAAAAAAACTGTAAAACGATTTCGAGAAGGTATCTGAATGATGCAAAAATTGGCAGTTGACCCCAAATAACGAAAAGTGCGAAGTCATCCACATGAGTGCTAAAAGGAATTCGCTAAACTTCGGTTACACGATAAATCAGTCAAATCTAAAGGCCGTAATGTCAAACAAATACCTAGGAATTACAATTACGAACAACTTAAATTGGAAGGAACACATAGAAAATGTCGTGGGGAAGACTAACCAAAGACTGCGTTTTATTGGCAAAACACTTAGAAAATGTAACAGATCTCCTGGGGAAACTGCCTACACTACGCTTGTCCGTCCTCTTTTAGAATACTGCAACGCGGTGTGGGATCCTCTCCAAGTAGGATTGACCGAATACATCGAAAAAGTTCGAAGAAGGGCAGTACGTTTCGTATTATCGCGAAATGGGGGAGGGAGTGTAACTGAAGTGGTACAGGATTTGCGGTGGGCATCATTAAAAGAAAGGCGTTTTTCGTTGCGACGGAATCTATCACGAAATGCCAATCTCGAACTTTCTCCTTCGAACGCGAAAATATTTTGTTGACACCGGCCTACATAGGGAGAAACGATCACCACGATAAAATAAGGGAAATCAGAGCTCGTACGGAAAGATACAGGTGTTCGTTCTTTCCGCGAGCTATACGAGATTGGAATAATAGGGAATTGTGAAGTTGGTTCGATGAACCCTCTGCCAGGCAGTTAAATGTGTTTTGCAGAATACCCATGTAGATGCAGATGGTTCAGATGGCTCTGAGCACTATGGGACTTAACTTCTGAGGTCATCAGTCCCCTTGAACTAAGAACTACTTAAATCTAACTAACCTAACGACATCACACACATCCATGCCCGAGGCAGGATTCGAACCTGCGACTGTAGCGGTCGCGCAGCTCCAGCTTGTAGTGCCTAGAACCGCTCGGCCACAGATGTAGATGTAAATGTAGATCTTGCTGAAATGTAGACCCAGTGGGCCTGACTTAAGGGAAACGAAACGGGGCGTAGAATCTCGTCAACAACTGCTGTGCTGTAAGGGTGTTGCGAATTACAACCAAAGAGTCCTGCTTTGAAAAGAAATTGCCCCCTAGACCGTTGTCATCCCTGATTACACTGCCGTAAGGCGAGCGACAGTCAGGTTGTTATCCCACCACCGTCCAGAACGTATGAAGACACGTCTACGGCCTGCAATCTCATTGACTGAAGTGGAATTTTCCTCAGTGATGAGGTCCACTTCGAAGTGAACCCCAGTGGCCAACGAAGACGTGTATGGGGACGACCTGCATAGTGCTGGGATACCAACCCGACTGTTGACCGATATGCGGCCCAACAGCCAGGGGTCATATTTTGGGACACCATTTCTGTTGGTTATCATACGCGGCGCCCTTACAGCATAGCGGTATGCTGACGATGTTCTACTCTCCGTTTTGTTTCCTTCTATGGAAATCCATCCCGGGCCTACAAAATAAGCCTGAGCGCACACTGCTGTTGCCTTCGTGCTTGCCAAATCCCACCTTGGCCAGCGAGATCGCCGGATCTCTCCACAACTGAAAACATTTGGAGCATTGTGGGCCTGACCGTCCAGCCACCACGGGATTTTAATTATCTAATGCACGAGTTGGACAGATTTTGGCTCGATACCTCTCAGGAAAATATTCAAAATATCTGTCAATCAATGTCAATGCGAATAACTGCTTGCATAGGGGCCAGAGGTGGGAGAATGCGTTGCTCAGTTGCTCAATTTGTGAAGGTCTTTCTCTTAATAAATCATCCGTTTTTTCTAATCATCATCATCATCATTTAAGACTGATTATGCCTTTCAGCGTTCAGTCTGGAGCATAGCCCCCCTTATACAGTTCCTCCATGATCCCCTATTCAGTGCTAAGTTTGGTGCCTCTTCTGATGTTAAACCTATTACTTCAAAATCATTCTTAACCGAATCCAGGTACCTTCTCCTCGGTCTGCCCCGACTCCTCCTACCCTCTACTGCTGAACCCATGAGTCTCTTGGGTAACTTCTCCCATACGTGTAACATGACCCCACCATCTAAGCCTGTTCGCCCTGACTGCTACATCTACAGAGTTCATTCCCAGTTTTTCTTTGATTTCCTCATTTTGGACACCCTCCTGCCATTGTTCACATCTACTAGTACCTGCAATCATCCTAGCTACTTTCATATCCGTAACCTCAACCTTGTTGATAAGGTAACCTGAATCCTCTCAGCTTTCGCCCCCATACAACAAAGTTGGTCGAAAGATTTAACGGTGCACAGATAACTTAGTCTTGGTACTGACTTCCTTCTTGCAGAAGAGAGTAGATCGTAGCTGAGCGCTCACTGCATTAGCTTTGCTACACCTCGCTTCCAGTTCTTTCACTATGTTGCCATCCTGTGAGAATATGCATCCTAAGTACTTGAAACCGTCCACCTGTTCTAACTTTGTTCCTCCTATCTGGCACTCAGTCCGTTTATATTTCTTTCCCACTGACATTACTTTCGTTTTGGAGATGCTAATATTCATACCATAGTCCTTACATTTCTGATCTAGCTCTAAAATATTACTTTGCAAACTTTCAATCGAGTCTGCCATCCATTTTTTTCTAAAATTGTAATAATTCGATTGTACATTAAATCCATCGATTTGCGTTCCATTCGGATAGTACCATTGTGGTGCGTCGTTTCTTATTTTTTATTTATTTTATGTTTTAGGCTGTATTATGGTTCAGCAACTTTTTTGTCCGAAAAGTTTCCTTATTCCACTCAGTTTCGTAATTAACGCGTATAATGCCTGCAGAAGGCACAATCGCTTCGCTTTTATCCTCATCTCTTGTCATTTTCATCGATACTGTTATCAGCCATCTCTCTTCCAACTTCAGTATCAGTACAAGTATCAATAGCATCTTCAATACCTGGCGCACCAGGATCTTTCTTACTTGAGATTCATTTGCCTGTAGAATCTTCTTCACTGAAATCTGTAGCATCATCTTCATAAAGATCAACACTCGACAATAACTTTTTAAAATAATCTCCATTCCCTTCATAGCATAATCTGCTGTATTCAAATTTACAGACCTTTCGTATATCATCCATGAGAACCAAGAGTTGAGGTTCACTGTAGCAAAGGTTAACACGATAATGAATGGTTCGTAATGCTGTGTAACAGTAGACAGCAACAATTAGAGTGCATCACTGTATGGATTTTGTATATGCCCAAGGCTGAGTGTTACCTCTCATGACTGTATGACAATAAAATGACCGGGTTACAGATTTTTATAGAAGAAAGTATTGTTTTTTTATTTGGGTACAAGGGTTAGGAAACTAGCTAGGAGTCAACGGAACAGACACATAAATTCATGATAGGGTTACTCGAGGTTTTCAAAATAATGATAAGTGATCTGAGAAATCTTGATCGTTCTCGATTAATGGTTAGCAGCTGTCAACAACAACACCTCATTTTCATTCAGACATTGATTAGATTCAACATACTGAGATGTCTAATTACATCCCGATGCTTTTGTGTTCTTTCTGTTGAAATAATCATTAACGTAGACTACTCCGAGATGACAAAAGTTGTGATAGGGATATGCCCATTTACAGATAGTGTTAGTACCGCATACAGAAAGTATTAACAGACATGCTGCCATTTGTACTTACAAGGGAACCTCCCTATCGCACTCCCCTCAGATTTAGTTATGAGTTGGCACAGTGGATAGGCCTGGAAACACTGAACACAGATCAATCGAGAAAACATGAAGAAGTTGTGTGGAATTATGAAAAAAATAAGCAAAATATACAAACTGAGTAGTCCATGCGAAAGATAGGCAACATCAAGAATGTTCTGGGCTCAGTAGCGCCGTGGTCCCGTGGTTAGCGTGAGCAGATGCGGAATGAAAGGTCCTAGGTTCAAGTCTTACCTCGAGTGAAAATTTTTATTTTTAATTTTGAGACAATTATCAAAGTTCAGGTACTCACACATAATCAACTTCGCTCTCCAAAATTCCAGGACATGTTCAGATTTGCTTGGACATATGCAGGATTTGACAGTCTACACACGGAAAAATTTTAAAACGTTAAAGACATATGTTTTGACAGAGCACAGGGAAAACTGTGCGACTGTGAAACTATTGCATTTATTTGTTGCAGTTTATGTGACAAACTCTTATGTTTTCATCACGTTTTTGGGAGTGATTATGACATCCACAAGAAAACGTAAATCGGACAAGGTAGAAGAATCTTTTCACCCATTCGCCAAGTGTACAAGTTAGGTGGGTCGACAACATACTCCTGTCATGTGACGCACATGCCGTCACCAGTGTCCTATAGAATATACCAGAGGTGTTTTCCTGTGGAGGAATCGGTTGACCTATGACCTTGAGATCAAATGTTTTCGGTTCCCATTGGAGAGGCACATCCTTTCGTCTACTAATCGCACGGTTTTGCGGTGCGGTCGCAAAACACAGACACTAAACTTATTACAAAGAACAGAGACGTCAATGAACGAACGGACAGATCGTAACTTTGCGAAAATAAAGAAAGTAAAAATTCTCACTCGAAGGAAGACTTGAACCAAGGACCTTTCGTTCCAGAGCTGCTCACGCTAACCACGGGACCACGGCGCTACTGAGACCATAGGTTCCTTTCTGTTGCATATCTTGCGCATGGACTACTCAGTTTGTATATTTTGCTTTTTTTTCATAGTTCCACACAACTTCTTCCTGTTTTCTCGATTGATCTGTGTTCAGTTTCTCAAGGCCTATCCACTGTGTCAACTTATAACTAAATCTGAGGGGGGTGCGATGGGGAGGTTCCCTTGTTAGCTGATTCGCGTGAAAATGTTTCCGGTGTGATTATGGCCGCACGACAGGAATTAAAAGATAATTAAGGGGGAATGGTTCTTGGAGGTAGACGCATGGGACATTCCATTTTGGGAATCGTTAGCGAATTCAGTAATTCGAGATCACAAAGTGTCAAGAGTGTAACGAGAACACCAAATTTCAGCCATTACCTCTTGTACCACTTATATCGATTAGAAGTAGGCTTATGTTACTTTGTGTCTGTAATTATGAAGTGTTTATTCTTTGTTAGTTAAGGTCATTCATTTGCGACAGGAAGTTTAAAGTTTGTAACATATATATGGAAAAGATAAATGATAGTTTAATGCTTAGGGCACTTATATTGCAAAATGTAAATGATGTAGGGAAGTCCCTCCACAATGGAAGTGGCATGACGCGATGTAAAAGGTGGTTTCGGCGGTCGAACTGGGCGGCTCCTTGTCGTGAACGGTACACAGTCAGTGGCTAGCGGTTGTACGGTACACATCGAAGGTGCCAAGGGAGGCAAGTGGGGGTAGCTTGGCATGGAACATTGCCTCGGAAGTGGGTTTGGCTGTTGCTTGGTACTCTCGGCAATAAGGAATGGTTCTAACACATTAAAAATCCGTCACCAAGATGAAATTTTACAAGGCATTCAAACATCAAGAGCCGTGAGTACAGTTAGCCGCCACGTCGCTTGCCACCACAACTTCGCCACTGTTCCACCAACTTCATGCGTACAGATATGTATCAGAGCATGGACCAGTTAATTGTGTGAGTGATTTTAATAATAATCCAAATGCTATAAATCTGTATTTGGAACCATATCTTCTATCCTGATCACGAACTTATGCTGGGTCCTCTCCTAAGTGTTTATAAAACCGAGTATCCTGTTTCAAATGATCTAGTGGTTATTTGAGTTTGTCAGAAGTGCAAGAAATTGGCAAAAGTTGAAATTAGTTAGAATTTTGCTAAAGTACTCTCAGTTTATTGCAAAGTATCGTATTGCAAAAATTTAGTGCCAGACTGTGTAAATGTTACTGTCTAAAATATCTGCTTCACAGGTGATGAAAAAGGCATATAAGTTAAACTTATTTGAAACATAATTTAGCCTTTATTACTATCATGAATGACTTTTTTGAAGTTAATTGGGCTCATGGTTGAACAATTTGTCTTGAAAAGTAAAAACATAAGATATTCCAAATGAAGCTAAGAATTAACTTTCGTTGAATTTATTTTTGCTACTGAATTAATCATAGAGTTTGTCTAGTGATACAATATCAGTTTATAGGTCCCCGCCATATTCTTCTCATATTAGAAAGATAATTGGAATATAATTACTGATAAGGGAAACAAATATAAGCAGAGGGATATAAACAGTGTATTTATGATATTATTTATCTTTATTTGTGTTATTTATATGTCAAGTAAGTCAGAAGCCCATCCTGGCCAAATTGAGTTCTGCACTTCTTGCAGGAACATTTGAGTACTGATCCAAGCAACAGTTTTGAGTGTAGTTCTTATCAGTGTGAGTTTGGTACAATATTGCTTTCTATGATTACTAGTATGTGCATTATTGGTGATTGCTGCAACTTACAGCTCAGAGTGTCCTGTGTCAGTTTGTATCCTATGTGCTGTTCAAAGGGAAATCTTAATGGCTCTGAGCACTATGCGACTCAACTTCTGAGGTCATCAGTCGCCTAGAACTTAGAACTAATTAAACCTAACTAACCTAAGGACTTCACACACATCCATGCCCGAGGCAGGATTCGAACCTGCGACCATAGCGGTCGTTCGGTTCCAGATTATAGCGCCCAGAACCGCACGGCTACTCCGGACGGCGGAAATCTTAATGAAACTCACTTCAACAACTGATATTCAATTTCCTTAAACTTATATTTCCAAATCAATGTGCCTAATTTGGCTGGCGACCGTTCATTTTTTCATTCGTATATGAATTTTACTGTTTTTATTAACCCCGCAAAGTTAAAGCCTGTTTAGTTTTTTCTATTAATTGCAGTATATTAAAAATTACAGTCCGATACCCTTACCCGTTAGGCAAACACGCGGTCAAAATTCCAAAAATCCTTTCTGAGCGTAACATTAGCTTATGTCACGGTAGGCTAGTGTTGTACTCTCAGCACGGACAATGCTGTTGGCGAATTAATGATCATGAGCAATGACTTTACGCAGAGTTTTCAGTATTAACAGACAAGCAACACAACTTATTGAATATGTCACGTTCTTTTATTCCTCTTTAGTGTACATTTTGATGATGAACCCATTCGTAAACATCATGATTTCTGTCAACGAAATAGATCATAATAGCGCATGAAGAAAATGTCTTGCAAAAAAAAAAAATAAAAAAAATAAAAAAAAATAAAAAAAAATAAATAAAAAAGGTGCCAAAGCGCTGTGTAGTAACATGTTCATTATCCAGGTATGAAAGCACAAAGAGGCACAGCAGAACGTCCACGCCTCTATAAGGTGGCGCTGTTCGTAGAACGACCATTACATCTGAAAAGAAGCCACCGGGACGAAATGGGATGAACGGCACCTGGCTGCCATAGATCACTTAAGAGAGAAATTCCCCGTAACAGCCCAGTCCCCTCTTCCTTTTGTAAGCGGCGTTCTTATTGTCTTGAAAGTCCTCAAGTTAATAACAAAGATGGTTCCATATTACATAAATTTCTATTTTGTGTTCTAGGCACTAGTGTGGCACCGTGTGGGACGGCTTGCTGTAGTCATGCAAGACGCCAGCACCTGGTCGCTGCGAGACCATTCATAGTGAGACTGTAGAGTAAAACACTTCTGTCCTCCTTCCAAGTCACTGTCCATTCCGTTCAGTAGAACTGAGTCTCTCTTCACGTGCATTATGTGCCCTTTGCATACCATAATGTTATTCGTTTGGTGGAGCTGAAATGACTAATGATTTTGCCTGCACTGTCACATGTAATAGTGTGATATGTGTTATGCAACATGTTTTTACTGATGTCTGAAGACCGTCGGATATTAATGACCCATTTACGAATAAACAATGTGATCCATAACTCGAATTATAACAAAGTAAATAATTTCCTGGGTCCTTTTTCATGAGTATTTCACAATTTGTAAACTCGCTCACTCTCTTCTTACATGTCTTGCAACGGCCTGCGCTGCAAAAGATGCTTATTTAGACGTCTGACAGGTGGTCAGGTTAACGTGACTGGGCAATGTTTGTAGATGTGCGTTACGAAAAAATTCCATATACGTATACGTTGCTTCCTGCCAAAGAAACGTAGTAATGTCAGCCTCAAGAACAACACTCAAGACTGGGATAGAGACGTTCTACATCTACATCTAAATCCATACTCCGCAAGCCACCTGACGGTGTGTGGCGGAGGGTACCTTGAGTACCTCTATCGGTTCTCCCTTCTATTCCAGTCTCTTATTGTTCGTGGAAAGAAGGATTGTCGGTATACCTCTGTGTCGGCTCTAATCTCTCTGATTTTATCCTCATGGTCTCCTCGCGAGATATACGTAGGAGGGAGCAATATACTGCTTGACTCCTCGGTTAAGGTATGTTCTCGAAACTTTAACAAAAGCCCGTACCGACCTACTGAGCGTCTCTCCTGCAGAGTCTTACACTGGAGTTTATCTATCATCTCCGTAACGCTTTCGCGATTACTAAATGATCCTGTAACGAAGCGCTCTGCTCTCCGTTGAATCTTCTCTATCTCTTCTATCAACCCTATCTGGTACGGATCCCACACTGCTGAGCAGTATTCAAGCAGTGGGCGAACAAGCGTACTGTAACCTACTTCCTTTGTTTTCGGATTGCATTTCCATAGGATTCTTCCAATGAATCTCAGTCTGGCATCTGCTTTACCGACTATCAACTTTATATGATCATTCCATTTTAAATCACTCCTAATGCTTACTGCCAGATAATTTATGGAATTAACTGCTTCCAGTTGCTGACCTGCTATATTGTAGCTAAATGATAAGAGATCTTTCTTTCTATGTATTCGCAGCACATTACACTTGTCTACATTGAGATTCAATTGCCATTCCCTGCACCATGCGTCAATTCGCTGCAGATCCTCCTGCATTTCAGTACAATTTTCCATTGTTACAACCTCTCGATATACCACAGCATCATCCGCAAAAAGCCTCAGTGAACTTCCGATGTCATCCACAAGGTCATTTATGTATAATGTGAATAGCAATGGTCCTACGACACTCCCCTGCGGCACACCTGAAATCACTCTTACTTCGGAAGACTTCTCTCCATTGATAATGACATTCTGCGTTCTGTTATCTAGAAACTCTTCAACCCAATCACACAATTGGTCTGATAGTCCATATACTCTTACTTTGTTCATTAAACGACTGTGGGGAACTGTATCGAACGCCTTGCGGAAGTCAAGAAACACGGCATCTACCTGGGAACTCGTGTCTATGGCCCTCTGAGTCTCGTGGACGAATAGCGCGAGCTGGGTTTCACAAGATGGTCTTTTTCGAAACCCATGCTGATTCCTACAGGGTAGATTTCTAGTCTCCAGAAAAGTCATTATACTCGAACATAATACGTGTTCCAAAATTCTACAACTGATCGACGTTAGAGATATAGGTCTATAGTTCTGCACATCTGTTCGACGTCCCTTCTTGAAAACGGGAATGACCTGTGCATTTTTCCAATCCTTTGGAACGCTACGCTCTTCTAGAGACCTAGAATACAGTGTTTTGAAGTGAAATAGATAAGCTCGATCATCTGTGACATACGAGGGGTTAAATGTCCGCTCACGTTTGTGCTGTGTACTCACCACTGGCGAGCAGACGGTAGCGGTCGCTGCACGCCAAGGTGCCGCCAACAGTGCAAGAGCACCACTTGTAGGCGTCGCGAGAGGAGTCACCCAGCTCACGCAACCTCGTGCAATTTTCAGATACACACTGAAGAACCAAAGAAACTGGTACACCTACCTACTATCGTGTAGGGCCCCACCGAGCACGCAGAACTGCCGCAACACGAGGGTGTGGCATGGACTCGACTAATGTCTGAAGTAGTGCTGTAAGGAATTGACACCATGAATCCTGCAGGGCTGTCCATAAATCCGTAAGAATGCGAGGGGATGGAGATCGCTTCTGAACAGTTCGTTGCAAGGCATCCCAGATATGCTCAATAATGTTCATGTGTGGGGAGTCTGGTGGCCAGCGGAAGTGTTTAAACTCGGAAGGGTGTTCCTGGAGCCACTCTGTAGCAATTCTGGACTTGTTGGGTGTCGCATTTTCAGTCCGTAAAGCTTTGAGTCATGCATTGATCAAGGGTACACGTGTGGGCCTTCGGCTGCGAAAGCCCAGTCGATGATGTTTCGTTGAATGGTCCGCATGCGGTCACTTGTTGATGGTGCAGCAATTTTAATGGCCATTAGTGTATGTTATATGAACATGGGTCTGGAGACGCTTTGTTTCCATTTTGCAACTCTTTTTCTACAACTCATTAATCATGGGAAACACGAACACAGCTCACCACCATACCAGATACAACTCTTTCTCACAGCAGATCTGCAATATGCCCTTCATGGGCACTGATACATGCGTCAAACCGCCGTCTTAGTTAGTCTCGGATGCACTGACGTAGCACTGAAGTATTGGATATGGTCTCCCAGCCTTTCATAATACGGGCGCGGAGACTGTAAAAATCTTGTGCTGGGGTTCCATCCACGAGAGCTTTCAAATGACCCCACAAATGAAAGTACATTCAGTTAGGTGCGGAGAGCGTGGAGACCAGACAATAGGTCCATCTCTACAGATCCATCTGTCAACGAATCTGTTATTTAGAAGCCGAAATACGTTAACAATAAAATCAGGAGGTGCTCCATCGTGCATGAAGTGAATGTTTTGTCGCACAGCTAAAGGCACATCTGCTAACAGATTAGGTAGAACATTCTCTACGAAATTATGATTACACTGTTCGCTGAACTTGGCTGGAAGAAAGAGAGGCCCTACCAAAAAGTCACCAGGAACGCCGGCACAAGCAGTGACACAAAATCTTTGTTGGTGAATTACTTCAACACTTGCGTGAGGATTGCCCATATATGCTAATTGTGAACATTTACTATCTGGAATCGTTGAAACGACGAATCATCTGTGAACAGCACCGTCGCGCCAAAATTATGGTTGACACATTGTTGAATAAATCATTCGCAGAAGAGGATAATTTCCAAGAATGATCGTCTATCGAAGTCGCGGGGTCCAAAAGACACATATCGAACGTGCGATTGTAAATCGACCATGCGAGTCTCGTGGCGGGCGTTATGAGTATGTTTACGGTGGTAAGTACAGCAACGAGAAAAGAAGAGCATTAAAAAAATACTTGTAATTTCAAAGGAGACGACTTACCTTACTCGTCGTCGGTGTTGTGTTGTGTACGCTACAGGTACAATCCCTTTTTGCTACAGCCTGGGTAAACTCTACCAATATCATGCAAGAATATCGGTATAGTGTCACATGCGTTAACTTCTGCCTGCAAACGCAAGTTGTGGAAATAGAGGTACTGAAATAAGTACAGTTCGTCTCTTTGTCCTGGAAGCCATTCTCTTTTAATGGAAGACTTTGTAACATCCACGAGATAAATTTTAGTTACAGTGCGACGAGAGGAAATTATGCCTGTAACAGTTATAAACATTATCTATTCGACATATAAAAAAACAGTGAAAACGATGATAAATATTAATTATTCGTATAATATTTTATGATGTAATTGGACATATCGATGTGTATCATACAAAGAAAATAATAATTGTAAATTCCGTTTATGAACTGCGTTTGTCTTCCTTTGCTTTTACCTTTTGTTGGTTGGCTTTTGTAGGTTGCGGATGCATATCGAACTGAGGTCTGTTAAGAAATGGTAATTATTTGTTAATTATTACTTGAGAATAGAGTTCATTATTATTATAAATATGAGTGAATAATTATTTGTAACTTTAATTCCTCTCTCAGTAAGCATTATCTATGATAATTATTTCTTTCGGCTGCAAGGAGCGCAGCCATTGATGATAGCGATTTGTATCGCGTTTTTGTCTGTGTTTTCCTTAGAAAAAAATCAAATGTTTGCTTGATGAAGTCTAAATAGTGCACAATACGAAAGTAAAGTTTAATATGCATTTAAAATACTTATCTTATTTGCTCTAACAATAGAAAGTCTCTACCAATTGTCTGCAGCCTTCTTAACAATTATCTCAGCGGAAAATTCAAATTACACAACTCTGCAGACATAAATGCCGAAAGTAATACAAATGTGTAAAAATAAACGTGCACCGGTGGTTCCGAACTCATTTTAATGAAAATAATTCGGATCAGATTGGTTCTTTAAAAACTGTGCTCATAGCACGATCGTTATAACAAACTTTTCTATCTGATGTATGGAGCCGAAATTAATTACGCACGAGCTGCGAAGAATATTGTTTCAGGTAACATACGTCACTGTTGTGCGAGGCTGATATTCGGTGGTTTTAATGATCATTTTGCTGAAGATAACTGTTTCCATCATAATCCATAGTTGTATAGAATCTGTTGTATGAACTGTGATTTAGTGTGAAACGTCCCCTTAGAAAAATTAATGAATTACTGTGCTGGTAAGCAACTGCTGAGCAGAACTGAACGTACTCAGACATTTCGCATTTCGCTCTTTACCTGTTCTGATCAACACTAAAATGACACACAATATTTTTTTAGCGCAACGCAATCTGACTATCAAAGATCCCTGCAAAGGAATGGCCGTGAGTAACATTAAACTATACCTTTCACAAATAACTTACCTCACAAAAATCTTCATTACTGGAACTACTGCAATACAGCGAGCGACACTACTGCCAGCTAAATAAAAGATTCAAACTACTGAAGGCACTAACTACTAATAGGGATAGTTAGCAAATGAAAGATTTTAATAGAGAACAAACAATGTATTTACCTTAATATCACCAAAAGTCATAATATATGTAATTTCAAAACTCCGCCATCTCTCTCCTCACATCCACCACTGCTGGCGGCTCACCTCCAACTGCGCAACGCTACGCGCTGTTCACATTCAGCTGCCGCTGCCCAACACTACAATGGCAGACAACAATGCAAACTAGCCACAGACTGCACACAGCACAGCCAGTGATTTTCATACAGAGAGCGCTACGTGGCGGCGGCGTTACCAATATAAGAACCTAAACAGCCTACTTACATAAAGAAAACATAAACAGCCTACATACAAGTGATACACAACTTACAGACAACATTTCAACACGACGTTGACTTGGAGTTCTTTAGCAACTTGAGCAAATCTTTAGCCGGGAGAAGAATTATTTAGTAATTACTCAATGTAATAAAGTAAGATTATCATTTTCATTTACAAATTAGTTAAATACCAAACCACTGAATAACACAGCGAACGCCACAACCTGACAGATTTCACGAACTAGTGGTCGAATCCTTCAGCTTTCTGAGTCTTGTAGGACTGAAACCCCTCTGTAATGACTTAAGTAGCAGACAGTAGGAAGCGCTTTATCAGACCCACTAAAGTGACCTTCTCTTTGGACAATATTCTCACAACGGAACACTTCCGGGACTGTCTTTCTATTCCACGGAGTACCCAAATATGATCGATTTCACTCTTTCAAGGTGGTCCTCTCTGGTTCTTCCGTCTGGCTATATGAGATTCGTCCACTTCCACAAGTTTGCTCGCTCCACCAATTAGTACACTGTCGTTTGTCACTACCACATAACAGACTTCTCCGCAAAACCCGAAATAGTCACGAACGGTATTAGCAGATAACTCTGTTTCCGATACTGTTGCTTACAGCGTGTAGTCTCGAATCTAGCAAGATAGAAGAATTACGCCGGTCTCGATGGATAATTTGGAAGAGTCGAACCACGTATTCTTCCTGATGCTCGTTCGTTTTCCGCACTGTCCGCAATGAAACTGAAACGGTATTTCAGCATCGAAACTCCTCTTTCGAAGTTTTTCACACTTCGCATCACCACAGTCTACAAAGACCCTCCTGTGCCGTGGCGGCGGTATTCCCGATCGATTCTCGATCGTTGGGCCTCCGAGTGGTGTTTCTTTCTCCGTTGTGGGGCGCCTCCTGGCGGCGGCTGGCGCCGTCTCTGCGCGGTGGCGTGTGCGCGGGAATCATGTTTGGGCGCGAGCGGCGCAAGCATTGCCTTTTGCGTCGGACGGTGGGTCCCTCCGCGCTGCTCCCCTGGTCGGTGGTTGGAGTCGTCGCCTGATCACCAGCTTTCCTGCCCTGTCTGACTGCGCCTTGCTGAGGTCTGGGTGACGATACTCGCGCCGGATCATCTTTCTTGCTGTGATTTCCCTGGACCGCGCCGTGGCAGGAGCTTGTGGCTGTGCTGCTTCCGGATATACACTCCTGGAAATGGAAAAAAGAACACATTGACACCGGTGTGTCAGACCCACCATACTTGCTCCGGACACTGCGAGAGGGCTGTACATGCAATGATCACACGCACGGCACAGCGGACACACCAGGAACCGCGGTGTTGGCCGTCGAATGGCGCTAGCTGCGCAGCATTTGTGCACCGCCGCCGTCAGTGTCAGCCAGTTTGCCGTGGCATACGGAGCTCCATCGCAGTCTTTAACACTGGTAGCATGCCGCGACAGCGTGGACGTGAACCGTATGTGCAGTTGACGGACTTTGAGCGAGGGCGTATAGTGGGCATTCGGGAGGCCGGGTGGACGTACCGCCGGATTGCTCAACGCGTGGGGCGTGAGGTCTCCACAGTACATCGATGTTGTCGCCAGTGGTCGGCGGAAGGTGCACGTGCCCGTCGACCTGGGACCGGACCGCAGCGACGCACGGATGCACGCCAAGACCGTAGGATCCTACGCAGTGCCGTAGGGGACCGCACCGCCACTTCCCAGCAAATTAGGGACACTGTTGCTCCTGGGGTTTCGGCGAGGACCATTCGCAACCGTCTCCATGAAGCTGGGCTACGGTCCCGCACACAGTTAGGCCGTCTTCCGCTCACGCCCCAACATCGTGCAGCCCGCCTCCAGTGGTGTCGCGACAGGCGTGAATGGAGGGACGAATGGAGACGTGTCGTCTTCAGCGATGAGAGTCGCTTCTGCCTTGGTGCCAATGATGGTCGTATGCGTGTTTGGCGCCGTGCAGGTGAGCGCCACAATCAGGACTGCATACGACCGAGGCACACAGGGCCAACACCCGGCATCATGGTGTGGGGAGCGATCTCCTACACTGGCCGTACACCACTGGTGATCGTCGAGGGGACACTGAATAGTGCACGGTACCTCCAAACCGCCATCGAACCCATCGTTCTACCATTCCTAGACCGGCAAGGGAACTTGCTGTACCAACAGGACAATGCACGTCCGCATGTATCCCGTGCCACCCAACGTGCTCTAGAAGGTGTAAGGCAACTAACCTGGCCAGCAAGATCTCCGGATCTGTCCCCCATTGAGCATGTTTGGAACTGGATGAAGCGTCGTCTCACGCGGTCTGCACGTCCAGCACGAACGCTGGTCCAACTGAGGCGCCAGGTGGAAATGGCATGGCAAGCCGTTCCACAGGACTACATCCAGCATCTCTACGATCGTCTCCATGGGAGAACAGCAGCCTGCATTGCTGCGAAAGGTGGATATACACTGTACTAGTGCCGACATTGTGCATGCTCTGTTGCCTGTGTCTATGTGCCTGTGGTTCTGTCAGTGTGATCATGTGATGTATCTGACCCCAGGAATGTGTCAATAAAGTTTCCCCTTCCTGGGACAATGAATTCACGGTGTTCTTATTTCAATTTCCAGGAGTGTAGTTTACAGGGGAGTACTTTTCCGTCCTCGGAAGTATGGTGCTGTTTGTGTGTTTCAGCGTGCTACGCTAAAGGTGAACAGAGACTGCTCTGACGTGACGTGTTCCCACGTCACGTCAGGCAGCGTGGGACCACGTCAGACATGGAGCTGTGTTCACATTGGCCTGACCTATAGCAGCATGAAACAACTACTTCCTCTGCATTGTATTTTCCGACAGTTTGTTTTGAACCTGCAACCATGAATGTACTGCGTGTTTTTGACATGCTGGAAGAAGATGAAGAAGAAGAAATGATTGCTCTGTGTATTGCATCCATTTGCTCGTATAGAGAATGGGTGCATCCTTTCAATATGGGGCGAGACGAATTCGGGGAGTTCCAAAATTTAATGCCTCAACTAATAGAAGATGAAGAGCGGTTTAAGTGGTATTACAGAAAGACAAAAACTGAATTCTACCATCTCCTGAGATTGGTTGGTCCGATAATAGGAAAACGCTCCACTCAACTTAGGGAAAGCATCCCGGCGGAGATACGACTTGCAGTTTGCTTGAGGTAAGTGCTAATACTGTATTGTATTATATATCTGGGACGGAAAAAAATTATCACAGAGACATTTTGGAATTTTTATTGATTTTCTTTTCACAAAGTGCGTTTTATTATACATCAGAAAGGTAATTACAAATTAGAAAAGTTTTCTTGCTGTTTCTCTTGCCAAGTGTAGGACAACGAAGAGAAGGTATACAACTACCGTCATTCAAGAGGCTCGACACACTGTAGAAAATTGCGTTCGGAATTCTAGCCGGGCGCTGGGGAATATTTCTAAAGCCTATTGAAACTAAACTAGAAACTGCCGATCTAATAGTTTCAGCTTCCACCTGTCTACACAACATGCTTCGGAATACATCAACAAATATTTCCCCTTTCGAGGAACAAATCAGAATGGAAAGTGAACACATTCATGGTGTAGCCAACCTCGAACCCATTCGTAGAAATTTCGTGAGAGAAGCGGCCATCACGAGAGATAAGTTCAAAAAGTACTTCGTTTCTGATTATCGTTCAGCAAGTTGTCCTTCGCAATGGCACTCCATTCGAAAGGGTAGAGTTGCTCCATGACACGTTCAGTATTATTTACTTAATACGGGTATTCGTTATAACCGACCGTTTTAAGTTCAATTGGCTGTTATTTTTAATTACAATTCATATAATCCAATTTATATAATAGATATCTGTTATATTCATATCTGGTTTTACTTGTTATGGATTGATACTTTTTTCCTATCAATATAAAATATAACGCCTATTGAACTATTATAAATTGTAAAAAAGAAAAACTAATAAAAATATGGAAAAAAGTAACTGTTTTCACTAACCTGTAATGCTGAGTTTTTTTCCTATTTCGTCCCAAGCCTCTTTCCTTGAATGCTGGTTACGATATTCCCGGTTTGTAGGGTCATACAGCACCGGATTTGACCGAACGTATTCAGTCAACATCTCCTCCATCTTCAAATAATAACTGCAAACGGTAGAGGAGAAAGCACTTCACACTTCTGACGCCTTCCCACGACTGACGAAAATCTAGAACTTTAAATATTCTTCCCACGCGTCATAAGGCGTGTAGCGTCAGATTGCATCATCCTACGCATCCCCACGTCACGTCAGCTCAATATAAACATAAGCGCAGAAAACCCTGTGTTGGATTTTTATATCACGCGCGTTATGACGTGAGCCCACGTGTTTCCACGTCACGTCAGAGTAGTCTGTATTCGCCCTAAGAAGATTATCTTCGTTGTTATGATTGTGTCGGAATCGTGGGCAAACCCCAGTGTTCGTGTTTCTCGGCATTCTGTGGGGTGATGTACCTTACTGCGTTTTTCTTGGCGTTTTATTGTGCCGTTGCAGAACTTTGTTTAACCTTTTCCCTCCTTACTCTTACGCAGAGTGCCTTTGGATCCTGTGGCCTGTAATTTCGCTTGTGCCAATTTCCGGGGTTTTGGGGGAAAAATGATTAAATTATGTTTTGGAATTTATGGGATTCTGTGTGTTTGTCTGGGGTTTTTGCTGGCCTGTGCCCGTACGATTTCCCGTTTCCTCGCCCGGGTGTCGTACGTAAAGTTTAAGGTGAGTAAATTTTTGTAGTTCCCGTCCAGTGGTTCGGTGGGCCCCGTGACGAATTTTTTTATTTTTATTTTTTTTTTCACCCTGCCTCTATCTCCCTGGTTTAAGGTTGGCGATTCCCGGCGGGGTCAGGGATTTTCACCTGCCTCGAGATGACTGGGTGTTTGTGTTGTCCTTATCATTTCATCATCATCCAGGAAAGTGGCGAAATTGGACTGAGCAAAGGTTGGGAAATTGTACGGGCGCTGATAACCACGCAGTTGAGCGCCCCACAAACCAACCATCATCATCATCATCACATTAAGGTTGGCTCCTCTGTGGCCGTGCGCGAGTGTGTATGTGGGCGACGGTGATCGTTTCCTGACTTATTTACCGTTTCTTGCCGACTTCTCTGCATAGACTGTCGGAAGTTCCATGCGGTTTTTCGCGGATGATGCTGTAGTATACAGAGAAGTTGCAGCATTAGAAAATTGCAGTGAAATGCAGGAAGATCTGCAGCGGATAGGCACTTGGCGCAGGGAGTGGCAACTGACCCTTAACATATCTATTGCGAATACGTAGAAAGAAGGATCCTTTATTATATGATTATATGACAGCGAAACAGACACTGGTAGCAGTTACTTCTGTAAAATATCTGGGAGTATGCGTGCGGAACGATTTGAAGTGGAATGATCATATAAAATTAATTGCTGGTAAGGCGGGTACCAGGCTGAGATTCATTGGAAGAGTCCTTAGAAAATGTAGTCCATCAACAAAGGAGGTGGCTTACAAAACACTCGTTCGACCTACACTTGAGTATTTCTCATCAGGTCGTGTTGACCGAGGAGATAGAGAAGATCCAAAGAAGAGCGGCGCTTTTCGTCATAGGATTATTTGGAAAGCGTGATAGCGTTACGGAGATGTTAAGCAAACTCAAGTGGCAGACTCTGCAAGAGAGGCGCACTGCATCGCGGTGTAGCTTGCTGTCGAGGTTTCGAGAGGGTGCGTTTCTGGATGAGGTATCGAATATACTGCTTCTCCCTACTTACACCTCCCGAGATCACGAATGTAAAATTAGAGAGATTCGAGTGCGCACGGAGGCTTTCCGGCAGGCGTTTTGCCCGCGAACCATACGCGACTGGAACAGGAAAGGGAGGTAATGACAGTGGCACATAAAGTGCCCTCCGCCACACACCGTTGGGTGGCTTGCGGAGTATAATCGTAGATGTAGATGTAGATCTGTAATTTGGTCTATGCCGTGTTATAGTTGCTTCAAGTTGGTTCGCATCCTCCCCTTGGTAATGACATCTGCGCATCTATGAGACTGAATAATGTTTTGAACTATTGTAAGCTGGCGGTTGTCGCTGTGTGTGTTAAATTTTAACTTGTATTTGAGTTTTGGTGTAACTGTATTTTGTTAACTGAGTTAATTTTATCTTGCCTACTGCTGCGATGTCAGAAATGTTAAAATCTAGCCTTGGGCTCCTTGTGAATTTTTATGTTGGTAACTGATGCAGCAGTTTAGTGTAATGATTTATCTTTTACGTTTTGGGGAAATTTTATATTGGCAAATCCTTGGGGTTAAATTGTGCCACTCGTGTCTATAGTTAAATTGTGCATCTTGTGTCTATGATCTATGGAAATGTTGGGGTGGATTGCACTTTCTCGTTAGGCCTATCACTTATTGTTTTACTAAAGGCATTAAGGGATATTTGTTGAAAGTTTTAAAAAAAATTAACTATCATAAATTTCATCTTATCTGCGAAGCCATATTATTGGAGAGCTGTTATTTAAATTCCATTGTCTAATGTTCGCTCCAATAAAGCCACCCTGTTAAAGAAAAAATTTTGGAGGTACCATTTGTTTCCCTCTTGTTCCCCTACCACGGCTCACCTCCTTTCGTCGCCCGCTAGTACTCCATACTTGCGGCAAAAAATCAAACAATTTTCTACGCTGGATAAGCTGGGAGTTAGATTTTTCCATGTGAGACAAGCCAAAGAAACGTCAGGAACACCAGACGTCACACTCACTATCGACATAAATCGTCTGCGTTTCCCAAGCAACTTACAAATAATTCGTGGAGGAATGTAATTTAGAGCAACTAAAGGGACGACGGAAAACGGATAAAAATGATTGACCATAACGCCCGCCACAAGACTCGTATGCTCGATTTATAATCACACATTCGATATATGTCGTTTGGATCCCGCGACTTCATTCTTGGAAATTACCCAGAAGAGTACCCGTGTAGCAAAATCAGCTGCTGATTGTACCTGCACACGCTGTACATGGTGTGGATACAGCTGGTCCGCATGTAACGGTAGCCAGACAACCATGTTGACAACATTCAGTGTTGCAGCCACATGTCTTGTACTGACATTACGTTCGTGGTCAATTACATGAAGAACTGCCGCCTCCCATTGCGGTGTCGTCCTTCTACGCCCCCACCGGTAGCGTGTATCAGGCTGAAATGCGCCGTGTACCGTAACTCGACGATCAGTGGCTCAGACGCTTTCTTGTCGCCTTCGTCCTGGAAATCTCTCCCGGTACAAACGTTGAGCGCGAGCGCATCGCCGACATCTAATCCATACATCAAATGGGCATCTGGCATCTCTGAAATTGTGTACACTGACACCGCACGAGCCAAGTCTGTGATTAACTCTACGTAGTGATCTGTGTGCTTGCAACGGTCGCACTGATAGCTGGAACATTTGATGTTACTTGTAAACAAGAAATGACGTGCGGTGCATGGCAACAGTGCATGAAAAACAAAACACTGGCGGTGTGAAACGTAACCAGACGCCACCAGGAGTATATCTTCCCCATGGGTCTAACATTCTGTTCATATGTGTTTATCATGATTAATGAGTTGGAGGAAAGAAGTTGCAACATTTATGACACGTCTGTAGCATCTACCAATATATAAGCCCGCAGCTCGTGGTCGTGCGGTAGCGTTCTCGCTTCCCACGCCCGGGTTCCCGGGTTCGATTCCCCGCGGACTCAGGGATTTTCTCTGCCTCGTGATGACTGGGTGTTGTGTGATGTCCTTAGGTTAGTTAGGTTTAAGTAGTTCTAAGTTCTAGGGGCCTCATGACCATAGATGTTAAGTCCCATAGTGCTCAGAGCCATTTGAACCATTTGAACCAATATATAAAAAAACAAGTGCGAATTTCGCATTGGAAAAGGAGTAAAGCAGGGCGATCCTATATCCCCGAAGTTATATATAGCAGTTCTCGAGATGGTTATGTCCAAAATTATTTGAAAAAAAAAACAGAAGAATAAGGATAAATGGTAAAAGGCTCCCAAACTGAGATTTGCTGATGATACAGTGGTCCTAGCTAACAGTAAGATGCAAATGCAGTCCTCTATAAAAGACTTAACGGATCGCTGTCAGGAAGTTGGACTTAAAATAAATCACTCTAAGACGAAGGTTATGCATAATAAGTGGGTAGCTGCAGGTCAAGTAACACTGATCGGCAACATCCTAAACAATGGGCCGGCCGAAGTGGCCGTGCGGTTAAAGGCGCTGCAGTCTGGAAACGCAAGACCGCTACGGTCGCAGGTTCGAATCCTGCCTCGGGCATGGATGTTTGTGATGTCCTTAGGTTAGTTAGGTTTAAGTAGTTCTAAGTTCTAGGGGACTAATGACCTCAGCAGTTGCGTCCCATAGTGCTCAGAGCCATTTGAACCTAAACAATGTTACAGAATACGTTTATCTTGGGCAATTAGTTGACAGAAAAGGGGATTTGAATCCTGAATTTTTTCGTCAAATCAAACTGGGCAGCAGAGGATCAAGTAGGTAAAAAGACGAGGGCTAGTAGAAATCCTTGGGTAACAGAAGAAATATTGGGTTGATAGCTAACACTTGGTTTAAGAACATGATAGAAGGTTGTATACATGGAAGAACCCTGGAGATAGAGATTATATAATGGTAAGACAGAGATTTAGAAAAAAAGGTTTTAAATTGTAAGACATTTCCAGGGGCAGATGTGGACTCTGACCACAATCTATTGGTTATGACCTGTAGATTAAAACTGCAGAAACTGCAAAAAGGTGGGAATTTAAGGAGATGGGACCTGGATAAACTGAAAGAACCAGAAGTTGTACAGAGTTTCAGGGAGAGCATACGGGAACAATTGACAGGAATGGGGAAAGAAATACAGTAGAAGAAGAATGGGTAGCTCTGAGGGATGAAGTAGTGAAGGCAGCAGAGGATCAAGTAGGTAAAAAGACGAGGGCTAGTAGAAATCCTTGGGTAACAGAAGAAATATTGAATTTAATTGATGAAAGGAGAAAATATAAAAATGCAGTAAATGAAGCAGGCAATAAGGAATACAAACGTCTCAAAAATGAGATCGACGGGAAGTGCAAAATGGCTAAGCAGGGATGGCTAGAGGACAAATGTAAGGATGTAGAGGCTTATCTCACTAGGGCAAGATAGATACTGCCTACAGGAAAATTAAAGAGATCTTTGGAGAGAAGAGAACCACTTGTATGAACATAAAGAGCTCAGATGGAAACCCAGTTCTAAGCAAAGAAGGGAAAGCAGAAAGGTGGAAGGAGTATATAGAGGGTCTATACAAGGGCAATGTACTTGAGGACAATATTATGGAAATGGAAGAGGATGTAGATGAAGATGAAGTGGGAGATACGATACTGCGTGAAGAGTTTGACAGAGCACTGAAAGACCTGAGTCGAAACAAGGCCCCGGGAGTAGACAACATTCCATTGGAACTACTGACGGCCTTGGGAGAGCCAGTCCTGACAAAACTCTACCATCTGGTGAGCAGATGTATGAAACAGGCGAAATACCCTCAGACTTCAAGAAGAATATAATAATTCCAATCCCAAAGAAAGCAGGTTTTGACAGATGTGAAAATTACCGAACAATCAGTTTAATAAGCCACAGCTGCAAAATACTAACACGAATTCTTTGCAGACAAATGGAAAAACTAGTAGAAGCAGACCTCGGGGAAGATCAGTTTGGATTACGTAGAAATACTGGAACACGTGAGGCAATACTGACCTTACGACTTATCTTAGAAGAAAGATTAAGGAAAGGCAAACCTACGTTTCTAGCATTTGTAGACTTAGAGAAAGCTTTTGACAATGTTGACTGGAATACTCTCTTTCAAATTCTAAAGGTGGCAGGGGTAAAATACAGGGAGCGAAAGGCTATTTACAATTTGTACAGAAACCAGGTGGCAGTTATAAGAGTCGAGGGACATGAAAGGGAAGCAGTGGTTGGGAAGGGAGTAAGGACAGGGTTGTAGCCTCTCCCCGATGTTATTCAATCTGTATATTGAGCAAGCAGTAAAGGAAACAAAAGAAAAATTCGGAGTAGGTATTAAAATCCATGGAGAAGAAATAAAAACTTTGAGGTTCACCGATGACATTGTAATTCTGTCAGAGGCAGCAAAGGACTTGGAAGAGCAGTTGAACGGAATGGACAGTGTCTTGAAGGTAGGATATAAGATGAACATCAACAAAAGCAAAACGAGTATAATGGAATGTAGTCGAATTAAGTCGGGTGATGTTGAGGGTATTAGATTAGGAAATGAGACACTTAAAGTAGTAAAGGAGTTTTGCTATTTGGGGAGCAAAATAACTGATGATGGTCGAAGTAGAGAGGATATAAAATGTAGAGTGGCAATGGCAAGGAAAGCGTTTCGGAAGAAGAGAAATTTGTTAACATCGAGTATAGATTTAAGTGTCAGGAAGTCGTTTCTGAAAGTATTTGTATGGAGTGTAGCCATGTATGGAAGTGAAACATGGACGGTAAATAGTTTGGACAAGAAGAGAATAGAAGCTTTCGAAATGTGGTGCTGCAGAAGAATGCTGAAGATTAGATGGATAGATCACATAACTAATGAGGAAGTATTGAATAGGATTGGGGAGAAGAGAAGTTTGTGACACAACTTGACCAGAAGAAGGGATCGGTTGGTAGGACATGTTCTGAGGTATCAAGGGATCACCAATTTAGTATTGGAGGGCAGCGTGGAGGGTAAAAATCGGAGGGGGAGACCAAGAGATGAATACGCTAAGCAGATTCAGAAGGATGTAGGTTGCAGTAGGTACTGGGAGATGAAGAAGCTTGCACAGGATAGAGTAGCATGGAGAGCTGCATCAAACCAGTCTCAGGACTGAAGACTACAACAACAACAACAAACTGGGTTGGAGGGCTTACGGAAGGAATGCAACAGTTTTCAAATCTAACATGCCAGTCTACTTGAAGAAGACCGTTTTAGATCAGTGTGTTCTACCGGTTTTAACGTACGGGTGTGAAATTTGGACTTCTCGCTTCGTCGGCCATCGTAATTTAATATATTATTATTGTTATTATTATTTTTTGATTGTTGCCGACTTACGTGGTGGGCCTTAATTAAAAATGATATTTCATTTAATTTTGATTTACGATTAAATGCTTTCCTCAAGTTCTCCTTTTTAACAATATTAATCTCAAATTATTTGTCACGTTAATGAATGTTAGACTCGCTGAATCTTAAAACATGAGCATATAAGCTGAACAATGTAATAAACTTTTCATATTAATTTCCTCGGCTAGTCAGCTCACTTTAAAGCTAAAGATCTTTAGCTATTAATTACAATTGCGGCCCACACACGCGCGAGAGTATTTTTTCTTACCTACGTTAACCATTGCCACGTAGTCGGAGTACTGGCTCTGGCTGTCGGCTATGGTACTGAAAATTAGAATCTTAAAGCTACGTATTTCTGCAACTTCGTCCGGCTGTGAAGAAAAATTAGTATTATGTTAATAGCGGGCGAGTATTTCGCTTCCGCTAATTTTTCATAAGTTAATATCGCCACGTAATGGCGTCGTTGGCTGCATCGGCCGCTGCGATTGTTGAACTGTAAATTACTTGAATGCAGGTTAATTCAAGGAAGGCGGACATGAAATCGGGATCACCTCTTACAAATTAAAAGTGCACAATAATATTAAATTAATATATTATCTGCTTAACTCATACAAATATGCTTACATTTGCCAGCACTCGAAAGATGTCCGTCTACACGCAATCAAGACAAGAGAAGAAGTAAAGACGACTAAAAAATTGACAAAAGAGCGTATCTTGTCAGCTCTTTAGATCATTTTGTCATAAATTATTTCTTTGCATTCGAAACTTACATAGAGAAATTATTATTTTACGGCTACCTGATAAAAATATATTATTCAATTTTTTAATGTCTCTTCTTTATAAATACTGTTTTTTAAGTCTTTTCGTAATATAGCACTGGGGACGCTATAGACTTTAAATGAATTTTTCAAAAAGAAACTTAGAACTGCTCAGGGAGCTATGGAAAGGTCAATGTTTGGTCTCACTAAGAAAGATCGACAGAAAATTGAAGACATACGAGCAATAATAGGAGTAAAAAATATTATACAACGGGTTAAGACTCTAAAATGGCAGTGGGCAGGACATATTGCACGGACGAAGGATGGAAGATGGACAAAATCAGTTTTATAGTGGAGTCCCAGAGAAAACCGAAGATCACCGGGTAGACCATCTGATCGCTGGGATAAGGAACTCAGGAAAGTTGCGGGCTTCAACTGTCAGAAGACAGCAGCGGACAGAGATGCATGGAAACACGTCTTAAAATGTATTTAATAACTTAAAGAGACTACATCTTGTATAGACTGAATTAGATGAACAATAAATAAATAAATGAACAGGGAAACAAAGAGTTTCCGCACCCATTTTCATATAACATAATTTCTTCGTCTACATGTGAGAAATGTGCCCTTCAGTTTGTGCCGTACATTTTTGTCACACCCTGTAGTTATGAAGGTACACGCGTAACCCTATGTGGATAGAAGAGTTAATAGTCTTTTGCATTTCAGGTTGTCTCCCCTGGGGTTCCCGGGTTCGATTCCCGGCGGGGTCAGGGATTTTCTCTGCCTCGTGATGACTGGGTGTTGTGTGATGTCCTTAGGTTAGTTAGGTTTAAGTAGTTTTAAGTTCTAGGGGACTGATGACCATAGATGTTAAGTCCCATAGTGCTCAGAGCCATTTGAACCATTTGTCTCCCCTGGATTTCATGCTTATTGTTTTTTATTGTGGTCTTCAGCCAGAAGATGGGCTTAGTGCAGCTCTGAAAGCCAGTGTATGCTATGCTAGGTTCTTCATCTGTAATATTTTAAGCCGCGCACTAAGTTAGTGTTTTGGTCTCCCAGTACAATTTATACGCGCCATATTTCAAACAGAGGTTCCTTGATTCCACAGGATACGTCACATCTAACGATCCCGTCTTTTAGTCAAGTTGTTCCATAGTCTTCTTTTTTCCCCATTCCATTCAGTACTTACCCATTAGCTACTTGATTTATCGATCTAATCTTCAATATTACCGAATTTCATATGATTCCTCTCATCTGAACTGCTTGCAATTGACCTTTCACTTTCGTTCAAGGCTACATTCCATATAAAAACGTCCAAAAAAGACTTCCTAACATTTAAATTTAAATCTTATGTCAACGAAATGCTTTTCTTGGTGTTGTCGGTCTGCATTTTATATCCTCTCTACTTCTGCCATTATCATTTATTTTGTAGCCTCAATAGCAAAACTTAACTACAACAGTCATTTTGTAAATATACATTGAGATGACAAAAGTCACGCGACAGCAATATGCATGTTTACAGATGGCGCAAGTACCGCGTACACAAGGTATAAAAGGACGAGGTATCGGCAGAGTTGTCATATGTACGTGGTTATGGCCGCATGACGGGAATTAACAGACTTTGGAAGTGGAATGGTAGCAGTATTCCGAGAACCACAGTCCCAGAGTGTGCCGAGAATAGTCGTGTCACGAACTACCTCTCACAACAGACAACTAAATGACCGACGTCCTTCACTTAACGACCGTGAGCTGCACCGTCTGTGTCGAGTTGTCAGTATTAGCAGAAAAGGGACACTGCGTAAAATAACCACAGAAAGCAATGTGGGACGTGCTACGAACATATTCGTCAGGACAATCCGAAGTAATTCGGCGTTAATGGGCTATGGCAGCAGACGACCGAAGCGAGTGACTTTGCTACCAGCATGACAACACCTGCAACGCCTCTCCTGGGCTCATGACCATATCGGTTGGACCCTAGACGACTGGAAAACTGGCATCTGGTCAGATGAGTCGTAATTTCAGGTGGTAAGAAGCGATTTTAGGGTTTCGGTATGGAGCACATCACGCGATGCCATAACCAAAATTGTCAACGAGACACTGTACAAGCTGGTCGTGGTTCGATAATGGTGCGCACGTTGTTTATATGGAATGGACTAGATCCTTTCTTCCAACTGAACCGATCTTTGGACTGCAAATGGTTATGTACGGCTACCTGCAGACCATTTACAGCCATTCACGGACATCATGTTCCAAAACAAAGATGAAATGACTATCCGCCATGTCACTAGGCCACAATTGTTCGCGATTGGTTTCAAGAACTTTCTAAACAATTCCCGCGAATAATTTGGCCACGCAGATCTCCTGACATGAATCTCATAGAACGGTCATGGGATCTAATCGAGAGATCAGGTCGTGCACAGAATCATGCTCTGGCAATACTATCGCAATTATGGACAGTTATAGAGACAGCATGGCTGAATGTTTCTGCAGAGGACTTCCAACGACTTTTTGAATCCATGCCAAGTCGAGTTGGTGCACTACGTCGGGTAAAAGAGACTCGACACGATATTACGAGTTTTCCAATGACTTTGTCACTTCAGTGTAATATCAAATTAGAATCATACCATACACAAGGTTTGCATCTAGATTTTCTCTTCAGTTAACTCCTCTTGACTTAATTTAATATTTTGTTTCACATTCCTGTATCCTGTGTCCTTGGTTATCTAGCTGGTAGAGTGTTAGACATCAGCCCTGGAGCACGTATTGTGTTCGAGTATAATGACTTTTCTGGAGACTAGAAATCTACTCTGTAGGAATCAGCATGGGTTTCGAAAAAGACGGTCATGTGAAACCCAGCTCGCGCTATTCGTCCACGAGACTCAGAGGGCCATAGACACGGGTTCACAGGTAGATGCCGTGTTTCTTGACTTCCGCAAGGCGTTCGATACAGTTCCCCACAGTCGTTTAATGAACAAAGTAAGAGCATATGGACTATCAGACCAATTGTGTGATTGGATTGAGGAGTTCCTAGATAACAGGACGCAGCATGTCATTCTCAGTGGAGGGAACTCTTCCGAAGTAAGAGTGATTTCAGGTGTGCCGCAGGGGAGTGTCATAGGACCGTTGCTATTCACAATATACATAAATGCCCTGGTGGATGACATCGGAAGTTCACTGAGGCTTTTTGCAGATGATGCTGTGGTGTATCGAGAGGTTGTAACAATGGAAAATTGTACTGAAATGCAGGAGGATTTGCAGCGAATTGACACATTGTGCAGGGAATGGCAATTGAATCTCAATGTAGACAAGTGTAATGTGCTGCGAATACACAGAAAGATAGATCCTTTATCATTTAGCTACAAAATAGCAGGTCAGCAACTGGAAGCAGTTAATACCATAAATTATCTGGGAGTACGCATTAGGAGTGATTTAAAATGGAATGATCATATAATGTTGATCGTCGGTAAAGCAGATGCCAGACTGAGATTCATTGGAAGAATCCTAAGGAAATGCAATCCGAAAACAAAGGAAGTAGGTTACAGTTCGCTTGTTCGCCCACTGCTTGAATGCTGCTCAGCAGTCTGGGATCCGTACCAGATAGGGTTGATAGAAGATATAGAGAAGATCCAAAGGAGAGCAGCGCGCTTCGTTACAGGATCATTTAGTAATCGCGAAAGCGTTACGGAGATGATAGATAAACTCCAGTGGAAGACTCTGCAGGAGAGACGCTCAGTAGCTCGGTACGGGCTTTTGTTAAAGTTTCGAGAACATACCTTCACCGAAGAGTCCAGCAGTATATTGCTCCCTCCTACGTATATCTCGCGAAGAGACCATGAGGATAAAATCAGAGAGATTAGAGCCCACACAGAAGCATACCGACAATCCTTCTTTCCACGAACAATACGAGACTGGAATAGAAGGGAGAACCGATAGAGGTACTCAGGGTACCATCCGCCACACACCGTCAGGTGGCTTGCGGAGTATGGATGTAGATGTAGATGTAGAGGTCCCGAGTTCAATGTCGGATGACAATGGGGACTTCTTCTTGTTCCAGTCCCTTTACTACGATCCCACGTCCACTCAGCATGCTGTGAAATAAGTGTGGGTTTCTTTCCCTTAAGTAAAATCCCCACCTCCCAGGGCTGCGGGATGTAAGTTTTGGGCTCTGCCTGCAGTCAAGCTAATATCGCGGGTTTGCGCAACAGACCTTGGTTCATTAATATCTCCTGACAGGCTATTCCTTTAACTGCGTGGAATGTCACAGTAGATTTACACTGCTCGAGAATTTACCAGTCATTTGACGAGTCAAGGAGAACAGATATGAGAAACATTTGTAATCACAATGAAATGAACACCCTTAGCTGCTTACAGGCGTTGACATACGTCAACGGGGACAGATGAAAATGTGTGCCCCGACCGGGACTCGAACCCGGGATCTCCTGCTTATATGGCAGACGCTCTATCCATCTGAGCCAACGAGGACACAGAGGATAGAGCGACTGCAGGGATTTATCTCTGGCACGCCTCCCGCGAAACCCATATTGTCAACGTATTTTCCCGCACTACATTCGTAGTGCCTCCGCCCATTATACTCATTACTCGCGGTGCGTTGCCGATTCCCGTAAGAGTTCGGGCACTGTTTGTGCATTCGCACAGAAGAAGAGGATGGTCAAGTGGCCGGCGAGCCTTAGCTATATATTTACTAAGATGGTATCTGATCTTTCGGACATGGCCGAAAGAACAGATACCATCTTAGTAAACGTTTGTAATCAACTGAAAAAGTACAAAATTATGCATTTCTTGAATGATATACATCCTAGACACGTTCATGTTCCAGGTGGCGGTGGTGGTATTTAATTGGTGTGACTGGTATCATCTGGCCAAATCAGCTGCCCATGAAGCCTTGTTCCGAGATGTTTTACTACTTTATAAGTATAAAATCTTAATGTATACCTAACTAATGCTTCCAAATAAAGTATGAAGTGCTCATTGTTGCTCAGGCTCGATGGTATATACACTCCTGGAAATTGAAATAAGAACACCGTGAATTCATTGTCCCAGGAAGGGGAAACTTTATTGACACATTCCTGGGGTCAGATACATCACATGATCACACTGACAGAACCACAGGCACATAGACACAGGCAACAGAGCATGCACAATGTCGGCACTAGTACAGTGTATATCCACCTTTCGCAGCAATGCAGGCTGCTGTTCTCCCATGGAGACGATCGTAGAGATGCTGGATGTAGTCCTGTCGAACGGCTTGCCATGCCATTTCCACCTGGCGCCTCAGTTGGACCAGCGTTCGTGCTGGACGTGCAGACCGCGTGAGACGACGCTTCATCCAGTCCCAAACATGCTCAATGGGGGACAGATCCGGAGATCTTGCTGGCCAGGGTAGTTGACTTACACCTTCTAGAGCACGTTGGGTGGCACGGGATACATGCGGACGTGCATTGTCCTGTTGGAACAGCAAGTTCCCTTGCCGGTCTAGGAATGGTAGAACGATGGGTTCGATGACGGTTTGGATGTACCGTGCACTATTCAGTGTCCCCTCGACGATCACCAGTGGTGTACGGCCAGTGTAGGAGATCGCTCCCCACACCATGATGCCGGGTGTTGGCCCTGTGTGCCTCGGTCGTATGCAGTCCTGATTGTGGCGCTCACCTGCACGGCGCCAAATACGCATACGACCATCATTGGCACCAAGGCAGAAGCGACTCTCATCGCTGAAGACGACACGTCTCCATTCGTCCCTCCATTCACGCCTGTCGCGACACCACTGGAGGCGGGCTGCACGATGTTGGGGCGTGAGCGGAAGACGGCCTAACGGTGTGCGGGACCGTAGCCCAGCTTCATGGAGACGGTTGCGAATGGTCCTCGCCGATACCCCAGGAGCAACAGTGTCCCTAATTTGCTGGGAAGTGGCGGTGGGGTCGCCTACGGCACTGCGTAGGATCCTACGGTCTTGGCGTGCATCCGTGCGTCGCTGCGGTCCGGTCCCAGGTCGACGGGCACGTGCACCTTCCGCCGACCATTGGCGACAACATCGATGTACTGTGGAGACCTCACGCCCCACGTGTTGAGCAATTCGGCGGTACGTCCACCCGGCCTCCCGCATGCCCACTATACGCCCTCGCTCAAAGTCCGTCAACTGCAAATACGGTTCACGTCCACGCTGTCGCGGCATGCTACCAGTGTTAAAGACTGCGATGGAGCTCCGTATGTCACGGCAAACTGGCTGACACTGACGGCGGCGGTGCACAAATGCTGCGCAGCTAGCGCCATTCGACGGCCAACACCGCGGTTCCTGGTGTGTCCGCTGTGCCGTGCGTGTGATCATTGCTTGTACAGCCCTCTCGCAGTGTCCGGAGCAAGTATGGTGGGTCTGACACACCGGTGTCAATGTGTTCTTTTTTCCATTTCCAGGAGTGTAGTTTGCCCCTGTCTCATTCACTGTCTATAAATGAACAGTTCTCCCTACACTAGCGAATAACACACTGATCACATACAAATTTGCGTCTATTGTTCATATAAGTCGTTGTAAAGGTTACAACGAAAGGATATCAATGGTAAAATTCGTTGGTGGCATTGTTAAACTACTAAACAAAGCTAAACTCCGTCCGAGCAGACCTCGCAAGACCCATTGCCACTGACCGACCGCCGTTCCATACTCAGCCGACAGGCGTCACTGAATGCGAATATGGAGGGCCTGTGGTCAGCACACCGCTCTCCCGGCCGTAGTCAGTTTTCGTGACCAGAGCCGCTACCTCTCGGTCAAATAGCTCCTCAATTGGCCCTACAAGTGCTGAGTACATGCGTTTTGAAAGGGGGAAGTACCGTGTGCACCCAGCTTGCCTACAGCCCTCGGTAGATCTGCACAGTCACCCATCAAAGCGCTAGCCATGCGTGACAGCAATAACTTCGATGATCTGACGGGAAGTAGCGTTACCGCCGCGGTGGTTACCACACGACATTTAACACAGTGGGGAGCAGACAAACAGGAGCTAACAAGCAGTAGTGACAAGCACAAACAAAGAAACGCATTATCCACACTATTGGCCGGCCGAAGTGGCCGTGCGGGTCTAGGCGCTGCAGTCTGGAACCGCGAGACCGCTACGGTCGCAGGTTCGAATCCTGCCTCGGGCATGGATGTGTGTGATGTCCTTAGGTTAGTTAGTTTTAACTAGTTCTAACTTCTAAGGGACTAATGACCTCAGAAGTTGAGTCCCATAGTGCACAGAGCCATTTGAACTATTTTAGCCATTTATCCACACTATCAGAGAGAAATTTTTGATGTTCTAAGTGTGGACATAGTATCACGTGTAGTGAATCACGGACTACGGAAAAACCAGAAAAGAAAAGAGTAGAGTCTAAGGATCCTGAAAAGCAAGTGAACTAGTAAGGTAAAAAAAAAACTGAGGTGGTACTCCACAGATATGCTGTGGAAAAGAGTACGAGGGGAAAACATAGAACAGCAAAAGGGAACAATAATCGAACGTGTCAAGAAATAAGAGACCAATTTCGCCGACGGTTTATTGGAAGAATTTCATGAAAGTGTAGTTGATTTGGAGCCTGCATATAGGACGATAGTGCTACCTATTATTGAGTAGTGCTCGAGTGTTTGGGATCTGCACCCGGTCGAATTGAAAGAAGACATTGAAGCAATTTAGAGCGAGCTCCTAGATTTGTTACCAGCAGGCTTGGTAAGTATGCAAGTGTTACAGACATGGTTCTGGAACTCAGGTGGGAATCCCTGCAGGGAAGAAGACATTTATTTCGAAGAACGCTGCTGAGAAAGTTAGGAGACACGGAATTTGAAGCTGACTGCAAAACGATCCTACTGCCACCACCCTACATTTCTCGTATATACGAGAAATTAAGGCCCATACAGAGGTATATAGACGGTCGTATTCCCCTTGCTCTATCTGCGAATGGAAATGGAAAGGAAACGATTATACATGATGCAGGGTACGCTTCGCCACGCAGCGTACAGTGGCTTGCGGAGTGTGTATGTATGTGAGGAGTAGGGGCATCCATAACGGGCTAAAATTTGGGAAATGCAAGGTCCGGAATGTACACACTCCAGTCACGTCAATGTGAGCACTGCCCGCCCACAGACGGAAAGTGATAGAACTAACACGGGAGGATACATAAAATGTGTCGGTAGGAAGTGGAAAACAGTTTAGTTGTTATCAAATTGTGGAAACGCAGCGGTTTATCTGAGTTCCAAAAGGGAATGATCATTGGCTTTCAGGCTAAGGGTGGATGCTTATCTGAAACAGCTAAGCGTGTAACAGTTCCCGTGACACCATGCTTAAAGTACAGCGTGCACAGCAAAGTGGAGCTATCCAACTATTGACTGGTTTGATGCGGCCCGCCACGAATTCCTTTCCTGTGCTAACGTCTTCATCTCAGAGTAGCACTTGCAACCTACGTCTTCAATTATTTGCTTGACGTATTCCAATCTCTGTCTTGCTCTACAGTTTTTGCCCTCTACAGCTCCCTCTAGTACCATGGAAGTCATTCCCTCATGTCTTAGCAGATGTCCTATCATCCTGTCCCTTCTCCTTATCAGTGTTTTCTACATATTCGTTTCCTCTCCGATTCTGCGTAGAACCTCCTCATTTCTTACCTTATCAGTCCACCTAATTTTCAACATTCGTCTATAGCACCACATCTCAAATGCTTCGATCCCCTTCTGTTCCGGTTTTCCCACAGTCCATGTTTCACTATCATGCAATGCTGTACTCCAGACGTACATCCTCAGAAATTTCTTCCTCAAATTAAGGCCGGTATTTGATATTAGTAGACTTCTCTTGGCCAGAAATGTCTTTTTTGCCATAGCGAGTCTGCTTTTGATGTCCTCCTTGCTCCGTCCGTCTTTGGTTATTTTACTGCCTAGGTAGCAGAATTCCTTAACTTCATTGACTTCGTGACCATCAATCCTGATGTTAAGTTTCTCGCTGTTCTCATTTCTACTGCTACTCTTTACCTTCGTCTTTCTCCGATTTACTCTCAAACCATACTGTGTACTCATTAGACTGTTCATTCCGTTCAGCAGATCATTTAGTTCTTCTTCACTTTCACTCAGGATAGCAATGTCATCAGCGAATCGTATCATTGATATCCATTCACCTTGTATTTTAATTCCACTCCTGAACCTTTCTTTTATTTCCATCATTGCTTCCTCGATGTACAGATTGAAGAGTAGGGGCGAAAGGCTACAGCCTTGTCTTACACCCTTCTTAATACGAGCACTTCGTTCTTGATCGTCCACTCTTATTATTCCCTCTTGGTTGTTGTACATATTGTATATGACCCGTCTCTCCCTATAGCTTATCCCTACTTTTTTCAGAATCTCGAACAGCTTGCACCATTTTATATTGTCGCACGCTTTTTCCAGGTCGACAAATGCTATGAAAGTGTTTTGATTTTTCTTTAGCCTTGCTTCCATTATTAGCCGTAAAGTCAGAATTGCCTCTCTCGTCCCTTTAATTTTCCTAAAGCCAAACTGATCATCACCTAACGCATTCTCAATTTTCTGCTCCTGGGTACGCCTTACAATCCAGTATCTGATTTCGGAATCTCTGTCTGACCGTGATGTAATCTAATTGAAATCTTCCCGTATCTCCCTCTCCTCCTCTTGTGATTCTTGAACTGGGTATTCGCTATTACTAGCTGAAACTTGTTACAGAACTCAATTAGTCTTTCTCCTCTTTCATTCCTTGTCCCAAGCCCATATTCTCCTGTAACCTTTTCTTCTACTCCTTCCCCTACAACTGCATTCCAGTCGCCCATGACTATTATATTTTCGTCCCCCTTTACATATTGCATTACCCTTTCAATATCCTCATGCACTTTCTCTATCTGTTCATCTTCAGCTTGCGACGTCGGCATGTTTACCTGAACTATCGTTGTCGGTGTTGGTCTGCTGCCGATTCTGATTAGAGCAACCCGGTCACTGAACTGTTCACAGTAACACACCCTCTGCCCTACCTTCCTATTCATAACGAATCCTACACCTTTTATACCATTTTCTGCTGCTGTTGATATTACCCGATACTCATGTGACCAGAAATCCTTGTCTTCCTTCCACTTCACTTCACTGACCCCTACTATATCTAGATTGAGCCTTTGCATTTTCCTTTTCAGATTTTCTAGTTTCCCTATCACGTTCAAGCTTCTGATATTCTACGCTCCAACTCGTAGAACGTTATCCTTTCGTTGATTATTCAATCTTTTTCTCATAGTAACCTCCCCCTTGGCAGTCCCCTCCCGGACATCCGAATGGGGACTATTCCGGAACCTTTTGCCAATGGAAAGATCATCATGACACTTCTTCAATTACAGGCCACATGTCCTGTGGATAAACGTTACGTGTCTTTAATGCAGTGGTTTCCACTGCCTTCTCCATCCTCATGTCGTTGATCACTGCTGATTCTTCCGCCTTTAGGGGCAATTTCCCACCCCCTAGGACAAGAGAGTGCCCTGAACCTCTATTCGCGCCTCCGCCCTCTTTGACAAGGCCGTTGGCAGAATGAGGCCGACTTCTTATGCCGGAAGTCTTCGGCCGCCAATGCTGATTATTTATCAAAATTTAGGCAGTGGCCGGGATCGAACCCAGGACCAAAGACGTTTTGATTATGAATCAAAGACGCTACCCCTAGACCACGGGGCCATTAAAATCGCAACCCCACGAAGATGACGTGCTACAGACGAGAAATTTAACCGACAGGAAAAAGATGCTGTGATATGCAAACGATTAGATTTTCATAGCATTCACACAAGGTTGGCGCCGTTGGTGACACCTACAACGTGCTGACATGAGGAAAGTTTCCAACGGATTTCTCGTACACAAACAGCAGTTGACCGGCGTTGCCTGCTGAAACGTTGTTGTGATCCCTCGTGTAAGGAAGAGAAATGTGTACCATCACGTTTCCGACTTTGATAAAGATCGGATTGTAGCCTATCGCGAATGCGGTTTATCGTATCGCGACATTGCTGGTCGCGTTGGTCGAGATCCAATGACTGTTAGCAGAATATGGAATCGGTGGGTTCAGGAGGGTAATACGGAACGCCGGGCTGGATCCCGACGGCCTCTTATCACTAGCAGTCGAGATGACAGGCATTTTATCCGCATCGCTGTATCGGAGCGTGCAGCCACGTCTCGATCCCTGAACCAACAGATGGGGACGTTTGAAAGACAAAAACCATCTGCACGAACAGTTCGATGACGTTTGCAACAGCATGGACTATCAGCTCGGAGACCATGGCTGCGGTTACTCTTGACGCTGCATCACAGACAGGAACACCTACGATGGTTTACTCAACGACAAACCAGGGTACACGAATTGCAAAACGTCGTTTTTTCGTATGAATCCAGGTTCTGTTTACAGCATCATGATGGTCGCATCCGTGTTTGGCGACATCGCGGTGAATGCACATTGGATGCGTGTATTCGTCATCGCCATACTGGCGTATCACCTGGCATAATGGTATGAGGTGCCATTGGTTACACGTCTCGGTTGCCTCTTGTTCGCATTGACGGCACTTTGAACAGTGGACGTTACATTTCAGATGTGTTACGACCCGTGGCTCTACCCTTCATTCGATCCCTGCGAAACCCTACATTTCAGCAGGATAATGCACGACCGCATATTGTAGGTCCCGTACGGGCCTTTCTGGATACAGAAAATGTTCGACTGCTGCCCTGGCCAGCACATTCTCCAGATCTCTCACCAATTGAAAACGTCTGGTCAATGGTGGCCGAGCAACTGGCTCGTCACAATACACCAGTCACTACTCGTGATGAAATGTGGTATCGTGTTGAAACTGCATGGGCAGCTGTACCTGTACACGCCATCCAAGCTCTGTTTGACTGAATGCCCAGGCGTATCAAGGCCGTTATTACGGCCAGAGGTGGTTGTTCTGGGTACTGATTTCTCAGGATCTATGCACCCAAATTGCGTGAAAATGTAATCACATGTCAGTTCTAATATAATATATTTGTGCAATGAATACCCGTTTATCATCTGCATTTCTTCTTGGTGTAGCAATTTTAATGGCCAGTGGCGTAGACATTGAGTAGTGCAGACAGGTGGGCGCATATAATGGAAACTGATTAATAATTGCTGCTTGAATAATTAAATTAAATTTAGATGGAAACAATAATTCATAGAAATTGGAAGGTACACATATCCTGGGTGAACTTTAACTGGTACTAATATCAACAGACCTTCGATGTCAATACATTTAAGATCAATATTCATCATTTAAGTTACGTACTTCTTCACATTAATTCCATTGTTTGTAGTCCCGATTAAACCAATTCCGATGCAGGATTGCTCCCCTGCTGCTAGCGCAAATTCCTCTTGTCTGCTCCAAACCTCCCGATGCAGGACTCTCCGCATGGGCGAAATGATAGACAGGTGTGGTCGGTGTGAATATATGAATAAATTTTTACTTTCCTAATAACTTTTTGTGCCACTTTTAATGTACGTTTCAAACATATATTTTTAAACAATACTGGTATGACCGATCTCATCATACGTCCGCCCGCTACAACTTATAGAAGCAAGCAGGTGAAGATACAGAAACTGATCAATTGGAGAATGTATCCCTTCCCTTTTTTTGTATCTAGAATGTGACTTTCTAGCATCTCAAATCTAATATTATTAAATGATAATTAATTAGCTGCCGACAGGTGGTGTTGATATACACTCCTGGAAATGGAAAAAAGAACACATTGACACCGGTGTGTCAGACCCACCATACTTGCTCCGGACACTGCGAGAGGGCTGTACAAGCAATGATCACACGCACGGCACAGCGGACACACCAGGAACTGCGGTGTTGGCCGTCGAATGGCGCTAGCTGCGCAGCATTTGTGCACCGCCGCCGTCAGTGTCAGCCAGTTTGCCGTGGCATACGGAGCTCCATCGCAGTCTTTAACACTGGTAGCATGCCGCGACAGCGTGGACGTGAACCGTATGTGCAGTTGACGGACTTTGAGCGAGGGCGTATAGTGGGCATGCGGGAGGCCGGGTGGACGTACCGCCGAATTGCTCAACACGTGGGGCGTGAGGTCTCCACAGTACATCGATGTTGTCGCCAGTGGTCGGCGGAAGGTGCACGTGCCCGTCGACCTGGGACCGGACCGCAGCGACGCACGGATGCACGCCAAGACCGTAGGATCCTACGCAGTGCCGTAGGGGACCGCACCGCCACTTCCCAGCAAATTAGGGACACTGTTGCTCCTGGGGTGTCGGCGAGGACCATTCGCAACCGTCTCCATGAAGCTGGGCTACGGTCCCGCACACCGTTAGGCCGTCTTCCGCTCACGCCCCAACATCGTGCAGCCCGCCTCCAGTGGTGTCGCGACAGGCGTGAATGGAGGAACGAATGGAGACGTGTCGTCTTCAGCGATGAGAGTCGCTTCTGCCTTGCTGCCAATGATGGTCGTATGCGTGTTTGGCGCCGTGCAGGTGAGCGCCACAATCAGGACTGCATACGACCGAGGCACACAGGGCCAACACCCGGCATCATGGTGTGGGGAGCGATCTCCTACACTGGCCGTACACCACTGGTGATCGTCGAGGGGACACTGAATAGTGCACGGTACATCCAAACCGTCATCGAACCCATCGTTCTACCATTCCTAGACCGGCAAGGGAAGTTGCTGTTCCAACAGGACAATGCACGTCCGCATGTATCCCGTGCCACCCAATGTGCTCTAGTAGGTGTAAGTCAACTACCCTGGCCAGCAAGATCTCCGGATCTGTCCCCCATTGAGCATGTTTGGGACTGGATGAAGCGTCGTCTCACGCGGTCTGCACGTCCAGCACGAACGCTGGTCCAACTGAGGCGCCAGGTGGAAATGGCATGGCAAGCCGTTCCACAGGACTACATCCAGCATCTCTACGATCGTCTCCATGGGAGAATAGCAGCCTGCATTGCTGCGAAAGGTGGATATACACTGTACTAGTGCCGACATTGTGCATGCCCTGTTGCCTGTGTCTATGTGCCTGTGGTTCTGTCAGTGTGATCATGTGATGTATCTGACGCCAGGAATGTGTCAATAAAGTTTCCCCTTCCTGGGACAATGAATTCACGGCGTTCTTATTTCAATTTCCAGGAGTGTATATCGAATAGAAAAGATGGATAGAGCGTCTGCCATGTAAACAGGACATTCCGAGTTCGAGTCCCGGTCGGAGCACACATTTTCAACATCTCCCCAATTATGTATATCGACGCCTGTTTGCAGCTAGGGTGTCTATTTAATTATCATTTCATTCTAGAGAAGCTGCACGGTCATCAATGGTATCTGCTCTTTCGGGAACAGATACTACCTTCATATATAATCAACTATTAATTTCTCTTCTATCAAATAATTGCATTGTACAGAAAACTGTCTTACAGGACGAGAATTAAGAATTGTGCTTTGACTCCTTTCGACTACTGACCAGTGGCAGTTTGTACCCTGCAATTTTGCACTGGCGGAGTGGGGATCCGCTCACGTTTCTTCAGTTCCTGAAAGAATCCCTGTCACATCAAATTAGTCGTAGCATCTATGTCAAGCACAACGGGTACATCAAGGTCAAATATTTTAGCTTTAATAGTAGCTTGTACCTTTCTCTCTGCAAGTTTTTTTGGGGACCCTGATTACTTTGATACAGATCATCTTTCATATCACTAACTTGATAGTATCTGATAAAGCAAGTGCCGACCAAGCTCGTGCCCCAGTCCCTTCCAAGGTCACAGAACGGAGGCCTACCGTGACCGGTTCAATTTTTTCGGCGTCGCTGTGGCATCGGTCTCTGGGTTAGGCGTAACTTCTACTATATGGACTGTTGGCGTTTGATTACGCCAGTTAGTATCCTGTGAGGCTCTCGACTGAAATTCTCTTTGCATTTGCACGTTGTTCGGCATATGTACGTTACTTTGCTGGCCGAATTCTGCTGTCTCTAGATTATCCGGCTCTCTGGTATTGTTTTGTGTTTGCCAAGCTATCGGCTGATTATTGCCGGTAGCTTGTGTCTGTACATATTGTACCGCCTGGCCACACACTACTTGTCTGTTGTAGTTTTTGTTAAGTTATTGCCCATTTCTTTTACATGCGCCTTTGAATTTACGGCTTTTTCCATGGCCGTTGTGATTACCGTTAACATTACCATCGGTCTGTGTGGGGTAAGGTTGTCATCCGTGTTGTACTACGAATCCGTTGTTCACTTGTTGGTCCGTAAATCTCTGTGGCACTATCTGCGTATAAACAGGCTTGGATTGTACTGGTCTTTCTTCGTATATCAAATCTATTGAGTCCAGTAGAGATAGAAAGTATTCGGTGTGGTGTTCCGGAATGGTAATGAGTTTTTCCCAAATGTAGATAGGAAGACGAAGTTCTACGGGACTGATAACCTCAGATGTTAAGTCCCGTAGTGCTCAGAGCCATTTGAACCATTTTTGAGCCAAATAAAATTAAATTCTGCCTACAAACGAGACGGGCCGGGAATGCTGATTTCAGCGGTAAAAGTAGGAAGCTTCTATGCTGTATGCTTATAGGGCTGCGCTTGATGCCGTTTCTCTGGCAGTAGATAATCTCTTTTCCTTCCAATTAATATCCTTCACCGAAAGTGTGTTTATAAAGAAAAAACGAAAATTTGTATAAAATCATCATTACAGTACAAGATAAATCATCAAATTCCATAAGATTGTGTCCGATAATAATCATATTTATTAGTGAATACGTAACTGAACCTACTATAATTGTAAAATACCGATACATTCACTATCGAAAAAAAAGATGGATAGAGCGTCTGCCATTAAGCAGGAGATCCTGGGTTCGAGTCCCGGTCGGGACACGCATTTTCAGCTGTCCCCATTGATATATATCAACAGCACCTATCGGCAAAAAAATGGCTCTGAGCACTATGGGACTTAACTGTTGAGGTCATCAGTCCCCTAGAACTTAGAACTACTTAAACCTAACTAACCTAAGGACATCACACACATCCATGCCCGAGGCAGGATTCGAACCTGCAACCGTAGAGGACGCGCGGTTCCAGACTGAAGCGCCTAGAACCGCTCGGCCACTCCGGCAGGCTAATTTTAATTTGCTCCTTCAATGTTTTTCTTATTCCCAATCTCACGGACATGTAACAAATACAACGAAAGTTTCATTAGTTTCTTCTAACAGTAAAATTAATCATTTAACTCAAAAAATTTTCTTTCTCTGCTGTTGAAAGGTTTGATCATATTTCGTTCAGCGCCGTCCTTTGAACGGTCGCAATTGAATAGTGGCAGAGTGGCAGAGTAGGTGGGCGGGTAAATAATGGAAAGTGATTAATAATTTCTGCTTGAATAAGTAAATTAAAATTAGTTGTAAACAAAGAAACTGGAAGGCACACATATCCTGGGTGAACTTTAACTGGTACTAATAGCAAAAGGATTTCGATGTCAATACATTTAAGATGAATATTCATCATTTAAGTTACGCACTTCTTCACATTAATTCCATTGTTTGTACTCCTGATTATAGCGATTCCGATGCAGGTCTGCTCCCCTGCTGCTAGCGCAAATTACTCTCGTCTGCACCAAACCTCCAGATGCAGGATTCTTCGCATGGGCGAAATAATAGACGGGTGTGGTCGATGTGAATATATGAATAAATTTGTACTTTCCTAATAACTTTATGTGCCACTTTTAAGGTACGTTTCAGACACATATTTTTAAACAATACTGCTATTACCGATCTCATTTTACGTCCTCCCTTTACTACTTATACACTACTGGCCATTAAAATGGCTACACCTGAAAGATGACGTGCTACAGGCACGAAGTTTAACCGACAGGAAGAAGATGATGTGATATGCAAATGATTAGCTTTTCATAGCTCACACACAAGGTTGGTGCCGGTGGCGTCACCTACAACATGCTGACATGAGGAAAGTTTCCAACCGATTTCTTATACACAAACAGCAGTTGACCGGCGTTGCCTGGTGAAACGTTGTTGTGATGCCTCGTGTAAGGAGGAGAATTGCGTAGCATCACCTTTCCGTCTTTCATAAAGGTCGGATTGTAGCATATCGCGATTGCGGTTTATCGTATCGCGACATTGCAGCTCGCGTTGGTCGAGATCCAATGACTGTTAGCAGAACATGAAATCGATAGGTTCAGGAGGGTAAAACGGAACGCCGTGCTGGATCCCAACGGCCTCGTATCACTAGCAGTCGAGATGACAGGCATCTTATCTGCATGGCTGTAACGGATCGTGCAGCCACGTCTAGATCCCTGAGTCAACAGATGGGGACGTTTGAAAGACAATAACCATCTGCACGAACAGTTCGACGACGTTGGCAACAGCATGGACTATCAGATCGGAGACCATGGCTGCGGTTACCCTTGACGCTGCATCACAGACAGGAGCGCCTGCGATGGTGTATTCAACGACGAACCTGGATGCACGAATGACAAAACATCATTTTTTCGGATGAATCCAGGTTCTGTTTACAGCATCATGATGGAACATTGGATGCATGTTATCGCCATACTGGCTTATTACCCGGCGTGATGGTATGGGGACGGCACTTTGAACAGTGGACGTTACATTCCAGATGTGTTACGACCCGTGGCTCTACCCTTCATTCGATCCCTGTGAAACCCTACATTTCAGCAGGATAACGCACGATCGCATGTTGCAGGTCCTGTACGGGCCTTCGTGGATACAGAAAATGTTCGACTGCTGCCCTGCCAACACATTCTCCAGATCTCTCACCAACTGAAAACGTCTGGTCAATGGTGGCCGAGCAACTGGCTCGTCACAATACGCCAGTCACTAATCTTGATGAACTGTGGTATCGTGTTGTAGCTGCATGGGCAGCTGTACCTGTACACGCCATCCAAGCTCTGTTTGACTCAATGCCCAGGCGCATCAAAGCCGTTATTACGGCCAGAGGTGGTTGTTCTGGGTACTGATTTTTCAGGATCTATGCACCCAAACTGCATGTAAATGTAATCACATGTCAGTTCTAGTATAATATATTTGTCCAATGAATACCCGTTTATCATCTGCATTTCTTCTTGGTGCAGCAATTTTAATGGCCTGTAGTGTAGAAGCAAACAGGTAAAGATGCAGAAACCGATCAATTGGAGAGGGTATCTCTTCTGTTTTTTTGTATCAAAACATTATCTCTACTACAAAGCAAGTCATTAACTTAGCTTTGGCTTTGTGTATATACAGTTTACATGTATAAAAGAAAAAGAATGAAAACAGAAAAAATAATATGGTCCATTACAACGTGCAACTGACAGCCAAGGTGAACCAAACGTTAACCAACAGTGTCTCTTCAAGGACCGTTCATCGAACGTTGCTGCGTATGGCCTCTTGCTGCAGCTGCCTGCTTCATGCGTGCATGCTGACTTCTGTTCATAGGAGACGGAGACTGGAATTCGCACACCAGTGCCGTGCGTGACTAGCCGAGCGGTCTCGGGCGCTGCAGTCATAGACTGTGCGGCTGATACCAGCGGAGGTTCGAGTCCTCCCTCGGGCATGGGTGTGTGTGTTTGTCCTTAGGATAATTTAGGTTAAGTAGTGTGTAAGCTTAGTGACTGATGACCTTAGCAGTTAAGTCCCATAAGATTTCACACACATCTGAACATTTTTTTGCACACCAGTACCCCAACTGGACGTCCACTGAATGGCAACAGGTGGCCTTGTGAGATGTTATGTTCCACTGGACAGATGGTCGATGGCGCAGATGACGTGAAACGTCTGAAACCGAACAACGAGGGAGCGTTAAGGTCTGGGGATGTTTTCGTCGCATTCCCTGGGTGGTTTCGTCATTCTAGAAGGCAAAATGGCTCAATAGAAGTGTGCACCTACCTTTGGGGACTATGTCCACCTCCTACATGTAGTCTGTTTTTCGTCGGCACGATGGCATCTACCAGCAAGACAATGCAACGTGTCACAGCTCGTATGTCCGTGCGTAATTCGAAGAGTACCAGCAGGAGTGTACCGTACTCCCCTGGCTACCAAACTGCCTGGGTTAAAACCGAATCGACTGTGAGGTTATTCAGTCTTTTGAAAGGTACGTGTTTGGAAGAACGAGCCAAAATGCTCACTGTAGATTCTTAGTTCAAATGGCTCTGAGCACTATGGGACTTAACTTCTGAGGTCATGAGTTCCCTAGAACTTAGAACTACTTAAACCTAATTAACCTAAGGACATCACGCACATCCATGCTCGAGGCAGGATTCGAACATGCGACCGTAGCGGTCGCGCGGTTCCAGGCTGTAACGCCTAGAACCGCTTGGACACCCCGGCCGGCAGATTCTTAGTACGATAACGTGAAACATCGTGCTGAAAGTCTCGTTTTTCATTCACAATGGGGCCCAAACAGAAAACATCCTAAGCACTTTCGCGAGATTAATTATTGTGAGCCGTACTAACGTCCAGATCCTATTGAAATATTACGTAAGTTCCTCCACAACGTCAGGAAGCTGTCATACGACATGTTTCAAAAAGCAAAGGGAAGTTCCCGCCACCATCTAGCCTTATACTCAAATATCCACACTGCCTATACTCTCCAATAATGAAGAACAAAATACCGTGTTCTTATTTTCCGGGGAAAGAGCGCTGATACTGGATACTAATGCCTGCGACTGTTTTCGTAGGTGCCCCATAGAGGTAAGGAAATATCACTAAGGCGGCCGTCGTGACCGAGCGGTTCTAGGCGCTTCAGTCTGGAACCGCGGGAGCGCTATGGTCGCATGATCGAATCCTGCCTTGGGCATGGATGTGTGTGATGTGGTTTAAGTAAAATTCTAGGGGACTCATGACCTCAGATGTTAAGTCCCATAGTGCTGAGGGCCATTTGAACCATTTTTGAAATATCACTAAGAGCAGAAGTAAAATAGTTATGTGTAACAAAACACCCAGAAAAGTCGCAATAAAATACATATAAAGTCCGATAAAAGCAAAGACAGCAGATGTGTTCTTGTACCTAACAGAAAAATGTGTGACATTCTTTCACGTTAAAATTTCAGACAGATGAAGAAATCAGTGTAAATACAACACTAAGAACATTAAGAAAAATATATTTTAACATAATATCATGCAACATTACTGATACCAACCACGAGGCAGTGAGCATTCCAATTTGTTGCTTTATGTTAGCCCCAGGCAGTCGCCAATGCTGCAACCAACAGTACATCCACTGACCGCGGGCTCCCGTCGCTATAAGCCACACGCAGCAGCACAGGTTGACCATTATTGAACTATATGAAAAAAAAAGAACAAAATAGTTACAGACTACGGCGTACACACACTTTACTCAACATGTAAATGACATTACAGATATTCAGATTTAGGTTATGACACGTTCGATATGCCTGCCATCATTGGCGATGATGCGGCGCAGACGAATGAGCGAAATTCTGCATGACCCGCTGATGTGTCGGAACATCGATGCTGTCGATGACTTCCCGAACGGCTGTTTTCAGCTCAGTAATGGTTTTGGGGTTATTGCTGTACACCTTGTCTTTAATATAGCCCCACAAAGAGGTGTCGCATGTGTTCAGATCCGGAGAATATGGCGGCCAATCGATGCCCATGCCAGTGGGGTACACCAGAGCCTGAATGCGGTGCCTTAAGTGCTCCTCCAGGACATCAAACACCTTCCTGCTTCAATGGGGTCGAGCTCTGTCTTGCATGATCCACATGTTGTCGAAATCAGGGGCACTTTGGATAATGAGGATGAAATCATCTTCCAAGGCTTTCAAGCACCGTTCGGAAGACACCGCGCCATCGAGGAATATCGCACCAATTATTCCGTGACTGGACATTGTACACCAAACGGTCACCCATTGAGGGTGAAGAGACTTCCCGATCGCAAATGTGACGAACCCATCTAAATGAAAGCAGCCTTCGTCCCTAAACCAACTACACAGCACATACTAATTCCCATGATGCCCCGCTGCCAACCTGTAGTTTGGTCGCCCTAACACAAACCGATAAGAAGTTATGACGATTTTACTTCATATAGTTCAGTACTGTCATCCTATACAGGGTTATTACAAATGATTGAAGCGATTTCACAGCTCTACAATAACTTTATTATTTGAGATATTTTCACAATGCTTTGCACACACATACAAAAACTCAAAAAGCTTTTTTAGGCATTCACAAATGTTCGATATGTGCCCCTTTAGTGATTCGGCAGACATAAAGCCGATAATTAAGTTCCTCCCACACACGGCGCAGCATGTCCCCATCAATGAGTTCTAAAGCATTGTTGATGCGAGCTCGCAGTTCTGGCACGTTTCTTGGTAGAGGAGGTTTAAACACTGAATCTTTCACATAACCCCACAGAAAGAAATCGCATGGGGTTAAGTTGGGAGAGCGTGGAGGCCATGACATGAATTGCTGATCATGATCTCCATCACGACCGATCCATCGGTTTTCCAATCTCCTGTTTAAGAAATGCCGAACATCATGATGGAAGTGCGGTGGAGCGCCATCCCGTTGAAAGATGATGTCGGCGCTGTCGGTCTCCAGTTGTGGCATGAGCCAATTTTCCAGCATGTCCAGATACACGTGTCCTGTAAGGTTTTTTCGCAGAAGAAGAAGGGGCCGTAAACTTTAAACTGTGAGATTGCACAAAACACGTTAACTTTTGGTGAATTGCGAATTTGCTGCACGAATGCGTGAGGATTCTCTACCGCCCAGATTCGCACATTGTGTCTGTTCATTTCACCATTAAGAAAAAATGTTGCTTCGTCACTGAAAACAAGTTTCGCACTGAACGCATCCTCTTCCATGAGCTGTTGCAACCGCGCCGAAAATTCAAAGCGTTTGACTTTATCATCGGGTGTCAGGGCTTGTAGCAATTGTAAACGGTAAGGCTTCTGCTTTAGCCTTTCCCGTAAGATTTTCCAAACCGTCGGCTGTGGTACGTTTAGCTCCCTGCTTGCTTTATTCGTCGACTTCCGCGGGCTACGCGTGAAACTTGCCCGCACGCGTTCAACCGTTTCTTCGCTCACTGCAGGCCGACCCGTTTATTTCCCCTTACAGAGGCATCCAGAAGCTTTAAACTGCGCATACCATCGCCGAATGGAGTTAGCAGTTGGTGGATCTTTGTTGAACTTCGTCCTGAAGTGTCGTTGCACTGTTATGACTGACTGATGTGAGTGTATTTCAAGCACGACATACGCTTTCTCGGCTCCTGTTGCCATTTTGTCTCACTGCGCTCTCGAGCGCTCTGGCGGCAGAAACCTGAAGTGCGGCTTCAGCCGAACAAAATTTTATGAGTTTTTCTACGTATCTGTAGTGTGTCGTGACCATATGTCAATGAATGGAGCTACAGTGAATTTATGAAATCGCTTCAATCATTTGTAATAGCCCTGTAGGTAATACGGATAGTCAAGCAGTTTCTCAGCAGAGCACCAGCAGCAAGATCCTCTTATCTTTCGTGTTGCCCTCGTAGTTCGATTTCCTTATCGGCCTGAGTGCCCGAACGGCGGTCTTCGCAAACATTCCGGTAGCACGCTGGGCACCTCATAGCTTGTGTTATCACACGCTACGATTACTATTATCTTTGGTGACAAACACACACACAAGTGAGTCGGCTTCCGGGCAAATTTGACGTTCAGCATAATCTTTTTCCTTTAGATCGCTGGGGTTCTCCAACAGACGTTAAAAATAATTTCATTCATTGTATTTTTATACATTAATTTTATTGGTTTTCATCAAAAACTTTATTTTTATTCTTCAGTCATTCCAGGACCCAATATCTTCCTGGATAATTTTTACGAGGGACATCGTCCGTCGTTTGACATAAGCCCACAGGAACATATTTTAATTGGTCAAGTGATAACTGTTAATTATGATTTTAACACAGGTCAGTCCCATTTTGTCAGCTGTTCCACTGTACATGAGACTGTCCTCATCTCCATTTTTCAGGTTAGTCATTGCTTCACTAATTTTTAGTCAAGGGCCCGTTTCTGACTCCTTATTCCATTCCTTCGGTTTCATAGACTGAACGTTCATCAGTGATAATTGTTTTACCAACTGTTAAAGGCTAAAAACTTTGCCTAGACACGCCATCCGTTACTCTGCGGCATTCTGTAACAGCTCGCTATGCCAAATGACGTAGAATTGTAAGTAACCATCTTTTGATATGAAATTTCAAATCTTATATACAAATAGATCCATTATTTGTGAGGTGTATGTGATCCACACGTTGTTTCTTAACTAGATGCACAATATTTTCTTTCCTGTTTAAATTTATTCAATCAGTACTTCGGAATGTCCCGGTAACTTCATTTCCCCGTCATTCAAGTAGTAACATATAAAAAAAATTTCTGCACAGATATACACTGAAGATGCACTTAAAAGTTCCTAAATATTGTGAGAGTCTTACGACGGTACTGGGCTCTACACATTGAAGTTCGAATAGTTTGGATCGAGCCCCCACGTCCGATGGCACGAATATATATAATTGAGTGTCCCAGAGATGTGGCTGGTCAACTAAACACGCGTTTAGTTGCAGCCTGGCTGTGACGTCATCCGAGGCAGCGCCGAGCTCCACGATGGTAGTCCTGAGCTCACTCGCTCGCTCAACTCAGCTGACAAAAAGCGTTTCTGAACCTGTTAACTCGCAACTGTGTGTGTACATACTAACGAGAATTTAATCTTATACTGCCGTCTGCTATTATGAAGTCTTACTGATTACTAGTCGTACAACAAAATTTAAGATCAATTATCGACATAAATGTTGTAGCGGCTTGTTCATAGCGGTTACTCTCTTCTGCCTAACAGTCCTCATTTCATACAAGATGTGGTGTCCTAAGCAACCGATGATCACTCTGGCATGATTTTTATTTTATTGTGTCGTCGTAACTGCCGTCTGCTTCACGTCTGCTGTGCAGCGAGCTACCTTAATTTAAGTATTAACTGTATTTTTCTTACTTGTCACTTCTTCTTCCGTGTGTATTTGCTTTTAGGAAGCTTTATTTTTCGAGTGCTCTTAATAGTGTTCCATAGATTTCGTGTTTGTTGAATACAGTAAGAGAGAGTCCCTGTAGTCAACCATAGTGCCAGTAGTGCTAGAGTTTGTTTTCAATACAGTCCAGAGACAGGTAGTGCTATTTTCATTGTTTTCTACAAGAAGTGGCTAGCAACCACAGTTTAGTGAATAAGCAGCCGCCTTTAGTGAATTAGCAGTCTAGTTAAAGGTTGATTAACTCTCTTCAGTAAATTGTTTCCTTAGGATGGATAGGATGTGTGACTGCTGTGTACGGACGCAGGAGGAGCTGGCCACTGTTCGCGAACAGCTGAGCGTGTTGGTGGCCGCGGTCAGCCGTCTTCAGGCTGCTGCCTCGGAGTGTAGCGGCAGTGGGGAGTCTGGTGCGTCGCAAGGTACACCCCAGGTGTTACATGCTTCACCCACTGTCCCTGCTGTCGAGACATCTTCGCGGGTACCGGGCGCGGTTGGGCCACCCTCTCCCCAAGGGGAGTGGCGGGTTCAGCGGCGTTCGCGGCGCACGAGGCGGAAGGTCAATGTGGAGGCTGGCCGTGTGGCATCGCCCGCTCTGCCTGTGAGGGGACATGTGGCTGCTCCTTCAGCAAGGTCCGAGCAGGCACACGGGGGGAGGGGTTTATTAGTTATTGGGAGCTCCAACGTTAGGCGGGTGATGGAGCCCCTTAGGGAAATAGCGAGAAGGTCGGGGAAGAAGGCCAGTGTTCACTCTGTCTGCTTGCCGGGGGGTCTCATCCGAGATGTGGAGGAGGCCCTACCGGCGGCGATAGAGAGCACTGGGTGCACCCGACTGCAAATTGTTGCTCATGTCGGCACCAATGACTCCTGCCGTCTGGGTTCAGAGGCCATCCTCAGTTCGTACAGGCGGTTGGCGGAATTGGTGAAGGCGGAAAGCCTCGCTCGCGGGGTGGAATCAGAGCTAACTATTTGTAGTATCGTTCCCAGAACCGATCGCTGTCCTCTGGTTTGGAGCCGAGTGGAAGGCTTAAACCAGAGGCTCAGACGATTCTGCGGAGATCTGGGGTGCAAATTTCTCGACCTCCGCTATCGGGTGGAGAAATGTAGGGTCCCCCTGAATAGGTCAGGCGTGCACTACACGCCGGAAGCGGCTACAAGGGTAGCGGAGTACGTGTGGAGTGCACATGGGAGTTTTTTAGGTTAGAGAATCCCCTCCCTAGGCCCGACAAGACGCCTCCTGAGACGCGGCAAGATAGGAGTAGGCAAAATGCAACAGGGAATAACAATATTAATGTGCTAATAGTAAACTGCAGGAGCGTCTATAGAAAGGTCCCAGAACTGCTCTCATTAATAAACGATCACAACGCCCATATAGTACTAGGGACAGAAAGTTGGCTGAAACCAGACGTAAACAGTAACGAAATCCTAAACTCAGATTGGAATGTATACCGCAGAGACAGGCTGAACAATGAAGGGGGAGGCGTGTTTATAGCGGTAAGAAGTGCAATAGTATCGAAGGAAATTGACGGAGATCCGAAATGTGAAATGATTTGGGTGAAGGTCGCGGTTAAAGCAGGCTCAGACATGGTAATTGGATGTCTCTATAGGCCTCCTGGCTCAGCAGCTGTTGTGGCTGAGCACCTGAAGGATAATTTGGAAAATATTTCGAGTAGATTTCCCCACCATGTTATAGTTCTGGGTGGAGATTTTAATTTGCCGGATATAGACTGGGAGACTCAGACGTTCATAACGGGTGGCAGGGACAAAGAATCCAGTGAAATTTTTTTAAGTGCTTTATCTGAAAACTACCTTGAGCAGTTAAACAGAGAACCGACTCGTGGCGATAACATATTAGACCTTCTGGTGACAAACAGACCCGAACTATTTGAAAAAGTTAACGCAGAACAGGGAATCAGCGATCATAAAGCGGTTACGGCATCGATGATTTCAGCCGTAAATAGGAATATTAAAAAGGGTAGGAAGATTTTTCTGTTTAGAAAAAGTGACAAAAAGCAGATTTCAGAGTACCTGTTGGCTCAACACAGAAGTTTTGTCTCAAGTACTGATAGTGTTGAGGATCAGTGGACAAAGTTCAAAACCATCGTACAATATGCGTTAGATGAGTATGTGCCAAGCAAGATCGTAAGAGATGGAAAAGAGCCACCGTGGTTCAACAACCGAGTTAGAAAACTGCTGCGGAAGCAAAGGGAACTTCACAGCAAACATAAACATAGCCAAAGCCTTGCAGACAAACAAAAATTACGCGAAGCGAAATGTAGTGTGAAGAGAGCTATGCGAGAGGCGTTCAATGAATTCGAAAGTAAAGTTCTATGTACTGACTTGGCAGAAAATCCTAAGAAATTTTGGTCTTATGTCAAGGCGGTAGGTGGATCAAAACAAAATGTCCAGACACTCTGTGACCGGGATGGTACTGAGACGGAGGATGACAGACTAAAGGCCGAAATACTAAATGTCTTTTTCCAAAGTTGTTTCACAGAGGAAGATTGCACTGTAGTTCCTTCTCTAGATTGTCGCACAGATGACAAAATGGTAGATATCGAAATAGACGACAGAGGGATAGAGAAACAATTAAAATCGCTCAAAAGAGGAAAGGCCTCTGGACCTGATGGGATACCAGTTCAATTTTACACAGAGTACGCGAAGGAACTTGCCCCCCTTCTTGCAGCGGTGTACCGTAGGTCTCTAGAAGAGCGTAGCGTTCCAAAGGATTGGAAAAGGGCACAGGTCATCCCCGTTTTCAAGAAGGGACGTCGAACAGATGTGCAGAATTATAGACCTATATCTCTAACGTCGATCAGTTGTAGAATTTTGGAACACGTATTGTGTTCGAGTATAATGACTTTTCTGGAGACTAGAAATCTACTCTGTAGGAATCAGCATGGGTTTCGAAAAAGACGGTCATGTGAAACCCAGCTCGCGCTATTCGTCCACGAGACTCAGAGGGCCATAGACACGGGTTCACAGGTAGATGCCGTGTTTCTTGACTTCTGCAAGGCGTTCGATACAGTTCCCCACAGTCGTTTATTGAACAAAGTAAGAGCATATGGACTATCAGACCAATTGTGTGATTGGATTGAGGAGTTCCTAGATAACAGGACGCAGCATGTTATTCTCAATGGAGAGAAGTCTTCCGAAGTAAGAGTAATTTCAGGTGTGCCGCAGGGGAGTGTCATAGGACCGTTGCTATTCACAATATACATAAATGACCTGGTGGATGACATCGGAAGTTCACTGAGGCTTTTTGCAGATGATGCTGTGGTGTATCGAGAGGTTGTAACAATGGAAAATTGTACTGAAATGCAGGAGGATCTGCAGCGAATTGACGCATGGTGCAGGGAATGGCAACTGAATCTCAATGTAGAAAAGTGTAATGTGCTGCGAATACACAGAAAGATAGATCCTTTATCATTTAGCTACAAAATAGCAGGTCAGCAACTGGAAGCAGTTAATACCATAAATTATCTGGGAGTACGCATTAGGAGTGATCTAAAATGGAATGATCATATAATGTTGATTGTCAGTAAAGCAGATGCCAGACTGAGATTCATTGGAAGAATCCTAAGGAAATGCAATCCGAAAACAAAGGAAGTAGGTTACAGTACGCTTGTTCGCCCACTGCTTGAATACTGCTCAGCAGTGTGGGATCCGTACCAGATAGGGTTGATACAAGACATAGAGAAGATCCAACGGAGAGCAGCGCGCTTCGTTAGAGGATCATTTAGTAATCGCGAAAGCGTTACGGAGATGATAGATAAACTCCAGTGGAAGACTCTGCAGGAGAGACGCTCAGTAGCTCGGTACGGGCTTTTGTCAAAGTTTCGAGAACATACCTTCACCGAAGAGTCAAGCAGTATATTGCTCCCTCCTACGTATATCTCGCGAAGAGACCATGAGGATAAAATCAGAGAGATTAGAGCCCACACAGAGGCATACCGACAATCCTTCTTTCCACGAACAATACGAGACTGGAATAGAAGGGAGAACCGATAGAGGTACTGAAGGTACCCTCCGCCACACACCGTCAGGTGGCTTGCGGAGTATGGATGTAGAAGTAGAAGTAGAAGTACCCGAGTACAGCCGTAAACGAAAATATTAGCAGGCATATGGACTTCCTATCATTGAGGGACTAAAAGCAGTAACACTCCATAACAGAGGACTACAGTAGAAGATGAAATTCTCGTTTGTACGTACGCACGCAGTTGCGGGTTAACAGGTGTAGAAACGCATTTTGTCTGCTGAGTCGAGCGAGCGAGCGAGCAAGCTCAGGCCTGTCTTTCTCGTGGGCTTCGGGCAGCGCGCAAGCTGGCGTTTGGCTAACGTGAACAGAGTGGCAGCTGGGTGCAAAGTATGTATGCCTCTCAGGCCGTATTTATATATGGGAGCAGCAGGCGGCCTAACGGAACACCTGCAATCAGCCCAGGAAGCTGGAAATTTGTTGTAAGATCCTATGGGACCAAGCTGCTCAGGTCACCGGTCCCTAGGCTTACACACAGCTTAATCTAACTTAAACTAATTTAAGCTAAGGATAACACACACCCCTTTCTCGAGGGAGGACTCGAACCTACGACGGGGGGGGGGAGGGGGTGGAAGGGGGGAGGCACACGAACCGTGGCAAGGCGCCCTAGACCCCTCTGCTCCTATGCACAGGTAGGTATTGCCACTTTCTCAGACACATATTATTACAAGTAAGCAGGTTTTTCAAAATGGCTCTAAGCACTATGGGACTTAACATCTGAGGTCATCAGTCCCCTAGACTTAGAACTACTGAAACCTGACTAACCTAAGGACATCACACACATCCATGCCCGAGGCAGGATTCGAATCTGCGACCGCAGCAGCAGCGAGGTTCCGGACTGAACGACCCAGAACCGCTCGGCCACAACGGCCGGCAAGGAGGTTTTTGTTAAAAATTTAGTTTTCAGCAAATTACTTGAAAACTATTAGAGGTAGCTTAATGGAGTTACATAGTTAATGGTTTTATATCGAACTGAAGCTTCAACGAATTTTCGTGTTTCTGAGTCTAATATTTAGGGCCTTCAATTTTTCGTAAAAATGCCGATTTTGACGAATATATTGCTTCGATCAAGTTGAGATTTGTAACAGCTGATTGTGACATACATTTGCACGTCTTGAACTGTTTTTGGCTTTCTAGCTTTATTATTTAAAGCCACATGTTTTTTTTTAATTTAAACCATGTACTAAGGGAAACATATTCATCTGATCACTCTGAGATTTAACCATTACTAGACTGAAGCATATATTGACAAAGTCCGGAAAAGCTACTCTAATTTCATCCTTAGATTATGGCGCAATACTTTGTATGCTACGCACAGGCGCGTTATGATGACGTGGCGCCAGTAACAGTGAAGTGGAGTAAGCACACTTGGTCGCCTCTGTGCTCCTCAATAACAGCGCATGTTTAGCAACACATCTCAGTTCTAAAATAATAGCAATGACCATAGCTACAACACTAGAAGAAATGATGGTTTTCATTATTCTGGGTTAAATCCGACTTAGGTCATTTACCAAACAGATATTCAATCAGCACTTAAAAACAAATTAACAGAATTTCCGAATGACAACTCCTTCTATGCAATAGCTGACATTTTAATATGAAGTTGTAATTGTAAGAAAAAAAAACATAAAAATTAAAAAAAAAGTGTATAATGGGAAGGAAACTTCTATTAAACTGACACCTTCCTCGTCATTAGGAAATGTATTGATGATCTATGGAACAAATGTTAAGATAATGTAACGTAATTATAGCTGATGCACCAAGAAACATAACAGTTGCTTTGGCTCGACCATCGAGAAAATATTGATGACGTCACGTTAGCCAAGTGAATTGGGAGCTGGTCTGCACAAGGGCAATGGAGGGGGTGTCTACGACAAGCAGAGGCAGCTGCTCGTGTAACCAGCACAACAATCGCAATAACACAACGCATGTTATCTAGACTATGTTGAGTTTATTAATTGTGACTAATTTAGATGACATTTTCCTGATCATATCGTACTTATTATTTATAACCAACTTAGTAACTGTAGTTTACACACGCGATTGAAGAGATTATATTTCAATATATATGTTCACAAAAAATTCCTGACTGCGAGAGCTACAGTTTTAGCGGGAGACCAAAGCGTGAACGACAATAAGCATCCCTGGAAGACTGACGAGTACGCTGTTACCAACTTCACCTCACTTATTTACTATCCGTTAGTCTTTGAGTAGACCCCATGCCGCCATACACCTAAATTAAGCACAATTACATACATCTGGTACAGGTAACAAAACCAAAGTGATAAAACATGCACTGAAGGTAATGAGATAAAATAAAAACAACAATATATTGATGTACACAGTTGTTTAGTTTACGTGAGTTGTCTCATGGCTCTCTCTTCGTTCCCGGTAGAAATGAGTAAAGTTCGTTTCACATTGAAAAGTGGTGTAGTTCGTAACAACGTTGCCACAGAGGTTGGTAACTAATATTCCTTACTGACAACATTACTCAGCAACTTTGAAGTGAGTTTTCACGGGCTGATACACCCACAAAATATGTGGTTTGTGTTTCCCACTTCGCCGTAATCAGAAAGTGGTAATGATGCCATACGTCTGGTTGTAGCACTCAGGGGCGGTTCTAGAAGTCGGCCAAGGCGTGGCTAATTGGGGGGGGAGGGGGTTTGGGGAAATGGAATATCGCTTAACAAAAGGAGAGTTGGGGTCCTCCACCGACAAATTGGTAAAATTTGGTGTTGCTTAGAGTAGATTTTGGTAACTTTTTGGGAGTTCAGGGTGAAAACGTGTCTACAGAATGTGTGTGCCCGAGAAGAAAATGCGATTTGACCCAGGTGTCTGGCGATTTCGAAGTTTTTCTCGTGGGTCAGCAATTTGAGTGTTGGTAGGCATACCCGGCATATTTAGATTTCTTGATTATTGTAAGTGGTACTCGTACATTAATATGTATATTAATAAATAATAAGACGCCCATTTTAATACAAATGATATTTATTGGTTTAGACAGTAAGCTATTTGCCTCTCTTATTCTTTTGTTAAAATCTGTTTCAAATACATTGCAACCTATATTGCTACACAATTATAAGAAAATTGATTGAATTTGTTGAAGTAATATATTCGCTGATTTCTGAGGTCATTTTATCCAGTGTAATACGATACTCCGTTGGGGGGACCCGCCCCTGGTAGCAACGCCACGAGGGCAACAGGAATTCCACAGTTAAATGCAGTGGAGAGAGCGGATAGTCGGAAAGAGTACATTGATGGCTTCTGTCTGTGTGTGTGTGTCTGGGGGGGAGGGGGGGGGCTGTAATACATGTCTGATGACTTGATAGAAGATGAAACAGGAGTCCATGGGGACGAGATAGAGGATCCAGTATTAGTCAGAATTTGAATAAAAGCTTAGAAAAACTCAAAGTCAAATAAGGCAGAAGGGACAGATAATATTCCATAGAAATCTCTAAAATCATTGGAGGAAATGGCAAAACAAAGATTATTCACGCCGGAGTGTTGAACGTATAAGACCGGCGATATACCACTAGACTTTCGGAATAACTTCAGCTACACAATTTCCAAAATTGCAAGAGCCGACAAGTGTGATAATTATCGTGCAATCAGCTTAACAACTCATTCGTCCAAGTGGCTGACAAGATCAATATACAGGAAAAGGGAACATAACATTGATGATCTGCTAGAAGACGATCAACTTCGATTTAAGAAAGGTAAAGGCACCAGGGAGGTAGTTTTGACGTTGCCGTTGATAGCGGAAGCAAGACTGGAGAAAAATGAAGAAACGTTCAATTTGTCGATCGATAAAGAGAGTTCGACAATGCAGGATGGTAAAACACGTTAGAAATCCCGACAAAAATGTAGATAAGCTACAGGAAATACGGGATAAGCGGGAACAATGAGAGTGGAAGGCGAATAACGAAATGCACAGATTAAGAAAGGTGTAAGATTGGGATGTAGTATTTCGTCACTCCTATTCCATCTGTTCTTCGAATAAGCAATGACGCAAATAAAAGGAAGGTTCAAGAATGGGGTCAAAATTCAACGTGGAAGGAGATCAATGTTAACTTTCGCTGATGGCGCAAGTGTCTTCAGTGAAAGTGAAGAAGAATTATAAATTGAAAGGGACAGTATGATAGGACATCTGTTAAGACATCAGAAAATAATTTTCGTTGTTTTAGAGGGCTATGTAAAGGATAATAACTGTAGACGAAGCCAGAGATTGGGATACTTGCAGCAGATAGCTGAGGACGTAAGTTTGCAAGTGTTACTCTGAGATGAAAAAGGTTGACAAAGGAGAGGAACTCATGGCGGGTCGCGTCAAACAAGAGAGAAGAGTGATGAAAAAAAAGAAATCTCCGGGTCACCTCTCCTTTAGCAAGAGGCTCAAGTGATCTATTTGCTGAGGACGTTCTTGTGCCATTTGAACCAATACGTGGGGAGAATACGGCCGTTCCTCTGCAGTCGTTTTGCGTATGCTATTATCACGTGAGTGTCGGGTGGATTTGATGCCCTGGAGCCGGCCGGGGTGGCCGAGCGGTTCTAGGCGCTTCAGTCTGGAACCGCGCGACCGCTAAGGTCGCAGGTTCGATTCCTGCCTCGGGCATGGATGTTTGTGATGTCCTTAGGTTGGTTAGGTTTAAGTAGTTCTAAGTTCTAGGGGACTGATGACCTCAGTAGTTGAGTCCCATAGTGCTCAGAGCCATTTTAACCATTTTTGATGCCCTGGATGAAAATATTTAAAGAGAGAGGGCGCAAATTGAGTTTCCACGTAGACGACTATGTTTTCCTCCGCTGTCGTACTTATGGGCTTCGAAGATGGCCCTTAATTCTGCCGTCATTATTGTAATCTCCTTCGGCAGCTTGAGCTTAAATCCAAATTGCACAGGAGAATTCCTATATGAACACGCTGTTCCCTCATGGTTCCTTGAGTTGTCAGTGTAGGATATCTGCGCCTGTGGGTGTTCGGCTCGGAGCTCGCTCATGGTTTGAAATAATTGAAGAAACTATCAGGTCAAACAGCACGTCAGTTTCAACGGAAGTGCGTGAGCAACTTAGTCCAAACATGAGCAGCCGTCGTGCAGAGATGGTTAATCGATTTCCCGGCGCCGCCTCTATACAGCACTCCGTTTGCAGGCCACAAGTGGCCCATCGGGACCATAGGGCATACCATGTCATCCTCATGTTGAGGATGCGGATAGGAGGGGCGTGGGGTCAGCACACCGCTCTCCCGGTCGTTGTGATGGTTTTCTTTGACTGGAGCCGCTACTATTCGGTGGAGTAGCTCCTCAATTGGCATCACGAGGCTGAGTGCACCCCGAAAAATGGCAACAGCGCATGGCGCCTGGATGGTCACCCATTCAAGTGCCGGTCACGCCCGACAGCGCATAATCGGTGTATCCACTGTGGCAAGGCCGTTGCCGCCTCTATACAGGGAGAACGGTAATAAAACCGACAAAGAGCAGGGACGGATGGAAATGGAGGAAGAAGGTCCTATGGACACGTGTTCGGGAATGCGTCATTGCCATGGTTGGCGCTGTCATTTGCCGTGTGTTCCTTGTGTACTGCAAGATTTGTGATGTATGCAGAGTACTGTAAGCAGCACAATGGTCCGGTATTCATATCGGGAACAATCCAAGACGGTGTTTGTGTAGAGACGTAATTCCACATCCGTTTCTGAAGTTTTATGCTACGATCGATTCATAGTACTTAATTTTTAACTGACACTTTATTTACACTACTGGCCATTAAAATTGCTACACCAAGAAGAAATGCAGATAATAAACGGGTATTCATTGGACAAATATATTATACTAGAACTGACATGTGATTACATTTTCACGCAGTTTGGGTGCATAGATCCTGAGAAATCAGTACCCAGAACAACCACCTCTGGCCGTAATAACAGCCTTGATACGCCTGGTCATTGAGTCAAACAGAGCTTGGATGGAGTGTACAGGTACAGCTGCCCACGCAGCTTCAACACGATACCACAGTTCATCAAGAGCAGCGACTGGCGTATTGTGACAAGCCAGTTGCTTGTCCAGCATTGACCAGACGTTTTCAGTTGGTGAGAGATCTGGAGAATGTGCTGGCTAGGGCAGCAGTCGAACATTTTCTGTATCCAGAAAAGCCAGTACAGGACCTGTAAATGCGGTCGTGCATTATCCTGCTGAAATGTAGTGTTTCGCAGGTATCGCATGAAGGGTAGTGCCATGGGTCGTAACACATATGAAATGTAACGTCCACTGTTCAAAGTGCCGTCAATGCGAACAAGAGGTGACCGAGGCGTGTAACCAATGGCACCCCATACCATCAAGCCGGGTAATAAGCCAGTTTGGCGATGACGAATATATGTCTCCAATGTTCCAATGTGCGTTCACCGCGATGTCGCCAAACACGGACGAGACCATCATGATGCTGTGAACAGAACCTGGATTCATCCGAAAGAATGGCTTTTTGCCATTCGTGCACCCAGGTTCGTCGTTGAGCACACCATTGCAGGCGCTCCGGCTGTGATACAGCGTCAAGGGTAACCGCAGCCATGGTCTCCGAGCTGATAGTCCATGCTGCTGCAAACGTCGTCGAACTGTTCGTGTAGATGGTTGTTGCTTTGCAAACGTCCCCATCTGTTGACTCAGGGATCGCGACGTGGCTGCACGATCCGTTACAGACATGCGGATAAGATGCCTGTCGTCTCGACGAGGCCGTTGGGATTCAGCACGGCGTTCCGTATTACTCTCCTGAACCCACAAATTCCATATTCTGCTAATAGTCATTGGATCTCGAGTAACGTGAGCAGCAATGTCGCGATACGATAAACCCCAATCGCGATAAGCTACAATCCGACTATTATCAAAGTCGGAAACGTGATGGTACGCATTTCTCCTCCTTACACGAGGCATCACAACAACGCACTGTATAAGTCTTTAGCATTTTTACATAATGTATCATGAAGTGAAATAAAGTGCACACGCACTGAATACAAAATATATTAACAAATTACATAAAGTGCACACGCACTGTAGAAGTCTTTAGCATTTTTACAACGTATCATGGAGTGAAATAAAGTGCACACACACTGAGTACAAAATATATTAACAAATGACATAAGGTGCACAGACACTGTAAAACTCTTTAGCATTTTTACAACAATTAAACATATCAAGGAGTGAAATAATGTGCACACGCACTGTAGAAGTCTTTAGTATATTTTTTTACAAGAACTAAATAAATAATGTGCACACGCACTCTAAAAGTCTTTAGCATTTTTACATGAATTAGACATATGAAGGAGTGAAATAAAGTGCCATGCACTGTAAAAGTCTTTAGCATATTTAGGACAATTGATCTTATTAACAAATGAAATGAAGTGCACGCGCACTGTATATGTCTTTATCATTTTACAATAATTTAAACGCACTGTATAAGTCTTTACCATTTTACAAGAACTAGGAAAGGAATGGGAAGGATTGCATCATGGTTGTAGCACAGTAGGTTGCACGTAGCTGCACCGAAACTCCATATCTTTCTACAGAAGCACAACACCAAGTGAGACAATCTGAACTTCTCTTCCCTGAAGTATTAATCAGTGTAGCCAAGACACTGAAATGTTGTATTAATATTCAATGTTATCCTTTTGGTAGTACATTAGGTACACCAAACAGTAGGACCATAATGACATCTCCATCGTGCAAGGTGGTGGACAGCTTGGTACGTCAACACCACATTCTTGTAGAATCCATACTCTTACATCAACGTAGAATTAGTGCAAAAACCAAATATAGTGCTCCATGATCATGAGGATTGACAGGACAAACGGATATTGCAGTAATTTCTGGTAATTAGGTCAAAAGGTGAAGGACATTAAGTCTTATGCTAGTCATCATTGAGAATTACATTAGTGTATCAACCGATTTGAATAATTATTGGCACTCATTTGTTAGTTACTAAACATTTCTGTACTATGTATGGAGTATTACAGAACATTATTTATAAGTCATCTGATTACAGTAAATATTGGCACTCATTGGCCAGTTACAAACCATTTTTATGCATTATTCAGAAGTGATCATTCAAAGCAAGAGTTAATTAATGGCATCGCATTTACATAATTCATCTAATTATAGTAATCATTGGCATTCATTGGCCAGTTACTAAACATGTAGCAAGTATTGAATATTACAAAACACTATTCATAACTCATCTGATTGCGGCAATTATTGGCACTCATTGGCCAGTTACAAACCATTTTTATGCATTATTCAAAAGTCATCATTCAAAACAGGAGCTAATGAGTGTAGCATCAAGCTACTGGTATTCATATATGATATCATGTAAGTGACATAAGACAAATTTAAAATATAAGAACATTAGCATTCATTGGTCAGTTACTAAACATATAGCAAGTATTGAATATTACAAAACACTTTTCATAACTCATCTGATTGCGGTAATTATTGGCACTCATTGGCCAGTTACAAAGTATTCATATACGTAGTTTTATAAAACATTATTCAGTATTATTCAGAACTCATGATTCAAGTGACATAGGACATATTTAAAATGTAACACACTGTAACTATTACTCAAGGTCTGTGGTCCAATAATACATAGATATAATGAATTCAATACATCTGAGAAATTTGCATTATATTTAGAACTAGAAATATCTCTTAAACTGGTAGCATTATTTGGGACTGGTAATACATATTTTTGTACTAGCAATGCATTGCGTTGATATCGATAATTAATTGCTGGGGCATGAAAGTATTTGCTTTTGACTTATTGCTAGAAATAAGGATTAATAACGTCATTCGTCATGAGTCAGCTGTAGCAAGGTTATGAAACAAGTAGAGTATATGTGATCACATTCATGAATGACATACACAAATGGGTAAAAATATGCAAGTACTAGAACGGGTTTAATGACTAACTGCTTATAGCACATTACTTTCATGAATAGCTTCTCCTGGAAAAAATACAAAATGGATTATTGAGCTGAAAGAAGAAACGCATATTACGCTGAAAAGTAGTGAACTTCGAATTAACAGGTAATGAAACGTGTACTCAATATGTATGTACTCTAGCTGTCCTTTTCTAAACATTCAGTCATTATACCATGCGACATAAGACATACTGTCAAAACGAACTGCAACAAATACTTAAATAACTACATAGCATCTCTTAACTAATAGTAAATATATAAACTTCATCATTATTCTCATCTGCAAAGAAAAACTTCATTATTCACATTACTATAACTTCATTACTATCATCACCTGCAAAGAAAAACTTCATTATTCATATTAGCATATTCTTCACATAACTATTCATCATCATTCATTATCATCTGCAAAAAAGACACTTCATTATTCATTATTCATATTATCATTTACTTCATACAACTATTCACAGTATAGAGTTTCTTATTTCTAGCATATTTCATCACTAAAACTAAGATGTGTAGTTCTGTCTGACAGCCTGAATCAATCGCCTCGTATTCTGAAAGAAAAGTAATTAGTTAAGACTGCTATCATACGATGTGTATAGTATATTCTTGTTAATGTTTGTCAATTCTGATCCATTTACTCCTCGTGACAAGATATTGCATTTTCTTTCCTTCATTCTGATGGTGAAATTTCCATTTCACAGTAAACCACTGTGGTTTGTTTAATTTATTTCTTTTACACGTCATTGTTTTCTGAAAATGATGAATATGAGTTAATATCTTGCATTTAAATCATATACCCATTAGATAAAAACTTGTTTCTAGTGATACAACTAAGCATACAGCATAGCATGACAGAAAACGTATTATGTCAAAAACATAGACAGTTTTCAAGTGCAAAAAATGTATACACAGTATGATAATGCAGTAGCAAAAACTGTAGAATAGTCAAGATATTGAGATATCATAAGGAAAAATATCAGAGTTAATTGGTGTTTGTTATAACTTAAAGATTACATAGTGCGTACAGACAAAAATTCTACTTCCGATAGGAAAACAATCATACATACACAAAAAATGAAAAATGTGCACGGTCTGATATATAACGACAAGAAAGGCGACCTGCTAACCTTACCTTGCCGGGCACTTGCCAGGAAAAAATACGATCATTATCAGTAAGTAGTCACGTAAATATAATTGCATAAGTGGCCATATAAAATTCAGGAAATGGCATTACAATGTGATAAATCGTAAAGTATGTTCATTCAGTAAAGGGTTTAATATTGGAGACGTGGTGATTGCCCTTGCTTTTTCTGGTTCTCAAAGTTTCAACATGTACTACATTGGGGTGAGGAATGCTGCGAATTCTGTATGGACCTGCGTATAGAAGCGCAAATTTACTGCATCTACTCTTTCCTCTGTTGGATAAATAGTGTGTACGTGCTAATATCTTCTGTCCAATGTGAAGGTCACGGCGTGTAGAAACCTGTTTTTGCTGTCTTCTCCGGCGCTCTGCGGCACGTTTGATGTTGTTGAGTGCAATGTCAATTATTTCATGGTGACGAAGTCGACGAGATGTAGAAAAGGATACTAATTCTTCAATTTTGTTGGGTGGTTCAACATTTTTCAATATAACAGTCGGAGATAGCATTGTAGATTCATTTGGTATGGAGTTAATTACATCCTGGAATGTGTGTGTCCCAATCAACATGTTTTTTATGGCAGTATATTCTACATAGTTTACCAATTTCTTTCATCAGTCGTTCACAAGGGTTTGAAGAAGCGTGATACTTGGATATATAGATCGGAGAAATGTTTCTAGCTCGTAACATACGTGTCCATATTGCAGATCGAAATTGTGGTCCATTGTCAGAAATTACTTTCAATACATGCCCTACATGAAATAAAAAATCTTTTACAAATGCTTTCAAAACAGATTTAGCAGTAGCTTTGCGTAACGGAGTGAAGGTAACAAATTTCGAAGTGAGCTCAACTGCGACAAAGATGTAGCAAAAACCTCTATTATTTCTGGGAACTGGACCAAAAATGTCTACAGCGGCCATGTGTCTCAATTTAACGGGTACAATGGGATGTAACGGAGGAATATGTAAAGTCATGTCTGATTTAGCTTTCTGGCAGATTTTACATGATGCTAAAATTCGTCGAATACGTTTCTCCATGTTGCCAAAATAACAGTTCTGTCTGAGTATAAGAAAACATTTTCTGGCTCCATAATGTGCGTAACTTAAATGAGTATACCAAATTAATTTATTAACAAGCTCGTCAGGAATACATAATAACCAATTGTTGCTGTCAGGGTGAGAGCGGCGAAACAGAATGTTATTGCGTACAGTGTAATGGTTTCTAATGGTAACATTATTCTTATCTTGCCAAAGGCGTTTAATTTCTTTCCACACGATGTCTTTGCTCTTGTGCTATGTCTCGTAATGACGACGAAATGAAATTTTCGAATGCAACTTGTTGAATGTACATGACGCTGAAATTTGCTATGCAGAAGTTGGTTGCGATGTCTTGCTGATTGTTGCTGAGAGAACGGGATAGTGCGTCTGCTACAATATTTTGTGTACCGGGAATGTGAACAATTGTAAAATTAAATTCCTGTAAATAATGTTTCCATCTGCTTAATATGTCATGTGAAAATTTTGCTGAAAGTAAAAACTGGATAGCTCTATGATCTGTGTAAACGGTCGTATGTCTTCCATAAAGAAAATGCCTAAATCTCCTAAATGCCCATACAACACATAATGTTTCAAGTTCTGTAACAGAATAATTGCGTTCAGCAGGTGACAGAAAGCGACTCGCAAAGGCGATGTTTTTAATTACTGTAGTACCGTCTTCTTCAATTTCCTGAAAAATGTGTGCGCCTAGAGCGGTGTTAGAACTGTCGGTGGCAATGGAAAAATTTCTAGTAAGATCTGGGTGTGATAAAAGTGGTGCATTCAACAAGGCATGTTTCAAATTAACAAAGTCAGACTGTGCTTGGCTATCCCAGTACCAAATAGTGTTTTTACCCGTCAACTGGCATAATCTAGGTGTGTCTAAAGCAGCGTAATGAATAAATTTACGGAAAAAGTTAATTAATCCCAGAAAGCTGCGTAGTTGTTTCTTCGTCGTTGGAACAGTAATGTCACGTAAAGCTTGAAGTTTTTCCTGGTCAGGCGCAATACCTTCTGCTGAAATTACATGTCCAAGAAATTTTATGGAAGTTTTGCCAAAGTGCGATTTGTTAAGATTAACTGTGAGTCCTTGTGCACGAAAAGTTTGCAACAGTTGTTCCAGAATCAAATTGTATTCAGACCAGGTGGCTTCTGCGATAACGATGTTGTCTACATACGTTGTGCTTCTGTCTTTCATGCAAAAGTGTGTATCGGATGTCGTCAAAACTAATAACATTTTCGTGAACAAGATTCTGTGTGTCAAAAGTATGGCTTACGTTGCTGGAAGATGCAACCTGTACTGTATCTAGTCAAATTCTTTCTGACGTGCTATTATTTGCAGCAGAATGCTGTGGCATTTCAACTATTTGAACTGTTCTATTATTTCTTCCTGACGTATTACGTTCGGGATGATACCGACTGTCTGGTTCATTCATAATAATCTGTTGTTGTGGATGATTCTGCTGCCGGTAAGACCTGCTGTTATTAAATGTACGCTGAAAACTGAGCTCATTACTTTTACGTCTGTCGTGATAGTCATTACTATATGGTGCGTTGCGATAGGAATTGAAATGATGTGTTTTCTGTACGTAGTTATTTCCTTGTTGCTGTGCGTTACTATTTGGTGGAGCCGACGCTATAGGTGTAGGCGGCGAAACATTAAAGCTTGGTTGACCTTGCTGACTACATTGTTGGTTAGGTATGCTAACAGGCTGGTTTTGTTGCTGTTGTGGGGAAAACCCTCTATTGTTGCCAAAATGCGTCTGCGATAGCTGAGAATTTTGTACATACTGATGATTAAAATTTTGTTTATTATTAAAATTATGCTGGTAGTGTTTGCCATTTCGGGAGTGTCTAATGAAAATTGTCGCTTTCGACGCAGAGCTCACTGCTACTCCAACCCGACTGCACTAGTGCCGCATTGCAACTCCCCGACTGGCAGGTCCGGACTGCGCTCCAGACGCGTACCAACTGACTGGCAGACGCGAAATCGCAACCGGAACTGCGACCAACTCGTCTACAACAAACAACGAGCGAGAAGTAACAGCAGTTGAGCAAAGATACTACGAGAGGTGATATATCGATACGCGCCGCTAGCGCCGATCACGGTCAGGCAAAGCGGCAATTCAGTGACGTAGTGAGATGGAAGTACGTTAAAAACAGGTTGTTAAATACATGATGGCAGGAACACGAGCCACGCACGATTCACGATCGTTGACAGGTAGCAAATCTGCGTTTTTTAAGTGCGTAGCTCTCTCGAAACTGTTAACCTTATCTGGCATCACGAGGCGAGTCAACTTTCATTGGCGCTTTAATCTTAATATTAGTTACTGGATTTCCTTTAGAACCGGGACAAAGACTATGTTTTCATTCAACCTGTTCACTGCTAAAGACAGCTCTGCTGTAGGCCTATATGTTGTGGTGCATACCCTATCCTTTCTCGGCTACGTTTATGGTCTGTTGCGTCGTCTGCGGATTTGTCTCCTGAACTGACGTGGGGCCGCTCCAGTACTTTATTGTAATTTCCAAGTTATCGTGTGCCTCGGCATTACTTTAAACGTAAATTATTAATAGTTAATGTTCTCGTGGATTGCAATTTCTTTTTTAAAAAACTTTAAAGAACATCTAAAGTTTCAGTTCTGGTGTTTCACATTTAATGTCTTTTGTTACGGGTGAAAACACAAATGGTTCAAATGGCCCTAAGCACTATGGTACTTAACATCTGAGGTCATCAGTCCCCTAGACATAGAACTACTTAAACCTAACTAATCTAAGGGCATCACACACATACATGCCCGAGGCAGGATTCGAACCTGCGACATTAGCAGCCGCGTGGTTCCGGACTGAAGCGCCTAGAACCGCTCGGCCACAGCGGCCGGCGTGAAAACACAAGTTTGATCTTTAATGTATGCTTTTTTTAGTTGAGCCTTGTATTATTGATTAATAAATTGATTAACAAATTTGGTAACAAATTATGTTCAGTAGTTTTCCTCAGCCCTTCGTCTAGGACCCGTTGGTTAATGTTCCTGTCAGACACAATTTCTTGCTGCCTGTGTCATCCCACACTAGTAAATTCTAGTGTTTTGACTCGACTGATAGTTTCATTAGTCTCTTTCGAGAGTACAACGTCCTCTCTATGACTGGTTAAAACTTTTTCACTGATTTCTCCCTTCGTCCTCGCGTAGCTTTCTATGTCGAAATGATGTCCATGCAGCATCATCGTACTGAATTAGCTTGTTTGCTCCATTAGTGGGTCCGGTGCCGTAGTCGTGTAGACTTTTCGCCGCTGTGCCCAGGGTACACCACCTGGGACAGGGGTTCCCATCCTGTCTGAGCCTATTATCGCTACATGTAGTCAGAGAATTACTGGTATACCCCTTCCCCTCCCCCTCCCCCTCTCCCACCCTTCTCCATTGTCATCAACATTATGTCTAACTGAACTTCAGTTATTTGGACTCTGTAGGTGTTTCATTAAACCACAAAGTACTAAGTGAATAAGACAATATGTACTGCTCAACTGTTTGCATTGAGGATAGACACTTGTTACAAAACGTGCTTTCTCTGCAATACTCCTCTTCCTAGTGACATGTGCTTCACACGTACCCTGAACTCCCGTGCAAAAAAATGGTTCAGATGGCTCTGAGCACTATGGGACTTAACATCTGAGGTCATCAGTCTCCTAAACTTAGAACTACTTAAACCTAACTAACCTAAGGACATCGCACACATCCATGCCCGAGGCTGGATTCGAACCTGCGACCGCAGCAGCAGCGCGGTTTCGGACTGAAGCACCTAGAACCGCTCGGCTACAGCGGCCGGCAACTCCCATTCAGAATTAACAAAGTTACAATGTGTAAACGACACTTATTGTTTCTAAATTGCTTGATTTCAGAATTCGTTTCTTCTGAATTGGAAGAAACTGCAAGACTTCAGGCTTGTAGTCTTCTGTGTCTGATCACTGCCACCAGCAATAATAATAACAATAATAATAATAGTACTATGTAGGGCCCACAGCAGTGTAGCAGCCACTATACAGTTACTGTTGTGTCATGCTGTCAATTACTTCGTTTATCTGTTACCAAGTGGATAATGAAGCGATTTCTGATCCATTGCGGTCACCACATACAGTTCAAAAAAGACATTCTCACGAAATATTTAAGCATGTATGATGTGTATGTATTTCACTCTCCTGGATGGATGGCACAAAGTCCGAAGTATGTGTCTTATAGGTGGAGTATGTGAGGAAGTTGTTCATACATTTGTTTCACAAACCACATTGTGTCGTGTTAAAAAAAAATCTAATTACTGGTAACTTACGTAACCAGTATTACAGTCTAATGGACTGTGATAATACTAATTATCTTTATAAATAATTTAATTTTGTGAATGGAACGCAATCGAACCCTTTTAACTCTCAGAAAATTTCATTTTACCCCTAAAGGGATAATTACCCCCAGGTTTGCAACCACTGATCTGGGAGGTAGTCTATACGTCGTACCCGCTGTCCTTAGTACAGTACAGTCGTTTACAACCTGTTTCAATTCTCCTGATGCCTTCTGTACGTTGAAATTTTCTAATATTATAAGTTGTGTGTGTAGGCTGTGGCTGGATTTTAGTTCTTTGAATCTCTTTCTATTTTAATTGGCTGATGGGTAAAAATTTATTAGGTGGACAGCAATTGTGCTGTGGGGGCTGGGGCTTCTTAGAGCTCTGAGAAGTTCTGAATAGCTTGTTTTAAAGTTCCTGCATGTTTATGCTAAGTATACTAACTGGCAAGTGTTGAATGTAAATTCGTATATGCCTGATCTGTTGAATTTATCTGTGGGTGTTTCCTGTGTTCTGGGCATTTTCTGTGTTTGTTGTTGTTGTGGATTGGCAAGAGAGCCAACCCACTATGAGAGTAAGCCGAAAGGCACGCGTTTTAGCTCACGCAGGCTGGCGTGAGGTCTGGAACAGGTCAAGGAAATGAGACTAGCAAAAAACCGTACGTAGCTGCTGGAATACTTAACTTTAATCCATAATTGGTGAACATCGCTCTTGACGGTAAATGTTTTACAGCATCTTTAGTAACTGGTAATGGCGCCTTGCTAGGTCGTAGCAAATGACGTAGCTGAAGGCTATGCTAACTATCGTCTCGGCTAATGAGAGCGTAATTTGTCAGTGAACCATCGCTAGCAAAGTCGGCTGTACAACTGGAGCGAGTGCTAGGAAGTCTCTCTAGACCTGCCGTGTGGCGGCGCTCGGTCTGCAATCACTGATAGTGGCGACACGCGGGTCCGACGTATACTAACGGACCGCGGCCGATTTAAAGGCTACCACCTAGCAAGTGTGGTGTCTGGCGGTAACACCACAGTTGTCTACCCCGTGAGAATGTGCCACTTTGTTTCGTGTGTGGGTTGTTGCTCTGGTGGGTCTTGCGTGTGGTCATTATTTGTTTATAGGGTACTTCTGTATTTTGCAAGATCTTATTTCGGTGTAGCCTGTCCCCTCATTTTCCAATTACATATTTGTTGGTTAAGGTTCTCTCTCATTTGGATATCAATACACAGTAGAAGATGGATACGAAAGAGGCAAATCACGCTAGAGCCATTGACATATCTGCCAGCAGCGTATGACACCTTCTACCACAAGAAGGTGGTTAGAATGATACAGACAGTCACTAAAGGCTACCGTTTACCACAGTTCAGCCAATGTTTGCTCCAAAAGAGTTTTAAGAGCTTTTTTTTTTTTTTTTTTTTTTTTTTTTTTTTTTTTTTTTTTTTTTTTTTTTTTTTTAGACTCTGCATACTTATAACAGCCGATGGAGGACGCTGAAAAATGGTCTCCCTCAGGGCAGTGTTTTGGCGCGCCTGAGCTGTCTTCGCATGTGCTATTTATGCAGATGACACAGCAATGGCAGCTTAAGACAAAACCTCTGCGGACGAGGAGATGAAGCTGATAAGCAGCTGATGGTTTTGTTATGTGTCTGACTATCTTGTTCTCTAAGTTTTTCGTGGACTGTTTACTAAGATGCCACTACTCGGTGATCCCGTTGGCAGGCATTCACGTTGAGAATACAATGTTTGGTTGAACACAAAGCAATTTAGTGCCATTATGTTCCTGAGTGTTGTTCCTATTTCATCAATGTGTCTGTCTAGCGTGTTACCTTATTGCTTTAGTCTTTGTGTAATAATGTTGAGTGTTTCATCTGTTGGAATGCAAGTGTACTCTGATGTAGCTTCAAATGATGTAAGGCTTTCTGTGTCTGGTATGTCTATGTTCCTGATCCTGTCCTTAATTCCCTAGAGTTATTCAGGATCCTCTTGTGTTCAAAAGTTTAGGCACTATATTGGGAAAGTGACAAGTGTTGTTGCGGGGGTTGCTGTGGGAGTCAGTATCGGCACAAACAAGGAAGAAGAGAAGTCGCGATGGCCGGTGGCAGAAATAAAAAATGATCTCTTTTGTAAACCCTGGTCGCCAGTTTCGTAAAGGCCTGCTGTAGAGGCCGAGTTGCCACTGTTGTTACGGTAGGCAGTGTTTGTGAGTTCGTGAAACGGCTTCTGCTGCAGTACACTCTCAAGAAAGTTTACGATTGGTCAATAAATAATAGAGTGACATTGAACATAAAGAAAACTAATGCCATGACTTTCAGTTTGAAGATAAAAAATGACAATGTTAAATTAAATGTAAGTGAGACCTCTATAGACTGTGTAACAAATGCAAAATTTCTAGGAATGAATATTGATTCTTAGTTGAAGTGGTGTGAACACACCAAGGTACTTGCAAACAGAGTGTCATCAGCATGTTATGCCCTTAGAACCCTATCATCAGTGTGTAACATGCAGTGTCTTTTAGTTACATATTATTCATATGTAGCTGTGGCATTCTTTTTTAGGGAACAAATGCACAAAATATGAACACAAATTTCAAACTCCAGAAAAGAGCCATAAGAATAATAACCAAAAATACTAGACGAGCTCATTGTAAAGATCTGTTCAGAATACTGAGGATTTTAACTGCTCCATGTGAATACATTTACCAGTCAGTTGTACACATCAAAAATAACATTGCTAATTACTGCACAAACATCTCTGTCAATGAGCATGCAACAATTCAACTTACGTTTACCAAGAAAAATAAACATAAAACTCAAAACAGCATTTTCTACCAAAGAATAAAACTGTATAATAAATTACCAAAAGAGACTAAAGAAATTGCAAAAATACACTTATTAGAAAGGGAGCTAAAAAGTACCTACTATGAAGTACATTTAATACACTGAAGTATTACTTAGCTAAAACAGCGTAGGGGTTTCATAAAAAATGTTATACAAAAAAATAATAATAATAATGATTATAAAATATCCAGAATTCCACATAACTCCACTTTATGTTTTTTTCCTTCATTTTTTTCTTTCTAGAAATACTTAACCCCAAGCTATGCATAGCACAATACTAACACCTCTTCCGCTTTCTGAGCTCAACGTATCACTCATTATGGAGGGATGCTGATTCAGCTTTTCAGGATAGCAAATGGAAAGTTGTGGTAGAGAAAATGATCCAGAGATCACCAGTGTGTGTGTGTGTGTGTGTGTGTGTGTGTGTGTGTATGTGTGTGTGTGCGCGCGCGCGTGTGTGCGTGTGTGTGTGTGTGTGTGTGTGTGTGTGTGTGAGAGTGTGTGTGTGTGTGTGTGTGTGTGTGTGTGTTTAGTGAGTGAAGTATTATTAAACAAAGTGTGTACAGTGTGTGCAGTGACTGATAGTGAGATATGAGTGAACAATGTTAAGGCAGGATTCGAACCTGCAACGTAGCGATCGCTCGGCTCCAGACTGTAGCGCCTAGAACCGCACGGCCACTCTGGCCGGCACTTTATCAGAGATATATAACTTAGAATAATGTCTGTGTTTGGCACTAGTAGAATTGTGTTGGCGAGGAAGTTCTCTTAGGTGGACCTGGTGATGTCTGCTTCTTAGATCGTCTTTCTTTTCTCCCTAACGCTTTACACTCATTTACACACTAACATGTCCTGTGCTGGCCGATGCGCAACGAGAATACCGCACAGGTAAACAATACAGAACACATTCATTAACAAGTGAATAAACAGAAGCTCCTTCTTGGAGGAAGTTATTCAGAAGAACTGTTTGTAGCAGATCTTGGTAACCACTGAATTTACCCAAGTTCGCAGCGGGAAACGGCGCCAATAATGGACGAATCAGATGTCTGAGATCATCTGAAATAACGCTGAAGTCGAACGGTTACAAGCTAAGGTAATGGTGACGGCCAACATCATAGTCCTCCGCAATAGTGCCAATTTCCAGCGACACATCGTAAAAACACAATCACTGGAATATAATATTTCATGCCAAGACAAGGCCGCCACAATAATTACGTCTCTCGCTGGGCGGGAATCACAGCAGTTGTGCGAGTGAGCCAGGTATACGCAGGATGACAGGGAAGTCCGAGTCGGTCCTGTCGGTGTACTCGGATAGCCGATGCAATTAAGGCATCCGCTGGCGCAAAGCGGGAAATCCGAAAGTTGACGCCTTTCACCCGTGACTCGAAGGAAATATTGGCTTGGGCAGCTCTGCGTCGGTCTAAATCCGTGGCAACGCCGGGATACAGCTGGATCAATTTGCGATCACGTGATCCGTGAAAGCAAACAGGTTCACGAGGCCAGTGACTTCTGGAGGCGACCATGCTGCACCTGTAACACCATAGCTCTAATGCTGTACTGATTTATTTTGCCTTTTGTTTTGTTCAGTGTTACATCGTTGAGTTTCTGTAAATGTTGTTTGATTGAATCGATAACACAAAATTGTATACTCCTTTTTTTGTAAAAACTTTGATGTCATGGTCTGATTCTATGCAATGTAGTATATATGTCGTTTAAATTGTTTGTATCATTTGGAGGAAACAAAACTTAATGTATATATTTCTAATTTTCTTTAAATAATTTTTGTAGAAATACCAATATGTGCAAATGTTCTGTTTTAATTAATATGTTTGGCTGTTGTTATGTAATTGCTGATCATCGCAACGGTTCTTAGTTATTTTGTATGTAAAATGTGTTGTGGTTCCCCTCAGGAACGGAAGCATGCAGCTAACGCAAATTGTGGTTGGCGTAGGTAGAAAAGGTGGAATTAAGAGTCAGTCGGGGACGAACTACCAAACTGTCAACTGCTCATGTAAAAGTTGTGTATTATGCTGGTTCCGAGAGAGGTCTTTCGTGCCACTTCCCAACGTCTCGGATGGACGGATAAAGAGCTGGAACTATTCTGGAATTCGTACCTATTATCGCCACCAAGAAATGACGGGGTCCAGCATTTCAACCTGCTAATCCACCCACCGACATGCACTCGCCACCACGTTGCGCAATCACTGAAAAAGAAACCAAGGCATTGTAAATATGTAAAGTGAAGGATCAGCTCATTGGATGTTTTAGTTTGCGAAAATATAAGGTAACTTACACTCGAACTCTTATACCTACCTTGATTTTTTTAATCCCTAGTCACACATCCACTCAGGGTCCTTCCCACGCTAAAGTGATTACCGAATGTCCTTACTGAAAGAACATTAAAGCTCAGTGTTTTAGCAGAACTGAGTAATATAGTAAATAATGCTTGCTGACAATAATTTTTCTATTAAAATTGCTTATTAAAATTTTGTTGCCAACTTCTAAAGTGAAAGTTCTCAAAACTGAGGCTTATAAAGTTCTACTTAGTAAATGATCACAGTGCAGTCTGTTGAAAATCAACCAAAGGTGAGCTATTGTCTTATAACCACATCAAGTTGTGTTCTACTGCAGTAAAAGTTGAGAACTAATACTGTTGAAGGTTACATATTCATACTTGTTAAGGGCTTGTTTCTTTAGTGTATTGAAAGTGTGTTTAATATGCTGTGGTACAGTGGCCCAGATTAAGGGCCCCCTCCATTGAAAGTAGTTCAAATGCACAAAGTTACTTAATTATAACAAGTTTCAATTACTCTTGCTATTCAAGTGAAATTCTGTACAATATTGTGCTCCTCTTGTGTATTAAAAGTGCATATTAGTGGTGTAACAGGATCAACAGTTTGTCTATTGTGCTCGTGCTAGATAACGATTAATAGAAAGACCACTACCTATGAAAACAGTAATTTCTTTATTCAAAAGACAGTGAGAAGTAATTTGTTAGTGAACTCCATTTAATTTTGATTCTAAGCAGAAAGATGTTTAGTAGATAGAGACTTAATCTGTACATAATAATTAATTTGGATGTGAACCATATCCATATTTGATATCAGACAGGAATATGTTTGAAAAGTAATATTGAACCTATGTCCAATTTACGATTCTGCAGTGAATAATAATAGTAACATTATGGAGACCATTCAGTTTCACTAAGTCCTCAAAGTAATAGTGTGTTTCGTTATCTGTTGTCCTTATGCAAATAGTCTTGTTCTCCTATAACTGTTAGCACTTTCTTTAACGTCAACATCTGCTAGTGACAGAGTTCATTGCACTCTCTTATGATAGAGTATAGGTGGTGTTTGTCCATTAAAGTTACTCATATCTGTTTCTTGAACAGAAATGTTAATCATTCTCATGCCTAATTAGGCTGGCGGCAGTTTTCTTTATTCTTTGAACAGTGTGGATAGGTAAAATATTGTTTATTACTGTTTAATTATTTACGTAATTCTGACTTTCACTTATGATAAGCCACCTCCGTTATGTATGTCACGGTCAACATAACAAAATTCCTTTCTGAGGGTAACACTGCTCTGCTTCTTTATACTGTAATTGCTTTAGTAAAAATAATTTCACTATACGAACTGCCTCAGCTTTGAGGTTGTAGTATAACAGAAGCGGAAGGAAGTGTTATACACCCTGTAACGCTCTCTGGCAGCACGCATCCAAAGTGAAAGTTAAAAGAACATTTCGATGTATAATGCTCACTGTAACAAATAATTTGTATGTATTTCTGTTAATTGAATTTCAAAAGGACACTTAGTTTTGTAATAAAAAAAGATAATTATGCATTTTGCTGTTATAAATGATTATTCAAAGAGTGTGAAATACTATCTGTGGCGGAGGATGTGAAAACCACCACAGAAGAAACGATATGTAATTAAAAATGACAAAGACGGTAAGAATTAGTTAAGATATAAATAGGCAATATATTTTAATAGAATCGCTTGTCTTCTGCACGGACTGAATGGGAGAGGAACCCGTGACGTTGCATTAGGCTCTTAGGTAGTCTTCTATTGTCATAAGTCGATGATCGACGCTATGTGTAGCTGGGATTGTAAAAGGTTGTAAGTAGGCTGTTTAGGTTTTTATGTAGGTAACGCCACGTAGAGCTCTATATGAAAATCACTGACTGTGCTGTGTGCAGTCTGTGGCTGGTTTGGGACCGATGACCGTAGCAGTATGGTCCCTTTAATTCCACAAACCAACCAACCATCTGTGGCTGGTTTGCATTGATGGAATTTGCTATTGTAGTGTTAGGCAGTTGGCTGTTAACAGCGCGTAGCGTTGCGCAGTTGGAGGTGAGCCGCCAGCAGTGGTGGATGTGGGGAGAGAAATGGCCGAGTTAAAGCTTAACAACCAATGAAATTCAGTTTAAGAGAAGCCTAAAGGATTTATTGGTGGCCAACTCCTTCTACTCCATTGATGAATTTCTTAGTAAAACAAACTGATTTGTATATAAGTACAACATAACTTCTGCACAATTTCAATGCAGTAATGTGTTCATTGAAAATTTGTGTGGCTGTGTGTGTGTGTCTGTGTGTGTGTGTTTGTGTGTGTGTGTAAGAATAATCTAACTTCTGCACCATTTCAGTGCAGTAATGTGTTCATTGTAAATAAGTTTTACAGTAGTTGTATTACGTGTTTATTACCTTATAAATAAATAAAAAAACTTTTTTATTTTAATTTCAGTGCATTAGTATTTGTAAAATGACTCTTAGTGTTCATTAAAAAATGACGATCATTCCACTTGGGACCTGTGGAATGGTACATTAGCTTATTTGTTTTAGTTGTAAATATTTATCATGTATTGTTGTTTTTCTGACATGTTCCACATCCTGGAGGACCTCCTCACTACGGATCAATTGGAATGAAAGTAAATCTAATCTAATCTAATGAGAGCGGATGATCTGGACGTGTGTCCATCAGAGACAGTAAATTTATAAGACTGGATATCATGAACTGCTATATATATTATGACTTTTGAACACTGTTAAGGTAAATACATTGTTTGTTCTCTATCAAAATCTTTCACTTGCTTACTATGCCTATCAGTAGTTAGTGCCTTCAGTAGTTTGAATCTTTTATTTAGCTGGCAGTAGTGACGCTCGCTGTATTGCAGTAGTTCGAGTAACGAAGATGTTTGTGAGGTAAGTGATTTGTGAAAGGTATAGGTTCCTGTTAGTCAGGGCCATTCTTTTGTAGGGATTATTGAAATTCAGATAGCGTTGCGCTAAAAATATTGTGTGTCAGTTTAGTGTTGATCAGAATAGGTAAAGAGCTAAATGTCTGAGTACGTTCAGTTCTGATCAGCTGTTTGAAAATCAAATAATGTAAGAGGTTTATCAGCACAGTAATTCATTAATTTTTCTAAGGGGCGTTTCGTATGTCGACCCTTAGACGAGGATACGTCACTGGAGTCTTCTGATTTTTTCTTGTAGTTTGTGTAATTAGTGTAGCTAATGTTTATTGCTAGGGCGTAATTATAGAGGGAATTTCCTTTGTAGTTGTAGTTTTTCATTGTTGTACAGTAAAACAGTTATGGCATGCATGTAGATTTGCACCAAGTATTTCGCAGCTGCACTTGCGATTAACGAGATATTATATTCAATGCTATGTTAATGTGTTATATTTTTCTCTTCAAATTGTGCTTTTCTGTGTTATCGTGTGAAATATTGTGACAATAATGGCGTGTGAAAAACGTAATACTAGGCTCCAAAGTCAACTGAGAAATGACAGTGAAGACGAAAGCAGTGTGTTAGCACCACCGTGTAATGAATTAACTAATGTTCAAACTGGTAACTTGGTAATTGTGCATAGGGAAATGGAGCGGGCTGCAAACAATGGTGAAGACAGGGAAACAATTAGTGAACAGGGAAGCATTATCGATCGATCGGTAGGCAACAGCTCGCCTCAGGAATCGGAAATGACAGAACACAATCTCGCAAATACTGTAGATTCAGGTTTCGGGTTCTCACTGTTTTCTCAAATAAGTCAAGACACATTTTCTGCTTGTCAAAATGTGAACGTTGCCGGTGCAAATTCACTGCCGAAAAGCACTGAGGAACATGTTTCAGACACCAGTGCATTGTTGTTACAATTAATATAACAAATGGGACAAAATCTTCAAAAGCTAGACACGATGGAACAAAATCAGGCACAAACACAGCAAAAGCTTCAAAAGTTAGACACAATGGAACAAAATCTTCGAAAGTTAGACAAAATGGAACAAAATCTTCAAAAGTTAGACACCACGCTTGAAGAAACACGTGAAGATTTAACTACTGAGTTACATAACATTGAATCGAAATGTCAAAAAGTCTGTAATGACGTAAAAACACAAATTTGTGAGCATTTTCAACCTATTTTTTTGCGGCATGAAAATGCATTACAGAATCACGAAGCAGCCATAAAAGAACTGCAAACTATTGTTCATGAAAATCACGAGACCTTGCGGGCTAAAACTGACTCAGTTGCATATACCGATTCGGTTACGCTACTTGCAAAAACTCAGGAAAACTTAAAGGACACTGTAGATGCTCTGAAAATTGTGTCAGAAAGACACATGGAGGAAATTATTTCATTATCAGAGAAAGTAGTTGATCTTTCGGATCAGCTAAATAATTTATCTACGAAGGTAGATGATAATCTGAATGACACAGGATCGGTAGTCTTTAATGATACAGAAGAGTACAAACAAATTAGGAAATTCAAACCAAACCAGCATCAAATTAATACGCAACACCAAAGAGAAATCCGGGAAGTACAAGATCAGTTGACACAGGTAATACAAGAATTACATACTTCAGAGGACAGTCGCGCTCCAATACGGGAAGAGGGATATAGAAATACGGAACAGCCACAAAATAATAACACAGGGCACTTCGGAAATTATGAAAGATATTGGCAAGGTACACCGAATTTTGAGATGGAACCGCCGAAACGACGTAACACTGACCGACATGCGACTCGCCGACATGATGATTTTGACAATAAGCTGTTTATTACTACACGTAAATTCAAAATATTTAAGAATTCTGGCAACGACATTCATCCACAAGCGTGGCTCCATCAATTCTCTCATTGTTTTCCTCCCAACTGGTCATTAGAGCACAGATTAGAATTTATTTGTGGCTATTTAAAGAATGAACCAGCTGTAAGAAAGCGATCGGTCATTCACGATTGTCACAGTGAAGGAGAATTTTATCATGCCTTCCTCTCAGCATATTGGTCTCGAGCTACACAAGACTGAGTAAAACATAGCATCATAATGATGAAACATTTCGAACAATCTTGTGAAATATTTTGAAGACATGTTGCACAAGAATCAGTACCTGTCAAACCCATACAGCCCCTCAGAACTCATCCGCATTTGCTTAATCAAATTGCCTGAACATTTACGACACATTATTTTGGCAGGACGTTGCAAAGACGACATTGAAGATTTTCAGGGACTGTTACAAGAAGTGGAAATTGACACTGACAATCGCAGGACGTGAAAAGAGGAACACAACAATTACAGGTCACATATGTCACAAAGAAATAATAACTGCACATGAGAAGGCTATTCTTACAACGTAAATCGTGACCAAAACAGACACCACCCGTATGACAACCGTTGGCAGAGTAATAATTACAGGGAAAGATCACCTCTCCGCGGTAATGACTATCACAGGGACAATCAGAGAAACAGACAATATGGGAACCAAAATAATTATTATCAAGGCAGACAGAATAACGTCAGACGCAACGGTCCACTGCACAGTTACGATTCCGGGAGAAATTCTCCACCACATGACAGACAAGAAAGAAACTATGTAAACTACCGACAAAACGACAGACCTGAATTTCATCAGAACTGGCGGGATTTAAACAGGGCAGAGCCCTCTCGACAAGGTGAATTTGTAGAAGTTAGATCTCCAAATCCCAATAACGACGCGCGCCAACAAAGACACAATAGGCAATGACTCATACCGCTGGCAGCCACAAAATGTACTTATGAAGCTGAGGACGCAGCTGCCGTGGCTAGTAATTACGTAAAAATGGAAGACATTAGGGACATCTTACTCCAGCAACACGACGTAAAACATAACAGCATTGCATATCCTGTAATTCACATTACAGTAAATGACGTAAAATTTACGGCAGTACTTGACTCTGGGAGTCCCATTTCAGTAATTAGTGAAACAGCCTTTAGCAAATGCAACAAATCGAACGATTGCCCCACACTTCCGTTACTTAAGATTAAATTACATGGCGCAATCGTTGGAAAAAGTGTAGATGTACGCCAACAAACCAAATTGGAATTCTTTTGTCAAAGCCACAGCTTCTCTATGAACTTTCTTATTGTTCCATTATTGTCGACGGAAAGTATATTGGGAGTAGACTTTTTGAATGAATACAAAGCAATCTTAAACTTTCACGATGCTAAAATAAGTTTAGAGAAAGAAGGTAAGTCAATAGCTTTGAAATTTGAAGATTGGCTCTCAAATCATGACGAGGAAATTAATCGGCTTTACTTTCTGTTAGACAACAGTTCGGAATTTTCTACGGAACTAGACACTAATAATCACTCTGGAAGTACTGACAGGGATGATATCGACGGCATATTTGATACTAATGAGTTAATTCAGAATAAAATTCAAACAATTGAGAACTGTAGTGACACTGATAGGGCAGGACCTTTTTGTGATTTTACAAGCACATTCCACAATTTTTACTCACAAAACAGGAACAATCAAGGGATTTCAATACCATTTCGTGTTCGTGAGCATACTACAATTTGTGTTAGACCATACGTAATTCCAGTACATTATAGGGACCGTGTTAGAACAGAAATACAATCTATGCTTGATGAGGGCATTATTGAGCCTGTAGTAAGCTCATACAACAATCCATTACATGTTGTTGAGAAGAAAAATGGATCGATCAGGCTTGTCTTAGATTCGAGACAAATCATACTATCATCATTCCCGAAACAGACAGGGAGCAAACGATGGAAGAACTTTTTCAAAATTTTAATGTTGTAAAAGTGTTGTCTTCTATTGATCTCAGATCCAGCTTTTATCAGATCGAACTCCATGCAGAATATAGAAAATACACAACTTTTCTTTGTTTCGGTGTTTGTTATCAATTTCGGAAACTTCCTTTTGGTTTGAACATTTCTTCGGCAGCGTTCATTCGCGGGCTAAATTCCATATTACCTGATTTCTTAAAACGTCACATCACCTTATATGTGGATGATTTTCTAATAGCAGAAGCCTCATAGGAACAACATTATCGCATCCTCAACAGTTTGTTACGTATTTTTGCAGAATCTGGAATTACAGTTAACTTGGAAAAGTCTGAATTCGATAGGTCAAAGGTGAAGTTTTTGGGACATATTATTTCTTCTGAAGGCATTCAGCCGGATCCTGAAAAGTTAAAAGCAATCAGAGCCATTAAAGTTCCATCCACGAAAAAAAAAACAAGTCCGCAGTTTTGTAGGTCTCGTAAATTTTTATTGTCGTTTTCTGAATATGCAAATTATAGTTAAACCAAAACATTATTGTCTCACTGGAAAAAATACTATTTGGAACTGGGACGAACAAGCACAGTTGGAATTCAGTTCTTTGAAAGAATCGCTACTTAACGCGCCAATACTAGCTCATCCAGATCTGTCACAAGATTTCTGCCTTAGCACGGATTCTTCTAAAGTCGGTCTTGGTGCCCATTTATTTCAAGAAGCCATAGAAAATGACACCACTTTTTAGAAAGCCATTGCTTTTGCTAGCCGAGTGCTAACAAAATCTGAAAAAAATTAGTATGTTACTGAATCGTTTGGGCATTTAAAAAATTCCGTTTGTTTCTTTCTGGTAAGCACGTAAAAGTATACAGTGATCATCCTGCGTTAAAATTTCTTATGTCTTCAAAATTAAATCATGACAGGTTAAAACGTTGGGCATTATTTCTGCAAGAATTCCACTGTCACGCGCACCGGCTGGGCTTGAGAAAAGTAACACAGAAGCCAACCTCGAGAAAAATTTCAGTATTCTTTACATTCAGAAAGTCGCATTTGAAAACTTCATCACCACATCTTTAAAGGACATTGCTCATGAACAAGATAAAGATCCGATTTGGAAAGACATCAAAAGTAAATGGCATGAAAAGACACACACTCAGATTCGGCATTATTATCTGGTTGGAAGCAACATACTCTTCAAACGCTGCACTGTTGATGACAAGCTATGGGTACTTTGCATTCCAGACGATTTTGTTAATAAGCTCATTTGGTAGATTCATTTCAGCTACGCACATTTTGGTCCACGAAAATGTTATCATATTCTTCGAACGACTTGTTATTTTAACAATATGGAAAAGAGAATTCGGTGAGTCTTGCCTATTTATAAACTTTGTCAAAAAGCTAAACCATCTACTATCTCACATCGTGCTCCGTTGTTTCCTATCATTCCTTCTAAATTAAAAGAATTTGCTGCTGTTGATTTCTTGGGACCCCTTATCAGAACCTCGAATGGATTTTCGTACGTTCTAGTCGCTGTTGAATTTACTTCAAAATTTGTTTCTTTCACTCTGTTACGTAAAGCCACTAGACGGTTCGTATCCAACGCCTTTGTTAAAACTTTCTTATGTGAAGTTGGACAAGTTAGTAAAGTCATTTCAGATTACGGATCGCAATTCAGATCTGCTGTTTGGTCACGCATGCTTCGGAAACATAAAATCAAACCTGTTTTTATTTCATTGTACTCACCACACTGTAACCCGTCTGAACGGATTATGAAAAAAATCAATAAGCTTTGCAGACTTTATTGTCACAGAAAGCATCAGTATTGGGACAGATATTTACACTTATTTCAAAACGTGCTGAATGAAATGCCTCATGACTCCTCTGCTTTACCACCTATTCTTGTACTGAAGTATGAAGAACCACCGAACAGAATCAGAGAGCTTGTACCTTTCCCGAATACACGTAAACTTCGACACAAAGACATAATTAATTTGGCTATTCAAAATATAAAATCTGCACAGACAAAAGGAGAAAACAACACGGTAAAGCAAATGCAAAGAAATTATATATTGGTCAGAAAGTTCTCATTAAAGCTCATTCATTGTCACATAAGAAGAAACACTTGAGTGACAAATTCTTTCTGGTTTACAATGGACCTTACAGAATCCGACGTATACCACATGATAATTGCGTTGAAGTTGAAACTCTGCGTACTAGGAAGAGTAAAGGATTGCACCACATTTCACATGTAAAACCGTTTATTGGAAGATAATCTGCTTTTTAACTTAGTCTCTGCCATAAAATATTTTACTTCACGTTACTAGTATTCTTTGTCACATTTAGAAACTGTTAACATGCAGCTATGTTCTAAAGTTAACTATCTAGTCTAGAACCTAGGGAACATATTTAGACAGTAATTACCACTGCATTGTGATAGTGAACAGAGGACACAGTGTTACTGTATGTGAACATTCTTGATTGTTAGTTGCACGATTATGTAACGACTATAAGGCTTACATACTTAGAACATATATTGCTAATGAGAATTTAGTGCAACATTTTGGTTTACTTGAAAAGACATTCTTTATTTAAAGTACTTTCTGAGAGATACCAGATGACACAGTGGTTAGTTTATTTGACAGCTACACGATTATATCACGACGTTACTAATGAGTGACACAATTTATATTATTGCTTTTGCTCTGTACCTGTTTCATATCTGCACAGTTTTTCTGAATTCTTCTGGAAAGTAAAACATGTTTTAGTAGTAACTTTTGTGGTATAGCTACAATGAGACAGCCTTTTCCGTAGCACAACAATACGTTACAGTACAGTACTTACTTCATCACGACAATAAGCGTAATAACTACGATATCTATACGCATAGCATTCCGCTTTTGTTTATTACGAGGTAAGTACATTGACTTCTGCAGAACTTAGCTTTCGGAGGAAGATAACTACGATACTTCCACAGAATTATCTTACAGCAAGACGCACATTTAAGGCTAAAGGACACGTATTTGAGCGATTAATTTTGTGATTTTTACGTGATACATTTCATTCCATTGCTGTAATCTGAAACACCTGAGGGTATAATTACATTTATCCTCAGGGGGTACACACTTACTTTGTGTACCATGTGTTTGGCAAGCACTAGGAGCCCTAACTAATATGGTATTTGCTTATACAACTTCACATATCGGTACCATATTTCTCTGAGACAGAATTACACAGCTATCTGATTATTTAACAGAGAAACAAATATTTTTTTTACTACATCAGTGACAGATGTTTACGTAATTACACCGTTGGATAACTTCACACTTATGAAATTGAATTTTGACTGTACTTTGTGACCTATTCATATTTTTTCGGAACCACTGTGATACTATGAGAGCTTTAAATGTCGTATTTGCTAAGGGATCATGATTTTTGAAGTACGATTGAGGTAGATGACTTTAATGAAGGTCTTGAAATTATTGAAAGAAGCTGCGACGATTTTGAGATGTGATTGATCTGTTATGATGTTATTATTACGATGACAATGTGTATTATGCTGTTGAGGTATGTTTACGATCAATAAGATGATGCTACCTTATATGAGGAACGTGATTACGTGTTTATATGTGTATGAATAATGAATAGAAGTTAGAGACTCTGGTTTGTGAAAAAGGATGTTGGAAACCAAGAATCGTACTTTAAGAGTTATGAAATGTGTGTAAGTGTGTGAATGTATCACAATGCCGACGAATATTTTTTGGACGCTGTATATTTATAGGATTTTGTTTCTACACATTTGTAACGCAAATTCTCAACTAGTAAAATTTTTTTATATGAGACTGTCACTGCTGTCATAAACATTTCGGTAAGAAAGTTAAGTGACCTTCACGTAATGCGTCGTGGGCGCCCAGATGTGCCACCTGCCTGGAGAAGATGCCATTAGGTGGAGAAAAAAGAGGCCATTAACCTCGCTATTGACATTCCTTTGTAGAAAGCATCGCAAATACGACACGCTCATTACTTGGAAACATATCGTACTTTGTGCTACTTAATGAAATGTTTATGAATTCATGAGAAATATTCTTACATCTGCACACCTGATTATGATAAGTGTATTTCTACGAGTGTTGAGAGAATTTCTACTAACTTATGAAATGCCACATGACTATTGAATGATATTTTTATGCTTTGCTTTACATAGTTGCTTATTTCTTTTGATATCTGGTTTCCAGGTGTGTTGCAGCATTGGTTTTATAAAATAAAATTAAATACATTTGCTAATGTGAATACTTTCTGTCAACAGATCTATTAAATAATAATTTTATGATCCACATTCTTCGAAAAAGGGCACTTGGAAAGGAAAGAAGAATAAGAAGGGACTAATAACAGTAACTTCATACATAATTTTCTTTTCAAGTACTTGGTAGTTTTTTGTAGAATAAGTTTACGTGGTGCACCACTTTAATTACATAGACATTAAGATGTGAATAGACATTTCCCTTATCTGCATTGTTGTCTTTTGTGTACTATTTTTTCTGCTTGTGGGTTTGTCATGTTTAGGTATAAGTTATTGCATTTAATGCTGCTGTTTGCCAGGTATAATGTGACTGAATTTCACTTTGTATTACTCTGTTAAGCCAGTTTTACTACTGATTTATTTTTCTTGTTTGCTGCACATTGCCTCATGTTAGTTGTAATGTTACATTTGCTTTGCTAATTTAGATATACTGCTGCTTGCTTTGCCAATTTGCATTTTTTTGTCATTGCTGTTTGTGTTAATTGTTTTGTACTGCTGCATTGCCTCGTCCCTTAGTTTATGTATCTGAGCTCAGTAGATTTAAGTTAGCTTAAGAGGGGGGGGGCATACTGCGTATGAAACTAACTATGGAGAATAAGGAAAGAATGCATTGAGAAGTTATATGAAAATGATTTGGGCCAAAATGTGTATTGTACAATGAGAAATAATAAGGAGGGTATGAACCAAACAGCAGGGTTTAGGGACGACAGGTTTAGGTAGGATTTTCTTGGAAATAAATGATGAGGTAAGACAATGGAAAATAAATAATGAGGTAAGAAATAAGTGAACATATAAATACAGAAAGCATGCTTGGATAGGATTTTTTTGGTGGAAACAAATGTTGAAATAAGTGGAAATATCTATGGAATGAGGTTTTGGGTTGGACTGCAGTACAAAATGTTACACCAAAACCGAACCCTGTCCTTTCCTTTTGTGTTATTCCGCTATGTGTTTGTGAACCCTTGTGTATTTGTGTTCTTCCTGTCTTTATATGTTTATCTGATTAGAGATATGTTGTAGAATTTTTCTAATACTTTGTTATTTACTTTGTAAAGATGGTTAGATATTTTTAATTCTGTTTTGTTTCAATGCTCATATGTGAAATTAATGTTTCGAAAAGTATTCTCGTTATTTTATTTATTTACTTATGTCATAATTCCTGTGAGACTGATGTACATGTTTATTTCTATTCTTTTATAAAGCCTGTATTACTACAAACGTTATCTGTATTATTATGTTTTAATGATTTTTTCTGTATCTTTGTAATTGTATTCTCATATTATAAAATTTAATTCACACCAGTTCATCAAATCGAGTAACTTGTAAGCATAAATTTCTCTGCATTTCCTCTGTTGGTCATAATGTATGCGTAATATGTGAGAAGTTGGGACTGTTAGTGTTTGCACGTGTGTTAATAATTCAGCAAGGGACTGGTTAACAGCATTGCTGGTTCTAAGGACATTTCAAAAAAATTTTTTGCGAGTGCTCAAGTGGTGGTTCATGGAGTTGCTATATTATCCGCAAGACTCTTCAATGGTGATTGTGCACCCCCACAGTCACAATAGATGGCTGCTATCCATCTCTACAAGGACTACAGTGGGTCTGTACCTTTGAAGGCCCACCAATACCATTATTTCTACAAGGACAGCAGTGGGTCTGCACCTCTGGTGGCCCACCAATACCATAATCTCTACCAGGACTACACCTACCTATCAATATTCTTCAACTTCGACTGACTCTGCTGTGGGTTTGCTCTGTTATGGCCCATTACCTGTCTGCATGTCGAGAGTCAGCACTGTCTCTCCGTTGGAAGGACGACACTACTTCTTCAAGACTGCATGGAAATCCACTACTTCCATGTGCATTTTCTTTTACTGCTCAGAATTTGAGAAAAAAACACTGCAATTTTACTGTGATTAATGATGAGGACTGTCTTTATGGACTGTGAGAAAATTTTAGCTTTTGACCAACATTGTATCAATACATGTGTGCATTTGATTTCTTTGTTATTGTAATTATGAAAAATGTTTTCAAATCTGTATTGGTCACTGCCCAAAAAATTTGTAAAATTTTTTGTGGGGAGCATGGGGGGTACGTAAGTAGGCTGTTTAGGTTTTTATGTGGGTAACGCCACGTAGCGCTCTACATGAAAATCACTAACTGTGCTGTGTGCAGTCTGTGGCTGGTTTGGGACCGATGACCGTAGCAGTCTGGCCCCTTTAATCCCACAAACCAACCAACCATCTGTGGCTGGTTTGCATTGATGGAAATTGCTATTGTAGTGTTGGGCAGTTGGCTGTTAGCAGCGCGTAGCGTTGCGCAGTTGGAGGTGAGCCGCCAGCAGTGGTGGATGTGTGGAGAGAAATGGCCGAGTTTTGAGAGCGGATGAACTGGATGTGTGTCCATCAGAGACAGTAAATTTGTAAGACTGGATGTCATGAACTGCTATATACACTCCTGGAAATGGAAAAAAGAACACATTGACACCGGTGTGTCAGACCCACCATACTTGCTCCGGACACTGCGAGAGGGCTGTACAAGCAATGATCACACGCATGGCACAGCGGACACACCAGGAACCGCGGTGTTGGCCGTCGAATGGCACTAGCTGCGCAGCATTTGTGCACCGCCGCCGTCAGTGTCAGCCAGTTTGCCGTGGCATACGGAGCTCCATCGCAGTCTTTTACACTGGTAGCATGCCGCGACAGCGTGGACGTGAACCGTATGTGCAGTTGACGGACTTTGAGCGAGGGCGTATAGTGGGCATGCGGGAGGCCGGGTGGACGTACCGCCGAATTGCTCAACACGTGGGGCGTGAGGTCTCCACAGTACATCGATGTTGTCGCCAGTGGTCGGCGGAAGGTGCACGTGCCCGTCGACCTGGGACCGGACCGCAGCGACGCACGGACGCACGCCAAGACCGTAGGATCCTACGCAGTGCCGTAGGGGACCGCACCGCCACTTCCCAGCAAATTAGGGACATTGTTGCTCCTGGGGTATCGGCGAGGACCATTCGCAACCGTCTCCATGAAGCTGGGCTACGGTCCCGCACACCGTTAGGCCGTCTTCCGCTCACGCCCCAACATCGTGCAGCCCGCCTCCAGTGGTGTCGCGACAGGCGTGAATGGAGGGACGAATGGAGACGTGTCGTCTTCAGCGATGAGAGTCGCTTCTGCCTTGGTGCCAATGATGGTCGTATGCGTGTTTGGCGCCGTGCAGGTGAGCTCCACAATCAGGACTGCATACGACCGAAGCACACAGGGCCAACACCCGGCATCATGGTGTGGGGAGCGATCTCCTACACTGGCCGTACACCACTGGTGATCGTCGAGGGGACACTGAATAGTGCACGGTACATCCAAACCGTCATCGTTCTACCATTCCTAGACCGGCAAGGGAACTTGCTGTTCCAACAGGACAATGCACGTCCGCATGTATCCCGTGCCACCCAACGTGCTCTAGAAGGTGTAAGTCAACTACCCTGGCCAGCAAGATCTCCGTATCTGTCCCCCATTGAGCATGTTTGGGACTGGATGAAGCGTCGTCTCACGCGGTCTGCACGTCCAGCACGAACGCTGGTCCAACTGAGGCGCCAGGTGCAAATGGCATGGCAAGCCGTTCCACAGGACTACATCCAGCATCTCTACGATCGTCTCCATGGGAGAATAGCAGCCTGCATTGCTGCGAAAGGTGGATGTACACTGAACTAGTGCCGACATTGTGCATGCTCTGTTGCCTGTGTCTATGTGCCTGTGGTTATGTCAGTGTGATCATGTGATGTATCTGACCCCAGGAATGTGTCAATAAAGTTTCCCCTTCCTGGGACAATGAATTCACAGTGTTCTTATTTCAATTTCCAGGAGTGTATATATTATGACTTTTGAACACTATTAAGGTAAATACATTGTTTGTTCTCTATCAAAATCTTTCATTTGCTTACTATGCCTATCAGTGGTTAGTGCCTTCAGTAATTTGAATCTTTTATTTAGTTGGCAGTAGTGACGCTCGCTGTATTGCAGTAATTCGAGTAACGAAGATTTTTGTGAGGTAAGTGATTTGTGAAAGGTATAGGTTCTTGTTAGTCAGGGCCATTCTTTTGTAGGGATTATTGAAAGTCAGATTGCGTTGCGCTAAAAATATTGTGTGTCAGGTTAGTGTTGATCAGAATAGGTAAAGAGCGAAATGTCTGAGTACGTTCAGTTCTGATCAGCTGTTTGAAAGTCAAATAATGTAAGAGGTTTATCAGCACAGTAATTCATTAATTATTGTAAGGGGACGTTTCAAGGTGTGTTAAGATTTTAATTGTTTCTGTTAAAATATATTTATCTAGTAAAATATGTTTGTCACAATTACTGCAAAGTTCGCACCAGACATTACCCATTTTATTTAAGAAATTTCAGCATTTTATTGAATATCGCTGGCGGTGAGGAGCTGCGCCGTGAGCGAGCAGTCTGTAGCAGCGGCAGATTTAAATATACGATCGCAATAACGACCACATCCTAGAAAGGGTACAGGTAGAGGTGAACGAAAATAATAAAGTGTTTCTTTTTACAGCATTCCATACGCAGAATAAAAAGAGATAGATTTTATCTTGTGCATTCACAAGTGGATACAAGCTGCAGCTTTTATAAATTTTCACTCAAAAAAGTGATAAATTCTGAACATATCGTAAAGCGTATTTAAAAGTGGATAATTTTCATGAGAGATTATCAATATAAAAAAAGAAAACATTTTCATGCAGTAAAAATAGTCTTATACTTCAAAGCTAGTCGGGGTAAATCCAGTTAAACAAAAATCCACTGCAACGTGAAAATGTTTACTAAGTTCGATGGACAATAATATTTTCATTACTTTAGTACTTGAATAAAAGTAAAACTTTAATCATTATTTTGGAATATTCAAAGAAATTCATTTTTATTAATCTGCAACAGAATATTTCATACTTAAAGTAATAATCACAGATGAAATATTTATTGCAACCTTTCATTTCTCATGTCCATCCATGTATATGTTAAGTTCAATCTCAACGGTTTCCCAATCGAATTAAACGCAATAAACAAAGAAAGTTTGAAACCAGACGGTCAACTCCGGAATAATTAAAACAGACAGAATAGCATTGAAACCCTTTTGGTCAGGTGTAAGAGTCTCCGATCTGTCGTCGGCTGGCGTAGTCCCTGTAGGATAGGCAACTCGCACGGCACTGATGTGAAAAGATTTGCTAGTAGACAGGGCGAATAGCCTGCAAACAGCACTCACAGTCCATATTGTGTGTTCAGTAGGCCATTCCACTGAACTTATTTTTCTTTCCACTTTCATGTGTAAACAGATGGCTATCGAATTTTATCATTTATATCTTTTCAACAAAACATTTCTGCTTAATGGGTTCGTTTTTTAGAGCAGATACACCTGTTCGTTGGTAGACACTGAATGAGACAGGGCCGACTCTTTGCCAGCGACGGGTATCTCACGGATTTAAGCACCGAGAAGCCACTGACACTCCGACAAATCAGCAGTATGTGGTGGTGACTCTTTTAGTGAGGTCGAAAGGAGAAGCCGAGCGGAGTGGCCGCGCGGTGTAGGGCGCCATGTCATGGATTGGGCGGCCCCTCCCGCCGAAGGCTCGAGTCCTTCCTAGGGCATGGGTGTGTGTTTTGTTCTTAGCATAAGTTAGTTTCAGTAGTATGCAAGTCTAGGGCCCGATGACCTTATTAGTTTGGTCCCTTAGGAATCCACACACATTTGAACATTTTACAAAGGAGGTACGTTGTGACGGCGGATGTATAAACCACACTGCCTGGGAAATGAGACATATGGGTTGAGAGGGTAAAAAATCTTGTTTCAGTGACTACAAAGACTTTGGAATTACGAGCCCACTTATCAGTATGACTTCGCACTCCCTCTAGACTGTTATGGGTGTAAAAGGTGTCATACAGATTTATATATGCTTTATAACTGTTCCTTGGTACCCTAGGTACTGTCACTGGTACAGAGTTGACATCAAAGCTGGTTCCGCGCCTGTTATATAAGGGACAGGTCCGAGGGTCTTGCTGACGACAGCAGAACCATAACTTCACGCAGACATATCATAGAGCCCTGTGTCGTGTTTGGATGAGTACTGACTTGTATAAAAATGGCACCTTGATATTGTCACATGATGGGTGACATGAGGGGTAAGAGATGACCCTAAATCTCTGTGATGTACCGGTGTGCCATCACAGTTCCTGCAGTCACCACCAGCCGTAACCTCAGATCATACCTGATGGTTCCCCACAGCATTACTGCAGGACAAACGCTGCTACGTGTTGAAACATTGGAAGAGCAGCATCTCTCCCCATGATGCCGCCATAGTCGCTGACGCTCATTGATTCCTGAACAGAAGATGACGCCGCTCATCAGCAGTCTATGGTTCCACATCGCGGTACTATTCGAAACGCGGCCGTATATGTTGTGGTGTCAACGGCAGCTTATGCATGGGACGTTAATTATCTAGTGCAGCTGCTGATAATCTCCGACCAATGGTGCGGGATGACACAGAATATTGCAGGGGGGCGTATTCCCGTTCAGTCCCGCATGAGGCCAGTGTCACATCCGAATACTCCACAAATCTAGATATTTTACCTTTTCATCAGCTGGAGACACAGAGACGCACAATGTGGCCCCTTTCAAACTATGGTAGGTGCTGATAACGCTGTCTCATACGAGTACGCCACAACTCCGTGTCTTTCAAAGTGATCACTCGTAATCTGTCGTAAATCGTGCCCCTTAGATGACCTCCCCGGCCTGGTGACGCAGCTGAACGTAAACTACTCTACTCTGGTGACCATTCTACCTGTCATAGAGAGTTGCAACTCTATTTACGTACCAGCCGGTGTTGTTTACGTGTATGAAGTTACATTGATATCCGAGCATTTCCTCTGGGTGCTTAACTTTTTTGTCTAGCAGTGTACGTAAGTTGGGGAATTTTGAGGCTTTGGCGTCCATAGCAGCAGAAAATGTAAGGACAAGACCTTAGGACCACTATAGAGTGGCACAGTTATGAAACGTCCCCTTAGAACAATTTATACACGACTGTGCTTAAACTGACACACAATGTTTTTAGCGCAACGCAATCTGACTCTCAAAGATCCCTGCAAAAGAATGGCCCTGAGTAACATTAAACTATACCTTTCAGAAATCACTTACCTCACAAAAATCTTCATTACTCAAATTACTGCAATACAGCGAGCGCCACTACAGCCAGCTAAATAAAAGATTCAAACTACGGAAGGCACTAACTACTGATAGGGATAGTTAGCAAATGAAAGATATTAACAGAGAACAAACAATGTATTTACCTTAATATTCATAATCTATATAGCAGTTCATCACAAATTACAAAACTCCGCCATCTCTCTCCCCACATCCACCACTGCTGGCGGCTCACCTCCAACTGCGCAACGCTACGCGCTGTTAACATCCAGCTGCCCCTCTACAATGCCAGACAACAATGCAAACTAGCCACAGGCTGCACACAGCACAGCCAGTGATTTTCATACAGAGCGCTACGTGGCATTACCAATATAAAAATCTAAACAGCCTACTTACAGCCAGTGATTCTCATACAGAGCGCTACGTGGCATTACCAATATAAAAATCTAAACAGCCTACTTACACAGTGTTTCCACCAACTAGAAAGGAACAGCTTACAAAAGAGTTACAGGAACCATGAACACAATTGCAATGTAATGAGGCCCTACCAGGTTGGGCTGACCGAAGAAATCGTGTGTGCGTTAGTATTGTGGTGTGGGTTGTATTGGAAGGTGGAAATATATAGGTAGACTAGACATTTGTTTGCGGATTGTTTCAGAATGAGTGGAAATTTCATGTTACCAGAGCGAAGCAGTCGCATTTTACATCTGTGGAATAGTCGACTTATGGCAGTGACAACAGCATCTCTGAACTTGTGTATCATTTAAACAGTTGTAGAGCGGAGAGTAGTCGAGTGGTGGACATGGACCAAGCTAACACAACTTTTAGCGTAGTGAATATTGCAGGAGGATTTTGCCGAGGAAAAGTGTTGGGAATTATTAATCTGATGGAAGGTGTTACAGACGCTGCATTCATAGAACAGAGAACGGATTTGCATTATAAATATATCTTAAGGTAATAATATTTGCTGGCGCGTACTGATAATGTTAACGATTCTTGCAACAGAACAGCCCACCACCACACCTCAGTTTAGGTCATTTTAGTTTAATTCACTTCAAATTACATAATCTTAAAAGCATTTCCTTGTAAGATTTTTGTAAAGAAAGTAATGTTTTTGGTTTTCTGCGAGTTTTATGTTCTCGTGCTGTAAGAGTTTAAAATACGGCATTGCCATTATAACGAACGGACTAGTATTTTTCATTTCAAGTAAGAAGTTTTTTTTAGTATGAGAAAACCATCCCAATATTTCTCCCAGAAGTTTAGTTTCATTTTAGCATACTTCTAGCTGCTGCGATTTCTTCATGCTGTGCTGTTGCTGCTGAGTGTGCTGTAATTTTTCAGGTAAGATTCTTTTCATATTTTGCTGTTTCTTTCTTTTCTCTGCTCACGTTTACATTACGCAAATTCTAAGCATTTTCTTTGCAATTCGCATTTTTAATAGGCCAGTGAACAGTGTTTGTTTAATAGTGTTGCTAGGTAATCGCACTGTTCCAATTTTTTGGGGTAGTGTACAGTTTGAGTTTGGTAGTGGTTTTTGAGTAACAGTTTTGATTTAATATCCTGCATATTCAACGCCAGTTATTTTGTCTCTGTGTAAATGTGTGCACTGAGACATGCTATTTGAAATAATAATTTTAGTTCAACCTTTTTACAACACAGGACAGCACATTCAATTTTGTGTAAAAGGCAAGCAAGCATTTTAATGCTCACGAACGATCGCATTACCGAGTGAGAGCGCATAAATTTCAGTAAAATTGCTGAGAGAGTTTAACGGAAATGCTGGAACATCTCAAGTGGCATTCTCTCAAAGAAAGACGCCTACATCTCGCGCGAACCATATGAGAAAACTTCTAGAACCACCTCACAGGTGAGGCTGAATAATATTCGCAGCCTCACAAGGGAGCCTCCTATGTAGATACTCAGTGGGGATTGTGCGGATGACAATACACAAATAACTGCTAGCATAGATTCATTGATTTTCTCATTCACTCGTCGCGTTTCGTGTATCCCTCGGTGGCTCAAGTGGATACAGCGTCTGCCGTGTAAGAAGGAGATCCCGGGTTCGAGTCCCCGTCGGGGCACACATTTTCAATTGTCCCCATTGAGGTATATCAACAACACCTGTTGGCAGCTGAGGGTTTCGATTAGTTATCATGTCTTTCTAGAGAAGCTGCATGGTCATAATTGGTATCCGTTCTTTCGGAACAGTTACTATCTTCATATATTATTATACTGTGTATAATAATATACGGCTGATAAATTTAATCGAGTAAATTAGATTAAAAACTGTTAGTGGAAACAATAATCTACTGCCTCCTCCATCATACTACGTAGCCGTTGTTTGTCTACTATTGGCCGCTTAATGTTACGTGATTACATTGGTAAATTTTCATAGAATATGAGTGCTATTTGTAGTACACTATTATTTGTCATATAGATTTACAACACTGGTACTTGTCATGTAGCCAACAGAAGATTTCAATCCGTACGTCATTTACTGGAGATGAATTCGCAAGGTAGAGATGTACTTGTAGAAGATGGAAGCCTCAAGAACCATAAACAGGAAAATGGAAAATTAGGTTTTAGCTCATCTAAAAACTTAGTGAAAGTGTTATTCAATTAAGCTTGAGCAAAACTGAGGACATCAGATTTTATTTGTAGCCATTTGTTAGGTACACATTAATATTTTATCATTTCTGAAACAGCAGAACGCATCGCAGCAAAGCTTTGTGGAGAGCTGATCTGGGCACGAGATAACGCTTACACCAACAGAGTATCACCGCCGCCTGGAACATGAAGGTTTTAGGCATTATTTAAATGAATAAAAGTGTCCGGAGATAGGAATGTGAAGCAAAAAATTAAATCAATTATTAGTACTTTCTCCGTCTTCAGCTTACTCGAAGTACTTAGAGCTCTTCGTCAGACACGTTGCAGTCTTACTTACGAAGCATATTACGTGAATCGATGTTTCCAGAATGACCACAGATGATGCTTCATAAGTAAAAGTGAAACGCTTCTGGAGAAAAATAGTCTTTAATTATCTGCAGTAAGCTTAAGGCAGACAAATCAGTAATATTTTATTATAGCAGATGCTCTGGAAGATGTTCACGCAAACAAGCACGTCAAAAAAGTATATTTAGTTAAGCGCAGTTAAGAGAAACTCTTTACGTAAACTTCGCGTATGGTGGAATTCTAATTTGAAAAATATTAAGTAAAAATATCAGGCGAGTTTTGTTGTTGAGCTGCATAATGATGGACAGTGGCAGAAGTAGAGAGGATGTATAGTGCAGACTGGTAATACCATGAAAAGCATTTTTTGATATAGAATTTAAATTTAACTAACGTCTTTTCTGAAAGTATTTACTAGTAGTGTAGCCTTGCACAGAATTGAAACGTTTGCGATAAGCAGCTCGGAGGAGAAGAAAATAGAAGCTTTTGAAATGTAATGCTAAAGCAGAATATTGAAGATTAGATGGATAAATGGAATAACTAATGAGGAGGTACTGAATCGAATGGGGAAAAAAAGAAATTTATGTCACAACTTCACTAATGTAAGAGATCGGTTGATAGGAAATTTCATGGGGCATCGATGAATCGTCAGGTTGATAACTGGGTTGTGAAGGGAGAGGTGTGGCGGACAAAAAGATTCAGTAAAATAAGAACGTTAAAATGGATGTAGGTTATAGTAGTTCAGTGCAAAATTCAAGAGAGTGGATCTGAATAGAAAGAAGTTCTATAGAAACTAGCTAACGTCTGTTGATATTACTTTTGATAATGTTACACGAAGTTTTTGGGTAGTAGTTTTGGATCTGAGGAATGTGGATCATCACACCGAAGTTCCCAAATATTTGTGCTCTCTCTGTTCAAATATTCATTGTTATCGATCATATCAGCTGCATGTGTGCCCTCTGTAACATTTTTTAAGGAATATGTTGCAGTATGTGTGTTGCTAAGAAGTACGATGCGGTGCATTTATCCGCCGGTCAAGACAGTGACTTTCAATTAAAATGTTCTTCCCTTTACGGAAATTACATAATGCGTGTACCAGTACAGGTTGTGACACAGGACGTATGACGTATGAGAGTTGGGATCTGGTCGTGTGTGGTTCCCGCATAGCTAAAGCAGTAAAGACGACAGCTAGCGACAAGCCAGAAATCCGGTTTCGAGTCCCAGTCCAGCACATATACACCTGATAGTTGTTCGAACTCGCAACTGCGAATACATCTCATGTATTTCTGAAAAAGATCACCGTTCCGTCACTGGCAGAATATACGGCGTTCTTTTATCCCCCGTTACTGTACATTTTAGACCGTTGAGCTACTCTGGAACCTCAAGGTTTTAGGCAACACATTCCATCATAATACAGCATCAGGAAAATACATCGTATCTTACGTGAGAACAAATTCAAAACTGGTGTAGATAGATGTTCATTATCCAAAAATATAAGCACGAAAACAAACACAGCGAAACGGTGGCGGGAGCCCAGGAAGCGACAGTTCTTACTACGAGCATTAAACGCTAGCATAAGCCAATGGGATGCGCTGCTCACGCATAGACGTTTCTGGGTCGCAATAGTATGAGCGGCACATGGCTACCAGAGATCACGTAAGAGAAAAAACATATAATATATTTGTTGTTTGTTTGAGCTTCGATTAGATTTCAGGATAATTTTCTTTAAAATTCGACATGTTTTCAAGTGCTTCCTGTACAGAAACAGAAAATTTCGAAAAATATACACTACTGGCCATTAAAATTGCTACACCAAGAAGAAATGCAGATGATAAACGGGTATTCATTGGACTAATATATTATACTAGAACTGACATGTGATTACATTTTCACGCAATTTGGGTGCATAGTCCTGAGAAATCAGTACCCAGAACAACCACCTCTAGCCGTAATAATGGCCTTGATACGCCTGGGCATTGAGTCAAACAGAGCTTGGATGGTTTGTACAGGTATAGCTGCCCATGCAGCTTCAACACGATAGCACAGTTCATCAAGAGTAGTGACTGGCGTATTGTGACGAGCCAGTTTCTCGGCCACCATAGACCAATCGTTTTCAATTGGTGATATCTGCAACATGCGGTCGTGCATTATCCTGCTGAAATGTAGGTTTTCGCAGGAATCGAATGAAGGGTAGAGCCACGGGTCCCAACATCTTAAATGTAACGTCCAATGTTCATAGTGCCGTCAATGCGAACAAGAGGTGACCGAGACGTGTAATCCATGGCACCCCATACCATCACGCCAGGTGATACGCCAGTATGGCGATGACGAATAAAATGGTTCAAATGGCTCTGAGCACTATGGGACTTAATATCATAGGTCATCAGTCGCCTAGAACTTAGAACTACTTAAACCTAACTAACCTAAGGACATCACACACATCCATGCCCGAGGCAGGATTCGAACCTGCGACCGTAGCAGTCCCGCGGCTCCGGACTGCAGCGCCTAGAACCGCACGGCCACCACGGCCGGCTACGATGACGAATACAGGCTTCCAATGTCGTTCACCGCGATGTCGCCAAACACGGATGCGACCATCATGATGCTGTAAACAGAACCTAGATTCATCCGAAAAAATGACTTTTTGCCATTCGTGCACCCAGGTTCGTCGTTGAGTACACCATCGCAGGCGCTCCTGTTATGCAGCATCAAGGGTAACCGCAGCCATGGTCTCCGAGCTGATAGTCCATTGCACTGCAAACGTCGTCGAACTGTTCGTGCAGATGGTTGTCTTGCAAACGTCCCCATCTGTTGACTCAGGGATCGAGATGTGGCTGCACGATCCGTTATTGCCACGCGGATAAAATGCCTGTCATCTCGACTACTAGTGATACGAGGCCGTTGGGATCTAGCACGGCGTTCCGTATTACCCCCCTGAACCCACCGATTCCACATACTGCTAAGAGTCATTGGATCTCGACCAACGCGGGGACCAATGTCGCGATACGATAAACCGCAGTCGATATAGGCTACAATCCGACCTTTATCAAAGTCGGAAACATGATGGTACGCATTTCTCCTCCTTACACGAGGCATCACAACAACGTTTCACCAGGCAACGCCGGTCAAATGCTGTTTGTGTATGAGAAATCGGTTGGAAACTTTCCTCATGTCAGCACGTTGTAGGTGTCACCACCGGCGCCAACCTTGTGTGAATGCTCTGAAAAATTAATCATTTGCATATCACAGCATCTTTTTCCTGTCGGTTAAATTTCGCGTCTGCAGCACGTCATCTTCGTGGTGTAGCAGTTTTAATGGCCAGTAGTGTATGTTATGCTGGAACGTGCTGATAAAAATCGCAATGTAACATGGGACAAAGGGGTCTTACTATTCAGGTGGCCGATCAATTTTGTCATTATTACTAATATTATTAAGGAAAGTTGCTTCTCACCATACAGCGGAGATGATGTGTCGCGATAGGCACAACAAAAAGATTCACACAATTATACCTTTCGGCCATTAAGGCCTTTGTCAGCAATAGACACACATACATTCACGCACACACACACACGCACACACACATACACACATACACATTCACGCAAACGCAACTTGCACACACGTCTGCAGTCTCAGATAACTGAGCGTGGTTTCAGTTATCTGAGACTGCAGACTGCACCACTTTCATTACAATTACTTCCAAGTACAACATATCGTATCGAGAGTTTTCATAACAAATATGGCATTATGGGAACATAACGTGAAATAGGTCTACAGTGTAACTCAAGAAAAAGAGCGGCACCGCAACGGAATTATTCAAATAGTACTGGAATCAGAAGATGTGATGTACGTGCACGGGCAAACAAATGATTACAGTTCCAGAAATTTTGGACGGTTTCGTCAAGAGCAAAAACTTCACGAATTGAGCAGGTCTGACCATTATACAGGCAGTTATTCGGCTTTTCATTGTCTGCTAGAGGTGCTAGAGGTCCTCCTGAGGGATATCGTGCCAAATTCTGCCCAATTGGAGCGTTAGATCACCAAATCCCTGAGCTGGTTGGAGGGGCCCTACCAAATATGCTCCAAAGTTTTTCAGTTCTGGCAACCTTGATTTCCAGAGTAGGGCTGAGAAAGCACGAAGACAAACTGTAGAAATTCTTGCGTTGAGCGGGAGGTCATTATCTTGGAGAAATGTAAGCCCCGGATGGCTTACCATGAAGGGCAACAAAACGGCTCGTACATCAGCGACGTACAGCTGTATTGTAGGGCTGCCGCGGATGACAACCAAAGAGGTGTTGCTATGAAATGAAATGGCACCCCAGACCGTCAGGCCGTATGGCGGGACGTATGGTACGTGCCAGTAGGGTTGGTATCCCACCTCCTTGTGAGGCGTCTCCAGACACGTTGAGCCGTAGTAAAGTCAGCTTTGAAAAGCGCGCCGCAGCGCGTAGCGTGAAGCAGTCGCCCTCCGTTTCCTGGCGGTGTCGCAATTGAAGGCTTCGGTGTCTCCCTCTAGCGAGAAAGGGGAAAAGTGGGCAGTTCGCGTGGGTTTAAGAGGTGGCTGTATGGGCTCTCGTGGAGTGTTGGCAGTCGGGGCATCAAGAAGCGACTTCCCTGCCGGTGCTAGAGGGACAGCACGCAGACCGCGGCATCAGCGTAAGCGACGCGAGCAGCGGCTCCGTGGTATGGGGCGTTAACTGCTCGTCGCGAAAGGAATCTTCCTGAGTGTGGGTCCGCAAGGGCCTATTCTGCAGTTTGGCCGAATGCTGTCGATCGGAAAGGAGGTTTTGAAAATCGGCGCGCCTTCCTGCGTCCGTTGAAACGGCTGGCAGTGGTCTGCTCGGCAGAGCATTTGGAGGTGCTGCGTTGGTTCAGTCCTGGGAGTCGTAACGCACCGGAAGTTGAGTATTGATTGTTAACAGATTTTATGAAGTTTAATTGAATTCAATTTACTTATTCTTGTTAATTATATCAGCCGTATTTTTTGGGGGTTTCCCGCCATTCATTCTCGTCTGCCCATCCGCGGGTAGGTGGTAATATTAGAAGGGGTGGTCCGTTTGTCCCCTTTTGAGGACGAAAGGGGCGGGGGAGTCAGAGTAAATCTGTGGTTCGGATTGCTTCTTTCCCCTCCCAGATTACCTACGGGTTTATTCGACTGTTAGCCTCTGCCATATCTGTGAAAGTCTAAGGCACCAAAGACTGTACTGTTTAAAATGCAAGGAACTAAGACCTGATCCATTCTCTCCCCTGCCGTAACTAGTGTTACTAGACTCACGTGTAAAACGTACTCTAGGAAAGAAAAAAAATTCCTTTTGCCTCGTGGTAAGAACTAGTCAACTGCATAACGAATTCCTGCTCATTTGGAAGCTGTAATTTACATAAATCTGTGTTGATGTTGTTAATGTACGCCACAGTGGATTTTTTTATATTGTTTCTAGTGAGCAAAAACTGTTGCGTGTTTTTCCAATTCAATATCTTTTAAGGCTTTTACTCAACGTGTTTATGTGTTTTATACAGGTAGTTGGTTATTAGTGTGTTTTCTTGCCATGCAAAAGTTTGCCATTTCATTACGGGTAGAAATTGTTGCCTTGAAAGGACAATGTTGTAAAAGTTCGCAAGTCGTACCTCGCGAGCGTGTGTGTTTGCCGTAAGTTAACTGGCAGAAATTTGTAAAATTTATTTTTTTATATATTTTGGAAATGTTAATGTTATTAACTGTGAGTGTCCCCCGTGTGCATGACTGATGCCTTTTGGTTTTCCTATTTTGAGAACTTTTGTAAACAGGATTGTCTTTATATGTTGCAGACAAGTTAGATTCTGCGCCATTTAATGAATGGAGTGAAATTCACCTGTAATTTAGCTGAGCTTGAAATATTATAGAGCGTCGCGTTGTATACGTTAAATTGCTTGCCTGTACTTGCCTTCTACTGACGTGATATTTTTTATAATAATTTAATAATTGAAAAGTCCTTTCCTACCCTAAATTGTGACTTATTTGTTAAATGATTGTTGGTCTTTTTTTTAAAAAAAATATCGTAAAGTCTTGCACCAAATTTGAATAAAGAGTGTTATTGAAAGTTGTGTGTAATTTCATCAGTTATTCTTTGGCACCTACTTCCACTTTACATTTTGTGTATTGATTGAGATAAATAACCTTTGGTGAACCAGTAGTAATTTTACGGTTCACACGTACTCACACATCATCGGGACCCAGTTCGAAGCGGAACTCATCAGTGAGGACAATCCTACGGCAGTCAATGAGATTCCAGGCCGAAAACGTGTCTCTAGACACAGTGGACAGCAATGGGAATCCATCCCAACATCGCCCGCCATACGGTCTGACCACCAGTAGTGGTGAACTGGTGTAGCATTTCATTTCATAGCAGGACCCTTTTGGTTGCTACATGCAGCATTCTTACAGGACAGCGGTACGTCGACAACACTGTACGCCCCCTTTTGATACCCTTCATAGCAACTCATCCTGGGCTTATATTTCAGCAAGACAACGCCGGCACGCACGCGTTGAGGTTTTCTACGGCTTGTCTTCGAGCTTGCCAAGCCCTACCTTGGCCATTAAGGTCACCGGATTTCTCCTCAGCTCGGGTCCTCCAACCAGCTCGCGATTTTGACGATCTAACGCGCCAATTGGACAGAATTTGGCACGACATCCCTTAGGAGGACGTCTTACAACTCTGTTAATCAATTCCAAATCCTTATAAATGCTTACATAAGGGCCAGAGGTGGACCAGTGCATTGTTGACGTTCTCAGTTTTCGAAGATTTCTCTTGAATAACTAATCCAGTTTTTCTGAAATTTAATCATTTGTTTGTCTCAACATCAGATCTGTCGATTTACGTTCCATTCAGGTAATTTATTTGTGGTGTCCTGTTTCCTAAGAATGTATACACAGCGCGTTGTTAGATGTAGGAGACTACCTGGTGGACCTGTGACCCGCCATGTTAGCCGAGAGTTCTGAAGCGCTGTTTCCTGGACTCAGATAAGCACACAGGCCCCGAACGACGAGGGCCGGTATGCCGGCCAGCCTGGAAGTGGTTTTTGGGTGGTTTTACACATCCCACTTGGTGAATACTGGCCTGGTCCCCACGTTCCGCCTCAGTTACACGACTCGCAGACATTTGAAACACGTCCGCACTCTTCCACGGCTTACACCAGACGCAGACAGCTGGGATACACTAATTCCGTCCCGTGGGGTTTGAGGTGGTGACAGGAAGGGCATCCATCCACCCTCTGCAACTAACACTGCCAAATCAATAGTAACAAGGCCGCAGGAATAAGGCCTCGAGTAAATGATGATGATGATGAGGACCTGGTGGACCCGCATTTTGACATTAAAAATGAATCATTAAATAAAACATAATAACTACATGGGGTGGAGTGACTATTGATATAAAATAGAGATATCTGAGCCAGCACAGAACGACTTACTTGTTTCTTTTTTTCCATGTGCTTACCTAGAGTGGAGGTGTAAGGGTACAGGTTGAAAGTCAGCCCTTGCAACCTCTATCAAATCCGTAGGTGTGAATTTTGGAGTAATTATGTCTATGCACCACCCCCCCTCCATGAACCATTGACCTTGCCGTTGGTGGAGTGGCTTGCGTGCCTCAGCGATACAGATGGCCGTACCGTAGGTGCAACCACAACGGAGGGGTATCTGTTGAGAGGCCAGACAAACATGTGGTTCCTGAAGAGGGGCAGCAGCCTTTTCAGTAGTTGCAGGGGCAACAGTCTGGATGATTGACTGATCTGGCCTTGTAACAATAACCAAAACGGCCTTGCTGTGCTGGTACTGCGAACGGCTGAAAGCAAGGGGAAACTACGGCCGTAATTTTTCCCGAGGGCATGCAGCTTTACTGTATGATTAAATGATGATGGCATCCTCTTGGGTAAAATATTCCGGAGGTAAAATAGTCCCCCATTCGGATCTCCGGGCGGGGACTACTCAGGAGGACATCTTTATCGGGAGAAAGAAAACTGGCATTCTACGGATCGTAGCGTGGAATGTCAGATCCCTTAATCGGGCAGGTAGGTTAGAAAATATAAAAAGGGAAATGGATAGGTTAAAGTTAGATATAGTGGGAATTAGTGAAATTCGGTGGCAGGAGGAACAAGACTTTTGGTCAGGTGAATACAGGGTTATAAACACAAAATCAAATAGGGGTAATGCTGGAGTAGGCTTAATAATGAATAAAAAATAGGAGTGTGAGTAAACTACTATAAACAGCTTAGTGAACGTATTATTGTGGCCAAGATAGACGCGAAGCACACGCTTACCACAGTAGTACAAGTTTATAGGCCAACTAGCTCTGCAGATGATGAGGAAATTGATGAAATGTATGATGAGATAAAAGAAATTATTCAGATAGTGACGGGAGACGAAAATTTAATAGTCATGGGTGACTGGAATTTAAGAGTAGGAAAAGGGAGAGAAGGAATCATAGTAGGTGAATATGGATTGGGGCTAAGAAATGAAAGAGGAAGCCGCCTGGTAGAGTTTCGCACAGAGCATAACTTAATCATAGCTAACATTTGGTTCAAGAATCATGAAAGAAGGTTGTATACATCGAAGAATCCCGGAGATTCTAGAAAATATCAGATACATTATATAATGGTAAGATAGAGATTTAGGAACCAGGTTTTAAACTGTAAGACATTTCCAGGGGCAGATGTGGACTCTGACCACAATCTATTGGTTGTGAACTGTAGATTAAAACTTAAGAAACTGCAAAAATGTGGGAATTTAATGAAATGGGACCTGGATAAACTGAAAGAACCAGAGGTTATACAGAGTTTCAGGGAGAGCACAAGGGGACAATTGACAGGAATGGAGGAAAGAAGTACAGTAGAAGAAGAATGGGTAGCTCTGAGGGATGAAGTAGTGAAGGCAGCAGACGATCAAGTAGGTAAAAAGACGAGGGCTAGTAGAAATCCTTGGATAACAGAAGAAATATTGAATTTAATTGATGAAAGGAGAAAATATAAAAGTGCAGTAAATGAAGCAGGCAAAAAGGAATACAAACGTCTCAAAAATGAGATCGACAGGAAGTGCAAAATGGCTAAGCAGGCATGGCTAGAGGACAAATGTAAGGATGTAGACGCTTATCTCACTAGGGGTAAGATAGATACTGCCAACAGGAAAATTAAAGAGACCTTTGGAGAAAAGAGAACCACTTGTATGAATATCAAGAGCTCAGATGGAAACCCAGTTCTAAGCAAGGAAGGGAAAGCAGAAAGGTGGAAGGAGTATATAGAGGGTCTATACAAGGCCGATGTTTCTTCAGGACAATATTATGGACATGGAAGAGGATGTAGATGGAGATGAAATAGGAGATACGATACTGCGTGAAGAGTTTGACAGAGCACTGAAAGACCTGAGTCGAATCAAGGACCCGGGAGTAGACAACATTCCATTAGAACAACAGACAGCCATGGGAGAGCGAGTCCTGACAAAACTCTACCATCTGGTAAGCAAGATGTATGAGACAGGCGAAATACCCTCAGACTTCAAGAAGAATATAATAATTCCAATCCCAAAGAAAAAAAAATGTTTCAAATGGCTCTGAGCACCATGGGACTAAACATCTGTGGTCATCAGTCCCCTAGAACTTAGAACTACTTAAACCTAACTAACCTATGGTCATTACACACATCCATGCCCGAGGCAGGATTCGAACCTGCGACCGTAGCAGTCGCGCGGTTCCGGACTGAGCGCCTAGAACCGCTAGACCACCGCGGCCGGCTTCCCAAAGAAAGCAGGTGTTGACAGATGTGAAAATTACCGAACTATCAGTTTAATGAGTCACAGCTGCAAAATACTAACACGAATTCCTTATAGACGAATGGAAAAACTGGTAGAAACCGACCTCGGGGAAGATCAGTTTGGATTCCGCAAAAGTACTGGAACACGTGAGGCAATACTGACCTTACGACGTATCTTAGAAGAAAGATTAAGGAAAGGTAAACCTAGGTTTCTAGCATTTGTAGACTTAGAGAAAGCTTTTGACAATGTTGACTGGAATACTCTCTTTCAAATTCTAAAGGTGGCAGGGGTAAAATACAGGGAGCGAAAGGATATTAACAACTTGTACAGAAACCAGATGGCAGTTATAAGAGTCGAGGGGCATGAAAGGGAAGCAGTGGTTGGGAATGGAGTGAGACAGGGTTGTAGTCTCTCCCCGATGTTCTTCAATCTGTATATTGAGCAAGGAGTAAACGAAACAAAAGAAAAATTCGGATGCGGTATTAAAATCCATGGAGAAGAAATAAAAACTTTGAGGTTCGGCGATGACATTGTAATTCTGTCAGAGACAGCAAAGGACTTGGAAGAGCAGTTGAACGGAATGGACAGTGTCTTGAAAGCAGGATATAAGATGAACATCATCAAAAGCAAAACGAGGATAATGGAATGTAGTCGAATTAAGTCGGGTGATGCTGAGGGAATTAGATTAGGAAATGAGACACTTAAAGTAGTAAAGGAGTTTTGCTATTTGGGGAGCAAAATAACTGATGATGGTCGAAGTAGAGAAGATATAAAATGTAGACTGGCAATGGCAAGGAAAGCGTTTCTGAAGAAGAGAAATTTGTTAACATCGAGTATAGATTTAAGTGTCAGGAAGTCGTTTCTGAAAGTATTTTTATGGAGTGTAGCCATGTATGGAAGTGAAACATGGACGATAAATAGTTTGGACAAGAAGAGAATAAAAGCTTTCGAAGTGTGGTGCTACAGAAGAATGCTGAAGATTAGATGGGTAGATAAAATAACTAATGATGAAGTATTGAATAGAATTGGGGAGGAGTTTGTGGCACAACTTGACAAAATGAAGGGACCGGTTGGTAGGACATGTTCTGAGCCATCAAGGGATCACAAATTTAGCATTGGAGGGCAGCGTGGAAGGTAAAAATCGTAGAGGGAGACCAAGAGATGAATACACTAAACAGATTCAGAAGGATGCAGGTTGCAATAAGTACTGGGAGATGAAGAAGCTTGCACAGGATAGGGTAGCATGGAGAGCTGAATCAAACCAGTCTCAGGACTGAAGACCACAACAATAAACATGTCTATGCAGATGTTGCTTCTCTTTTATTCAGACTCAAGAACACCACTGATTATTGTTACAAAATTTGAATCGCAAACTGCGAATCTAAATTGACTCCAGGCGTACTATTTAGCGTTGTGACATATGTAAATTTGTGCTGGTCTGGGACTAGAACCCAGAATTGCCGCTTAGTGCGAGCGGTTATCTTAACTACTTTATTTTGTTGCTTTGACTACTTTTCTTTAAAATGTTGCCTTAACGAAGCACAGAGGCTAACTTCAGGCGTGTGAAGACTGGGTGCTCAGGGGTCGAAACCATAGGCCTCATAACATAACGATGCCTCATCCATGCTGCCGCTAACTGACCCCTCAGTATTTTTTCCCTTCAACTCGAAAATTGGTGATATAGTTTTAATACAAATTGTTTATGTTGTAGAAGAGACATTGTAAACAATTTAAGTAACGTAAAATCACAGCAACGTTGAGTAATATTTAAGCCCAGTTACTTCGCTTTTCCGTCTTTCAACAGACGAGTGAATGGCTCAAAATGGCTCTGAGCAGTATGGGACTTAACATCTGAGGTCATCGGTCCCCTAGAACTTAGAACTACTTAAACCTAAGGACGTAACACACATCCATGCCAGAGGCAGGATTCGAACCTGCGACCGTATCGAGGCGAGTGAACTCAAACCACCCAAGAACAAATAAGAAAATGGAAACTGCTGTAGTTACATTGCTTAGATGACAATACTGCGGACGGAAATAACGATATACAAGAAATGTTGCATGCCTTCCTACGCGCCTTTTCCATCTATGGCGAGTGTTCTTTTTGTTTTTTGTTTTTTTTTGGTCATCAGTCCTCTGACTGGTTTGATGTGGCCTGTCAACGAATTCCCCTCCTGTGCCAACCTCTTCATCACAGAGTAGCACTTGCAACCTACGTCCTCAAGTATTTGCTGGATGTATTCCAATCTCATCCTTCCTATGCAGTTTTTGCCCTTTACAACTCTCTCTGATGTCTTAAAAGATGCCCTGTCATACTGTCTCTTCTCCTTGTCAGTGTTTTCTACATACTCCTTTCCTCTTCCATGCTACGCAGAGTCTCCGCATTCCTCACCTTAACAGCCCACCTAATTTTCAACATTCGTCTGTTGCACCACGTCTCAAATGCTTCGATCTATTCTGGTTTTCCCAAAGTCCACCTTTCACTGCCGTACAATGCTGTGCCTCAAACGTACATTCTCAGAAATTTCTTCCCCAAATTAAGGCCTATGTTTGAGACTAGCAGACATCTCTTAGCCAGGAACTGCATTTTTGCCAGAGCTAGTGTGCTTTTAACGTCTTCCTTGCTCCGTCCGTTATCGGTTATTTGCTGCCTAGGTAACAGAATTCCTTAACTTCATCTACTTCGTGACCATCAGTCCTCATGTTAAGTTTCTCGCTGTTCTCATTTCTGCTATTTCTCAATACCTTCGTCTTTCTTCGATTTACTCTCAATCCATTTTCTGTGCTCATTAGATTGTTCATTCCATTCAGCAGATCGTGTAATTCTCCTTCACTTTCACTGAGGATAGCAATGTCATCGTACCACAGATATTCTTTCACCTCGAATTTTAATTCCACTCCTGTAACTTTCTTGCCCGCATCTCGTGGTCGTGCGGTAGCGTTCTCGCTTCCCACGCCCGGGTTCCCGGGTTCGATTCCCGGCGGGGTCAGGGATTTTCTCTGCCTCGTGATGGCTGAGTGTTGTGTGCTGTCCTTAGGTTAGTTAGGTTTAAGTAGTTCTAAGCTCTAGGGGACTGATGACCATAGATGTTAAGTCCCATAGTGCTCAGAGCCATTTTTTTGTAACTTTCTTTTATTTCCATCATTGATTCTTAGATATAGAGATTGAACAGCAGGGGTAAAACACTACATCCCTGTATTACGCCCTTTTTAATCCTAGCGCTTCGTTCTTGGTCGTCCACTCTTATTATTCCCTCTTGGCTCTTGTACATATCGTATATTACCCGTCTCTCCTTATAGCTTACCCCTATTTTTCTCAGAATTTCGAAAGTCTTCCACCAGTTTACATAGTCGAGAAGCCCTATGAGCGTGTCTTGATTTTTCTTTAGTCTTGCTTCCATTATCTACCACAACGCAAGAATTGCCTGTCTGGTGCCTCTACCTTTGCTGCAGTCAAACTGATCGTCATCCAATACATCCTCAATTTTCTTTTGCATTCTACTGTATTTTATTCTTGGCAGTAGTCTTGATGAATGAGCTGTTAAGCTGACTGTGCGAGATTTCTCGTAGTTGTCAGCTCTTAGAGTCCGCGGAATTGTGTGGATGATATTTTTCCGAAAGTCAGGTGGTATGTCGCCAGTCATACATTCTACACACCAACGTGAATAATCGTTTTGTTGCCACTTCCCCCAATGACTTTAGAAATCCTGACGGAGAGTTACCTGTCACTTCTGCCTTATTTGCCCAAAGCTCTCTTCAATTCTGATTCTAATATAGGATCTCCTATCCCTTCTAAATCGATTCCTGTTTCTTCTTCTATAACATCAGACGAGTCTTCCCCCATGTAGAGGCCTTCCATGTACTCTTTCCACCTGTCCCCTCTCTCCTCTGCCGGACGAAGTGGCCGACGGTTCTAGGCGCTACAGTCTGAAACCGCGCGACCGCTACTGTCGCAGGTTCGAATCCTACTGGATGTGTGTATTGTCCTTAGGTTAGTTAGGTTTAAGTAGTTATAAGTTCTAGGGGACTGATGACCTGAGAAGTTAAGTCCCATAGTGCTCAGAGCCATTTGAACCATTTGAACCTCTCTCCTCTGCATTTAACAGTGTGCGTTGATACCAAGTCGCTAATCTCTTCGTCTCGTGTCAAGCTCCACTACGACTCCACCCACTGCCCAAGTATGAGGTGGTTTACAAAGACTGCGCTAGTCGTTTGTGAAGAACTGTTGACAGTGAGAAGTGGCTCGGAGATATTGTCATCATCTTTTCACCATCTTTTTATGACGACTTCGGCTAACCGAGCACTCCTCCAGCGACGTCCCATACATCCATATGTCACACCTGTCCACAGCTCTTAATACTCGCGAACACACTATGTGATTCTCACCAGGGAGGGACATTCGGCGTGATCGTCGTTTTAACCCGTCGAGGCTTGAAATACTCACTGTGTTACTGTACAGTATCTGTGTTGACAATTCGCGTTACACACCGTTCCCTCAAACGTTCATAGCTACCTGAAGTTGTACACTCATTGGTTGTGGTATTAGTACAGGGTAGAGGCGTTTGTACATACTGGACAGTACATAGTTTTGGACTAGACTTGAAACACTCCGCCACGCAGCGTGTCGTACGGGGGAGGAAATCCCCGCGCTGATTGTGGCGGGTACTCACCCTCTGCGACGGAGCGGCCACAGAACTTCGCGGTGCAGAGCCAGCCGCCTCTGACGCACGTGCACCAGTTGCAGCCATCGTACTTGCGCTCGCCATGGGAGCAGGCTGCAAAACGAGAGACGGCGTTACGAGGCACTGCCGACGCTTGGAGTCTCACACACTACAGCTTACTCTGTTTTATATATTAAACACTTGATTCTGATCAGGGAATGAAATAAGTTGGATTTAGAATAGGATATGTCATTATCGACCAGTAGGAGTCCGTCATATACGAGGTGCATTCAAGTTCTAAGGCCTCCGATTTTTTTTCTAATTAACTACTCACCCGAAATCGATGAAACTGGCGTTACTTCTCGACGTAATCGCCCTGCAGACGTACACATTTTTCACAACGCTGACGCCATGATTCCATGGCAGCGGCGAAGGCTTCCTTAGGAGTCTGTTTTGACCACTGGAAAATCGCTGAGGCAATAGCAGCACGGCTGGTGAATGTGCGGCCACGGAGAGTGTCTTTCATTGTTGGAAAAAGCCAAAAGTCACTAGGAGCCAGGTCAGGTGAGTAGGGAGCATGAGGAATCACTTCAAAGTTGTTATCACGAAGAAACTGTTGCGTAACGTTAGCTCGATGTGCGGGTGCGTTGTCTTGGTGAAACAGCACACGCGCAGCCCTTCCCGGACGTTTTTGTTGCAGTGCAGGAAGGAATTTGTTCTTCAAAACATTTTCGTAGGATGCACCTGTTAGCGTAGTGCCCTTTGGAACGCAATGGGTAAGGATTACGCCCTCGCTGTCCCAGAACATGGACACCATCATTTTTTCAGCACTGGCGGTTACCCGAAATTTTTTTGGTGGCGGTGAATCTGTGTGCTTCCATTGAGCTGACTGGCGCTTTGTTTCTGGATTGAAAAATGGCATCCACGACTCATCGATTGTCACAACCGACGAAAAGAAAGTCCCATTCATGCTGTCGTTGCGCGTCAACATTGCTTGGCAACATGCCACACGGGCAGCCCTCTGGTCGTCCGTCAGCATTCGTGGCACCCACCTGGATGACACTATTCGCATTTTCAGGTCGTCATGCAGGACTGTGTGCACAGAACCCACAGAAATGCCAACTCTGGAGGCGATCTGTTCAACAGTCATTCGGCGATCCCCCAAAACAGTTCTCTCCACTTTCTCGATCATATCGTCAGACCGGCTTGTGCAAGCCCAAGGTTGTTTCGGTTTGTTGTCACACGATGTCACACCCATGAACGCACTTTCGACACATCCATAACTCCATCACCACATGTCTCCTTCAACTTTCGATGAATTTCAATTGGTTTCACACCACGCAAATTCAGAAAACGAATGATTGCACGCTGTTCAAGTAAGGAAAACGTCGCCATTTTAAGTATTTAAAACAGTTCTCATTCTCGCCACTGGCGGTAAAATTCCATCTGCCGTACGGTGCTGCCATCTCTGGGACGTATTGACAATGAAGGCGGCTTCGTTTTAAAACAATGCGCATGTTTCTATCTCTTTCCAGTCCGGAGAAAAAAAATCGGAGGCCTTAGAACTTGAGTGCACCTCGTGCACACATCAAAAAAAGTTTTGCATCACTCATTTCCGAGAGTTCCGGAACCTGGAGAGAAAATTGGAATAGAGATGAACATAAACATCCTTTACGCCCTTTTTTTGCTCATGAAAACCACACATTGCATGTTGTACTACCATACAGCGAGACCTTCAGAGGTGGTGGTCCAGATTGCTGTACGCACAGGTACCTCTGCTACCCAGCAGCACGTCCTCTTGCATTGATGCATGCCTGTATTCGTCGTGGCGTACTGTCCACAAGTTCATCAAGGCACTGTTGGTCCAGATTGTCCTACTCTTCAACGGCGATTCGGCGTAGATCGCCCAGAGTGGTCGGTGGGTCACGTCGTCCATAAACAGCCCTTTTCAATCTATACTGGGCATTTTCAAAAAATGGTTCAAATGGCTCTGAGCACTATGCGACTTAACTTCTGAGGTCATCAGTCGCCTAGAACTTAGTACTAATTAAACCTAACTAACGTAAGGACATCACACACATCCATTCCCGAGGCAGGAGTCGAACCTGCGACCGTCGCTCGGTTCCAGACTGTAGCGCCTAGAGCTGCACGGCCACTCCGGCCGGCACCGGGCATTTTCGATAGGGTTCATGTCTGAAGAACATGCTGGTTACTCTAGTCGAGGGATGTCGTTATCCTGAAGGAAGTCATTCACAAGATGTGCATGATGGGGGTGCGAATTGTCGGCCATGAATACGAATGCCTTGCTAATATGCTGCCGATATGGCTGCACTATCGATCTGAGGATGGCATTCACGTATCGTACAGCCGTTACGGCGCCTTTCATGACCACCAGCGGTGTACGTCGGCCCCACATAATGCCACCCCACACAGCAGGGAAACTGCACCTTGCTGCACTCGCTGGATAGCGTGTTTAATGCTTTCGTCTGAACGGGTTGCCTCCAAACACGTCTCCGACGATTGTCTGGTTGAAGGCATATACGACACTCATCGGTGAAGAAAACGTGATGCCAGTCCGGAGCGGTCCATTCGGCATGTTGCTTGGCCCATCTGTACCGCGGTGCATGGTGTCGTGGTTGCAAAGATGGGCCTCACGATGGACGTCGGGAGTGAAATTGCGCATCATGCAGCCTATTACGCACAGTTTGAGTCGTAACATGACGTCCTGTGTCTGCAAAAAAAAGCATTACTCAACATGCTGGCGTTGCTGTCAGTGTTCCTCCGAGCCACAGTCCGTAGGTAGCGGTCATCCACTGCAGTAGTAACCCTTGGGCGGCCTGAGCGAGGCATGTACTCGACATTTCCTGTCTCTCTGTATCTCCTCCTTGTCCGAACAACATCGCTTCGCACAAAAAGTTCTCGGTTTACTTGCCGCGTCAGATTTGGATAAAATGCCGAGCTTTCGATGGCTACATCCGTCATCTTCGTCGTAGTCTGACGAAGATGAAGGAGGTAGTCACCGAAAGCTCGGCATTTTATCCAAATCTGACGCGGCAAGTAAACCGAGAACTTTTTGTGCGAGGATTCCGTCGCGAAAGACTTCGTAGTCAATAACGCTTTGGTTCACTCCGAGATGTCTGGACACTTCCGTTGTTGAGAGCCTTTCATGGCACAAAGTAACAATGCAGACGTGATAGAACCGCGGTATTGAGCATCTAGGCATGGTTGAACTACAGACAACACCAGCTGGGTACCTGCTTTCTGGTGGAATGACTGGAACTGATCGGCTGTCGGACCCCCTCCGTGTAATATGCGCTGCTTATTCGTGATGGAAGAAGCTACAATGTGTAGAATAAAAAAAATGTTTGTCCAAAAACACTAAAATTAGGCACTGTAATACAGTATTAAAACCTCAAGTCCTGTATGCCAGAGAAACCCTGACAGTCCACATAAAAGGTGACCTACAAACGGAAGAACGTAAAATCATCAGAAAGATACTAGGGCCAAATAAAACAGAAGAGAGCTATAGACAACAGTCTTATCGAACAACTGGGAAATTGTCCAACCCTGCAGCAGATATTAGAAAAAAAATTATGGGCACGGCGCTAGGCTTCCAAAAGCAAGACTTGGGCACAAAATTCTTAAATACACAGAAGGTCTTAAAAATAAACTCAAATACAAGATGTCAATAAGGACCTATAAAAAGTTCAGATAAATTATTCAGATGTTTTGGACAGAAAGGTATTTAAGCAGGATGTTGACAGATGGGAAGTTAAGTCAGAGAATGAAGCTCCAAAGAATGCAGGAACAAAATGGGCAGAGGAAAGGAAGAGAGGCCATGCAGAAAAAATGAGAGCAGTGTGGAAGAAAATGAAAAAGAATCAAGAAACTTTGCGAGATCCAACAGGGTCGAATTGCACTAATCGCACATAGTATATATATATATATATATATGTGTGTGTGTGTGTGGGTGTGTGTGTGTGTGACAGATTTCTATTGCTCGAAAATTGAGTCACCTAACGTTATATTTCGTAAACCACATCAAATACTGACGAATCGATTCCACGGACCGAACGTGAGGAGAGGGGCTAGTGTAATTGGTTAATACAAACCATAAAAAAATGCACGGAACTATGTTTTTTAACACAAACCTACGTTTTTTTAAATGGAACCCCGTTAGTTTTGTTAGCACATCTGAACGTATAAACAAATACGTAATCAGTGCCGTTAGTTGCACTGCAAAATGTTAATTACATCCGGAGATACTGTAACCTAAAGTTGACGCTTGAGTACCACTCCTCCCCTGTTCGATCGTGTGTATCGGAGAGCACCGAATTACGTAGGGATCCAAAGGGAACGGTGATGGTCCTTAGGTACAGAAGAGACTGGAACAGCACATTACGTCCACACGCTAACACCTTTCTATTGGTCTTTTTCACTGACGAACATGTACATTACCATGAGGGGTGAGGTACACGTACACACGTGGTTTCCGTTTTCAATTACGGAGTGGAACAGTGTGTTCCGACATGTCAGGCCAATAGATGTTCAATGTGGTGGCCATCATTTGCTGCACACAATTGAAATCTCTGGAGTAATGAATGTCGTACACGCCGCAGTACATCTGGTGTAATGTCGCCGCAGGCTGCCACAATACGTTGTTTCATATCCTCTGGGGTTGTAGGCACATCACGGTACACACTCTCCTTTAACGTACCCCACAGAAAGAAGTCCAGAGGTGTAAGATCAGGAGAACGGGCTGGCCAATTTATACGTCCTCACGTCCTATGAAACGCCCGTCGAACGTGTACCTCACCCCTGATGGTAACGTACATGTGCGTCAGTGAAAAAGACCAATAAAAAGGTGTTAGCATATGGACGTAATGTGCTGTTCCAGTCTCTTCTGTTCCCTTTGGATCCCTACGTAAATCGGTGCTCTCCGATACACACGATCGAACAGCGGAGGAGTGGTACTTAAGCGTCAACTTTAGGTTATAATATCTCCGGATGTAATTAACGTTTTACAATGCAACAAACGGCACTGATTACGTATTTGTTTATATGTTCAGATGTGCTAACAAAACTAACGGGGTTCCATTTAAAAAAACGTAGGTTTGTGTTAAAAAACATACTTCCGTGCATTTTTTTATGGTTTGTATTAACCAATTACACTAGCCCGTCTCCTCACGTTCGGTCTGTGGAATCGATTCGTCAGTATTTGATGTGGTTTACGAAATATATCCAGCGGTAATGTTAGGTGACGCACCCTGTATATGACAGATTACTATTGTTCAAAAAAAAAACAAAATATATATATATATATATATATATATATATATATATATATATATATATATATATAAAACAAATGGTATCAACAGCAGTTGAGAGATTTATAACTATTAAATTAACAAACGACGGAGCTCATCCCCGTTGGTACACGAAAATTGTCAGAACACTGTTGCAGAAACAATGAAAAAAAGAATACCAAATCTAAAAGGATGATTCGACATGATTATAATACTCTGCACAACGAAACGTTGCCTCAAAACCTTGCAGAAAATCCAAAGAGATTCTGGTCGTATGTAAAGTTTGCTGGTGGCCTCTGCGCGATAGCAATGGAAATACTATCGATGACAGTGGACAGTGCCTCTAAAGCAGAGCTACTAAAATAGTCCTCCGTAATTCCTTCACCAAAGACGACGAAGAAAATATTCCAGAATTCGAATCAAGAAGAGCTACCTGAGCCGTGCGTGGCTCGTGTTCATTCCGTTTATTGTTTTTCATCTTCTCTTACCGTACTGCCACCTCGTTTTCTTATTCCATTTACTATCGTCACTAACTTCCTGCCTTACCTGCCCGCGAGTGGCAGCAGCAGCCCTTATCGGTAAGTGCTCTGTCGTACTATCTCTGGCGCGACCGATAGTATTTCCGGGTCGTCGTCTGTCGAGAGTGGAGTCAGATGCAGCAGCAGTGAAGTCGGGGACAGAGCGCCAGTGAGGTGCGGACAGCCAGTGCTCGCCGACCGCTGGCGACACACATGAACTGTCCGACAGAAGGATATTGGAGCGGGAACGACCGCTGGTTGGTCGTTTGGTTGGTCGTCTCATTGGGCGACGTGTATTTGGTGTTTTGACTGTTTCTCGGCCTCGTCATTTGAGCATCTTGCGGGGCTTTGGTAGGTTCCTTTCTTCTGGCCTCGTCATTTGAGCATCTAGCGGGGCTTTGGTAGGTTCCTTACTTCTGCAGAGATGTTTGGTGTCCAATGAGCCAGTGTTCCCTCTGTAAGATTGGATCCGAGCCAGTGTCTCCGGTATGTCGTCTGCCCAAAGGGAGTCGTGATGGAGTTCCAGTGAGGTCTTCACAGCCAGTACTCGCCCGAGCGCTGGTGACACACATGCACTGTCCGACGGAAGGACACTTGAGCAGGGAAGGCCGTTGGTTGGTTGTTTGGTCGGTCGTCTCATTGGGCGACGTGTATTTGGTCTTCCAGTCGCTTTTGGGCCCCTTCAATTGGTCATCTTGCAGGACCTGGGTCGGTTCCTTCCTTTTGCAGGGATATTGGTTAGCCAATGGCCAAGTGTTCTCTCTGCATGGGTGGGTCCAAGCCAGTGTCTCCAGGTCGTCGTGTTTCCGAATTGCAAACGGACATCAAGGAAGTCCGGACGCAGCAGCAGTGAAGTCGGGGATGGAGCGCCAGTGAGGTGCGGACATCCAGTGCTCGCCGACCACTGGTTACTCACATGAACTGTCCGACGGAAAGAGATTGGAGCGGGAACGACCGCTGGTTGGTCGTTTACTTGGTCGTCTTATTGGGCGACGGTATTTGGACTTTTGACCGTTTCTGGGCCTCATCGGTTGGTCATCTTTCCGGACGTGGGTCGGTTCCTTCCTTGTGCAGAGATGTCGGATGCCCAATGGGCAAGTGTTACCTCTGCATGGGTGGTTCCGAGCCAGTGTGCCCGGGTCGCCGTGTCTCCGAGTTCCGAACGGATATGGATTTGAGTCGGGTTGGAGCTGCAGTCAGCTTCGGACAGCCAAGACTCGCCCGACCGTTACCGACACACGTGACTTGAGTGAGAACGACTTGGTTGGTCGTCCGTCGGTCGTCTCATCGAACGACGTGTATTTGGTCGCCGACCGCTTGTGGAAACTCTCTGTGTGTCGAATTGATTCGTTTTTTTTTTCCACAGTGATTGCTTTTACGATTGTTCGAGTTCTTGTGCAAGTGTGTTTACGTGGAACCGTGTGTAGCTTCTGTGATTTCCGTAGCAGATGAATACTGTCTGCATACTGGAGTAGTCAATCGGTCGGTTGAAATAGAGCAGCAAGTGAATCGGGTGGAAGGGTATTGATGGAATTGATTAGGCTGTTGGTTGGTTCTTCAGCCGTTCGTAGGTTGTGTTGCCACCCGATTTTTTTGTGTCACGCTTGGCTGCCTGTCTCACCTAAACTGTGCTTAGTTTCCTCACCAGGCCGACACTTGGAACACTTCTGAGGACCACTGTTCGTTGTTTGTGTTTGTCATTTTATTTGGTCGCAGGTACTGTGCCACCCCTTCAGCTGTGTATTAACATTGTCTGTTGTAGGTTTAGTATATGGCCTTTAGCCGAACTTCATAACAACTTTAAGATTAGGCCTTCAGCCGTGTCTCATTTAAAATTCTTGTTGCTCTGTATTCAGGCTTTCAGCCGAGTTTGTTTCAGAATATGTAGCTTTCATATGTAAATCCTTGTCTGTAAGGTTTCTCTTTAATTATCTTGAATTCTTGAAACGACCTTAAGCCGTGTTCTGTAAATGTTTATCTTAAGGTTGTCTTTAATTATCCTTGAGTAATTGTTTGGGCCTTCAGCCGACAAGATACTTCAAGTTTTCTTAAGATGTTTTTCTGTTGTACTGTGTAATAGCTTATCTTTAAAATCTCCTTTCTTTCTGAAGATGTTTTTCTGTTGTACTGTGTAATAGCTTATCTTTAAAATCACTCTTTTATTACGTACAGAAATTTTTTTACTGGGCTTTCAGCCGAAGAATTAACTTGAATTTTCCTTGATATGACCTTTAGCCGGAATTTTTAATTGCTTGGCTTTTAAGCAATTTCCTTAGCTGAACTGAAATATTATTTCGGCCTTTAGCCGAGAAGATATTGTAATTTTGCTTAAGTAAGGCCTTCAGCCGTTACTCTGAATCCTGGTGTTTTAAAAGCAATCAATTAAATTTATTCTGGAGAAGTTACTTGGGCCCGCCGTGAATTGATCTTCGTTGTTTTAAAAAGAAAACTGTCGTTGGTTTGAGCAATAAAGTCGTGTGTGCTCTTGTATAACTAACAGTAATTGACCTTGGCCCCTTTCCACAACCTGATCCGCTCTGTACTACGAAACCAGATTTCACTACCAACGTGACTAACTTAGAAGGAGATATCCTTGGAGTAGTGAAGCAACGTAAATCATTTAATAAACGCAAATCTTCCCGCCAAGACTTAACCAATTCGGTTCCTTTCCGAGTATGCTGCTGCAATAGCTCCATACTTAACAAACACATGTGGCCGCTCGTTCGACGAAAGATCCGTACCCAAAGAGTGGAAAATTGCACAGGTCACACCAGTATTCAAGAAAGACAATAGGAGTAACCCACTAATTACGGGCCGATATCATTAACGTCTATATGTAGCATGATTTTGGAACGTATGTTGCGTTAAAAAGTAAATTACATCGAAGAGAACAGTCTATTGACACACAGTCAACACGGATTTAGGAAACGTCGTTTTTGTGAAACACGAGTAGCTCTTTATTCATACGAAGTGTTCAGTGCTATTGACAAGGGATTTCAATTTGATCCCGTATTTCTAGATTTCCAGAAGACTTTTGACACTTTGCCTTACAAGAGGCTTACAATCAAATAACGTGCTTATGGAATATCGTCTCAGTTACGCGACTGGATTCGTGATTTTCTGTCAGAGAGGTCACAGTTCGTAGTAATTGACGGAAAGCATCGAGTGAAAAGGAAATGACGTATGGCGTTCCCCAAGGTGGTTCAAATGGTTCAAACGGCTCTGAGCACTATGGCACTTAACTTTTGAGGTGATCAGTCCCCTAGAACTTAGAACTACTTAAACCTAACCAACCTAAGGAGATTACGCACATCCATGCCCGAGGCAGGATTCGAACCTGCGACCGTAGCGGTCGCGCGGTTCCAGACTGTAGCGCCTAGAACCGCTCGGCCACCCTGGCCGGCCCCAAGGTAGTATTATAGGTTCTTTACTGTTCCTTACCTATATAAACGATTTAGGAGACAATCTGAGCAGCTGTCTCAGGTTGTTTGCAGATGATGCTGTTATCATATTGTAAAGTCATCAGAAGATCAAAAAAATAGCTAAAGAATTTAGATATCTGTACTGTCCGAAAATTGGAAATTTACGCTAAATAATGAAAACTGTGAAGTCATCGAGATGAGACCTAAAAGTAATGTGTTAAACTTCGGTCTCATGATAAATCAATCAAATTTAAAGGCCATAAATTCAACTAAATACCTACGAATTACAATTGTGAACAACTTAAATTGGAAAGAAGGCATAGAAAATGTTATAGGGAAGGCGAACCAAAGACTTCCATTTATTTACAGAACAGAAGATGTAATAGATCTACTAAATAGACTAGCTGCACTAAGCTTGACTGTCTTCTTTTGGAGTGCTGATGAGCGGTGTGGTATCCTTACCAGATAGGATTAACGGAGAACGTCGAGAAAGTGCAATGGTGGCCCTGTCATTATTTTAGTCAGTTGTTGATGGGTCATTAATATATCAACAAAGGATTGATCTTTTATAAAAGTTACAGCACAAGTTTATTGGCTAAAACAATAGGACGAAAATACATATTAAGCGTGATGACAAATAAAAGATGAACTGACGGCAACAAAAACATATGCAACAAATTGTTAGCACTCCTCTGGGTGGCGACTGGTGGACAAAGACCAAGGTTTGTCAGACTGAACTATTTATTCTGGCTCAAAACATACATCATGCAATCTGAAACTACATAACACTGAACAGACGTTGATGGATTTGCTCTCCACAGAAGCTATATACTACGTTGGTGCAGCTGAGATACTGTGATTCCGTTTGCCCTAACCAGCCGTAGCTGCAATGTAATGCTCCTTTCTCGATGTGTCGCACTTTCTGATGTGACGGTCGTGGTTCAAGCGTCTGCCCAGCAGTGATGGCCAGCACTTGTAATTAGCTATTGTGGGCACGAAATATGCAAAGTTGTGGCTGTAGATATGTTAGATGGATCGCAGTTACTCTCTAACGGAACCCTGAGGTATCGGCAGGTTCCAGAGTGCGATACTCCCATTAGCTCGTTATACCAAGAACCTATTAAATTCATTTATATGTCAGAGCCTCCCCCCATGAACCATGGACCTTGCCGTAGGTGGGGAGGCTTGCGTGCCTCAGCGATACAGATAGCCGTACCATAGGTGCAACCACAACGGAGGGGTATCTGTTGAGAGGCCAGACAAACGTGTGCTTCCTGAAGAGGGGCAGCAGCCTTTTCAGTAGTTGCAAGGGCAACAGTCTGGATGATTGACTGATCTGGCCTTGTAACAATAACCAAAACGGCCTTGCTGTGCTGGTACTGCGAACGGCTGAAAGCAAGGGGAAACTACGGCCGTAATTTTTCCCGAGGGCATGCAGCTTTACTGTATGATTAAATGATGATGGCATCCTCTTGGGTAAAATATTCCGGAGGTAAAATAGTCCCCCAATCGGATCTCCGGGCGGGCACTACTCAAGAGGATGTCGTTATCAGGAGAAAGAAAACTGGCGTTCTACGGATCGGAGCGTGGAATGTCAGATCACTTAATCGGGCAGGTAGGTTAGAAAACTTAAAAAGGGAAATGGATAGGTTAAAGTTAGATATAGTGGGAATTAGTGAAGTTCGGTGGCAGGAGGAACAAGACTTCTGGTCATGTGACTACAGGGTTATAAACACAAAATCAAATAGGGGTAATGCAGCAGTAGATTTAATAATGAATAGGAATGCGGGTAAGCTACTACAAACAGCATAGTGAACGCATTATTGTGGCCAAGATAGATACGAAGCCCACACCTACTACAGTAGTACAAGTTTATATGCCAACTAGCTCTGCAGATGACGAAGAAATTGAAGAAATGTATGCTGAGATAAAAGAAATTATTCAGATAGTGAAGGGTGACGAAAATTTAATAGTCATGGGTGACTGGAATTCGAGAGTAGGAAAAGGGAGAGAAGGAAACATAGTGGGTGAATATGGATTGGGGGAGAGAAATGAAAGAGGAAGCCGTCTGGTAGAATTTTGCACAGAGCATAACTTAATCATAGCTAACACTTGGTTTAAGAATCATGATAGAAGGTTGTATACATGGAAGAACCCTGGAGATACTAAAAGGTATCAGATAGATTATATAATGGTAAGACAGAGATTTAGGAACCAGGTTTTAAATTGTAAGACATTTCCAGGGGCAGATGTGGACTCTGACCACAATCTATTGGTTATGACCTGTAGATTAAAACTGAAGAAACTGCAAAAAGGTGGGAACTTCAGGAGATGGGACCTGGATAAACTGAAAGAACCAGGGGTTGTACAGAGTTTCAGGGAGAGCATAAGGGAACAATTGACAGGAATGGGGGAAAGAAATACAGTAGAAGAAGAATGGGTAGCTTTGAGGGATGAAGTAGTGAAGGCAGCAGAGGATCTAGTAGGTAAAAACACCAGGGCTCTTAGAAATCCTTGGGTAACAGAAGAAATATTGAATTTAATTGATGAAAGGAGAAAATATAAAAATGCAGTAAATGAAGCAGGCAAAAAGGAATACAAACGTCTCAAAAATGAGATCGACAGGAAGTGCAAAATGGCTAAGCAGGGATGGCTAGAGGACAAATGTAAGGATGTAGAGGCTTATCGCACTAGGGGTAAGATAGATACTGCCAACAGGAAAATTAAAGAGACCTGTGGAGATAAGAGAGCCACTTGTATGAACATCAAGAGCTCAGATGGAAACCCAGTTCTAAGCAAAGAAGGGAAAGCAGAAAGGTGGAAGGAGTATATAGAGGGTCTATGCAAGGGCGATGTACTTGAGGACAACATTATGGAAATGGAAGAGGATGTAGATGAAGATGAAATGGGAGATACGATACTGCGTGAAGAGTTTGACAGAGCACTGAAAGACCTGAGTCGAAACAAGGCCCTGGGAGTAGACAACATTCCATTGGAACTACTGACGGCCTTGGGAGAGCCAGTCCTGACAAAACTCTACCATCTGGTGAGCAAGATGTATGAAACTGGCGAAATACCCTCAGACTTCAAGAAGAATATAATAATTCCAATCCCAAAGAAAGCAGATGTTGACAGATGTGAAAATTACCGAACAGTCAGTTTAATAAGCTACAGCTGCAAAATACTAACACGAATTCTTTACAGACGAATGGAAAAACTGGTAGAAGACGACCTCGGGGAAGATCAGTTTGGATTCCGTAGAAATACTGGAACACGTGAGGCAATACTGACCCTACGACTTATCTTAGAAGAAAGATTAAGGAAAGGCAAACCTACGTTTCTAGCATTTGTAGACTTAGAGAAAGCTTTTGACAATGTTGACTGGAATACTCTCTTTCAAATTCTGAAGGTGGCAGGGGTAAAATACAGGGAGCGAAATGCTATTTACAATTTGTACAGAAACCAGATGGCAGTTATAAGAGTCGAGGGACATGAAAAGGAAGCAGTGGTTGGGAAGGGAGTAAGACAGGGTTGTAGCCTCTCCCCGATGTTATTCAATCTGTATATTGAGCAAGCAGTAAAGGAAACAAAAGAAAAATTCGGAGTAGGTATTAAAATCTATGGAGAAGAAATAAAAACTTTGAGGTTCGCCGATGACATTGTAATTCTGTCAGAGACAGCAAAGGACTTGGAAGAGCAGTTGAACGGAATGGATAGCGTCTTGAAAGGAGGATATAAGATGAACATCAACAAAAGCAGAACGAGAATAATGGAATGTAGTCGAATTAAATCGGGTGATGCTGAGGGAATTAGATTAGGAAATGAGACACTTAAAATAGTAAAGGAGTTTTGCTATTTGGGGAGCAAAATAACTGATGATTGTCGAAGTAGAGAGGATATAAAATGTAGACTGGCAATGGCAAGGAAAGCGTTTCTGAAGAAGAGAAATTTGTTAACATCGAGTATAGATTTAAGTGTCAGGAAGTCGTTTCTGAAAGTATTTTTATGGAGTGTAGCCATGTATGGAAGTGAAACATGGACGATAAATAGTTTGGACAAGAAGAGAATAAAAGCTTTCGAAGTGTGGTGCTACAGAAGAATGCTGAAGATTAGATGGGTAGATCACATAACTAATGAGGAAGTGTTGAATATAATTGGGGATAAGAGAAGTTTGTGGCATAACTTGACCAGAAGAATGGATCGTTTGGTAGGACATGTTCTGAGGCATCAAGGGATCACCAATTTAGTATTGGAGGGCAGCGTGGAGGGTAAAAATCGTAGAGGGAGACCAAGAGATGAATACACTAAGCAGATTCAGAAGGATGTAGGTTGCAGTAGGTACTGGGAGATAAAGAAGCTTGCACAGGATAGAGTAGCATGGAGAGCTGCATCAAACCAGTCTCAGAACTGAAGACGACAACAACAACAACAACATATGTCAGAGCACACTAAAATTATTTCGAAGGCCTGACGCTTCCCTAAGAACTCTGTAGTCACGTAGACGACACCACGTAACAGCTCCCTCGGTAGCGTCCGGTCCACAGTGAACATGGATACTCGCGAATTTTAATGGCCACCAACCATGTTCACAAAGGGCGTTTACGACACTGTCAAAACCGGTTGTCCAGGCGACCTATATTTTTCTAGTGCCCCCGTCCCTGCTGTGGGCACATGTACTTAACAGGTAGGTTCAAGTAGGCAGGTTTTCTGCCTCTTTGGCCGAACATATAGCCATACAATTTTAAAAAATGTACAATAAATTCTTGAGACAAGCATTCTGTCCCCGGTAAGTGGTTACGGATGCTCCTTTCACAAATAGATGCACACGATTTCCAAACCCCCAAACATCCACTGCTATATTTACTGTTAAATGACCAAACTGCCTGCTTGTTCTCAACTCCAGGAAATACTGTTCGAAGGACAGCCACCATAAAGATCCCGCATGCATTAGCAGTGTACATGTTCCCATCAGTGCCTGCTCATGCTGATAACTTCCTGTCGTCCCACGTGAAACATTAATGTAGAATCACCATTAAATAGTAACCTTGAATATGGAGAATAGTGAAAGATTGACTTGTCCTCTCTCAACCTGAAAGCGTTTTACAGCATTGTGCACTACATACTGCAGAGAATCAATTCGGGGACCAAAATTGTTTTGTGTCATCATGATATTGCAGGCGTTAATAAAGCAACTTCTCTGAGGCAATGGTTCATGAACAATAACATTCCTGAAGTAGACTGGCCTTTACAGAGTCCTGGCCTGAAGACAAAAAAATTCTTTGGGATGAGTTAGAAGTAGAGTTTGCTCCAGACCCCAGTGCCCAACACCACTACGCTCTCTGGTTCCTGCTCTTGAGAAAGAATGGGCAGTCATTCCTCCATAAACGTTCAGATACTTCATCAAAAGCCTCCCCATCGGAAGTGAAACCATCATAAATGCAAAGGGTGGACGCTAGAGATGGGCAAAACTGTTCTTTTCAGAGATTGGATCAGAACTGTTCACTCCCTGAAATGAATTAGCTCTTTTTCATGACTCACCACTCATTTACAATAGAAAATAAATGGAAGGCACATTGCCCTTTAAACTTGGTTTATTCCAGTACTATACCTGTATTTTGATCTTATTTGATCCTATTTTGAAGTAACACAGATAATGAGTAAGAATTTTGTATTGTTTATTGAAATTTCCACGATATGACAAAGTTTTTGATTATTGATTTATTTTGCACTATCGTGGTTTTTTGGGTGATCGGAAAATGTTGTAACTTGAGTTTTACATTAACAATATATTTGGCTATAATGTATTAAAATTTCATTAACCTCATACAAATACATCGCAAGCCATATATTTTTAAAGTGAACGTTTCCTTTCGAAGATGCCTAAAATCTCAAAAATCCGTACCAGAATATGAAAACAATATATAAATTTGACTGTAAAACGAAAGTGCTGCATATAGCCTTACGCAGAATAAAACAAGGAAAATATTGGTGTATCACATTTTGCGATACGTTTATCGGTTCGCTCGTAATTAAAGCGTAAATTCGAGTGTCCATAATAAAAATCCTATAGTAAGAGGAGTCATCAGGAACCTAATCTAATCAGTTTAAACAAATAAAAATAAAATAAAAACAATTGATGTATACATAACATAATAATGTAATATACATAGCGGTATTACTACGAAGAACAATATCCAGTGGGGACGAACTCCGATGCAGAGGCGCTGAGTCGAGCAGGTCGAGCCGCCAGCTGTATTACTGCGTGAGCTGAGACCGCAGAGACCAGAGTGACACCTGAGTCGCTTTGCTCGACGCTCTGGCTTAGAGTCGAGACAGTGGGGTGAGCGTTGAGCGGGCGAGTTCCGAAGGTGGGGGGGGAGCGGTGAACTGACCCGCTCCGAGACAAATCGTCCGTTCCCTTGCGAGCAGGTTTTTGCAAGTAGTTCCTATGTTATCCGCTAGGTGGCTCTCTGTCCTGTTGCTCGCATCAACTGCCCAGAGGGCAGGACGTGCGACTGAAACAATCGCCGACAGAGTGCACACGGCAGACAACGCACAGAGACGGCACGGCATATGTGAAACACAAAATCCAATGGGGCACTGAACAATGCAGGCAGCCAAGGTAGGAGCAGGGCAGAGGCCGGCGCTGGCTGTGTTGTGTGGCGTGCACTGTGCTCTGACCAGCAGAGGCGCTGCTGATATGCTCCATCTCTCTCTCTCTCTCTCTGCCGTGGGAAACGTTTGGAGCTATCGTTCTTTTTTTCTGAATCACTGATTGTTCACTCCTTTGAAAGATTGAACTCTATGAATTAGTTCAAGAGCGGATCCCCCATCTCCAGTGGACGCAGCCGATATTAATGTTCACTAGTACATGTCTGGATACTTCTGATTAGATAGCATATCGGTATTATCCACTTTCTGAAAGGAGCGAGTATACAGGTACAGTTTAGATCCAAAGTAGTGGAAAGTTCTCTACAGAGAAACCCTCATACTCTAAATGCCATCTGATAAATTGCTGTCCCATCACGTCAGTTAGAATGCAGCATGAGATGACACTTGAACAACAAGTGGTGAGAAGATACGAGTAAGCGATGAGTGATGCCAGACGACTAACTGCGTGTCGCTGTCTATGGTGCTTCATATTTTCAAGATTTCCAGACACAGTGTGTATGGAGGACTTCTTCATCACCTGTGAACAATTACTCCCCTTTCTTATTATGATGTTCCAAACAATGGAATGAAATAGTAGCTTTCAGTTGTAGAAAGTATATCATGCTACCTTAAAACTCCATTGGTTATCTACTAATATGGCGTCGGACCTCGTTTTGCCCAGCGTAGTGCAGCAACTCGACGTGACATGGACTCAACAAATTGATGGATGTCCCCTGCAGAAATTTTGACCCATGCTGCCTCTATAGCCAACCACAATTGCGAAGTAATTTCCGATGCAGAATTTCGTGCATGAACTGACCTCCCGACTATGTCCCGTAAATGTTCGATGGGATTCATGTTGGGCGATTTGGGGAGAGGGGGAAGATCATTCACTCGAACTGTCCAGATTGTTCCTCAAACCACACGCGAAGAATTGTGGCCTGGTGAGATGACACTGGTGTTTGGGAACGTGAAGCCCACGAATGCCTGCAAATTGTTTCGAAGTAGCCGAACATAACCATTTGCAGTCAATGATCGGTTCAGTTGGACCAGAGGACCCAGCACATTCCATGTAAACACAGCCCGCATCGATATGGAGCCACCACCAGCTTGCACAGCACCTTTGACAACTTGGATCCGTGGCTTTGTGTGGTCTCCAAGCCACACTCGAACTCTACCATCAGCTCTTACCAACTGAAATCGAGACTCATCTGACCAGGCCACCGTTTTCGAGTGTTCTAGCGTGCAAACGGTTTGTTCACGAGACCAAGAGAGGCGCTCAAGTCTATGTCATGGTGTTAGCAAACGCACTCGCATCGGTCGTTTGTTGCCATAGCCCATTAACGCCAAATTTCGCCGTAATGGCCTAACGGATACGTTCGTCTTCTTGGAGTTTCTATGGGTATTTGCTTGTCTGTTAGCAATGACAATACTTAAACGTCACTACTCTCGGTCGTTAAGTGAAGGCCGTCGGCCACTACATTGTCCGTGGTAAGAGGTAGAGCCTGAAATCTGGCATTCTCTGCACACTCTTCACACTGCGGATCTCGGAATATTGAATTCCCTAACGATTTCCGAAATGAAAGGTCCCATGCATCTAACTTCAACTACCGCTCCGCATTCGAAATCTGTAATTCTTGCCGTATGGCCATAATCACGTGGGAAACCTTTTCACATGAAACACCTGTGTAGAAATGGTCGCTCCACCATTACACTGCCCTTTCATACCTCGTGTACGAAATACTATTTCCATCTGTGTTTGCGCGTATCGCTATCATAGGTGTTTTGTTGCCTCAAGGGAATTTCTTGTTTAGAGTGTGATTTCAGACGAATAATTACTTGTCGCTATCGACAGCACTTCATGCTGTCAAGATTTCCAGACACAGTATGTAGGAAATATCAGATCAGCTGTGTGGCTGGATTGAAGAGTTTTTAGCAAACAGAACACAGCATGCTGTTATCAACGGAGAGATGTCTACAGACGTTAAAGTAACCTCTGGCGTGCCACAGGGGAGTGTTATGGGACCATTGCTTTCACAAATTATATAAATGACCTAGTAGATAGTGTCGGAAGTTCCATGCGGCTTTTCGCGGATGATGCTGTAGTATACAGAGAAGTTGCAGCATTAGAAAATTGTAGCGAAATGCAGGAAGATCTGCAGCGGATAGGCACTTGGTGTAGGGAGTGGCAACTGACCCTTAACATAGACAAATGTAATGTATTGCGAATACATAGAAAGAAGGATCCTTTATTGTATGATTATATGATAGCGGAACAAACACTGTTAGCAGTTACTTCTGTAAAATATCTGCGAGTATGCGTGCGGAACGATTTGAAGTGGAATGATCATATAAAATTAATTGTTGGTAAGGCGGGTACCAGGTTGAGATTCATTGGGAGAGTCCTTAGAAAATGTAGTCCATCAACAAAGGAGGTGGCTTACAAAACACTCGTTCGACCTATACTTGAGTATTGCTCATCAGTGTGGGATCCGTACCAGATCGGGTTGACGGAGGAGATAGAGAAGATCCAAAGAACAGAGGCGCGTTTCGTCACAGGGTTATTCGGTAAGCGCGATAGCGTTACGGAGATGTTTAACAAACTCAAGTGGCAGACTCTGCAAGAGAGGCGCTCTGCATCGCGGTGTAGCTTGCTCGCCAGGTTTCGAGAGGTATCGAATATATTGCTTCCCCCTACTTATACCTCCCGAGGAGATCACGAATGTAAAATTAGAGAGATTAGAGCGCGCACAGAGGCTTTCCGGCAGTCGTTCTTCCCGCGAACCATACGCGACTGGAACAGGAAAGGGAGGTAATGACAGTGGCACGTAAAGTGCCCTCCGCCACACACCGTTGGGTGGCTTGCGGAGTATAAATGTAGATGTAGAAGGGCTTTCTACAGCGCCTGTGAACGTTTATTGTTCATTGTTACTGTAATGTTCCCCAGTGAAATGAAATAATGACTTTCAATTGTGGAAAGTGTGTCATGACGTTTAAATTGTGTTACTGCAATTTGAAACGCCTATGTTGTGTACAGATTGTCCCAGAAATGTTGTGATAAACTTCAGTAGTTGTAGGCGGTGTATTGAGCAACAGACTGAGGATAAAAACCCGTGTCCGAAAACGTCATAAAAAAATGGTTTAAACGGCTCTGAGCACTATGGGACTTAACTTCTGAGGTCATCAGTACCCTAGAACTCAGAAATACTTAAACCTAACTAACCTAAGGACATCACACACATCCATGCCCGAGGCAGGATTCGAACCTGCGACCGTAGCGGTCGCGTGGCTCCAGACTGTAGCGCCTTTAACCGCTCGGGGTAACGTCATCCAACAAAGCCGCAGAGTGTTGAAGTTGTAGCCTACCGCAAGACTACCACTTCAGCAGAGAACGTAACTTTTGTACACTGACAGAGATCGTAGGCAGAATGTCTCGCTACGTTGTTTGTTGCTTAGTGATCGCGACTGATTGCCACGATCGCCAATAGAGAAGATGGAACTCACTGCAAGAACAGCATTGTCTTCTATGAATGCGGTACTCTGTTGCGTCGGAAGATGATGGTTTTTGACACAGGTTTCCATACGCAGTTTATTTTTCTCTTGTAGCCTCTCAAACCTCCAATTTTTTCAGTATATGAGAAAAAAATTGCAGATGGAAACGCGTACCTGGCGGACGTGGCAGTTAATCACGATCACTGCGTAAACAAACAACATTGTGAGATGTTCCGCCTACAGTCAGTCAGGGTACAAAGTCACATTTGATGCCGAAGGGGTGGCCTAGTGGCAGGGGCCAGCGCCTGTAACTTCGACACTCTGTAGCGTCGTTGGATAGTGTTTCTGGATACTGGTTCCTCTACCCCATTTGTTCCACACTACGTCCTCTACAACCCTTCGAAGTTTGTCGCAACCTTTCTGAGACACCCTGTGCATGGTATTGAATAATGTTCTGTAATCACTCTATTCCCTGGCTAAATGACTAAACCCAATGACCAATTAAATAAATAAATTAAAAGAAAACTGTCAGGATGTTGTAGACTCCAGAACCTGACGAAGGAAGCCAAATTTCAGATAACACAGCAAAATCTCTTTTAGGACGGGTCTGGTGCGCACACAACTCACCGAACGCCTGTTCGTAGAGCAGGGAGGCAACCAGCAGCAGCAGGAAGACGTATAGTAGCTTCGCCATGTCGCACTGTGCGAGTAACTCTGTTCAGGTTTCCTGCCGCCGTCTTATAGACGCGGGACTGCGACTCAGCGCGCTACGTTTTGCACACAGGGAGATAGACAAGGCACGGGTAGGCACGCGTGATTCCCCGTGGGCGTGTCGTAAACAGAGCTGTTGCAACTCGCTACATTTAGCACAAATTCCTCGTACTGTCACAGGTGTTGAATGTCAACACGGAAGAGCTGCCATTAAAACTGCACTGCAATATCCTTCCCCAGTGTGACATTTATACTCTGCCCTGAGTTTAAAGAAAGGACAATAGATTCACAAGCGTATCCTGTAAAGAATTTCCTATTAGGTGTCATTCGTAGAAAATCAGAACTCTTTTTCTTGTAATCACGGAAAGAATTAACAACGAGGCTTCGCTTCCTATTGGAAGCCTATCACTGGTAACAAATGAAGACTGATCCTCAGTCATCGTATAGTTCCATTTGCTCCTTTCGCCTGTATAATCCTCATAAATCGGACTTAGGGTTTGCTCTCTCTGTTTGGTGTGGAATAAACCCGTCATTTATTATATATAGTCGCGATAATTATTTAAAAGATCAATCACCTTCCTTATTTCTTTGTCACAAAAGTAATTTCTCTTGTTTTCTACCGGCCGCTGTGACCGAGCGGTTCTAGGCGCTGCTACGGTCGCAGGTTCGAATCCTGCCTCGGGCGTAGATGTGTGTGATGTCCTTAAGTTAGTTAAGTTTAAGTAGTTCTAAGTTCTATGGGACTGATGACCTCAGATGTTAAGTCCCATAGTGCTAAGAGCCATTTGAACCATTTGTTGTTTTCTAGTAATTTTCAGAGGTCAAAAACGAGGAGTTGGAAACAGATTGCTCGATTCTGAAACGACGAACTCTGTTCGTGTTCGCTCGTCAACAGTTCCTTAAAAAAACAGAGAACCCCCGCGGATACCAATTTTCCGATCATTTCCATTGACTTACGCAATTTCTTTTCGATTGATCGTTCATGCATGTCGAACAATGACATCAGCGAGCAGTCACTGGCTTCATACAGCCCCACATTAATTTATGTTGATGATGGCCGATCTAAGGTATCTAAATACCTAAACTTCAGATTGGTCAACTGGTTTGCTCTTATCGGCGTCTTCAGAAAGAGAAATTGACGCCATCGTCACTGGGACGTGCGTTCTCGTCGCGGTCGTTGAATTACGCGATGTTATACACAGGTAAGTAAACCTGAGGTATAATTTCGTACAATGTTTATGAGGATAAATAGTTAATTAGCGCAATTACGAGGGAATACGCAGTTATCTGCTAGTTCAAAAAGAATGTTAAATGGGGGAATTCTGGCAACATTTGTTTCAGTTTTTGAAGTTTCTGATTAGATGCGATGTAATGGCGAGATATGATAAAACGTTAGCTGACTTACGGTGTCTACAAAATTTTATAGCACGAAAGGCATGTTATCTAGTGGGAGCACAGAGAGAGTGTTTGTAGTGTCGAGCTGAATCAAATGTAACTTGCCAATGCTATAAACCACTTTTTGCTTTGATGTCCAATTTGTGAATGTATCGATTCCACTGGGGAGGATGTTCAGTCCCTAGTTTATGAGGATTCGGGACGTCATATAATTATTCGTAAATGTAATAAGTCGTATTTCGACAGCTACCGTCCTTCAACAATCAGAGTGGCTGCTGAACGATCCATGGTTCAGCGCAGTACGTGGCCAATGGAGTCATCAATTTCAGCAGAAGCGGTTGGACTGCATATAGTCTAAATATCGACGGCAAAGTACCGATCATGTACTGTGCACAAAACTCTGATAGTAACGTGCTATGATGAAATGGCCAAAGAAATGAAAAAGGTTCATTCAAATGAGCGAAACAGCACTAAAACCTTTTCTTAAAAGTGGAGTTCACTCTAAAATTTCTTTAATTTCTTTTGTTTTCAATTTCTTTGGGCAATTATTTAACATATCTTGATTTATAATTTGTATTGGATTTAGAAATTAATTTATACCGATAATATATGTTGTGACACGTACTAGGAGCTACGTGACGTTTCTAGCATCACCACAAAGATACTTACGCTGTCGTTCTGACACGCAAGTAGTGTATTTTACACTATGTGATCAAAAGTATCCGGACACCTGGCTGAAAATGACTTACAAGTTTGTGGCGCCCTCCATCGGTAAACAGGCGGAATACGGCGCTGCGGTCAGCAACGCCTATGTCAGAAAGCAAGTGTCTGGTACAGATGTTAGATCGGTTACTGCTGCTATTAAGATTTAAGTGAATTTGAACGTGGTGCTATAGTCGGCGCACGAGCGATGGAACACAGAATCTCCGAGGTAGAGACCAAGTGGGATTCTCACGTACGACCATTTTACGAGTGTACCGCGAATATCAGGAACCCGGTAAAACATCAAGTCTCCAACATCGATGCGACTGGGAAAAGATCCTGCAAGAACGGGACCAAGGACGGCTGAAGAGAATCGTTCCACGTGACAGAAGTGCAACCCTTCCGCAAATTGCTGCATATTTCAATCCTGATCTATCAGTAAGTGCCAGCGTGCTAACCATTCAACGAAACATCTCCGAGATAGGCTTTCGCAGCCGATGGCCCACTCGTGTACTATTTATGATTGCACGACACGAAGCTTTAGGCCTCACCTGGGCCCCTTCAACACCGACATTCGATTGTTCATGATTGGGAACATGTGCCTGGTTACACGAGTCTCGTTTAAAGTTGTATCGAGGGATGGACGCGTACGGATGTTGAGACAATCTCATGAATCCATAGGCCCTGCATGTCAGCAGGGACTGTTGAAGTTCGTGGAGGCTCTATAATGGTGGGTGGCATGTTCACTTGGACTGCTATGGGACTCCTGATACGTCTATATACGACTCTGATAGGTGACACGTCCGAACGCATACTGTCTGATCACTTGCATCCATTCACGTGAATTGTGCATTCCGACGGACTTGCGCTATTCCAACAGGACAATGCGACATGCCACACTCCCCGCCCAGAGTTGCTACAGAGTGGTTCCAGGAAAACTCTTCTCAGTTTAAACGTTTCCGCTGGCCACCAAACTCCCCAGACATGAACATTACTAAGTATACCTGGGATCTCTTGCAACGTGCTATTCGGAAGAGATCTCCACCGCCTCGTACTCTTACGCATTTATAGACAGCCCTGCAGGATTCGTGGTGACAGTTCCCTCCAGCACTACTTCAGACATTAGTCGAGTCAATGCCACGTCGTGTTGCGACAGCTCTGCGAGCTCGATGGAACCCTGCACGATATTAAACTCGTGTACCAATTTGTTTGGCTCTTCAGTGTGTTAACGGTCTGAAACCTTCCCGTGTCTCCGGTCTCTTCCATGTATACAACCTTCTTTCACGATTCTTGAAGCAGGTCTTAGCGATGATTAAATTATACTATCGGCAAAATTCTGCCAACGGCCTTGCCGCAGTGATAACACCGGTTCCCTTCAGATCACAGAAATTAAGTGCTGTCGGGCTGGGCTAGCACTTGGATGGGTAACCATCTGGTCTGCCGAGCGCTGTTGGCAAGCGTGGTGCACTCAGCCCTTGTGAGGCCAACTGAGGAGCTACTTGACAGAGAAGTAGCAGCTCCCGTCTCATAGACTGACATACGGCCGGGAGAGCAGTATGCTGACCACATGCCCCTCCGTATCCGCATCAAGTGACACATGCGAGTTGAGGATGACACGGCGGCCGGTCGACGCCATTGGGCCTTCGTGGCGTCTTCGGACGGAGTTAAATAAAGGCAAAATTCTACCACGCGGCTTTCTCTTTCATTCCTTTCCCCCAGTCCATATGTACCTACAGTTTATCCTTGTCTACCTTTTCCTAGTGTCTAGTTCCAGTCCCCCATCGTGATTTAATTTTCGTCTCCCTTAATTATTTCTTTTATCTCACGACAAGTTTCTTCAATTCTTTTATCGTCTCCGGAGCTAGTGGGCATGTTGTTGGTGTGGTCTTCAGTCCTGAAACTGGTTTGATGCAGCTCTCCATGCTCCTCTATCCCGAGCAAGCTTCTTCATCTCCCAGTACCTACTGCACCTTACAACCTTCTGAATCTGCTTAGAGTATTAATCTCTTGGTCTCCCTCTACGATTTTTACCCTCCACGCTGCCCTCCAATACTAAACTGGTGATCCCTTGGTACCTCAGAACATGTCCTACCAACCGATCCCTTCTTCTTGTCAAGTTCGGCCACAAACTCCTCTTCTCCCCAATCCTATTCAGTACTTCCTCATTAGTTATGTGATCTACCCATCTAATCTTCAGCATTCTTCTGTAGCACCACATTTCGAAAGCTTCTATTCTCTTCTTGTCCAAACTATTTATCGTCTATGTTTCACTTCCATACATGGCTACGCTCCATACAAATACCTTCAGAAACGACTTCCTGACGCTTAAATCAATACTCGATGTTAACAAATTTCTCTTCTTCAGAAACGCTTTCCTTGCCATTGCCACTCTATATTTTATATCCTCTCTACATCGACCATTATCATTTATTTTGCTCCCCAAATAGCAAAACTCCTTTACTCTCATTTCCTAATCTAATTCCCTCAGAATCACCAGACTTCATTCGACCACATTCCATTATCCTCGTTTTGCTTTTGTTGATGTTCATCTTATATCCGCCTTTCAAGACACTGTCCATTCTGTTCAACTGCTCTTCCAAGTACTTTGCTGTCCCTGACAGAATTATAATGTCGTCGGCGATTTTATTTCTTCTGAATGGATTTTAATACCTACTCCGAATTTTTCTTTTGTTTCGTTTACTGCTTGTCCAATATACAGATTGAATAACATCGGGCATAGGCTACAACCCTGTCTCACTCCCTCCCCAACCACTGCTTCTATTTCATGCCCCTCGACTCTTATAACTGCCATCTGGTTTCTGGACAAGTTGTAAATAACCTTTCGCTCACTGTATTTTACCCCTGCCACCTGTAGAATTTGAAAGAGTGTATTCTAGTCAACATTGTCAAAAGCTTTATCTAAGTCTACAAATTCTAGAAACGTAGGTTTGCCTTTCCTTATCTATTCTCTAAAAGTCGTAGGGTCGGTATTGCCTCCCGTGTTCCAACATTTCTACGGAATCCAAACTGATCTTCCCCGAGGTCGTCTTCTACCAGGTTTTCCATTCGTCCATAAAGAATTCGTGTTAGTATTTTGCAGCTGTGGCTTATTCAACTGATAGTTCGGTAATTTTCACATCTGTCAACACCTGCTTTCTTTGTGATTGGAATTATTATATTCTTCTTGAAGTCTGAGGGTATTTCGCCTGTCTCATATATCTTGCTCACCAGGTGGTAGAGTTTTGTCAGGACTGGCTCTCCCAAGGCCGTCGGTAATTCAAATTGAATGTAATCTACTCCCGGGGCCTTGTTTCGACTCAGGTCTTTCAGTGCTCTGTCAAACTCTTCACGCAGTATCGTATCTCCCATTTCATCTTCATCTACATCCTCTTCCATTTCCATAATATCGTCCTCAAGTACATCGCCATTGTATAGACCCTCTATATACTCCTTCCACCTTTCTGCTTTCCCTTCCTTGCTAAGAACTGGGTTTCCATCTGAGCTCTTGATATTCATACAAGTGGTTCTCTTCTCTCCTAAGGTATCTTTAATTTTTCTGTAGGCAGTATCTATCTTACCCCTAGTGAGATAAGCCTCTACATCCTTACGCCTGTTCTGTAGCCATCCTTGCTTAGCCATTTTGCACTTCCTGTCGATCTCATTTTTGAGACCCTTGTATTCCTTTTTGCCTACTTCATTTACTGCATTTTTATATTTTCTCCTTTCATCAATCTTGTCTTTTTACCTACTCGATTCTCTGCTGCCTAGTGGGCATATAAACTATGGTTGGCGTTGGTTGTCGGTGAAAACGAGTGCTGTTTGGTCGTGCAGACGATTGATTCCGGGTGGTGAATATCTGCTAGAATACTTTAACTTTTCAAGACTTTCTAACTTTCGCCAGGTCTGGATGTGCTCCATTGAGGAACTTTAACCTTTTCTGCTGCATTTGGAATTGAGAGTAGAGTATGAGTTCCCACTCGTCATTTCTCGTGTGTTATTGTCATAGTGAACTCTGAATTATTTTGAGCTGGTCAATATTTGGTGTGCTGGAATCACAGAATGGACTTAGTTTTCGCATGTCTTGGTCGAATGTTTAGGTTGGTGATTCTGTTATTCTCGTAACGCTCTCAACACAGCTTTTTTGTATTTTACAATATTGTGTTGTAACAGGTTGTCACTAGACAACTTTCTATTTCTTTAAAAATTCTTTCTTGAATAAATAATTTTCTGCAAATTTTCTGGTGTCTTATCCATCCTTTTTACTAATCGTACATTTATCTTTTATGTAATATTTAATTTTATTTCATTAATTATCAAGTTTAACTAATGCACGGAGAATTTGTCTGCAGAATCTCAGCACTGACTAATGCGACGTTACCTAGTTGATATTCTGCTTAGTAGTAGGTTCTCTAATGAGCATCCCATAAGAGCAAACCAACTGTGCCTTTTCTGGTGTTGCTCACACCTTTACAGTATGTGACAGGACTATGCACGGCTCTGTTTAGAAAAAAATAGCTGAATAATGTCGTAGGATCGAGTCAGTCAGATCTGCAATTATGCCCAGCAGCTGCCTCGCTGCAATATTATTTGAAAATAGTTAGTCACTACAGCTTATATAGTTTACTGGAGAATAATAATTCGGCTTCTGCTTAAGAAACAGTTACCTTACTCAGTGAGTTACAGTGGCTGTAAACTTGTAACTCACATCCTCAATGGCAAGATGAGTGGGAGAAATAATGGAATGTCCTGCCAGAGAACTCTTTAACAATTTTCTGAACAACATGGTTGCATGCTGCAGAGCGCACACTGCTGTCCGCGGTGACCACACACCCAATTAAGAAATATGTCCCACCTTTTGTATTATGCAGGGGGCCACCGTAAATAGTGGGGATGTCAGTCTAAGAGTGCCATTTCTCTTCGTTTCATTGCGTAGTTATTCCAGTAACATTATGTACTGCACTGTAGCAGTTCTCTCTGTGTATGGTCTCAGGTTTCATAGAAATATGTTACCTGGCAGTGACACGTCATGTGAAAATTACCTTCGCCCTTACGTTTTGCACAACAGTATATAAATGGGCGAAATGTTAGTGCTATGAGGGAAATAGCAGTCATCACGAGTTCTCAGTTTCGACGAATTTTCGTGTACTAGTTGACGAGCACTCGAAAGTGGATCCTCAGCGTGGTTTAGGATATTATGCTGCCATTCTAGAAAAAATAAGAGGCAGGTCAAAGATTACGACGTAAGACCAGTTTCTTTCACAAGTGCAGGTCAATACTGCCCAACCGGCTCTGTGAATAGATTCAGGATTTCACAGGAGACAGAAATCAAATTGCTCTTAACAGGACGTATCGACAAATCTGAAGGTAATTTTTTGAGTGCTCTGCCTTTTTACTGTAGTGCCGTTAATGTTGCTACTACACTCCTGGAAATTGAAATAAGAACACCGTGAATTCATTGTCCCAGGAAGGGGAAACTTTATTGACACATTCCTGGGGTCAGATACATCACATGATCACACTGACAGAACCACAGGCACATAGACACAGGCAACAGAGCATACACAATGTCGGCACTAGTACAGTGTATATCCACCTTTCGCAGCAATGCAGGCTGCTATTCTCCCATGGAGACGATCGTAGAGATGCTGGATGTAGTCCTGTGGAACGGCTTGCCATGCCATTTCCACCTGGCGCCTCAGTTGGACCAGCGTTCGTGCTGGACGTGCAGACCGCGTGAGACGACGCTTCATCCAGTCCCAAACATGCTCAATGGGGGACAGATCCGGAGATCTTGCTGGCCAGGGTGGTTGACTTACACCTTCTAGAGCACGTTGGGTGGCACGGGATGCATGCGGACGTGCATTGTCCTGTTGGAACAGCAAGTTCCCTTGCCGGTCTAGGAATGGTAGAACGATGGGTTCGATGACGGTTTGGATGTACCGTGCACTATTCAATGTCCCCTCGACGATCACCAGTGGTGTACGGCCAGTGTAGGAGATCGCTCCCCACACCATGATGCCGGGTGTTGGCCCTGTGTGCCTCGGTCGTATGCAGTCCTGATTGTGGCGCTCACCTGCACGGCGCCAAACACGCATACGACCATCATTGGCACCAAGGCAGAAGCGACTCTCATCACTGAAGACGACACGTCTCCATTCGTCCCTCCATTCACGCCTGTCGCGACACCACTGGAGGCGGGCTGCACGATGTTGGGGCGTGAGCGGAAGACGGCCTAACGGTGTGTGGGACCGTAGCCCAGCTTCATGGACACGGTTGCGAATGGTCCTCGCCGATACCCCAGGAGCAACAGTGTCCCTAATTTGCTGGGAAGTGGCGGTGCGGTCCCCTACGGCACTGCGTAGGATCCTACGGTCTTGGCATGCATCCGTGCGTCGCTGCGGTCCGGTCCCAGGTCGACGGGCACGTGCACCTTCCGCCGACCACTGGCGACAACATCGATGTACTGTGGAGACCTCACGCCCCACGTGTTGAGCAATTCGGCGGTACGTCCACCCGGCCTCCCGCATGCCCACTATACGCCCTCGCTCAAAGTCCGTCAACTGCACATACGGTTCACGTCCACGCTGTCGCGGCATGCTACCAGTGTTAAAGACTGCGATGGAGCTCCGTATGCCACGGCAAACTGGCTGACACTGACGGCGGCGGTGCACAAATGCTGCGCAGCTAGCGCCATTCGACGGCCAACACCGCGGTTCCTGGTGTGTCCGCTGTGCCGTGCGTGTGATCATTGCTTGTACAGCCCTCTCGCAGTGTCCGGAGCAAGTATGGTGGGTCTGACACATCGGTGTCAATGTGTTCTTTTTTCCATTTCCAGGAGTGTATATATAAATGATCCAGTGGTACAGGCATAACGTCTTTGTCTAGTAGTCCTGGGCCCCACTTTCAAACCGAGCAACTGCCTAAATTTTGAACAAAAATCATCAGCAATGGTGGCTGAAGATTTCCAGCATTAGAAGTTGTTAAAAAGGTTCAGAGCACTCCGTTGCCCTTGGGGTGGAAAATGTGCGTAAAAGGCGGCAGAATAATCAGTGATCAACGGTGTGAGGACGGAAAACAGAATGGAAGTCGCTGTATTAAAGACACATAACGTGTATGCATAGGACCTGTGACATGTAATTCAAAACGTGTCATGGTGCTCTCTCTATTGGCAGTAGATTGTGGATTAGTTCCCCCATTCGGACGTCCGGGATCCGGGATGGGACTGCCGAAGGGAAGGTGATCATGGGGAAAAGATGGAATAATATACGACGGGATAACGGTCTACGAGTGGAAGCATGGAATGTCGCAAGTTTGAACGTAATAGTGAAGTTAGAAAATCTGGGAAGGGAAAAGGCGGTCTGAGGGGGTCTGTGAAGCGAAATGGAAAGACGATAACGATTTCCGATTAGACTGATACAGTGCGCTATCAGTAGCAGCAGAAAATTAAATAACGGGAGTAGGACACTTTACAAACAGGAAAGTATGGCCGAGAGTGAGTTACCATGAACAGTTAACTGATAGGGTAGCCCTTATCAGATTCCACAGCAAACCAACAATATTTCAGGCATACATACCAACGTCGCAGTCAGAAATGTTTGAGGATACTGAATGGGTCATTTAGTTTGTAAAGGGAGATGGAATTCTAATAATCATGACGGACTGGAACATGGTTGAAGGGGAAGGAATAGAAGAAAGGGTTGCGGGATAGTATGGGCTTGGCGGTAGGAATGAGAGAGGAGAAAGTATAATTGAGTTCTGCAATAAATTTCAGTTGTAGTAGCGAATACTCTGTTGAAGAGTCATAACGGGAGGAGGTCTACTTGGAAAATACCGGAGACGCAGAAAGATTCCAGCTCGATGTCATTATTGTCAGACAGAGATGCCGAAATCAGATTTTTGATTGTAAGGCGTAAACACGAGCAGATATAGTGTAACACCAATATCGATTAGAAACAGATTTATTCTATGTAACTACGTATCTGTGATAATGAAGTCTTTGTTAGTTAAGGTCATTGATTTATGACAGGAAAGTTAAAGTTTGTAAAATGTATATATTGTAAAAGCTAAATTGAGTTTGAAAATAATGAAATTTTATAATACATCTTCGTACATCCATATTTAAATTGGATGAAGGTGGGACATCAGCTGGTATAACTTTTATTAAAAATGAAACTCCTCCACCTGTACTTAAGATGTCATACTTATTTGGCTACTAGTTTCGACGTTGCGTCAACGCCATCTTCAGGCCCGTACACTTTGATTATATCAATTGTGTGTGGCTGAGTGCTATAAGTCCGCGGTGAGACCAATACGTACTCAGCCACACACAATTGATATCATCAAAGTGTACGGGCCTTAAGATGGCGTTGACGCAACGTCGAAACTAGTAGCCAAATAAGTATGACATCTTAAGTACAGCTGGAGGAGTTTCATTTTTAATAAAAATTTATAATATATGTATGTTCATAAAGAAAATTTGCATATTGAAAGCTGGTTCATGCTTAGGGAACTTGTATTGTGAAAGGTAAAAGCTGTATGGAAGTCCCTCCGCAACGGAAGTGGCTTGGCGCGATGTAAAAGGTGGTTTTGGCGGTCGAACTGGGCGGCTACTTGGTGGGAACGATACGCAGTCAATGGCTAGCCGTTGCACGGTATACATCGAGGGTGCCAAGAGAGGCATTTGGAAGCCGTTTTGCATGGAAAATAGCCTCGGATGTGGATTTGGCTGTTGCATAGTACTCTTGGCAAGACGGAATAGCTCTAACACGATAAAAAAACCGTCGCCGAGAAGAAATTGTAAAGAGCATTCAAACACGAAGAGCCGTGAGTACAGTTAGCCGCCAAGTCGCTTGCCACCACTACTTCGCCACTGCTCTACCAACTTCAGGCATACGGATATGTGTTATAGCACGGACCAGTAAATTGGTGTGAGTGTTTTCAATAATAATCCAAGTACTCTAAACCCCTATTTTGAACCTTAACTTTATCCTAAATCATGAACCGAAACAGGATCCTCTCCTAAGTGTGCACAACACCGAGTATCCTGTTTGTAACTAACTAGTGATTTGTTTCTGTGTATTAAATGTGCAAAAAGAATTCAGTGTCAGAGCGTGCAAATGTTACTGTCTAAAATACCTGCTTCGCAGGTGATGAAAAAAAGGCACTTAAATTAAACTTATTTCAAACGTAATTTAGTCCTGATTGCTATCATGAACGATTTTTTTATGGGTCAGGCGAGCTCAGTGTTGAGTAATTTGCTTTAAAAGATGAAAACATAAATTATTCCAAGTGGGGCTACGAATTAACGTTGATTGAATTGAACTTTGCTTCTGAAATAATCATAGTTTGCCTAGAGAGACAGTATCAGTTTATGGGTCCACACTATACTTTTCTCATATCAGAAAGACAATTGGGATATTTATTTCTACTAAATAAATCTGATACTTTTACATAAATGGGAATATACAAAGTGTATATGTAGTATTATTTAACTTTAGTTGTGGTATTTATTTGTCAGTTAAGTCAGAACTCTTTTCATGCTCAGCTTTAGTTCATTGTTTCCTGCAGTAACATCTCAGTACTGAGTTACATAATGACTGGGATCGTAACTGTTATTATTATGCGTGGAGTACAATCTTGCTTTCTATAATGGTTTGTGCATTAGCGGTAACTACTGCTACCAACATCCTAGATCGCCCTGTAGTCGTGTGTTTCCAGTGTACTACTCAAAGGGAATCTTAATGAAAGTCACTACAACTACTAGTGTTCAGTTTCCTTGATCTAATGTTTCAAATTAATATGCCTAATTAGGCTGATGACCGTTTATTGTTTCATCCGTATGAACTTTTCTTTCTTTCATTGTGCCCAAAGTAAAGCCTGTTTAGTTTTCTGTTAATTGCAATATCTACAAAATTACTGTCCGATACCCTTTTTTCCATGAGACAAACATACGGCCACAACCCAAAATCCTCCCTGAGGGTAACGCTAGTTTGTGTCATTGCAAGCGAGTAGCTAGTGTTATAATAGACTCAGATTATTATTTGGTAACGACAAAGAGTAGGCTGAAGTTTAAGAGAATCGTCCAGAAGAATCAGTATGGAAGGAAGTTGGATACTGAAATACTGAGAAATGATGAGGCGCGTTTGAAGTTCGGTTAGGGGTGTGAATAATGCGATAAGGAATATCACAGTAGGCAGGGCAGTTGAAGAGGAGTGGACGTCTTTGAAAAAGACACACAAATGTTGAACAGTCAAGCGGTCAGTCAAGCAAATGTTGAACAGTCAAGGTCACTCCGAAAAGAACTTGGATAATTGGAAGGAATACTTATCGACGAAAGAAGGAAATACAAAAAATGTTAGGAGAAAGACACGGATGTTTGTTGCTGTATTTTCCAATCCGAAGACTGGCCTGACGCAGTCTCCATTCGACTCTATCCTGTGCGGACTTGTTCATCTTCAAATAACTAGTGCAACCTACGTCTTTCTAAATCTGCTCTCTGTATTCATCTCTTGGTTTCTCCTCTACGATTTTTACCTCTCCCACACCTCCCCCCACCCTCCCCCCAAACACACACTTTCCTCCTATTGTAAATTGGTGACTCCTTGATGTCTCAGAATGTGTCCTATCAACCGATCCCTTCCTCTGGGCAAGTTGTGCCACAATTTTTTTGTCTCATCAGTTGTATTCAGCATTTTCTCATTAGTTACGTGATCGAACCATCTAATCTTCAGCATTTTTCTGTAGCACCACAATTCGAAAGCTTCTAGTCTTCTTTTACTTAAACTGTTTATCGTTCATGTTTCACTTCCACACATGACTACACTCCACACAAATACTTTCAGAAAAGTTTTGCTAATACTTAAATCTATATTCGGTGGTAACAAATTTCTCTTCTTCAGAAATGCTTTTCTTGACATTGCCAGTCTACATTTTATATCCTCTCTACTTCGCCATCATCAGTTATTTTGCTGCTCGAATAGAAACACTCGTTTACTACTTCAAGTGTCTCTTTTCCTAATATGATTCCCTTACCATCACCTGATTTATACTGATGAGCCAAAGCGTTATGACCACCTGCTTAATAGCTTGTTCGTCCGTCTTTGGAACGCAATACATCTCTGATTCTGAATATCACAAATACGGCACTTTGTTAGTAGATTTACTGAATCAGACAAGCATCCGAAACCCAAAATTCTGTAAAGAGTGGATGACATGTAACCATTTAGCACCTAGTGCTAGTTTCACTGTCCTAACTCTTTCCATAAATGGGATGCTCACGACAGTAGGGCTTGAAATTTCGACCAGCTTCGCCGTTTTCGAGATACAAGTCCGCAGGCTCTGCGTAAAAATAATCTGTCCTTTGTCAGAGTCACTTATGTCAATGGATTTCCCCTTTCGCAGCCCATATCTTCCCATGGCTGATCAGCGGTCCGTGTCTGCTCCGCTTACATACTTTTGTTACCGCGTCACGTTCCCGCGAGGTGGGATCCAACGTAGCGATGGGCAGTGATCACAATGTTTTAGTTTATCGTTATAAATCGACTGCCTTCTGTTATCCTTGGTTTTCTTTTGTTGATATTGATCTTATAACCTCCTTTCAAGACTCTGTCCATTCCATTCAGCTGCTCTTTGCATGTCTCTGACAGATTTACAATTCATAGGCAAACCTCAAAGATTTTATTTCTTCTCCCTGAACTCTGGTTAACTTTACTACTTGTTCATTGTAGACTGAAGTACACTGGGGATAGGTTACAACCCTTCCTATCATGTCCCTCTACTCTTGAAACTGCAGTCTGTTTTTTGTACAAGTTGTAAATAGCCCTTTGCTCACTGTATTTTACCCTGGCTACTATCAGAATTTCATACAGGAATATAAATCCCATGCAAAAGAAAAAAATAGGAAATGTAGGGACGCGAAGGTGAAATGTCTGTAGGAAGGACTGATTCAGCATATAGAGAGGAGAGAGTGGAGAGGTGGAAAGAGTACTGTTCTGCCCCAAGATAGTATTCCCAACGGAACTAAAAAATCGTCCAAGTTCCATCTTAGCAATCATTAGGCTAGGGGGAAATGCTGAGCGAGTTGCGGCAAATATGGAAGCCGCCTCAGCACGGGGGAACGGCCGAGCGCCCACGTCTACAAGTGAAGCATAATGACATCATGGAAGCCGAGAGATACCGTCATACAAGTGACGTAGCAACTTTAAGTTTCAGGTGTCGATCCAGTAGAAACGGCGTTCTGGAAGGTGAAGCAGCGGAGGTCTGAAGTCACTATGCGAGCTGACAGTGAGGGTAAACCGTCCGCAGACCGCACAGGAAGCGCCAACATAAATAGCTCACCGCTCCTGACAAATCTCATTGCTGATTGCTAAGTGTTCATTGCTAACTGTCCAGTAAATAGTCTCAGCTGTCGTGTCGGTTGCAGCTATCTGTCAAGAGGAGAGGTTATGGAGGTTGAACGTGAGCGCACCTAGCTGTCTTCAGACGTCTATAGAACCACGAGTCCAACTAAAAGGATGTTGCTTCTGCCAGCTGCACTGCCACCTTCCAAGGCAACACTGATGGGGCATAGAGACTGCCAACACCCTGCAGGTCTGCTAGACGCTTGACTTGTTTGGCCTGGACATTGTGTGTCACCTGAGTGGATAGGCGTTGGTGGTGCTCATCCCGTTTCTATGGCAAACACTACTTCTGGCTTCTGTCTCCTAAATGGGCCCTGAGAGTTGACCCCTGCATGTCAGTGAGTATTAAGGTGGAGCTGGGATTTGACTCCTTAGTGCATATCTTCGACGCTCGTGAGAGCGCTTTGGTGATTGATATGCAGAGCTGCAGGCCGGAGATTGATATCTAGAGCTGGAGGCCGCCGGATTGCGCAATAGACGGTCGCCTGTGACGAAATAGCCGCCACCTAACGCTTCACTGTGCTGGCAGTATTTACTGTTTTAAGGTCTCGCGGTTACAGGCGCCACGTCACGGATTGCGCGGCCCCTCCTGCCGGAGGTTCGAGTCCTCCCTCGGGCATGGGTGTGTGTGTTGTTCTTAGCATAAGTTAGTTGAAGTTAGTTTAAGTCGTGTTTAAGTCTAGCGACCGATGACCTCAGCAGTTTGGTCCCTTAGGAATTCACAGACACACATACACACTCACACACATACTTTCAACATCGCGTCGGACCTTGTTTTCCCCGGCGTTATACAGCAGCTCGACGTGGAATTGGCTCAACAAGTAGTTGGAAGTCTCCTGCAGAAATACAGAGCCAAGCGGCCTCTATAGCTGTCCATAACTGCGAAAGTGTGGATGTTGTGCTCGAAGCTAATCTGGAAAATGTCCCATAAACGTTCGATGGATTTCATGTCGGGCGATGTGGGTGGCCAAATCATTCGCTCAGATTGTCCAGAATGGTCATCAAACCAATCGCGAACAATTGGGGCCTGGTGACATGGTGCATTATCATCCGTAAAATTTCCATCGATGTTTGGGGCAATGAAGTTCATGAATGGCTGAAATTGGTCTCTAAGTAGGCCAGCATCATCATTTCCAGTCAGTGATCGGTTTATTTGGACCAAAGGACACAGTCCACCCTATGCGAACGCAGCCCGCACAATTGTTGAGCCGCGGGGGATTAGCCGAGGGTCTGGGGCGCTGCAGTCATGGACTGTGCGGCTGGTCCCGGCGGAGATTCGAGTCCTCCCTCGGGCATGGGTGTGTGTGTTTGTCCTTAGGATACTTTTGGTTAAGTAATGTGTAAGCTTAGGGACTGATGACCTTAGCAGTTAAGTCCCATAAGATTTCACACACATTTGAACATTTGAACAATTGTTGAGCCACCACCAACTTGCCAACGCCTTGTTGAACTTGGGTCCATAGTTTCGTGGGGGTCTGCGTCATACATGAACTCCACTGTCAGCTCTTACCGACTGAATTCGGGACTTGTCCGACCAGGCCACAGTTTTCCAGTCGTCTATGGTCCAAGCGATATTATGGTCACTATCCCAGCAGAGGCGCTGCAAGCGATGTCGAACTGTTAGCAAAAACTATTGCTTCGCCATAGCCCACTAACGCCATATCTTTCCGCCCTGTGCTCACAGGTACGTTCGCCGTACATCCCACGTTAATTCCCGCGGTCTTGTCTGTTAGTACCGACAATCTTGCGCAAACGCCGCTGATCTCGGTCGTGAAGTGAGGCCGTCGGCCACTGGTTTGTCTGTGGTGAGACGTAAGGCCTGGTATTTGGTCATCTCACCACACATTTGGCAATATGGATCTCGGAATGATGGAATCCCTAACTATTTACGAAATGAAATGTTCCCTGTGTCTAGCTTCAACTACCATTCCGCATACAAAAATCTGTTTATTTCCGTCGTGCGGTCATAATCACGTCGGAAACCTTTGTACATGAATCACCTGAGTACAAATAACAGTTCCGCTAGTGCACTGTCCTTGTATACCTTTTGTACGAGACCCTGTCGCCATCGGTATATGTTCATACCACCATACCATGAGTTTCGTCATCCTGCCACGGGCATGGATGTGTGTGATATCCTTAGGTTAGTTAGGTTTAAGTAGTTCTAAGTTCTAGGGGACTGATCACCTCAGATGTTAAGTCCCATAGTGCTCAGAGCCATTTGAGTTTCGTCACCTTAGTGTAGATACATCTCCTAATCTCAGAGACTCAAATTAAACAACATCGGCTGATAAATTATATAACTACCTTTATTGAACATATTCAAGCTGCTGAGGTGCAATAGGACTTTTCCTTCAAAATTTATGATTCAGTAATTCGTTGGAACAGAGGTGGTCATATTTAATCTCAGTGTCTCGGTCTACACGGCGGCCGTGTTACCCACAGCTGCTGTCTACACCAAGGCTGCAGATTATGACAAGATATACAGTTAGAGGCAATGCGTCTTCGTTGGCAGCTTGACGAGAACAGTTCAGTGCTAAGAGAGCAGGGGGAACCACATACAGACACGATATATCGAAACTGTGAAAACGAGTAAAACTTGTGGTGTTATGTCGCTAAACAAACGGACAGTTGAACTTCACTTTTCTTTACGACTTCTTTTACTGCACTCGACCCAAGTGATTGATTTACGTCGAAACGTCAGTGAGTTTCCGCTCAACCTGCGCATGGCTTTATCATGTGGACAAAGGCACTTTTCCAGGTGACCTAGATTACAGACTGTTTTAGAAATTGAAACTGGCAAAAAGGAACATTTTTATGTTTCATATAGCACTACAACCTCACTAAAAGTAACAGCTTGTTTCCTTGATTATGCTGCACAGAACGACAACGATGCTTCGAATAAATCAAAAGCACAAGAACTGGGAATGGTTATATGCTTTTCGCCATAAGCCACAAAATGCTATTTCCAAACTGAATAAAACTTTAGACTCAGCTGTATGAGGTCGTGTCTCGATGCAATGCGTTGTCGCGAACGCTGAGAAAATAACAAACCTTTGATTTTACTATCAAACATATTTCTACGAAAGGACACATTACATTGGACCATCCAATAATATAGAACTAGAAAGACTGGCCCCATGGAAATTCGTAGCAAGCACACAAAGCAGCGTGCAGACGTTAATATTATGTACCGTGTCGTAAATTTAAACTAAATGGTGTATTCCCCCCATCATTGTGATCATCCATGCGAAATCAGTGCAGACATGGCTGTGATCAGTTCAGCAACTGAAACACTGCATGAAGGCTTTTCAAAGCTGTTACATTACTCAAGAATACATGTCAGCTTTTGCCAGGTTCTGGCTTTTAGATGTCGACGAACCACATTACTTCCAGTGTGAGCTAATGCATCTACAGTGTAACATCTGGCTCAGTCGGGAACTTTTATACAATATTACGTCAGCAGCATTATCCTCTAGTACGCAGAAAAGCTGCTATGTACTTTAAATATTTGGTACAACTTACGTCTGAAGTAATTTACCACGTTTTAGAAACGCGCAGGTTTAATAGATGTTAACCTCCGTTGCTTAATGTGTTCAGATTTGGGTTCCAAATGTATCTCATTTTGTAAAATGCTAATGTGTGTGAACATAAGACTATAATGATTCAAATAGTTAAATGTCTGTATGCAAACGGACACGTTTGACACATAGGAACTACAGTTCTGTTCGTCCTACATTCATTATCGAATGTTGCTATGAACTTAACTTCTAAACAGACAAAAAGTGCGAAGCACCCAGAACACACGGCCGGATGTCAGTGTAGCTGCGTACACGTACACACCACGAGTAGAGCTGAAATTATGTTTGGCAGGTCCACCGGGTTACATTATTGTCTGAGAATGCAGGCTTTCCCGGCAAATCTCGATGATAAAGCCGTTCTCCAGCAACTTTTCAGCAAGTTTCTTACTTACCATCATAAGGCGAAGCGTCGGGTTGACTTCTCGTACGAGCCCTTATAGCCACTGGACTACGGGCTTTTCTGCATCCTCAGCGCCGACCGCCGGCGTCTCATCTCACGAGAGAATAAATGAATCAGAAAGTAGTGACTTTGCAGTTATTTAATCCGAAATAATTAACTTTGAAAGTAAAGTTAGATGAAGCTGCTAGTTAAATAAATGAATGACTGCAACTGAAACATTTTTCGTACGTAATGCAAAATGTGGAAAAAGGAAAGTAATTTACTTTTAATTATTGAAAGAATGATTTTAATTTACTTCAAGCAAATGAGCAACTGATTACTTTTAATATGACAATAGAGTATTTACCAAGCCACTAGCAGCCACTCGCTAAGGTAAATACAGAATAAATTAAAATTTAGCGCTCCTAATTTGTGCTGTATCTTTAGTTGTTAGCTTCCCCAGTGAAATTTTACATTACTGGCCGTTAAAATTGCTACACCAAGAAGAAATGCAGATGATAAACAAGTATTCATTGGACAAATATATTATACTCGTACTAGAAGTGACATGTGATTACATTTTCACGCAATTTGGGTGCATAGATCCTGAGAAATCAGTACCCAAAACAACCACCTCTGGCCATAATAACGTCTTGATACGCCTGGACATTGAGTCAAACAGAGCTTGGATGGAATGTACAGCTACAGCTGCCCATGCAGCTTCAACACGGTACCACAGTTCGTCAAGAGTAGTGACTGGCGTATTGTGACGAGCCAGTTGCTCGGCCACCATTGACCAGACATTTTCAATTGGTGAGAGATCTGGAGAATGTGCTGGCCAGGGTAGCAGTCGAACATTTTCTGTATCCAGAAAGGGCCGTACAGGACCTGCAACATGCGGTCGTGCATTATCCTGCTGAAATGTAGGGTTTCGCAGGGATCGAATGAAGGGTAGAGCCACGGGTCATAACACATCTGATATGTAACGTCCACTGTTCAAAGTGCCGTCAATGCGAACAAGAGGTGACCGAGACGTGTAATCCAAGGCATCCCATACCATCACGCCGGGTGATACACCAGTATGGCGATGACGAATACACGCTTCCAATGTGCGTTCACCGCGATGTCGCCAAACACGGATGCGACCATCATGATGCTGTAAACAGAACCTGGATTCATCCGAAAAAATGACGTTTTGCCATTCGTGCACCCAGGTTCGTCGTTGAGTACACCATTGCAGGCGTTCCTGCGTTTCATCAGGGAACGCCGGTCAACTGCTGTTTGTGTATGAGAAATCGGTTGGAAACTTTCCTCATGTTAGCACGTTGTAGGTGTCGCCACCGGCGCCAACCATGTGTGAATGCTCTGAAAAGCTAATCATTTGCATAACACAGCATCTTCTTCCTGTCGGTTAAATTTCGCAGCTGTAGCGCGTCATCTTCGTGGTGTAGCAATTTTAATGGCCAGTAGTGTACGTTATTTTAACTGAGTGATGTTAACACTCAAAATTGCAAATTAGTTAGGCCTCCGTTATCCAGTACAAGAATGAGCAGTTGCTGAGGCAGCAAAATTTAGATACAAACTGGTCGTTAGGAAACAAGCAAAACTGGCAGAAGCAATAAAGGCATTTTTATATTTTTACGACACTCGGTATTTAAATGGAAAGAAAAGGGACTCTGCTTGGTAATAATGTCCGAGGACAATGACAAAGCAGGTGCCCTACAAGTTTTAAGTATTGCAGGTTATTATGGAAGGAAGTTATTAAATTTTGTGAAAGAAGTGCCATTGGGTAATGCCTGTACAATATTCGTTAACAGTCTTACGATGTTGCAGCTGGGCGGACGACGAAGAACGTAACCGATGACAATGCTGGGTTACCTATGTTGCTGCTGCTGCTGGTGGTTGAGAACCACGAGACGTCTCTACAGCCACAGACAATCATGGGACAGGCAGCAGTTGGAACTGCAGCTTCAACCGGCTGTTCACTCCTACCCTGCTCTCAGTACTCTCGGGTTAACGAATAAGGTGCGCCTGCACTGCATCTACATCTACAACCATACTCCGCAAACCACCTGACGGTGTGTGGCGGAGGGTACTTTGAGTACCTCTATCGGTTCTCCCTTCTATTCCCGTCTCGTATTCTTGGTGGAAACAAAGATTGTCGGTAGGCCTCTGTGTGGGCTTTAATCTCTCTGATTTTATCCTCATGGTCTCTTCGCGAAATATACTTACGAGGGAGCAAATTACTGCTTGACTCACCGGTGAATGTATGTTCTCGAAACTTCAACAAAAGCCCGTACCGAGCTACTAAGCGTCTCTCCTGCAGAGTCTTCCACTGGAGTTTATCTACCATCTCCGTAACGCTTTCGTAATTACTAAATGATCCCGTAACGAACCGCACTGCTCTCCATTGGATCTTCTCTGCCCTATCTGGCACGGATCCCACACTGGTGAGCAATATTCAAGCAGTGGGCGAACAAGTGTACTGTAACCTACTTCCTTTGTTTTCGGATAGCATTTCCTTAGGATTCTTCCAATGAATCTCAGTCTGGCATCTGCTTTACCGACGATCAACGTTATATGTTCATTCCATTTTAAATCACTCCTAATGCTTACTCCCAGATAATTTATGGAATTAACTGCTTCTAGTTGCTGACCTGCTGTATTGTAGCTAAATGATAAAGGATCTTTCTGTCTATGTATTCGCAGCACATTATACTTGTCTACATTGAGATTCAATTGCCATCCCCTGCAACCATGCGTTGAAACACGTATGTATTCAGTACCTTTCTGTCTATGTATTCGCAGCACATTATACTTGTCTACATTGAGATTCAATTGCCATCCCCTGCAACCATGCGTTGAAACACGTATGTATTCAGTACTGAGAGAATCTCTGACCAGAGGGTTATTTATCGTTGCTAGTCTGCGCTTGACCGCGCGAGAGTTCAGTTCCGAGTTGGACGCAGTTGTGGTACGTAGCGAGTCGCGAGAGCATGTAGTTCAGTTGCGAGTTGTGGTCAGTCGGAGTAGTGTGTGAGGAGTCGGCGGGGGTCGACATGGGTCTCTGGTCACGATTCAGGACGAGGTATATTGTTAAATAAGGTAATGAAGCAGCATTGCGCTCAGCTAATAATGTATTGTAATTGTAATTAATTTGTTCAAGAAATGCCCCAATAATAATTCTGTTTTTAAAACAATCATAATTAAAAAGAAAAAAAATCATTACAATTGAATGTTCATTTCTCAATTTTTGTGTCGATTTTACATTGGGCCATTATTTTTCAATATTTTTGTAGCGAAGGTATAGTCGCTTTTATTTCCATTTTACGATGTTTTGTGAGAGCTCAACAACATTTGGGTCATTATTATTCAGTAATCTTGTGGGGAAATAACTTTTGGCACGTTTTCATTATCATAGGCTTTTCTTTTTATTTTTTCTGGGAAATCACACTTGGCTCTATTCACATTAACATTTGTATTGTCTTGTAAGAATTTGCTGGGAGGTTACGTTTAACACGATTCGTATTAACATTTAATTATTGTCCTTTTCAAAATTTTGTGGGGAGGTTACACTTGGCGACATCCGGTCCAGGATCGTATTTCTTTGAGAATCTTCTGAAAAGTAACCAGATATCTGCTCTTATTTACTTAATATAATTAGCATTTGGCGCAACGCTTTTACTAATGTTGTGACTTTCTCCCACAGGTCATCGGCAATTTGTTGCTCTTTGTTGTATTTGTATTTATTGGATTTTGCATTGTGCTTATTTCATTTGTGAATAATTGTGACTAGTGTAAAAATGCCGCGAAAGACTATTAATAGTGCATCGCCAGGTATAATGAGTGAAATAACCGAATTAAACAGCTTGACCGATACTAATTGTGACACGCCGTGTAATGATGAAAATCCAGCGTTCACTAACAATCAGTGCGTTCCAACCATTAATGATGATTTTTATCTTAATGAACAAACGAACTCAATTGTGTCCTCTGTTAATTTGACGACAATTGATGACGCGGGGCGCTCTATTGTAATGAGCGCTGCCCAGTTTAACACACCCGGTTTGGAAAATTCACGTAACGGACAGACGAATTTTTCTAATCAAAATGAACAGGATACTCAAAGTAGGAGAGATTTATTTAGTTCCGAAATAGTGACTGACAGTGTACATTTGACTGGAAAACCTTTTTGTAAATCTCAGAATGACCAAATGGTCACACAAAACGCGACAATTGCAGATACACCATCAAACAGTACACAGATGGAGCAGGTAATTTAGGCTTGGTTCAAATTATGGCACTATTGCTAGAACGGGTTAATCAAATTAATGAAAAACAAGACAACAATAATGAAGATCTCAAACAACTTAGTGAACAGGTCAGACAACAGAGTGAAGATAACAAACAATTTAAAGAAAATTTCAGACAACTTAACGAAAATAACGAAAATCTCAAACAACACTTTAATGAAAGATTAGACAACAATTCCAGACAGCTTAGTGAATAGATTAGAGCCGTTGCCGCGCAGTGTCATGATGACACTAAGGAACAGTTACGCGAGGAAATTGAGGCTTGTTCAAGAAAAAGTAGCGAAGAAATTAGATCTGTTGCTCAAGAATTAAGGGATATGCAAACAGCTACAACAGAAACACTTAGAAACGAAATTAGTGCAGTCGGCAAACAATGCTCTGAAAAAGCAACACAGTTAGGCGACGAGTTTAAATTAATGACAGCAGAACTTTCGCGCACAATGGGTGCAAAGATAGACGCGAAATTCGACCAACAGAACACTCAGATTGACGAACGTTTTAATCATCACATACAAAACAGTGTTACGCGTTTCCGTAAATTTATACAGGATCAGAATAAAGTAAAACGACAAGTAATGGAAACAATCACAGCACAGAGACAAGAAGACAAACGTAAATTGTTCGCGAAAGCAAAAAGATACGTAGACAACAATATTGCTACAGTGTCCGACGAAATTAATACCATCAAACAGTTGAACATAGAATTACGTAATGAAATTTCTGATCTTAAATCAAAAACAGATACACACTCAGTGGATTTTCAAACAGTGACCGACAGACTCGAACAATTAGAACTAACACAGGATTCCGATGGCAACAAAGCTGACGTTAAAAAATTGAACGAAACCACACGTAAATTACAAAAACAGATTAATGCTTCTGACAGGAAATACACTCCTGGAAATGGAAAAAAGAACACATTGACACCGGTGTGTCAGACCCACCATACTTGCTCCGGACACTGCGAGAGGGCTGTACAAGCAATGATCACACGCACGGCACAGCGGACACACCAGGAACCGCGGTGTTGGCCGTCGAATGGCGCTAGCTGCGCAGCATTTGTGCACCGCCGCCGTCGGTGTCAGCCAGTTTGCCGTGGCATACGGAGCTCCATCGCAGTCTTTAACACTGGTAGCATGCCGCGACAGCGTGGACGTGAACCGTACGTGCAGTTGACGGACTTTGAGCGAGGGCGTATAGTGGGCATGCGGGAGGCTGGGTGGACGTACCGCCGAATTGCTCAACATGTGGGGCGTGAGGTCTCCACAGTACATCGATGTTGTCGCCAGTGGTCGGCGGAAGATGCACGTGCCCGTCGACCTGGGACTGGACCGCAGCGACGCACGGATGCACGCCAAGACCGTAGGATCCTACGCAGTGCCGTAGGGGACCGCACCGCCACTTCCCAGCAAATTAGGGACACTGTTGCTCCTGGGATATCGGCGAGGACCATTCGCAACCGTCTCCATGGAGCTGGGCTACGGTCCCGCACACCGTTAGGCCGTCTTCCGCTCACGCCCCAACATCGTGCAGCCCGCCTCCAGTGGCGTCGCGACAGGCGTGAATGGAGGGACGAATGGAGACGTGTCGTCTTCAGCGATGAGAGTCGCTTCTGCCTTGGTGCCAATGATGGTCGTATGCGTGTTTGGCGCCGTGCAGGTGAGCGCCACAGTCAGGACTGCATACGACCGAGGCACACAGGGCCAACACCCGGCATCATGGTGTGGGGAGCGATCTCCTACACTGGCCGTACACCACTGGTGATCGTCGAGGGGACACTGAATAGTGCACGGTACATCCAAACCGTCATCGAACCCATCGTTCTACCATTCCTAGACCGGCAAGGGAACTTGCTGTTCCAACAGTACAATGCACGTCCGCATGTATCCCGTGCCACCCAACGTGTTCTAGAAGGTGTAAGTCAACTACCCTGGCCAGCAAGATCTCCGGATCTGTCCCCCATTGAGCATGTTTGGGACTGGATGAAGCGTCGTCTCACGCGGTCTGCAAGTCCAGCACGAACGCTGGTCCAACTGAGGCGCCAGGTGGAAATGGCATGGCAAGCCGTCCCACAGGACTACATCCAGCATCTCCACGATCGTCTCCATGGGAGAATAGCAGCCTGCATTGCTGCGAAAGGTGGATATACACTGTACTAGTGCCTACAATGTGCATGCTCTGTTGCCTGTGTCTATGTGCCTGTGGTTCTGTCAGTGTGATCATGTGATGTATCTGACCCCAGGAATGTGTCAATAAAGTTTCCCCTTCCTGGGACAATGAATTCACGGTGTTCTTATTTCAATTTCCTGGAGTGTATAATACTCCAGACGAAACCGACTATGACGTAATACAGATGATTTCTGATAAAGTCAAACAAAGCAGTGCAAATACAGACGACGAACGCACGCCACTACACAAAATTCTTTTACTGCAAGCTCCAGTTTTTGACAACATTCCTGGTACTATGTCCGGTTTCATGTATGAATTTCAAGTGAAACAGCACTATACATTTAAAGCTAAGCATTATCCCACTCCATATATTCATAGAGAAAAAGTTAAGAAAGAATTGCAGGATATGCTCGATCAAGGAATTATTGAACCGGCAGTTAGTCCGTACATAAACCCGCTACATATTGTTAAGAAAAAAGATGGTTCACTTCGCCTCGTGCTTGATTCGCGTCACATTAATGACATTATTATTAATGAAACAGATCGACCACAGACACTAGAGGAATTACTACAGAAATTTCTTGGTGCGGCTATTTATTCCACACTAGATTTGAAATCGAGATTTTGGCAAATTCAGCTTCACCCGAATTGCAGAAAGTACACAGCTTTTCTCTGTTTTGGCGACTGTTATCAATTTTGTAAATTACCGTTCGGCTTAACAATTTCTTCAGCTGCTTTTATTCAGGGTTTGAACACAATACTTACGACAGAACTTAAAGAAAGAATCACGACGTACGTAGATGACATTCTTATTGCAGAAGCTACCTGGTCTGAACACAATATGATTTTAGAACGACTGTTGCAAACTTTTCATGCGCAAGGACTCACAGTTAATCTCAGTAAATCGCACTTTGGTAAAACTTCTATAAAATTTCTTGGACACGTAATTTCAGCAGAAGGCATTGCGCCTGATCCGGAAAAACTTCAAGCTCTACGTGACATTACTGTTCCTACGACGAAGAAGCAACTACGCAGTTTTTTGGGCTTAATTAACTTTTTTCGTAAATTTATTCATTACTCTGCTTTAGATACCCCCAGATTATGTCAATTGACAGGTAAAAACAGTATTTGGTCCTGGGATAAGCAAGCACATTCTGAATTTGTGAACCTGAAAGAAGCCTTGTTGAATGCTCCACTTTTATCGCACCCAGATCTTACCAGAAATTTTTCCATTGCCACCAACAGTTCCAACACCGCTTTAAGCGTACATATTTTCCAGGGAATTGAAGAAGATGGCTCTGTAGTAATCAAAAACATCGCATTTGCAAGCCGCATTTTGTCACCTGCTGAACGAAATTATTCCGTTACAGAACTAGAAACATTATGTGTTGTATGGGCTTTTAAGAGATTTCGGCACTTTCTTTATGGAAGAAATACCACCGTCTACACAGACCATAGAGCAATACAATTTTTACTTTCGGCTAAATTCACACACGATAGATAAGCAGATGGAAGCTTTATTTGCAGGAATTTAATTTTACAATTGTTCACATTCCCGGCACACAAAATATTGTAGCGGACGCACTATCTCGTTCTCTCAGCAACAATCAGCAAGAAATCGCAACCAACTTCTGCAAAGCAAATTTCAGCGTCATGTACATTCAACAAGTTGCATTTGAAAATTTTATTTCGTCGTCATTATAGGACATAGCACAAGAGCAAAGTAAAGACAACGTGTGGAAAGAAATTAAACACCTTTGGCAAGATAAGAATAATGTTACGATTAGAAACCACTACACTGTACGCAATGACATTCTGTTTCGCCGCTCTCATCCAGACAGCAACAATTGGTTATTATGCATTCCTGACGAACTGGTTAACAAATTAATCTGGTATACTCATTTAAGTTACGCACATTACGGAGCAAGAAAATGTTTTCTTATACTGAGACAGAACTGTTATTTTACCAACATGGAGAAACGTATACGACGAGTTATAGCGTCATGCAAAATCTGTCAGAAAGCTAAGTCAGACGCAACTTCACATATTCCTCCATTATATCCCATTGTACCTGTTAAACTAAGACACATGGCCGCTGTAGATATTTTTGGTCCGATTCCCAGAATTAATAGAGGTTTTTGCTACATCTTTGTCGCTGTTAAACTCACTTCAAAATTTGTTACCTTCACTCCGTTACGCAAAGCTACTGCTAAAACCGTTTCGAAAGCATTTATAAAACATTTTTTATTTCATGTAGGGCATGTGATGAAAGTAATTTCCGATAATGGATCACAATTTCGTTCTGGTATATGGACACGTATGTTACGAACTAGAAAAATTTCTCCGATCTATATATCCAGGTACCATGCTTCTTCGAACCCCTGTGAACGATTAATGAAAGAAATTAGTAAACTGTGTAGAATTTACTGCCATAAAAGACATATTGATTGGGACACACACATACACTCATTCCAGGATGTAATTAATTCCATTCCAAATGAATCCACTATGCTATCTCCGTCTGTTATACTGAAAAATGTTGAACCACCTAACAAAATTAAAGAATTAGTAAACTTTCCTACATGTCGTCGACTACGACACCGTGAAATAATAGACACTGCGCTGAACAACATCAAACGTGCCGCAGAGCGCCGGAGAAGACAACAAAAACAGGTTTGTATACGCCATGACTTTCACGTTGGACAGAAGATATTAGTACGTACACACTATTTATCCAACAAAATAAAAGGTAGGTGCAGTAAATTTGAACTTTTATACGCAGGTCCATATCGGATTCGCAGCATTCCTCACCCCAATGTTGTACACGTCGAAACTTTGAGAACACTGAAAAAGTAAAGGCAATCACCATGTCTCAAACATTAAACCTTTTATTGAGTGAACATACTTTATGATTTATCACACTGTAATGCCATTTCCTAATTTTTTTATTTATGACCACTTATGCAGTTATATTCACATGAACACTTACTGATGGTTATCGTATTTTTTCTTGGCAAGTGCCCGGCAAGGTAAGGTTAGCAGGTCGCTCTTCTTGTCGATTACACATCAGACCGTGCATATTTTTCCAGACGAACTTACACATTTTATGACCACTTATGCAATTATATTTATGTACATACTGATGATTGTATTTTTTCTTGGCAAGTGCTCGGCAAGATAAGGTTAGCAGGTCGCTTTCCTTGTCGTTACACATCAGACCGTGCACATTTTCCATTTTTTTTTTGTATGTATGATTGTTTTCCTGTTTTGTTTGTATGCACTATGAATAAGTTAAGATATAGCAAACACCAGTTGACTTTGACATTTTTGCTTTATGATATCTCAACATCGTGACTACTTTACTTTTTTTTTGCTGCTGCATTATGATATTCTGTGTACATTTTGCTTTTGAACACTGTCTATGTTTCTGACATATTACGTTTTCTGTCATGTTATGCTGTATGCTCAGTTATGTTACTATAAACCAGTTTTTATCTAACGGGTATATGATTTAAATGCAAGACATTAATCTTTGTTCATCATTTTCAGAAAGAAATAACGTGTAAAGGAAATAAATTAAACAGAAATGGGAATTTCACCTACGGAATAAACGAAAGAGAATGCAATACCTTGTGATGAAGAGTAAATGGATCAGGATTAACTAGCATTTACAAGAATATACTATACACATCGTAGAATAGCAGTCTTAACTAATTTTTTCTTTCAGAATACGAGGCGATTGATGCAGGCTGTCAGACAGAACTACACATCTTAGTTTTAGTGATGAAATATGATAGAAATAAGGAATAATTGTATAATGAATAATGAGGTGATTTTTTTGCAGATGATAATGAGTGGTGATGAATAATGATGAAGAATATGCTACTATGAATAATGAAGTTTCTTCTTTACAGGTGATGATAATAATGGAGTTATGATAATATAGGTAATGAAGTGATGGATAATGAAGTTTTTCTTTACAGATGAGGATATTGTTGAAGTTATGTGTTTATGCTATGTAGTTATTTAAGTATTGTTGCAGTTTGCTTTGACAGCAGGTGTTATATTGCATAGTAGGATGACGGAAGGTTTTGGAAAGGACAGCTATGGAACACATTTTTATACACATTTCACTACCTGTTAATTAGAAGTTCACTACTTTTTAGCATAGTATGCGTTTCTTCTTTCAGCTCAATAATCCATTTTGTATTTTTTCCGCCGGCCGCGGTGGTCTAGCGGTTCTGGCGCTGCAGTCCGGAACCGCGGGACTGCTACGGTCGCAGGTTCGAATCCTGCCTCGGGCATGGGTGTGTGTGATGTCCTTAGGTTAGTTAGGTTTAAGTAGTTCTAAGTTCTAGGGGACTTATGACCTAAGATGTTGAGTCCCATAGTGCTCAGAGCCATTTGAACCATTTTTTGTATTTTTTCCAGGAGAAGCTTTTCATGATACTTACTAAACCTGTACTAGCACTTGCATTTTTTTTACCCAGTTGTGTCTATCATTTATAAATGTGATCACATATACTGGCTTGTTTCATAACTTGCTACAGCTGACTCATGACGAATGACGTTACACATTTTCATTTGCAGCAATAACTCAAAAGCAAACAAAGTAATTACCAGTCCCAAATAATGCTACTAGTTTAAGAGAATTCTGAATAATACTGATCAGCTCTGAATAGTATGTCACTTCAGTAATGACTTCTTAATCATACAAAAAAAAAAATAATGCTTTGTAACTGGCCAATGAATGCCAGTGTTTATTGTAATAAGACTACTTATAATGCCCATGATTACTAATGCTATGACTGTAATTAACTGATTTTCGATAATGACTTCTTAATGATACAAAAAAAATAATGCTTTGTAACTGGCCAACAAATGCCACTGTTTATTGTAATGAGACTACTTATAATGCCCATGGTTATTAATGCTATGACTGTAATTAACTGATTTTCAATAATGATTTCTTAATAATACATAAAAAAATAAAAAAATGATGCTTTGTAACTGGCCAACGAATGCCACTGTTTCTTATATTTTAAATTTGTATTATGTCACTTTTATGCTATATATATGAATACTAGTAGCTTGATGCTACACTCATTATCTCTTGTTTTGAATAATGACTTCTGTTGGTTTGTAACTGGCCATTGATTGCCAATGTTCACTGTAATCAGATGATTTATGAACATTATTCTGTAATACGTCATACATGGTACAGAAATGTTCAGTAACTGGGCGATGAGTGCCACTAATTACTTAAATCAGTTGTTAGACTAGTGTAATTCTCATTGAAGACTAATATGTGACTTAATGTCCTTCACCTTCTGACCTGACTACCCTGAATTACTGCAATATCCATTTGTCCTGTATATCCTCGTGATCATGGAGCACTATATTTGGTTTTGCACTAATTCTAGGTTGGTGTGCCTTGTAAAAGCGTGATGTTGACACGACATGCTGTCCACCACCGTGAGCGATGGAGACGTTATTATGGTCCCACTGCTTGGTGTACCTGATGTACTGCCAAAATGATAACATGGAATATTACTACGACATTTCAGTGTCTTGGCTACGCTGATAAACACTTATGGGAAAAGAACTTCAGATTGTCTCACTTGGTGTTGTACTTCTGTGGAAAGATATGGAATTTCAGTGCAGCTGTGTGCAACCTAAAGTGCTACAACCATGATGCAATCCTTCCCTTTCCTATCCTAATTCTTGTAACATAGTGAAAATCATTTTTGCTAACATGATTTATATTCATGGCCTATACATTTTTTGTTAATTTGCTGATATATTCTGAATTTCAGTGCGTGTGCACTTTTGTCATTTTTCTAACATGATTTCTACTTATTGTATATACATTTGTGATTTGCTGATACATTCTGAATTTCAGTGCGTGTGCACTTTTGTCATTTTATAACATGATTACTACTCATTGTATGTACATTTTGATTTGCTGATATGTTCTGAACTGCAGTGCATGTGCACTCATGTCACTTGTCAACACGATTTTTTGCCATTCTGTTTATTTGTTCTGAAAATGCTAAAGAGTTTTTCAGTGCATGTGCACTTTTGTTATCTATCAAATAATTTGTATATACATTTTTCTGATTTGCTAATATGTTTTGTACTCACATTTTGTCATTGTTTGATATGTTTTGTACTCGGAGCATGTGCACCATATTTACTTCATGTTCTACATCTGTATATTCTCTGTAATTGTAAAGTTAATTAGTTAAGAAAAAATTTGTTGCTCATGGCAAGTCCAAATGACTCACCATCATTGCCAAAATTTTGCCCCCACAGTGGAGGGTTATGAAACACGTATGTATTCAGTACCAGCGATGGCGAGCCATGAGAGAATCTCTGACCAGAGAGTTATTTATCGTTGCTAGTCTGCGCTTGACCGCGCGAGAGTTCAGTTCCGAGTTGGACGCAGTTGTGGTACGTAGTGAGTCGCGAGAGCATGTAGTTCAGTTGCGAGTTGTAGTCAGTCGGAGTAGTGTGTGAGGAGTCGGCGGGGGTCGACATGGGTCTCTGGTCACGATTCAGGACGAGGTATATTGTTCAATAAGGTAATGAAGCAGCATTGCGCTCAGCTAATAATGTATTGTAATTGTAATTAATTTGTTCAAGAAATGCCCCAATAATAATTCTGTTTTAAAAACAATCGTTATTAAAAAGAAAAAAATAATTACAATTGAATGTTCATTTCTCAATTTTTGTGTCGAGTTTACATTGGGCCATTATTTTTCAATATTTTTGTAGCGAAGGTAAAGTCGCTTTTATTTCAATTTAACGATGTTTTGTGGGAGCTCAACAACATTTGGGTCATTATTATTCAGTAATCCTGTGGGGAAATAACTTTTGGCACGTTTTCATTATCATAGGCTTTTCTTTTTATTTTTGCTGTGAAATCACATTTGGCTCTATCCACATTAACATTTGTATTGTCTTGTAAGAATTTGCTGGGAGGTTACGTTTAACACGATTCGTATTAACATTTAATTATTGTCCTTTTCAAAATTTTGTGGGGAGGTTACAGCGTCAATTCGTTGCAGATCCTCCTGCACTTCAATACAATTTTCCATTGTTACAACCTCTCAATATACTACAGCATCATCCGTAAAACGCCTCAGTGAACTTCCGATGTTATCCACAAGGTAATTTATGTATATTGTGAATAGCAACGGTCCTACGACACTCCCCTGCGGCACGCCTGAAATCACTCTTACTTCAGAAGACTTCTCTCCATTGAGAATGACATGCTGACTGACTGGCGCAATGAAGAACGGCATGAGGATGTAGACGGCAATGGAAACCACTGCATTAAAGACACATAACGTGTATTCACAGAACATGTGGCCTGTAACTGAAAAAGTGTCATGATGGTCTCTCCATTGCCAAAAGATTTCGATATAGTCCCACATTCGGATCTCCGGGAGGGGGCCGCCAAGGGGGAAAAAGATTGAATAATAAATGGAAGGATAACGTTCTCCTAGTCGGGGGTGGAATGGCAAAAGCTTGAACGTAGTAGGGAAGCTAGAAAATCTGAAAAGGAAAATGCAAAGGCTCAATCTAGATATAGTAGGGGTCAGTGAAGTGGAAAGAAGACAAGGATTTCTGCCCAGACGAGTATAGGGTAATATCAACAGCAGCAGAAAATGGTTCAACAGGAGTAAGATTCGTTATGAATAAGAAGTTACGGCAGAGAGTGTGTTACTGTGAACAGTTCAGCGATAGTGATGTTCTTATCAGAATCAACAGCAAACCAACACCGAGAACGACAGTTCAGGTATACATTCCGACGTCGCAAGCTGAAGATGAAGAGATAGAGAAAGGATATGAGGATACTGAAAGAGTAATACAGTATGTAAAGGGATGTGAAAATCTAATAGTCATGGGAAACTGGAATGCAGTTGTAGGGGAAGGAGTAGAAGAAATGGGTTCAGGAGAATATGGGCATGGGAAAAGGAATGAGAAAGCCTAATTGAGTTCTGTAAAAAGATTCAGCTAGTAATAGCGAATACTCTGTACAAGCATCACAAGAGCGAGAGGTATACTTAGAAAAGGCCGGGTGATACGGTACAATTTCAGTTGGATTACATGATGTCAGACAGAGATTCCGAAATCAGATACTGGATTGTAAGGCGTATCCAGGAGCAGACATAGACTCAGATCTCAATATAGTAGTGGTGAAGAGCAGGCTGAAGTTTAAGACATTAGTCAGGAAAATCAATACGCAAAGAAGTGGGATACGGAAGTACTAAGGAATGACGAGATACGGTTGAAGTTCTCTAAGGCAAGTGATTCAGGAATAAGGAATAGCTCAGTAGGCAGTGCAGTTGAAAATCAATGGATATCTCTGAAAAGTACCATCACAAAAAAAAAATGGTTCAAATGGCTCTGAGCACTATGGGACGTAACATCTGTGGTAATCAGTCCCCTAGAACTTAGAACTACTTAAACCTAACTAACCTAAGGACATCACACACATCCATGCCCGAGGCAGGATTCGAACCTGCGACCGTAGCAGTCGCGCGGTTCCATCACACAAGCTGGGAAGGAAAACATAGATACAGAGAAGGTAGCTGCGAAGAAACCATGGGTAACAGAAGAAATACTTCAATTGATCGATGAAAGGAGGAAGTACAAACATGTTCAAGGAAACTCAGGAGTACAGAAATATAAGTCGCTAAGGAATGAAATAAATAGGAAATGCAGGGAAGCTAAGACGAAATGGCTGCAGGAAAAATGTGTAGACATCGAAAAAGAAATGACTGTCGGAAAGACAGACTCAGCGTACAGGAAAGTCAAAACAACCTTCGGTGACATTAAAAGCAAGGATGATAACATTAAGAGCGCAATGGGAACTCCACTGATAATGCAGAGGAGAGAGCGGATAGGTAGAAAGAATACACTGAAAGCCTCTGGGAGGGTGAAGATTTGTCTGATGTGATAGAAGAAGAAACAAGAGTCGATTTAGAAGAAATAGGGTATCCAGTACTAGAATCAGAATTTAACGGAGCTTTGGAGGACTTAAGATCAAATAAAGCAGTACGGATAGATAACACTGCATCTGAATCTCTAAAATAATTTGGTGACGTGCCAACAAAACGAATATTCAAGTTGGTTTGTAGAATGTATGACTCTGGCGAGGTACCATCTGACTTCCGGAAAAGCATCATCCACACAATTCCGAAGACCGAAGACGGCAAGAGCTGACAAATGCGAGAATTACCGCACAATCAGCTTAACCGCTCATGCATCCAAGTTGCTGACAGGAATAATATACCGGAGAATGGAAAAGAAAATTGAGGATGCGCTAGTGACGATCAGTTTGGATTTAGGAGAGGTAAAGGCACGAGAGAGGTAATTCTGACGTTCGGTTAATAATAGAAGCAAGACTAAAGAAAAATCAAGACTAGTTTATAGAATTTGTCGACCTGCAAAAAACGTTCGACAATGTAAAATGGTGCAAGGTGTTCGAAATTCTGAGAAACGTAGGGGTAAGCTACAGGGAGAGACAGGTCATGTACAATATGTACAATAGCCGAGAGGGAATAATAAGAGTGGACGACCAAGAACGAAGTGCTCTTATTAAAAAGAGTAAAATACAAGGATGTAGCCTTTCGCCCCTGCTGTTGAATCTGTACATTGAGGAACCAAAGATGGAAATAAAAGAAGGGTTCAAGAGTGGAATTAAAATTCAAGGTAAAAGGATATCAATGATACGATTCTCTGATAACATTACTAACCTGAGTGAAACTGAAGAAGAATTACATGATCTGCTGAACGCCACGCAGGATTAGCCTAACAGTCTAAGGCGCTGCAGTCATGGACTGTGCGGCTGGTCCCGGCGGAGGTTCGAGTCCTCCCTCGGGCATGGGTGTGTGTGTTTGTCCTTAGGGTAATTTAGGTTAAGTAGTGTGTAAGCTTAGGAACTGATGACCTTAGCAGTTAAGTGCCATAAGATTTCACACACATTCGAACATCTGCTGAATGGAATGAACAGTCTAATGAGTACTGAGTATGGATTAAGAATAAATCGAAGAAAGACGAAGGTAATGAGACGTAGTAGAAATTAAAACAGCGAGAAACTTAACATCAGAATTGATGGTCACGAAGTAGATGAAGTTAAGGAATTGTGCTACCTAGGCAGCAAAATAACCAGTGAAGGACGGAGCAAGGAGGACATCAAAAGCAGACTGGCAATGGCAAAAAGGGCATTCCTGGCCAAGAGAAGTCTGTTAATATCAAATTTGAGGAAGAAGTTTCTGAGAACGTACGTCTGGAGTACAGCATTGTATGGTAAAGAAACATGGACTGTGGGGAAACCGGAACAGAAGAGAGTAGAAGCATTTGAGATGTGGTGCTACAGACGAATGTTGAAAATTAGATGGACCATAAGGAATCAGGAGTTTCTGCGCAGAATCGGAGAGGAAAGGAATGTGAGGAAAACAACTGACATGGAGAAGGGACAGGATGATAGAATATCTGTTAAGACTTCAGGCAATGACTTCCACGGTACTAGAGGGAGCTGTAGAAGGCAAGAGCAGTAGAGGAAGACAGAGATTGGAATACATCCGGCAAATAATTGAGGACGTAGGTTACAACTGGTACTGAGAGATGAAGAGATTGGCACAGGAGAGGAATTCTTGGCAAGCCGCATTAATCCAGTCAGAAGACCGATGATTACAAAAAAGTCTTAGTGCCATATGGCGCTAACAAGTGCCTGTTATAAGTTTTTGTACGAAACTGAAACCGCAACAAATAACTGGGTGCATCAAGATAGAAAAAATGTAACATAATATCGTCATTCCACCTGCAGATGAGAGTGTAAATTCTCGAAACGCGTCGTGGGATGAAATAAAAAGAGTGACTGACACATATAATTGTGTGCTGTTTGAGGCTTTCCCGGCGCTGCATCTGCTTGATAGGTTCCCGGGATTTACGCCGGATCATATTGTAGAAACCGCACAATATTTCAGCGAGACAACTGCCCGCCATCTTCAGGTGCTACTGTCGCGTCGCTGAGAAGCGCGCCAATTTATATGCTGGCTGTCTAGAACAGCGCAGGCGCCAGCGGGGCATAACGTCATCGAAAACCAATCGTAGACAGCGTCGAATACCAGAGTCCTCTGCTGAAGAAACGGGTCGCGGTCTGCGGAAGCGCGCCGCGGCGCGGGAAAATGCGGCCGGGAGCGACGGACCCCGTTCGCGCGCGCGATTTAAGCATCTGCGCTAAGGCTTCCCATCTGCGTTGACTCGGCGCGGTTACTAATCTGTGGCTGACGGTTCCTTAGTGCCGCCAAGGCTGGTAAAACAGATATTTGGATGGAGGGAGTTCAGATGTTCCAGGAACGAAGGAAGCGTTGCTGTCCCATGCGGCCATACCACAAACGTATCATCTACATATCTCCAAAAACATTTGGGTTTCCGAACCGCCATCTGAAGTGCTTTATCCTCGAAATCTTCCATAAAAAGATTTGCTACTATGGGAGACAAAGGGCTACCCATAGCAACACCGTCAGTCTGCTCGAAATACTGGTTGTTAAATAAAAAGTAAGTCGAGGTAAGCACATGTTTGAAAAGGTGTAAGACATCCCCTTCGAGCTTGGCTCCTATAAGTTGATGGACTCATTACAACTTATAGGAGCCAAGCTCGAAGGGGATGTCTTACACCTTTTCAAACATGTGCTTACCTCGACTTACTTTTTATTTAACAACCAGTATTTCGAGCAGACTGACGGTGTTGCTATGGGTAGCCCTTTGTCTCCCATAGTAGCAAATCTTTTTATGGAAGATTTCGAGGATAAAGCACTTCAGATGGCGGTTCGGAAACCCAAATGTTTTTGGAGATATGTAGATGATACGTTTGTGGTATGGCCGCATGGGACAGCAACGCTTCCTTCGTTCCTGGAACATCTGAACTCCCTCCATCCAAATATCTGTTTTACCATGGAGGTAGAAAAAGATGGTGAGCTCCCATTTCTGGATGTTTTGGTGCGTAGAAAAGGAGACGGCTCCTTGGGTCACAGTGTGTTCCGGAAGCCTACGCACACAGACTTGTATTTACAAGCTACGAGCTGTCATCATCCCTCACAGCGCAGCGGTGTATTACGGACGCTAGTGCATAGGGCTAGAGCCATCTCAGATCAGGACAGCTTATCGGCAGAGCTCAACCATCTCCGCTCTGTATTTGCCCAGAATGGGTACTCCGAGAAGCAGATCCGGAACGCGTTTCGACCAGCACGCTCCAAACCTCAAGAACAACCTGAAGAAGCAGATAACACCACGGGGTTGGTTTTTCTACCGTATGTCGGTGGCGTGTCTTTTAAGGTGGGCAGAATTTTCAGGAAGCATCGGATTAAATGTGTTTTCCGGCCTCCAGCAAAAGTGAAATCGATGCTGGGCTCTGTTAAGGACAACCTCGGCCTGAGGAGACCAGGAATATACAAGATCCCGTGCCAGTGTGGGAAATCTTATATTGGCCAGACGTGTCGTACGGTCAAAGACAGATGCGACGAACATAAACGTCACACGAGGTTGGGCCAACCAGAGAAATCTGCGGTTGCTGAGCATTGCCTTGACACGGGACACGGCATGAATTATGAAAAAACTAAGATCCTCGCGCATGCTTCCACATACTGGGACTCCATCATCAAGGAGGCGGTCGAAATACGTATAAGCAGTGACCTATTAAACAGAGACACGGGGTTTCACCTGAGCAAAGCCTGGGAACCAGCCTTGGCGGCACTAAGGAACCGTCAGCCACAGATTAGTAACCGCGCCGAGTCAACGCAGATGGGAAGCCTTAGCGCAGATGCTTAAATCGCGCGCGCGAACGGGGTCCGTCGCTCCCGGCCGCATTTTCCCGCGCCGCGGCGCGCTTCCGCAGACCGCGACCCGTTTCTTCAGCAGAGGACTCTGGTATTCGACGCTGTCTACGATTGGTTTTCGATGACGTTATGCCCCGCTGGCGCCTGCGCTGTTCTAGACAGCCAGCATATAAATTGGCGCGCTTCTCAGCGACGCGACAGTAGCACCTGAAGATGGCGGGCAGTTGTCTCGCTGAAATATTGTGCGGTTTCTACAATATGATCCGGCGTAAATCCCGGGAACCTATCAAGCACATATAATTGTTTTATGTGAACTTTTATTGCCGAATTCGAATGTAAATGGTCTTTATATATATATTACTGACCATTAAAATTGCTTCACCACGAAGATGACGTGCTACAGACGCGAAATTTAACCGACAGGAAGAAGATGCTGTGATATGCAAATGATTAGCTTTTCACAGCATTCACACAAGGTTGGCGCCGGTGGTGACACCTACAACGTGCTGACATGAGGAAAGTTTCCAACCGATTTCTCATACACAAACAGCAGTTGACCGGCTTTGCCTGGTGAAATGTTGTGGTGATGCCTCGTGTAAGGATGAGAAATGCGTGACATCACGTTTCTGACTTTGATAAAGGTCGGATTGTAGCCTATCGCGATTGCGGTTTATCGTATCGCGACATTGGTGCTCACGTTGGTCGAGATCCAATGACAGTTAGCAGAATATGCAATCGGTGGGTTCAGGAGGGTAATACGGAACGCCGTGCTGGATCCCAACGGCCTCGTATCACTAACAGTCGAGATGACAGACATCTTATCCCCATGGCTGTGATCGTGCAGCCACGTCTCGATCCCTGAGCCAACAGATTGCGACATTTGCAAAACAACCACCATCTGCACGAACAGTTCGACGATGTTTGCAGCAGCATGGACTATCAGCTCAGAGACCACGGCTGCGGTTACCCTTGACGCTGCATCACAGACAGGGGCGCCTGCGATAGTGTACTCAACGACGAACCTGGGTGCACGAATTGCAAAACGTCATATTTTCGGATGAATCCAGGTTCTGTTTACAGCATCATGAAAGTCGCATCCGTGTTTGGCGACATAGCGGTGAACGTACATTGGAAGCGTGTATTCGTCATCGCCATACTGGCATATCACCCGGCGTGATGGGGTGCCATTGGTTACACGTCTCGGTCACCTCTTGTTAGCACTGACAGCACTTTGAACAGTGAACGTTACATTTCAGATGTGTTACGACCCGTGGCTCTACCCTTCATTCGATCCCTGCGAAACCCTACATTTCAGCACGACAATGTTCGGCCGCATGTTGCAGGTGCTGTATGGGCCTTTCTGGATACAGAAAATGTTCGACTGCAGCCCTGGCCAGCACATTCTCCAGATTTCTCACCAATTGAAAACGTCTGGTCAATGGTGGCCAAGCAACTGGCTCGTCACAATACGCCAGTCACTACTCTTGATGAACTGTGGTATCGTGTTGAAGCTGCATGGGTAGCTGTACCTGTACACGCCATCCAAGCTCTATTTGACTCAATGCCCAGGCGTATCAAGGCCGTTATTACGACCAATGGTGGTTGTTCTGGGTACTGATTTCTCAGGATCTATGCACCCAAATTGCGTGTAAATGTAATCATATGTCAGTTCTAGTATAATATATTTGACCAATGAATACCCGTTAATCATCTGCATATCTTCTTGGTGTAGCAATTGTAATGGCCAGTCGTATATATATATATATATATATATATATATATATATATATATATATATATAGAGAGAGAGAGAGAGAGAGAGAGAGAGCACTAAAAGCGTAAATTGCGCCCAGAGGCGCTGTCAGCTCCATTGGCACCAACCGGCGGCCTTGTCGTTCTCTGCCAATGACGCATTGAAAGCGGCATGGAGCGACACGTGGTGTGCACACCGCCCACCCAGCCGTTGCCACTTTTCGTGACCCGGAGCTGCTGCTTCTCGGTCAAGTAGCTCCTCAATTGGCATCACGAGGCTAAGTGCCGCCTGTTCCGACCCTCTTCCCCCCCCCCTCCCCCCTTGCCCTAACAAGGAAAAATCCCCGGAGGAAACGGGAATCGATCCCAGCCGTGCTGGCGACTCACTTACGGAGGTGAACACGTAATGCAGTACTGGGCACTAATTTGTGTTACTTAACAGAATTGACACCAGAGTGCGGTAAATCGAGTGCAGTATCTTGTTACACGTTTTCAGAGTTGTTTTTCCTACTTTACACATCAACGGAAGATGTGCATGGGGTGGCAGCCAAATGAAAACGAGGCACATGGGAAAAAATAAGTAAACTGTTTATTATTTCAAAAGTAATCGCCTGTGAGATAAGACGGTCAGTGCCTTCATGGAAGAAGGCCTACGGAACCAAGACTATATCCAGGCGTGCACCTCTTCGTTCGATGCATTTCAACGGCCACGAATGTCTTTCTTCAGGGCCCCTAAAATATGGAATCTCATGGGGAGAGATCGGGGCTGTATGGAGCAGGGCTTCCCAGCGAAACTTCAAACTTGGCAATATGTTGGCGGGCATTACCCTGCAACAGAATGATGTCATCCGTCAACATTCATGGGAGTTGGGACATGATGGCGCGTTTCAGTTTCTGCAAGGCGTCCACGTGCCGCTGTGTGTTAATTGTGATGCCCCGTTCCAAGAAGTCAGTAAGCAGTCAACGGAAAGGTCATCAAGTCTTTCGTTGGAGTAAGCACCGCCTGTTCCTTCGGCTAAGCGGCGGACGTTCCGCAGGGGTAGCCCTTACACAGCCTACATACATTCCCGATCCCTCCCCATACAATGTCCATTATTCAGCAACCTTGAAGAAAGACATTTGAGGCGTCGATTTGCGCCGGACAAAGAGATGAAAGCCTGGGTACAATTATAGTTCCCCCCGTGGGGGGAGTGACAGTCTTGTCTCACAGTGGGATAAATATATAAACAGTAATGGTGCTTAATTTTGAAATAATTAACAGCTTACTTACACTACTGGCCATTAAAATTGCTACACCAAGAAGAATGCAGATGATAAACGGGTATTCATTGGACAAATATATTATACTAGAACTGACATGTGATTACATTTTCACACAATTTGGATGCATAGATACTGAGAAATCAGTACCCACAACAACCACCTCTGGCCGTACTGACGGCTGGGCATTGAGTCAGAGCTTGGATGGCGTGTACAGGTACAGCTGCCCATGCAGCTTCAACACCATACCACAGTTCATCAAGAGTAGTGACTGGCGTATTGTGACGAGCCAGTTGCTCGGCCACCATTGACCAGACGTTTTCAGTTGGTGAGAGATCTCGAGAATGTGCTGGTCAGGGCAGCAGTCGAACATTTTCTGTAACCAGAAAGGCCTGTACAGGACCTGCAACGAGCGGTCGAGCATTATCCTGCTGAAATGTGGGGTTTCGCAAGGATCGAATGAAGGGTAGAACTACGGGTAGTAACTCATCTGAAATGTAACGTCCACTGTTCAAAGTTCCGTCAATGCGAACAAGAGGTGACCAAGACGTGTAACCAATGGCACCCCATACCATCACACCGGGCGATACGCCAGTATGGCGGTGACGAATACACGCTTCCAATGTGCGTTCACCGCTATGTCGCCAAACACGGACGCGACCGTCATGATACTGTAAACAGAACCTGGATTTATCCTAAAAAATGACGTTTTGCCATTCGTGCACCCAGGTTCGTCGTCAGTACACCATCGCAGGAGCTCTTGTCTGTGATGCAGCGTCAAGGGTAACCGCAGCCATGGTATCCAAACTGATAGGTCATGCTGCTGCAAACGTCGTCGATCTGTTCGTGCAGATGGTTGTTGTCTTGCAAACGTCCCCATCTTTTGACTCAGGGGTCGAGACGTGGCTGCACGATCCTTTACAGCCATGGGGATAAGATGCCTGTCATCTCGACTGCTAGTGATACGAGGCCGTTGGGATCCAGCACGGAATTCCGTATTACCCTCCTGGACCCACCGATTCCATATTCTGCTAACAGTCATTGGATCTCGACCAACGCGAGCAGCAATGTCGCAATACGATAAACCGCAATCGCGATAGGCTACAATCCGACCTTTATCAAAGTCAGAAACGTGATGGTACGCATTTCTCCTCCTTACACTTAGCATCACAACAACATTTCACCAGGCAACGCCGGTCAACTGCTGTTTGTGTATGAGAAATCGGTTGGAAACTTTCCTCATGTCAGCACGTTGTAGGTGTCGCCACTGGCGCCAACCTTGTGTGAATGCTCTGAAAAGCTAATCAATTGCATATCACAGCATCTTCTTCCTGTCGGTTAAATTTGTCGTCTGTAGCACGTCATCTTCGTGGTGTAGCAATTTTAATGGCCAGTAATGTATTAACTATTATGGTCATTAATTATGAAATAATTAACAGTTTACTTACCTTTGTTCATCTTTCTCATTTTCATTTGACTGCCCCTCGTACAAGCGAAAATCGTGGAACCCGGAATCAACTACCAACTGCAGTTTGCCTTTCTAAAGACTACCAAGGTCAATGAAAAGTTGATTGTCAGTATTTCGCGTGATTATTGACTGAATTTAAAAAATTAAAATGTTGTCAAAATGTACTCCTTAAGACGTACAATCTTATATCGAAATATTGAAGTGATAAGACAAGTGCTACAGTTAGAAACTGATGGCGTGCTGATGGGGATGCTTTTCATCGAGTATTTGAGACTGAGAACAATTAGCGACTTCCAACAAACCTTACACGTAATTTCAACTCTTAACGAAACATTTTATCGTCGATACCGTCCATAAAATTATGAAAGGAAAGATGTTTGTTGCATAGTACAATTTTGCTGTTGGTCAAACTTCACCCACAGACACGACGTTTTAACGCGTCACTTCTTTAGCTTCAATTCCGTTCGCAACAGACTTTGAAGGCAGTAGCGATTTATGCCACAGAATATACCTGCAAGAATGGGGGAAAGAAATGCAGTAGAAGAAGAATGGGTAGCTTTGGGGGATGAAGTGGTGAAGGCAGCAGAGGATCAAGTGGGTAAAAAGACGGGGGCTAATAGAAATCCTTGGGTGACAGAATAAATACTGAATTTAAATGAAGAAAGGAGAAAATATAAAAATGCAGTAAATGAAGCACGCAAAAATGAGATCGACAGGAAGTGCAAAATGGCTAAGCAGGGTTGGCTAGAGGACAAATGTAAGGATGTAGAGGCTTACCTCACAAGGGGTAAGATAAATCCCGCCTACAGGAAAATTAAAGAGACCTTTGGAGAAAAGAGAACCACTTGTATGAATATCAAGGACTCAGATGGAAACCCAGTTCTAAGCAAAGAGGGGAAAGCAGAAAGGTGGAAGGAGTATATAGAGGGTCTGTACAAGGGCGATGTACTTGAGGACAATATTATGGAAATGGAAGGGGATGTAGATGAAGATGAAATGGGAGATACGATACTGCGTGAAGAGTTTGACAGAGCACTGAAAGACCTGAGTCGAAACAAGGCCTCGGGAGTAGACAACATTCCATTAGAACTACTGACAGCCTTGTGAGACCCAGCCCTGACAAAACTCTACCATCTGGTGAGCAAGATGTACAAACAGGCGAAATACCCTCAGACTTCAAGAAGAATACAATAATTCCAATACCAAAGAAAGCAGGTGTTGACAGATGTGAAAATTACCGAACTATCAGTTTAATAAGTCACAGCTGCAAAATACTAACGCGAATTCTTTACAGATGAATGGAAAAACTGGTAGAAGCTGACCTTGGGGGAGATCAGTTTGGATTCCGCAGAAATGTTGGAACACGTGAGGCAATACTGACCTTACGACTTATCTTAGAAGAAAGATTAAGGAAAGGCAAACCTATGTTTCTAGCATTTGTAAACTTAGAGAAAGCTTTTGACAATGTTGACTGGAATAATCTGTTTCAAATTCCGAAGGTGGCAGGTGTAAAATACAGGGAGCGAAAGGCTATTTACAATTTATATAGAAACCAGATGGCAGTTATAAGAGTCGAGGGACATGAAAGGGAAGCAGTGGTAGGGAAGGGAGTGAGACAGGGTTGTAGCCTCTCCCCGATGTTATTCAATCTGTATATTGAGCAAGCAGTTAAGGAAACAAAAGAAAAATTCCGAGTAGGTATTAAAATCCATGGAGAAGAAATATGAACTTTAAGGTTCGCCGATGACATTGTAATTCTGTCAGAGACAGCAAAGGACTTGGAAGAGCAGTTGAACGGAATGGACAGCGTCTTGAAGGGAGGATATGAGATGAACATCAACAAAAGCAAAACGAGGATAATGGAATGTAGTCGAATTAAGTGGGGCGATGCTGAGGGAATTAGATTACGAAATGGGACACTTAAAGTAGTAAAGGAGTTTTGCTATTTGGGGAGCAAAGTAACTGTTAATGGTCGAAGTAGAGAGGATATAAAACGTAGACTGGTAATGGCAAGGAAAGCGTTTCTGAAGAAGAGAAGTTTGTTAACATCGAGTATAGATTTAAATGTCGTTTCTGAAAGTATTTGTATGGAGTGTAACCTGGTATGGAAGTGAAACATGGACGATAAATAGTTTGGACAAGAAGAGAATAGAAGCTTTCGAAATGTGGTGCTACAGAAGATTAGATGGGTACATCACATAACTAATGAGGAAGTACTGAATAGGATTGGGGAGAAGAGGAGTTTGTGGCACAACTTGACAAGAAGAAGGGATCGGTTGGTAGGACATGTTCTGAGGCATCAAGGGGTCACCAATTTAAGATTGGACGGCAGCGTGGAAGGCAGAAATCGTAGAGGGAGACCAAGAGATGAATACACTAAACAGATTCAGAAGGATGTAGGCTGCAGTACGTATTGGGAGATGAAGAAGCTTGCACAGGATAGAGTAGCATAGAGAGCTGCATCAAACCAGTCGCAGGACTGAAGACCACAACAACATAACTGCAAAATTACATCATTGTACGGCACACAGTTCAGGAGATATGGCGCTATAAACGGTGAGATGATTTTGCTTGAAATGGATACTGAATTCATCCAGCACTAATCGACTTCCAGCAAATTTCAAGCATAATTTCAAACCTTTCCTAAACTTTTTTCGTCTTACATTCTTAAAGTCAGCCGGCAGCGGTGGTCTAGCGGTTCTAGGCGCTCAGTCCGGAACCGCGCGACTGCTACGGTCGCAGGTTCGAATCCTGCCTCGGGCATGGATGTGTGTGATGTCCTTAGGTTAGTTAGGTTTAAGTAGTTCTATGTTCTAGGGGACTGATGACCACAGATGTTGAGTCCCATAGTGCTCAGAGCCATTTGAACCATTTTTTTCTTAAAGTCAAATATTTAACACAGTAACTCATTTGTAAAGTAATTAGCCATTTGAAGCTATTTACGCATGCCATTTCAATTGTTTAGGAATCGGGGGTTCACAAGGTGCTGCGCTAAACAGAGTGGAGAGTGTGGACCGCCTCGCTCACATGATGTTAGGCGTCAATCTCTGCTGTGACCTCGGGGCATTCACAGCGTTAACTGAATTTCAGTACTGCACAACGTATCCCTGCGTCCAGACGTTATACAATTTTGAAATTAATCAAAATAGTAGTTCCCCAACGGAACCTATTGCCCTATTACGAGAGTCACTCGAAAAGAAATGCACACTATTTTTGTAAAAATACAGATATCATTCTGCATGTGTGAAAGTTTTACAGTGTGTAGATACATCATTCCTGCTTGTTTTCAAACTTAGTTCAACCTGTTCCCGTGAGTAGCGCCGTCACAGCATGTCTTCAAGATGGCTGCTACACTTGACCTTCGTCAGAAGCAACGTGCTGTCATAGAATTCCTGTGCTGTGAAAACGAGACAGTGGGAAACATCCACAAGAGGTTGAAAAAGGTGTATGGAGATGCTGCTGTCGATTGTAGTATAGTTACTCGGTGGGAAAGCAGGTTACGTGATGAAAGCGGGCAGGGCAATACTGAGGATTCTCCTCGCAGCGGCCGGCCGCGTACTGCACACACTCCAGACAATGTGCAGAGCGTTAAGGAATTGGTGACTGCTGAGAGACGCATCACGGTGAACGAATTGTCACGCTACGTTGGAATAGGGGAAGGAAGTGTTTGCAGAATACTGAAAGTGTTGTGCCAGGTGGGTTCCCAGGATGTTGACAGTAGCTCACAAAGAAACAAGAAAAACGGTACGCAGCGAACTTTTGGAACAGTACGAGGATGGTGGAGATGAATTTCTTGGAAGAGTTGTGACAGGTGATTAAACATGGCTCCATCATTTTTCACCAGAGACGAAGAGGGAATCAATGGAGTGGCATCATGCAAATTCACCCAAGAAAAAAAAATTCAAAATGACACCTTCTGCAGGAAACGTTATGGCTACGGTGTTTTTCGATTCCGAAGGACTCTTGCTTGTGGACATCATGCCAAGTGGAACCACCATAAATTCTGATGCCTATGTGACGACACTGAAGAAACTTCAAGCTCGACTGAGTCGTGTTCGACCACATCGGCAAAAGCAGGATGCTTTGCTGTAGCACGACAATGCACTGCCTCATGTCAGTCAAAAAACCATGGAAGCAAATGACAAAACTCGGATGGACAACACTGAAACACCCGCCTTACAGTCCTGACATGGCTCCATGTGACTATCATCTCATTGGGAAACTGAAAGACTCTCTTCGTGGAATAACGTTTGAAGATGATAACTCCGTTTTGCACGCTGCCAAACAGTGGCTCCAACAGGTTGGTCCAGAATTTTACCGTACGGGTACACAGGCGCTGGTTCCAAGATGGCGTAATGCAGTTGAGAGGGATGGAAATTATGTGGAGAAATGAAAATATTGTTCCTAAAGGATGTATCTACACACTGTAAAACTTTCAAACATGTAGAATAAAAGATGTATTTAAAAAAATAGTGTGCATTTCTTTTGGAGTGACCCTCGTATAATTTTTAATTGTTGTAGAATCTCAATGCATGGTAAAACGTGGGGGCATTTGAAATATGGATTTCTTATAGAGATCCTAAAATGCGGTCGTTGAAAACATGTCTCACATACGACAAATGAATTTAGGTTAAAGTAAAAGAATGTCTTACAAGGTGTCGCCATCGCCTTTGCTTCTGTATTCGATAATAGAGTATGCATATTATAGTTCACGCTGTGAAAATTTGGTGTGGTTGACGTCCGTTGTGGCAATGTGCTTTTCCCTATTAAAAAGAGACAGTGAGAAAACAGTTTCGATAACCATACCTGAACACTGTGAAATGTAATAAGGACCTTATCATGTTGGACTACTTGAGGTCATCGGGTATACAAGAATTGTATCTTGACTTACTCAGTTGGCGAGAGAACCTGTCAGAAAACCCGAAAAATGTTAAACGGCATTCTCTCAAAAAAGACGGCACACGGCTCGGACAAACCTGATTAAAATACCTAAAACACAGCCACACAGATCAGAGGCTATGAATATACGCAGCCACCTACGTAGGTAGGACTATGCAGATGACATAAGATAAACAACCCAGCTCCCATAGGTTCATTCACTCATCGTGTTCCGGGTATCCTATTAAGAAGCAGAAACCTTCAGGAATGTGGACTGATTCAAGGAATCCTTGAACACAGGACAAGGAAGGCACAGAAACTGGACGCCGCAACGATAGAAAAACAATTGAACATCAACAGGGACTGGACATAGTAAGAACATAAACACTGTGTTTTGTGAACAGAAAATGTACACTACTGGCCATTAAAATTGCTACACCACAAAGATGACGTGCTACAGACGCGAAATTTAACCGACAGGAAGAAGATGCTGTGACATGCAAATGATTAGCTTTTCAGAGCGTTCACACAAGGTTGGCGCCGGTGGCGACACCTACAATGACATGAGGAAAGTTTCCAACCGATTTCTCATACACAAACAGCAGTTGACCGCCGTTGCCTGGTGAAAAGTTGATGTGATGCCTCGTGTAAGGAGGAGAAATGCGTACCATCACGTTTTCGCCTTTGATAAAGGTCGAATTCTAGCCTAACGCGATTGCGGTTTATCGTATCGCGACATTGCTGCTCGCGTTGGTCGAGATCCAATGACTGTTAGCTGAATTTGGAATCGGTGGGTTCAGGAGGGTAATACGGAACGCCGTGCTGGATCCCAAGGCCTCGCATCACTAGCAGTCGAGATGACAAGCATCTTATCCGCATGGCTGTAACGGATCGTGCAGCCACATCTCGATCCCTGACTCAACAGATGGGGACGTTTGCAAGACAACAACCATCTGCACGAACAGTTCGACGACGTTTGCAGTGCATGGCTGCGGTTACCCTTGACGCTGCATCACAGACAAAAGCTCCTGCGATGGTGTACTGACGACGAACCTGGGTGCACGAATGGCAAAATTCATTTTTTCGGATGAATCCAGGTTCTGTTTACAGCATCATGATGGTCGCATCCGTGTTTGGCGACATCGCGGTGAACGCACAATGGAAGCGTGTATTCGTCATCGCCATAGTGGCGTATCACCCGGCGTGAAGTATGGGGTGCCATTGGTTACACGTCTCGGTCACCTCTTCTTCGCACTGACGTGTACTTTGAACACTGGACGTTACATTTCAGATGTGTTACGACCCGTTGCTTACCCTTCATTCGATCCTTGCGAAACCCAACATTTCAGCAGGATAATGCTCGACCGCTCGTTGCAGGTCCTGTACAAGCCTTTCTGGTTACAGAAAATGTTCGACTGCTGCCCTGGCCAGCACATTCTCCAGATCTCTCACAAACTACAAACTGAAAACGTCTGGTCAATGGTGGCCGAGCAACTGGCTCGTCACAATACGCCAGTCACTACTCTTGATGAACTGTGGTATCATGCTGAAGCTGCATGGGCAGCTGCACCTGTACACGCCAATCCAAGCCGTGTTAGACTCAATGCCCAGGTGTATCAAGGCCGTTATTACCGCCAGAGGTGGTTGTTCTGGGTGCTGATTCCTCAGGATCTATGAACCCAAACTCCGTGAAAATGTAATCACATGTCAGTTCTAGTATAATATATTTGTCCAATGAATACCCGTTTATCATCTGCATTTCTTCTTGATGTAGCAATTTTAATGATCAGTAGTGTATAAATGCAACGTGAGATCTGCAAAAACATATACTGTTCTTGTCTTAGCATCTTCACGACGGATGAGAATGCTGACTTCTGACGGAAAAGAACTGCAGCACGAAGAAGGAGCTGTGCGACGTAAAAGTTGGATGTATATCCATATATCGCGCCAGTCGCATCAGAGTGGCACTAGTAGCCACACTTGAGGGTACAAATCAGGTTTGCTTTAAATACACGCTGTAACGGTCGTGAGTGTTGGTTGCCTTTCAGACTGTACGTGGTGAGTTGATGATATTCAAGAATGTCTTCAGAGCGACAAAGACGCCATTATTAACATTTCAATGAATTTTAACCACATCGTGAAAAAAAAAAAAAAAAAAAAAAAAAAAAAAAAAAAAAAAAAACTTTTCCAGAATGGCACCACTGTACAGGACTGTTGGACGCCGAAGTCATGAAAATGTATGGTCACAACACCAGTCTCCGGATGTCCCCCTGGCACTACGGAGAGAGAAAACAATCGTGTTTGGCGCATCGTAGATCATCAGCAGCAGCATTCTGAACAGCAGTTGGCACCACAGTGGCACAACGAACTGTTAAAAATGGACTTCAAGGACAGCTCTGAGCCATATGCCCTGTAGGGTGCCTTAAACCGACGCCGACCACCGCCACTTGCGACTTCACTGATCTTAAGTGAGAGCTTATTATAGGGTAGGTTGGAGGTCTGTTGCGTTTTCTGATGGAAGCTGGTTCCGCCTCGGTGCCAGTGATGGCCGTGTGTTGGTTAGTAGGAGGCCAGCTGAGGGCCTACAACCGACATGTCTGCGTGCTAGACACACTGGACCAACACCTCGAGTTATGATCTGGCGTGTGATTTTGTACGACAGAAGTAGCAGTATCGTGGTTATCCCACGCGTCCTTACTGCAAATTTGTACGTCATTCTGGTGATTTTTTCTGTCGTGCTTCCATTCATGAACAAAATTCCACGACATGATTTCCAACAAGATAACATTCGTCCACGTACCGCTGTTGTAGCCCAACTTGCTGCACTGTTGCCTTGGCCTGCTTGACCACCAGATTTGTGTCCAATCGCTCACGTATGTCACATCATCGGACGACAACTCCAACGTCATCCACAAACAGTATTAACCTTCCATGTACTGACAGATCAACTGCAACAGTCGTGGAATACGATCCCACAAACTGACATTCGGCACCTGTACAGCACAATGCGTGCACGGTTGTATGCCTGCCTTCAATATTCTGGCGATTACACCGGTTATTCAAAAATGGTTCAAATGGCTCTAAGCACTATGGGACTTAACATCTGAGGTCATCAGTCCCCTAGACTTAGAACTATTTAAACCTAACTAACATAAGGACATCACACACATCCTTGCCCGAGGCAGGATTCGAACCTGTGACAGGAGCAGCAGGGTGGTTCGGGACTGAAGCGCCTAGAACCGCTCGGCCACAGCGGCCGGCCACCGGATATTCGTGTATTAGCATATCACAATTGTAAAGGCTTATCTCGCCCTTGCATTAACCTGTCATCTTGCAATGTACCTAGATAAATGTAATCCCCAAATTTCATTGCTCTTCATTAATTACGTTTTAGTGTTGCGAGCTTTTTTCTCCAGTGTATAAGCCATCAGTGTACAAGAAAGAGTAAAATACATTCGTGAAAGTGATCTCGTGCAACAAAAAACGAAATTTTTAGGTGAAGTGATTTGTCAGTTTGCCAACCAAACTCACAATATTATTATGTAAACTCAGATGACAAGCTAACAAGGCACAGTAATATAAAGAGAGTACCACTGAAATGAACAACGTAGAAAATTTTAGATAATAACAACAGCAGACGCGAACAGTTTTTAGACTTAATTTCATTGAAGTAAAGCAGTCATGAATTCGGTGAGTGTTTTGTAGGTCACAGTACTCTCATAGGCAGCGTCATGTTGGAGGTGGTATGCCATTGTCTTCCTCCGGGGTTTGAACAGACGACTTATCTCACCAGCTATATGAGGACCTACAGTTTAACGTGGATTCTGAACAACTGTGCAACTCAGATTCTTTCAGATTAACAAACATTGCCAGAGTTGAAAGATGTGACTGTTAAAAATCTTATGACTGATCGAGGATCGAATGGACACCTTTATATTTGCAGTCTGGCACTTTGCCACCGATACATTGAACCCACCCTTATTACATTAGAGTAAATATCACGTAAAACGGTTTTACATATTACGAAACGGAATAAAAGTAGCCGCTGAAGGCGGTAAGTAGATACTGACACATGTTTGGGCTTATATATTAAAAAAATAAAAATAAAAAACAGTAGTCTGAATAATATTCGGACCTGAAGTCCAATAACTGGTTGAAAAGATGGCTAATGCTAGAGCAACAAAATAAAATTATCAATATATAATATTTATCTGTCATTACTTGAATACAGTGCTATTTCCAAAGAAAATTAGTCACTTTCATTGTACATTATCACAGTTTTCCCACTTTTACGGCACTGCTACTGTCATCCGTATGCCGTGTACTTCAAATCAATTTGCTGAGAACTGACGCAAATCAAAAGCCTCGAGAATCGGGACTGGGAAGAAAGAATACTACATTTTAACTGCTCACTACATTTTATGAAGGTGTTTTTCAAATAAGGTTGATCAAAACTGAGTATATCAAATTTTATTTGTAGTCATTCGTTAGGTATACATCAAAATTTTAACACTATTGAAGGAGCAGATCACTGCTCAGTAAGGCTCCATGGGCAGCTGACCTAGGCATCACACAGAGGTCACACCAATATAGTACCCCCACCGCCACCTGGAACATAAAGGTGTCAGTTTGAGGCAGCAAAGCACTAAAGCAATCTTTAATATTTAATTATGTATTTTTCAATTTTTACAAGTGTTTCTTATCGCTGTTCACCATAATTTGCCACTCGACATACGGGGAACTGAAATGACTGAACCTGCCAGGAGATATGCAAATGAAACAAAAATTTAAATCCATTACGCTATTCTACATTTTATAACTTTTGGAACGATGTTTTTTGTGACTCTATAGTGATATTTAAATTATTCTCCATTCAGATTTCAAATCTTATTTTGATTTTTCTGTATCACGTCACATTTCTGCAAAGATGTGATCTGACGTTTCAGCTGAAATCATATATTTCTTTCTAACGCAGAATATTTTTGATTGCATTAATAATAAATTACTTATTAAGGCTCGAGTCCTTCCTAGGGCATGGGTGTGTGTTTTGTTCTTAGCATAAGTTAGTTTCAGTAGTATGCAAGTCTAAGGCCCGATGACCTTATTAGTTTGGTCCCTTAGGAATCCACATACATTTGAACATCTTACAAAGAAGGTACGTTGTGACGGCGGATGTCTAAACCACACTGCCTGGCAGATGAGACATATGGGTTGAGAGGGTAAAAAATCTTATTTCGGTGACTACAAAGACTTTGGAATTACGAGCCCTCTTATCAGTATGACTTCGCACTCCCTCTAGACTGTTATGGGTGTAAAAGGTGTCATACAGATTTATATATACTTTATAACTATTCCTTGGTACCCTAGGTACTGTCACTGGTACAGAGTTGACATCAAAGCTGGTTCCGCGCCTGTTAGATAAGGGACAGGTCCGAGGGCCTTGCTGACGACAACAGAACCATAACTTCACGCAGACATATCATAGAGACCTGTGTCGCGTTTGGATGAGTACTGGCTTGTATAAAAATGGCACCTTGATATTGTCGCATGAGGAGTGACATGAGGGGTAAGAGATGACCCTAAATCTCTGTGATGTACCGGTGTGCCATCACAGTTCCTGCAGTCACCACCAGCCGTTACCTCAGATCATACCTGATGGCTCCCCACAGCATTACTGCAGGACAAACGCTGCTACGTGTTGAAACATAGGAAGAGAGGGATCTCTCCCCATGATGCCGCCATAGTCGCTGACGCTCACTGATTCCTGAACAGAAGATGACGCCGCTCATCAGCAGTCTATGGTTCCACATCGCGGTACTATTCGAAATGCGGCCGTATATGTTGTGGTGTCAACGGCAGCTTATGCATGGGACGTTGATTATCTAGTCCAGCTGCTGATAATCTCCGACCAATGATGCGGGATGACACAGAATATTGCACGGGGGCGTATTCCCGTTCAATCCCGCATGAGGCCAGTGTCACATTCGAATACTCCACAAATCTAGATATTTTACCTTTTCATCAGCTGGAGACACAGAGACGCACAATGTGGCCCCTTTCAAACTATGGTAGGTGCTGATAACGCTGTCTCATACGAGTACGCCACAACTCCGTGTCTTTCAAAGTGATCACTCGTAATCTGTCGCAAATCATGCCCCTTAGATGAGCTACCCGGCCTGGTGACGCAGCTGAACGTAAACTACTCTACTCTGGTGACCATTCTACCTGTCATAGAGAGTTGCAACTCTATTTACGTACTAGCCGGTGTTGTTTACGTGTATGAAGTTACATTGATATCCGAGCATTTCCTCTGGGTGCTTAACTTTTTTGTCTAGCAGTGTACGTAAGTTGGGGAATTTTGAGGCTTTGACGTCCATAGCAGCAGAAAATGTAAGGACAAGACCTTAGGACCACTACGGAGTGGCACAGTGTTTCCACCAACTAGAAAGGAACAGCGTACAACAGAGTTACACGAACCATGAACACAATTCCAATGTAATGAGGCCCTACCAGGTTGGGCTGACCGAAGAAATCGTGTGTGCGTTAGTATTGTGGTGTGGGTTGTATTGGAAGGTGGAAATACATAGGTAGACTAGACATTTGTTTGCGGATTGTTTCAGAATGAGTGGAAATTTCATGTTACCAGAGCGAAGCAGTCGCATTTTACATCTGTGGAATAGTCGACTTATGACAGTGACAACAGCATCTCTGAACTTGTGTATCATTTAAACAGTTGTAGAGCGGAGAGTAGTCGAGTGTTGGACATGGACTAAGCTAACTTTTAGCGTAGTGAATATTGCAGGAGGATTTTGCCGCGGAAAATTGTTGGGAATTATTAATGTGATGGAAGGTGTTACAGACGCTGCATTCATGGAACAGAGAGAACGGATTTGCATTATGGATATATCTTAAGGTAATAATATTTGCTGGCGCGTACTGATAATGTTAACGATTCTTGCAACAGAACAGCCCACCACCACACAAAAGTTTAGGTCATTTTAGTTTAAGGGGCTCCGGAAAGGCTCAAAAATCATGAAAAGTTCAATTTTTACTTTTTTGCGTTTTCTGAATCTGCAGATTATTACCTTTTAATAGATATATAATTTATTCAATTCCGAAGACTACAACTATTTTTAATTTTTTTTTGAAATGTGTTCTACATGGGCGTGACCCACTGTGGCGCTGTTAAACTGCTGTCAAATGATGTTACTATTAACGTCCGTGTTCATCAGGTACATTTTAGTGATGTGAGATAAAGTATGTGTTGTGGCTAACCTGTGATGGTTCAATTTATATCGCTGGTGTGATTGTCGATTGTTTCATGTTTATTTACTCTGTCGTTATCTCGAAAATATTCTTGATTAATTCTGTCTCTTGAGTCTCTGTTTTGTTGAAGAATAATAATGAGTAAAAGTAAAGTTATTAGAAATCCTCTGAAGGCTTTTAAGAAAAGGAGAAATGTTGGGAAGCCAAAGGTATGTGTTATTACTGTAAATAGTAACATTCTAACATGGTACGAGCGATGCTTGCTTTAGACAAGGAACGCCTTCGGGCTGCAGACAGGGCTGTAAAGAGTCTAGAAATACAAGCAAGAGTAAACAGGAGGAGGAACAAGAGGAAGCTGGTGGAGGAGTTTGCAGAGGATGAAGATAATCCATCCTAAGGACCTGGAATGCACTAAAAAGTTAATCCAATCTTTGTCGCTCGATTCCCAAAACTTTTATTTTCTCATACTAATTACATGTTTTCTAAAACACTCCGTCTTCAGGCCACAAGTGGCCCATCGGGACCATCCGACCGCCGTGTCATCCTCAGTTGACGATGCGGATAGGAGGGGCGTGTGGTCAGCACACCGCTCTCCCGGTCGTTTTGATGGTTTTCTTTGACCGGAGACGCTACTATTCGGTCGAGTAGCTCCTCAATTGGCATCACGAGGCTGAGTGCACCCCGAAAAATGGCAACAACGCATGGCGGCCCGGATCGTCACCCATCCAAGTGCCGGCCACGCCCGACAGCGCTTAACTTCGGTGATCTCACGGGAACCGGTGTATCCACTGCGGCAAGGCCGTTGCTTACGTGTTTTCTAAGGATCTTCCAAACATATTTGTTTCAAACTTTCAGTAAATGTTACACAGTACCTTCTGTATAATTTAACACAGCCTTTTTCCAAAAAACTGTATATTTTTGAATATATAAATAAAAATTGCAAAAAAATGTTGTGAATTTTCATTACAATTGAAAAAAAATCATCTTTAATAACTGAACTAAAATTTTGTAAAATCCCTGTGTTAAGTTGTAGCCCATATTCCAATAAATAATCTGTAAAAAGTTCAACTTCCTACCTCAAATACTTTGTGAGGAAAGATGTAATTTATAAGCGTTATTTTAACATTGCAAGTATAGGGCGTTCCGGAGCCCCTTAATTCACTTCAAATTACATAATCTTAAAAGCATTTCCTTGTAAGATTTTTGTAAAGAAAGTAATGTTTTTTGTTTTCTGCGAGTTTTATGTTCTCGTGCAATAAGAGTTTAAAATACGGCATTGCCATTATAACGAACGGACTAGTATTTTCATTTCTAGTAAGAAGTTTTTTTTTAGTATGAGAAAACCATCCCAATATTTCTCCCAGAAGTTTAGTTTCATTTTAGCATACTTCTAGCTGCTGCGATTTCTTCATGCTGTGCTGTTGCTGCTGAGTGTGCTGTAATTTTTCAGGTAAGATTCTTTTCATATTTTGCTGTTTCTTTCTTTTCTCAGCTCACGTTTACATTACGCAAATTCTAAGCATTTTCTTTGTAATTCGCATTTTTGATAGGCCAGTGAACAGTGTTTGTTTAATAGTGTTGCTAGGTAATCTCAGTGTTCCAATGTTTTGGGGCAGTGTACAGTTTGAGTTTGAAAGTGGTTTTTGAGCAACAGTTTTGATTTAATCTCCTGCATATTGAACGCCAGTTATTTTGTCTCTGTGTAAATGTGTGCACTGAGACACGCTGTTTGAAATAATAATTCCATTTCAACCTTTTTACAACACAAGACAGCACATTCAGTTTTGTGTAAAAGGCAAGCAAGCATTTTAATGCTCACGAACGATCGCATTACCGAGTCAGAGCAAATAACTTTCAGTAAAATTGGTGAGAGAGTTTAACGGAAATGCTGGAACATTTTAAGTGGCATTATCTCAAAGGAATACGCCCTACACTCGGACGAACCAGATGAGTAAACTTCGAGAACCACCTCACAGGTGAGGCTGAGTTATATTCGTTTCCTCACAGGGGAGCCTGCTATGTAGCTACTCAGTGGGGATTGTGCGGATGACAATACACAAATAATTGCTAGCACAGATTTGCTCATTCACTCGTAGCGTTTCGTGTATCCCAAAAAGGAGAAACATCCATTGATGTGGAACAAGTCAATGCACATCTAACAAAAGACAAGGAAATCATAGGAACTTAATCTGTATACTGCATAAACAGCAAACTATTATTACGTAAGTAGGAGGAGATCCCGGGTTCGAGTCCCGGCCGGGGCAAACATTTTCAGCTGCCCCCATTGAGGTATATCAACAACACCTGACGGCAACTGAGGGTTTCGATTAATTATCATTTCTTTCTAGAGAAGCTGCATGGTCATCATTGGTATCTGTCCTTTCGGAACATTTACTATCTTAATATAGTTAAAGGCTACCCGGCCATTGACCCTCTTCTGTGCGAATGCGCTCACTTTGCCCGAACTCTTGCGGGAATCGTCACCTTAGTTGGCGCGAGTAATGAGTGAATGGGCAAATATCCTTTAGGAACATTACGAATGTTGGACAGTTAAGAATGTGGGTCTCACGGGAAGCGTGCAAGAGATAAGTCCCTGCAGTCGCAATATCCTCTGCGCCCTCGATGGCTCAGATGGAGCCGGCACGGTAACTCAGCGTGTTAGGTCAGAGTGTTAGCTGCCCTCTGTAATAAAAAAACTGAGTTAATGAATCAACGACGAACTGAAACGGGTGTCGTGCGACGTCCGCCCCGAGCAGAAAAAAATGAAATTAATAAAAAAAGATGGATAGAGCGTCTGCCGGGTTCGAGTCCCGGTCGGGGAACACATTTTTAGCTGTCCCCATTGAGGTATATCAACAACACCTGTCGGCAGCTGAGGGTTTCGATTAAGTATCATTTCTTTCAAGAGAAGCTGCATGGTCATCATTGGTATCTGTTCTTTCGGAACAGTTACTATCTTCATATATTATTATACTGTGTATTGATATTCATTCTTAAGGCAGATAAATTTAATCGAGTAAATTAGATTGAAAACTGCTAGTGGAAACAAAAATCTACTGCCTCCTCCATCATACTACGTAGCTGTTGTTTGTCTGCTATATGTCGCTTAATGTTACGCGATTACATTGGTATATTTACATAGAATGTGAGTGCTATTTATAGTACACTACTGTTTGTGATATAGCTTTACAACACTGGTTCTTGTCTTGTAGCCAACAAAAGATTTCAATCCGTACGTCATTTACTGCAAATGAATACGCAACGTAGAGATGTACTTGTAGAAGATGGAGCCTCAATAACCATAAACAGGAAAATGGAAAATTAGGTTTTAGAAACTCTAAAAATTTTGTGAAAATGTTATTCAATTGAGCTTGAACAAAACTGAGTACATCAGATTTTATTCTTAGCCATTTGTTAGGTACACATTAATATTTTATAATTTCTGAAACAGCAGAACGCATCGCAGCGAAGCTTTGTGGAGAGCTGAACTGGGCACGAGATAACGCTTACACCAATGGAGTGTCACCGCCGCCTGGAACATGAAGGTTTTAGGCATTACTTAAATGAACGGTTCAAATGGCTCTGAGCACTATGGGACTTAACTTCTGAGGTCATCAGTCCCCTAGAACTTAGAACTACTTAAACCCTACTAACCTAAGGACAACACACACATACAGAATGTTTCCGGAATGACCACAGAAGATGCTTCATAGGTAAAAGCGAAACGCTTCTGGAGAAAAATGCTCTGTAATTATCTGCATTAAGCTTAAGACAGAACAATCAGTAATATTCTAATGTAACAGGTGCTCTGGAAGATGGTCACGCAAACAAGCATGTCAAAAAAGTATATCTCGTGTATGGTGGAATTCTACTTTGAAAAATATTAAGTAAAATATTAGGCGAGTTTTGTTGTTGAGCAGCAGAATGATGGACAGTGGCAGAAGTAGAGAGGATATATAGTGCAGACTAGTAATACCACGAAAAGCATTTTTTGATACAGAATTTAAATTTAACTAACGTCTTTTCTGAAAGTATTTGCTTGTAGTGTAGCCTTGCACAGAATTGAAACGTGTACGATAAGCAGCTCGCAGAAGAAGAAAATAGAAGCTTTTGAAATGTAATGCTAAAGCAGAAAATTGAAGATTAGATGGATAAATGGAATAACTAATGAGGAGGTACTGAATCGAATGGGAAAAAAAAGAAATTTATGTCATAACTTCACTAATGTAAGAGATCGGTTGATAGGAAATTTCATGGGCATCGATGAATCGTCAGGTTGATAATTGGGTTGTGAGGGGAGAGGTGTGGTGGACAAAAAGATCCAGTAAAATAAGAACGTTGAAATGGATGTAGGTTAAAGTAGTTCAGTGTAAATTTCAAGGGAGTGAATCTGAATAGAAAGAATTGCTAAAGAAAGTAGCTAATATCTGTTGATATTACTTTTGATAATGTGTCACGCAGTTTTCGGGTAGTACTTTTGGATCTAAGAAATGTGGATCATCACACCGAAGTTCCCAAATGTTTGTGCTCTCTCTGTTCAAACATTCATTGTTATTGATCATATCAACTGCATGTGTGCCCTCCGTAACATTTTTGAAGGAATATGTTGCGGTACCTGTGTTGTTAAGAAGTACGATCCAGTGAACAGTGTATTTATCCGTCGGTCAAGGCAGTGACTTTCAATTAAAATGTTCTTCCCTTTACGGGAATTACATAATGTGTGTACCAGTACAGGTTGTGACGCAGGACTTACGCCGTATGGGAGTAGGGATCTGGCCGTGTGTGGGTTCAAAATGGCTCTGAGGACTACGGGACTTAACATCTATGGTCATCAGTCCCCTAGAACTTAGAACTACTTAGACCTAGCTAACCTAAGGACATCACACAGCACCCAGTCATCACGAGGCAGAGAAAATCCCTGACCCCGCCGGGAATCGAACCTGGGAACCCGGGCGTGGGAAGCGAGAACGCTACCGCACGACCACGAGCTGCGGACCCGTGTGTGGGGCCCGCATAGCTAAAGCACTAAAGACGACAGCTAGCGACAAACCAGAAATCCGGTTTCGAGTCCCAGTCCAGTACAAATCTTGGAAATTTTGATCGTCATCCTTCCTTTATACACCTAATAGCTGTTCGTATTCGCAACTGTAAATACATCTCATGTACTTCTGAAAGAGATCACCGTTCCGCCTCTGGCACAATATACGGCGTTCTTTTATCCCCAGTTACTGTACATTTTAGACCGTTGAGCTACTCTGAAACCTCAAGGTTTCAGGTAGCACACTCCATCATAATGCAACATCAGGAAAATACATCGTATCTTACGTAAGAACAAATTCAAAACTTTGTGTAGATAGATGTTCATTATCCAAAAATATAAGCACGAAGACAAACACAGCGAAACGGTGGCGGGAGCCGAGGGAGCGACAGTTCTTACTACGAGCATTAAACGTCAGCATAAGCTAATGGGATGCGCTGCTCACGTACAGACGTTATGATCGGCACATGGTTACCAGACATCACGTAACTGATAAATTCCCCGCATAGAAACATATAATGCATTTGTTGTTTGTTCGAGCTTAGAGTAGATTTCAGGATAATTTTCTTTAAAATTTGAAATGTTTTCAAGTGGTTCCTGTACAGAAACAGTAATTTTAGAGAGATATATGTTAAAATTTTTTTGACTAGCTGCTAAAGTTCAGTGACCGTGTCAGAATTATATTAGAACAAATAAGCCCTCGGTCACAAATATTAAGTCAAAATTGACCAGGTTTCGACGCTACTATGAGCGTCGTCTTCAGAATTAAACTACCTGTTCTAAAACATATTAGGTATATAATACATTAATAAAATTAAAGTTTGTACTGACTGGAAAGAGATGCAGTACTTACTACGTTACTACTTTAGGCGTATATTCATTATTGACTGCTATGGTTTTAAGTAAATTAATCCCCGCACTAAACTTTTCTGTTGAAAGTGGTATAGAGGTGGCTCGGTGGACGGCAGAGTGAAAAAAGGACATTTTTTGAGACTGTGGATGAAAAGAGGAAGCAGGCAGGATTTAGTCAGTATACGTTTCCTATGAGCGTGTCTTGATTTTTCTTTAGTCTTGCTTCCATTATCAACCACTACGCCAGAATTGCTTGTCTGGTGCCTCTACCTTTGCTGCAGTCAAACTGATCGTCACCCAATACATCCTCAATTTTCTTTTGCATTCTTCTGTATATTATTTTGTCAGTAACCTTCATGCATGAGCTGTTAAGCTGACTGTGCGAGAATTCTCGTAGTTGTCGAGTCTTGGAGTCCTCGGAATGTGTAGACGAAATTTTTCCGAAAGTCGGGTGGTCTGTCGCCAGAGTCATATATTCTACACACCAACGTGAATAATCGTTTTGTTGCCACTTTCCCCAATGACTTTAGAAATCCTGATGGAGTTTTACCTATACCTTCTGCCTTATTTGTCCAAAGATCTCTTAAATTGTGATTCTAATACAGGATCTCCTATCCCTTCTAAATTGATTCCTGTTTCTTCTTCTATAACATCAGACGAGTCTTCCCCCTTGTAGAGGCCTTCCATGTACTCTTTACACCTGTCCCCTCTCTCCTCTGCCGGCCGAAGTGGCCGAGCGGTTCTAGGCGCTACAGTCTGGAACCGCGCGACCGCTACGGTCGCAGGTTCGAATCCTGCCTCGGGTATGGATGTGTGTGTTGTCCTTACCTTAGTTAGGTTTAAGTAGTTCTAAGTTCTAGGGGACTGATGACCTGAGAAGTTAAGTCCCATAGTGCTCAGAGCCATTTGAACCATTTGAACCTCTCTCCTCTGCATTTAACAGTGTGCGTTGATACCAAGTCGATAATCTCTTCGTCTCGTGTCAAGCTCCACTACGGGTCCACCCACTGCCAAAGTATGAGGTGGTTTACGAAGACTGCGCTAGTCGTTTGTGAAGAACTGTTGATAGTGAGAAGTGGCTCGGAGATATTGTCATGATCTTTTCACCATCTTTTTATGACGACTTCGGCTAACCGAGCACTCTTCCAGCGACGTCCCATACATCCATATGTCACACCTGTCCACAGCTCTTAATACTCGCGAACACACTATGTGATTCTCACCAGGGAAGGACATTCGACGTGATCGTCGTTTTAACCCGCCGAGGCATGTAATACTCACTGTGTTACTGTACAGTATCCGTGTTGACAATTCACGTTACACACCGTTCCCTCAAACGTTCATAGCTACCTGATGTTGTACACTCATTGGTTGTGGTATCAGTAGAGGGTAGAGGCGTTTGTACATACTGGACAATACATAGTTTTGGACTAGACTTGAAACACTCCGCCACGCAGCGTGTCGTACAGGGGAGGAAATGCCCGCACTGGTTGTGGCGGGTACTCACCCTCTGCGACGGAGCGGCCACAGAACTTCGCGGTGCAGAGCCAGCCGCCTCTGGCGCACGTGCACCAGTTGCAGCCATCGTACTTGCGCTCGCCATGGGAGCAGGCTGCAAAAGAAGAGACGGCGTTACGAAGCACTGCCGACGCTTGGAGTCTCACACACTACAGCTTACTCTATTTTCCATATTAAACATTTGATTTTAATCAGGGAATGAAATAAGTTGGATTTAGAATAGGATATGTCATTATCGACCAGTCGGAGTCCGTCATATACGAGGTGCATTCAAGTTCTAAGGCCTCCGATTTTTTTTCTAATTAACTACTCACCCGAAATCGATGAAACTGGCGTTACTTCTCGACGTAATCGCCCTGCAGACGTACACATTTTTCACAACGCTGACGCCATGATTCCATGGCAACGGCGAAGGCTTCCTTAGGAGTCAGTTTTGACCACTGGAAAATCGCTGAGGCAATAGCAGCACGGCTGGTGAATGTGCGGCCACGGAGAGTGTCTTTCATTGTTGGAAAAAGCCAAAAGTCACTAGGAGCCAGGTCAGGTGAGTAGGGAGCATGAGGAATCACTTCAAAGCTGTTATCACAAAGAAACTGTTGCGTAACGTTAGCTCGATGTGCGGGTGCGTTGTCTTGATGAAACAGCACACGCGCATCCCTTCCCGGACGTTTTTGTTGCAGTGCAGGAAGGAATTTGTTCTTCAAAACATTTTCGTAGGATGCACCTGTTACCGTAGTGCCCTTTGGAACGCAATGGGTAAGGATTACGCCCTCGCTGTCCCAGAACATGGACACCATCATTTTTTCAGCACTGGCGGTTACCCGAAATTTTTTTGGTGGCGGTGAATCTGTGTGCTTCCATTGAGTTGACTGACGCTTTGTTTCTGGATTGAAAAATGGCATCCACGTCTCATCCATTGTCACAACCGATGAAAAGAAAGTCCCATTCACGCTGTCGTTGCGCGTCAACATTGCTTGGCAACATGCCACACGGGCAGCCCTGTGGTCGTCCGTCAGCATTCGTGGCACCCACCTGGATGACACTTTTCGCATTTTCAGGTCGTCATGCAGGACTGTGTGCACAGAACCCACAGAAATGCCAACTCTAGAGGCGATCTGTTCAACAGTCATTCGGCGATCCCCCAAAACAATTCTCTCCCCTTTCTCGATCATGTCGTCAGACCGGCTTGTGCGAGCCCGAGGTTGTTTCGGTTTGTTGTCACACGATGTCGCACCCACGAACGCACTTTCGACACATCCATAGTACCATCACCACATGTCTCCTTCAACTGTCGATGAATTTCAATTGGTTTCACACCACGCAAATTAAGAAAACGAATGATTGCACGCTGTTCAAGTAAGGAAAACGTCGCCATTTTAAGTATTTAAAACAGTTCTCATTCTCGCCACTGGCGGTAAAATTCCATCTGCCGTACAGTGCTGCCATCTCTGGGACGTATTGAAAATGAACGCGGCTTCGTTTTAAAACAATGCGCATGTTTTTATCTCTTTCCAGTCCGTAGAAAAAAAGCGGAGGCCTTAGAACTTGAATGCACCTCGTACACACATCAAAAAAAAAAAGTTTTGCATCACTCAGTTCTGAGAGTTCCGGAACGTGCAGAGAAAATTGGAATAGAGATCAACATAAACATCCTTTCCGCCCTTTTTTTTGCTCATGAAAACCACACATTGCATGTTGTACTACCATACAGCGAGACCTTCAGAGATGCTGGTCCAGACTGCTGTACGCACAGGTACCTCTGCTACCCAGTAGCACGTCCTCTTGCATTTGTGCATGCCTATATTCGTCGTGGCATACTATCCACAAGTTCATCAAGGCACTGTTGGTCCAGATTGTCCTACTCTTCAACGGCGATTCGGCGTAGATCGCCCAGAGTGGTCGGTGGGTCAAGTCGTCCATAAACAGCCCTTTTCAATCTATACCGGGCATTTTCAAAAATGGTTCAAATGGCTCTGAGCACTATGCGACTTAGCCCGCATCTCGTGGTCGTGCGGTAGCGTTCTCGCTTCCCGCGCCCGGGTTCCCGGGTTCGATTCCCGGCGGGGTCAGGGATTTTCTCTGCCTCGTGATGGCTGGGTGTTGTGTGATGTCCTTAGGTTAGTTAGGTTTAAGTAGTTCTAAGTTCTCGGGGACTGATGACCATAGATGTTAAGTCCCATAGTGCTCAGAGCCATTTGAACCAGCCACTATGCGACTTAACTTCTGAGGTCATCAGTCGCCTAGAACTTAGAACTAATTAAACCTAACTAACGTAAGGACATCACACACATCCATTCCCGAGGCAGGACTCGAACCTGCGACCGTCGCTCGGTTACAGACTGTAGCGCTTAGAACTGCACGGCCACTCCTACCGATAGGGTTCATGTCTGAAGAACATGCTGGTTACTCTAGTCGAGCGATGTCGTTATCCTGAAGGAAGTCATTCACAAGATGTGCATGATGGGGGTGCGAATTGTCGACCATGAATACGAATGCCTCGCTAATATGCTGCCGATATGGTTGCACTATCGGTCTGAGGATGACATTCACGTATCGTACAGCCGTTACGGCGTCTTTCATGACAACCAGCGGTGTACGTCGGCCCCACATAATGCCACCCCACACAGCAGGGAAACTGCACCTTGCTGCACTCGCTGGACAGTGTGTTTAATGCTTTCGCCTGAACGAGTTGCCTCCAAACACGTCTCCGACGATTGTCTGGTTGAAAGCATATACGACACTCATCGGTGAAGAAAACGTGATGCCAGTCCGGAGCGGTCCATTCGGCATGTTGCTTGGCCCATCTGTACCACGGTGCATGGTGTCGTGGTTGCAAAGATGGACCTCACGATGGACGTCGGGAGTGAAATTGCGCATCATGCAGCCTATTACGCACAGTTTGAGTCGTAACATGACGTCCTGTGTCTGCAAAAAAAGCATTACTCATCATGCTGGCATTGCTGTCAGGGTTCCTCCGAGCCACAATCCGTAGGTAGCGGCCATCCTCTGCAGTAGTAACCCTTGGGCGGCCTGAGCGAGGCATGTAATCGACATTTCCTGTCTCTCTGTATCTCCTCCTTGTCCGAACAACATCGCTTTGCCCAAAAAGTTCACGGTTTACTTGCCGCGTCAAATTTGGATAAAATGCCGAGCTTTCGACGACTACCTCCGTCATCTTCGTCGTAGTCTGACGAAGATGAAGGAGGTAGTCACCGAAAGCTCGGGATTTTATCCAAATCTGACGCGGCAAGTAAACCGAGAACTTTTTGTGCAAGGATTCGTCGCGAAAGACTTCGTAGTCAACAACGCTTTGGTTCACTCCGAGATGTCTGGACACTTCCGTTGTTGAGAGCCTTTCATGGCACAAAGTAACAATGCAGACGTGATAGAACCGCGGTATTGAGCATCTAGGCATGGTTGAACTACAGACAACACCAGCTGGGTACCTGCTTTCTGGTGGAATGACTGGAACTGATCGGCTGTCGGACCCCCTCCGTGTAATATGCGCTGCTTATTCGTGATGGAAGAAGCTACAATATGTAGAACAAAAAAATGTTTGTCCAAAAACACTAAAATTAGGCACTGTAATACAGTATTAAAACCTCAAGTCCTGTATGCCAGAGAAACCCTGACAGTCCACATAAAAGATGACCTACAAACGGAAGAACGTAAAATCATCAGAAAGATACTAGGGCCAAATAAAACAGAAGAGAGCTATACACAACAGTCTTATCAAACAACTGGGAAATTGTCCAACCTTGCAGCAGATATTAGAAAAAAAATTATGGGCACTGCGCTAGGCTTCCAAAAGCAAGACTTGGGCACAAAATTCTTAAATACACAGAAGGTCTTAAAAAATAAACCCAAATACAAGATGTCAATAAGGACCTATAAAAATCTCTGATAAATTATTCAGATGTTTTGGACAGAAAGGTATTTAAGCAGGATGTTGACAGATGGGAAGTTAAGTCAGAGAATGAAGCTCCAAAGAATGCAGGAACAAAATGGGCAGAGGAAAGGAAGAGAGGCCATGCAGAAAAAATGAGAGCAGTGTGGAAGAAAATGAAAAAGAATGAAGAAACTTTGCGAGATCCAACAGGGTCAAATTGCACTAATCGCACACACACACACACACACATATATATATATATATATATATATATATATATATATATATATATATATATATATATATACACTCCTGGAAATTGAAATAAGAACACCGTGAATTCAATGTCCCAGGAAGGGGAAACTTTATTGACACATTCCTGGGGTCAGATACATCACATGATCACACTGACAGAACCACAGGCACATAGACACAGGCAACAGAGCATGCACAATGTCGGCACTAGTACAGTGTATATCCACTTTTCGCAGCAATGCAGGCTGCTATTCTCCCATGGAGACGATCGTAGAGATGCTGGATGTAGTTCTGTGGAACGGCTTGCCATGCCATTTCCACCTGGCGCCTCAGTTGGACCAGCGTTCGTGCTGGACGTGCAGACCGCGTGAGACGACGCTTCATCCAGTCCCAAACATGCTCAATGGGGGACATATCCGGAGATCTTGCTGGCCAGGGTAGTTAACTTACACCTTCTAGAGCACGTTGGGTGGCACGGGATACATGCGGACGTGCATTGTCCTGTTGGAACAGCAAGTTCCCTTGCCGGTCTAGGAATGGTAGAACGATGGGTTCGATGACGGTTTGGATGTACCGTGCACTATTCAGTGTCCCCTCGACGATCACCAGTGGTGTACGACCAGTGTGGGAGATCGCTCCCCACACCATGATGCCGGGTGTTGGCCTTGTGTGCCTCGGTCGTATGCAGTCCTGTTTGTGGCGCTCAACTGCACGGCGCCAAACACGCATACGACCTTCATTGGCACCAAGGCAGAAGCGACTCTCATCGCTGAAGACGACACGTCTCCATTCGTCCCTCCATTCACGCCTGTCGCGACACCACTGGAGGCGGGCTGCACGATGTTGGGGCGTGAGCGGATGACGGCCTAACGGTGTGCGGGACCGTAGCCCAGCTTCATGGAGACGGTTGCGAATGGTCCTCGCCGATACCCCAGGAGCAACAGTGTCCCTAATTTGCTGAGAAGTGGCGGTGCGGTCCCCTACGGCACTGCGTAGGATCCTACGGTCTTGGCGTGCATCCGTGCGTCGCTGCGGTCCGGTCCCAGGTCGACGGGCACGTGCACCTTCCGCCGACCACTGGCGACAACATCGATGTACTGTGGAGACCTCACGCCCCACGTGTTGAGCAATTTGGCGGTATGTCCACCCGGCCTCCCGCATGCCCACTATACGCCCTCGCTCAAAGTCCGTCAACTGCACATACGGTTCATGTCCACGCTGTCGCGGCATGCTGCCAGTATTAAAGACTGCGATGGAGCTCCGTATGCCACGGCAAACTGGCTGACACTGACGGCGGCGGTGCACAAATGCTGCGCAGCTAGCGCCATTCGACGGCCAACACCGCGGTTCCTGGTGTGTCCGCTGTGCCGTGCGTGTGATCGTTGCTTGTACAGCCCTCTCGCAGTGTCCGGAGCAAGTATGGTGGGTCTGACACACCGGTGTCAATGTGTTCTTTTTTCCATTTCCAGGAGTGAATATATATATATATATATATATATATATATATATATATATATATATAACACTGTTGCAGAAACAATGAAAAAAATAATACCAAATCTAAAAGGATGATTCGACATGCTTATAATAGTCTGCACAACGAAACGTTGCCTCAAAACCTTGCAGAAAATCCAAAGAGATTCTGGTCGTATGTAAAGTCTGCTAGTGACCTCTGCGCGATAGCAATGGAAATACTATCGATGACAGTGGACAGTGCCTCTGAAGCAGAGCTACTAAAATAGTCCTCCGTAATTCCTTAACCAAAGACGACGAAGAAAATATTCCAGAATTCGAATCAAGAAGAGCTACCTGAGCCGTGCGCGGCTCGTGTTCATTCCGTTTATTGTTTGTCATCTTCTCTTACCGTACTGCCACCTCGTTTTCTTATTCCATTTACTATCGTCACTAACTTCCTGCCTTACCTGCCTGTGAGTGGCAGCAGCAGCCCTTATCGGTAAGTGCTCTGTCGTACTATCTCTGGCGCGACCGATAGTATTTCCGGGTCGTCGTCTGTCGAGAGTGGAGTCAGATGCAGCAACAGTGAAGTCGGGGACAGAGCGCCAGTGAGGTGCGGACAGCCAGTGCTCGCAGACCGCTGGCAACACACATGAACTGTCCGACAGAAGGATATTGGAGCGGGAACGACCACTGGTTGGTCGTTCGGTTGGTCGTCTCATTGGGCGACGTGTGTTTGGTGTTTTGATTGTTTCTCAGCCTCGTCATTTGAGCATCTTGCGGGGCTTTAGTAGGTTCCTTCCTTCTGCAGAGATGTTAGGTGTCCAATGATCCAGTGTTCCCTCTGCAAGATTGGATCCCAGCCAGTGTCTCCGGGATGTCGTCCGCCCAAAGTCGTGATGGAGCTCCAGTGAGGTCTGCACAGCCAGTACTCGCCCGACCGCTAGCGACACACATGCACTGTCCGACGGAAGGACACTTGAGCAGGGAAGGCCGCTGGTTGGTTGTTTGGTCGGTCGTCTCATTGGGCGACGTGTATTTGGTCTTCCAATCGCTTTTGGGCCCCTTCAATTGGTCACCTTGCAGGACGTGAGTCGGTTCCTTCCTTTTGCAGGGATATTGGTTAGCCAATGGGCAAGTGTTCTCTCTGCATGGGTGGGTCCAAGCCACTGTCTCCAGGTCGTCGTGTTTCCGAATTGCAAACGGACGTCAAGGAAGTCCGGACGCAGCAGCAGTGAAGTCGGGGATGGAGCGCCAGTGAGGTGCGGACATCCAGTGCTCGCCGACGACTGGTGACTCACATGAACTGTCCGACGGAAAGAGATTGGAGCGGGAACGACCGCTGGTTCGTCGTTTACTTGGTCGTCTTATTGGGCGACGTGTATTTGGTCTTTTGACCGTTTCTGGGCCTCATCGGTTGGTCATCTTTCCGGACGTGGGTCGGTTCCTTCCTTGTGCAGAGATGTCGGATGCCCAATGGGCAAGTGTTACCTCTGCATGGGTGGTTCCGAGCCAGCCTTCCCGGGTCGCCGTGTCTCCGAGTTCCGAACGGATATGGATTTGAGTCGGGTTGGAGCTGCAGTCAGCTTCGGACAGCCAAGACTCGCCCGACCGTTACCGACACACGTGACTTGAGTGAGAACGACTTGGGTTGGTCATCCGTCGGTCGTCTCATCGAACGACGTGCATTTGGTCGCCGACCGCTTGTGGAAACTCTCTGTGTGTCGAATTGATTCGTCTTTTTTTCCACAGTGATTGCTTTTACGATTGTTCGAGTTCTTGTGCAAGTGTGTTTACGTGGAACCGTGTGTAGCGTCTGTGATTTCCGTAGCAGATGAATACTGTCTGCATACTGGAGTAGTCAATCGGTCGGTTGAAATAGAGCAGCAAGTGAATCGGGTGGAAGGGTATTGATGGAATTGATTAGGCTGTTGGTTGGTTCTTCAGCCGTTCGTAGGTTGTGTTGCCATCCGATTTTTTAGTGTCATGCTTGGCTGCCTGTCTCACCTAAACTGTGCTTAGTTTCCTCCCCAGGCCGACGCTTGGAACACTTCTGAGGACCACTGTTTGTTGTCTGTGATTGTCATTTTATTTGGTCGCACGTACTGTGCCACCCCTTCAGCTGTGTATTAATATTGTCTGTTGTAGGTTTAGTATATGGCCTTTAGGCGAACTTCATAACAACTTTAAGATTAGGCCTTCAGCCGTGTTTCATTTAAAATTCTTGTTGCTCTGTATTCAGGCTTTCAGCCGAGTTTGTTTGAGAATATGTGGCTTTCATATGTAAATCCTTGTCTGTAAGGTTTCTCTTTAATTATCTTGAATTCTTGAAACGACCTTAAGCCGTGTTCTGTAAATGTTTATCTTAAGGTTGTCTTTAATTATTCTTGAGTAATTGTTTGGGCCTTCAGCCGACAAGATACTTCAAGTTTTCTTAAGATGTTTTTCTGTTGTACTGTGTAATAGCTTATCTTTAAAATCTCCTTTCTTTCTTAAGGTGTTTTTCTGTTGTACTGTGTAATAGCTTATCTTGAAAATCACTCTTTTATTACGTACAGAAATTTTTTTATTGGGCTTTCAGCCGAAGAATTAACTTGAATTTTCCTTGATATGACCTTTAGCCGGAATTTTTAATTGCTTGGCTTTTAAGCAATTTCCTTAGCTGAACTGAAATATTATTTCGGCCTTTAGCCGAGAAGATATTGTAATTTTGCTTAAGTAAGGCCTTCAGCCGTTACTCTGAGTCCTGGTGTTTTAAAAGCAATCAATTAAATTTATTCTGGAGAAGTTACTTGGGCCCGCCGTGAATTGATCTTCGTTGTTTTAAAAAGAAAACTGTCGTTGGTTTGAGCAATAAAGTCGTGTGTGCTCTTGTATAACTAACAGTAATTGACCTTGGCCCCTTTCCACAACCTGATCCGCTCTGTCCTACGAAACCAGATTTCACTACCAACGTGACTAACTTAGAAGGAGATATCCTTGGTGTAATGAAGCAACGTAAATCATTTAATAAACGCAAATCTTCCCGCCAAGACTTAACCAATTCGGTTCCTTTCCGAGTATGCAGCTGCAATAGCTCCATACTTAACAAACACATGTGGCCGCTCGTTCGACGAAAGATCCGTACCCAAAGAGTGGAAAATTGCACAGGTCACACCAGTATTCAAGAAAGACAATAGGAGTAACCCACTAATTACGGGCCGATATCATTAACGTCTATATGTAGCATGATTTTGGAACGTATATTGCGTTAAAAAGTAAAGTACATCGAAGAGAACAGTCTATTGACACACAGTCAACACGGATTTAGGAAACGTCGTTTTTGTGAAACACGAGTAGCTCTTTATTCATACGAAGTGTCGAGTGCTATTGACAAGGGATTTCAATTTGATCCCGTATTTCTAGATTTCCAGAAGACTTTTGACACTGTACCTTACAAGAGGCTTACAATCAAATAACGTGCTTATGGAATATCGTCTCAGTTACGTGACTGGATTCGTGATTTTCTGTCAGAGAGGTCACAGTTCGTAGTAATTGACGGAAAGCATCGAGTGAAAAGGAAATGACGTATGGCGTTCCCCAAGGTAGTTCAAATGGTTCAAACGCTCTGAGCACTATGCCACTTAACTTTTGAGGTCATCAGCCTCCTAGAACTTAGAACTACTTAAACCTAACTAACCTAAGGAGATTACGCACATCCATGCCCGAGGCAGTATTCGAACCTGCGACCGTAGCGGTCGCGCGGTTCCAGACTGTAGCGCCTAGAACCGCTCGGCCACCCTGGCCGGCCCCAAGGTAGTATTATAGGCTCTTTACTGTTCCTTACCCATATAAACGATTTAGGAGACAATCTGAGCAGCTGTCTCAGGTTTTTTGCAGATGATGCTGTTATCATATTGTAAAGTCATCAGAAGATCAAAAAAATAGCTAAAGAATTTAGATATCTGTATTGTCCAAAAATTGGAAATTTACGCTAAATAATGAAAACTGTGAAGTCATCGAGATGAGACCTAAAAGTAATGTGTTAAACTTCGGTCTCATGATAAATCAATCAAATTTAAAGGCCGTAAATTCAACTAAATACCTACGAATTACAATTGTGAACAACTTAAATTGGAAAGAAGGCATAGAAAATGTTATAGGGAAGGCGAACCAAAGACTTCCATTTATTTACAGAACAGAAGATGTAATAGATCTACTAAATAGACTGGCTGCACTAAGCTTGACTGTCTTCTTTTGGAGTGCTGATGAGCGGTGTGGTATCCTTACCAGATAGGATTAACGGAGAACGTCGAGAAAGTGCAATGGTGGCCCTGTCATTATTTTAGTCAGTTGTTGATGGGTCATTAATATATCAACAAAGGATTGATCTTTTATAAAAGTTACAGCACAAGTTTATTGGCTAAAACAATAGGACGAAAATACATATTAAGCGTGATGACAAATAAAAGATGAACTGACGGCAACAAAAACATATGCAACAAATTGTTAGCACTCCTCTGGGTGGCGACTGGTGGACAAAGACCAAGGTTTGTCTGACTGAACTATTAATTCTGGCTCAAAACATACATCATGCAATCTGAAACTACATAACACTGAACAGACGTTGATGGATTTGCTCTCCACAGAAGCTATATACTACGTTGGTGCAGCTGAGATACTGCAATGTAATACTCCTTTCTCGATGTGTCGCACTTTCTGATGTGACGGTCGTGGTTCAAGCGTCTGCCCAGCAGCGATGGCCAGCACCTGTAATTAGCTATTGTGGGCACGAAATATGCAAAGTTGTGGCTGTAGATATGTTAGATGGATCGCAGTTACTCTCTAACGGAACCCTGAGGTATCGGCAGGTTCCAGAGTGCGATACTCCCATTAGCTCGTTATACCAAGAACCTATTAAACTCACTCACTTATATGTCAGAGCACACTAAAATTATTTCGAAGGCCTGACGCTTCCCTAAGAACTCTGTAGTCACGGAGACGACACCACGTAACAGCTACCTCGGTAGCGTCCGGTCCACAGTGAACATGGAAACTCGCGAATTTTAATGGCCACCAACCATGTTCACAAAGGGCGTTTACGACACTGTCAAAACCGGTTGTCCAGGCGACCTATATTTTTCTAGTGGCCCCGTCCCTGCTGTGGGCACATGTACTTAACGGGTAGGTTCAAGTAGGCAGGTTTTCTGCCTCTTTGGCCGAACATATAGCCATACGATTTTAAAAAATGTACAATAAATTCTTGAGACAAGCATTCTGTCCCCGGTAAGTGGTTACGGATGCTCCTTTCCCAAATAGATGCACACGATTTCCAAACCCCCAAACATCCACTGCTATATTTACTGTTAAATGACCAAACTGCCTGCTTGTTCTCAACTCCAGGAAATACTATTCGAAGGACAGCCACCATAAAGATCCCGCACGCATTAGCAGTGTACATGTTCCCATCAGTGCCTGCTCATGCTGATAACTTCCTGTCGTCCCACGTAAAACATTAATGTAGAATCAACATTAAAGAGTAACCTTGAATATGGAGAATAGTGAAAGAGTGACTTGTCCTCTCTCAACCTGAAAGCGTTTTACAGCATTGTGCACTACATACTGCAGAGGATCAATTCGGGGACCAAAATCGTTTTGTGTCATCATGATATTGCAGGCGTTAATAAAGCAACTTCTCTGAGGCAATGGTTCATGAACAATAACATTCCTGAAGTAGACTGGCCTTTACAGAGTCCTGGCCTGAAGACAAAAAAATTCTTTGGGATGAGTTAGAAGTAGAGTTTGCTCCAGACCCCAGTGCCCAACACCACTACGCTCTCTGGTTCCGGCTGTGGAGAAAGAATGGGCAGTCATTCCTGCATAAACGTTCAGATACTTCATTAAAAGCCTCCCCATCGGAAGTGAAACCACCATAAATGCAAAGGGTGGACGCAGCCGATATTAATGTTCACTAGTACGTGTCTGGATACTTCTGATTAGAAAGCATATCGGTATTATCCACTTTCTGAAAGGAGCGAGTATACAGGTACAGTTTAGATCCAAAGTAGTGGAAAGTTCTCTACAGAAAACACTCATACTCTAAATGCCATCTGATAAATTGCTGTCCCATCACGTCAGTTAGAATGCAGCATGAGATGACACATGCACATCGTTGATCAACAAGTGGTAAGAAGATACGAGTAAACGATGAGTGAAGCCAGACGACTAACTGCGTGTCGCTGTCTATGGTACTTCATATTTTCCAGATTTCCAGACACAGTGTGTATGGAGGACTGTCTTCATCACCTGTGAACAACTACTCCCCTTTCTTATTATGATGTTCCAAACAATTGAATGAAATAGTAGCTTTCAGTTGTAGAAAGTACACTCCTGGAAATGGAAAAAAGAACACATTGACACCGGTGTGTCAGACCCACCATACTTGCTCCGGACACTGCGAGAGGGCTGTACAAACAATGATCACACGCACGGCACAGCGGACACACCAGGAACCGCGGTGTTGGCCGTCGAATGGCGCTAGCTGCGCAGCATTTGTGCACCGCCGCCGTCAGTGTCAGCCAGTTTGCCGTGCATACGGAGCTCCATCGCAGTCTTTAACACTGGTAGCATGCCGCGACAGCGTGGACGTGAACCGTATGTGCAGTTGACGGATTTTGAGCGAGGGCGTATAGTGGGCATGCGGGAGGCCGGGTGGACGTACCGCCGAATTGCTCAACACGTGGGGCGTGAGGTCTCCACAGTACATCGATGTTGTCGCCAGTGGTCGGCGGAAGGTGCACGTGCCCGTCGACCTGGGACCGGACCGCAGCGACGCACGGATGCACGCCAAGACCGTAGGATCCTACGCAGTGCCGTAGGGGACCGCACCGACACTTCCCAGCAAATTAGGGACACTGTTGCTCCTGGGGTATTGGCGAGGACCATTCGCAACCGTCTCCATGAAGCTGGGCTACGGTCCCGCACACCGTTAGACCGTCTTCCGCTCACGCCCCAACATCGTGCAGCCCGCCTCCAGTGGTGTCGCGACAGGCGTGAATGGAGGGACGAATGGAGACGTGTCGTCTTCAGCGATGAGAGTCGCTTCTGCCTTGGTGCCAATGATGGTCGTATGCGTGTTTGGCGCCGTGCAGGTGAGCGCCACAATCAGGACTGCATACGACCGAGGCACACAGGGCCAACACCCGGCATCATGGTGTGGGGAGCGATCTCCTACACTGGCCGTACACCACTGGTGATCGTCGAGGGGACACTGAATAGTGCACGGTACATCCAAACCGTCATCGAACCCATCGTTCTACCATTCCTAGACCGGCAAGGGAACTTGCTGTTCCAACAGGACAATGCACGTCCGCATGTATCCCGTGCCACCCAACGTGCTCTAGAAGGTGTAAGTCAACTACCCTGGCCAGCAAGATCTCCGGATCTGTCCCCCATTGAGCATGTTTGGGACTGGATGAAGCGTCGTCTCACACGGTCTGCACGTCCAGCACGAACGCTGGTCCAACTGAGGCGCCAGGTGGAAATGGCATGGCAAGCCGTTCCACAGGACTACATCCAGCATCTCTACGATCGTCTCCATGGGAGAATAGCAGCCTGCATTGCTGCTAAAGGTGGATATACACTGTACTAGTGCCGATATTGTGCATGCTCTGTTGCCTGTGTCTATGTGCCTGAGGTTCTGTCAGTGTGATCATGTGATGTATCTGACCCCAGGAATGTGTCAATAAAGTTTCCCCTTCCTGGGACAATGAATTCACGGTGTTCTTATTTCAATTTCCAGGAGTGTATATCATGTTACCTTAAAACTCCATTGGATATCTACTAATATGGCGTCGGACCTCGTTTTGCCCAGCGTAGTGCAGCAACTCGACGTGACATGGACTCAACAAATTGATGGATGTCCCCTGCAGAAATTTTGACCCATTCTGCCTCTACAGCCAACCATAATTGCGAAGTAATTTCCGATGCAGAATTTCGTGCATGAACTGACCTCCTGACTATGTCCCGTAAATGTTCGATGGGATTCATGTTGGGCGATTTGGGGAGAGGGGGAAGATCATTCACACGAACTGTCCAGATTGTTCCTCAAACCATACGCGAAGAATTGTGGCCTGGTGAGATGACACTGGTGTTTGGGAACATGAAGCCCACGAATGCCTGCAAATTGTTTCGAAGTAGCCGAACATAACCATTTGCAGTCAATGATCGGTTCAGTTGGACCAGAGGACCCAGCACATTCCATGTAAACACAGCCCACACTATTATGGAGCCACCACCAGCTTGCACAGCACCTTTGACAACTTGGATCCGTGGCTTTGTGTGGTCTCCAAGCCGCACTCGAACTCTACCATCAGCTCTTACCAACTGAAATCGAGACTCATCTGACCAGGCCACCGTTTTCGAGTGTTCTAGCGTGCAAACGGTTTGTTCACGAGACCAAGAGAGGCGCTCAGGTCTATGTCATGGTGTTAGCAAACGCACTCGCATCGGTCGTTTGTTGCCGTAGCCCATTAACGCCAAATTTCGCCGTAATGGCCTAACGGATACGTTCGTCTTCTTGGAGTTTCTATGGGTATTTGCTTGTCTGTTAGCAATGACAATAATAAAAAGTCACTACTCTCGGTCGTTAAGTGAAGGCCGTCGGCCACTACATTGTCCGTGGTAAGAGGTAGTGCCTGAAATCTGGCATTCTCTGCACTCTCTTCACACTGCGGATCTCGGAATATTTAATTCCGTAACGATTTCCGAAATGAAAGGTCCCGTACATCTAACTTCAACTACCGCTCCGCATTCGAAATCTGTAATTCTTGCCGTATGGCCATAATCATGTGGGAAACCTTTTCACATGAAACACATGTGTAGAAATGGCCGCTCCACCAATACACTACCCTTTCATACCTCGTGTACGCGATACTACACTCCTGGAAATTGAAATAAGAACACCGTGAATTCATTGTCCCAGGAAGGGGAAACTTTATTGACACATTCCTGGGGTCAGATACATCACATGATCACACTGACAGAACCACAGGCACATAGACACAGGCAACAGAGCATGCACAATGTCGGCACTAGTACAGTGTATATCCACCTTTCGCAGCAATGCAGGTTGCTATTCGCCCATGGAGACGATCGTAGAGATGCTGGATGTAGTCCTGTGGAACGGCTTGCCATGCCATTTCCACCTGGCGCCTCAGTTGGACCAGCGTTCGTGCTGGACGTGCAGACCGCGTGAGACGACGCTTCATCCAGTCCCAAACATGCTCAATGGGGGACAGATCCGGAGATCTTGCTGGCCAGGGTAGTTGACTTACACCTTCTAGAGCACGTTGGGTGGCACGGGATACATGCGGACGTGCATTGTCCTGTTGCAACAGCAAGTTCCCTTGCCGGTCTAGGAATGGTAGAACGATGGGTTCGATGACGGTTTGGATGTACCGTGCACTATTCAGTGTCCCCTCGACGATCACCAGTGGTGTACGGCCAGTGTAGGAGATCGCTCGCCACACCATGATGCCGGGTGTTGGTCCTGTGTGCCTCGGTCGTATGCAGTCCTGATTGTGGCGCTCACCTGCACGGCGCCAAACACGCACACGACCTTCATTGGCACCAAGGCAGAAGCGACTCTCATCGCTGAAGACGACACGTCTCCATTCGTCCCTCCATTCACGCCTGTCGCGACACCACTGGAGGCGGGCTGCACGATGTTGGGGCGTGAGCGGAAGACGGCCTAACGGTGTGCGGGACCGTAGCCCAGCTTCATGGAGACGGTTGCGAATGGTCCTCGCCGATACCCCAGGAGCAACAGTGTCTCTAATTTGCTGGGAAGTGGCGGTGCGGTCCCCTACGGCACTGCGTAGGATCCTACGGTCTTGGCGTGTATCCGTGCGTCGCTGCGGTCCGGTCCCAGGTCGACGAGCACGTGCACCTTCCGCCGACCACTGGCGACAACATCGATGTACTGTGGAGACCTCACGCCCCACGTGTTGAGCAATTCGGCGGTACGTCCACCCGACCTCCCGCATGCCCACTATATGCCCTCGCTCAAAGTCCGTCAACTGCACATACGGTTCACGTCCACGCTGTCGCGGCATGCTACCAGTGTTAAAGACTGCGATGGAGCTCCGTATGCCACGGCAAACTGGCTGACACTGACGGCGGCGGTGCACAAATGCTGCGCAGCTAGCGCCATTCGACGGCCAACACCGCGGTTCCTGGTGTGTCCGCTGTGCCGTGCGTGTGATCATTGCTTGTACAGCCCTCTCGCAGTGTCCGGAGCAAGTATGGTGGGTCTGACACACCGGTGTCAATGTGTTCTTTTTTCCATTTCCAGGAGTGTATTTCCATCTGTGTTTGCGCGTATCGCTATCCTAGGTGTTTTGTTGCCTCAAGGGAATTTCTTGTTTAGAGTGTGATTTCAGACGAATAATTACTTGTCGCTGTCGACGGTACTTCATGCTGTCAAGATTTACAGACACAGTATGTAGGAAATATCAGTCCAGCTGTATGGCTGGATTGAAGAGTTTTTAGCAAACAGAACACAGCATGTTTTTATCAACGGAGAGATGTCTACAGACGTTAAAGTAACCTCTGGCGTGCCACAGGGGAGTGTTATGGGACCATTGCTTTTCACAATATATATAAATGACCTAGTAGATAGTGCCGGAAGTTCCATGCGGCTTTTCGCGGATGATGCTGTAGTATACAGAGAAGTTGCAGCATTAGAAAATTGTAGCGAAATGCAGGAGAATCTGCAGCGGATAGGCACTTGGTGCAGGGAGTGGCAACTGACCCTTAACATAGACAAATGTAATGTATTGCGAATACATAGAAAGAAGGATCCTTTATTATATGATTATATGATAGCGGAACAAACACTGGTAGCAGTTACTTCTGTAAAATATCTGGGAGTATGCGTGCGGAACGATTGGAAGTGGAATGATCATATAAAATTAATTGTTGCTAAGGCGGGTACCATGTTCAGCTTCATTGGGAGAGTCCTTAGAAAATGTAGTCCATCAACAAAGGAGGTGGCTTACAAAACACTCGTTCGACCTATACTTGAGTATTGCTCATCAGTGTGGGATCCGTACCAGATCGGGTTGACGGAGGAGATAGAGAAGATCCAAAGAAGAGCGGCGCGTTTCGTCACAGGGTTATTTGGTAAGCGTGATAGCGTTACGGAGATGTTTAACAAACTCCAGTGGCAGACTCTGCAAGAGAGGCGCTCTGCATCGCGATGTAGCTTGCTCGCCAGGTTTCGAGAGGTATCGAATATATTGCTTCCCCCTACTTATACCTCCCGAGGAGATCACGAATGTAAAATTAGAGAGATTAGAGCGCGCACAGAGGCTTTCCGGCCGTCGTTCTTCCCGCGAACCATACGCGACTGGAACAGGAAAGGGAGGTAATGACAGTGGCACGTAAAGTGCCCTCCGCCACACACCGTTGGGTGGCTTGCGGAGTATAAATGTAGATGTAGAAGGGCTTTCTACAGCGCCTGTGAACGTTTATTGTTCATTGTTACTGTAATGTTCCAAGCAGTGAAATGAAATAATGGCTTTCAATTGTGAAAGTGTGTCATGACGTTTAAATTGTGTTACTGTAATTTGAAACGCCTATGTTTGTGTACAGATTGTCCCAGAAATGTTGTGATAAACTTCAGTTGCTGTAGGCGGTGTATTGAGCAACAGACTGAGGTCATCAGTCCCCTAGAACTCAGAAATACTTAAACCTAACTAACCTAAGGACATCACACACATCCATGCCCGAGGCAGGATTCGAACCTGCGACCGTAGCGGTCGCGTGGTTCCAGACTGTAGCGCCTTTAACCGCTCGGCTTAACGTCATCCAACGAAGTCGCAGAGTGTTGAAGTTGTAGCCTACCGCAAGGCTACCACTTCAGCAGAGAACGTAACTTTTGTACACTGACGGAGATCGTAGGCAGAATGTCTCGCTACGTTCTTTGTTGCTTAGTGATCGCGATTGATTGCCACGATCGCCAATAGAGAAGATGGAACTCACTGCAAGAACAGCATTGTCTTCTATGAATGCGGTACTCTGTTGCGTCGGAAGATGATGGTGTTTGACACAGGTTTCCATACGCAGTTTATTTTTCTCTTGTAGCCTCTCAAACCTCCAATTTTTTCAGTATATGAGAAAAAAATTGCAGATGGAAACGCGTATCTGGCGAACGTGGCAGTTAATCACGATCACTGCGTAAACAAACAACATTGTGAGATGTTCCGCCTACAGTCAGTCAGGGTACAAAGTCACATTTGATGCCGAAGGGGTGGCCTATTGAGAGGGGCCAGCGCCTGTAACTTTGACACTCTGTACCGTCGTTGGATAGTGTTTCTGAATACTGGTTCCTGTACCCCATCTGTTCCACACTACGTCCTCTACAACCCTTCGAAGTTTGTCGCAACCTTTCTGAGACACCCTGCGCATGATATTGAATAATGTTCTGTAATCACTCTATTCCCTGGCTAAATGACTAAACCCAATGACCAGTTAAATAAATAAATTAAAAGAAAACTGTCAGGATGTTGTAGACTCCAGAACCTGACGAAGGAAGCCATATTTCAGATAACACAGCAAAATCTCTTTTAGGACGGGTCTGGTGCGCACACAACTCACCGAACGCCTGTTCGTAGAGCAGGGAGGCAACCAGCAGCAGCAGGAAGACGTATAGTAGCTTCGCCATGTCGGACTGTGCGAGTAACTCTGTTCAGGTTTCCTGCCGCCGTCTTATAGACGCGGGACTGCGACTCGGCGCGCTACGTTTTGCACACAGGGAGATAGACAAGGCACGGGTAGGCACGCGTGGTTCCCCGTGGGCGTGTCGTAAACAGAGCTGTTGCATCTCGCTACATTTAGCACAAATTCCTCGTAGTGTCACAGGTGTTGAATGTCAACACGGAAGAGCTGCCATTAAAACTGCCCGGCAATATCCTTCCCCAGTGTGACATTTATACTCTGCCCTGAGTTTAAAGAAAGGACAATGGATTCACAAGCGTATCCTGTAAAGAATTTCCTATTATGTGTCATTCGTAGAAAATCAGAACTCTTTTTCTTGTAATCACGGAAAGAATTAACAACGAGGCTTCGCTTCCTATCAGAAGCCTATCACTGGTAACAAATGAAGACTGATCCTCAGTCATCGTATAGTTCCATTTGCTCCTTTCGGCTGTATAATCCTCATAAATCGGACTTAGGATTCTCTCTCTCTGTTTGCTGTGGAATAAACCCGTCATTTATTATATATAGTCGCGATAATTATTTAAAAGATCAATCACCTTCCTTATTTCTTTGTCACAAAAGTAATTTCTCTTGTTTTCTACCGGCCGCTGTGACCGAGCGGTTCTAGGCGCTGCTACGGTCGCAGGTTCGAATCCTGCCTCGGTCGTAGATGTGTGTGATGTCCTTAGGTTAGTTAAGTTTAAGTAGTTCTAAGTTCTAGGGGACTGATGACCTCAGATGTTAAGTCCCATAGTGCTCAGATCCATTTGAACCATTTGTTGTTTTCTAGTAATTTTCAGAGGTCAAATACGAGGAGTTGGAAACAGATTGCTCGATTCTGAAACGACGAACTCTGTTCGTGTTCGCTCGTCAACTGTTCCATAAAAAAAACAGAGAACCCCCGCGGATACCAATTTTCCGATCATTTCCATTGCCTTACGCAATTTCTTTTCGATTGATCGTTCATGCATGTCGAACAATGACATCAGCGAGCAGTCACTGGCTTCATACAGCCCCACATTAATTTATGTTGATGATGGCCGATCTAAGGTATCTAAATACCTAAACTTCAGATTGGTCAACTGGTTTGCTCCTATCGGTGTCTTCAGAAAGAGAAATTGACGCCATCGTCACTGGGACGTGCGTTCTCGTCGCGGTCGTTGAATTACGCGATGTTATATACAGGTAAGTAAACCTGAGGTATACGAGTAATTTCGTACAATGCTTATGAGGATAAGTAGTTAATTAGCGCAATTACGAGGGAATACGCAGTTATCTGCTAGCTCAAAAAGAATGTTAAATTGGGGAATTCTGGCAACATTTGTTTCAGTTTTTGAAATTTCTGATTAGATGTGATGTAATGGCGAGATATGATAAAACGTTAGCTGACTTACGGTGTCTACAAAATTTTATAGCACGAAAGGCATGTTATCTAGTGGGAGCACAGAGAGAGTGTTTGTAGTGTCGAGCTGAATCAAATGTACAGGGTGTTTCAAAAATGGCCGGTATATTTGAAACGGCAATAAAAACTAAACGAGCAGCGATAGAAATACACCGTTTGTTGCAATATGCTTGGGACAACAGTACATTTTCAGGCGGACAAACTTTCGAAGTTACAGTAGTTACAATTTTCAACAACAGATGGCGCTGCAAGTGATGTGAAAGATATAGAAGACAACGCAGTCTGTGGGTGCGCCATTCCGTACGTCGTCTTTCTGCTGTAAGCGTGTGCTGTTCACAACGTGCAAGTGTGCTGTAGACAACATGGTTTATTCCTTAGAACAGAGGATTTTTCTGGTGTTGGAATTCCACCGCCTAGAACACAGTGTTGTTGCAACAAGACGAAGTTTTCAACGGAGGTTTAATGTAACCAAAGGACCGAAAAGCGGTACAATAAAGGATCTGTTTGAAAAATTTCAACGGACTGGGAACGTGGCGGATGAACGTGCTGGCAACCACAGAGGGCAATGCGCAGCTAGTGCAGCAGGTGATCCAACAGCGGCCTCGGGTTTCCGTTCGCCGTGTTGCAGCTGCGGTCCAAATGACGCCAACGTCCACGTATCGTCTCATGCGCCAGAGTTTACACCTCTATCCATACAAAATTCAAACGCGGCATCCCCTCAGCGCCGCTACCATTGCTGCACGAGAGACATTCGCTAACGATACAGTGCACAGGATTGATGACAGCGATATGCATGTGGGCAGCATTTGGTTTACTGACGAAGCTTATTTTTACCTGGACGGCTTCGTCAATAAACAGAACTGGCGCATATGGGGAACCGAAAAGACCCATGTTGCAGTCCCATCGTCCCTGCATCCTCAAAAAGTACTGGTCTGGGCCGCCATTTCTTCCAAAGGAATCATTGGACCATTTTTCAGGTCAGAAACGATTACTGCATCTCGCTCTCTGGACATTCTTCGTGAATTTGTGGCGGTACAAACTGCCTTAGACGACACTGCGAACACCTCGTGGTTTATGCAAGATGGTGCCCGGCCACATCGCACGGCCGACGTCTTTAATTTCCTGAATGAATATTTCGATGATCGTGTGATTGCTTTGGGCTATCCGAAACATACAGGAGGCGGCGTGGATTGGCCTCCCTATTCGCCAGACATGAACCCCTGTGACTTCTTTCTGTGGGGACACTTGAAAGACCAGGTGTACCGCCAGAATCCAGAAACAATTGAAAAGCTGAAGCAGTACATCTCATCTGCATGTGAAGCCATTCCGCCAGACACGTTGTCAAAGGTTTCGAGTAATTTCATTCAGAGACTACGCCATATTATTGCTACGCATGGTGGATGTGTGGAAAATATCGTACTATAGAGTTTCTCAGACCGCAGCGCCATCTGTTGTTGAAAATTGTAACTACTGTAATTTCGAAAGTTTGTCTGCCTGAAAATGTACTGTTGTCCCAAGCATATTGCAACAAACGGTGTATTTCTATCGCTGCTCGTTTAGTTTTTATTGCCGTTTCAAATATACCGGTCACTTTTGAAACACCCTGTAACTTGCCAATGCTATAAACCACTTTTTGCTTTGATGTCCAATTTGTGAAGGTATCGATTCCACTGGGGAGGATGTTCAGTCCCTAGTTTATGAGGATTCGGGACGTCATATAATTATTCGTAAATGTAATACAGTCGTATTTCGACAGCTACCGTCCTTCGACAATGAGAGTGGCTGCGGAACGATCCATGGTTCAGTGCAGTACGTGCCCAATGGAGTCATCAATTTCAGCAGAAGCGGTTGGACTGCATATAGTCTAAATATCGACGGCAAAGTACCGATCATGTACTGTGCACAAAACTCTGATAGTAACGTGCTATGATGAAATGGCCAAAGAAATGAAAAAGGTTCATTCAAATGAGCGAAACAGCACTAAAACCTTTTCTTAAAAGTGGAGTTCACTCTAAAATTTCTTTAATTTCTTTTGCTTTCAATTTATTTGGGCAGTTATTTAACATATCTTGATTTATAATTTGTAGTGGATTTAGAAAGTAATTTATTCCGATAATATATGTTGTGATAATATATGCTACGTGACGTTTCTAGCATCACCTCAAAGATACTTACGCTGTCGTTCTGACACGCAAGTAGTGTATTTTACACTATGTGATCAAAAGTATCCGGACACCTGGCTGAAAATGACTTACAAGTTTGTGGCGCCCTCCATCGGTAGTGCTGGAATTCAATATGGTGTTGGCCTACCGTTAGCCTTGATGACGGTTTCCACTCTCGCAGGCATACTTTCATTTTCGCGTGTCTCATACATCTTCCACACCAGATGGAAGAGTTTTATCATGGCTGGCTCTTCCAAGGCTTTCAGCAGATCTGACGGAATTGCCTACTCCCGGGGCCTTATTTCGGCGTGTTATTTCAGTGCTCTGCCACTTCTTGCGCAGTGTCATGTCTCCCATCTCATCTCCATCCTTCTTCCACTTCTATAATAATGCCTTCAGATTCTTTCTCCCTTGTATAGACCATCTATATTCTTCCACCTTTCAGCTTGCCCTTCTTTGCTTAGGACTGGTTTTCCATCTGAGCTCTTGATGCTCATACAGCTGCTTCTCTTTTCTCCAAAGGCCTCTTTAATTTTCCTGGAGGCGGTATGTATCTTCCCCCTAGCGAAATATGCTTCTAAATACTTACATTTGTCGTCTAGCCATTCCTACTTAGTCATTTCGCACTTCGTGTCCATATCATTCTTTAGAGTTCGAATTCCCTTTTGCCTGCTTCATTTCCTGCATTTTTCCCCCTTCATCAGTTAATTCAATACACCTATGTTATCCAAGGATTTCTACTAGGTACTTTCAACCTGTTCAAGTCCCATCTCCTCAATTTTCTATTTTTTTCGCAATTTCTTTGGTTTTAATCTACAGTTCATAACCAATTAACTATGGTCAGACTCCACATACACCCCTGGAAACTCTTACAAGTTAAAATCTGGTTCTGAAATCTCTGTCTCACCATTATACACTGCAGCACCAAAGAAACTGGTACAGACATGCGTATTCAAATACAGAGATATGTAAACAGGCAGAATACGGCGCTGCGGTCAGCAACGCCTATCTAAGAAAGCAAGTGTCTGGCACAGATGTTAGATCGGTTACAGCTGCTATCAAGATTTAAGTGAATTTGAACGTGGTGCTATAGTCGGCGCACGAGCGATGGAACACAGAATCTCCGAGGTAGAGACCAAGTGGGATTCTCACGTACGACCATTTCACGAGTGTACCGCGAATATCAGGAACCCGGTAAAACATCAAGTCTCCAACATCGATACGACTGGGAAAAGATCCTGCAAGAACGGGCCCAAGGACGGCTGAAGAGAATCGTTCAACGTGACAGAAGTGCAACCCTTCGGCAAATTGCTGCAGATTTCAATCCTGATTTATCAGTAAGTGTCAGCGTGCTAACCATTCAACGAAACATCACCGAGATAGGCTTTCGGTGCCGATAGCCCACTCGTGTACTATTTATGATTGCACGACACAAAGCCTTAGGCCTCACCTGGGTCCCTTCAACACCGACATTGGATTGTTCATGATTGGGAACATGTGCCTGGTTACACGAGTCTCGTTTAAAGTTGTATCGAGGGAAGGACGCGTACGGATGTTGAGACAACCTCATGAATCCATAGGCCCTGCATGTCAACAGGGACTGTTGAAGTTCGTGGAGGCTCTATAATGGTGGCTGGCATGTTCACTTGGACTGCTATGGGACTCCTGATACGTCTATATACGACTCTGATAGGTGACACGTCCGAACGAATACTGTCTGATCACTTGCATCCATTCACGTGAATTGTGCATTCCGACGGACTTGCGCTATTCCAACAGGACAATGCGACATGCCACACTCCCCGCCCAGAGTTGCTACAGAGTGGTTCCAGGAAACTCTTCTCAGTTTAAACGTTTCCGCTGGCCACCAAACTCCCCAGACATGAACATTACTACCTGGGATCTCTTGCAACGTGCTATTCGGAAGAGATCTCCACCGCCTCGTACTCTTACGCATTTATAGACAGCCCTGCAGGATTCGTGGTGTCAGTTCCCTCCAGCACTACTTCAGACATTAGTCGAGTCAATGCCACGTCGTGTTGCGACAGTTCTGCGAGCTCGCTGGAACCCTGCACGATATTAAACTCGTGTACCAATTTGTTTGGCTCTTCAGTGTGTTATCGGTCTGAAACCTTCCCGTGTCTCCGGTCTCTTCCATGTATACAACCTTCTTTCATGATTCTTGAAGCAGGGCTTAGCGATGATTAAATTATACTATGGGCAAAATTCTGCCAACGGCCTTGCCGCAGTGATAACACCGGTTCCCTTCAGATCACAGAAGTTAAGTGCTGTCGGGCTGGGCTAGCACTTGGATGGGTAACCATCTGGTCTGCCGAGCGCTGTCGGCAAGCGGGGTGCACTGAGTCCTTGTGAGGCCAACTGAGGAACTACTTGACAGAGAAGTAGCAGCTCTCGTCTCATAGACTGACATACGGCCGGGAGAGCAGTATGCTGACCACTTGCCCCTCCGTATCCGCATCGAGTGACGCATGCGAGTTGAGGATGACACGGCGGCCGGTCGGCGCCATTGGGCCTTCGTGGCGTCTTCGGACGGAGTTAAAAAAATGCAAAATTCTACCACGCGGCTTTCTCTTTCATTCCTTTCCCCCAGTCCATATGTACCTACAGTTTATCCTTGTCTTCCTTTTCCTAGTGTCTAGTTCCAGTCCCCCATCGTGATTTAATTTTCGTCTCCCTTAATTATTTCTTTTATCTCACGACAAGTTTCTTCAATTCTTTTATCGTCTCCGGAGCTAGTGGGCATGTTGTTGGTGTGGTCTTCAGTCCTGAAACTGGTTTGATGCAGCTCTCCATGCTCCTCTATCCCGTGGAAGCTTCTTCATCTCCCAGTACCTACTGCACCTTACATCCTTCTGAATCCGCTTAGCGTATTCATCTCTTGGTCTCCCTCTACGATTTTTACCCTCCACGCTGCCCTCCAATACTAAACTGGTGATCCCTTGGTGCCTCAGAACATGTCCTACCAACCGATCCCTTCTTCTTGTCAAGTTGTGCCACAAACTCCTCTTCTCCCCAATCCTATTCAGTACTTCCTCATTAGTTAACGTGATCTACCCAACTAATCTTCAGCATTCTTCTGTAGCACCACATTTCGAAAGCTTCTATTCTCTTCTTGTCCAAACTATTTATCGTCTATGTTTCACTTCCATACATGGCTACACTCCATACAAATACCTTCAGAAACGACTTCCTGACGCTTAAATCAATACTCGATCTTAACAAATTTCTCTTCTTCAGAAACGCTTTCCTTGCCATTGCCACTCTATATTTTATATCCTCTCTACTTCGACCATTATCATTTATTTTGCTCCCCAAATAGCGAAACTCCTTTACTCTCATTTCTTAATCTAATTCCCTCAGAATCACCAGACTTAATTCGACTACATTCCATTATACTCGTTTTGCTTTTGTTGATGTTCATCTTATATCCGCCTTTCAAGACATTGTCCATTCAGTTCAACTGCTCTTCCAAGTCCTTTGCTGTCTCTGACAGAATTATAATGTCATCGGCGATTTTATTTCTTCTCCATGAATTTTAATACCTACTCCGAATTTTTCTTTTGTTTCGTTGACTGCTTGTTCAATATACAGATTGAATAACATCGGGCATAGGCTACAACCCTGTCTCACTCCCTTCCCAACCACTGCTTCTCTTTCATGCTCCTCGACTCTTATAACTGCCATCTGGTTTCTGGACAAGTTGTAAATAGCCTTTCGCTCACTGTATTTTACACCCGCCACCTTTAGAATTTGAAAGAGTGTATTCTAGTCAACGTTGTCAAAAGCTTTCTCTGAGTCTACAAATGCTAGAAACGTAGGTTTGCGTTTCCTTAATCTATTTTCTAAAAGTCGTAGGGTCAGTATTGCCTCCCGTGTTCCAACATTTCCACGGAATCCAAACTGATCTTCCCCGAGGTCGGCTTCTACCAGATTTTCCATTCGTCTATAAGGAATTCGTGTTAGTATTTTGCAGCTGTGGCTTATTAAACTGATAGTTCGGTAATTTTCACATCTGTCAACACCTGCTTTCTTTGGGATTGGAATTATTCTATTCTTCTTGAAGTCTGAGGGTATTTCGCCTGTCTCATATATCTTGCTCACCAGGTGGTAGAGTTTTGTCAGGACTGGCTCTCCCAAGGCCGTCCGAGTTCCAGTGGAATGTAATCTACTCCCGGGGCCTTGTTTCGACTCAGGTCCTTCAGTGCTCTGTCAAACTCTTCACGCCATATCGTATCTCCCATTTCATCTTCATCTACATCCTCTTCCATTTCCATAATATCGTCCTCAAGTACATCGCCCTTGTATAGACTATATACTCCTTCCACCTTTCTGCTTTCCCTTCTTTGCTTAGAACTGGGTTTCCATCTGAGCTCTTGATATTCATACAAGTGGTTCTCTTTTCTCCAAAGGTATCTTTAATTTTTCTGTAGGCAGTACCCATCTTACCCCTAGTGAGATAAGCCTCCACATCCTTACACTTGTCCTGTAGCCATCCCTGCTTAGCCATTTTGCACTTCCTGTCGATCTCATTTTTGAGACGTTTGTATTCCTTTTAGCCTGCTTCATTTACCGCATTTTTATATTTTCTCCTTTCATCAATCTAATTCAGTATTTCTTCTGTTACCCAAGGATTTCTATTAGCCCTCGTCTTTTTACCTACTCGATTCTCTGCTGCCTAGTGGGCATATAAACTATGGTTGGCGTTGGTTGTCGGTGAAAACGAGTGCTGTTTGGTCGTGCAGACGATTGATTCCGGGTGGTGAATATCTGCTAGAATACTTTAACTTTTCAAGACTTTCTAGCTTTCGCCAGGTCTGGATGTGCTCCAGTGAGGAACTTTAACCTTTTCTGCTGCATTTGGAATTGAGAGTAGAGTATGAGTTCCCACTTGTCATTTCTCGTGTGTTATTGTCATAGTGAACTCTGAATTATTTTGAGCTGGTCAATATTTGGTGTGCTGGAATCACAGAATGGACTTAGTTTTCGCATGTCTTGGTTGAATGTTTAGGTTGGTGATTCTGTTATTCTCGTAACGCTCTAAACACAGTTTTTTTTTTGTATTTTACAATATTGTGTGGTAACAGGTTGTCACTAGGCAACTTTCTATTTGTTTAAGAATACTTTCTTGAATAAATAATTTTCTGCAAATTATCTGGTGTCTTCTCCATCTTTTTTACTAATCGTAAATTTATCTTTTATGTAATATTTAATTTTATTTTATTAATTATCAAGTTTAACTAATGCACGGAGAATTTGTCTGCAGAATCTCAGCACTGACTCATGCGACGTTACCTAGTTGATATTCTGCTTAGTAGTAGGTTCTCTAATGAGCATCCCATAAGAGCAAACCAACTGTGACTTTTCTGGTGTTGCTCACACCTTTACAGTAGGTGACAGGACTCTGCACGGCTCTGTTTAGAAAAAAATAGCTGAATAATATCGTAGGATCGAGTCAGTCACATCTGCAATTATGCCCAGCAGCTGCCTCGTTGCAATATTATTTGAAAATAGTTAGTCATTACAGCTTATATAGTTTACTGGCGAATAATGATTCGGCTTCTGCTTAAGAAACAGTTACCTTACTCAGTGAGTTACAGTGGCTGTAAACTTGTAACTCACATCTGAATGGCAAGATGAGTGGGAGAAATAATGGAATGTCCTGCCAAAGAACTCTTTAACAATTTTTTGAACAACATGGGTGCATGCTGCAGGGCGCACACTGCTGTCCGCGGTGACCACACACCCAATTAAGATATATGTCCCACCTTTTGCATTATGCAGAGGGCCACTGTAAATAGTGGGGATGTCAGTCTAAGAGTGCCATTTCACTTAGTTTCATTGCGTAGTTATTCCAGTAACATTATGTACTGCACTGTAGCAGTTCTCTCTGTGTATGGTTCCAAGTTTCATAGAAATACACTCCTGGAAATGGAAAAAAGGACACATTGACACCGGTGTGTCAGACCCACCATACTTGCTCCGGACACTGCGAGAGGGCTGTACAAGCAATGATCACACGCACGGCACAGCGGACACACCAGGAACCGCGGTGTTGGCCGTCGAATGGCGCTAGCTGCGCAGCATTTGTGCATCGCCGCCGTCAGTGTCAGCCAGTTTGCCGTGGCATACGGAGCTCCATCGCAGTCTTTAACACTGGTAGCATGCCGCGACAGCGTGGACGTGAACCGTATGTGCAGTTGACGGACTTTGAGCGAGGGCGTATAGTGGGCATTCGGGAGGCCGGGTGGACGTACCGCCGAATTGCTCAACACGTGGGGCGTGAGGTCTCCACAGTACATCGATGTTGTCGCCAGTGGTCGGCGGAAGGTGCACGTGCCCGTCGACCTGGGACCGGACCGCAGCGACGCACGGATGCACGCCAAGACCGTAGGATCCTACGCAGTGCCGTAGGGGACCGCACCGCCACTTCCCAGCAAATTAGGGACACTGTTGCTCCTGGGGTATCGGCGAGGACCATTCGCATCCGTCTCCATGAAGCTGGGCTACGGTCCCGCACACCGTTAGGCCGTCTTCCGCTCACGCCCCAACATCGTGCAGCCCGCCTCCAGTGGTGTCGCGACAGGCGTGAATGGAGGGACGAATGGAGACGTGTCGTCTTCAGCGATGAGAGTCGCTTCTGCCTTGGTGCCAATGATGGTCGTATGCGTGTTTGGCGCCGTGCAGGTGAGCGCCACAATCAGGACTGCATACGACCGAGGCACACAGGGCCAACACTCGGCATCATGGTGTGGGGAGCGATCTCCTACACTGGCCGTACACCACTGGTGATCGTCGAGGGGACACTGAATAGTGCACGGTACATCCAAACCGTCATCGAACCCATCGTTCTACCATTCCTAGACCGGCAAGGGAACTTGCTGTTCCAACTAATGCACGTCCGCATGTATCCCGTGCCACCCAACGTGCTCTAGAAGGTGTAAGTCAACTACCCTGGCCAGCAAGATCTCCGGATCCTTCTGAATCCGCTTAGCGTATTCATCTCTTGGTCTCCCTCTACGATTTTTACCCTCCACGCTGCCCTCCAATACTAAACTGGTGATCCCTTGGTGCCTCAGAACATGTCCTACCAACCGATCCCTTCTTCTTGTCAAGTTGTGCCACAAACTCCTCTTCTCCCCAATCCTATTCAGTACTTCCTCATTAGTTAACGTGATCTACCCAACTAATCTTCAGCATTCTTCTGTAGCACCACATTTCGAAAGCTTCTATTCTCTTCTTGTCCAAACTATTTATCGTCTATGTTTCACTTCCATACATCTGTCCCCCATTGAGCATGTTTGGGACTGGATGAAGCGTCGTCTCACGCGGTCTGCACGTCCAGCACGAACGCTGGTCCAACTGAGGCGCCAGGTGGAAATGGCATGGCAAGCCGTTCCACAGGACTACATCCAGCATCTCTACGATCGTCTCCATGGGAGAATAGCAGCCTGCATTGCTGCTAAAGGTGGATATACACTGTACTAGTGCCGACATTGTGCATGCTCTGTTGCCTGTGTCTATGTGCCTGTGGTTCTGTCAGTGTGATCATGTGATGTATCTGACCCCAGGAATGTGTCAATAAAGTTTCCCCTTCCTGGGACAATGAATTCACGGTGTTCTTATTTCAATTTCCAGGAGTGTATGTTACCTGGCAGTGACACGTCATGTGAAAATTACCTTCGCCCTTACGTTTTGCACAACAGTATATAAATGGGCGAAATGTTAATGCTATGAGGGAAATGGCAGTCATCACGAGTTCTCAGTTTCGACGAATTTTCGTGTACTAGTTGACGAGCACTCGAAAGTTGATCCTCAGCGTGGTTTAGGATATTATGCTGCCATTCTAGAAAAAATAAGAGGCAGGTCAAAGATTACGACGTAAGACTAGTTTCTTTCACCAATGCAGGTCAATACTGCCCAACCGCCTCTAAGAATAGATTCAGGATTTCACAGGAGACAGAAATCAGTTTGCTCTTAACAGGACGTATAGACAAATCTGAAGGTAATTTTTTGAGTGCTCTGCCTTTTTACTGTAGTGCCGTTAATGTTGCTACTATATATAAATGGTCCAGTGGTATAGGCATAACGTCTTTGACTAGTAGTCCTGGGCCCCACTTTCAAACCGAGCAACTGCCTAAATTTTGAACAAAAATCATCAGCAATGGTGGCTGAAGATTTCCAGCATTAGAAGTTGTTAAAAAGGTTCAGAGCACTCCGTTGCCCTTGGGGGTAGAAAATGTGCGTAAAAGGCGGCAGAATAATCAGTGATCAACGGTGTGAGGACGGAAAACAGAATGGAAATCGCTGTAATAAAGACACATAACGTGTGACTTATAATTCAAAACGTGTCATGGTGCTCTCTCTATTGGCAGTAGATTGTGTATTAGTTCCCCCATTCGGACGTCCGGGATCCGGGATGGGACTGCCGAAGGGAAGGTGATCATGGGGAAAAGATGGAATAATATACGACGGGATAACGGTCTACGAGTGGAAGCATGGAATGTCGCAAGTTTGAACGTAATAGTGAAGTTAGAAAATCTGGGAAGGGAAAAGGCGGTGTGAGGTGGTCAGTGAAGCGAAATGGAAAGACGATAACCATTTCCGATTAGATTGATACAGTGCGCTATCAGTAGCAGCAGAAAATTAAATAACGGGAGTAGGACACTTTACAAACAGGAAAGTATGGCCGAGAGTGAGTTACTATGAACAGTTAACTGATAGGGTAGCCCTTATCAGATTCCACAGCAAACCAACAATATTTCAGATATACATACCAACGTCGCAGTCAGAAATGTTTGAGGATACTGAATGGGTCATTTAGTTTGTAAAGAGACATGGAATTCTAATAATCATGATGGATAGGAACATGGTTGAAGGGGCAGGAATAGAAGAAAGGATTGCGGGATAGTATAGGCTTGGCGGTAGGAATGAGAGAGGAGAAAGTATGACTGAGTTCTGCAATAAATTTCAGTTGTAGTAGCGAATACTCTGTTGAAGAGTCATATCGGGAGGAGGTCTACTTGGAAAATACCGGAGACGCAGAAAGATTCCAGCTCGATGTCATTATTGTCAGACAGAGATTCCGAAATCAGATTTTTGATTGTAAGGCGTAAACATGAGCAGATACAGTGTAACACCAATATCGATTAGAAACAGATTTATTCTATGTAACTACGTATCTGTGATAATGAAGTGTTTGTTCTTTGTTAGTTAAGGTCATTGATTTGTGACAGGAAAGTTAAAGTTTGTAAAATATATATATTGTAAAAGCTAAATTGAGTTTAAAAATAATGAAATTTTATAATACATCTTCGTACATCCATATTTAAATTGGATGAAGGTGGGACATCAGCTGGTATAACTTTTATTAAAAATGAAACTCCTCCACCTGTACTTAAGATGTCATACTTATTTGGCTACCAGTTTCGACGTTGCGTCAACGCCATCTTCAGGCCCGTACACTGTGATTATATCAATTGTGTGTGGCTGAGTGCTATAAGTCCGCGGTTAGACCAATACGTACTCAGCCACACACAATTGATATCATCAAAGTGTACGTGCCTTAAGATGGCGTTGACGCAACGTCGAAACTAGTAGCCAAATAAGTATGACATCTTAAGTACAGCTGGAGGAGTTTCATTTTTATTAAAAATTTATAATATATGTATGTTCATAAAGAAAATTTGCATATTGAAAGCTGGTTCATGCTTAGGGAACTTGTATTGTGAAAGTTAAAAGCTGTATGGAAGTCCCTCCGCAACGGAAGTGGCTTGGCGCGATGTAAAAGGTGGTTTTGGCGGTCGAACTGGGCGGTTACTTGGTGGGAACGATACGCAGGCAATGGCTAGCCGTTGCACGGTAATCATCGAGGGTGCCATGAGAGGCATTTGGAAGCCGTTTTGCATGGAAAATAGCCTCGGATGTGGATTTGGCTGTTGCATAGTACTCTTGGCAAGACGGAATAGCTCTAACACGATATAAAAACCGTCGCCAAGAAGAAATTGTAAAGAGCATTCAAACACCAAGAGTCGTGAGTACAGTTAGCCGCCACGTCGCTTGCCACCACTACTTCGCCACTGCTCTACCAACTTCAGGCATACGGATATGTGTCATAGCACGGACCAGTAAATTGGTGTGAGTGTTTTCAATAATAATCCAAGTACTCTAAACCCCTATTTTGAACCCTAACTTTATCCTAAATCATGAACCGAAACAGGATCCTCTCCTAAGTGTGCAGAACACCGAGTATCCTGTTTGTAACTAACTAGTGATTTGTTTCTGTGTATTAAATGTGCAAAAAGAATTCAGTGTCAGAGAGTGTAAATGTTACTGTCTAAAATACCTGCTTCGCAGGTGATGAAAAAAGGCACTTAAATTAAACTTATTTGAAACGTAATTTAGTCCTGATTGCTATCATGAACGATTTTTTTTTTGGGTCAGGCGAGCTCAGTGTTGAGTAATTTGCTTTAAAAGATGAAAACATAAATTATTCCAAGTGGGGCTAAGAATTAACGTTGATTGAATTGAACTTTGCTTCTGAAATAATCATAGTTTGCATAGAGAGACAGTATCAGTTTATGGGTCCACGCCATATTTTTCTCATATCAGAAAGACAATTGGGATATTTATTTCTACTAAATAAATCTGATACTTTTACATAAATGGGAATATACAAAGTGTATATGTAGTATTATTTAACTTTAGTTGTGGTATTTATTTGTCAGTTAAGTCAGAACTCTTTTCATGCTCAGCTTTAGTTCATTGCCGGCCGAAGTGGCCGTGCGGTTAAAGGCGCTGCAGTCTGGAACCGCAAGACCGCTACGGTCGCAGGTTCGAATCCTGCCTCGGGCATGGATGTTTGTGATGTCCTTAGGTTAGTTAGGTTTAACTAGTTCTAAGTTCTAGGGGACTAATGACCTCAGCAGTTGAGTCCCATAGTGCTCAGAGCCATTTGAACCATTTTTTTTTAGTTTATTGTTTCTTGCAGTAACATCTCAGTACTGAGTTACATAATGACTGGGATCGTAACTGTTATTATTATGCATGGAGTACAATCTTGCTTTCTATAATGGTTTGTGCATTAGCGGTAACTACTGCTACCAACATCCTAGATCGCCCTGTAGTCGTGTGTTTCCAGTGTACTACTCAAAGGGAATCTTAATGAAAGTCACTACAACTACTAGTGTTCAGTTTCCTTGATCTAATGTTTCAAATTAATATCCCTAATTAGGCTGATGACCGTTTATTGTTTCATCCGTATGAACTTTTCTTTCTTTCATTGTGCCCAAAGTAAAGCCTGTTTAGTTTTCTGTTAATTGCAATATCTACAAAATTACTGTCCGATACCCTTTTTCCCATGAGACAAACATACGGCCACAACCCAAAATCCTCAAAGAGGGTAACGCTAGATTGTGTCATTGCAAGCGAGTAGCTAGTGTTATAATAGACTCAGATTACTATTTGGTAACGACAAAGAGTAGGCTGAAGTTTAAGAGAATCGTCCAGAAGAATCAGTATGGAAGGAAGTTGGATACTGAAATACTGAGAAATGATGAGACGCGTTTGAAGTTCGGTTAGGGGTGTGAATAATGCGATAAGGAATATCACAGTAGGCAAGGCAGTTGAAGAGGAGTGGACGTCTTTGAAAAAGACACACACAAATGTTGAACAGTCAAGCGGTCAGTCAAGCAAATGTTGAATAGTCAAGGTCACTCCGAAAAAAAACTTAGATAATTGGAAGGAATACTTATCGACGAAAGAAGGAAATACAAAAAATGTTAGGAGAAAGACACGGATGTTTGTTGCTGTATTTTCCAATCCGAAGACTCGCCTGACGCAGTCTCCATTCTACCCTATCCTGTGCGGACTTGTTCATCTTCAAATAACTAGTGCAGCCTACGTCTTTCTAAATCTGCTCTCTGTATTCATCTCTTGGTTTCCCCTCTACGATTTTTACCTCCCCCACACCTCCCCCCTCCCTCCCCCCCAAACACACACTTTCCTCCTATTGTAAATTGGTGACTCCTTGATGTCTCAGAATGTGTCCTATCAACCGATCCCTTCCTTTGGTCAAGTTGTGCCACAGATTTTTTGTCTCCTCAGTTGTATTCAGCATTTTCTCATTAGTTACGTGATCGAACCATCTAATCTTCAGCATTTTTCTGTAGCACCACAATTCGAAAGCTTCTAGTCTTCTTTTACTTAAACTGTTTATCGTTCATGTTTCACTTCCACACATGACTACACTCCACACAAATACTTTCAGAAAAGTTTTGCCAATACTTAAATCTATATTCGGTGGTAACAAATTTCTCTTCTTCAGAAATGCTTTTCTTGGCATTGCCAGTCTACGTTTTATATCCTCTCTACTTCGCCATCATCAGTTATTTTGCTGCTCAAATAGAAACACTCGTTTACTACTTCAAGTGTCTCTTTTCCTAATATGATTCCCTTACCATCACCTGATTTATACTGATGAGCCAAAGCGTTATGACCACCTGCTTAATAGCTTGTTCGTCCGTCTTTGGAACGCAATACATCTCTGATTCTGAATATCACTTTGTTAGTATGTTTACTGAAGCAGACAAGCATCCGAAACCCAAAATTCTGTAAAGAGTCGATGACATGTAACCATTTAGCACCTAGTGCTAGTTTGACTGTCCTAACTCTTTCCATAAATGGGATGCTCACGACAGTAGCACCTGAAATTTCGACCAGCTTCGCCATTTTCGAGATACAAGTCCGCAGGCTCTGCGTAAAATTAATCTGCCCTTTGTCAGAGACACTTATGTCAATGGATTTCCCCTTTCGCAGCCCATATCTTCCCATGGCTGATCACCGGTCCGTGTCTGCTCCGCTTACATACTTTTGTTACCGCGTCACGTTCCCACGAGGTGGCATCCAACGTAGCGATGGGCAGTGATCACAATGTTTTAGTTTATCATTATAAATCGACTGCCTTCTGTTATCCTTGGTTTTCTTTTGTTGATATTCATCTTATAACCTCCTTTCAAGACTCTGTGCATTCCATTCAACTGCTCTTTGCTGTCTCTGGCAGATTTACAATTCATAAGCAAACCTCAAAGATTTTACTTCTTCTCCCTGAACTCTGGTTTCCTTTACTACTTGTTCATTGTAGACTGAAATACACTGGGGATAGATTACAACCCTGTCTCACTCCATTTTCAACCAATGCCTCCCTTTCATGTCCCTCTACTCTTGAAATTGCTGTCTGTTTTCAGTACTAGTTGTAAATAGCCCTTTGCTCACTGTATTTTACCCTAGCTACTACCAGAATTTCATACAGGAATATAAATCCCATGCAAAAGAAAAAAATAGGAAATGTAGGGACGCCAAGGTGAAATGTCTGTTGGAAGGACTGATTCAGCATATAGAGCGGAGAGAGTGGAGAGGTGGAAGGAGTACTGTTCTGCCCCAAGATAGTATTCCCAACGGAACTAAAAAATGGTCCAAGTTCCATCTTAGCAATCATTAGGCTAGGGGGAAATGCTGAGCGAGTTGCGGCAAATATGGAAGCTACCTCGGCACGGGGGAACGGTCGAGCGCCCACGTCTACAAGTGAAGCATAATGACATCATGGAAGCCGAGAGATGCCGTCATGCTAGTGACGAAGCTACTTTAAGTTTCAGGTGTCGATCCAGTAGAAACGGGGCTCTGGAAGGTGAAGCTGCGGAAGTCTGAAGTCACTAGACGAGCTGACAGTGAGAGAAAACCGTCCCCAGATCGCACAGGAAGCGCCAACATAAATAGCCCACCGCTCCTGACAAATGTCATTGCTGATTGATAAGTGTTCATTGCTAACTGTCCAGTAAAGAGTCTCAGCCCTCGTGTCGGTTGCAGCTATCTGTCAAGAGGAGAGGTTATGGAGGTTGAACGTGAGCGCACCTAGCTGTCTTCAGACGTCTATAGAACCACGAGTCCAACTAAAAGGATGTTGCTTCTGCCAGATGCACAGCAAACTTCCAAGGCAACACTGATAGGGCGCAGAGACTGCCAATACCCTGCAGGTCTGCTAGACGCTTGACTTGTTTGGCCTGGACACTGTGTGTCACCTGAGTGGAAAGGCGCTGGTGGTGCTCATCCAGTTTCTATGGCAAACGCTACTTCTGGCTTCTGTCTCCTAAATGGGCCCTGAGAGTTGACCCCTGCATGTCAGTGAGTATTAAGGTGGAACTGGGATGTGACTCCTAAGTGCATATCTTCGACGTTCGTGAGAGCACTTTGGTGACTGATATGCAGAGCTGGAGACAGCCGGATTGCGCAATCGACGGTCGCCCGTGACGAAATAGCCGCCGCCTAACGCTTCACTGTGCTGGCAGTACTTACTGTTATAAGGCCGCGCGGTTACAGGCGCCACGTCACGGATTGCGCGGCCCCTCCTCACGGAGGTTCGAGTCCTCCCTCTGGAATGGGTGTGTGTGTTGTTCTTAGCATAAGTTAGTTTAAGTCGTGTTTAAGTCTAGCGACCGATGACCTCAGCAGTTTGGTCCCTTAGGAATTGACAGACACACATACACACTCACACACATACTTTCAACATCGCGTCGGACCTTGTTTTCCCCGGCGTTGTACAGCAGCTCGACGTGGAATTGGCTCAACAAGTCGTTGGAAGTCTCCTGCAGAAATACAGAGCCAAGCGGCCTCTATAGCTGTCCATAAATGCGAAAGTGTGGATGTTGTGCTCGAAGCTAATCTGGAAAATGTCCCATTAACGTTCGATGGATTTCATGTCGGGCGATGTGGGTGGCCAAATCATTCGCTCAGATTGTCCAGAATGGTCTCCCAGCCAATCGCGAACAATTGGGGCCTGGTGACATGGTGCATTACCATTCGTAAAATTTCCATCGTTGTTTGGGGCAATGAGGTTCATGAATGGCTGCAATTGGTCTCTAAGTAGGCCAGCATCACCATTTCCAGTCAGTGATCGGTTTATTTGGACCAAAGGACACAGTCCACCCTATGCGAACGCAGCCCGCACAATTGTTGAGCCGCGGGGGATTAGCCGAGGGTCTGGGGAGCTGCAGTCATGGACTGTGCGGCTGGTCCCGGCGGAGATTCGAGTCCTCCCTCGGGCATGGGTGTGTCTGTTTGTCCTTAGGATACTTTTGGTTAAGTAATGTGTAAGCTTAGGGACTGATGACCTTAGCAGTTAAGTCCCATAAGATTTCACACACATTTGAACATTTGAACAATTTTTGAGCCACCACCAACTTGCCAATGCCTTGTTGAACTTGGGTCCATAGTTTCGTGGGGTCTGCGTCATACATGAACGCCACTGTCAGCTCTTACCGACTGAATTCGGGACTTGTCCGACCAGGCCACAGTTTTCCAGTAGTCTATGGTCCAAGCGATATTATGGTCACTAGCCCAGCAGAGGCGCTGCAAGCGATGTCGAACTGTTAGCAAAAACAATTGCTTCGCCATAGCCCATTGACTCCATATCTTTCCGCCCTGTGCTGACAGGTACGTTCGCCGTACATCCCACGTTAATTCCCGCGGTCTTGTCTGTTAGTACCGACAGTCTTGCGCAAACGCCACTGATCTCGGTCGTGAAGTGAGGCCGTCGGCCACTGGTTTGTCTGTGGTGAGACGTAAGGCCTGGAATTTGGTATTCTCACCACACATTTGGCAATATGGATCTCGGAATGCTGGAATCCATAACAATTTACGAAATGAAATGTTCCTTGTGTCTAGCTTCAACTACCATTCCGCATACAAAAATCTGTTTATTTCCGTCGTGCGGTCATAATCACGTCGGAAACCTTTGTAAATGAATCACCTGAGTACAAATAACAGTTCCGCTAGTGCACTGTCCTTGTATACCTTTTGTACGAGACGCTATCACCATCGGTATATGCTCATATCACCATACCATGAGTTTCGTCATCCTGCCACGTGCATGGATGTGTGGGATATCCTTAGGTTAGTTAGGTTTAAGTAGTTCTAAGTTCTAGGGGACTGATCACCTCAGATGTTAAGTCCCATAGTGCTCAGAGCCATTTGAGTTTCGTCACCTTAGTGTAGATACATCTCCTAATCTCAGAGACTCAAATTAAACAACATCGGCTGATAAATTATATAACTACCTTTATTGAACATATTCAAGCTGCTGAGGTGCAGTAGGACTTTTCCTTCAAAATTTATGATTCAGTAATTCGTCGGAACAGAGGTGGTCATATTTAATCTCAGTGTCTCGGTCTACACGGCGGCCGTGTTACCCACAGCTGCTGTCTACACCAAGGCTGCAGATTATGACAAGATATACAGTTAGAGGCAATGCGTCTTTGTTGGCAGCTTGACGAGAACAGTTCAGTGCTAAGAGAGCGGGGGGAACCACATACAGACACGATATATCGAAACTGTGAAAACGAGTAAAACTTGTGGTGTTATGTCGCTAAACAAACGGACAGTTGAACTTCACTTTTCTTTACGACTTCTTTTACTGCACTCGACCCAAGTGATTGATTTACGTCGAAACATCAGTGAGTTTCCGCTCTACCTGCGCATGGCTTTATCATGTGGACAAAGGCACTTTTCCTGGTGACCTAGATTACAGACTGTTTTAGAAATTGAAACTGGCGAAAAGGAACATTTTTATGTTTCATATAGCACTACAACCTCACTAAAAGTAACAGCTTGTTTCCTTGATTATGTTGCACAGAACGACAACGATGCTTCGAATAAATCAAAAGCACAAGAACTGAGAATGGTTATATGCTTTTCGCCATAAGCCACAAAATGCTATTTCCAAACTGAATAAAAATTTAGACTCAGCTGTATGAGGTCGTGTCTCGATGCAATGCGTTGTCGCGAACGCTGAGAAAATAACAAACCTTTGATTTTACTGTCAAACATATTTCTACGAAAGGACACATTACATTGGACCATCCAATAATATAGAACTAGAAAGACTGGCCCCATGGAAATTCGTAGCAAGCACACAAAGCAGCGTGCAGACGTTAATATTATGTACCGTGTCGTAAATTTAAACTAAATGGTGTATTCCCCCCATCATTGTGATCATCCATGCGAAATCAGTGCAGACATGGCTGTGATCAGTTCAGCAACTGAAACACTGCATGAAGGCTTTTCAAAGCTGTTACATTACTCAAGAATTCTTGTCAGCTTTTGCCAGGTTCTGGCTTTTAGATGTCGACGAACCACATTACTTCCAGTGTGAGCTAATGCATCTACAGTGTAACATCTGGCTCAGTCGGGAACTTTTATACAATATTATGTCAGCAGCATTATCCTCTAGTACGCAGAAAAGCTGCTATATACTTTAAATATTTGGTACAACTTATGTCTGAAGTAATTTACCACGTTTTAGAAACGCTCAGGTTTAATAGATGTTAACCTCCGTTGCTTAATGTATTCAGATTTGGGTTCCAAATGTATCTTATTTTGTAAAATGCTAATGTGTGTGAACATAAGACTATAATGATTCAAATAGTTAAATGCCTGTATGCAAACGGACACGTTTGACACATAGGAACTACAGTTCTGTTCGTCCTACATTCATTATCGAATGTTGCTATGAACTTAACTTCTAAACAGACAAAAAGTGCCAAGCACCCAGAACACACGGCCGGATGTCAGTGTAGCTGCGTACACGTACACACCACGAGTAGAGCTGAAATTATGTTTGACAGGTCCACCGGGTTACATTATTGTCTGAGAATGCAGGCTTTCTCGGCAAATCTCGATGATAAAGCCGTTCTCCAGCAACTTTTCAGCAAGTTTCTTACTTACCATCATAAGGCGAAGCGTCGGGTTGACTTCCCGTACGGGTCCTTACAGCCACTGGACGACGGGCTTTTCTGCATCCTCAGCGCCGACCGCCGGCGTCTCATCTCACGAGAGAATAAATGAATCAGAAAGTAGTGACTTTGCAGTTATTTAATCCGAAATAATTAACTTTGAAAGTAAAGTTAGATGAAGCTGCTAGTTAAATAAATGAATGACTGCAACTGAAACTTTTTTCGTACGTAATGCAAAATGTGGAAAAAGGAAAGTAATTTTCTTTTAATTATTGAAAGAATGATTTTAATTTACTTCAAGCAAATGAGCAACTGATTACTTTTAATATGACAATAGAGTATTTACCAAGCCACTAGAAGCCACTTGCTAAGGTAAATACAGAATAAATTAAAATTTAGCGCTCCTAATTTGTGCTGTATCTTTAGTTGTTAGCTTCCCCAGTGAAATTTTACATTACTGGCCATTAAAATTGCTACACCAAGAAGAAATGCAGATGATAAACAAGTATTCATTGGACAAATATATTATACTCGTACTAGAAGTGACATGTGATTACATTTTCACGCAATTTGGGTGCATAGATCCTGAGAAATCAGTACCCAAAACAACCACCTCTGGCCATAATAACGTCTTGATACGCCTGGACATTGAGTCAAACAGAGCTTGGATGGCATGTACAGCTACAGCTGCCCATGCAGCTTCAACACGGTACCACAGTTCATCAAGAGTAGTGACTGGCGTATTGTGACGAGCCAGTTGCTCGGCCACCATTGACCAGACGTTTTCAATTGGTGAGAGATCTGGAGAATGTGCTGGCCAGGGCAGCAGTCGAACATTTTCTGTATCCAGAAGGGGCCGTACAGGACCCGCAACATGCGGTCGTCCATTATCCTGCTGAAATGCAGGGTTTCGCAGGGATCGAATGAAGGGTAGAGCCACGGGTCATAACACATCTGATATGTAGCGTCCACTGTTCAAAGTGCCGTCAATGCGAACAAGAGGTGACCGAGACGTGTAACCAATGGCATCCCATACCATCACGCCGGGTGACACGCCAGTATGGCGATGACGAATACACGCTTCCAATGTGCGTTCACTGCGATGTCGCCAAACACGGATGCGACCATCATGATGCTGTAAACAGAACCTGGATTCATCCGAAAAAATGACGTTTTGCCATTCGTGCACCCAGGTTCGTCGTTGAGTACACCATTGCAGGTGTTCCTGCGTTTCACCAGGCAACGCCGGTCAACTGCTGTTTGTGTATGAGAAATCGGTTGGAAACTTTCCTCATGTTAGCACGTTGTAGGTGTCGCCACCGGCGCCAACCATGTGTGAATGCTCTGAAAAGCTAATCATTTGCATAACACAGCATCTTCTTCCTGTCGGTTAAATTTCGCGTCTGTAGCGCGTCATCTTCGTGGTGTAGCAATTTTAATGGCCAGTAGTGTACGTTATTTTAACTGAGTGATGTTAACACTCAAAATTGCAAATTAGTTAGGCCTCCGTTATCCAGTACAAGAATGAGCAGTTGCTGAGGCAGCAAAATTTAGATACAAACTGGTCGTTAGGAAACAAGCAAAACTGGCAGAAGCAGTAAAGGCATTTTTATATTTTTACGACACTCGGTATTTAAATGGAAAGAAAAGGGACTCTGCTTGGTAATAATGTCCGAGGACAATGACAAAGCAGGTGCCCTACAAGTTTTAAGTGTTGCAGGTCATTATGGAAGGAAGTTATTAAATTTTGTGAAAGAAGTGCCACTGGGTAATGCCTGTACAACATTCGTTAACAGTCTTACGATGTTGCAGCTGGGCGGACGACGAAGAACGTAACCGATGACAATGCGGGGTTACCTATGTTGCTGCTGCTGCTGGTGGTTGAGAACCACGAGTCGTCTCTACAGCCACAGACAATCATGGGACAGGCAGCAGTTGGAACTGCAGCTTCAACCGGCTGTTCACTCCTACCCTGCTCTCAATACTCTCGGGTTAACGAATAAGGTGCGCCTGCACTGCATCTACATCTACATCCATACTCCGCAAACCACCTGACGGTGTGTGGCGGAGGGTACTTTGAGTACCTCTATCGGGTCTCCCTTCTATTCCAGTCTCGTATTCTTCGTGGAAAGAAAGATTGTCGGTATGCCTCTGTGTGGGCTTTAATCTCTCTGATTTTATCCTCATGGTCTCTTCGCGAGATATACTTACGGGGGAGCAATATACTGCTTGACTCCTCGGTGAATGTATGTTCTCGAAACTTCAACAAAAGCCCGTACCGAGCTACTAAGCGTCTCTCCTGCAGAGTCTTCCACTGGAGTTTATCTATCATCTCCGTAACGCTTTCGTAATTACTAAATGATCCTGTAACGAACCGCACTGCTCTCCGTTGGATCTTCTCTATCTCTTCTATCAACCCTATCTGGCACGGATCCCACACTGGTGAGCAATATTCATGCAGTGGGCGAACAAGTGTACTGTAACCTACTTCCTTTGTTTTCGGATAGCATTTCCTTAGGATTCTTCCAATGAATCTCAGTCTGGCATCTGCTTTACCGACGATCAACGTTATATGTTCATTCCATTTTAAATCACTCCTAATGCCTACTCCCAGATAATTTATGGAATTAACTGCTTCTAGTTGCTGACCTGCTATACTGTAGCTAAATGATAAAGGATCTTTCTGTCTATGTATTCGCAGCACATTATACTTGTCTACATTGAGATTCAATTGCCATCCCCTGCACCATGCGTTGAAACACGTATGTATTCAGTACCAGCGATGGCGAGCCATGAGAGAATCTCTGACCAGAGTGTTATTTATCGTTGCTAGTCTGCGCTTGACCGCGCGAGAGTTCAGTTCCGAGTTGGACGCAGTTGTGGTACGTAGCGAGTCGCGAGAGCATGTAGTTCAGTTGCGAGTTGTAGTCAGTCGGAGTAGTATGTGAGGAGTCGGCGTGGGTCGACATGGGTCTCTGGTCACGATTCAGGACGAGGTATATTGTTAAATAAGGTAATGAAGCAGCATTGCGCTCAGCTAATAATGTATTGTAATTGTAATTAATTTGTTCAAGAAATGCCCCAATAATAATTCTGTTTTTAAAGCAATCGTTATTAAAAAGAAAAAAATCATTACAACTGAATGTTCATTTCTCAATTTTTGTGTCGAGTTTACATTGGGCCACTATTTTTCAATATTTTTGTAGCGAAGGTATAGTCGTTTTTATTTCAATTTAACGATGTTTTGTGGGAGCTCAACAACATTTGGGTCATTATTATTCAGTAATCTTGTGGGGAAATAACTTTTGGCACGTTTTCATTATCATAGGCTTTTCTTTTTATTTTTGCTGGGAAATCACACTTGGCTCTATTCACATTAACATTTGTATTGTCTTGTAAGAATTTGCTGGGAGGTTACGTGTAACACGATTCGTATTAACATTTAATTATTGTCCTTTTCAAAATTTTGTGGGGAGGTTACACTTGGCGACATCCGGTCCAGGATCGTATTTCTTTGAGAATCTTCTGAAAAGTAACCAGATATCTGCTCTTATTTACTTAATATAATTAGCATTTGGCGCAACGCTTTTACTAATGTTGTGACTTTCTCCCACAGGTCATCGGCAATTTGTTGCTCTTTGTTGTATTTGTATTTATTGGATTTTGCATTGTGCTTATTTCGTTTGTGAATAATTGTGACTAGTGTAAAAATGCTGCGAAAGACTATTAATAGTGCATCGCGAGGTATAATGAGTGAAATAACCGAATTAAACAGCTTGACCGATACTAATTGTGACACGCAGTGTAATGATGACAATCCTGCGTTCACTAACAATCAGTGCGTTCCAACCATTAATGATGATTTTTATCTTAATGAACAAACGAACTCAATTGTGTCCTCTGTTAATTTGACGACAATTGATGACGCGGGGCGCTCTATTGTAATGAGCGCTGCCCAGTTTAACACACCCGGTTTGGAAAGTTCACGTAACGGACAGACGAATTTTTCTAATGAAAATGAACAGGATACTCAAAGTAGGAGATATTTATTTAATTCCGAAATAGTGACTGACAGTGTATATTTGACTGGCAAACCTTTTTGTAAATCTCAGAATGACCAAATGGTCACACAAAACGCGACAATTGCAGATACACCATCAAACAGTACACAGAATGGAGCAGGTAATTTAGGCTTGGATCAAATTATGGCACTTTTGCTACAACGGGTTAATCAAATTAATGAAAAACAAGACAATAATAATGAAGATCTCAAACAACTTAGTGAACAGGTCAGACAACAGAGTGAAGATAACAAACAATTTAAAGAAAATTTCAGACAACTTAATGAAAATAACGAAAATCTCAAACAACACTTTAATGAAAGATTAGACAACAATTCCAGACAGCTTAGTGAACAGATTAGAGCCGTTGCCGCGCAGCGTCATGACACTAAGGAACAGTTACGCGAGGAAATTGAGGCTTGTTCAAGAAAAAGTAGCGAAGAAATTAGATCTGTTGCTCAAGAATTAAGGGATATGCAAACAGCTACAACAGAAACACTTAGAAACGAAATTAGTGCAGTCGGCAAACAATGCTCTGAAAAAGCAACACAGTTACGCGACGAGTTTAAATTAATCACAGCAGAAATTTCGCGCACAATGGGTGCAAAGATAGACGCGAAATTCGACCAACAGAACACTCAGATTGACGAACGTTTTAATCATCACATACAAAACAGTGATACGCGTTTCCGTAAATTTATACAGGATCAGAATAAAGTAAAACGACAAGTAATGGAAACAATCACAGCACAGAGACAAGAAGACAAACGTAAATTGTTCGCGAAAGCAAAAACATACGTAGACAACAATATTGCTACAGTGTCCGACGAAATTAATACCATCAAACAGTTGAACATAGAATTACGTAATGAAATTTCTGATCTTAAATCAAAAACAGATACACACTCAGTAGATTTTCAAACAGTGACCGACAGACTCGAACAATTAGAACTAACACAGGATTCCGATGGCATCAAAGCTGACGTTAAAAAATTGAACGAAACCACACGTAAATTACAAAAACAGATTAATGCTTCTGACAGGAAATATGATGATCAGGCAAAAATACTGACTGAAAAATATGATGAATTGGCCAGTCGTATTGATGTGATTGAAAGTAATAATGACAGCAAATCAGACGATACCTCACCGATTTCATTTAAACAAACACCTGAATTCCAAAATTTACAGCAGACAATTAATGAGATCGATTCGTCTAATAACACGTTGCGTAGAAAACTGTCAAGTTTACAGCAAGAGGTAACAGAGATGAAAAGTATTTCAGTTAATAACACATCACAGCAGACGCCACTTCACGAACATTTTTCAGACTCACGCAGCGCTTATAATTTGGGTAATGTACAGAGAGTACGGGACTTAGATTCCGAACAGACACATACAAATAGATTCTCTTACAATCCTGAACCTGTTCCATTATACAGAGACGATAATTTTGATTACAAACATTTTCTGTCAGTGAGAAAATTTAAAGTGTTTAAAAATGACAGAACACAGATTCACCCACTGGATTGGATACAACAGTTTAGTTTTGCTTTTCCACCGACTTGGCCTGTAACGCAAAAACTTGAATTTATTTGCAGTTTTTTGGAAGGCGAACCGGCAACTCGTATGAGACCGATCGCGAGGCAATGCTATTCGGTAGAAGAGTTTCAGAATGCTTTTCTATCAGCGTATTGGTCGAAGACGACACAGCGCGGAATTAAAGATCAATTAATTAGTTTACCAAATTATGAGAACTCAAATTTTTCTACTGTCACGCAATTTTTTGAGCACATGGTCCAACAAAACCAGTACTTAAGTGAGCCATATAATGAATCTGCACTCATTCAATTATGTATTTCGAAATTGCCACGATCATTAAGAGTGTCACTTTTAACGGGTCAGCAAAAAGAAAATATTTCGGAATTCAGGGATCTGCTGCAGCTTTTAGAAGTGCAGCAATCAGATTATTCTTTCGTAAACAAAAATTTTTCATATAACAACCAAGGCCAACAAACTTACAGTAATTACGGTCAACCATGTAATTTCAATAGCAAAGGTAACAGACGCTTTAGGAACGACAACCACCAGAACTTTAATAGCAGACAAAATTTTGATTATTAGCATCGAGAAAATTATCAGCAAGAAGAACCACATTTTAGTAACAATAGACGTTTTTCTCCACAACAGCAACAAAATCAGCCGGTTAGCATACCTAACCAACAATGGAATGCACAAGGTCAACCAGGCTTTAATGTTTCGCCGCGTGCACGTATAGTCCCTGGTACAACAAATAGTAACGCACCGCAGCAAAGGAACAACTACGTACAGAAAACACAGTATTTCAATTCCTATCGCAATGCACCGTACAGAAATGACTATCACGACAGACGTAAAAATAATGAGCAAAATTTTCAGCGTATATATAATAACAGTCGGTCTTACCAACAGCAAAATCATCCGCAAGAACATATTCTCATGAATGAACCCGACAGTAGGTATCATCCAGAACGTAATACGTCTGGAAGAAATAACAGAACGGTTCAAATAGTCGAAATGCCACAACATCCTCCAGAAAATAACAACACGCCAGATAGAATTTGACTAAATACAGTACAGGTTGCATCTTCCAGCAACGTAAGCAATACTTCAGGTACACAGAATGTTATTTACGAAAATGTTATTACTTTCGACGACAACCGAGACACTCTTTTACAGGAAAGACCAGTTGTTCAAAAAACCATTTCACACCCAGTCATCGAAATTAAAATTGGTTCACAGAAATTTTCAGCAGTAATCGACTCCGGTTCACCTATGTCAGTTATAAATGAAGAAACTTTCAACGAGTGTAATAAAAAGAATACCTATCCGACATTACCATTAGGCAAAACGAAAGTAAAAGGAGCAGTATCGAGTAAAGGAGTAGACGTTAAATTACAGACGCATTTGTCATTTTGTATTGCAGGTCACACTTTTCACTCAAATTTTTGGATTGTTCCTTTATTGACAACAGACGTTATTTTAGGCACGAACTTTCTGGTACAACACGACGCAGTTATTGATTTTCAAAATTCCTATTTAATGTTGAAGGATGAAAATGTGCAATTGGCTTTAGAATTTCAGCAATCTTTATCTGCGGAAGAACAAACAATTAACTGTACAGAGGTCATTTCCGTATCACGTAGCATAGACTGTAATTCCACATTGTTCACAGAATCGTACGTACATAACTATAATACTCCAGACGAAACCGACTATGACGTAATACAGATGATTTCTGATGAAGTCAAACAAAGCAGTGCAAATACAGACGACGAACGCATGCAACTACACAAAATTCTTTTACAGCAAGCTCCAGTTTTTGACAACATTCCTGGTACTATGTCCGGTTTCATGAATGAATTTCAAGTGAAACAGCACGATACATTTAAAGCTAAGCATTATTCCACTCCATATATTCATAGAGAACAAGTTAAGAAAGAATTGCAGAATATGCTCGATCAAGGAATTATTGAACCGGCAGTTAGTCCGTGCATAAACCCGCTACATATTGTTAAGAAAAGAGATGGCTCACTATGCCTCGTGCTTGATTCGCGTCACATTAATGACATTATTATTAATGAAACAGATCGACCACAGACACTAGAGGAACTACTACAGAAATTTCATGGTAAGGCTATTTATTCCACACTAGATTTGAAATCGGGATTTTGGCAAATTCAGCTTCATCCGAATTGCAGAAAGTAACAAGCTTTTCTCTGTTTTGGCGACTGTTATCAATTTTGTAAATTACCGTTCGGCTTAACAATTTCTTCTGCTGCTTTTATTCAGGGTTTGAACACAATACTTCCGACAGAACTTAAAGAAAGAATCACGACGTACGTAGATGACATTCTTATTGCAGAAGCTACCTGGTCTGAAGACAATATGATTTTAGAACGACTGTTGCAAACTTTTCATGCGCAAGGACTCACAGTTAATCTCAGTAAATCGCACTTTGGTAAAACTTCTATAAAATTTCTTGGACACGTAATTTCAGTAGAAGGCATTGCGCCTGATCCGGAAAAACTTCAAGCTCTACGTGACATTACTCTTCCTACGACGAAGAAGCAACTACGCAGTTTTTGGGCTTCATTAACTTTTTTCGTAAATTTATTCATTACTCTGCTTTAGATACCCCCAGATTATGTCAATTGACAGGTAAAAACAGTATTTGGTCCTGGGATAAGCAAGCACATTCTGAATTTGTGAACCTGAAAGAAGCCTTGTTGAATGCTCCACTTTTATCACACCCAGATCTTACCAGAAATTTTTCCATTGCCACCGACAGTTCCAACACCGCTTTAGGCGTACATATTTTCCAGGAAATTGAAGAAGATGGCTCTATAGTAATCAAAAACATCGCATTTGCAAGCCGCATTTTGTCACCTGCTGAACGAAATTATTCCGTTACAGAACTGGAAACATTATGTGTTGTATGGGCTTTTACGAGATTTCGGCACTTTCTTTATGGAAGACATACCACCGTCTACACAGACCACAGAGCAATACAATTTTTACTTTCGGCTAAATTCACACACGATAGATTAAGCAGATGGAAGCTTTATTTGCAGGAATTTAATTTTACAATTGTTCACATTCCCGGCACACAAAATATTGTAGCGGACGCACTATCTCGTTCTCTCAGCAACAATCAGCAAGAAATCGCAACCAACTTCTGCAAAGCAAATTTCAGCGTCATGTACATTCAACAAGTTGCATTTGAAAATTTTATTTCGTCGTCATTACAGGACATAGCACAAGAGCAAAGTAAAGACAACGTGTGGAAAGAAATTAAACACCTTTGGCAAGATAAGAATAATGTTACGATTAGAAACCACTACACTGTACGCAATGACATTCTGTTTCGCCGCTCTCATCCAGACAGCAACAATTGGTTATTATGCATTCCTGACGAACTGGTTAACAAATTAATCTGGTATACTCATTTAAGTTACGCACATTACGGAGCAAGAAAATGTTTTCTTATACTGAGACAGAACTGTTACTTTACCAACATGGAGAAACGTATACGACGAGTTATAGCGTCATGCAAAATCTGTCAGAAAGCTAAGTCAGACACGACTTCACATATTCCTCCATTATATCCCATTGTACCTGTTAAACTAAGACACATGGCCGCTGTAGATATTTTTGGTCCGATTCCCAGAATTAATAGAGGTTATTGCTACATATTTGTCGCTGTTGAACTCACTTCAAAATTTGTTACCTTCACTCCGTTACGCAAAGCTACTGCTAAAACCATTTCGAAAGCATTTATAAAACATTGTTTATTTCATGTAGAGCATGTGATGAAAGTAATTTCCGATAATGGATCACAATTTCGTTCTGGTATATGGACACGTATGTTACGAACTAGAAAAATTTCTCCGATCTATATATCCAGGTACCATGCTTCTTCGAACCCCTGTGAACGTTTAATGAAAGAAATTGGTAAACTGTGTAGAATCTACTGCCATAAAAGACATATTGATTAGGACACACACATGCACTCATTCCAGGATGTAATTAATTCCATTCCAAATGAATCAACTATGCTATCTCCGTCTGTTATACTGAAAAATGTTGAACCACCTAACAAAATTAAAGAATTAGTAAACTTTCCTACATCTCGTCGACTACGACACCGTGAAATAATTGACATTGCGCTGAACAACATCAAACGTGCCGCAGAGCGCCGGAGAAGACAACAAAAACAGGTTTGTATACGCCGTGACTTTCACGTTGGACAGAAGATATTAGTACGTACACACTATTTATCCAACAAAATAAAAGGTAGGTGCAGTAAATTTGAACTTTTATACCCAGGTCCATATCGGATTCGCAGCATTCCTCACCCCCATGTTGTACACGTCGAAACTTTGAGAACGAGAAAAAGTAAAGGCAATCACCATGTCTCAAACATTAAACCTTTTATTGAGTGAACATACTTTATGATTTATCACACTGTAATGCCATTTCCTAATTTTTGTTATTTATGACCACTTATGCAATTATATTCTCATGAACACTTACTGATGGTTATCGTATTTTTTCTTGGCAAGTGCCCGGCAAGGTAAGGTTAGCAGGTCGCTCTTCTTGTCGATTACACATCAGACCGTGCATATTTTTCCAGACGAACTTACACATTTTATGACCACTTATGCAATTATATTTATGTGACTACATACTGATGATTGTATTTTTTCTTGGCAAGTGCTCGGCAAGATAAGGTTAGCAGGTCGCTTTACTTGTCGTTACACATCAGACCGTGCACATTTTCCATTTTTTTGTATGTTTGATTGTTTTCCTGTTTTGTTTGTATGCACTATGAATTAGTTAAGATATAGCAAACACCAGTTGACTTTGACATTTTTGCTTTATGATATCTCAACATCGTGACTACTTTACTTTTCAGAATGAGATTTTCACTCTGCAGCGGAGTGTGCGCTGATATGAAACTTCCTGGCAGATTAAAACTGTGTGCCCGACCGAGACTCGAACTCGGGACCTTTGCCTTTCGCGGGCAAGTGCTCTACCAACTGAGCTACCGAAGCACGACTCACGACCGGTACTCACAGCTTTACTTCTGCCAGTACCTCGTCTCCTACCTTCCAAACTTTACAGAAGCTCTCCTGCGAACCATGCAGAACTAGCACTCCTGAAAGAAAGGATATTGCGGAGACATGGTTCGCAGGAGAGCTTCTGTAAAGTTTGGAAGATAGGAGACGAGGTACTGGCAGAAGTAAAGCTGTGAGTACCGGTCGTGAGTCGTGCTTCGGTAGCTCAGTTGGTAGAGCACTTGCCCGCGAAAGGCAAAGGTCCCGAGTTCGAGTCTCGGTCGGGCACACAGTTTTAATCTGCCAGGAAGTTTCATACTTTACTTTTTTTTGCTGCTGCATTATGATATTCTGTGTACATTTTGCTTTTGAACACTGTCTATGTTTCTGACATATTACGTTTTCTGTCATGTTATGCTGTATGCTCAGTTATGTTACTATAAACCAGTTTTTATCTAATGGGTATATGGTTTAAATGCAAGACATTAATCTTTGTTCATCATTCTCAGAAAGAAATAACGTGTAAAGGAAATAAATTAAACAGAAATGGGAATTTCACCTACGGAATAAACGAAAGAAAATGCAATACCTTGTGATGAAGAGTAAATGGATCAGGATTAACAAGCATTTACAAGAATATACTATACACATCGTAGAATAGCAGTCTTAATTAATTTTTTGTTTCAGAATACGAGGCGATTGATGCAGGCTGTCAGACAGAACTACACATCTTAGTTTTAGTGATGAAATATGATAGAAATAAGGAATAATTGTATAATGAATAATGAGGTGATTTTTTTGCAGATGATAATGAGTGGTGATGAATAATGATGAAGAATATGCTACTATGAATAATGAAGTTTTTTCTTTACAGGTGATGATAATAATGGAGTTATGATAATATAGGTAATGAAGTGATGGATAATGAAGTTTTTTCTTTACAGATGAGGATATTGTTGAAGTTATGTATTTGTGCTATGTAATTATTTAAGTATTTGTTGCAGTTTGCTTTGACAGCAGGTGTTATATTGCATAGTAGGATGACGGAAGGTTTTGAAAAGGACAGCTATGGAACACATTTTTATACACATTTCACTACCTGTTAATTCGAAGTTCACTACTTTTCAGCATAGTATGCGTTTCTTCTTTCAGCTCAATAATCCATTTTGTATTTTTTCCAGGAGAAGCTTTTCATGATACTTACTAAACCTGTTACTTATTAAACCTGTACTAGCACTTGCATTTTTTTTACCCAGTTGTGTCTATCATTTATAAATGTGATCACATATACTGCCTTGTTTCATAACTTGCTACAGCTGACTCATGACGAATGACGTTACACATTTTCATTTGCAGCAATAACTCAAAAGCAAACAAAGTAATTACCAGTCCCAAATAATGCTACTAGTTTAAGAGAATTCTGAATAATATTGATCAGCTCTGAATAGTATGTCACTTCAGTAATGACTTCTTAATGATACAAAAAAAAAATGCTTTGTAACTGGCCAATGAATGCCACTGTTTATTGTAATAAGACTACTTATAATGCCCATGATTACTAATGCTATGACTGTAATTAACTGATTTTCAATAATGACTTCTTAATGATACAAAAAAAATAATGCTTTGTAACTGGCCAATAAATGCCACTGTTTATTGTAATGAGACTACTCATAATGCCTATGGTTATTAATGCTATGACTGTAATTAACTGATTTTCAATAATGATTTCTTAATAATACATAAAAAAATAAAAAAAATGATGTTTTGTAACTGGCTAACGAATGCCACTGTTTCTTATATTTTAAATTTGTATTATGTCACTTTTATGCTATATATATGAATACTAGTAGCTTGATGCTACACTCATTATCTCTTGTTTTGAATAATGACTTCTGTTGGTTTGTAACTGGCCATTGATTGCCAATGTTCAATGTAATCAGATGATTTATGAACATTATTCTGTAATACTTCATACATGGTACAGAAATGTTCAGTAACTGGGCGATGAGTGCCACTAATTACTTAAATCAGTTGTTAGACTAGTGTAATTCTCATTGAAGACTAATATGTGACTTAATGTCCTTCACCTTCTGACCTGACTACCCTGAATTACTGCAATGTCCATTTTTCCTGTATATCCTCGTGATCATGGAGCACTATATTTGGTTTTGCACTAATTCTACGTTGGTGTGCCTTGTAAAAGCGTGGTGTTGACACGACATGCTGTCCACCACCGTGAGCGATGGAGACGTTATTATGGTCCCACTGCTTGGTGTACCTGATGTACTGCCAAAATGATAACATGGAATATTACTACGATATTTCAGTGTCTTGGCTACGCTGATAAACACTTATGGGAAAAGAACTTCAGATTGTCTCACTTGGTGTTGTACTTCTGTGGAAAGATATGGATTTTCAGTGCAGCTGCATGCAACCTAAAGTGCTACAACCATGATGCAATCCTTCCCTTTCCTATCCTAATTCTTGCAACATAGTGAAAATCATTTTTGCTAACATGATTTATATTCATGGCCTATACATTTTTTGTTAATTTGCTGATATATTCTGAATTTCAGTGCGTGTGACCTTTTGTCATTTTTCTAACATGATTTCTACTTATTGTATATACATTTGTGATTTGCTGATATATTCTGAATTTCAGTTCCGATTTGGACGCAGTTGTGCTACGTAGCGAGTCGCGAGAGCATGTAGTTCAGTTGCGAATTGTAGTCAGTCGGAGTAGTGTGTGAGGAGTCGGCGGGGGTCGACATGGGTCTCTGGTCACGATTCAGGACGAGGTATATTGTTAAATAAGGTAATGAAGCAGCATTGCGCTCAGCTAATAATGTATTGTAATTGTAATTAATTTGTTCAAGAAATGCCCCAATAATAATTCTGTTTTTAAAACAATCGTTATTAAAAAGAAAAAAATAATTACAATTGAATGTTCATTTCTCAATTTTTGTGTCGATTTTACATTGGGCCACTATTTTTCAATATTTTTGTAGCGAAGGTATAGTCGCTTTTATTTCAATTTAACGATGTTTTGTGGGAGCTCAACAACATTTGGGTCATTATTATTCAGTAATCTTGTGGGGAAATAACTTTTGGCACGTTTTCATTATCATAGGCTTTTCTTTTTATTTTTGCTGGGAAATCACACTTGGCTCTATTCACATTAACATTTGTATTGTCTTGTAAGAATTTGCTGGGAGGTTACGTTTAACACGATTCGTATTAACATTTAATTATTATCCTTTTCAAAATTTTGTGGGGAGGTTACAGCGTCAATTCGTTGCAGATCCTCCTGCACTTCAATACAATTTTCCATTGTTACAACCTCTCAATATACTACAGCATCATCCATAAAACGCCTCAGTGAACTTCCGATGTTATCCACAAGGTCATTTATGTATATTGTGAATAGCAACGGTCCTACGACACTCCCCTGCGGCACGCCTGAAATCACTCTTACTTCAGAAGACTTCTCTCCATTGAGAATGACATGCTGACTGACTGGCGCAATGAAGAACGGCATGAGGACGTAGACGGCAATGGAAACCACTGCATTAAAGACACATAACGTGTATTCACAGAACATGTGGCCTGTAACTGAAAAAGTGTCATGATGGTCGCTCCATTGCCAAAAGATTTCGATATAGTCCCACATTCGGATCTCCGGGAGGGGCCCGCCAAGGGGGAAAAAGATTGAATAATAAATGGAAGGATAACGTTCTCCTAGTCGGGGGTGGAATGGCAAAAGCTTGAACGTGGTAGGGAAACTAGAAAATCTGAAAAGGGAATTTTAAAGGCTCAATCTAGATATAGTAGGGGTCAGTGAAGTGGAAAGAAGACAAGGATTTCTGTCCAGACGAGTATAGGGTAATATCAACAGCAGCAGAAAATGGTACAACAGGAGTAAGATTCGATATGAATAAGAAGTTACGGCAGATAGTGTGTTACTGTGAACAGTTCAGCGATAGTGATGTTCTTATCAGAATCAACAGCAAACCAGCACCGAGAATGACAGTTCAGGTATACATTCCGACGTCGCAAGCTGAAGATGAAGAGATAGAGAAAGGATATGAGGATACTGAGAGAGTAATACAGTATGTAAAGGGATGTGAAAATCTAATAGTCATGGGAAACTGGAATGCAGTTGTAGGGGAAGGAGTAGAAGAAATGGGTTCAGGAGAATATGGGCATGGGAAAAGGAATGAGAAAGCCTAATTGAGTTCTGTAAAAAGATTCAGCTAGTAATAGCGAATACTCTGTACAAGCATCACAAGAGCGAGAGGTATACTTAGAAAAGGCCGGGTGATACGGTACAATTTCAGTTGGATTACATGATGTCAGACAGAGATTCCGAAATCAGATACTGGATTGTAAGGCGTATCCAGGAGCAGACATAGACTCAGATCTCAATATAGTAGTGGTGAAGAGCAGGCTGAAGTTTAAGACATTAGTCAGAAAAATCAATACGCAAAGAAGTGGGATACGGAAGTACTAAGGAATGACGAGATACGGTTGAAGTTCGCTAAGGCAATTGATTCAGGAATAAGGAATAGCTCAGTAGGCAGTGCAGTTGAAAATCAATGGATATCTCTGAAAAGTACCATCACAAAAAAAATGGTTCAAATGGCTCTGAGCACTATGGGACGTAACATCTGTGGTAATCAGTCCCCTAGAACTTAGAACTACTTAAACCTAACTAACCTAAGGACATCACACACATCCATGCCCGAGGCAGGATTCGAACCTGCGACCGTAGCTGTCGCGCGGTACCATCACACAAGCTGGGAAGGAAAACATAGATACAGAGAAGGTAGCTGCGAAGAAACCATGGGTAACAGAAGAAATACTTCAATTGATCGATGAAAGGAGGAAGTACAAAAATGTTCAAGGAAACTCAGGAGTACAGAAATATAAGTCGCTAAGGAATGAAATAAATAGGAAATGCAGGGAAGCTAAGACGAAATGACTGCAGGAAAAATGTGAAGACATCGAAAAAGAAATGACTGTCGGAAAGACAGACTCAGCATACAGGAAAGTCAAAACAACCTTCGGTGACATTAAAAGCAAGGATGATAACATTAAGAGCGCAACGGGAATTCCACTGATAATGCAGAGGAGAGAGCGGATAGGTAGAAAGAATACACTGAAAGCCTCTGGGAGGTGGAAGATTTGTCTGATGTGATAGAAGAAGAAACAAGAGTCGATTTAGAAGAAATATGTTATCCAGTACTAGAATCAGAATTTAACGGAGCTTTGGAGGACTTAAGATCAAATAAAGCAGTACGGATAGATAACACTGCATCTGAATCTCTAAAATAATTGGGTGAAGTGCCAACAAAACGAATATTCAAGTTGGTGTGTAGAATGTATGACTCTGGCGAGGTACCATCTGACTTCCGGAAAAGCATCATCCACACAATTCCAAAGAACGAAGACGGCAAGAGCTGACAAGTGCGAGAATTACCGCACAATCAGCTTAACAGCTCATGCATCCAAGTTGCTGACAGGAATAATATACCGGAGAATGGAAAAGAAAATTGAGGATGCGCTAGTGACGATCAGTTTGGATTTAGGAAAGGTAAAGGCACGAGAGAGGCAGTTCTGACGTTCGGTTAATAATGGAAGCAAGACTAAAGAAAAATCAAGACCAGTTGATAGCATTTGTCGACCTGCAAAAAACGTTCGACAATGTAAAATGGTGCTAGGTGTTCGAAATTCTGAGAAACGTAGGGGTAAGCTATAGGGAGAGACAGGTCATGTACAATATGTACAACAGCCGAGAGGGAATAATAAGAGTGGACGACCAAGAACAAAGTGCTCGTATTAAAAAGAGTAAAATACAAGGATGTAGTCTTTCGCCCCTACTGTTCGATTTGTACATCGAGGAAGCAATGATGGAAATAAAAGGAAGGTTCAGGAGTGGAATTAAAATTCAAGGTGAAAGGATATCAATGATACGATTCGCTGATGACATTACTAACCTGAGTGAAAGTGAAGAAGAATTACATGATCTTCTGAACGGTGCGGCTGGTCCCGGCGGAGGTTCGAGTCCTCCCTCGGGCATGGGTGTGTGTGTTTGTCCTTAGGATAATTTAGGTTAAGTAGTGTGTAAGCTTAGGGACTGATGACCTTAGCAGTTAAGTGCCATAAGATTTCACACACATTCGAACATCTGCTGAATGGAATGAACAGTCTAATGAGTACTGAGTATGGATTAAGAATAAATCGAAGAAATACGAAGGTAATAAGAAGTAGTAGAAATTAAAACAGCGAGAAACGTAACATCAGAATTGATGGTCACGAAGTAGATGAAGTTACGGAATTGTGCTACCTAGGCAGGAAAATAACCAGTGAAGGACGGAGCAAGGAGGACATCAAAAGTAGACTGGCAATGGCAAAAAGGGCATTCCTGGCAAGTCCGTTAATATCAAATTTGAGGAAGAAGTTTCTGAGAACGTACGTCTGGAGTACAGAATTGTATGGTAAAGAAACATGGACTGTGGGAAAACCGGAACAGAAGAGAATAGAAGCATTTGAGATGTGGTGCTACAGACAAATGCTGAAAATTAGATGGACCATAAGGAATCAGGAGTTTTTGCGCAGAATCGGAGAGGAAAGGAATATGAGGAAAACAACTGACATGGAGAAGGGACAAGGATGGTAGAATATCTGTTAAGACTTCAGGCAATGAGTTCCACGGTACTAGAGGGAGCTGTAGAAGGCAAGAGCTGTAGAGGAAGACAGAGATTGGAATTGAGGACGTAGGTTACAACTGGTACTGAGAGATGAAGAGATTGGGACAGGAGAGGAATTCTTGGCAAGCCTCATTAATCCAGTCAGAAGACCGATGACTACAAAAAAGTCTTAGTCCCATATGGCGCTAACAAGTGCCTGTTGTAAGTTTTTGTACGAAACTGAAACCGCAACAAATAACTGGGTGCATCAGGCTAGCAAAAATGTAACATAATATCGTTATTCCACTTGCAGATGAGAGTGTAAATTCTCGAAACGCGTCGTGGGATGAAATAAAAAGAGTGACTGACACATATAATTGTTTTATGTGAACTTTTATTGCCGAATTCGAATGTAAATGGTCTTTATATATATACTACTGACCATTAAAATTGCTGCACCAAAAATTGCTGTCGGTGGGGCAGCTCCCGAGGTCCTGTATTACGTTAACTACAACAGACTTAAGAACTAACCGCAGAACTAAACTAGGCTTTACAAATGGTGACATATATTTCATTATATTACCATTTAAGAGCCAAACATAAATAAATAAAAAAGAAATGTGTGTCCAATCAACGAGTATGATTATAAGCAACAAAGCACCAAACAACTGGGAAGCACTGTTACCGCAGAAATTAGGAAAAACTAAAGCTTACGCGTTCCGAAAACTGTCAAACATTGTAAGTAGGCTGTTTATGTTTTCTTATTGGCAACGTTACGTAGCGCTCTGTATGAAAATCACTGGCTGTGCTGTGTGCAGTCTGTGGCTAGTTTGCATTGTTGTCTGCCTTTGTAGAGGGGCAGCTGGACGTTAACAGCGCGTAGCGTTGCGCAGTTGGAGGTGAGCCGCCAGCAGTGGTGGATGTGGGGAGAGAGATGGCGGAGTTTTGAAAAATGTCATGAACTGCTGTATATATTATGAACATTGAGGTAAATACATTGTTTGTTCTCTATTAGAATCTTTCATTTGCTAAGACTATCAGTAGTTAGTGCCTTCTGTAGTTTGAATCTTTTATTTAGCTGGCAGTAGTGGCGCTCGCTGTTTAGCAGTAGTTCGAGTAACGAAGATTTTTGGTGAGGTAAGTGATTTCTGAAAGGTATAGTTTAATGTTACTCAGGGCCATTCTTTTGTAGGGATTTTTGATAGTCAGATTGCATTGCGCTAAAATTATTGTGTGTCAGGTTAAGCACAGTCGTGTATAAATTGTTCTAAGGGGACGTTTTATATGTCGACCCTTAGCCTAGGATACCTCACTGGAATCTTCTGATTTTTTCTTGTAGTTTGTGTATTTAGTGTAGCTTTTGTTTATTGCTGGCGCGTAATTGTAGAGAGAATCTCCTTTGTAGTTGCAGTCTTTCATTGTTGTACAGTAAAACAGTTGTGGCATGCAGGTAGATTTGCACCAAGTATTTCGCAGCTACGCTTGCAATTAACTAAATATTATTTTCAGTGCTATGTTAATGTGTTCTCCTATTTTTTGCTATTCAAATTGTGTTTTTCTGTGTTGTCGTGTGAAATATTGTGACAATAATGGCGCGTGAAAAACGTAACACTCGGCTCCAAAGTAAACTGAGAAATAATAGTGACGATGAGCGTAGCTTATCAGCACCACTGGATAGTGAATTAACAGACATTCGAAGTAGTAATTTGGTAATTGTCCATAGGGAAATGGAGCGGGCGGCAAATAATGGTGTAGACAGTCAAACAGGTAGTGAACAGAGAAGCATTATCGATCGATCGGTCGGCAACAGCTCGCCTCAGGAATCCGAAATGACAGAACACAATATTGCAAATACTGTAGATTTGGGTTTTGGGTCCTCACCGTTTTCTCAAATAAGTCAAGACACATTTTCTGCTTGTCAAAAGGTGAATGTTGCTGGTGCAAATGCACTGCCGAAAAGCGTAGAGGAACAGATTCCAGACACTAATGTATTGTTATTACAATTAATGCAACAAATGGGACAAAATCTTCAAAAGTTAGACACAATGGAACAGAATCTTCAAACGTTAGACACAATGGAACAAAATCAGAGACAAACACAGCAAAAGCTTCAAAAGTTAGACACCACACTTGAACAAACACGTGAAGATTTAACCACTGAGTTACATAACATCGAATCGAAATTTCAAAAGGTCTGTAATGACGTAAAAACACAAATTTGTGAGCATTTACAACCTATTTTTTCGCGTCATGAAAATGCATTACAGAATCACGAAGCAGCCATAAAAGAACTGCAAACTATTGTTCATGAAAATCATGAGACCTTGCAAGCTAAAATTGACTCAGTTGCATCTACCGATTCGGTTATGCAACTTGCAAAAACTCAGGAAAATTTAAAGGACACAGTAGATACCCTGAAAATTGGTTCAGAAAGACACATGGAGGAAATAAGTACACTATCGGAGAAAGTGGCCGAACTTTCGGATCAGGTCACTAACTTATCTGCAAAGGTAGATGATGATCTGAATGACACAAGACCCGTAGCCTTCACTGACACAGAAGAGTATGAACAAATAAGAAAATTCAAACAAAATCAAAATCAAATCAATACACAACACTAAAGAGAAATCCGGGAAGTACAAGATCAGCTGACACAGGTAATACAAGAATTACGTATTTCAGAGGACACTCGCGCTCCAATACGGGAAGAGGGACATAGAAATATGGAACAGCCACAAAACAATAACACAGGGCATTTCGGAAGTTATGAAAGAAATTGGCAATGTGCACCGAATTTTGAGATCGAGCCGCCGACACGACATAACAATGACCGACATGCTACTCGCCGACACGATGATTTTGACTATAAGCTGTTCATTACTACACGTAAATTCAAAACGTTTAAGAATTCTGCCAACGACATTCATCCACAAGCGTGGCTCCATCAATTCTCTCATTGTTTTCCTCCCAACTGGTCATTAGAACACAAATTAGAATTTATGTGAGGCTACTTGGAGAATGAACCAGCTGTAAGAATGCGATCGGTCATTCACGATTGTCATAGTGAAGGAGAATTTTACCATGTGTTCCTCTCAGCGTATTGGTCACAAGCTACACAAGACCGAGTAAAACATAGCATCATAATGATGAAACACTTCGAACAATCTGAATTTTCCAGTCTTGTCAAATATTTTGAAGACATGTTGCACAAGAATCAATACCTGTCAAACCCATACAGCCCCTCAGAACTCATCCGCATTTGCTTAATCAAACTGCCTGAACATTTACGACATATTATTTTAGCAGGACGTTGCAAAGACGACATTGAAGCTTTTCAGGGACTGTTACAAGAATTAGAAATTGACACAGACAGTCGCAGGATGCGAAAACAGGAAAACAATCACTACAGGTCACATCCGTCACAATTCCGTGACGACAGAAACAATAACTGGACACGACAAGGCTATTCTTACAACGCAAATCGTGATCAAAACAAACACCACCCGTATGACAACCACTGGCAGAGTAATAGTTACAGAGAAAGATCGCATTTCCGCGGTAATGACTATCACAGAGACAATCAGAGAAACAGACAATATGGGAACCAAAACTATTATTATCAAGGGAGACAGAATAACTTTAGACGCAACGGTCCAGCGCGCAGTTACGACTCGGGGAGAAATTCTCCACCACGTGACAGACAAGAAAGAAACTATGGAATCTACCGACATGACGACAGATGATATGATCGTAACGACAGACGTGAATTTCATCAGAACTGGCGGGTTTCAAACAGAGCTGGGCCCTCTCGGCAAGGCGAATTCGTGGAAGTTAGGCCTCCTAATCCCAGTAACGACGCGCGCCAACAAAGAAACAGACAATGACTCACACCGCAGGCAGCCGCGTGCGCCCGCTGGCTCAGGGAAAAATAACATTGACGCTAACCTTGAGCAAAATTCCAGTATTCTCTACCAACGTATACCACATGATAATTGCGTTAAAGTTGAAACTCTGCGTACTAGGAAGAGCAAAGGGCTACACCACATTTCTCATGTAAAACCGTTTATTGAAAGATAATCTGCTTTTTAACTTTGTCTTTGCCATAAAACGTTTCACTTCACGTTACTAGTATGCTTTAGAAACTGTTATCATGCAATAATGTTTAAAGTTAAATATCCAGTCAAGAACCAAGAGAACTTATTCAAACAGAAATTACGAATGCATTGGTATTGCGAACAGACGACACAGTGTTATTGTGTGTGTACGTTCTTGCTTGTTAGTTGCACGTTTATGTAACGACTATAAGGCTCACATACTTAGAACATATCTGGTACTGCTAATGAGATTTTAAGGCAACATTTTGGTTTACCTGAAAATACATTCTGGATTTAAAGTACTTTCTGAGAGATACCAGATGACACAGTGGTTAGTTTATGTGACAGCTACACGATTTTATTACGACGCTACTAATGTGTGACAATTTACAATGCTGCTTTTGCGGTGTATCTGTTTTATATCTGCACAGTTTTTCTGAATTCTTCTGGAAAGTAAAACATGTTTAATAGTAACTTTTGTGGTATAGCTACAATGAGACAGCCTTTTCCGTAGCACAACAATACGTTACAGCACAGTAGTTTCTTCATCACAACAATAAGCGTAATAACTAAGAACTCTATACGCAAAGCATTTCACTTTTGTTTATCATGAGGTAAGTACATTGGCTGCTGCTGAACTTAGCTTTCGGAGGACGATAACTACGACACTCCCACAGAGATTATCTTACAGCAAGACACACATTTAGCGCTACAGGACATGTATTTGAGTGATTAATTTTGTACTTAAAACATTTATTTTTAAAGATTTTTGAATTACAAAGAAAGTTTTCCGTGATATATTTCATTCCATTGCTGTAATCTGTAACACCTGAGGGTATAATTACAATAATCCTCAGGGGGGTACATGCTTACTTTGTGTACCATGTGTTTGGCAAGCACAATAGCCCTAGCTAATATGGTATTTGCTTATACAACTTTACACATCGGTACCATATTTCTCTAACACATAAATTACACAGCTATCTGATCATTTAACAGAGAAACAAACATCTTTTTACTACGTCAGTGACACATGTTTACGCAATTACAGAGTTGGATTACTACACACTTAAGAAATTGTATTTTGTCTGTACTTTTTGCACTGTTCATATTTTTTTGGAACCATTGTGATACTATGAGAGCTTTGAATGATATATTTGGTATGAGATCATGATTTTTAAAGTACGTTTGAGGTAGATGACACTTTTGACATGAGCAGAGAATTTTTGTAGATTTTGAAATTATTGCAGAAAGCTACGACGATTTTGAGTTTTGACTGAGGTGTTATGATGTTATTATTACGACGACAATGTGTATTATGCTGCTGAGGTATGTTTATGATCAATAAGCTAATGCTATATGAGTTATTTGATTATGCTACATATGTTATGATGAAATATTGAAGAAGTGTTGACGAATAAGGTAAGGAATAACGAGTAGTGGTTAGGGACGCGGACTTGTGAAAAAGGATGTTGGAAACCCAGAATTGTACTTTAAGAGTTATGAAATGTGTGTGTATATGCGTGAACGTATCACAATGCCGGCGAAAAATTTTTTGGACACTGTTATATTCATGGGATTTTGTTTCTACACATTTGTAACGTAAATTTTCGACCTGTGAAATTTTTATATGAGACTGTCACTGTAGCGGAAAAATGTCGTAAATATTTCCATAAGAATGTTAAGTGACCACCTGCACGTGCGTCGTCGGCACACAGCTGTGTCAGACACCTGGAGAACAAGCCATTAGGATGTGTCTTTCCGGAAGCACAGGCAGGAAAAAAAAGGGAGGCCTAACCGCTGCTAATGACATTCGTTTCTAGAAAGCATCGCAAAAACGACTTGGTCGAAATTAAAAACATATGATAACACTGTGGAGCTCTTAATTTATGATATTTACTGAAATGCCTAATAAAATGACAAGAAATATTTTTACATCTGCACACCTGATTACGATAAGCGTCTTTGTATGAGAGTTGAGAGAATTTCTACTAACTTATGAAATGTCACATGACTACTGAATGATATTTTTATGCTTTGCTTTTCATAGTTGCTTATTTCATTTGATATCTGGTTTCCAGCTGTGTTGCAGCATTGCTTTTATAAAATGAAAAGCATTTGCTAATGTGAACACTTTCTGTCAACAGATCTATTAAATAATTATTTTATGATCCACATTCTTTAAAAAAGGAGCACTTGGAAAGGAAAGAACAATAAGAAGGAACTAGTAACAGTAACACATAATTTTCTTTTCAAGTACATGGTAATTTTTTTTTACAATAAGTTGTTGTGGTGCACCACTTAAATTACATAGACATTAAGATGTGAATAGACATTTCCCTTGTCTGCATTATTGTCTTCAGTGTAATATTTTTTCTGCTTGAGCTTTGTCATGTATAGATATAAGTTTTATATTTTTTTATTTTTTATATTTGCTGCTGCTGTTTGCCAGGCATAGTGTTACTGAATTTGACTTTGTGTTACTCTTCTAAGCTAGTTTTTCTTGTTTCCTGCACAGTGCCTTATATTAGTTGTAATTTTGCATTTTATCTGTTAATTTAGATTTACTGCTGCTTGCATTGCTGTTTGTGTTAATTTGTTATGTACTGCTGTATTGCCTCGTCCCTTAGTTTAGCATCTGAGCTCAGTAGATTTAAGTTAGCTTAAGAGGGGGTAGCCTATAAGACAATGAGTTATGATGAATTGGAAGAAATGCATTGAGAAGCTATACGAAAAAGATTTGGCAAAAAAAAGTAATGTACAGTGGAGAAAAACTATTTTGAAAGAGGATGTGAACAGAATACAGAAAGCAGGCTTAGATAGTACTTTTGGGAATAATGATGAACAATGGGAGATCTCCATGCAAAATACTGCAGTAAAACAAACCCTGTCCTTTCCTTTTGTGTCATCCCTCTATATGTTTGTGTACCCTTGTGTACTTGTGTTTTTCCTGTCTTTATGTGTTTAGCTGATGAGAGCTATGTTGTAGAATTTTTCTAATACTCTGTTATTTACTTTGTAAAGATGCTTAGATATTATTTGTTCTGTTCTGTTTTAATGCTCATGTGTAAAGTTGATGTTTCAAAAGTTATTCTGATCGTTTATGTATTTACTTATGTCATAATTCCTGTAACACTGATGTATATGTTTATTTCTATTCTGTTGTAAAGCCTGTACAACAAATGTTATCTGTATTGTTATGTTCTTTAATGATGTATTTTGTACCTTTGTAATTGTATTGTAATGTTATAATATTGTAATTGACACCAGTTCATCAATTTAAGTAACTTGTACGTTACATTTCACTGCACATGTTTCTGTTGGTCACAGAAATGCACAATATGTGAGCAGTAGGGACTGTTAGTGTTTGCAAGTGTGTTAATAATTCAGCAAGGGACTGGATAACAGCATTGCTGGTTCTAAGGACAATTCCAAAAACTTTGTGAGTGCACAAGTGGTGGTTATGGACTTGTTATATTAACTGCAAGACACTTCACTGGTGATTGTGCACCCGCACAGTCACAACAGATGGCTGCTGGCCGTCTCTACAAGGACTACAGTGGGTCTGCACCTCTGGTGGCCCACCAATACTCTCTACCAGGACTGCAGTGGGTCTGCTCTGTGATGACCTACCTACCAATCTTCTTCAAAACGTCAAATGACTCTGCTGTGGGTTTGCTCCGTTGTGACCCATTACCTGTCAGCATGTCAAGAGTCAGCACTGTCTTTCCGTTGGAAGGACAACACTACTTCTTCAAGACTGCATGGAAATCCACTACTTCCGTGTGCATTGTCTTTTACTGCTCAGACTTTGAGAAAACAAACTGCAGGTTTACTCTTATGATGAACAATCTGGACTGTCTTTATGGACTGTGAGAAAATTTTAGCTTTTGCCCAACATTGTATTAATAAGTGTGTGCATTTGATATCTTTCTTACTGTAATTATGAAAAAAATGTTTCAAATCTGTATTGGCCACTGGCCAAAAAAATTTGTAAAATTTTTTGTGGGGAGCATGGGGGCTATGTAAGTAGGCTGTTTATGTTTTCTTATTGGCAACGTTACGTAGCGCTCTGTATGAAAATCACTGGCTGTGCTGTGTGCAGTCTGTGGCTAGTTTGCATTGTTGTCTGCCATTGTAGAGGGGCAGCTGGACGTTAACAGCGCGTAGCGTTGCGCAGTTGGAGGTGAGCCGCCAGCAGTGGTGGATGTGGGGAGAGAGATGGCGGAGTTTTGAAAAATGTCATGAACTGCTGTATATATTATGAACATTGAGGTAAATACATTGTTTGTTCTCTATTAGAATCTTTCATTTGCTAAGACTATCAGTAGTTAGTGCCTTCAGTAGTTTGAATCTTTTATTTAGCTGGCAGTAGTGGCGCTCGCTGTTTAGCAGTAGTTCGAGTAACGAAGATTTTTGGTGAGGTAAGTGATTTCTGAAAGGTATAGGTTAAAGTTAGTCAGGGCCATTGTTTTGTAGGGATTATTGAAAGTCAGATTGCGTTGCGCTAAAAATATTGTGTGTCAGGTTAAGCACAGTCGTGTATAAATTGTTCTAAGGGGACGTTTCATATGTATAAATTGTTCTAAAGGGGACGTTTCAACATTTACCTGCACTGATAATGCAGAGTAAATAGTCATAAAACACTATTTTGAAATAGAAGAAAATTCCAAATCGCTGACTTGTTATGCGTTTTGCGATAAGACACTAGCCAAAGTTAACGAATCTGGTAGCATTTACTAACGTAAACTCCACTGTTTAAGATAGCTAAACAATGTAATCTCAGATGTCAAACTTGGTTTACCAGGCTGCCTGTAACAACTACCTTGGGAAAGACGCGAAATTTAACCGACAGGAAGAAGATGCTGTGATATGCAAATGATTAGCTTTTCAGAGCATTCACACAGGGTTGGTGCCGGTGGTGACACCTACAACGTGCTGACATGAGGAAAGTTTCCAACCGATTTCTCATACACAAACAGCAGTTGACCGGCGTTGCCTGGTGAAATGATGTGGTGTAAGGAGGAGAAATGCGTAACATCACGTTTCTGACTTTGATAAAGGTCGGATTGTAGCCTATCGCGATTGCGGTTTATCGTATCGCGACATTGGTGCTCGCGTTGGGGCGTATGGGCCTTTCTGGATACAGAAAATGTTCGACTCCAGCCCTGGCCAGCACATTCTCCAGATTTCTCACCAATTGAAAACGTCTGGTCAATGGTGGCCAAGCAACTGGCTCGTCACAATACGCCAGTCTACTCTTGATGAACTGTGGTATCGTGTTGAAGCTACATGGGCAGCTGTACCTGTACACGCCATCCAAGCTCTATTTGACTCAACGCCCAGGCGTATCAAGGCCGTTATTACGACCAGAGGTGGTTGTTCTGGGTACTGATTTCTCAGGATCTGTGCACCCAAATTGCGTGAAAATGTAATCATTCGTCAGTTCTAGTATAATATATTTGACCAATGAATACCCGTTAATCATCTGCATATCTTCTTGGTGTGGCAATTGTAATGGCCAGTCGTATATATATATATATATATATATATATATATATATATATATATATATATATATATGGAGAGAGAGAGCACTAAAAGCGTAAATTCGCTGTCAGCTCCATTGGTAGCAACCGATGGCCTTGTCGTTGTTTGCCAATGACGCATTGGAAGCGGCATGGAGCGACACGTGGTGTGCACACTGCCCACCCAGCCATTGTCACTTTTCGTGACCCGGAGCCGCTGCTTCTCGGTCAAGTAGCTCCTCAATTGGCATCACGAGGCTAAGTGCCGCCTGTTCCGACCCTCTTCCCCCCCCCCTCCCCCCCTCCCCCCCTCCCCCCCCCTCGCCACAACAAGGAAAAATCCCCGGAGGAAACGGGAATCGATCCCGGCCGTGCTGACGACTCACTTACGGAGGTGAACATGTAATGCAGTACTGGGCACTAATTTGTGTTACTTAACAGAATTGACACCAGAGTGCGGTAAATCTAGTGCAGTATCTTGTTAAACGTTTTCAGCGTTGTTTTTCCTACTTTACACATCAACGGAAGTTGTGCATGGTGTGGCAGCCAAATGAAAACGAGGCACATGGGAAAAAATAAGTAAACTGTTTATTATTTCAAAAGTAATCGGCATAAGTGTTAATACATTTACTCCCTGTGAGATAAGACGGTCAGTGCCCTCATGGAAGAAGTTTGCGGCTGCCTACGGAACCAAGACTATATCCAGGCGTGCACCTCTTCGTTCGATGCATTTCAACGGCCACGAATGTCTTTCTTCAGGGCCCCTAAAATGGGGCATGGCGAGAGATCGGGACTGTATGGAGCAGGGCTTCCCAGCGAAACTTCAAACTTGGCAATATGTTGGCAGGCATTACCCTGCAACAGAATGATGTCATCCGTCAACATTCATGGGAGTTTGGACTTGATGGCGCGTTTCAGTTTCTGCAAGGCGTCCACGTGCCGCTGTGTGTTAATTGTGATTCCGCGTTCCAAGAAGTCAGTAAGCAGTCAACGGAAAGGTCATCAAGACTTTCGTTGGAGTAAGTACAGCCTTTTCCTTCGGCTAAGCTGCGGACATTCCGCAGGGGAAGCCCTTACACAGCCTACATACATTCCAGATCCCTCCCCATACGATGTCCATATTTCAGCTGACTTGAAGAAAGACATTTGAGGCGTCGATTTGCGCCGGACAAAGAGATGAAAGCCTGGGTACAGTTATAGTTCCGTAGGTAACCGCAAACGTTTTCCCGTGGGGGAGTGACAGTCTTGTCTCACAGTGGGATAAATGTATAAACTGTAATGGTAATTAATTTGGAAATAGTTAACAGCTTACTTACACTACTGGCCATTAAAATTGCTACACCAAGAAGAATGTAGATGATAAACGGGTATTCATTGGATAAATATATAATACTAGAACTGACATGTGATTACATTTTCACACAATCTGGGTGCATAGATCCTGAGAAATCAGTACCCACAACATCCGCCTCTGGCCGTCCTGACGGCTGGGCATTGAGTCAGAGCTTGGATGGCGTGTACAGGTACAGCTGCCCATGCAGCTTCAACACCATACTACAGTTCATCAAGAGTAGTGACTGGCGTATTGTGACGAGCCAGTTGCTCGGCCACCATTGACCAGACATTTTCAATTGGTGAGAGATCTGGAGAATGTGCTGGCCATGGCAGCAGTCGAACATTTTCTGTAACCAGAAAGGCCCGTACAGGACCTGCAACGAGCGGTCGAGCATTATCCTGCTGAAATGTGGGGTTTCGAAAGGATCGAATGAACGGTACAGCCACGGGTCGTAACACATCTGAAGTGTAACGTGCACTGTCCAAAGTACGCGTCAATGCGAAGAAGAGGTGACCGAGACGTGTAACCAATGGCACCCCATACCATCACGCCGGGTGATACCCCACTATGGCGATGACGAATACACGCGTATCAAGGCCGTTATTACCGCCAGAGGTGATTGTTCTGGGTGCTGATTCCTCAGTATCTATCAACCCAAACTCCGTGAAAATGTAATCACATGTCAGTTCTAGAATGATATATTTGTCCAATGAATACCCGTTTATCATCTGCATTTCTTCTTGATGTAGCAAATTTAATGATCAGTAGTGTATAAATTCAATGTGAAATCTGCCAAAACATATACTGTTCTTGTCTTAGCATCTTCACGACGGATGAGAATGCTGACTTCTGACGGAAAAGAACTGCAGCATGAAGAAGGAGCTGTGCGACGTAAAAGTTGGATGTATATCGATATATCGCGCCAGTCGCATCAGAGTGGCGCTAGTAGCCACACTATGAGGGTACAAATCAGGTTTGCTTTAAATACACGCTGTAACGGTCGTGAGTGTTGGTTGCCTTTCAGACTGTACGTAGTGAGTTGATGATATTCAAGAATGTCTTCAGAGCGACAAAGACGCCATTATTAACATTTCAATGAATTTGAACCAAGTCGTGTAATAAGGCTACGAGAAGCTGGACGTTCTTTCTGAAAAAAAAAAAAAAAAACACACACACTTTTCCAGAATGTCACCACTGTACAGGACTGTTGGACGCCGAAGTCATGAAAATGTATGGTCACAACACCAGTCTCCGGATGGCCCCCTGGCACTACGGAGAGAGAAAACAATCGTGTTTGGCGCATCGTAGATCATCAGCAGCAGCATTCTGAACAGCAGTTGGCACCACAGTGGCACAACGAACTGTTAAAAATGGACTCTTCAAGGACAGCTCTGAGCCATATGCCCTGTAGGGTGCCTTACACTGACGCCGATCACCGCCACTTGCGACTTCAGTGATCTTAAGTGAGAGCTTATTGTAGGGTAGTTTGGAGGTCTGTTGCGTTTTCTGATGGAAGCTGGTTCCGCCTCGGTGCCAGTGAAGGCCGTGTGTTGGTTAGTAGGAGGCCAGTTGAGGGCCTCCAACCAACATGTCTGCGTGCTAGACACACTGGACCTACACCTCGACTTATGATCTGGCGTGTGATTTTGTACGACAGCAGTAGCAGTATCGTGGTTATCCCACGCGTCATTACTGCAAATTTGTACGTCATTCTGGTGATTTTTTCTGTCGTGCTTCCATTCATGAACAAAATTCCACGACATGATTTCCAACAAGATAACATTTGTCCACGTACCGCTGTTGTAGCCCAACTTGCTGCACAGGGAGTCTGCATGTTGCCTTGGCCTGCTCGACCACCAGATTTGTGTCCAATCGCTCACGTATGTCACATCATCGGACGACAACTCCAACGTCATCCACAAACAGTATTAACCGTCCACGTACTGACAGATAACTGCAACAGTCGTGGAATACGATCCCACAAACTGACATCCGGCACCTGTACAGCACAATGCGTGCACGGTTGTATGCCTGCCTTCAATATTCTGGCGATTACACCGGTTATTCAAAAATGGTTCAATTGGCTCTAAGCACTATGGGACTTAACATCTGAGGTCATCAGTCCGCTAGACTTAGAACTACTTAAACCTAACTAACATAAGGACATCACACACATCCTTGCCCGAGGCAGGATTCGAACCTGTGACAGGAGCAGCAGGGTGGTTCGGGACTGAAGCGCCTAGAACCGCTCGGCCACAGCGGCCGGCCACCGGATATTCGTGTATTAGCATATCACAATTGTAAAGGCTTATCTCGCCCTTGCATTAACCTGTCATCTTGCAATGTACCTAGATAAATGTAATCCCCAAATTTCATTGCTCTTCATTAATTACGTTTTAGTGTTGCGAGCTTTTTTCTCCAGTGTATAAGCCATCAGTGTACAAGAAAGAGTAAAATACATTCGTGAAAGTGATCTCGTGCAACAAAAAACGAAATTTTTAGGTGAAGTGATTTGTCAGTTTGCCAACCAAACTCACAATATTATTATGTAAACTCAGATGACAAGCTAACAAGGCACAGTAATATAAAGAGAGTCCCACTGAAATGAACAACGTAGAAAATTTTAGATAGTAACAACAGCAGACGCGAACAGTTTTTAGACTTAATTTCATTGAAGTAAAGCAGTCATGAATTCGGTGAGTGTTTTGTAGGTCACAGTACTCTCATAGGCAGCGTCATGTTGGAGGTGGTATGCCATTGTCTTCCTCCGGCGTTTGAACAGACGACTTATCTCACCAGCAATATGAGGACCTACAGTTCAACGTGGATTCTGAACAACTGTGCAACTCAGATTCTTTCAGATTAACAAACATTGCCAGAGTTGAAAGATGTGACTGTTAAAATCTTATGACTGATCGGGGATCGAATGGACACCTCTAGATTTGCAGTCTGGCACTTTGCCACCGATACATTGAACCCACCCTTATTGCATTAGAGTAAATATCACCTAAAACGGTTTTACATATTACGAAACGGAATAAAAGTAGCCGCTGAAGACGGTAAGTAGGTACTGACACATGTTTGGGCTTATATACAAAAAAACAGTAGTTTGAATAATATTCGGACCTGAAGTCCAATAACTGGTTGAAAAAATGGCTAATGCTAGAGCAACAAAATAAAATGATTAATATATAATATTTATCTGTCATTACTTGAATACAGTGCTATTTCCAAAGAAAATTAGTCACTTTCATTGTACATTATCACTGTTTGCCCACTTTTACGGCACTGCTGCTGTCATCCGTATGCCGCGTACTTCAAATCAATTTGCTGAGAACTGACGCAAATCCAAAAGCCTCGAGAATCAGGATTGGGAAGAAAGAATACTACATTTTAACTGCTCACTACATTTTATGAAGGTGTTTTTCAAATGAGGTTGATCAAAACTGAGTGTATCAAATTTTATTTGTAGCCATTCGTTAGGTATACATCAAAATTTTAACACTATTGAAGGAGCAGATCACTGCTCAGTAAGGCTCCATGGGCAGCTGACCTAGGCATCACACAGAGGTCACACCAATATAGTACCCCCACCGCCACCTGGAACATAAAGGTGTCAGTTTTAGGCAGCAAAGCACTAAAGCAAACTTTAATCTTTAATTATGTACGTTTTAAATTTTTGTAAGTGTTTCTTATCGCTGTTCACCATAATTTGCCACTCGACATACGGGGAACTGAAATGACTGAACCTGCCAGGAGATATGCAAATGAAACAAAAAATTAAATCCATTACGCTATTCTACATTTTATAACTTTTGGAACGATGTTTTGTGACTCAATAGTGATATTTAAATTGTTCTCCATTCAGATTTCAAATCTTATTTTGATTTTTCTGTATCACGTCACATTTCTGTAAAGATGAGATCTGACGTTTCAGCTGAAATCATATTTTTCTTTCTAACGCAGAATATTTTTGATTGCATTAATAATAAATTACTTATCTTGTAACCTTTTGTAGGATCACCACACACTGCATTAAAATAGACAATGGTACATGTTCACTTAAAAGTCCTAACAATTACTGGAGAAACACATGACATATATGACAATTTAATGTCCCTTAACTGAGTTCATTGCGTTGAGTTCTGTCTAACGTGGCGCGAATCGTCTCTTCGTTGATTATCTTCCTTCATCAACAGCATCCCTCATCAGCATAAAACAGTAGACGGCCATAACGTCTGCATTTTATTTACCCAGGTATCTCTTTTCCGTCTCCTTGAGGCCCTGGTAGGACCGCTCTCCTTCATCTTCATGGTCAACTTTGGCAGGGAAAAAAATGTAGAAAATGAAGCTTCACTCTCACGTGTTCAACAGTGGTAGGTAGAGTTTGAATACGGAAAGATTCACTGTGCGTAACTGAAGGCGAGAGCCCAATACTGCAGCACTTCGATGTAAAACTTTAAAATAAGACAGTCGTGACATTGGCTCCAGCAAACACTTAGTGTGACACATAGCAGTCTAGTGACATGACTCGGCTGATTTCCAGTTTCTTATTTCCCTCCATTTCTGACTTCAGTTCCCCCCACCCTGATGTCTCCCTCTTATCCTTTATTTCGCCCTGTTCTTCCTTTATGGCATTAAAATTTTTACTTTGGTATTCAAAAGTTTTCTTATGCTACCGTTGGCTCCAGCGTTGGAGCATTTAACTTTGCTTACTTCATAACATTCTTTTTATACAGTCATTTACCCTACTTTGGCGTATTCCATCTTTTTAAGTAATGTAGAGTTTTAGTTTTACCTTTATCTTTACCACTGGCTATGCAAAATTCAATCTGTTTATTCTTTATTATATTACTTGTATTTCTTGTTAACCGTTTCCTCTTCTGTTCGTGTGTCTATACACTTCCTCTCTGCTCACGACACCGCCATTCGGCGTTTTCTTAGAACTCACAAGATCCTCTGAGCTTACCTAAGGATCCACTCACTCTGCTGTTTACGTGGACCTGTTCTACTTCTTATTCACATGTCGTATTATATGTTTGTGATCGCCTTTCTATCTTCGCTCCGTTTTCCACTTCAGTTTGGTGAGCATTTATTTTCGTTTTATTATTATTCCTTCTCTTGCGCGATTTTTGTACTGTTTCCGAGCTCGATACTAAATTTAACGTTTTAATATACTTTACTCATCTTGCCGTTCTAGGCTGTCTACCTGGTCCAGACTTGACGATTAAGTATTTCTTTTTAACCTCACGTTATTGAGACTTCTTTGATTTGGCTAATGTGCTTTTCGCTGTTTCAAGGAAAGTACAATAATTTCTCTGGTCGCTCAATCTCGATGATTGTCGGTACCAGATAGGTTCACGTACTTTAATTTAACAAAAACATTTTTGTTACTAGTAGATAATTTGAAGACGCGCCAACCGCTCGAAAAGCGCCATTAGCAATATAGCCTTGCCTTTTGTATTAGAGACTTGTTTTCTTTTTGGGATACTACTTCTACCGGCGCCTAGAGAGTAGGCAGTCGCAAGAACCTGCGTGTCACACAGGTTGCCGCGCACCGCGGCGTACACCATTCTGGGTAGCACATGGCGCGCTCAGGTCATTAGCCAGAATTATGTAGCACCTGTCACTGCTGACTGCTGCTGCGAAATCGCCTACCTTTTGTGAGCGGCTGAAACGCACCAACATCGCAACCTCCTCGTTCTTGCGTTCAGTTCGAACCGTTTGTGGTCGACGTGTACGCACACCTTCCTCCAAAGAGTCTCTCGCTTGCTAAAAAGGTCGCTGATCCCTAAACACAGCACTGCGACTCGATGCTTCGTCACCGTGAACTTGCCGCGCGAATTAAGGGGGGTACGACGTCAAACGGGCTGACTTGGAGCAGGTGAGGTACCACATGACATTTTAATTTCCACTGTCTATAGTTTTACAAATAAATTCATAAAACTTTGTCAGCATGAACAGGAAGGATTCAGGATTCACACTCATTGCAGTGGAAGTTCAAAAATATTACAAATTTTTTTTTACGTAAGAAATTTCATCATGTTTTTCACTTACTATCGGCTGCATTTATTGCTATACGTACACATTTCTTAATACGTAAGAGAGATTATTTGATGAATTTTGCACAGTAAACAAACCATACTTACAGGTGTATAAAACTCTAGAATTTATTTCATTTATAAAAAAATGAATGAGCTGTTACATTTTAAAATTCATGTTTGGAAAAAAACTCAAAATTTATAGTTAATTATCTCAATTTTTACCACAGTTTTTGATAGATTTGGAAAATTTTAAAGTTTTGCATTAAGGAGTTTGTGTTTAATAAGCATACTAAGTTTGAAAGTAATAGGATATCTAATCTGGATGTTAGATGTACCTAAGTACAGAAATTTGCGTTTTTCGGAAAATTTCCGTTAAAGTTTCTGCTTGTATTTCACATTCTGGACTGTCCAGCACCATAAGCAGGTTCTTTTCAATTTTATAAATGAGTTTTTTTTCCTTTTCACTTTCCTATGATACACTCGTCTTGCTTTTATCACCTCCAAAAATGATTCATCTGCTTTCACTACACGCTCTCTGTCCATCGCATACAAAGCTTTGATGCAGTTCATTCCGGGCTTAATTCCATTTTCTCTCGAACAATTTCCTGCTTTGCTCACTATAATTAAAACATGAAACTGCATAATAAACGCCAGTGACAAGTGCATTTTATCCCACAAAAATGGTTTTTGGTAATCTTTCCCATACACTTAGGTTAAAACTTTCATTTGGGTTTTAGGTACCGCCATGAAGATATTTCTTCAATAAGTTTTCTTTTGCAAGGTGCCTGCATATAGGTTTGATGGCTTCTATTACAACCGTTGGTAATGAATTCCTGTGATGATATTCTTCACTTACGTAAGACAGAATAATGCTATGCAAAGAGGTGTGGCACACTAAATACCAAATAACGTGCCTTGTGATCTCTCAATACATTTGTTTTATACATCAAACTGTTCAGGAAGATGTGCGCTACAAAATGTTTGAAAAATTTAATGTTTGTTATATTTTTGATGTCCTACACCTCCTAAAACCTTTCGGTAGCGGTTACTCCTAATTTCTGTCAAAACTTGATGTTTGTCTGTTGTTCCAATTGCGACATACTTCAGTTTGGACGCGTGCAATCGAATCGACGTCATAAAAACGACCGTAGCTGTGCTTACAAGGCATGCACTCAGTTGTCTGTTGCTGAGATGAGAGACTAATTCACAAGGTTTCATCGCACGGCGCTCTAATGCACCACGTCATCTCTATGTGCCCAGTCTTAGAACCTTACAATTGAACTGTATATATCTCCTAAATGCCTGATGGTTAAAGTGTAGCGAAGGAAAGAGGTCCAGTGTGGACTGTAATTAATGCCCGAAAACGAAACTTGATAAATTTTCTAATAAGTTAATGCGGAACCGATTTAAGCACTGTGAATAGCTACACATTATTTAAAACCACCTGTACATCTTCAAATTCATATTCCATACCAATTAGGATCCTCTCAGAATATGATATCAAAATAATTCAACATACGAGAGTCACTCCAAAAGAAATGCACACTATTTTTGTAAAAATACATTGTGAAAGTTTTACAGTGTGTTGATACATCCTTCCCGCTTGTTTTCAAACTTAGTTCAAGCTGTTACCGTGAGTGGCGCCGTCACAGCATGTCTTCAAGATGGCTGCTACACTTGACGTTCGTCAGAAGCAACGTGCTGTCATAGAATTCCTGTGCTGTGAAAACGAGACAGTGGGAAACATCCACAAGGGGTTGAAAAAGGTGTATGGAGATGCTGTCGATCGCAGTACAGTTAGTCGGTGGGCAAGCAGGTTACGTGATGAAAGTGGAGACGGCAATATTGAGGTTTGTCCTCACAGCGGCAGGCCTCGTACTGCACACACTCCAGACAATGTGCAGAGCGTTAACGAATTGGTGACTGCTGACAGACGCATCACAGTGAACGAATTGTCACGCTACGTTGGAATAGGGGAAGGAAGTATTTGCAGAATACTGAAATTGTTGGCGTTAAGAAAGGTTTGTGCCAGGTGGGTTCCCAGGATGTTGACAGTAGCTCACAAAGAAACAAGAAAAACGGTACCCAGCGAACTTTTGGAACAGTACGGGGATGGTGGAGATGAATTTCTTGGAAGAATTGTGACAGGTGATTAAACATGGCTCCATCATTTTTCACCAGAGACGAAGAGGCAATCAATGGAGTGGCATTATGCAAATTCACCCAAGAAAAAAAAATTCAAAACGACACCTTCTGCTGGAAAAGTTATGGCTACGGTGTTTTCCGATTCTGAAAGACTCTTGCTTGTGGACATCATGCCAAGTGGAACCACCATAAGTTCTGATGGATATGTGACAACACTGAAGAAACTTCAAGCTCGACTGAGTCGTGGTCGACCACATCGGCAAAAGCAGGATGTTTTGCTGCTGCACGACAGTGCACTGCCATATGTCAGTCAAAAAACCATGGAAGCAATGACAGAACTCGGATGACCAACACTGAAACACCCGCCTTACAGTCCTGACCCTGGCTTCATGTGACTATCATCTCTTTGGGAAACTGAAAAACTCTCTTCGTGGAACAAGGTTTGAAGATGATGACTCCGTTTTGGACACTGCCAAACAGTGGCTCCAACAGGTTGGTCCAGAATTTTACCGTGCGGGTATTCAGGCACTGGTTCCAAGATGGCGTAGGACAGTTGAGAGGGATGGAAATTATGTGGAGAAATGAAAATATTGTTCCTAAAGGATGTATCTACACACTCTAAAACTTTCAAACATGTAGAATAAAACATTGATTTAAAAAAAATAGTGTGCATTTCTTTTGAAGTGACCCTCGTACAATAACCATTTATTGCCGCTAGCTCGACTTAAATTTTTGTTTAAAGAGTGAACACCCACGGAGGTGAGAAAAAACACAGAAAAAAAGGAAATAGTAACAATCCGCCGAATCTTATTAACATCGATTTGCTGTAGGATTTCGGTAACATGTATTGTGATCTAACAGTATGAGATACATCGAAGAAAACAGTCTGTTGACGTAAACTGCCACGGATTCAGAAAATATCGTTCTTGCGAAACGCAGCTGACTCTCTATTCGGACAACGTAAAGAGTAGTATTAACAGAGCATCTAAAGAAAGCTCATCCCATATTCCTACATTTCCAGAACGTTTTTGACATTTTTCGTCACAAGCGCATTCAAGTTGCATAACTACGGAATATCGTTTTATCCACGGGAAAATATCCACGGTATACTGTTTGAAAGTACACGAAAGGTAGTAACTGATATAGCTCATCAGGTGAAACATAAATTTTTCAGAGGAAAGTATGATTCACCCTTTGCTTTTCTGTACCTATGCAAACGATTTAGAGCCTGTCTTTACAACCCCACTAGATTTATTGCAAATCGTTGCGTCATTTACCGACTATAGACGCCTACACGAGATCAAGCCGTTATAGGTATCCGAATTGGTGGAAGTTGGAAATTCGGCTAGAACAGTAAGACAATGTTAGCTCCTACACATGCATACCAAGAAAATTTCATTTATTTTTTTCCATATAAATAACACTAATTTATATGTTTTCGAATCAGATGAACACATAGGAGCTGTTGTTAGGAAAAATTAAAATTTGTAAGACCATAAACAGTGAAGATTCAAATGGCTCTGAGCACTATGGGACTTAACTTCTGAGGTCATCAGTCCCCTAGAACTTAGAACTACTTAAACCTAACTAACCTAAGGACATCACACAAATCCATGGCCGAAGCAGGATTCGAACCTGCGACCGCAGCGGTCGCGCGGTTCCAGACTGTAGCGCCAGAACCGCTCGGCCACCCCGGCCGGCTTAAACAGTGAAGACCCAAAGAAACTGGTTCACCTGCGTAATATCGTGTAGAGCCCCTTCGAGCACGCTAAAGTGCCGCAACGTAAGGTGGCATGGACTTAGCTAATGGCTGATATAGCGCTAGAGGGAACTGACATCATGAATCCTGTAGGGCTGTCCATAAATCCGTAAGATTACGAGGGAGTGGAGATCACTTCTAAGAAACACGTTGCAGGCATATCAGATATGCTCAATAATGTTCATTTCAGGGGTGTTTGGTGGCCAGCGGAAGTGCTTGAACTCAGAAGAGTGTTCCTGAAGCCACTCTGTAATAATTCTGGACGTGTGGAGTGTCGCATTGTCCTGTTGGAATTGCCCAAGTCCATCGGAATGCACAGTGGATATGAATGGATGTAGGTGATTAAACAGGATGCTTACGTACATGTCACCTGTCAGAGTCATATCTAGACGTATCAGGGGTTCCATATCACTCCAACTGCACACGCCCCACACCATTAAAGAGCCTCCATCAGCTTGAACAGTCCCCTGCTGGCATGCAGGGCCAATGGATTCATGAGACTGTCTCCATACCTGTACACGTGCATCCGCTCGATACAACAGGCAACATGTTTCTAGACATCAACAGTCGAATTTCGGTGTTGACGGGCACAGGCGAGACGTAAAGCTTTGTATCGTGCGGTCATCAAGGGTATACGAGAGGACCTTCGGCTCCGAAAGCCCACATCGATGATGTTTCGTTGAATGTTTCGCACGCTGACATTTGTTGATGACCCAGCATTGAAATCTGCAGCGTTTAGCGGAAGGGTTGCACTTCTGTCACGTTCAACGATTCTCTTCAGTCGTCCTTGTAGTATCTTTTTCCGGCCGCAGCGATGTCAGAGGTTTGATGTTTCAACGAATTCCTGATATTCACGGTAAGGTCGTATAATGGTCGTACGGGAAAATCCCCACTTCATCGCTACCTCGGAGATGCTGTGTCCCACGCTTCGTGCGCCGACTGTAACACCACGTTTAAACTCACTTAAATCTTGATAACCTGACATTGTAGCAGCAGTAACCGATCTAACAACTGCGACAGACGCTTTTTGTCTCGTACAGGTGTTGGCGACCGCGGCGCCGTATTCTGCCTATTTACGAATCTCTATATTTGAAATACTCATGCCTATACCTGTTTCTTCAGCACATCTACATCTACTACATTTACATTTATACTCCGCAAGCCACCCAACGGTGTGTGGCGGAGGGCACTTTACGTGCCACTGTCATTATCTCCCTTTCCTGTTCCAGTCGCGTATGGTTCGCGGGAAGAACGACTGTCTGAAAGCCTCTGTGCGCGCTCTAATCTCTCTAATTTTACATTCGTGATCTCCTCGGGAGGTATAAGTAGGGGGAAGCAATATATTCGATACCTCATCCAGAAACGCACCCTCTCGAAACCTGGCGAGCAAGCTACACCGCGATGCAGAGCGCCTCTCTTGCAGAGTCTGCCACTTGAGTTTGTTAAACATCTCCGTAACGCTATCACGGTTACCAAATAACCCTGTGACGAAACGCGCCGCTCTTCTTTGGATCTTCTCTATCTCCTCCGTCAACCCGATCTGGTACGGATCCCACACTGATGAGCAATACTCAAGTATAGGTCGAACGAGTGTTTTGTAAGCCACCTCCTTTGTTGATGGACTACATTTTCTAAGGACTCTCCCAATGAATCTCAACCTGGTACCCGCCTTACCAACAATTAATTTTATATGATCATTCCACTTCAAATCGTTCCGCACGCATACTCCCAGATATTTTACAGAAGTAACTGCTACCAGTGTTTGTTCCGCTATCATATAATCATACAATAAAGGATCCTTCTTTCTATGTATTCGCAATACATTACATTTGTCTATGTTAAGGGTCAGTTGCCACTCCCTGCACCAAGTGCCTATCCGCTGCAGATCTTCCTGCATTTCGCTACAATTTTCTAATGCTGCAACTTCTCTGTATACTACAGCATCATCCGCGAAAAGCCGCATGGAACTTCCGACACTATCTACTAGGTCATTTATATATATTGTGAAAAGCAATGGTCCCATAACACTCCCCTGTGGCACGCCAGAGGTTACTTTAACGTCTGTAGATGTCTCTCCATTGAGAACAACATGCTGTGTTCTGTTTGCTAAAAACTCTTCAATCCAGCCACACAGCTGGTCTGATATTCCGTAGGCTCTTACTTTGTTTATCAGACGACAGTGCGGAACTGTATCGAACGCCTTCCGGAAGTCAAGGAAAATGGCATCTACCTGGGAGCCTGTATCTAATATTTTCTGGGTTTCATGAACAAATAATGCGAGTTGGGTTTCACACGATCGCTGTTTCCGGAATCCATGTTGATTGCTACATAGTAGATTCTGAGTTTCCAAAAACGACATGATACTCGAGCAAAAGACATGTTCTAAAATTCTACAACAGATCGACGTCAGAGAGATAGGTCTATAGTTTTGCGCATCTGCTCGACGACCCTTCTTGAAGACTGGGACTACCTGTGCTCTTTTCCAATCATTTGGAACCTTCTGTTCCTCTAGAGACTTGCGGTACACGGCTGTTAGAAGGGGGGCAAGTTCTTTCGCGTACTCTGTGTAGAATCGAATTGGTATCCCGTCAGGTCCAGTGGACTTGACTCTGTTGAGTGATTCCAGTTGCTTTTCTATTCCTTGGACACTTATTTCAATGTCAGCCATTTTTTCGTTGGTGCGAGGATTTAGAGAAGGAACTGCAGTGCGGTCTTCCTCTGTGAAACAGCTTTGGAAAAAGGTGTTTAGTATTTCAGCTTTACGCTTGTCATCCTCTGTTTCAATGCCATCATCATCCCGGAGTGTCTGGACATGATGTTTCGAGCCACTTACTGATTTAACGTAAGACCAGAACTTCCTAGGATTTTCTGTCAAGTCGGTACCTAGTATTTTACTTTCGAATTCACTGAACGCTTCACGCATAGCCCTCCTTGCGCTAACTTTGACATCGTTTAGCTTCTGTTTGTCTGAGAGGTTTTGGCTGCGTTTAAACTTGGAGTGAAGCTCTCTTTGCTTTCGCAGTAGTTTCCTAACTTTGTTGTTGTACCACGGTGGGTTTTTCCCGTCCCTCACAGTTTTGCTCGGCACGTACCTGTCTAAAACGCATTTAACGATTGCCTTGAACTTTTTCCATAAACACTCAACATTGTCAGTGTCGGAACAGAAATTTTCGTTTTGATCTGTTAGGTAGTCTGAAATCTGCCTTCTATTACTCTTGCTAAACAGATAAACCTTCCTCCCTTTTTTTATATTCCTATTAACTTCCATATTCAGGGATGCTGCAACGGCCTTATGATCACTGATTCCCTGTTCTGCACTTACAGAGTCGAAAAGTTCGGGTCTGTTTGTTATCAGTAGGTCCAAGATGTTATCTCCACGAGTCGGTTCTCTGTTTAATTGCTCGAGGTAATTTTCGGATAGTGCACTCAGTATAATGTCACTCGATGCTCTGTCCCTACCACCCGTCCTAAACATCTGAGTGTCCCAGTCTATATCTGGTAAATTGAAATCTCCACCTAAGACCATAACATGCTGAGAAAATTTATGTGAAATGTATTCCAAATTTTCTCTCAGTTGTTCTGCCACTAATGCTGCTGAGTCGGGGGGTCGGTAAAAGGAGCCAATTGTGCTTCAGTTGTGAAAACGTTGTAAAGAAGACGACGGCTTTTGTCGGCACTACACTTATAAGACACGGAGAATCCAGTAAGGAAACTGCTTATACCTCTCTAACCCATCCTCTTCGAGAATAGTGTTGGCAGTATGAGAATCCTTACCAGACAGGACTGACTGAACACACTTAAAGGTTCAAAGAAGAGTAGGTGGTTGCGCTTCATTCATTAGTAGGGAAGACTGTAACGGATATGAGCATAGAGTAGGGATGGCAGTAATTAAAACACAATAACTTTCCATTTCGGTCGAATCTCTTGTCTAACTTCACCAAAATCCTCGCCCACCGAATTCCAAAATTTATTGTAGCCTTCCATATACGCCTCACCATAGTTGCAACTCAAGATTTCGCTTATGTAGCATCTTTTCATCTGTTGGACAAAAACGTTCCCAAATTCGTTCTCTGTTGCTTCTGGTTGTCTCCGGAACGAGGTATCCTGCACTCCGCGCACAATTAAAGGGTCTTTAGCATTCGTTTCTCTATAATGCTCCTCTTTCTCGTAGTTAGGTACAAGTTCCTGGGACCATTTGAACGAAATGATGTGGAACGAGTCAGTTTAAAGGTTATCTATACATGACTAGCGTTAACATTAACGAAAGCAGGGTTTTTTCCGGCTGCCAGTTTTTAAGTAGAATTTCGTCAATGGAATAGAAGAAGCTTACCAAGCGAAATGTTTTAAATTAGATTAAATTTTGCTTCTCTACCTGTCAGACATTTTGTGTTATTGGGGAAATGATCAAAACATTTTATTGCCACACATTGAACACCTCTCTGAGCCACTGACATATTTAACAATGGGTAATAAATGTCATTTTTCCCTCTAGTACTGGAGGTATGTATATCACTGTTCTTCTCAAATTGTGATGAGTTGTGGACGAACTTCATTTGCCAAAATGTGTATTGTGACGGCGCAGTTGAAATGCCTAATTCTTTGAAGAGGTACCTACATGACGTCCGTGGGAGAGCACCACATATTATTCTTATCGCTTGCTTTTGTGCAATCAATACTTCCTTTCTCAGTGATGAGTTACCCCATAAAGTTATTCCGTACGATATTATTGAGTGGAAATGTCAATTAGGATTCAAACCAGTTGCGTGTAAAGCCATAAGTTACACAAAACTTGAGTTTTTCTATGAGAGTATCCTGATATACACAGATGAAGGCCTTGGAGAAATCTTAAAAAATACAAAGAGGCGATACATTATTATTTAAGGCTTGTACTGTTTGATGAGTGAATGCATAAATAGCATTCTCAGTCGAGTAGTCCTTTTGGAATCCAAACTGTAATATGCTAAGTAAACTGCTTCCATTTCAGTGTGTACCTACACTTGAGCACTCTTTCCCTCACGTCCATTGCTGCTAGTTTCCTGATTGTTATCTGACTTTCTTATCCTACTTTCCACGAACTAATATAAATTCTACCTATTTTCAGTAAAGCTACTACTACTTATGTGGAAGGCTCCAATAAATTTTTGCGTTTGTGGAGAAAGTTATTGATGAAGTTTGAGAAAAGAGGTGGTGGAAATGAAAATTTACACTCTTTTAATTATTACCATCCAACTCTCTTATCATACCCGTTACACAATCTCCCATACTTCACGATGAAACATAACCATCTACATTTCTTTCAATTTTTTTGATGTGTTCTGTATATCATACCTATATTATTCTTACTTCTAAGTACTGTATAACATTCATTTTAAGTCTTTCCATAACATCTGTGTCGTTATATGAATGTAATATAAAACATGTAGAATGCCTGGATAGACATAAGAGAGGCCCCGGTAGCCCTAATATTGTCAGTATACATAAAATAAATACATAGGGTGACAAAAATATTGCAATAGTATCAGAGATATTTGAGTCTCCATGGAAAGAATTACGGGTTAATTTTTTCCACATGCTATTGTAGAGTGCAGCAATAGAGATATATACGTGAGATGTAAATGAGGCCTTCCAACCTCTACCACAACGTTAAGTGTGAGCTGCAGAATAATAATATACATGGTGTTCGACTATGACAAGTAAAATCGAAAGTGCCGAGCAGAGGATAATGTAAAGTAAACCAAAGCTCTGCATTATGCCCCAGCCGACCCAGTCGGAACTGACTGACCACCATGTCACACTGTGTAAATGGCATTATCAGGACGTGGTATGAAGATGCATGGGATCAGCACATCACTCTCCCCATCGTTGTCGGCCTTCCTGACCTTGGAACCAAAATACTTCTCAATCAAGTAGTTAATCAACTGTCATCATGAGGCTGAGTGCACCTTGTTCGAGTGTTCCCACCAAGGAAAAATCCCTGGCGGTGCAGGCAATCAAAGCCAGGTCCTCCGTACAGAGGTCAATTAAACAAGTTAATAATCCCAGTAAACACTTATTACAATTGAAACCTCATAACACAGTCCCTGAGGATCACAACTGCGGGTATGCAATTGAGCACAAACACGTTATAGCATCTGTTCCACTTGCAGGCTTCAGCAGATCTCCTCATCAATGCTTCTACACCTTTCAAAATCGCAGACGTTGTTCTGAGTACGCTGACAACCATCCACAATGTGTTCCCAGAGTTCATCTACATTTTGTACAGAGCTCGTATTGATCAAAGCGTTTAAAATCGCCGCAGAAAAAAAAATCCATCGACTTCAAGTGGTGCGACCTGGGAGGCCATGGAATTTGCCCGCCAGGACCGATATACCGGTTGTCGAATGCTTACCAATACTTAGGAAACGGGAATGATGATACGAGGTGCATTCAAGTTCTAAGGCCTCCGATTTTTTTTTCTCCGGACAGGAAAGAGATAGAAACATGCGCATTGTTTTAAAATGAGTCCGCGTTCATTGTCAATACGTCCCAGAGATGGCAGCACCGTACGGCAGATGGAATTTTACCGCCAGCGGAGAGAATGAGAACTGTTTTAAATACTTAAAATGGCGACGTTTTCCTTACTTGAACAGCGTGCAATCATTCGTTTTCTGAATTTGCATGGTGTGAAACCAATTGAAATTCATCGACAGTTGAAGGAGACATGTGGTGATGGAGTTACGGATGTGTCGAAAGTGCGTTCGTGGGTGCGACAGTTTAATGAAGGCAGAACATCGTGGGACAACAAACCGAAACAACCTCGGGCTCGCCCAAGCCGGTCTGACGACATGATCGAGAAAGTGGAGAGAATTGTTTTGGGGGATCGCCGAATGACTGTTGAACAGATCGCCTCCAGAGTTGGCATTTCTGTGTGTTCTGTGCACACAATCCTGCATGACGACCTGAAAATGCGAAAAGTGTCATCCAGGTGGGTGCCACGAATGCTGACGGACGACCACACTGCTGCCCGTGTGACATGTTGCCAAGCAATGTTGACGCGCCACGAGAGCATGATTGGGACTTTCTTTTCGTCGGTTGTGACAGTGTATGAGACGTGGATGCCATTTTTCAATCCAGAAACAAAGCGCCAGTCAGCTCAATGGAAGCACACAGATTCACCGCCACCAAAAAAGTTTCGGGTAACCGCCAGTGCTAAAAAATGATGGTGTCCATGTTCTGGGACAGCGAGGGCGTAGTCCTTACCCATTGCGTTCCAAAGGGCACTACGGTAACAGGTGCATACTACGAAAATGTTTTGAAGAACAAATTCCTTCCTGCACTGCAACAAAAACGTCCGGGAAGGGCTGCGCATGTGCTGTTTCACCAAGACAACGCACCCGCACATCGAGCTAACGTTACGCAACAGTTTCTTCGTGATAACAACTTTGAAGTGATTCCTCATGCTCCCTACTCACCTGACCTGGCTCCTAGTGACTTTTGGCTTTTCCCAACAATGAAAGACACTCTCCGTGGACGCACATTCACCAGCCGTGCTGCTATTGCCTCAGCGATTTTCCAGTGGTCAAAACAGACTCCTAAAGAAGCCTTCGTCGCTGCCATGGAATCATGGCGTCAGCGTTGTGAAAAATGTGTACGTCTGCAGGGCGATTACGTCGAGAAGTAACGCCAGTTTCATCGATTTCGGGTGAGTAGTTAATTAGAAAAAAAATCGGAGGCCTTAGAACTTGAATGCACCTCGTACAATCCAACGATAGGAGTTTATAAACAAGTAATTTAAGCCTCACATGCAGTGTTTCGAAATAAACATAACCTTACACGTTAACAGTATTGTAACATTGGCGCCACTGCACTTCTGCAAACGTCGTGTCGGGAAAAACCCGTTGGTTTCCGGACCTTTGTTTACTAGCATTATTTTCTGCATTCATCGTCCTCTGCTCGCCCCTGTAGTTTGCATTAATAATACTGTAACAGTTTGTGCATGTAAAAGTTGCTTCCCTGATCATGACACATCGTAAATGCAACATCAAAAACAACAATCATTAGTTGTAATACTGAGAATAGGGTGAAGACGTTTGTACAGAATCTTGAAGCAGGCATGAAGCGCTCGGTGACGAGGCGTGTGCGGAACGTCCACCAACGGCGTGCTGGGTACTCACCCCTGGAGGGAGGACAGTAGCGGAGCGTGCACGTCCAGGCCCCGCCGCTGGAACACCTGCACCAGTTGCAGCCGTCGTATTTCCGGGTGCCAGGCGTGCAGGCTGCAACACGACAGACTGCGTCATCACGCTGTACCGACACTCGTCACCTCACGTACTGCAGCTCATGCATGGGTCAAATACACTACTGGCCATTAAAATTGCTACACCATGAAGATGACGTGCTACAGACGCGACATTTAACCGACAGGAAGAAGATGCTGTGATATGCAAATGATTAGCTTTTCAGAGCATTCGCACAAGGTTGGCGCCGGCGGCGTCACCTACAACGTGCTGACATGAGGAAAGTTTCCAATCGATTTCTCATACAAAAACAGCATTTGACCGGCGTTGCCTGGTGAAACGTAGTTGTGATGCCTCGTGTAAGGAGGAGAAATGCGTACCATCATGTTTCCGACTTTGATAAAGTTCGGATTGTAGCCTATATCGACTGCGGTTTATCGTATCGCGACATTGCTGCTCGCGTTGGTCGAGATCCAATGATTCTTAGCAGTATATGGAATCGGTGGGTTCAGGAGGGTAATACGGAACGCCATGCTAGATCCCAACGGCCTTGTATCACTAGCAGTCGAGATGACAGGCATCTCATCCGCGTGGCTGTAACGGATCGTGCAGCCACATCTCGATCCCTGAGTCAACAGATGGGGACATTTGCAAGACAACAACCATCTGCACGAACAGTTCGACGACGTTTGCAGTGCAATGGACTATCAGCTCGGAGACCATGGCTGCGGTTACCCTTGATGCTGCATAACAGGGGCTCCTGCGATGGTGTACTCAACGACGAACCTGGGTGCACGAATGGCAAAACGTCATTTTTTCGCATGAATCCAGGTTCTGTTTACAGCATCATGATGGTCGCAACCGTGTTTGGCGACATCACGGTGAACGCACATTGGAAGCGTGGATTCATCAACGCCATACTGGCGTGATGGTATGGGGTGCCATTGGTCACCTCTTTATCGCATTCACGGCACTTTGAGCAGTGGACGTTACATTTCAGATGTGTTACGACCCGTGGTTCTACCCTTCATTCAATCCCTGCGAAACCCTACATTTCAGCAGGATAATCCACGACCGCGTATTGCAGGTCTTCTACGGGCCTTTCTGGGTACAGAAAATGTTCGACTGCTGCCGTGGCCAGCACATTCTCCAGATCTCTCACCAATTGAAAACGTCTGGTCAATGGTGGCCGAGCAACTGGCTCGTCAGAATATGCCAGTCACTACTCTTGATTAACCGTGGTGTCGTGTTGAAGCTGCATGGGCAGCTGTACCTGTACACGCCATTCAAGCTCTGTTTGACTCAATGCCCAGGCGTATCAAGGCCGTTATTACGGCCAGAGGTGGTTGTTCTGGGTACTGATTTCTCAGAATCTATGCACCCAAATTGCGTGAAAATGTAATCACTTGTCAGTTCTAGTATAATATATTTGTCCAATGAATACCCGTTTATCATCTGCATTTCTTCTTGGTGTAGCAATTTTAATGGTCAGTAGTGTACTATGTATGCCACAATGTTGATGGACCTATTCCCACTTTTCTTTCGTTTCCGTTGGCTAACCTGAGGCCATTTGCAGAAACTTCGCACTAACTACACAGTCACACGAGCTGTTTTATTTTCGCAAACTGATTTCTATACCAAACATAGGAATATTTTAATCAGACGATGGAATAAGTTAGCTTTAGTATTCGATACATCACTGGGAACCACTAGTAGGTGATTCCATGAAGTTTCGGAATTGCATCCGGATAACGTCGACTTCTTGCCATGATATTTCTGCTGACAACTAATCAGCCATCTTCAGGCCAGTGTTTTGCATTGGAGACTGCTAGTTCACATTGCTACCTTTATACCAAAAATTGGCACGAACACGCAAGCGCAAAACCAGCCGCTACATAAGCAACGCGTCCTCTTCGAATACTGCTCCATCTATGGCGTGCAGGTGCATGCGTAATGTGGTACTCTGAATGCGCACTTGCCATGTTGAGATTCAGAAGTCAAAATAATAAAGTTAAATGTCGCTTGATGTGTCATTGATAATAAAATGTTTCCTTTCTCAAGAAATTAAAGAAATCACAGGGTACCATTTCGCGATTAATTCGACCTTCTGCAAGACGTATTTCCACCAATTTCTCAATAATTGAATCCCAGAAGGATCTGGCCGAGGTCAAGATCTCCACGGCAGAGTAATCCATGGAACGTCCTGTGGAGGTGCAATGCTCGCATATGCCTGACTTGGCTTGCCAAAGGCAAGTGTGACGATCAGACGATCTTTCACGCACTGTACTCTTTGTCTGACCAATGTAGGGTTTGCCATACTGCCAAGATATTCTGTACATTGCAGCCGTCTGTAAACGTAGCTCATCCCTTGCGGAATCGAGAAGAGCACGTCTTTGATGGCGGACGGAAGGTTGGTTTGACATAAGGTTCTGCCTAATTTCGACGAAATATTGCTGACACGCCTGAGGATCGCCCTGGGCTTGAATCGCTCATTTTCCTCTTGATCTTATGGGTCGTCTTTTTTATTCTTCTTTAAAGCTGTGCTGATCTGATGTGGAGAACATCCATTATCTTTGAACACAGACTGTAGCTGTTTTAGGTCCTTTCCGAGGCTGTCTCCAGTAGACACAATATGCACGCCACAGCTGGAGGATTATTCGAAGAGGGCGCGGAACTCATGTAGCTGCTGCCTTTGCGCATGCGTTTCCGCCCCAATTTTTGTTATAAAGTCAGCGATGTGAGCTAGCAATCTCCAGTGCAAAACACTCACCTGAAAATGGTTGAACGGTTGTCACCCGAAGTATCGTGACAAGACGTCGACGTTATCCTGCTGCAATCCAGAAACTTCTTGGAATACTTAATAAGCCGGGAAAATTTCAAGAATCACACTAGCGTAACAGAGGGTGTCCTCTTTACCTTGTCCACCCTAAATATTTTTGTTCAGTAGCAAAATGAAAAATGTGTCAAGCAATAGTTGGTCAACTACCACGGGGACATCAACCAAGATGACTGCCCTAACTTCGTTCGCTCCGAAGGTATTAACAGCAGATAGTGTTTTAAAAATAGCTCCCTATTTTTTTTTTTTTTTTTTGATTAGGTAAACCGCTTCCACTCCTCAAGATCTGTTAAAAATCAAAACACAGCGTAAAATTCACGTAAACAAGACGTTATTAAAAACGCAACACTACATCGTCCTGTATTAACGCACAGTGCCGGTAGAAGGGAAGAGGTAAATCGTCCACTTGATGGAGATGACAGCAGGAAAATGGAAACAGAAGGAAAATGCACTGTCCTCAGTAGAAGGTTCCCGTGACTACAATTTAAGCCAACGAGGAGAAGGTAGAGATGCTACTCCTCTACGGAGAATGTAAATTAGCCGAACGTAAGTTAACAAATCATTATTGCAGTTATCCCCGTTTTGAAACCTGGCAAGAACCCATTGGAGGTGGGCAGCTACCTCCCCATTAGACTCACCAACGTTCTTTGCAAGTTGCTCGAACGTGTGGTGAGCCGGCGGTTGAGTTGGGTACTGGAGTCTCGGGACCTTCTGGCTCCGTCTCAGGGTGGGTTCCGTAAAGGCCGCTCTGCCGCCGACAATCTCACAGCCTGGAGTCAGCCATCCGTCCGGCCTTTGCCCGCCGTCAGCACCTCGTCGCTGTCTTTTTTGACATGCGTAAGGCATACGATACGCGTGCAAGTTGCTGCCTCCCATAGTTCCCCCCGAGTTCAGGAGAAAGGGGCACCACAGGGATCTGTCTTAAGTGTATGCCTGTTTTTAATTGCAATTAATGGACTCGCTGCGGCGGTGGGAACGTCTGTCTCAGCCGGCCGCGGTGGTCTAGCGGTTCTAGGCGCTCAGTCCGGAACCGCGCGACTGCTACGGTCGCAGGTTCGAATCCTGCCTCGGGCATGGATGTGTGTGATGTCCTTAGGTTAGTTAGGTTTAAGTAGTTCTAAGTTCTGGGGGACTGATGACCACAGATGTTAAGTCACATAGTGCTCAGAGCCATTTCAACCATTTTTGTCTGTCTCAGCTTCCTTGTATGCTGACGACTTCTGCCTCTACTGTAGCTCCATTGGCATTGCAGCTGCTGAACGTCAGCTGCAGGGTGCTATCCGCAAGGCGCAGTCTTGGGCTGCAGCGCATGGCTTCCAGTTTTCGGCTGCCAAGACCTGCGTTATGGTTCAAATGGTTCAAATGGCTCTGAGCACTATGGGACTCAACTGCTGTGGTCATTAGTCCCCTAGAACTTAGAACTACTTAAACCTAACTAACCTAAGGACAGCACACAACACCCAGCCATCACGAGTCAGAGAAAATCCCTGACCCCGCCGGGAATCGAACCCGGGAAACCGGGCGTGGGAAGCGAGAACGCTACCACACGACCACGAGATGCGGGCAGACCTGCGTTATGCGTTTCTGCCGGCGACGCACAGTTCACCCTGAGCCATGGCTTTATCTTGCTGGCGAACTTCTTGCTGTGGTGGATACACATCGGTTTTTGAGTGTGGTTTTTGATGCCCGGTAGACTTGGCTCCCTTATAGTCGGCAGCTTAAACAGATGTGTTGGCGGCATCTTAATGCACTGCGATGCTTGAGCCACACCAGCTGGGGCGCCGACCGATCTACCCTCTTACGGCTCTACCAGGGGTTAATACAGTCCCGTCTGGCTTATGATTCAGCATCCCCTTCTGCGTTGCGGGTGCTGGACCCCATCCTTCACAGCGAGATCCGACTTGCCACTGGAACCCTGTGAACAGCATACTTGTGGAGGCAGGTGTCCCTCCACTGCGGTTACGGCGCTAACATTTACTGGCCGCTTATGCTACACGCGTTTGTAGCGTGCCTGGGCATCCCAATTATCGTCTCCTGTACCCTCAGTCGGTCGTCCATCTGCCAGAACGTCGGCCCCGATCGGATTGTACGATCGCAGTTCGCGTCAGAGAGCTTCTTTCCGGGCTTGGAGTTTCCGCTCTTCCACCTCTTTTCCGGGCCCCTCTGCGTACACCCCCGTGGTGTGTGCCCCGCCCATGCCTTCGGCTCGAATTGGCACAGGGCCCGAAGGACTCGGTCCCTCCTGAGGCCTTCTGCCGACGCTTTCTTTCCATCCCTGCCACGTATCAGGGCTCTGGCGTTGTGTACACTAACGGTTCGATGGTTCCTGGTCGTGGTCGTGTCGGTTACGCTCTCAGTCTAGGGGACCATTACGAACAACACTCATTGCTGGCTGGCTGCAGCGTTTTCACTGCTGAGCTGGTCGCCATCTTTCGTGCCCTAGAGTATATCCTCTCCTGCACAGGTGAGTCCTTCGTTATCTGTAGCGACTCCCTGAGCGGTTTACGAGTTATCGACCAGTGTTTCCCTCGCTCTCATCTGGTGATGGCTATCCAGGAGACCCTCCATACTCTTGCCCGTTGCCGCCGCTCTGTGGTCTTTGTGTGGACCCCAGGCCATGTTGGGATACCCGACAATGCACATGTTCACCGCCTGGCCAAGCAGGCCACCAGTACACCATCTCTGGACATTGGCCTCCCGGAGACTGATTTGGGAGCAGTCTTACGCCGCAAATTTTATGAACTTTGGGACACTAAATGGCGCAACCTGACCACACCAAACAAACTCAGTCCTATCAAGGAGACGATGAATGTGTGGCTCCGCATTGGCCACACCCGCTTGACACACAGCCATTTACTGCGCCATGAGGACCCGCCTCTATGTCGCTGCGGGTCGGCTTTGACAGTGGCCCACATTTTTTTGGCCTGTCCCCATTTAACTGTGCTCAGGCAGACGTTTGCGTTGCCTGATACGCTCCCTGCCCTTTTAACAGATGACATTGCTATGGCAGGCTTAGTTTTGCGTTTTGTTCAGGCAGGGGGATTTTATCACTTAATCTAAGTGTTTGTCGTTGTTTTGTGTTAAGTCTGGCCTTTGGCTTACGATTTTAGACTGGGTTTGTTAGTGTGTTTCTGGGTGGTTGGCTTTTCCTTTTTTGTCTCTGTGGTCGGTCAACCACTGTCACACTCTGTGTGGTTCAAATGGGTCCGAGCGCTATGGGACTTAACTGCTGTGGTCATCAGTCCCCTAGAACTTAGAACTACTTAAACCTAACTAACCTAAGGACATCACACACATCCATGCCCGAGGCAGGATTCGAACCTGCGACCGTAACGGTCGCGCGGCTTCAAACTGTAGCGCCTAGAGCCGCTCGGCCACTCTGGCCGGCACACTCTGTGTGATTTTAATTCCTTTTGTCTGGTCTATGAGTCTTTCTTGTCCTGTGTCGTCTCTTGTCGTCTCCATTGTTCGTTTTTCTTAAGTGTGGGTGTTTGAATTCTTTGGTAAAAGGGACCGATGACCATAGCAGTCTGGTCCCTTCAGTCCCTTAAACCAACCAACCATTATTGCAGTTACTGTTCTCTTAAATTACATTCTCCTTAGAAGGTTAACATTTCTAGCTTCTTCTCCTTGGTGAACATTGAACTCCTACAACTTTTTAATTAAAGACGTTTGACCCAAAGACCAGAGTGCATTTCTTTGTGTTTCCATTTGTTTACTGTTAACTGCAGCAGGTCAACGAGTTACGTTACCCCAGATACATGCACTGTGTGGTAGGACAGGGGATTCAAAGTCAGTTTCGTGTTAGATTTGAGACGAACTTCAGGTAACTATCACTGAGAGAGGTAAGAAGCAAAATATGTCATGTGGAGGAATGGCCGGAAGTGCGTTGCAACAGTTACACCAACGAGAAGCTGGAGACAAAAGATGTTTGACAGTGTAGTTTTAAGTGATTGAAAGCACTCATGAGAACACAGAAGGCATGTGGAAATGTTCTGTGGGTAAGTTATTTCAGCTCAAGATGGCAGTGAGTTCTAGCACCATCGTGTAGCAGTCACATTACTCCTCGTACCACCAATGGGACTTCATCCAACAGAAGACACACAGTCACCCACAGGAAGTGCAGATACGCCTCACCTGTGAGCCACTGTGGAAGGCTGATTGGTCCCACGAGATGTTCACAACTAACGCCCGCCCACACGTTGAGACTGAAGCGGTGCTGATAGTTCACTCCCACTCTGCCATGGGGATTCTCAGCAAACCACAGGTGGGTCTTGTGAAGACAGACATAGCCCTATCTCTTAGTGGGGTGGATGACAGAAATCCCAGCACCTTGGTGGCCTGTGCGACAAGCTAGCGAGAAAACCGTCGCAGCGGACCCAAGTGCGGAGGTACTAAGACCTGCAGGCGTTGTAAGCGATACGGTCAGTGGCAGTGGTCGTGGAGAATGTTTCAAATTGTTGTCTGGCATATCCCATGCTAGGGATCCATCTGCGTGGTGCTGATATTGGAGTCACTGTCACAGATCTTTTTTCTCCTTTTTCAAGTTGGAGTACCTCACTTGGAACGCATTTCAGGCCAAAAAAGTAACGATATTTTTTTTTTTAATTTCGCGGTCATTAGAGCCCCTTCTTCATATTTTTTTATCTTGCTGGTACACGTGTTTCTGATGGCTCAAATGGCTCTGAGCACTATGAGACTTAACTGCTGAGGTCATCTGTCCCCTAGAACTTAGAGCTACTTAAACCTAACTAACCTAAGGACATCACACACATCCATGCCCGAGGCAGGATTCGAACCTGCGACCGTAGAGGGCGCGCGGTTCCAGACTGGAGCGCCTAGAACCGCTGGACACAACGGCCGGCGTGTTTCTTATGCGTGTTCACATTATCAGCTGTTTTGAACACTTAGTTAATTGTTGACAATCGAGAATGTTGTACGTGTTTTCGAGTGCTCGGCGAATTTTTCTTACGAAGAAGATAGATAAAAGAATTTGCATTAAATTTTGCTTCAAAATGGAATAAAGTGCAACACAACATTCAGTATCTTTACTGTGGCTTTTGGAGAATCTACTACAAGTAAGACGAGAGTTTACGAGTAGTATAACCGGTTCAAAGAGGGTCGAGAAGACGTTGAAATGGACGACCACCCTGGACGTCCTAGCGTCTCAGTTGCTGATGCTAACGTCAAAGACGCCAAGGAAATGGTTCTGGAATATCACCGAATCAGCATCAGAGAGGTTTCTGATGAAGTCAGCGTGTCCTCTGGCTCATAAAAAGCATTCTTTTCGGATGTTTTGGGCATGAAACGCGTAGCAACAAGGATTGTTACGAAATTGTCGAATTTCAACCAAAAACGACGTTACGCAAACATCGCTCAGGAATTGCTGTGTGAAGTCGACAACGATCTAAAACATCTAAGGAACGTTGTAACAGACCACGAAGCATTGGTATATGGGTATGACGTCGAAACGAAGGCCCAATCGTCACAATGAAAACTGCCTGAAGAGCTAAGACCGAAAAAAATTCGACAAGTTCGAGTGCCTGTGAAGGTGGTTCTCATCTCAGTTACAATGGAATGGTACGTCGTGACTTCCTGCTTTGCGGTCGTACGCTCAATAAGAAATACTTACTAGTAGTTATGCGCCGTTTGCGTGAAGAAACCACTCGCGGAAACTACATCACGGTGATGCTCCAGCTCATACCCCTACGTTTGTTCGTGATTTTTTTGGCAAAAAACAGTCCGCCCCCGTTAGTGAGTGGCCAGCGCGGCGGAATGCCACGCCAAGGGGCCCGGGTTCGATTCCCGGCTGGGCCAGGAGATTTTCTCCGCTCAGGGACGGGGTGTTGTGTTGTCCTCATTATCATTTCATCCCCATTTCCGACGCGCAAGTCGCCCAGAGTGGCGTCGAATGAAATAAGTACTTGCCCTCGGCGGCCGAACTTCCCCAAATGGGGGACTCCCGGCACACAGTGCAGTACGCTCATTTCCATTTGGCAAAAAACAAAACCTCTATGTTCAATCAGCCACCGTATTCGGCAGACATGGTCCCCTGTGACGTCTTTGTATTCCTGGCCCTGAAGAGAACCATAAAAGGACGCCATTTTGCCGGTGAAGGCGAATTCCGTAGGTGCTTCCAACCGCTAGCACAAGTGTATTATACACTCCTGGAAATGGAAAAAAGAACACATTGACACCGGTGTGTCAGACCCACCATACTTGCTCCGGACACTGCGAGAGGGCTGTACAAGCAATGATCACACGCACGGCACAGCGGACACACCAGGAACCGCGGTGTTGGCCGTCGAATAGCGCTAGCTGCGCAGCGTTTGTGCACCGCCGCCGTCAGTGTCAGCCAGTTTGCCGTGGCATACGGAGCTCCATCGCAGTCTTTAACACTGGTAGCATGCCGCGACAGCGTGGACGTGAACCGTATGTGCAGTTGACGGACTTTGAGCGAGGGCGTATAGTGGGCATGCGGGAGGCCGGGTGGACGTACCGCCGAATTGCTCAACACGTGGGGTGTGAGGTCTCCACAGTACATCGATGTTGTCGCCAGTGGTCGGCGGAAGGTGCACGTGCCCGTCGACCTGGGACCGGACCGCAGCGACGCACGGATGCACGCCAAGACCGTAGGATCCTACGCAGTGCCGTAGGGGACCGCACCGCCACTTCCCAGCAAATTAGGGACACTGTTGCTCCTGGGGTATCGGCGAGGACCATTCGCAACCGTCTCCATGAAGCTGGGCTACGGTCCCGCACACCGTTAGGCCGTCTTCCGCTCACGCCCCAACATCGTGCAGCCCGCCTCCAGTGGTGTCGCGACAGGCGTGAATGGAGGGACGAATGGAGACGTGTCGTCTTCAGCGATGAGAGTCGCTTCTGCCTTGGTGCCAATGATGGTCGTATGCGTGTTTGGCGCCGTGCAGGTGAGCGCCACAATCAGGACTGCCTACGACCGAGGCACACAGGGCCAACACCCGGCATCATGGTGTGGGGAGCGATCTCCTACTCTGGCCGTACAACACTGGTGATCGTCGAGGGGACACTGAATAGTGCACGGTACATCCAAACCGTCATCGAACCCATCGTTCTACCATTCCTAGACCGGCAAGGGAACTTGCTGTTCCAACAGGACAATGCACGTCCGCATGTATCCCGTGCCACCCAACGTGCTCTAGAAGGTGTAAGTCAACTACCCTGGCCAGCAAGATCGCCGGATCTGTCCCCCATTGAGCATGTTTGGGACTGGATGAAGCGTCGTCTCACGCGGTCTGCACGTCCAGCACGAACGCTGGTCCAACTGAGGCGCCAGGTGGAAATGGCATGGCAAGCCGTTCCACAGGACTACATCCAGCATCTCTACGATCGTCTCCATGGGAGAATAGCAGCCTGCATTGCTGCGAAAGGTGGATATACACTGTACTAGTGCCGACATTGTGCATGCTCTGTTGCCTGTGTCTATGTGCCTGTGGTTCTGTCAGTGTGATCATGTGATGTATCTGACCCCAGGAATGTGTCAATAAAGTTTCCCCTTCCTGGGACAATGAATTCACGGTGTTCTTATTTCAATTTCCCGGAGTGTATCTGAGGGGGACTACTCTGAAGGGGACATAGTTTATGTTGATGAATAAATAAAGGTAATTTAAGGAAAAGAATAATTCCTGTTACTTTTTGATCACACCTCGTATTATGTCCGTATGATCTTTTTTGCTCCGTATTCTCTCAGCGATTGAGTTTTACAGTCTGCTACCATTCAGAATAATCGCCCTATATATATCCGAGGGTTATTCGGAAAGTAAGGAAACCACAGTGAAAATCCAATGAAGTTTTGCACAGGTGTGTTGGGAAGTGTCTCTAGTATGGCCGTCGATCACGTTACGTCGTTCTTTTTAGTTCTGATCACACTGGGAGCACATAAAGATACCTCCCGCCAAGTACGAGGGTCTGGTGATAAATTTCGCCTGAAGCTACGCATCCAACATTACATAACTGTCGTCCGTTTTCTTCTTCAAGACAATTCTCAGCCGCATTCTGCAGGGGCAATGAAGAAGTTCCTGCATCGTTTTCGATTGGAAATGTTTGATTACCCACAATACAGCCCGTAATTGTCTCACTCTGAGTTTCATATCTGCTCATATGAAGCGCTGGCTATGAAAACAACATTTTGGCACAGACAACGAGCTGAAGGCCAGCGTAGAGAATTGGCGGAAAGCACTGGCTGCTGCCTTCTATAACGAGGGTATTGCAAAGTGGGTACAACGCCACGACAAACGTCTAAGTCGGATCGTCGACTATGGAGATAAATGTAAATGTCGTGTGACTAGGGCCTCCCGTCAGGTTGACTGTTCGCTGGGTGCAAGTCTTCCGATTTGACGCCACTTCGGCGACTTGCGCGTCGAAGGGGATGAAATAATTATGATTAGCACAACACAACACCCAGTCCCTGAACGGAGAAAATCTCCGACCCAGCCGGGAATAGAACCCTGATCCTTTGGACTGACATTCTGTCGCGCTGACCACTCAGCTACCAGGGGCGGACACTATGGAGATAAAGTAGCCACTCTGGGCGACTTGCTCGTCGGAGATCAGAGGACAACATGATGATGAGGACAACAGAATACCCCGTCTCTGAGCGGAGAAAATCTCCTGCCCCAACCGGGAATCGAACCCTGATCCTTTGGACTGACATTCTGTCGCGCTGACCACTCAGCTACCAGGGGCGGACACTATGGAGATAAAGTAGCCACTCTGGGCGACTTGCTCGTCGGAGATCAGAGGACAACATGATGATGAGGACAACAGAATACCCCGTCTCTGAGCGGAGAAAATCTCCTTCCCCAACCGGGAATCGAACCCTGATCCTTTGGACTGACATTCTGTCGCGCTGACCACTCAGCTACCAGGGGCGGACACTATGGAGATAAAGTAGCCACTCTGGGCGACTTGCTCGTCGGAGATCAGAGGACAACATGATGATGAGGACAACAGAATACCCCGTCTCTGAGCGGAGAAAATCTCCTTCCCCAACCGGGAATCGAACCCTGATCCTTTGGACTGACATTCTGTCGCGCTGACCACTCAGCTACCAGGGGCGGACACTATGGAGATAAAGTAGCTAGGAGTTGTAGAAACGTGTCAAAAGAAATTTTCAGCATGTTGTACATTCCAGAATGTGTCAGGGGAAACCATATTGCAAACAATACAGTAAAAGCTCTGCTAGAACGAGAGTGGTGCGCACATCACTCACCGAGGGCCTGTTCGCAGAGCAGGGCAGCAACCAGCAGCAGCAGGTAGACGGCCAGTAGTTTCGCCATGTCGCGCTGGCAAGTGACACTTCTCCGTTCCGTCGCCTCCGTCTTATATACGCGAGCCTGCGGCGTAGCACGCCACGTTTTGGACACGAGGAGACAGAGAAGACCAGTGCACAGGTGCACAGGTGGCTACCCGCGGGCGTGAAGTAAACAGAACTGTTGCAACTCGCTACGGGTAACACACTTTCCTCGTATTGTTAGCGGAGTGAACGTCAGCACTGAACACCTGCCGTTCAGATCGCATCACGACATCCTTACAGGAGATGCGCTCGCTCCTTATTCTATACATGGCCAAACACCTGCCTTTCCTGTCTAAAAACAGGCGCAGTGTGAACGCTAGGACGGAAACGGCAGACCAGCGCTCGAAAGCAGAACTTGAGGAAGCCATTACGTGACTGTAGTGCCGTCTTAGACAACAAAACGGTCGAAGGTTATCACGTAAGACCATTTTGATCGCCAGTGCAGTTAAGCAGTGTCGTTTCATGAACGAAATAGGTGCTTAGCGAGTATCGGAAGGAAGAAAGGAAGGTTAGGGTATAATGTTCTGTGGCGATGTGACTCAGCCGTGCCCATTCGAAAGGAGCCATTCCGGCATATACCTGGAGCGATTTAGCAAAATCACGGAAACATAAATCTGAATGACGGTGTGACACTGGAAATGCAGATAAAATACCTTCTGTTCCATCCAAAATTTTCGCAGTTTAATATCCGTTGATAACTTGCACTGTTCTTTTGATTCTGAAGCTGTAAGCTGTATTATAGAAACTGTATTTAATACGTAATCAAAGTACTAGTACACTTAATTTTGATTGTATCTTTCCCCTTAAGGGGCAATGAAAAATCAGCTACTTTTATCAACGCGCCTGGTTTATATTCTTTGATTTGTTTTATTTAACATCTGCAAGGATTAAATTTTTAATCACTGGAATTCCATAATGACTTTCCTTAAAAAACGAGGATATCTATTTTTATACAGTACAGTGGCCGTAAAATCGACCAATAAACTCGAAATGAAGATAAATTAATTAAATTCGAAGAGAAGATAAATCAAACTCAGAACGAAGATCAATTAAATTCGAAACGACAATAAAACAACCAAACGTTAAACAAACTGACTGACCAACTAAATGACTAACTGACTGACTAACTAACTGACTGACTAACTGCTTTAAACCATGGATTATTCTCTTTATCATTTATCACAAAAACATCTTTATTGTTATAAACAATACTATCGTTATTCTGGATGAAGTCAAACAAGTTCATTGTAGATGGAAAATGTCGGTAATTTATCCGCGAGTGAGCTCAGTTCACCCAGTTACCACTAAAAGAAATGGCTCTGAGCATTATGCCACTTAACTTCTGAGGTCATCAGTCGCCTAGAACTTAGAACTAATTAAACCTAACTAACCTAAGAACATCACACACATCCATGCCCGAGGCAGGATATGAGCGTGCGACCGTATCGGTCGCTCGGCTCCAGACTGTAGCGCCTAGAACCGCACGGCCACTCCGGCCGGCACCACTAAAAGAGTTTAAATTAAGTCAGTCATTCATTTAACCAGTAATTCCATATAATTTTGCTTTCAAAATTTGTTATTTAAGAATACGTAACTGGAAATCATCATTATTTAGTTTAAGTTTAGAATAGACTCTGCCTTCAGAAGAGTCTGTTGTACACTACCTACAACCAACCGGCGTTATTTTCCTTTGGTAACGATAGCCTTACTCACTGTAAAATTTCGTTAGGCATATGCGATCACAGTCAGTTATATCGCAATCCATTAGGCAGATTAGGAAGGAGGAGGTTACAACGGTACAGAGACTTCAACCGCCACCGTCCAGAACTCGAGTCAGAAAATAGTTCTTTATAGGACGAATCGACAAACCTAAAAGTATATTTTGGAGAATCCTACTATCTGCAATATGTAGATAAATTATCCACCCGCTCCGGCTTCGCAGTGGTAACACAAAGTATCAACTGTAGGACGGTTCTTCTGGAGTGGCAGTAATGAATTACATACAAGAACCTTCCTTGTGAATCAGTCTGTCTATTAGTGAAAACTGTATGAAAATCTCTACTGACGTTCCTGAGATAAGACTTCACTTTTTTTTGAGTTATCAGCATTCTGACTGTTTTCATGCGGCCCGCCATGAATTTTTCTCCTGTGCCAACCTTTTCATCTCATAGTACCACTTGTAACCTACGTGTTCAATTATCTCCTGAATGTATTCCGATCTCTGTCTTCCTCCACAGTTTTTGTCCTCTACAGCTCCCTCTAACACCATGGAAGCCAGTACCTGATACTTAACAGATGTCCTATCATCCTGTCCCTTCTCCTTGTCAGTGTTTCCCACATAAGTTATTCCTTTCCTCTCCGATTCTGCGCAATCCCTCCTCATTCCTTACTTTATCAGACCACCTAATTTTCAACACTCTTCTGTAGCACCACATCTCAAATGCTTCGATTCTCTTCTTTTCCGGTTTTCCCACAGTCCATGTTTCATTACCATACAACAATGCTGTGCTCCAACAGTATATTCTCAGAAATTTCTTCATCAAGGCCTATGTTTGACACTAGAAGACTACTCTTGGCAAGGAATACCCTTTTCGCCAGTGCTAGTCTACTTTTGAAACCCTCCTTGCTTCGTCCATCATTGGTTATTTTGCTGCCTAGGTAGCAGAATTCCTTAACTTCATCTGCTTCGTGACCATCAATCCTGATGTTTGTTTTCTCGCTGTTCCCATTTCTGCTACTTCTCATTACATTCGTCTTTCTTCTATTTACTCTCAATCCATATTCTGTACTCATTAGACTTTACATTCCATTCAGCAGATCATGTTATTCATCTTCACTTACACTCAGGATAGCAATGTCATCGGCGAATCGTGTCATTGATACCCTTTCACCTTGTGTTTTAATTCATATCCTCAACCGTTATTTTATTTCTGTCATTGCTTCTTCGATGTACAAATTGAACAGAAGGGGCAAAGACTACATCCCAGTCTTACGCCCTTTTAATCCGAGCATTTCTTTGTTGAATGAGATTTTCACTTTGCAGCGGAGTGTGCGCTTATATGAAACTTCCTGGCAGATTGAAACTGTGTACCGGACCGAGACTCGAACTCGGTCCCGAGTTCGAGTCTCGGTCCGGCACACAGTTTTAATCTTCCAGGAAGTTTCATTTCTTTCTTGATCGGCCACTCTTATTATTCCCTCTTGGTCCTTCTACATATTGTATGTTACCCTTCACAAACAGACAGATAAAAGCGGTAGCGGACTTCAGTGCCTCATAGATCAGCGAAATAGCTATGAACTGCACACTTGACTCTTCCTTCTAAATCATCTACCTATTACTGAAAACCGTATCAAAATTCCTATAGTAGTTTCTGAGAGAAACGCGGCAGTAGACTCCACTTAACAATATGTTCCAGTATGCATGATGTTTTCGGTAACGTTTAAAGCTCTGTGACACTGTTCGGGAAAGACGCCGTTGTGTACTTTTGCTGTTAAGTCCAGAAAACTGTAGTGAAATTCAGCAAGACCTCCAGATGATCCACAATTGCTGTTGTTTTCTTCATTCTAAAGAAAGGTTTGCTGCTGTTCTCCATGCTAGAGTAATCCTGTGTGAGCCTCTTCATCCCCGAATACCTACTGCAGCCAGCATTCTTCGGAATCTGCTAACTGTATTCGTCTCTTGGTCTCCCTCTACAATTTTTACCGACCACACTTCTCTCCAATACTAAAGTGATGACCCCCTGATATCTCAGAATATATCTTTATCAACTGATCCGTTCTTTTGGTCAAGTCGTGCCAATAATTTATTGTCTCCCCAGATCTATTCAACATCTCCTCATTAGTTCCGTGTTCTAATCATCTAATCTTCAACATTCTTCTGTAGCACCACATTTCAAAAGCTTCAATGTTTATCGTCAGTGTTTCACTTCCGTACATGGCTACATTACAGACGTATACCATCAAGGGACAAATGTAAGGATGTAGAGGCTTATTTCACTAGGGATAAGATAGATACTGCCTACAGGAAAATTGAAGAGACCTTTGGAGAAAAGAGAACCACTTGTATGAATATCAAGAGCTCAGATGGAAACCCAGTTATAAGCAAAGAAGGGAAAGCAGAAAGATGGAAGGAGTGTATAGAGGGTCTACACAAGGGCGACGTACTTGAGGACAATATTCTGGAAATGGAAGAGAATGTAGATGAAGACGAAATGGGAGATACAATACTGCGTGAAGAGTTTGACAGAGCACTGAAAGACCTGAGTCGAAACAAGGCCCCGGGAGTAGACAACATTCCATTAGAACTACCGACGGCCTTGGGAGAGCCAGTCCTGACAAAACTCTACCATCTGGTAAGCAAGATGTATGAGACGGGCGAAATACCCTCAGACTTCAAGAAGAATATAATAATTCTAATCCCAAAGAAAGCAGGTGTTGACAGATGTGAAAATTACCGAACAATCGGTTTAATAAGCCACGGCTGCGAAATACTAACGCGAATTCTTTACAGACGAATGGAAAAACTAGTAGAAGCCAACCTTGGGGAAGATCAGTTTGGATTCCATAGAAATATTGGAACGCGTGAGGCAATACTGACCTTACGACTTATCTTAGAAGAAAGATTAAGGAAAGGCAAACCTACGTTTCTAGCATTTGTAGACTTAGAGAAAGCTTTTGACAATGTTGACTGGAATACTCTCTTTCAAATTCTAAAGGTGGCAGGGGTAAAATCCAGGGAGCGAAAGGCTATTTACAATTCGTACAGAAACCAGATGGCAGTTGTAAGAGTCGAGGGACATGAAAGGGAAGGAGCGGTTGGGACGGGAGTGAGACAAGGTTGTAGACTCTCCCCGATATTATTCAATCTGTATATTGAGCAAGCAGTAAAGGAAACAAAATAAAAATTCGGAGTAGGTTCGCCGATGACATTGTAATTCTGTCAGAGACAGCAAAGGAATTGGGAGAGCAGTTGAACTGAATGGACAGTGTCTTGAAAGGAGGATATAAGATGAACATCAACAAAAGCAAAACGAGGATAATGAAATGTAGTCGAATTAATTCGGATGATGCTGAGGGAATTAGATTAGGAAATGAGACACTTAAAGTAGTAAAGAAGTTTTGCTATTTGGGGAGCAAAATAACTGATGATGGTCGAAGTAGAGAGGATATAAAATGTAGACTGGCAATGGCAAGAAAAGCGTTTCTGAAGAAGAGAAATTTGTTAACATCGAGTATAGATTTAAGTGTCAGGAAGTCGTTTCTGAAAGTATTTGTATGGAGTGTAGCCATGTATGGAAGTGAAACATGGACGATAAATAGTTTGGACAAGAAGAGAATAGAAGCTTTAGAAACGTGGTGCTACAGAAGAATGCTGAAGATTAGATGGGTAGATCACATAACTGATGAGGAGGTATTGAATAGAATTGGGGAGAAGAGGAGTTTGTGGCACAACTTGACAAGAAGAAGGGACGGTTGGTAGCACATGTTCTGAGGCATCAAGGGATCACAAATTTAGCATTGGAGGGCAGTGTGGAGGGTAAAAATCATAGAGGGAGACCAAGAGATGAATACACTAAGCAGATTCAGAAGGACGTAGATTGCAGTAAGTACTGGAAGATGAAGAAGCTTGTACAGGATAGAGTAGCGTGGAGAGCTGCATCAAACCAGTCTCAGGACTGAAGACCACAGCAACAACACCATCAGAAAAGAATCGCTAACACTAAAGCCTATATTCCACGTTAACAAATTTCACTTCTACAGAAATGCTTTTCTTGCCATTACCAGTCTACATATTACATCCACTCTACTTCGTGCAATCGTCTGTTATTTGCTGCCCAAATAGTAAAACTTATCTGCTACTTTAAGTGTCTCACTTCCTAATCTAATTCCCTTAGCATCACCTAATTTAATTCGACTACATTCCATTGTCAATGTTTTGCTTTTGTTGATGCTCATTTTTTATCCTAGTTTTAAGACACTATCCATTCCGTTCAACTGCTCTTCCAAGTTCTTTGCTGTCTCTGACAGACTTTCTGCCTCATCAGCGAAACTCAACATTTTTATTTCTTTTTCCTGAACTTCAATTTCTACTCCAAAATTTTCTTTGATTTCCTTTAATGCCTTTTCAATGTACTTATTGAATAACACCAGGGACGGGTTATAATGCTGTCTCACCCCCCTATCCACCACTGCTACCCCTTCATACGTACACCTCGTCTCTTATAAAACTACCGTCTGGTTTCTACACAAGTTGTAGATAGCCCTTCGCTCCCTATATATTACCTCTGCTACCTTTAGAATTTCAGAGAAGTGTATTCCAGGTATCTTTGTCAAAAGCTTTTTCTAAGTCTACAAATGTAATAACCGTACGTTTCTCTTTCCTTAAACTATCTTCTAAACAAGTTCGTGTGTTCCAACATTTGTCCCCCCAGGGGCTCAGCATTCATTTGCTGAGTACGGGCTTGGCGACCCCGGGGTCCTGAGCTGGGGACTGGTCAGCGCCGCCAGTCTCCTGTCACCGTAACCCCCGGATATGCTCCACCGACCACCGCATGGCGCGGCGGTGGAATGTTGTGTGCTGCGGGGAATGGTAATCTTGGCTTGACCGCCTGGATTGCGAGGAAGGTAAACTTCTATAAAAAACCCTCAATCTTACGGTGTGCTGCGCACCTATAAGATGCATGGCTGTTGGGGTGGAACAGTCGCAAGCGGGCAAACTCTGGGGCAGCTGCCGCACCCCAGTTGTATAAGGCTTACTCAGGTACGCGGGACTCAGTCCGAGCGGACCTTTAGTTCTCTAGCTGGTCGTGGGACCACAATGGACCCTTAGACCTCTACATTACCCCCTACCAATGGATTGGGTGGGCCACTGGTAGGAAAACACACCCCATCGAAAAAGCGACTTCGTGCTGCGAGTCCTCCAGCGCCTGGACTGTCGTAACAGAGCACATGCTGATAATCAGAATGTGTTTTTGATTATTAAACGGAAGGAGGGTAGCTTTGAGAGGGTTTCTCCCTTTTACATCCATAAGGGTCTTGAGGGAATTGCAGGAACACTGAAATCTGTGGAGCGACTGCGCAATGGGACTCTGTTAGTTGAGACTTCTAGTTCCCGTCAAGACACTTCTCTTCGGAAAGCAACCTGTTTCGGAGAGTACGCTATCGAGACCGAGCTCCATTCCACTCTGAACTATAGTAAGGGTGTTGTGACATGTAGGGACTTGGTGGATATCCCCACAGACGAGTTAAAATCTGAGTCGGCTGACGAAGGTATTGTTGACGTGCAGCATATTATGAAACGAGTCGATGGGGACCTAGTCAAATCCGACTCGTTTATTCTCACATTCAGTTGCCCGAGACTCCCAGAGCATGTTAAAGTGGGGTTCTTACGTTTGCCAGTATGGCCATATTTCCCCAACCCAATGCGCTGTTTTAAATGTCAGCGCTTTGGGCATACTACGTTGGGGTGCAATGGGATAGCCACTTGTGGTAAATGTGGTCAGACTGCCCATCAAGGAGCCGATAGTTGACCGCCTGTGAAGTGCGTGAATTGCTCTGGGAGTCACCCTGTCTGGAGCCGGGTCTGCACCATCTATCTCGAAGAACGGAAGATACAGGAGATTAAAATATCTAAGCGCATCCCCTATGGTGAGGCCAAGAAGCTCTTTAAGGCCATGCAACCTCCTGTGTTTACAATATCTTTCGCTTCTGCTCTGAAAAAACCGGTACAAATTTGCTACGCAAACGGAGGTTGCTAGTGTTACCACTAATACCTGCACTTGTGCTGCTGTGGTTGTTTTGAAACCTGCGGCTCTCCCCGCAACGTCGGACAAGGTCGTGGTTGCTGACATTGGGGTACTTCCTGCCTCTCCCCATATGGCCCCTTCTGCCCAGGCGAGTAAAGCTCCAACTGTTGACAAGGCTCTGCATTCTAAGCCCCCCCCCCCCCCCCAAGACAAAGACGCCGAAGGTGAAGGTTTTGCCACCTGAGGAGACTAGTCAGGGTCGGTCCGATGATGAGGCCATCATACTGTCTGACATCTCCCGTGGGTCGTCATCGGAGTTGATGGACATTGATGTCGACCGGGGGCGATCTTCTCGCCCCAGGAATAAATCTCCGGCCAGTACGTGCTCTCCTCCAAAGCACAGAGGCAGGGTGAAAGTTCAGCCACCCTGATCACTGGCTCCCATATTACAGTGGAACCTGAATGGGTTCAGGACGCATGTGGCCGAATTACTACTTCTTGTACGAGAGTGCCCTTTGTGCTTATGTCTCCAAGAGACAAATTTTCGAGCCACTGATGCTCCTTCTTTACGGGGCTATACCGTATATCGAAAAGATGATCTGACGTGGTGTTGCGGTTTTTGTCCGTGAGATGCACCACTCATCTGAGCTCCCTCTCGTTACGGACGTGCAAGCAGTTGCAGTTGACCTTCTTGTGGGGCGGAGGCTCACAATCTGTTCCGTTTACTTACCGCCTCAGGATGCAATAGACTCTGAGGCTCTCACAGACCTCCATTCTAGTGACCACTTCCCCCTTTGAATTCGCCTCCTGGATGAGGCTGTGGCATTATCAATGCCGCCCAGGTGGCACCTCTGCAGAGCTGACTGGACACATTTCAGGCCATCTGGCTGTTTTGGAACACCGTGCCAGCGTCCACGAATGGGTCGACCATGTTACAGCCGTTATCTCCCATGCTGCTGAATTGTCGATCCCACGGTCCTCAGGTCATCCCACGAGGCGTCCTGTCCCTTGGTGGACCACTGAGTGCCGCTCAGCCATCCGAGCCCGCCGTGCAGCTCTGCGCCGCTTCAAGTGCCGTCCCTCAGCCGACAATCTTGCGGCCTTTCTGGTAGCAAGGGCCAAGGCGCGGCGAGTGATTAAAGAGAGCAAACGACGGTCATGGCAACCGTTCCTAAACTCCATCTCCCGCTCCACTAGTTCTACGAAAGTATGGGAAGCCATCAGGCGGATTTCCGGGAAACGCAGCCACCTACCTGTCACGGCATTGCTGCATCAGGGATGTCTCCTCACGGCGCTGAGAGACATCGCCCAGACACTGGCCATGCATTTTGCGGAATCTACAGCCACTATTAACTGTGATCCAGATTTCTGCCGCTACCACACTGCCATCGAGAGGGATCACTTGGACTTTCAGTCTCCAAATTCTGAACCCTACAACTGCCCCTTCACAATGTGGGGACTGCTTTCGGCGCTGTCTGTGGCTCACGATACTGCGCCCGGTCATGATCAAATCCTGTACAGCATGCTGCAGCACTTGTTGCTGCCATCCAAGGAAGTTCTCCTAAATTGTTTTAATATGATATGGTCATCCGGCATGTTCCCTGACTCGTGGAGGGAGGCGATTTTGATTCCCCTCCTCAAACCGGGAAAGGACCGAATGCATCCCAGTAGTTATCGGAGTATTGCTTTGACGAGCTGTGTCGGGAAGATATTGGAACGCATGGTCAACCGTCGCCTGGTTTGGCTGCTCGAGACCAGTCAGCTCCTTAGCCACTCTCAGTGTGGCTTTCGGAGATGTCGTTCAACTATTGACAACTTGACCCTGCTTGAAGTGGCCATCCAGCAGGCCTTCCTACGTAACCAGCATTGTCTAGGTGTATTCTTTGATATTACTAAGGCGTATGACACTACTTGGCGCCGCCTTATCCTCAATCAACTTCATCAGTGGGGCTTTCGTGGCCATCTCCCCATCTTCATTCGGTCGTTTCTTTCCCGCCGTCTCTTTCGACATCGGGTTGGTAATGTGCAATCTGATTTGTACGTGAAGGAGAATGGTGTTCCTCAGGGAAGCGTTTTAAGTGTCACCCTCTTTGTCATCGCCATTAACAGTATCACGTCCACTATCCGGAGTCCGGCCCGGTGCTCCTTGTTTGTGGACGATTTTGCTGTTTTCTGTTCTTCCTCCAGTCTTGTCGTTGCTAGTCGGCAGCTGCAGCTTACGATAAAGCGATTAGAGGCATGGTCTGCGAAGACGGTTTTTTTCTGCAGACAAATGTGTGTGTGTTCATTTTAATCGTTCTCGACGTGCTTTTACCTCCCCTGAATTGCGTCTGAGGGACACCATTCTTCCTTTTAGAGACACTGTGAGGTTCCTGGGCCTCACTTTTGATTCCAAGTTGTCGTGGTTGCCGCACCTTAAACACCTCAAGGTGCGGGCCCCGAAGGCACTGAATATTTGAAGTGTCTGAGCCATCGGTCCTGGGGAGCAGATCGGGCGCGTCTGCTGCAGTTTTATAGGGCTTTCGTCCGGTCGCGTCTTGACTATGGATGTACCGCGTATGGGTCAGCGAGGCCTTCGTATCTGAAGATTCTTGACGCAGTACACTTTTTTTTTTCACTAGCTGCTTATATTTTATGACCCACCGTCTAATTTCTTATGGTGGGTCGTATATTGCCACTTAGCCGCTGTGACTGGGTCCGGGGTCCGCAGTGACTGAAAGTAACACCACACCGGCTCCCGTCCCCACTCACACCGTTGCCCGTGTCCCGCCACGTGGAGGCGGGCTCTGTTTAGATCCATTTGATATCTTTTTTTTTGTGCAGCATTAGAAAAACGTATAACTAATACAAAATCAAGTAAGATATTAATAAACAAAACGAAATTAAATATTTAGAAAGAAGGAAGGAAGACAACTGAATAGAGAAGTTATACGTATAATATTGCCCGTCACCTGGTTGTGGGCGGCGGCCCGGGTCTTGGAATGAACCTCAAGACGCTGGCCGTTGCTCACCATGCCTTTAACATCTACTATCCTAAAAACTACCTTAACTAGAAGAGATTAGGGTACGTTAAAGCTAGAAACTAAGACTAAGACCTCCATGTCCAGCCTACTAAACTATTTACGATATACAATAGAGAGGTAACAGATTTTGTGCTTGGCTCAAAGTTGCTAATGAAAGGGTACTCGTAGTAAAAGTAATAAGGTAATGACGCTAACGGTTTGTGTTGAGCCTACAAGGCTCCTAGTAGAGTACATCAGGCGCAAGCACCTCCCGGCCCCGCCGACAACACGACCTGAACGGTGGTTTTCCCCGATCTACCATAGGTATCCGTCGGGTTGGGCTCAAAAGAGAGGAACCACAATTAAGATCCTTCCATCCAGGACGTGCGCCGCCTCTTACCATGGGGGCGTGGGTCCCTTGAAGAGCTGCCCAACTTTAAGCTTCAGATGAGAAGTTCTTAGTATAGTGGAGGTTGAGGTATAGGCTGTGTAGGTTAGTTGTACAGACAGTTCACACTGAGCCAATGAGACTTACAATGATACGTGGTGTGGCAGTTGGCACCTTCCGGCCCCGACAGCAACACAGCCTGAGCGGTGGTTTTCCGCGATCTACCATAGGTATCCGTCGGGTTGGGCTCAAAAGAGAGGGACCACAATTAAGATCCTTCCATACAGACTGTGCGCTGCCTCTTAACGGAAGGCGTAGGTCCCTTGAAGAGGTACCTAGCTTTAAGCTCTTATTGAACATGGAGATGCTGTTAACTGTTTATATATAAGGTGCAATCTGTTTTTAGGATTGTGTGTGACTTGTGCACCTCTTGTCGGTTGTTCCACTCTATTCTTTGAATTTAACTTGGTTGACACTATGGATCATCCGCGCTGGACGCTTCAATATCTGTGTTGGTGTTCTGGTCTGTATCTGTTTCTTCTTCATCACTCGTGGTGCTAATCATATCTGTGTCCCCCTGGGCATCGTGACGTCTGTTTGGACCGACTTGCCTTCGGTAGGGTCTGTTGCGCAAGTATTCTATTTGTTGGATCTTCGAGATTTCGTCCGTTAGTTTGTTCAGTCCACCTTTCCGGGTCGCGTATTATGGCATGTAGTTCGTTCTGTGTGTTCAGGCGATTTATGTGTACTGTGTGTCTTATGTTCGTGCGTTGTCCGCAGAAGAAGACAGTATGTTCAGGGGAACCTTCTTCCCCGCATGTGCATCTATTAGTCTGCTGCAGACTCACGCGGTACAGGTGCGTGGGATAAGGGCCATGTCCTGTGATGAAATGTACCATACCGCGGCTGGGATCAATATGTTTTAGTTTTAGTCTTTCCCGGATGTCAGGGAAGAAGTTGTATACACGGCGGCCCTTATCGCTGTTGGCCCACTCGCTCTGCCAGGTATCCACTCGCCATGCTCTGAGTTGGCGTGTTGTCTCAATCGGTACACCAGTGTTCTGCCGAACCTGGTCTATTCTCCCCATCCTAAGCCAGTACATTGCTGCGCGGTACCTGATGGTGATATCTATGGGTAAAATTCCCATGACGACACATAGTGCGTCATTTGATGTTGTGTTAAATGCCCCTGTTAGTCGAAGTAGAACACTTCTTTGGCCTCGACGTACAATGGTTCTGTTGGTTGAGAGATTTAACCTGTGGGCCCACGTACTGGCAGCAAAGCATAGTACTGACTCGAAGAGAGCGCAATGGTATGTTCGTGTCACTGACAGGGGTAGTCTGAATTGTTCCGAATTTAGCCTAGCCAGTTTGTGTAGTATCTTTTCTGCTTTGTTTGTGCATATTCGCATGTGTTCGTGGAAGTTCAATCGTTCATCAATGTATACTCCTAGATAGCGTGTGACTGCTAGTCTTTTTATGTTAGTGTCCCCGATTTTGACTATTGGGTTCCTGCGCAGGATACCCTTTAGCAATGTATAAGTTGTTTTGTTTCCTGCTATCTTTAATTTATTATCTGTGCACCATTGGGTTATTGTCCTAAGTGTTCCATTGGCTCTTTCTTCTAGCTGGGCAGGGTTATTTGCTGAAACTACGACGAGTATATCATCAGCATAAGCGACAGCTTCATCTGTCAAGATGTGGTCCTCTAGTAACAGTAGGAGCGGTTCTATAACTATGTCCCAGAAGATGGGGCCGCAGATCGACCCTTGTGGACAGCCTTTTGTAATTCGTTTAATCACTTTCTGGTTGTCCATTTGCCAAACGACCGTTCTGTCTCTGCAGTAGTCCATGAAACTATTATACAGAGACTCCGGTACCTGCAGGTGTCTGAGCCTCTTGAACAAGGCCGGCCACCAGAGGTTGTCGAAGGCACCTGAGATGTCTATCATAATTGCAAGTGTGTATTTGGAGGGTGTGTCGTGTACTATTTGGAGTGCTCTGTTAATTGCGTCGTCTATAGATTTCCCTTCCCTGAAGCCATATTGGTGTGGTGTCAGTCCCCGTAGTGTTCGGTGTGCTTGTAGTCTTTTGCAGAGTAGTTTTTCTTGTACTTTACCGAGTGTATTGATAAGGCAAATTGGTCTGTATGACTTGGGGTCTGATGTGTCTTTGTCTGGAGCCTTTTTGATGATAACCGCCTTCGAGGTCTTCCACACTGCAGGCACACGGCCCAGCCTTAATGCATCGTTTAACAACGTTGTGAGAAACGGGACGATCTGCGGTGCAATTTGTTTCAGTACCTCAGAGTGGATACCATCCGGTCCAGGCGCCTTTTTGTTTTTGAGTTCTGAGATCGCTGTCGCCACTTCTTCCTGCGCAAATGGACAGGTGACGGTTGGTGTGGTGTATACTGTGTCTACTTCGCGTCTCACCGCTGCATGTTGTGGTGTGTCTGTGTCTGCGATGTCGTCGGGCAGGAGTTTGCTCAGCAGGAACTCCGCTGTTCGTCTCCAGCCCTTAGTCATCTCACCATCCTCCTGTCGCAGCGTTCCCAGAACCAGTGGGCTCTTAATTTTCTCTGTCACGATTTTGTATGGTTCCCCCCAAATGTTTAGTTGTGTTTGTGCTGCTACATGGCTGTTCCAATGGTCTTTCCTGGTCTTATTCAGCTCAAGTTTATATTTATCCTTGGCAAGCCGGTAGTCGTGTAGTCGTAATTGTCTTTCTCTATCTGAAATTGCTCGTTGGTAAAGTTTACGTTTACGTTTTGAGTCTTGTTTGAGTCGTGTTAATTGTGTAGTCCAGGGAATATTTTGGTGTTTTGTCATTCTTTGTGTGGGTATGCAGGTGTTCTGTGTGTGTGTGATGATATCTGTCAGCATGTGTGCTCTGTAATCAACACTGCCGGTGATGTCTTGCGGTATGTGCTCATGTATTTTTTGTCTGACCCTGTCCCAGTCTGTTTTGTCAAATAATAGTCTTTTTGGTAGTGTTTCTGTGTTGACGTTTGGTGTGCCACTTAAGGTTAGTGTGATGATGTTGTGGTCGCTAGCAGTGATCTGGTCATGTACGGTCCAGTCTCGTACGTGGTTGATGGCGGCGTTACTAACGAGGGTGATGTCTATGTTTGATGAATGACCGTTGTGTCCGATGTGAGTCGGGTGATGTCCTTCCTTGTTGAGTACGTGTAGTCTGTTTTCTTGGATGATGTCATTTATTATTCTACCTCTGTCGTCAGTTCTGTCTGAATGCCACAGGGTTGATCTGGCATTTATGTCTGCACAGATGAGAAGTTTTTTGTTGCCAGCGTATTGCGCAACATCTCTGATGAGGTCTGCGTATGGTTTGATGCAATGACAGAATTGGGCGTAAAGCGACGCGATGATCCAAGTATCCCCCTTGTGTGTGACTTCAACTGTAACTAGGTGCTCGGAACAGAGTTCTGTAATTTTCACTGGATGTATTTCTTTGTTTAGGATTATGACAGATACCATGCAGCCTGTCCCCTCCGCAACCGTCACCGCACTTGGAGGAAAGTTGGGGATATGCCCTTGTCTAGTGTAGGGCTCCTGTATGCACAGAATGTCACTTTTTAGTTCACGCAGGACCCGTGGGAGCTCCGAATTTACAAGTATACTCCGCATAGCATTAAGCTGTGCTATTAGCAGTTTGGGTGTTTAACTGTGGCGTAGCACTTGCTGCCAGTTTGACTGTAATCGAAGTATGTTCTCCCATGAGCCCTTACGTGATCCTTGTAAAGCTTGTCCATATCGAATGGTTCCTCCCTGCGGGCGCACACTTGCATGAGCAGGTCTAGTAGGCTGTCTGGATCTGTTGGAATATTCTCCGTTTTGAGAATCACTCTATCGGTTTGCTCTGATGTACGGAAACAAACAGATTGGCCGTACGGGTGTAGGGTGCGGATGAGCATCCGCTGTGCCGTCTCTAAGATGTCTCTTTTTTCTAGCCTACTTAATTTTACATTTATATCTAGCTTGTCGTAACTAAAACTATCGGTGTCGATGGCGTGTGTTGGCGTCTCTGCAGCCGTGACGTGTCGTGATGGTGTAGTGGCGTTGTTGTGCACCTCTGCCGGGGGCGCTGGATTGGCTTCCTCGTTGGTTGTTGTGGGGGTTTCCTTGGGCGTCGGCATTGAGGCTGTTGGTTGGGGGGTTGCGAAGGTGTTGGTATCATCAGGGGTATGCACTTTCGTATCACTAGGTTTTGAGGCAGCCTGCGATTGCCGAGATTGGTCGTCACACGCTTTCACTTTCGGGACTCTCTTAGGCTGTTTGGGATTTCTATGCGGTTTTAGTTTCCTAAAGGCTGCGATGATTCGTTTGTTTTTTGTGTGTGTTTCGTTTGTGCAGTCTTGATGTGTATCAGATGTGTTGGTTGTTTGTGCCTCCATTCTGTATTGATTTGACGTGATTTGGTTCCCACTTGACTGCTCGTCTGCGCTACCTGTGACAGACATAACAGCTTTTGGTATGTTATGCCCACTGTCGCCTCTGTTGCCAGACCCTCCGCAAACTTTTGTTGCGGTTGTTGCTGCGGCTTTTTGTGTGGCATTCGTGGTGTCTGCCGGCGCTGTGGCCTGTTCAAGGTCGGTATTACGGTTTCGAATATCATTGCTATGAACACTACAATCTCTGGCGTAAGGGCAATAATAGACGTCGTCTTCTTCCTCTGTCAGTGAGTCAGAGAGAGTTATTTTGCGTTTGATTTGATTACAGTCTGAGGTGTCTGATTTTTCCGTTTGGATTCCAGTTGTGCTTGCTTGCGTTACGGTTGTGTTTAGCACCGTTGGGTTCAAGGTCTCACCTTGTATGAATTTGATTGGTTTGATGCGTCCTTCGCATTTTGTAGTGTCGTATGTGCGTCGTTGTGCTGGAGTGGATGGGTGGTCTTGAGTGGTTAGCAACGCTGTTTTGTGCAGTTGCTTTGGTTGGTCATGTGTGGTATGGTTTTCTGGTCTGTCGGTATCAGGATTTGGGGTTATCATGTCTATTCTCAGTAGTTCGTCTTCGAGTTCGTCTATCCTGTTCATAAGGGTCGTCTGGAATGTCATCCAGTACATTATTTGTCTTTTGATTAGTTTGGCGGCTTCTGGTGACATTTGTCCTGTGAGTGTTAGGTCGTCTATGTATTCATTGATTGCATAATGGCTGTCCTCCAGGTTTGTATTGTGTATCAAGCCTGGAATGTGACCATTGTTGGGGTAGTCGTCAGGTAATAGTTTTTGCCTCTTACGCCAGAGTATTGCACGTAGATGGTTTCTGTGCCTGGTGGATGGTGACTTGTATGATCTTATTTTTACAGGGGTTGATTTATGGAGCATGTTGTTTGACTCAGGGGGGTGTTCAGTTGCCATAGTCAGTACTGTCAATTAGTCTATCAAGCAGCTGTTTGTAGGTCTGGCAGACGCCACCATTGCTCTTATTGCAAATTCGGTTTCTGTTCCTGCACGGGATGCAATCGATGGGCTCTGATGCTCGACAGTCCGCGCGTTTGTGGCCCTTTTTGCCACACCTTGAACAGGTCGTATCTGTGTCTGCGCAGGCTTTGGTTGTATGGCCAAGGTCACAACAGTTGTAACACTGGCTCACTGACGTAAAGTCTTTGACAGATAGGGATTGGAAGTCTATGTACACCCTTCCTTTTTTGGTGAGGTACCAATAAATTCTTGGTGTGACTTTCAACACTTGGTGGTTGTATCCCTTTCCTTTGGGCCCTGTGCGGAATCTGATTTTCACGTCTTTGTCGAATTCGTCTTTTGTGAAATCGTCACTAAGATTTTGGTCGTATAAACACTCAAGAAATTCTCTATCCGAGATAGTGTCTGTCACTCGATAGACTATCACCAAAGGTTGCCGCTTTCTGGGCCCCTCACACGCGATATTCTCAATATCTTTCGTCTTTTCTATTGTTTTCCTACAGTCCTCCTGTGTTGCTGCTTCGACAATCACAGCTGTCTTCGTGTTTCTTATTGACTTAATGTGTAGGTTGTCTCGTCTTGGGTTGATGTTTTTTGTCAACGTTTGTTTTATTGTTTTCGTGTCTTGGTTGTTGGTAGACTATATGAAGAGAGTGGTTGCCTGCTTGGCTTTTGCCACCTCAATGCGTTTATGTTCTTTGGGTGCGGTGGAGAGTGCCGCAGCGTATGTTAGTGTCTTAGCCTGTTGCTGTGCCTGTTCAGTAACCTTTCCTGTCAGATCCCTAATTTGGTCCCTGAGCTCTTGGTTTATTTCAGCGAGTTTTGTATTGTCTTCCTCGAGTTTGTTGACCTGTTCTGTGAGAGACTCAATTCTAAGGTCCTTAACTGGGTCAGCTGAGTGCTGAAGTTCGCGCAGTAGATCTTTGTTCTGCTCTTGCAGCAGCTCGACCTTTGCTTCTGCTGACGTGAGTTGGAAAGCCAAAGGGAATATTTTATTCCTTATCGTATTCAGTACGCTACTCGATACGTGTTTGGCCTTTAATTCCGCCCCAATGTCATTTAATAGCTCGTCAATTGCAACGATCTTCTGGCTCGGTGACATGACGGCATATTCGTGGACATCAGACGCCATGCCTATAGGCGATACTTTGCAACTGGTGCTGCTCTGCGCTCTGCTAAGCGTCCCTTTCGTGGACTTGGGTGTGGTGTTGGCACCACTTAGTTGGCGTGCTCGATCCAGGATTGCGGATCTGTGTTATTGTTCTTAAAGAGTGACCGTTATTTGGTAGGTGTTGCGTGTGCGGCACCACATTGGGATACGTCACAGAACGAGGCCGAATGTGGGCTGGGTGGCTTCGCCGGCGATGTCCGATCGACACCGAGCGCCGCGGTCAGCTCCGCAAGTCAGCCGGCCACGTGCTTCGCGGGACCAGGTGGGGACTGTGAGCTCGCGTAAGCTGCTGACTCCCGCGGTTGGGCGCGGAAACACGAGTCGTGCTTAGCAACACCGGTTTGCTGTGGACAGCGCAGTTTGGCCTACTTGCGAAACTCACGCGTAGTGCGTGTCAGCTGGCGCACTGCGACCTACTCTCGGGACTTTGCGTTCCGTCGCTCGGCGTATCGCTTTACGTTACTCGTAATCAATTTTCTTCACTATCGACAGTTTATGACTTTTACCTATAATATGTCTATAATTCAGAATTATGATCGTTTCCCTTCACTGTATGGGTATTGTTCACACTGGTTTTCTTCATATTAAGCTAGTCTTTTCTGCGAGATTTGCTACCAAATGTTAGTCTTCGTTTTTAGTCTAAGTCCGTTATTATCAGTTTTTTATTCGGGACACTTTTGGAAGCTACCCTTCACTGTTCTAACATGTTATCGTGAGTTTGGTGGATATTTAACGTCTAATTACGGAGAAAAATCCTACCATACGTTACTTTGATGATTCGTCACACGGTAACTTTCCTTTCATATTGTTTTTAACACTTTCACAGCACTGCGGTTAGTAATGTTAGTAATGTCAAGCGTTCCTAATCGTATTAGTAGTGTTTTTGGATGTTAGTTGTAGTGAAATACCTTTGATGAGGTCCGACATGCTGTAAATGTGCCCGCGAAGCCACTAATGCACTATTTCTCTAGTCTAAACACGAGAAAATTTTGTAGGACTGCTTCACTTCACTATTATCCATCACTGATCACTGTTTTTTCGTTCACTGGCGTGATTGTTCCCGATAGAACCGACAAAAAGACCGTAGTTGCGGGAGCACGCGCGAGACACGTCCGTACGCGCTCGCGGCTAGGGCGATCCGGACTGCGATGGAGCTCCGTATGCCACGGCAAACTGGCTGACGCAGTACACCATGAGGGTATCAGGCTGGCCACTGGTGCCTTCCGTATCAGTCCCATCCCCAGCCTGTGTGCTAAGGCAGGGGAACCGCCACTCGCCATCCGGCGGAAACTCCTCGTGGTGCGACGGGTGTGTCAATTCCTTGCCTGTCCTACCTCCCCTGCGTACCCTACTGTTGCCCGACCGCCTATGGAACGTCTCTTTTCCAGTCGTCCAGGGCAACGAGACAATTTGGGATTCGTGCCAAGCATTTGCTTGAGTCCCTTGGTGTGGAGCGTGTGGCACCCCAACTCCAGGGTTTTACCCGCCTGCCTCCTTGGTTGCTCCAGAGGCCCAGCGTCATTTTAGACTTGTCAGAGTACCGGAGGAGCTGCACTCCTGCGTTTGTTTTTACTTCCTTATTTCGATATTTTAAACCAGCATCACGACCATGTACCAGTATTTACGGATGGCTCTAAACAGGGGGATTCTGTTGGTTGTGCTGTTGTTTTCCCTGATCGAGTCGTCAAGTTACGACTTCCTGTGGCGTTTACCATCTTTGATGCCGAATTGTTTGCGATCTTGCGGGCATTGGAGCGGATGAGATGTGTTCCCAGTCTTAAGTTTCTCATCTGTTCTGATTCCCTGAGTGCCCTTCAGACCATGCAACACTTGTACCAAGCGGATACAGTCGTCCAGAACATCCATGATGCCCTACTCCACCTGCAACGGCAGAGGAAGGAGGTTTCTTTCTGCTGGGTGCCGGGGCACGTGGGTATTAGGGGAAACGAACTGGCGGATGTGGTTGCCAAAGATGCATGTTCCCTCCCTCAAGTTGTTGAATGTGCCGTCCCCCTCCATGCTGTTACCTCCCTTTTGCGTTTTCGTGTTATGCGTCAATGGGAAGAGGAGTGGCTGACAGTTGGTGAAAATAAGCTGCGTCTGGTCAAGGCTACCACGCGGCCATGGCGTACGTCCTACCAGTCATGCAGGCGGGATGAGGTTCTCCTCACTCGCCTCCGCATCGGGCACAGTCCCTTAACGCATGGTTTTTTACTCCGGCGGGAGGACCCCCCCCCCCCCCCCCCCCCCAATCTGCAGTGCTTGTGGCGTCCAGATTACTGTCCGACACATTTCACTTGACTGTCTTTTATTCTCTGACCAGAGGGCGGTGGTTTCCTTGCCACTGGCTTTGCCCTCTATTTTGCAAGACGACGCAACGACTGTGGTTGAGGTCTTACGGTTTTGTGTCCCGTCCAGTTTGTTGCCTCGGATTTTAGGGAGAGGATTTTAATGTGCTGCTGGGTGACTGGCTCACCCAGGGTTTAGGTAAGAGGTCTGCCAGTCACGATTACCTACTTGTTTCACTTCGATTTCTGTTCTCTTTTCCTTGTGTTTCCTTTCCTTTTTAGTGTGTCCCTTCTCCTCTTGTTTTGCCTCTGTGTGTGAGGATTTGGAACTGCGTCAAGTCTGTGTCTTTTAGCCGTTCTCCTTGTTCGCTGTTTGTCTTAGTCCCTTCACTGCATGTGTTCCTGTTTTTATGCGTTTGGGCGCTGATGACCACGCTGTTTAGCGCCCGAAAACCTCAAACCACACACACACACACCTCCAACATTTGTCCGGAATTCAAACTGATCTTGCCCGAGATCGGCTTCTACCAGTTTTTCCATTCTTCTGTAAAGAAATCGTGTTGGTATTTTGCACCATGACTTATTTAACTGATAGTTCGGTAACTTTCACACATATTACCAACTGCTTTCTTTGGAATTTGAATTAATGTATAACTAAGGATATTTAGCGTGTCTCATATATCTCGGACACCAGGTGGAAGAGTTTTGTCATGACTGACTCTCCCAAGGTTATCAATAGTTCTAAGGAATGTCATCTACTCTCGGAGCCTTGTTTCGACTTAGGTCCCTCAGATCTCTGTCTAATTCTCCCCGACTTATCATATCCCCCATCTCATCTCCATCTACATCCACTTCGTTTTCTGTAATATTGCCTTCATCTCCCTTGTATAGACCCTCTATACAGCCCCTCCAACTTTCAAAAGTCTCTTCTTTGCTTAAGACTGTTTTACCATCTGAGCTGTTGGTGTTCATACAGCTGCTTCTCTCTTCACCAAAGGTCTGTTTAATTTTCCTGTAGGCGGTGTCTACCTTGTTCTAGTGAAAATACTTCTAAATACCTACATTTCGCCCCTGGCCATTCCTCCTTAACACCTTCTATTTCATGTCAGTCTCAATTTTTTAAACGTTTTTATTCCCTTTTCCTGCTTCATTTGCTACATTTTTAAATTTTCGTCTTTCATTAGTTAAATTCAATATTTCTTGTGTTATGTACGGATTTCTACCAGCCCTTGTCTTTTTACCTGTTTGATCCTCTACTGACTTCACTATTTCATATGTTAAGGTTGTTGTTGTGGTCTTCAGTCCTGAGACTGGTTTGATGCAGCTCTCCATGCTACTCTATCCTGTGCAAGCTTCTTCATCTCCCAGTACCTACTGCAACCTACATCCTTCTGAATCTGCTTAGTGTATTCATCTCTTGGTCTCCCCCTATGATTTTTACCCTCCACGCTGCCCTCCAATACTAAATTGGTGATCCCTTGATGCCTCAGAACATGTCCTACCAACTGATCCCTTCTTCTGGTCAAGTTGTGCCACAAACTTCTCTTCTCCCCAATCCTATTCAATACTTCCTCATTAGTTATGTGATCTACCCATCTAATCTTCAGCATTCTTCTGTAGCACCACATTTCAAAAGCTTCTATTCTCTTCTTGTCCAAACTATTTACCGTCCATGTTTCACTTCCATACATGGCTACACTCCATACAAATACTTTCAGGAATGACTTCCTGACACTTAAATCTATACTCGATGTTAACAAATTTCTCTTCTTCAGAAACGCTTTCCATGCCATTGCCAGTCTACATTTTATATCCTCTCTACTTCGTCCATCATCAGTTATTTTGCTCCCCAAATAGCAAAACTCCTTTACTACTTTAAGTGTCTCATTTCCTAATCTAATACCCTCAGCATCACCCGACTTAATTCGACTACATTCCATTATCCTCGTTTTGCTTTTGTTGATGTTCATCTTATATCTTCCCTTCAAGACACCATCCATTCCGTTCAACTGCTCTTTCAAGTCCTTTGCTGTCTCTGACAGAATTACAATGTCATCGGCAAACCTCAAAGTTTTTATTTCTTCTCCATGGATGTTAATACCTACTCCAAATTTTTCTTTTGTTTCCTTTATTGCTTGCTCAATATAGAGATTGAATAACATTGGGGTGAGGCTACAACCCTGTCTTACTCCCTTCTCAACCAGTGCTTCCCTTTCATGTCCCTCAACTCTTATGACTGCCATCTGGTTTCTGTACAAGTTGTAAATAGCCTTTCGCTCCCTGTATTTTACCCCTGCCACCTTTAGAATTTGAAAGAGAGTATTCCAGTCAACATTATCAAAAGATTTCTCTAAGTCTACAAATGCTAGAAACGTAGGTTTGCCTTTCCTTAATCTTTCTTCTAAGATAAGTCGTAAGGTCAGTATTGCCTCACGTGTTCCAGTATTTCTACGGAATCCAAACTGATCTTCCCCGAGGTCGGCTTCTACTAGTTTTTCCATTCGTCTGTAAAGAATTCGTGTTAGTACTTTGCAGCTGTGGCTTATTAAACTGATTGTTCGGTAATTTTCACATCTGTCAACACCTGATTTCTTTGGTATTGGAATTATTATATTCTTCTTGAAGTCTGAGGGTATTTCGCCTGTTTCATTCATCTTGCTCACCAGGTGGTAGAGTTTTGTCAGGACTGGCTCTCCCAAGGCCGTCAGTAGTTCCAATGGAATGTTGTCTACTCCGGGGGCCTTGTTTCGACTCAGGTCGTTCAGTGCTCTGTCAAACTCTTCACGCAGTATCGTATCTCCCATTTCATCTTCATCTACATCCTCTTCCATTTCCATAATATTGTCCTCAAGTGCATCGCTCTTGTATAGACCCTCTATATACTCCTTCCACCTTTCTGTTTTCCCTTCTTTGCTTAGAACTGAGTTTCCATCTGAGCTCTTGATGTTCATACATGTGGTTCTCTTATCTCCAAAGGTCTCTTTAATTTTTCTGTAGGCAGTATCTATCTTACCCCTATTGAGATAAGCCTCTACATCCTTACATCTGTTAAGGTTACCCATTCGTTTTCTACTGCATTCCTTTTCCCTCCTCTAGTCACGTTGCGTAATGCTCGCTCTGAAACTCTCCACAACCTCTGGCTCTTTCAACGTATTCACGCACAAATTAATTAATTTCACGCGTTTTTGGAATTTCGTCAGTTTTAATCTAGAGTTCATAACCAATAAATTGTGATCAGAGTCGACATCTGCCCCTGGAAATGTCTTACAATGAATAACACGGTTCCAAAACCTCTGTCTTATGATTATTTAATGCCCGAAACCTTATGGTGTGTCCAGGTCTCTTCCATGTATACAAACTTCTTTCATGATTCTTAAATCTAATGTTAGCGACGATTAAATTATGCTCTGTGCAAAATTCTTTCTTGTGGCTTCCTGTTTCATTCCTTTCCGCAAGTCTATAATCATCTACTATTTTTCCATTAATGTTGTGCAGCCTAAAATCGTTTGGAATTCTCTAGGAGAGTTTGCCTTTGAGTAGCATGCAAACAGTGGGATTCTGTTTTATTTCCCGTGTAGCAGGTGCTTTATTATTACTTTTTCTTTAGTGTATGAAGTAGTTAATAAGTGTGCCAGCATAGACCCTTGCTGCAGCCTCTCTTTCAGGGGCAAAAAATTATTCTCATCACACTCTGGATCATCTCTTTGACAGCTGAGCGCTGCTCTACAGCGGTGCCCACATGTGTGTGCTGTCGGGACACTCCACACGGCAGCGCACGCCGTGCTGGACACCATACGGCTCTGAGCACCGCGCAAAGATTTCTGTATTTATTCTCACCAATAAACTCTCAAATTAAATTCAGTTCTGAATATTGTGTATTTTTGGAACTCCCGTAACTAGGTACCATGACAAAGAAGCACGTAATATAACATATATAAGAAGGGTAGGTGGACGGATCCTCAAAATTCCAGCCCAATATCGGTTTATTGCAGGATTCTCGAACATATTCTCAGTTCGAATATAATGAATTTCCTTGAGACAGAGAAGTTGTCCATGCATCAGGACGGCTTTAGAAAGCATCGCTCCTGCGAAACGCAACTCGCCCTTTTTTCACGTGATATCATGCGAACCATGGATGAAGCGTATCAGACGGATGCCATATTCCTTGACTTCCGGAAAGCGTTTGACTCGGTGCCCCACTGCAGACTGCTAACTAAGGTAAGAGCATATGGGATTGGTTCCCAAGTATGTGAGTGGCTCGAAGACTTCTTAAGTAATAGAACCCAGTACGTTGTCCTCGATGGTGAGTGTTCATCGGAGGTGAGGGTATCATCTGGAGTGCCGCAGGGAAGTGTGGTAGGTCCGCTGTTGTTTTCTATCTACATAAATGATGTTTTGGATAGGGTGGATAGCAATGTGCGGCTGTTTGCTGATGATGCTGTGGTGTACGGGAAGGTGTCGTGGTTGAGCGACTGTAGGAGGATACAAGATGACTTGGACAGGATTTCTGATTGGTGTAAAGAATGGCAGCTAACTTTAAATATAGATAAATGTAAATTAATGCAGATGGATAGGAAAAAGAATCCTGTAATGTTTATGTTTGAATACTCCATTAGTAGTGTAGCGCTTGACACAGTCACGTCGATTAAATATTTGGGCATAACATTGCAGAACGATATGAAGTGGGACAAGCATGTAATGGCAGTTGTGGGGAAGGCGGATAGTCGTCTTCGGTTCATTGGTAGAATTTTGGGAAGATGTGGTTCATCTGTAAAGGAGACCGCTTATAAAACACTAATACGACCTATTCTTGAGTACTGCTCGAGCGTTTGGGATCCCTATCGGGTCGGATTGAGGGAGGACGTAGAAGCAATTCAGAGGCGGGCTGCTAGATTTGTTACTGGTAGGTTTGTTCATCACGCGAGTGTTACGGAAATGCTTCAGGAACTCGGGTGGGAGTCTCTAGAGAACCAGCATTTGAGGCTGACTGCAGTACAATTTTACTGCCGCCAACTTACATTTCGCGGAAAGACCACAAAGATAAGATAAGAGAGATTAGGGCTCGTACAGAGGCATATAGGCAGTCGTTTTTCCCTCGTTCTGTTTGGGAGTGGAACAGGGAGAGAAGATCCTAGCTGTGGTACGAGGTACCCTCCGCTTCGTACCGTATTGAGGATTGCGGAGTATGTGTATAGATGCAGATGTAGATTTCAGAATGAACTGTTGCTTGACATATTCTGAAAGAAGGAACAACACGCAATCCCACATCGCATTGTTCACGGCACTTACGCGATTGCTTCCCTCTTTTGTTTTTGATGCACGTTACGCGTCTCCCTACTAGTCCGTGTCGGTTTGCTGACGTTTCAGCGTTCCTTGGAAACTGCCGTTCCGCAATGCGCGTTCCCCACCCGATTAACGACCTCCAGATGCTTTCCTTTCTTGCTTCTATGTCTCTAACTACCGCAGGGGGCTCCCTTCTTGGCAGTATGTGGGTGGCAACCACACCGGCCCTTAAGCCGTCGGCACACGGACCGTGCTGTCGAACGTCAACGTTGAGCGTGCCAAGTTCACCGTGCTGCTGAACGCTCAGGAACGATGCGACTTGTGCATACGGTACGTGGGCCCCAACGTGGTTTCGTCATTCCCACATTTTAGTAAAACCCTAGCGTCAGTCTTACTTGATCACTGTTCCTACCCAGTAGCAGAATCTTTGCAACATGTGAATTACGAAGCGTAAAAGTAGCAAAATATCTTTATACAAGTAGCGCAAGCTGTCCTGTAGATTAAGCCAATCGGACAGTCACCCCTCAAAAATAGGTGAACTTATATTTACATAACATCAAATATTGTAGTATATACTTATATTAAACTAATAATAAAGTATCAGAACCTAATAAAAACGCGAATGTTAGGGAAACATTTTGGAAGTGTTACGACGCGAACCACCGCCCCATCAAAAACTCATTAATGGACAGAGACGCTACTCACTACGCTAAACGAGCAATAGCCCTGCACTGCGTCATATTATCTTAGCCATTGGTAAAAACGTTAGTCGTAGGTAATTATGTTACTAATTGAAATTTAATTATAACAAATTGTACCAAGAACAATGCATTTTGGGTGGATCTTCAGTGTGTCGCTGCCTTCAAATAGCCTACTCTCATAATACGCAAGTTACAATAATTCTTTGGCTTCGAATATGATGTTTGTCATTAGTTTATTGGATCGAATCACACAACTAACAACGGGTTTTCCAGTGATTCTCAATTTGCTGGTGGTCAGAAACGGCATATATACATATAAGCTTGAAATGAATGCCAATATGGCGCCTCACAACTCTGTACTGAAGGGAGATGGCGTGCGTGTGACGTAGGTGGCGTTGTTCCATCTCATTGGTCAACGCTCAGACGCACGCTCAGAATATCTGACATGCCAGATATTGCTCTGCACGTTCGGAAGGACTCCCGAACGTGCTATTCCACGCTATGACGTCAGAAACTCGGCACGCTCAAAGCTCAACGTTCGGATGCACGGTCCGTGTGCCGACGGCTTTAGCTAAGTCTGGCATTGCTTCCACTTACTTGTGTCAAACTTCTGCTTTCTTCTTTCCTGTCGGCCTCTCTTGGTCAACTCTTGCTGCTTCGACCCCGACAGTATTAGGTTGCGAGGCTCGAGGGTGTCTTTCATTTTCATTTTCTTTTCTGGCTGTAACCGAATGACTCCCGGTATAAGGAGACCAACCTTACCAAGAGCCAACGGCCAGTAAGGGTCGGATGAGCGGGTAAGGAAGGGGCACCCCCTTGTCCCAGGGGTGAGCAATTGTCCCTAAAGGTGGAGGAACCATTAACATGGTCAACGGCAGGAGGATGCAGAAGGCAACGGGAAACTACTGCATTAACGATCCCATACAGGATTCCCAAATAGAAATATGGGTACGTCCAATTCAAAATTTTCCGGAGTTTCAATTCCCACATTCGGATCTCGGATTTCCGGGGGGTGGTGGGGGAAGGGGGGGGGGATGTCTTGCGAAAGGCTGCAAGAAGTAAAGGAATGAAAGAACACTTCCTGGCAGATTAAAACTATGTGCCGGACCGAGACTCGAACTAGGGACCTTTGCCTTTTGCGGGCAAGTGATCTAAAATGAAAAGTGAAAATTTCATTCTGGAATAAAAGAACAGATGAAAATTGGAACATGGAAGGTCAGAACCCTATTAAAAGCTGGGAAACTAGAAGAGGTTAAGATGCTAATGGAAAAATCCCAGCTGGACATACTAGGAGTCCGTGAAACTAGATGGGGGCGGCAACGGTGATTTTATGTCAGGGGATTTCAGGATCATTCGCAGTGGTAGTGCTCGAACAGGAAGAAATGGTGTCACTATAATTTTGAGAGGAAAATGGAAGAACAGTGTGTTGAACACATACCACTGCAGTGATAGGATAATGATGATTAAAATTAAAGCACAACCCACGGATTTGTGTGCAATTTACTTACCAACAACAAATAGCAAGGATAAGAAAGTAGAAGTAGTATATGAGCAAATTGATGACTTAATGAAACTGGTTAAAGAAGCCGACAATCTTACCATAATTGGTGCTTTCAATGCATCGATTGGTGAAGATAACAAAGGATTATAGAATGCCATGTTCGGGCTAGGAAAAATGAATGCTAGAGGACAAAGGCTGCTAGATTTCTGTGAACAGTATGAGATGACAGTCACCAAAACGTGTTTTGAAATGCCGAAGAGAAGAAGATATACATGAAAAAGTCTAGCAGATGGCACAAGGTATCAGATAGATTATATCCTATTCAAGAAGAAATTTATTAATCAAATAAAGTCTATCCACTCATACCCTGCATAAGACGTAGACAGTGACCATGTTCTGCTGATAACAGACTATAGTAACAGATTTAGGAACTAACCAACACAGATGGTTTGTAGAAAAACTTAAGGAAAAGCAAGTAGCTGCGGACATGAAAGAATTGACCAATAACGTGATAGGTAACAGGGAAGGATGGGAAGGATTCAAAGAGACCGTAGAAGTAGCTGCTAAAAGACTGGTAGGATTAAGGAAACTAGAACCGAGGAAACCATGGATGACCAAGGAAATACTAGACCTTACTGAAGAACAAAACAGGTTGAAGAAAAAAGATTTCGATAAGTACAAAAGTGTAAAAAATGCAATTACACAGAAATGTAGATTTGAAAAAGAAAAGTGGATGCACGACAAACATAAGGAAATTCAACAAGATCTAAGTAGAGGTCAAATTGATAGAGCCTACTCTAAAAGTAGATCAATGCAGATAAATCCAAGAACAAAAACAAATATGGTCAAGAATAAAAACGGTGACATACTTTTCGAATTAGAGGATGTATGCGAAAGATTAGAAAGACGAATTGGAGTTAATAGGAAAACCTGGAAAACTTACTTGAGCTTTATAGATTTACAAAAAGCATTTGACATGGTTAATTGGAAATTGTTATTCCGAAAAATGTAGGAAATAAATCTTGATTGGAGGGACAGAAGATTAACCTGGAACCTGTATGAAAGGCAGGAAGCAGAGACAGAAGTGAATGGTGTGAAGGAGAAAGCAAAAATAAGGACGGGAGTAAGGCAAGGATGCCAATTGTCACCATATTTGTTCAACTTATTTATTGAAAAAACCACTGAAAAACTGAAAAGAATAACCAAAGGAATTAAAATTAACGGGGAACGAATACACTGTATCCGTTTGGCAGATGATATAGTAGTACTTGATGACTCAGTAAAGGAAATGGAGTTTAAGTTGCTAAAATTTGCCAAAATTCTAAGAGAATATAATCTAAAAAAAAAATAAGAATAAAACAAAAACTATGGTAGTAGGGAAGACAAAAGAAAATGGTAAACTTAATATAAAACTAGAAAATGAGGTTCTAGAGCAGGTTGAGAACTTCTGTTATTTGGGGAGCACAACCACTGATGACAATAAATGTATCACAGATATAAAGAGAAGAATAGCCTTGGCAAAGCAAGCCTTCCAAAATAAAAGGAATTTACTAACGGACAATTATATAAGCACAGAAAGTAGGAAAAAGTTTGCCAAAACTTTTGTCTGGAGTGTCTTAACATACGGATGTGTAGCCTGGACTCTGGGAAAGGCAGAGAAAAAGAGACTGCAAGCAATGGAAATGTGGATGTGGAGAAGGATGACGGAAACAAGCGGGGTAGACAGAAAAAGTAATGAACAGGTCTTAAGAGAAGTGAATGCGAACAGAACGCTGCTAAATCACATAGGAAGGAGAAAATCAAAAATGAAAGGCAGGAAGCAGAGATAGATAGCTACTGAGACACAACCAGTTCCTAAAGAATGTATTTAAAGGAAAAGTTTTAGGGAAAAAACCAAGAAGCAGGTCAAGTGAAACGTATTTTAATAACATCAAAGAAGATATGGGGATAAAATCGTATGAAGAATTGAAGAGGATGACAAGGGAGAGAGGGACGTGGCTAAATCGACAAGTCATAGCCTTTAGTTTATGATGATGATGATGATGTCTCTAAGTCTCTCGAATGAAGCTGAGATGAAATTCGGTGACAGAATTATTCTTTCCGGAATGCGGCTTATAAATGACATGGGTATTTAGCACGCAAATGTCCAAGTGGTAAAAAAAGAGCTTTTTGTACCATTTAAGTGGTAGTGTACACATTCCGCTGAGCAAAGTAGCGTGTCGTATTTATCCACTGAACCCGTAGACTCGTAATCCACATCAAATTTTGCTTTAAATTTTTCGGTATTAGTTCTGCTGCCCTTATCTACGACTGATTTCACTGCAACTGCTTGATTGTGTGTCTTTACGTATTACACCAACCACTTTTGAATACCATCCACAAGCGATGTGGCCATCATATGGCTGGATTAACAGGGGACATCGAGTGTGTATTTAGGGTAGTAGTGTAACTTGTTTCGTTGACTAGAGAATGTAACAGAATTTTTTCTCCCAAAGCACAGTGTTAATATACAGCTTAATGTTATTCATTCTTATGGCAGCTAAATTTAATAGAGTAAGTGACAAGGCTGGTGCTTTAAGAAAAATCTGCTGCCGCTGCACTTATATCACACACGTTCTGTCTATATGTTATTGGTAGCTTAATATTACTACATCACAATGGTATATTTAAATGAAAATGAGTCTTATTTATAGTACATCACTGCTTGTGATACATATAAATTAAGAAAACGTCAGTCAGTCAGTTTTATAAAATGTTAGTTTATTTCATTAATTAATTTTCTAACCCATTCAGCCTCATCTTCAGATAGTGTATATGGAAATCACATGTTTATTTCTATTGTGTGATGCTGGGTACGCTGTGGAAACAAACACGTAAGTACCAAGAGTACCATTGAAAAATGAGACTGGAAAAGTTAGTAAACTAATTAATTAATGGAATAAATGAACATTTCAAAAAACTGGATGATTGCAGGTTTCTGTATTTATATTCAGTACATAGTCACATGATCTGCAACATTTGTAACGGATAAGCTTGATTTTTCAGGAAACTTTACAAAGAACAGTTGTTATGTAGCCAACAGTAATTTCTATCCCTACGCCAAGCACTTCACGTGAGTTCGCAGACTATAGGTGTAGACGTGGAAGATGGAAGGCTCTACGAGCGGAATTAGAGAAAGAGGATGGAGGTTTTAGCTAATAGCAGCATTTTGTGGAGGTTTTTTACAAATGACTTTGAGCAAAATTGAGTATTTCAAGCTTTATTCGTAGCCATTTTGAGTACGTTCGCTGCACATACATTCAAATTTCAACATTTATGAAGCAGCAGAACACTTTTCCGGGTCGAGTCTTCAGCAGCAGCCGACCTGGCCACGGGATACAGGTCACGCGAATGTAAGACCACCACCTGGAACATGGAAGTGTTAGATTCAGACTGCATATCAGTGATACAATCATTACATAGTTTTCTAGTTTCGTCAGTTTATTACTGGTGTTTCTCGTCGCTATTTCCCATAGTTTACTATAAAATTTGACAATTGTTAAGCGATATATATTTGGTCTTATATATCAGAAATATAAATGAAAGAACTTCGTCACACAATACGAATGTGAAACATATAATAATCAAATTTAGTTAAGCACTGTACACTTAAGCGAAACTCTTAGACGCAAATCTTGTGTGTGCTACAATTCTAATTTTAATTCTCTTTCTAAGAGCTGTGTCATTATGTCAGTTTAACGTAAATTGTCTGGTTAGATGTCAGACAGGTCCTGGTGACATTAATCATGTAAGGATAAATAAGATAAATGCTAGGGTGGAATGACTATTGAAGTAAAATCGGAAATATTTAGCCTGCACGAAAGGATTTACGTATTAATTTTTCCCACTTGCTGTTGTCGGGTCGAGAGACAGAGATGTTGGTTGAAAATCAGGTTCAAAAATGGCTATGAGCACTATGGGACTTAACATCTATGGTCATCAGTCCCCTAGAACTTAGAACTCCTTAAACCTAACTAACCTAAGGACAGCACACAACACCCAGCCATCACGAGGCAGAGAAAATCCCTGACCCCGCCGGGAATCGAACCCGGGAACCCGGGCGTGGGAAGCGAGAACGCTACCACACGACCACGAGATGAAAATCAGGCCTTCTAAACTCTATTATGTAGCTATGTGTGTATTGCAGAATACTTAACGTTGCTTCTCTGACTAAGAAACGTCCGACCTCATGAACAACACACTTTAGTTGCAGTATCGAGAATAGGGTACAAACGTTTGCACAGACGGAACAAAATGGAGACTTAATGCTGAATAAGAAAGAGTTTGCAATGCAGCCCTTGAGTGGTGTTATACATTAAATGAATTCATAATTGCGAATGAGGACTACCATCAGCTGTAGAATGGAATGACGACAATGAAAACTTGTATCCGGCCGGAACTAGAAGCCGGATTTTCAGCTTATCGCAAACGGTCGCCCCACCATTTGGCCATCCGTGCACCACCCTCTGCCAGACCCAAACTTCCATACGTCGAAAGAAGCTTCGCATCGTAATCGGACTAACACAGGCACCGCAGTATCGTATCGAGTCGTGTTGGGTACTCACCGCTGGAGGGCGGGCAGTACTTGAGAGTGCAGGTCCAGGCGCCGCCACTGGAGCACGTGCACCAGTTGCAGCCGTCGTACTTGCGGGAGCCCGGCGTGCAGGCTGCAACAGCACACACAGCGTGCTATCACACTTCGCCGCCACTTGGCACCTCACACACACACACACACACACACACACACAGCAACTCATGTAGCCTAATACACGGCTCGCGTACTATACGTGCCGTAATGTTGATGGAGCAGTTCCCCGGCACTCGCTACACGAACTATTCTAACGTGTCAGTCCACTTACATGAGATAATTATAGAAACTTCCCAATAACTACACTACTGGCCATTAAAATTTTTACACCAAAAGGAAATGCAGATGATAAACGGGTATTCATTGGACAAATATATTATACTAGAACTGACCTGTGATTACATTTTCATGCATACACCCTGAGAAATCAGTACCCAGAGTAACCACCTTTGGCCGTAATAAAGGCCTTGATAAACCTGGGCATTGAGTCAAACAGAGCTTGGATGGCGTGTACAGGTACAGCTGCCCATGCAGCTTCAACGCAATACCACAGCTCATCAAGAGTAGTGACTGGCGTATTGTGACGAGCCAATTGCTCGGCCACCATTGACCAGACGTTTTCAGTTGGTGAGAGAGCTGGAGAATGTGCTTGCCAGGGCAGCTGTCGAACATTTTCTGTATCCAGAGCGGCCCGTACAGGACCTGCAACATGCGGTCGTGCATTATCCTGCCGAAATGTCAGGTTTTGCAGGGATCGAATGAAGCGTAGAGCCACGCGTCATAACACTTCTGAAATGTAACGTCCCCTGTTCAAAGTGCCGTCAATGGGAACAAGAGGTGACCGAGACGTGTAACCAATAGCACCCTATACCACCAATGGCATGCCATACCATCACGCCGGGTGATACGCCAGTATGGCGGTGACGAATACACGCTTCCAATGTGCGTTCATCGCGATGTCGCCAAATACGGATGCGACCATCATGATGCTGTAAACAGAACCTGAATTCATCCGAAAAAGTGACGTTTCGCCATTCGTGCACCCAGGTTCGTCGTTGAGTACACCATCGCAGGCGCTCCTGTCTGTGATGCAGCGTCAGAGGTAACCGCAGCCATGGTCTCCGAGCTGATAGTCCATGCTGCTGCAAACGACGTCGAACTGTTAGTGCAGATGGTGGTTGTCTTGCAAACGTCCGCAACTGTTGACTCAGGGATCGAGACGTGTCTGCACGATCCGTTACAGCCATGTGGACAAGATGCCTGTCATCTTGACAGCTAGTGATTCGAGGCCGTTGGGATTCAGCACGGCGTTCCGTATTACCATCCTGAACTCACCGATTCCATATTCTGCTAACAGTCATTGGATCTCGACCAACGCGAGCTGCAATGTCGCGATACGATAAACCGCAATCGCGATAGGCTACAATCCGACCTTTATCAAAGTCCGAAACGTGATGGTACACATTTCTCCTCCTTACAGAAGGCATCACAACAACGTTTCACCAGGCAACGCCGGTCAGCTGCTGTTTGTGTATGAGAAATCGGTTGGAAACTTTCCTCATGTCAGCACGTTGTAGGTGTCGCCACCGGCGCCAACCATGTGTGAATGCTCTGGAAAGCTAATCATCTGCATATCACAGTATCTTCTTCTGTCGCATAAATTTCGCGTCTGTAGCACGTTATCTTCGTGGTATAGCAATTGTAATGGCCAGTAGTGTATGTAAACTTACTTGGAATAGCAGCGATCGCAATAGGCTATGATAAAATATTACGTAAACACTTTTGTTCACTTACGAGTAAAGGTGCTTTTATGTGGTCGGGATGATCCACCCGTGGTCTACGGTAGCATGAGTGAGTGCTCGGGGTAGAAATGGTGCTAGAGAGAGTGTAGGCTTTCGCCCCTATGACGGAAAGGTAAACGGGGGGTGAAAACCGGGATTAAAATTCAAGGTGAAAGGGTATAAATGGTAAGATTCGCTGAGGACATTGCTATCCTCAGAGAAAGTGAAGAAAAATTACAAGACCTGTTGAATGGAACGAACAGTCTAATGAATAGAGAAGATGGGTTGATAGCAAAACTAAGAGAGATGAAAGTAATATGAAAAGGAAGAAATGATAACAGCGAGAAACTTAACATCAAAATTGCTGATCGCGAAAGAATTCTGCTACATATGCGGTAAATTAACCCGCGTTGGACGCAGCAAGGAGGACATAAAAAGTAGAGTATCACTCGCGTTCCCGGCCAAAAGAAGTAACTAGTATCAAACATAGATCTTAATCTGAGGAAGAAATGTCTGAGAATGTATGTTTGGAGCAGAGCGTTGTATGGTAATAAAACATCTTCTTTGACAGAACTGGAACAGAAGGAGATCGAAGCATTTGAGATGTGGTGCCACAGAAGAATGTTGAAAAATAGGTGGATTGATAAGGAATGACAAGATCCTATGCAGAACCGGTGATGAAAAAAATATGTGAAAAAACGCTGGAAAAAAGGAGGGACATGACGATAGGACATTTGTTAAGACGTCAGGGAATAACTTCCAATGTACTAGAGGTGGCTATGGATGGTAAATTGTAGAGGGAGCCAGAAACTGGAAGATATCCAGTAAATAATTGAGGATGTAGGCTGCAGCTGCTGCTTTGAGATGAAAATGTTGGCACAAAAGAGCAATACGTTGTGGGCCACTTCAAACGAGTCACAATACTGACACTGTTTCATGTAATGTTTTATAGCAATAACTAGACTTCACACAAGATCTTTTGTTTTCGACAGTCCATTTTCCGTATCATACATCAGATTTTAAACTGGAAATGGAATAAGTTGCCTTGGATCGCTAGTAGATTGTCAACAAAATAATACCGGGTAGCCCCATTTCTTTTTACTCTAGAAACGTAGTGCCGAAGTGACCTTGCGTCTAATGGTTCAAATGGCTCTGAGCACTATGGGACTTAACAGCTGAGGTCATCAGTCCCCTAGAACTTAGAACTACTTAAACCTAACTAAGCTAAGGACATCACACACGTCCATGCCCGAGGTAGGATTCGAACCTGCGAGCGTACCAGCAGCGCGGTTCCAGACTGAAGCGCCTAGAACCGCTCGGCCACTCCGGCCGGCTGACCTTGAGTCTGCTGTAGCAGTATGCAATGTAGCTAACCAAGGTAGCGTAATTCGTTCACTTGCTGGGGTTGACAAAAAACAATTGTACACGCAAGGAAAAGGCGTGATCCTCTACTGAGGGTTTGTGTGAGTAGAATGTGCAAAAGTGAAGAAAAGGTAGAAATACGACTGATCTGTGGAGAGTGTAGTTTCGCCGAATGTACGATGAGTGTCCAATAACTAATAAAACACAATTTTTTAAATGCAGGTTGGTTTTCTTCAGCATTCCAATAAACAATATTACTCCCCTCTTTTATGGTTACAAAACGCCATCTTTCAACACAATCTCCGTTCAGTGCTACGAGCATACGCCACCTTGCTATGAAGGCCTGTGAGCTCACACGGTTCTACTCTACTGGTCGACGTCGAAAGCACTGTCTTGCCGCATCAGTAACCTGTGAAGAGCATCCCTCATTGGGCCGAACAGATGGACGTCAGAAGATGCGAAATTCGGGCTGTATGGTCGAAGACTACAAACAGTCCAGCGAAGTTTTGCGAGCCTTTCTCGGATGCGCAAACATGTGTGAGGCCTTGCGTTGTCATGGAGAAGGAGAAGTTCGTCTGCATTTCTGTGGCGACGAACACGCTGAAGTCGTTTCTTCAGTTTCCTGGTGGAAGCACGACACATTTCAGATTTGAGCGTTGCACCGTGAGGAAGGACAGAAAACAGAATTACCCCTTCACAGTCCCAGAAGACTGTCGCCCCGACTTTACCAGCTGAGGGAGCGGCTTTGAACTCTTTCTTCGGAGGGGAGGTTGTGTGGTTCTACTCCATGGATTACCATTTTGTTTCCATTTTCAAGGGATGAAAACGCCTGTGACGATTCTCTCCTTGTGTCTTCTAACGCACAAGAAATTCCACCCATATGGTCTTTGTGTTGTTCTATTAAGCGGCTCGGAACTCATCGGGCACACCCCTTCGTGTAACCCAACTGGAGCCAGCACTACCAACATAGAAGTCCCAGTTGAGAGGAGAGCTATTTGATTATGATCCGTCGATCATCTCGAATGCGAGTGTTCGCACCTTCTAATATTGCAGCAGTCACAACCGGATGCAACCGGCCACGGTGCGGTCGATCTGGCAGGTTTGGGCGACCTTGTTGCCATTATGACAGACACCTCACCCAACGACTCATCGCGGTTTTTATCACTGCCAGGACTCCATAGACATACTGAAAGCGCCTGTGAACTGCTACGATGCTCTGGTTTTCCACCAAAAGAAAATTAGAGACAGTTCTCTGCTTGGAACGTACCTCCGATACAGACGCCATTTTGAGGCTACTGATAGCGCCACCACCTAACGGAACTTCATAGTAGCTGAATCGTAAGTATTCCGATATCCCACATTCTGCATTTCTTCAACCGATACTGTCCGAATAAGAAATGTGTTCCACTGATTACTGAAAGTCTCTCGTAAGTTAGCAAAACATTACTGCAGTTACTGTACTGTTAACCTTCACTGTCCAAAGGTCAGTAGCCCTTCCACTTACTTTTCGTTGCTGCACGCTGTACTCAGACAAACTTTCAACTGATGGCGGTTGACCGAATCACCAGTGAGCATTTTTCTTGTACTTCTATTTATTTACTCTGAGCTCCAGCAAGTGTATGAGCATCGTTATCCCCAGGTGCCATCACTGTGAGCTGGCACAGGACATTCAAAGTCAGCTTTGTGTTAGTTTGTGACCTTCTACAGAAACAGTTCCTTAGAGAATAAGCTGCAAGAAAGATTTCGTGAGCGAATGGCCAGACCTGCTTGCGTGGGAGGTACAACCATATAGGGGTGGAGATAAAAGATCTTTTGGATAGGGTGGATAGCAATGTGCGGCTGTTTGCTGATGATGCTGTGGTGTACGGGAAGGTGTCGTCGTTGAGTGACTGTAGGAGGATACAAGATGACTTGGACAGGATTTGTGTTTGGTGTAAAGAATGGCAGCTAACAATAACTATAGATAAATGTAAATTAATGCAGATGAATAGGAAAAAGAATCCTGTAATGTTTGAATACTCCATTAGTAGTGTAGCGCTTCACACAGTCACGTCGATTAAATATTTAGGCATAATATTGCAGAGCGATGTGAAGTGGGATAAGCATGTAATGGCAGTTGTGGGGAAGGCGGATGGTCGTCTTCGGTTCATTGGTAGAATTTTAGGAAGATGTGGTTCATCTGTAAAGGAGACCGCTTATAAAACACTAATAGGACCTATTCTTGAGTACTGCTCGAGCGTTTCGGATCCCTACCAGGTCGGATTGAGGGAGGACATAGAAGCAATTCAGGGGCGGGCAGCTAGATTTGTTACTGGTAGGTTTGATCATCATGCAAGTGTTACGGAAATGCTTCAGGAACTCGGGTGGGAGTCTCTAGGGGAAAGGAGGCGTTCTTTTCGTGAATCGCTACGGAGGAAATTTAGAGAACCAGCATTTGAGGCTGACTGCAGTACAATTTTACTGCCGCCAACTTACATTTCGCGAAAAGACCACAAAGATAAGATAAGAGAGATTAGGGCTCGTACAGAGGCATATAGGCAGTCATTTTCCCCCCGTTCTGTTAGGGAGTGGAACAGGGAGAGAAGGTGCTAGTTGTGGTACGAGGTACCCTCCGCCACGCACCATATGGTGGATTGCGAAGTATTTATGTACATGTAGATGTAGATCTTTGACACTGTAGGTTTTAGTTATTGAAAATAGATGACACAAGATTTAAGTAGGAATGTTTTGTGTGTTAGCTAAGCACTCAAGAGAGCAGGGAGGTGGAGCACCGTCGTGTGGCATCTGCATTACTCTCCATACCACACAAAGGCAAGTCTTCCAGCAAGGGAGGAAGGGCAGCTGCAGATAACCTCGCTTGTGAGAGGCTTTGTGGGAGGATTGCTTGTTCCACGCGGTGGTCGACAGTAGCTCCGCCCACTCATTGAAGGTAAACCTGTCGTGTTAGTTCGCTGCCAGCGGATTCTCCGCAGCCCAAAGGTGTTTGTGGAGGGACTGACGAAGTCACTCCTTGTAAACACTGCCTCGTCTGCTAATAGGGCGGTTGACAGAAATCCCAGACCCATGATGGCCCGGGCGGTAAACCAGCTAAAAATCGTCCCACCAGATGCAAGTGTAAATCCAATAATGCCTGCACACGTCGTAAGTCATACAGACAGTGGCAGCTGCCCCACACCGTCGTCTGGCTAATCCCACGCAGGCGGGCCACCTGTCTGAAGCTGATGCAGCGGTCATTTCCAAAAATCTTTTACCTCCACCTTCAAGTGGCCGTACCTTGGAACGCATTTCCGCCCATGTACTGTCCTTATCGCCTGTATTTGTCCCTTATCCTACCATTCGTTCAGTTTGTCCATATTTAGCAAACTCTACCTTATATATGGTATTGAAAAACGTTTTGTAACAACTCACTTCTCTAGCTAAATACCGAATCCCAAAGCCCAGTTGACTGAGAGCTCTGTTCGAACACCACTCACCTAAAGACTGCTCGCAGACCAGGGCAGCAATCAGCAGCACCAGGAAGAGGGCCAGTAGTTTCGCCATGTCGCGCTGTGCGAATGATACTTCAGCGGTCCCCTGTCGCCGTCTTATATACGCGGGACTGTGACCCAGCACACTACATATTGCACGCAGGGAAATACACAAAACAAGTGCATGGGGCATGTGTGCTTCCCCGCAGGCGTGGAGAATGCAGATGCAGCAATTTGTCACGCGCGGCACAGTTTCCTCGTGTTATCACGCAGGCTGAACGTCAACAAGAGCAAAATGCCATTCAGATCGCATCACGACATCCTTCTCTAAGGCGTTCTCGTGTGCCAGTTCTACACGCGATCAAACGCTTGCTATACCTGCATATAAACAGGCATAGTGTGAACACTAAGGCCGAAACTGCGGACGCCCTAAGCTCCCGATTTCGATGAGTGTCGGAGTACTAATCAGGGGCCACCAGAAAGTAAAAGCTGTTGAAGATTTTGAGTTACTACATTTCCGTTTTAGAAATACTACAGAGTTCGGACGTCGTTGCTTAGGATCATTTTGTTGGCTCTGCTCTGTCATTTAAAGAACAAAACAGGAGGTTGCTGCGTATCAGACGGTGACTACATTCAGTATTTCGTAGCCGATTAAAAACAGTTTCTTTTTTGGAGGATGTAATGGAGAAATCAAAACGTAATTTTGTGAGTATGTACATATACTAGTGGCCATTAAAATTGCTACACAAAGAAGAAATGCAGATGATAAACGGGTATTCAAAGGACAAATATACTATACTAGAACTGACATGTGATTACATTTTCACGCAATTTGGGCGCATAGGTCCTGAGAAATCAGTACCCAGAACAACCATCTCTGGCCGTGATACGCGTGCGCATTGAGTCAAACAGAGCTTGAATGGCGTGCACAGGTACAGCTGCCCATGCAGCTTCAACACAATACCATAGTTCATCAAGAGTAGTGATTGGCGTATTGTGACGAGCCAGTTGCTCGGCCACCATTGACGAGACGTTTTCAGTTGGTGAGAGATCTGGAGAATGTGCTGGCCAGGGCAGCAGTCGAACATTTTCGGTATCCAAAAAGGCCCGGTCGTGCATTATCCTGCTGAAATGTAGGGTTTCGCAGGGATCGAATGAAGGGTAGAGCCACGGGTCGTAACACATCTGAAATGTAACGTCCACTGTTCAAAGTGCCGTCATTGCGAACAAGAGCTGACCGAGACGTGTAACCAATGGCACCCTATACCACCATGCCAGGTGATACGCCAGTATGGCGATGAGGAATATACGCTTCCAATGTGTGTTCACAGCGATGTAGCCAAACACGGATGCGACCATCATGATGCTGTAAACAGAACCTGGATTCATCCGAAAAAATGACGTTTTTCCATTCGTGCACCCAGGTTCGTCGTTGAGTACACCATCACAAGCGCTCCTGTCTGTGTTGCAGCGTCAAGGGTAACCGCAGCCATGGGCACCGAGCTGATAGTCCATGCTGCTGCAAACGTCGTCGAACTGTTCGTGCAGAGGGTTGTTGTCTTGCAAACATCCCCATCTATTGACTCAGGGATCGGGACGTGGCTGCACGATCCGTTACAGCCATGTGGGCAATATGCCTGTCATCTCGACTGCTAGTGATACGAGGCAGTTGGGATCCAGCACGGCGTTCCGTATCACACTCCCGAACCCACCGATTCCATATTCTGCTAACAGTCATTGGATCTCGACCAACGCGAGCAGCAATGTCGCGATACGATAAGCTGCAATCGCGATAGGGTACAATCCGACCTTTATCAAAGTCGGAATCGTGATGGTACGCATTTCTCCTCCTTACACGAGGCATCACAACAACGCTTCACCAGGCAACGCCGGTTAACTGCTGTTTGTGTATGAGAAATCGGTTGGAAACTTTCCTCATGTCAGCACGTTGTAGGTGTCGCCACCGGCGCCAACCTCGTGTGAATGCTCTGAAAAGCTAATCATTTGCATATCACAGCATTTTCTTCCTGTCGGTTAAATTTCGCATCTGTAGCACGTCATCTTCGTGTTGTAGCAATTTTAATGGCCAGTAGTGTATATATACAGGTTGTCCTATTTATCTTTACCACCCTAAATAACTGTCTGTTCAGATGCAAATTACAAAACGTTTCAAGCAAATGTTCTTTAGCCGCCAGGGTGACATCAATCAGCATGATTGCCTTCGTTGTAGCTTTGTTTTTTACAAAGATATGAACAGCGGTATGATTTTTTAAAATTCACCCTGTATTTTTTATTCGTCCTTTCCTAAAGACCTATTCAAAAACGTATCACAGTTTACCACTCACTGAATCACAACCCTTATTAATTACTTAACACGGCATTGACGTTGCGGTCCCAGCGCTTAGTGCAGGTACTCGGGGTAATGGAACACATCCACGTACTGACGTTGACAGAGAGCAAGTGTAAACATAAGTAGAATGCACATCCGTCATTCTGTCAACCATCGTCAGTTGGAGAGTTGTATGAATAGAATGTACACCAACGAAAACCAGGTAGAATGTAACTTAGCAGAACAGTAATGGCAACAGACAGATGTTTTCTCGTCTTGATGCGATGCTTCAGGATACGGGAAGTTTCAATCCACGACAACGCAATCGTCGTAACACTCGCACAGACGAAGCTGCCGAAGATACTGTTCTCGCTTCCGTTGCTATGAATCCACATGTGGGCACACGACAGCTTGAACACAAGATTGGAATTCCTAAAACTAGTGTACATCGCATTCTCACACATCACACGCACCGGATCTATCCTTACCATGTACACCTACATCAAGAACTGCGCGGAATGATTTCCAGAATGGTGTACAATTCTGTCAGTGGGCACAGCAGCAAATCCTAGCCAACCCGAACTTCTTCTCCGATGTTCTATTTACCGACGAATGTTCCTTCTCAAACAAAGGACAGGTAAATACAAGGAACATGCATTTCTTGCCAGTGACAATCCATCATGGATTAGACAGGTGGAACATCAGCGTCAATGGAGAGTTAACGTCTGGTGTGGGATGCTTGGTACTACAATTATTGGCCCTTATTTCATCAATGGTAGTCTAAACGGCACAGCGAATGCCAACTTCCTCAGAAGAATTCTTCGTCCTCTTCTGGATGAAGTGCCACTAAGAGTCAGAATGTTTATGTTGTATCAACACGATGGATGTCCAGCACATAATGCCTTTCGTGCACGTCGTGTTCTCTGAACCGAAGGTATCCTGCCAGAACGATTGGTCGAGGAGGAACAGTTACTTGGCATGCTAGGTCTCTTGGTTTAAATCATCTAGACTCTTTTCTTTGCGGATGCATTAAAAATGTTGTCTATAGCGATATTCCAACAACTCCAGAGGACATGCAGAAACGTATCGTGCTTACTTTTAATTCTCTTCAACAGGCAACCACTGGAAGCCGTAAATAATTCTTTCATTCAACGTGTGCACCAGTGTATCGGTGTCCAGGGTCACCACTCAGAGCACCTTTGAATGTTCTACTCCTGGGCAATGCTACAGGAGAGTCAAAGTCAATTTTGTGTAACGTTTTTACTTGGTTTTCATTTGTTTTCTGACAACTCCAGCAGGTGGACGAGTGATTCCGGGCTCAAAGTGAATGTTGTGTTATGTAATTAATAACGTTGTATTTCTGTGAATGGTACACTGTGTCACATTTTTGAATAGGTCTTTAGGAGAGGAAATGAATTACAGAATAAAAAATTCAGGGGGCCATTAAAAATGTCATACCGGTGTGCATATGTTTGTAAAAAAAAAGCTACAACGAAGGCAATCATGCTGACTGATGTCACCCTGACGGCCGAAGAACATTTGCTTGAAACATTTTATAATTTGCATCTGGACAGACAGTTATTTAGGGTGGTCAAGATAAATGGGACACCGTATATAGTGAGTAGTAATATGTACACACACACACACACACACACACAGATATATATATATATATATATATATATATATATATATATATATATATATATAATTAGCAGACATATATATACATCTGCTATTTGCGTTCAAAATTGGTGAAGCCCTCTCTTTATTGGTCTTCCTAAAGATCTTTCACCTCTTGATTTATATTATACTATCATTTTATTGCATTGCACACACAGATTATGTGCTCTGTTGTGTCTGTTACGTTTTGCATATTCAGTTCTGCTCAAATGTCGCCTTTTCCCTTTTTATCCACTAAATTATATCCGGCCACGTATCTAAATATGTTCATTTCAGATGATTCTGTTCTCTTTTCATCTGCTTGCCTAAGCTTCTAGCTATCGCATCCATTGAGCAGTGTTGGTATAGCTATAACCTTATAGAACTTTATCACAGTATCACTCTGGGCTTTCTTCCCCAGCGTTCTGCGTATAGTTCCACCGTAATAGTTGAGTAGGTCTAACTCATCTCGTATTTCATTATTTACGCCATATGTGATTCCACACCCGAAGTACTGAAATGTATTAAATTGCTCAGCGATCTGCTTATTAATTTCGATCTTAAGTCGCATAAGATAATGTCCTACACAATGCCAGAAAGTAGTGTGTTAACGTCACCATTTTTAGCTTAAATATGTTTTATTGTGTATACCCAAGCTTTTGTTACATCATCGATACAGTGATTCAGCTGCCCCTCCCTACGGGTTATATGCGACCCGCATAGCCTTCAAATACGATACGCAACATTTTCATATTCTCTCGTTCGCTAGGTGCAAACTATTAGCCCTATAAAAAAGTAAACAGAACTATCTTGTAGGAAATTTAAGGTAGTTAAATTTTGTACTGGGGATATTTTTTCGTTAGAGACCGCAGTTTACGAATTATTGAAGAAAAATCAATGAAAGTAACCTTCAAACGCGTATTTCTTGAATAACACGTAAATTATTTCCTACAAAAACGTTCTGTTTATTTTTTATGTGGGATAAATAGTTTGCGCGTAGCGGTCGAAAGAATATGGAAATTTCACGTGTGCTTTTTGAAGGCGTTGCTGGTTGCAAAAGCTCAGGTAGCTGAACCATCTTCTATATTAAAAAGTTTAGTTGAAAGGGAACATCCTCATCTAACTTCTGACTTTATTTCCGCCATGTTATACACACTGCCCATTTCTCTTATTTGCATTTTGTTATTCATATATAAATCTTATACAGTTATTATAACATGAGATGGGATCTCTCTGTTTCTTACCATTTTCCATAATTTTTATTTCGATTTACTTTAGAAATCCCATTTCGTAGTCAATGGAGGCAAGAAAAGTTGGTAAACTTAATTTTTTGTGTTAGCAGAAGAGCCAACACCGTGTTACGAGCGGAGGCCGAAATGCACGCGTTTTAGCTCAAGCAGGCTAGCATGAGGAGGGAAGAACTATACTGACGTGAGGTCTGGAACATGACAAGGAGTGAGAATTCAGAAAGCGGACGAAATTAGTTTGATACTTAACTTGACGGTACATGATTCACAATATTATCTGTTCAGAATACATTCTTGAAGATAGTTTGTAACACTACCGCCCTGTCGGACGTGCGTTAGCTCAATAAAGCCTGTACTGTAATAAGTTCACGGGCTTCACCTTGTAAACAAGGATTTAGTACATAAGTTGACCGCGTGTACCTAATGGAAGCAATTCGGACTTATATTCAGTCAGTAACTACAGTGATGTGTCAAGCAAATGTGAAGTATAATTACGCGTTCGCATGAACAAGAAGTACACACAGTAGATATTGCCAATGATTAATAATACGGTCGCCAGCCTAATTAGGCATTGAGTGAGTTTTTCCTTGTACAAGTGTGTGCATGTACAAGCTTAATGACACGTAGTAATGTTGCGTTTTATAGCAAAATTTAGAACCAGAAAGAATCTACTGAACTAAGGTTTTCTTCTTTTGTACTAATTTGTACGAGCTAAAATTACACAACACCACACAGCAATGATTACTACGAGCTGCACTTTGTATATTGATCAGACTGAAATCGGGCATAGATTACCCTAGAATCAGCAATTTTGAAAACACACATACAAAGTCACTATTAAAATTGGAAAAAACACTAATACACTTAGGTTTAATATAGAAATTAATTTTACTATTCAATTCTGATCAGTACACTTCAAAATGTGCGAGAATAGGCAAGAGAAGGGGGGGGGGGGGCTGAAACTGTTACGGTCGTTATGCTGAAACTAGTAAGTCCTGAAGGTACATTAATACTCAAAATTATCAATCTATGGATTACTATTCTTTTGTCACGCTTCTGGAGTAATTGACTAACATTCTTTCAATCTCAAATGAATTAAATATCATTGCTAGCTCAGTTCATAATTTATCTTTCAATTTAATCACACTGTAGTTCTTTACTAACATTTACATTGGCACTCCTAACTCTCAAACTGCTCTATAGCTTAAATTGGTCTGCAGATAATTTAGTACTAACAGTAAACTTTCAATTCAGGATACTCGGGTTGCACAATATGTGGTAAGGACCCTGTCTAGGTCAATGATAAGGATAAGTGATGACTAAGGCAATTCTGGTAAAAGTCACGTTATTATTGAACAGTCAGAACAGTTTCAACACTGGTCCACACAGATACACTTCTAAAGATGAAATAAATGTTTGACCTGTGCACGTCGTTGCGGCGGATGGCGGGCAGCGAGATAGCGGGCAGCACAGCACACATACAAGCACGGCTAAGGCTCTCACAGTATCGGCACTTTCATTCTTCTTAGCGTCGTAATCTTTCCAATTTTGTGCCTGAGAATATAGCCATGCCAAGTAGTCGTCGGAATCGGCCCATCCGAGGCTCAATGGAATCCACTTTTCCTAGATAGCCTCCTCGGTACAGTACATGTTCCTCTGACCGATGCCCAACTCCGACTGTGTTACTGAGCCCGTTGTGCCGAACCGCGCCAGTGTGCGTTTTCCCGCGCTCGCCTGCATCCACCTTTTCCCGCGCCCCTACAGGTAGGGTATTCACCACAGGTTTTCTACTACACATATTCTAATGCATTATCTACGTATGGACCAAGTGTTTAAATTACAATTTTCACATCATACAATAGTTTTAACATTAAATACACTTTCCTTTGGTTATCAAATTGCTTAAAATCTAACATAAGTAATGACATTCATTTCAAAAGTTGCGTACAGTTTCTTTAACACGACACGAAAAGGAAAAAAAATCCAAAATAATATTTACATTATTTTACATAAATTCAAACAGAAACATTTATCTAAATGCATAAAGAAAAAAAATTATTATAGGTACATTATTGTTACACATGCCCCTGTTTCCAGAAAATTTTCTTAATTTTAAATTTTATGGGAACACTAAATTTAACAATGATACACTGGTTCTGAATCTTTACGTAAATGTTCAAGAAGATTTACACTTCATATTTCCTTCCACTCACTGCATATAGGTTCACACTATTTTAACATATTAAGACCAATTTCTCGTTCTTTACTTAAGTGCCTTTTGCACAGTCCAACTTCCCATTTTAACATTACTAAAATAGCAATTTAACCATTTTCCCCCAAATTTCTTAAAGAAATAATTTAAAATTCTGGAATGCAAACATTTAACTACAAAAACAAATGCATACACTATAAGATAATTTGTCGCTGCTTGCTTTGAATAGCAGTCCATTTCTTAACTTATTAAACAAAACACACACACAAAATTTTCAGAAAGTTATTTACACATATTTGCTGCCTATTATGTGGATTTGGGCAGTCCATTTCACTTCATATTGTCACATCCTCTGGATTAAATTTACAATTTTCCATCGACTATTTATCTGCACTCATTGGTATTTGGCAGTCCTTCATATTCTGGTTCATACACTGCCCATTTTCATTTTAGACAGTTCCATCTTTTATCTGGCAGATAGCATTTATCCTTTCTTTTCAGTCCTTTCCTCCATACATTTTTATAGTTACAGTACAATTGGTAATCTGAAACTCACATAACTACATTAGTAAACTTTCAATGGTATACAGACATTTACAAAGAATAATTACATTTGAAACAATTTGAGTTCAGCATAAGATACAGCACAATTACTCGTTTCTGGGAACATACAGTTTCAGGTCCACATATTTCTTACTCCTAAAGGTCTTTTGGATTTTGGGTAGATTAGGTAGTAAGCATTGTCGTGTGGAATATTCTGTATTATATATGGTCCATTATAAATATATTTAAATTTTGAAATCTCATGGTTTAGTTCACTAGATTTTTCGTGGGTTTTTAGAAGAACATAATCTCCAATTTTAAATTTTTGAAACTTTTAGATTTTTATTGTGTCTTCTAGATCTAGATTCGGCTTTTTGCTTTGCCCTTTTTATTACCAATTCTTTCTTTTGATTCAATCCCAAACTTGTACAAGGTGGAAACTCTAATTTTTCTTCAATTAAACTTTTACTACTTTTATCTAACAAAATTTCTTCCGGTGGGAGCCCTATAGTTTCATGATGTAATGTGTTCATGACATTCTCAAAATCCAATATGAATCTGCCCCAGGCTCTAATTCAACAAAACAATAATTCAATTTCAGATAACATTGAATTACAGTAATAATAAAGTCATACATAATATTAATAATATCTACAAATACAGTACCCTGCCCCTGCTCGTCTCTTTATTAACAAGGCAGTCTTTTATGGTTCATAAAACAGTCACTCAAGTCTGGTGGCTTCTTAGGCCTCTGGAGTTCAAAGTCTTTGCTTACTTGAACTCTTCGCAAAATAAACACTGAGTCGTCAGGCGGCTCTTTCTTTCTTTGTTCGGTCTCAACGTCTGGATTTTGTTTTGATACCTCGTCATCGTTAGGTACAATATCGTACTTAACTACATCCCCTTTGATTTCACTGATTTTTTCATATCCTCTTTCAGTAAAAGTATATTCACTTTCTTTTACCCCGAAAAATTCATCTTCACTAGAGTCATCACTACTCTCTTCCTCAACTCCAGATTCATTTAAGTATGCTACTTTTGCACAACAGGGAAAGTTAGTATATTCAATTTTGTCTGTATTAGCGTATCTTTCATCATCTGAACTATCGTCGGAATCCGACCATTCTGGATCGCTTTCAGGTTCTAACATAAAAGCTTTTCTGAGACAGGCACTAAGTTCCTCCTCGGTATTATCATCAGGCTTAGATTTTAATTCAATCTCCTCTTTTGGCGAAACGGCCTCATCATCAGCTTTATTTATATCTACTGTGACTTCATATTCGGTGTAATCCTCGTGGACTTTAATTACTTTCATGTAATCATCTGCCCCTTCTCCACGGTGCCTCTCGGTAGCAGCTTGTACTATGGGCGGATTGTTAGCAGAAGTTATTTCTTCGCCAATGCTGAGGATTTCATCCTCCAAATTCTTCCTATCATTAACCTTCCTCTTATCGGCAGCACGCGTACTTTGTGCGGCGCTATTTATTTTCCCTTTTTCAAATTTGGGCCACGTCACTTTATTGACGCCCCTATCATTTCCCTTTCTATTAACTAATTTCTTCGCCTCATACTCCTTCTTAAAATCCTCCCACTCACATTGCTTTAGGCCCTTGTACAGATCGTCGATCTGCACACGCCAATCAGTTACTTCTGCTAATTCATTATCGCCCTTTTCCTCATTGCAAACACTGCTAACCGCACCTCTCTGTGTATTCACAGTCTCATCTATTGTTTCCTTTGCCACGGAATTATCACTCGTAAAATTTTCATTATCTCTTACGGCTACGTTCGCACCTACTGCTGCCGTATTGCTAGCTGCTTCTCTCTGAACAGATGTTCCGCTAGGCTGGGCCGTTGCCCTCTGATGCTCCACTCGCCCGTTAACCTGGAGTATGCAGTGCGGCCGATATGACTCATGCTGGCTCGCACCTGACGCTAGTCTCGCCACTACTCGTTGCGTCGCCTCACGCCTGTCTCTAACCTGTCTCATTACATTGCGGTCGGTCCGGTATCTTTTCTTAAATCGGGGCCGGTATGTATTGTCCGCTTCCGTTTGGCCCGCAACGTTCGCGGAAATTAGTTTCCCGCGTCGTTATTATTTTGCGCGGTGTACTCTCGACCGCGACCTGGATAACTTCCTCTGCCTCTTCCCCTGCCTCTTCCTCTCTGTATCATATTGACGCGAAATCCATCGCCGTCATTTCTTTCGTCATGGTTTCAGTTATTACGGTTACCAAAATTTTGATAATTGGTTCGACTTTCGCGCCAATGGTCTTCGTCTTCGACCCTTTCTAGAAATGCTTGGAAGCTACGATGGTTGCTTCCTACATACCTCTTTGAATCTTCTGGGAGCTTTTTATACAGCTCCCAGATAATTTCTGAATCCGATCTTCGGCCTCTTAAATGCGTGAATTTTCGGTACCAATATTCACAGAAATCTTTTAAAGAATTCCTGCCCCTGTTATCATGCAGTTTGACCATGATAAATTCGCGCCATAAATGGTCCTGCTTTTGTTCAGACCAATATTCTTCTGTAAATCTTTGCCTGAATTCTTCGAACGTCATTCGTTCGGTATCTAAATTTATTCCCCAGCGCTTAGCGTCACCTGCTAAGGCGCTAATTACTACATTTATCTTTTCCTGATCAGACAAGTGTTCAGGAAATACTCTCTCGCAATTTTTGATGAAGTCTAACGGATGCCACCCGTTATGTTTCTTGGCTGGATCGAAGCGTTCCTCGCCTTCTAACAGCTTCGTAATTGGTGCGCCATTACAGACCACACCAGGCCTATCTTTAATTTTGCTCTCTAGATCGAAAATTTTGCCTTGAATTTTCGTACAATTTTGAACACATCCGGTTACTTTTTCACCTAATTCTTTTTCAGTGTCTACAACTACCTTTTTCAACTGAGATATTCCGTAATGACATTCGTTTACGATCTCAGTTTTTAGACCGAAAACTTTTTCGTCTACCTTAGTTTCAACCAGAGGTTCTACTTTCTCTTGGATGTTGAGAATTTCAACATCGAATCTACTGTTAATGTTACCAATTTCCTCCTGCATAGTATCCATATTTTTGTTAATGGTGTCAATTTCAAATTTCATATTATTTACCACAGAACCTAAATTTCCCACTTTTTGTTCTACCTGCTCTATTTGTTTACTAATTCTAATTCCTTGATCTTTGACCTGTGCTTTAATCTGATCACTTTGGGTTTTTAGCTGCTCGTTTTGTGTTTTGAGCTGCTCATCAACATGTGTTTTGAGCTGATTAACCTGAGTACCGACTTGTCTTTGAAGTTGCTCATTTTGTGTTTTGAGTTGATGGCTCTGTGTTTTGAGCTGCTCATCAACATGTGTTTTAAGTTGCTCATTCTGTGTTTTAAGTTGCTCAGTCTGTCCTGCAATTTGTTTGGTTAATTGTTCTAATAGATCGTTTATGCTCAAAATTTTTACACTGTTTTGTTCTATGGAATTTGTGTTTTCCAATCCTACTTCAAAAGTCTCTTTCGGTTCTTTCTTTATTTGCGGTGAATCAAATATGTCAGTGGATTCGTTCACGTACCCACTATCATCTACAAAGTCACCCTCTACTTCCTGTTTTGTCCCTTGCTGTGTTCGAGGCGATCGCGACATTTCAATCTGTTCGTTGACGTGTTCATGGTATTGTATGTACGCCAATTGTCTTCCGCTAATGCCATCTGTTATCTGGCCGCGTAAACTCCTGCTACTACTAGCCGCATTCTCCATTTCGCTTGGCACATCTATCCTGTCCCCGTTCCTGTCCATATTAAATGCCAATTACACCACTATTATACTTGACTCACACTGCAGTTTACTTTGCTAAACTTTATTACTGTTCGTGCCACTGAACATCCACTGTTCGGTCTTTACGTTAGTTTATAACCGACAACAACTGGATGTCCTGTCACCGGGAAGCCACTTGTAACACTACCGCCCTGTCGGACGTGCGTTAGCTCAATAAAGCCTGTACTGTAATAAGTTCACGGGCTTCACCTTGTAAACAAGGATTTAGTACATAAGTTGACCGCGTGTACCTAATGGAAGCAATTCGGACTTATATTCAGTCAGTAACTACAGTGATGTGTCAAGCAAATGTGAAGTATAATTACGCGTTCGCATGGACAAGAAGTACACACAGTAGATATTGCCAATGATTAATAATACGGTCGCCAGCCTAATTAGGCATTGAGTGAGTTTTTCCTTGTACAAGTGTGTGCATGTACAAGCTTAATGACACGTAGTAATGTTGCGTTTTATAGCAAAATTTAGAACCAGAAAGAATCTACTGAACTAAGGTTTTCTTCTTTTGTACTAATTTGTACGAGCTAAAATTACACAACACCACACAGCAATGATTACTACGAGCTGCACTTTGTATATTGATCAGACTGAAATCGGGCATAGATTACCCTAGAATCAGCAATTTTGAAAACACACATACAAAGTCACTATTAAAATTGGAAAAAACACTAATACACTTAGGTTTAATATAGAAATTAATTTTACTATTCAATTCTGATCAGTACACTTCAAAATGTGCGAGAATAGGCAAGAGAAGGGGGGGGGCCCTGAAACTGTTACGGTCGTTATGCTGAAACTAGTAAGTCCTGAAGGTACATTAATACTCAAAATTATCAATCTATGGATTACTATTCTTTTGCCACGCTTCTGGAGTAATTGACTAACATTCTTTCAATCTCAAATGAATTAAATATCATTGCTAGCTCAATTCATAATTTATCTTTCAATTTAATCACACTGTAGTTCTTTACTAACATTTACATTGGCACTCCTAACTCTCAAACTGCTCTATAGCTTAAATTGGTCTGCAGATAATTTAGTACTAACAGTAAACTTTCAATTCAGGATACTCGGGTTGCACAATATGTGGTAAGGACCCTGTCTAGGTCAATGATAAGGATAAGTGATGGCTAAGGCAATTCTGGTAAAAGTCACGTTATTATTGAACAGTCAGAACAGTTTCAACACTGGTCCACACAGATACACTTCTAAAGATGAAATAAATGTTTGACCTGTGCACGTCGTTGCGGCGGATGGCGGGCAGCGAGATAGCGGGCAGCACAGCACACATACAAGCACGGCTAAGGCTCTCACAGTATCGGCACTTTCATTCTTCTTAGCGTCGTAATCTTTCCAATTTTGTGCCTGAGAATATAGCCATGCCAAGTAGTCGTCGGAATCGGCCCATCCGAGGCTCAATGGAATCCACTTTTCCTAGATAGCCTCCTCGGTACAGTACATGTTCCTCTGACCGATGCCCAACTCCGACTGTGTTACTGAGCCCGTTGTGCCGAACCGCGCCAGTGTGCGTTTTCCCGCGCTCGCCTGCATCCACCTTTTCCCGCGCCCCTACAGGTAGGGTATTCACCACAGGTTTTCTACTACACATATTCTAATGCATTATCTACGTATGGACCAAGTGTTTAAATTACAATTTTCACATCATACAATAGTTTTAACATTAAATACACTTTCCTTTGGTTATCAAATTGCTTAAAATCTAACATAAGTAATGACATTCATTTCAAAAGTTGCGTACAGTTTCTTTAACACGACACGAAAAGGAAAAAAGATCCAAAATAATATTTACATTATTTTACATAAATTCAGACAGAAACATTTATCTAACTGCATAAAGAAAAAAAATTATTATAGGTACATTATTGTTACACATGCCCCTGTTTCCAGAAAATTTTCTTAATTTTAAATTTTATGGGAACACTAAATTTAACAATGATACACTGGTTCTGAATCTTTACGTAAATGTTTATTGTTACAAGTTCTTATAGTAACTTTATAGGGCGCCTTTCTAGGTCGTAGCAAATGACGTAGCTGAAGGCTATGCTAAACTGTCGTCTCTGCAAATGAGAGCGTATGTAGTCAGTGAACCATCGCTAGCAAAGTCGCCTGTACAACTGGGGCGAGTGCTAGGGAGTCCCTCTAGACTACACCTGCCGTGTGGCGGCGCTCGGTCTGCAAGTGGCGACACGCGGGTCCGACGTATACTAAGGACCGAGGCCGATGTAAAGGCTACCACCTAGCAAGTGTAGTGTGTGGCGGTGACACCATAGAATTCATGCTGCCTTTCTATTAGTTGTTTCACAGTGAAGATACGGTCCGTGCATTATCTTCTTTTGCGAGTACCATGTTGGGCATCTGATAAAATAGTCCCAAGGAATGGCAACAGTCGTTTCTTCACGGTTCTAGCGTATAGTATATAACTTGCATTTAGAAGGCTAATACCTCCATGGTTGTGACAGCCATATCTGTTTTCTTTCTTACAGACAGAAAATGCCTACGGTGTAATCCTTTCTACAGGTATATAACCACGTTAGAGAACATATTCATTAAATAGAGTATTCTTATTTTTGCAATATGTGGTGATTACTTTGTCAGTTCTACACTGAGTTCTGAGCTTTGATTGTTCTTACTATCCGTGAGAAGATTCATTGTTGTCCTATTGGTTCGCAACTAGTTTCGTGAATATAAATTCACTTCTTCAGGTGCCAGACAACTGACATACAGAAGACCCAAAAGCACTTAACCCTTCTGTTAACCTACGTAGGGTAGACTATATGACAAAATTCTTAATTACATTATGAATAACAAAAGAAAGTCCATGGACTTTTCTAGCTAGAAGCCGTCCCTTAATAAAACGTATATGTTTCCTGTCCTCATGCTGATCGTAGCGCAAATCCGCAGCTGTCAAAAAACTAGACATACTGAATAAACTTCAATGGGAGATCTCTAACAGTGGCGTCATTCGTCACGGAGACGTTTTCTGATGAAATTTCGAGAGCTTACGTACCAAGAAGAATCAGGGTACATGTTACTACCTCCAACGTACGTCACGCAAAATAGCTACGACGAAAACTTCAGAGAAATTTGAGACCATAAGGTGGAATTTCCACTAGTCGTTCTTCCCATCTGCCATTCGTGTATAAAACAGGTCTTCATCGGCTCACGTAGTAACTGCTGTCAGAGGATATCACGACCTTAGGGCAAGGTCACGGCAAGGGGACAAAAACCGCTTCGCTTAGAGCTATGCACTGCTGCAAGATGTAACTCAAAGAAAGCGCAATCCAGAAGGTCGCTGAACCGTCTGTGCCTCCGACCCCCTACTCAGCTCTGCATCCAACGGGCCCGCACTAGCTCCTGTTAATCCCACTACACATACCTAGTTTACTTCCGTCCGCTGCGAAATACGACGTATTAGCCAGTGTTCTCCAAGCGGTAGAGAACTGTTTACGTTTAGCTGACGTCTACCGTCCTTCCTATTCTTTCAAGCGTCTATTAGCGTTATAGATACACAGTTCAAAATAACGGTGTGATAGATTACTTCTCTTGCCATGAATGTTCTCCCAGACACCTGGCAGTTTATTAACACCGTCGTTCGCGAGTGTTATTCATATTTGGCGGTGATAGGCGACATGCTTCAGTACCACATACGAGTTACACCAATACCAGAGGATGTAAGGGAGACATAGACACATTGAAACGTCCCCTTATAACAATTGTACAAGACTATGCTTAACCTGACACTCAATATTATTTAGCGCAACGCAATCTGACTTTCAAAAATCCCTACAAAAGAATGGCCCTGACTAACATTAAACTATTCCTTTCACAAATAACTTACCTCACAAAAATCTTCATTACTCGAACTACTGCAATACAGCGAGCGCCACTACAGCCAGCTAAATAAAAGATTCAAACTACGGAAGGCACTAACTACTGATAGGGATAGTTAGCAAATGAAAGATATTAATAGAGAACAAACACTGTATTTACCTTAATAATCATAATATATATATAGCAGTTCAATTTCAAAACTTCGCCATCTCTCTCCCCACATCCACCACTGCTGGCGGCTCACCTCCAACTGCGCAACGCTACGCACTGTTCACATCCAGCTGCCGCTGCCCAACACTACAATGGCAGACAACAATGCAAACTAGCCACAGACTGCACACAGCACAGCCAGTGATTTTCATATAGAGCGCTACGTAACGTTGCCAATAAGAAAATATAAACAGCCTACTTACATAAAGAAAACATAAACAGCCTACTTACATAAAGAAAACATAAACAGCCTACTTACATAGAGAAAACATAAACAGCCTACTTACAACATTTAAGGGGATACCTTTTCGGAATTTTTTTAAATTTTTGGTTAGATTTTCGTGTTTCAAATTGTTTAGTCATATAATATGGTTATTGTAGTATAACTTGGAGTACATACTTCTAACTCAACATTACATCTAAGAGAGGAAAAGAATTTTACTGATGCTCCCGTCGAGTCTATTAACGTGTATGGGGCATTTTTACGTTCCTAAGGGGGCACGTTTACGCATATCACAGAACATAAAATGCCTAAACAAAAACCACCTATTCTTGATTTCCTTTTCATTAGTTGCATAGTGTCAAGCGGTAAATATAAAGGCAGTTTTCATACTCTGCATGAGGCTGGTGGAGGCCGTAACAGAAAGGAAGACGAACTGGATGAGATATCCCTTAAGACGGGAGTATCTGCTAACGGACACCTTGGAAGGACGTTTGTGAGAGGAGGTTAGGAAGGGGGAGAAGATACAAGACGGTAAAGGGAAGCGGAAAGTCCGCGGACCCAAAGAGGATCACAGAAGACCAGGGGGAGCTGCCTTTGAGGAAAACTCTAATGATGACATCAGAAAAGGCCTCTCCACATTATTGTTCGTCCTTGTTTTTAACAATTTCTTGCCTTTATCTCTCCTTGTGCTCACAAAATTCATTTTTTCTGCTTGAGATTCATTACGTTCAAATAGCTGTATTAGTAACTTCTACATTTTACTCTCACATACCTTCATACTTCTATATTTCGTTCCCAACTGGTGTTCACTTAATGTTTCGTTGACTGGGTTATCAGTTAGGATGGCAGTGCGAAATAGTGCGTAAACGTGTCCTAATAGAACGGTGTAAATGTCCCCCATCGCCTTGTTTGAATAAGTTTCGAAGCTACAGTGGTAACTTTCAGGCTTTCATATTACACAAATCTACCTTATGAAGTATAGGCTTCTCTAAACGAACATACACTTATCTATTCCCAGTTCTTAAAGGTATGCTCCCTAAACAAAATTTACTCACCTTGCACAAAAAGAAAAATACGTTCTTCGTGCTAAGACGTTTACGCAACTGGTACCGAGGAGTTTGTGAGAGCCCTCAGTAGATGGCAGGACTGCGAGTAATCTTCCATTCTTGGCAGCGTTGTAGCAAGGAAGGTTCCCGAGAAAAGCGCTCTGATTAAACGTGCCCTCCCCCCCCCCCCCCCCCCGTCTCTCCTACATACAGCAAAAAAACTGAACAGAATGGCCTCCATTCCACCGCCTACTGGGGTGTTACAGAAAATGAAACATGTCTCTGCTATCATATTAACGAGAAATGTTGAATCAGATATGCAAGTAAAACGGATTCGCATTGAAACTGCCCCCAACGCTACGAGTATACCTGTGAGAGGTATGCATATTCCACATAATTCTGTCCATTCCAATGCAGCGCCACCCCCACCACCTGAAATCAGTGATCAGCATGTTAGAGTGATGTATGTAAACCTGACACAACGTTAACCTTTCTACCAAGAACAACAGATATAACTCAAAAACTCAACTGGTAACGTATTCCCATACCTGCCAGTATGTCCGTTTCGGCAGCTACGCATTCGTCGCAGCGGATTGTGAACAGAAGATGCACAGGTTAGATTGATGGTCCGGTCAGAGATTTTCTCTCCTCAGGGATTGGGTGCTGTGTTGTACTTTATCTTTAACAAATAATGCACAAAATAGAGGGCCACCAGTTTCATTCTTTCCCTGTGAAGTGAAGACTAAAATCAACCTAAACACTCCCAACAAGACCACAGAGATTTACATAAATGTTGGAGATGGTTGGATTCATCTTAAACATGCTCAGATACACATGAGTTTCAGTATTATTGGAGCTCATTGTGCAGATTATGCAACATATGATGTAAAATCCAATAAAAAATTGATTGTCAGCTATGTGGCCGAGGTGTTGGAGGTTAGAAGCATAGGGAAAGGAAATAATATTTTGTCTAGAATGGAACATCCTTTTATTTCTTCATCGGTCCTTGTGTAATTGTTCTGATCTCTAGCCAATGAATTAACAATTTGAGGAGTGGTCATATCCTCCATAAAAAGACAGATAAAAACTAAGAAAAATGAAATAATTTATCCTTTAGAAATATTTGGTGGATTTTTCAAAGATCATAAAGAAACAGTGTGGGAAGAAGATTTAACTGAAATTTTTACATGGTCTTCAAGTGCTACTGATGCCGTTTTTCCATGGATTGACCATAATCAGGCTGGCGTTGAAGATGTGACCACACTTCCTAAGGAAGGCAAAATGGTTGTAGAATCGATGGAAATCCGAGTCCCTGTGTTTGGTAAAAACCAGTATAATCACACGAGCTAGAGCAAGAAAGACTAATAAATTCGAAGTATCCCATGCCTCTCTTTGAACTACAAACCACAGATGTTGCTTACTATAATCCTAGAGAATTTTTTACACCTTATTTAATTATTGTTGTTTTCCATACAAGAAGAAGGAATAATGAGTTGATAGACTCTTCCTTGTTCGATCACATAGCATTGTAGAATGTCTATCTAAAGAATGGAAGAAAAGAAGTTTCTCCTCAATAAATGTGGAACCTCGATCCACCAAATAATTATCTGAAAGCATATGAAATATTGCCAGATTTTAAGAGAGTCAAACTGTTGAATAGTGACGTCCATACAACTCCCTTCAATTTTTTTGAAAATTATCCTATCTGTGTAATAAACATGACTAGGAAAAGTGAATATGTTAACTGTTCAGAAAACAACAATGAAGTTGTGTTCCATATTCATAAAACTCCGAGTGATACACTTGCCTATATACTCATGTATACAAGCAAAATTTAACGTATAATGTACAGCATAGAATTTTGAGTGAACATTTTAATCTTAATAAAATTTTAATCTATATAAACCGAAACTATACTGAAGAAGTTCAATAACACGAACAGTTCTGATATTTTCAAAAATATTAGTGCATTACAAGTAAATAATTTATATTACATTATTGACTGTGAATATTTGAAAACCAGGTATGGTGAAAAAATTAGTTTGGAACTTGATAATAAATTTAGAATTATTTTGAAAAAGACGCAATAAATTAATTCGTGATTAGGATTTTCATTTATTTGAATATGGAAACAATAAAATGAGATACACAGGAATGAAGGAACTTCCAAATAATGATAATGAAATTCATGATCTAGAACTTTTGGTCTTATTGAAACTGACTGCCGCCACCTGGTTCATTATTATTTTCTATGAGCTATCGATTTTTAATTTTTTTGTTCAATAGTTAATTTTTTGTTCAATAATTAATTTTTTATTAAATTATAGTAGTGCATGTAGTACGTGGATGCTGTTGATTTTTATGTAGACGATATTGTTTGTTCAGTAATTTGTGTCCAAGTGCACTGATCAGGCCCACTTACTGGTCGTATCACCTCGCATATTCCTACATTCTTCCGGAATCCAAACTGATCGCCTCTACAAGTTTTTCCATTCTTCAATACAGGATTCATGTTAGTATTTTGCAACCATGACTTACTGAACTGACAGTTATGCTATTTTCACACCTGCCAGCAACTTTTTCTTTCTAGTTGAAATTATTACATTTTTCTGAAGTCTGAGGGTATTTCGCCTGTCTCATATATCTGACACACCAGATGTAAGATTCTCCCAAGGCTGTCTGTAGTTCTGACGAAATGTCATCTACTACAAGGGCCTTGTTTCCGCTTAGGTATTTCAGTGCATTGTCAACTTCTTGTCACAATATCATGTCTTTCATCTCATGCCAGACTGAGATTCATTGGAAGAATCCTAAGGAAATGCAATCCGAAAACAAAGGAAGTAGGTTACAGTACGCTTGTTCGCCCACTGCTTGAATACTGCTCAGCAGTGTGGGATCCGTAACAGATAGGGTTGATAGAAGAGATAGAGGAGATCCAACGGAGAGCAGCGCGCTTCGTTGCAGGATTATTTAGTAATCGCGAAAGCGTTACGGAGATGATAGATAAACTCCAGTGGAAGACTCAGCAGGAGAGACGCTCAGTAGCTCGGTACGGGCTTTTGTCAAAGTTTCGAGAACATACCTTCACCGAAGAGTCAAGCAGTATACTGCTCCCTCCTACGTATATCTCGCGAAGAGACCATGAGGATAAAGTCAGAGAGATTAGAGCCCACACAGAGGCATAGCGACAATCCTTCTTTCCACGAACAATACGAGACTGGAATAGAAGGGAGAACCGATAGAGGTACTCAAGGTACCCTCCGCCACACACCGTCAGGTGGCTTGCGGAGTATGGATGTAGATGTAGATGTAGATCTTCATTTATGTCCTCTTCAGCTTCTATAATATTGCCTTCAATTTCATATCACTTGTGTAGGCTCTGTACATACTTCTACCTTTCAGATTTTCTTTCATTTCCTTCGTACTGGTTTTCAATCTGAGGTCTTCATATTCATACAGTTGCTTCTCTTATCACCAAAAATCTCTTTAATTTTCCTGTAGGCGGTATCTATTTTTCCCCTATTGAGCTACGATATAAATCCTCACTTTTGCCCTCTAGCCACTCCTGCTTAGCCAGTTTGCACTTCTTGTCAATCTCATAGTTAGACGTTTCAATCCCCTTTCACCTACTTCATTTGCTGCTTTTTCATATTTTATCCTTTCATCAATTAAATTCAGTGTCTCCGGAGTTATCCGAGGATTTTTACTACCCCTTGTCTTTTTACCTATTTGATCCTGTGCCATAATCAGTATTTCATCTCTCAAAGCTACACACTCATCCTCTACTGTATTGCCCTCCACTTTTGTCAACAGATGCCTAATATTCCCTCTAAAACTCAGGAGCACCTCTCGTTCTTTCATATTATCCAGGTCCCATCTCCTCAATTTTCGGCCTTTTTTTCAATTTATTCAGTTTTAGTCTGCAGTTCATAATCAATAAATTGTGGTCAGAGTCCACATATGCCACTGAAAATGTGTTATAATTTAAAATATGGTTCAGAATTCTCTGTCTTACCATTATACAATCATTCCCAAACCAACTGGTGTCTCTAGGTCTCTTCCACCTATAGAACCTTCTTCCATGATGTCTAAACCGAGTATTAGCAATGATTAAATTATGCTATGTGCAAAATTGTACCAGTGGCTTCTTCTTTCATTCCTTTTCGGCAGTCCATATTCACCTAATATTTTTCCTTCTCTTTACTTCCCTGGTATCTGTCCAGCTCCATCGAAAATTAAATTTTCGTCTCACGTAACTGTCTGAACAATTTCTTTTGTCTCGTGAGATATTTCTTCAATCTCTATATCCGTTGTAGAGCTAGTTGGTATATAAAATTTTATTGGTGGTACTGTACGATTGTCGTAGCTAGAAACATTTGCGTATGAATATTGTCACGTAGAAGTCGGTGTAATTAGATGAATGACGAACACTAACTTCACTTAACGAAGGTTTATTCAACACTAGCGCATACAAGAGCGCGGAGCGAACTGCCTACGGCCGGAACACATACGGTATACATACAGCTACAGGACATTCCAGTACAATGATGCTTGACATTTGTGGATGCTTCTAGAATGTACTCGAACCGAATATAGAAGTTAAATTGTGGAGTCCCGGCGAGTTTTGAACTTACGACCCTCTATACCACAGTTTAGTATCATAACCACTACACCATGGTACTACTCAGCTTCTTCTGCGACACTGCTCCCTCCTTGAGAGGACAGCGTCTCGGTGTTATGTCCTCCTAGTCCGGGAACGAGTCATCAGTCCTGCATACTCCGACTCCCGATGACTGATGCTCGCCCTGGCGGTGATCCTCTTAGAACCTCTTTTGCCGCAACGCTCTTCGTTACCTTTCCACTTGTTGCCTGTGGCTGGAGCTTCGAATTTACTCTGGGTTGCAGGGTCCTTGTAGGACTTCATTCGAAGGATGTGGGCCGTATCTCTGATCTTTCGTCGTCTTGTGTTAGCGGTCGAAATCTTCAACTTCATAAGTAACATCAGATAATTGTCTTACAACCTTATAAGGTCCAAAGTAGCGCCTTAGGAGCTTCTCAGAGAGACCAATCTTCCAAACAGGAATGAAGATCCAGACGAGGTCACCAGGCTGGTAAACAACAGGGCGGTGATTCTCGTCAGACCTTCGGCGATTGTTTTCTTGAGCCTGCAGTGTGCGGAGTCAAGCTAACTTCCGAGCTTCCTCAGCTCTGGTTAACATTGACGAACACTGATAACATGTCGGCAAAGGTGTTATTAAGGCGTTCAGTAAGACAGTTAGTTTGCGGATGGTAGGCAGTCGTCATGTGATGAGTAATGTTGCACCGACGGTTTATCTCTGTCACAAGATTCGATTGTAAAACTTTCCCCCGATCCGTAATTAACGACCTTGGGGCACCGTGTTATAATACAATGTCTTCCACGATGTATTTGGCTACCTCGAATGCTTCGGCTGTTTTCATGGCTTTTGTAGTGGCATAGCCTGTCAGATAATCAGTGCAAACAATAATCCATCTGTTGGAAATCGTCCGAGGAGGTCAGTCCCAACACGCTGGAAAGGCGTTTCGGCTGGTGGAATTGGTATGAGTCGGCCAGGTGGTTTCTGAAGGACTGCCTTTCTCCTCTGGCACTCTCGACAGTGCGACGCATAGTGACGGACACTCCTAAATAAACCTGGCCAGAAAAATCTCTTGCTGATTCTATCGTATGTCTTAATAAATCCTAAATGTCCGGTCTCAGGTGTGTCATGCAATTTCTGTAGAACATCCAAGAGCATGTGTTTAGGAATCACTGGTAGCCACCTCTTTCCAAACGGATCAAAGTTTTTCTTGCAAAGTAATCCATTAACTACCTTAAATTTTCCTTTCAAATCCTCTGACCGATTTAAGACAGGCATAATTTGAGATATCTTGGCGTTCTTCTTCTGCTCAGCAGAGAGATCCTGGAGTGCATCGAGACACTGTCTTCATCGAAGTCTTGATGGTATGGCACAGGGTTTCTTGAGAGACAGTCGGCATCTTGGTGTTTTCTTCCACTTTTGTACACTGTGGTAATGTCATACTCTTGAAGACGTAGTGCCCACCTGGCGAGGCATCCTGTTGCATCCTTAAGCCCTGTCAGACAACAAAGTGAATGATGGTCAGTAACGATTGTGAATGGCCTTCCATAGAGATACTATCGAAATTTGCACATGGCCCAGATCACAGCAAGACGATCTCTTTCTATAGTTGAGTAGCTCCTCTCGGCTTTTGTAAGTGTCCTAGAAGCATAGGCTATAACCTTCTCTTCTCCATCCAAATTTGCACCAGAACGGCACCAATCCCATACCCACTGGCATCTGTGTGTATTTCTGTAGGTGCTCTCTCATCATACAGACCAAGTACAGGGTCAGTCTTCAGAGCTTTTCGCAGCACATCGAAAGAATTCTGTTGAGCAACGCTCCAGATAAATTTAGCATCAGCTTTTAACAACTCTTGGAGTGGCTGGCTTTGATAGAAAAGTCTCTGATAAAGCGACGGCAATAAGAGCATAATCCGAGGAAGCTTCTCACATCTCTGATACTTTTAAGAATAGGAAATTCCTTTATAGATCTCACCTTTTCTGGTTCTGGCCGCACACCTTCGTTTGACACAAGGTGTCCAAGTATTTTGATTTCTTTGGCTCCGAACAGACACTTTCTTGGATTAAGTTTCAGTACGCATTGTTGGAGACACTTAAGAACGGCCCTCAGTCTTTTAATATGTTCATGAAATGTCTCTGAGAACACTGTGTCACCTAAATAACAAAGACACATCGTTCACTTGAGGTAACGTAGAAGATTATCCATCATCTGTTCAAAAGTTGCTGGTGCGTTACACAAACCAAACGGCATAACCTTAATCTCATAGAGGCCCACAGGGGTAATGAATGCAGTTTTCTCAGGATCAACCTCATCTATTTCGATTTGCCACTATCCCGAGTACATGTCCATGGTTGAGAAAAACTTAGCCCCCTTCAGACAATCTAGTGTATCGTCAATTCGTGGAAGAGGTTGAACGTCCTTTTTAGTTATCTTATTAAGCTCACTGTAATCAGCACAAAAGCGCCAACTGCCATCTTTCTTCCTGACGAGGACCACTGGTGACCACAATGGGTTCTGTGAAGGCTGAATGATGCCATTCTTCATCATTTTCTCTACGTCGTCGCGAATTATTCGACGTTCCGTTGCTGACACACGGTTGCTCTCTGGCTTATTGGTTGATGGTCTCCAATGCAAATCCGGTGCTTCACCGTTGATTTGTCAAATTTGCTCTTCACCTGTGGATTGAAGCATTCAAAGAACTCTTGAAGAATGGCAAGTAGCTTCTTCTGTTGTTCCTTAGTGAGATCTGGTGACAGTCGAGCTAGAAGATCTTGTCTCGCAGTGGTAGCGCTAATTTCGCCTACAGACTCGGCATGGGAGGTTTCTGTGACCCTCAGCTATTCTTCAAGTTACAGCTCAGCGTTTGCTATGCTCACGCGTCTTGGAAAGATCTGCGGTTCTCGGCTACAGTTAACTATTTACAATTCACCGTATCCGTTCTTAAACGAGACGACAGAGGCTGGAATGACCAAGTTATTCTTCAGTGGTATGCTTCTCTTACATTACACTACAAGATCCATGGTTTGATGCATGGAATGACACGTGACAGTTACTTTTCTAGCGCTGACTGCAGGAATGATCACTTCATCCAGCACACATAGTCTCCAGACACTCGGATCTTCCTGTCCACTATATCTCATCTCGTCTAGCATAATCTTCGAGCGCCCACAATCTATAATTGCCTGAGAAGCTTTCAAAAAGTCCCATCCGAGAATGACGTCATGACTACATTCTTGTAAAACGATGAATTCTAAGGACTGTATATGGCTTCTTATACCCACACGAATGGTACATCTTCCTGTAGGTTTTACATATGTCCCATGAGCCACCTTCAGCAGAGGTGTTTTGCTGTCGACGAATACGTTTTTCTGCAACTGCCGACGGTACCTCTCGGAAATGACTGAATATGATGCTTCAGAGTCCACAAGATTTTGGGTTGGTCTGCCATCCATGAGGATATCGACGTAGTTTCCTATGATTTTTGTGGTGATCGACGGCGGAGGATTTTTCTCTTTGGCGGCCTCACCTCCAAGGATGGTCGCATCCTTTAGTTTTCCAGATTGATCGGCTGGAGCTTCTAAACGGTGATGGAGACCTTGCTCGGCGTGTTGGGGAGCGTCCTCTCCAGCGGCTAGCTTGCGGCGATGGTGACCTACGTCGTCCTGCACCCACATCTTATTGTTCATCTTCGTCGTCCCGGAGTTGGGGTCGGCTGATATCGGTGTGCTGTCTTCTGGCGCGAGTGTCATCAAATATCCGCCACCTTTCTCGACAATAGCGCACCACATGTCCCGGTCGTCCGCAGTGGAAACACACTGGTTGGTTATCCTGGGTCCTCCAGACGTCGGTCTTCCTTGGTGGCCAGACAGGTTCCTCCTGCGGCATTGTAGGAACGTAACTTCGCTGGTTCTCGACTATTCACCGTTTTAAAGGGAAATGAAGGATGAGAGATTGGGTTCAATGTCTGTTCCACTTCCTCCCTTATGACCTATTGAAGCGTCTCGGTTTTTTGCTCCCCGTGCAATCCAAGTGCCTTCTGCACTTCCTCTCTCACTATCTGACGAAGAACACTTGTGAAATCAGTTGCTTCCTCCATCACAGACATCGATACGATGTTTGAAAGCCGTTCAAAAATCTTGCGTGTAATTCTTTTTTGATGCATGTTCTCGATATACTGACAATATTTTATGAAGTCGTCTGCTGTCGAAACTTCCTTCAGGAGTAGGGCTTGATACATGTTGCCGGCCGGTGTGGCCGAGCGGTTCTAGGCGCTACAGGCTGGAACCGCGTGACCGCTAGGGTCGCAGGTTCGAATCCTGCCTCGAGCATGGATGCGTGTGATGTCCTTAGGTTAGTTAGGTTTAAGTAGTTCTAAGTTATAGGGGACTGATGACCTCAGATGTTAAGTCCCATAGTGCTCAGAGCCATTTGAATTTGATACATGTTCTCAGCAACACCCTTCATGAGATGTGCAGCCTTATTTTCCTCCTTCATTCTAGGATTCACTATATTACACAGCTCCAAGACGTCTTGAATGTAGAATGCTGTAGTTTCTCCTGGAAGCTGTACCCTGCACTTTAATTTATCTTCAGCCTTGCACTTCTATCGTTATGTGTCACCGAAATACTTGAGCAGTTCCACCTGGAATACTCCCCAGCTTGTGAACTTCTCTTGATTGTTCTCATAACATTGCTAAGCAGTGCCCTCCAAGAAGAAAAATACGTTAGCCAGACACACGGTGTCATCCCATTTGTTAAATGAGGCTATATGCTCATATACCTTCAGCCACCTGTTTGGATCTTGGCCATCGTCACTAGGGAACCCGGAAGGATGTCTCATGTGGTGGCACACAGTTGCTTTCATCGTAACGCACTCTTCTTCTTCTGTCTCCTGTAGATTGCGATCCGTTGTATATGGCTCGAACTCGGGTTTCTCGCTACGTAAACGGCGGCTCTGTCGTGGCCCGATGGGAGTCACTGTGGCGTCGATAACGTGCGCCATCACAAGTTCCAATACCCAGCGTCTCCACCAGAACAATGTCACGTAGAAGACGGTGTAATTAGATGAATGACGAACACTAACTTCACTTAACGAAGGTTTATTCAGCACTAGCACATACAAAAGCGCGGAGCGAACTACCTCCGGTCGGAACACATACAATATATATATACAGCTACAGAACATTCCAGTACAATGATGCTTGACATTTGTGGATGCTTCTAAAATGTACTCGAATCGAATGTAGAAATTAAAATTGTGCAGTCGAGGTGAGTTTCGAACTTATGACCCTCCATGTAACAGTTTAGTATCATATCCACGACACCATGGTGCTACTGAGCTTCTTTTGTGACAATATAAATAAACGGAAGTCATTCCGTGTAAACAAGGGCAACAATCAATAAATTTGTTCTTGCATAGGTTCAGCCTTGAGCAAAGACAACTTTTTTTTTTTTGCCCAGACATGTTTCGCTGAACTTACAGTATCATCAGTAGATTTTTTTGCTATTGAGGAATAGAAAATTGCTCTTTACTATATGTACATACATAAATTTCAGTTTCTAAGAAACGTATTCAAAAATTTACACTGAAATGTAGATCTCAAGGACGAAAGTAACTTTCGCATGATGTGGCACTAACAAGTCACATAGCTCGACGAAACCTGAACCATACATAGAAACCACAGCTACGGCATAGTACAGAAAGTAACTGAAAAAAATACGCAATGAGACGAATAGAAAGGAATCTTTCATTCAAAGACAATTATCACAGTTAAGCACTGCGATTACGATAGCTCCATGGACGTTACAGAAGACGAGACATGGTTGTTAATAGATCACCACAGACGGCAGTGTAGCCTCTGGAACGTGCTCCCATGCTGGTGACGGGGTTAGTTCGGAGTTCTTGTGGTAGCTTTCTCCATTCCCCCCACCAAAGAGGTTAAGAGCTGGTCATGTGTTAGTGGTGCAATACGTTTGTACAACGGAGTACACACGGACGGACCAGTCCACTCACCGCATATCATCTGGTCCAAGTGCGCCTATACCTGCACATTTCGATGCAGTCACGCATTGTGATCCATAAGAATGAGATCAGGGCCGAATGCACCCCGGAAAAGAGACACGTATGAAAAGAGTACAGTGCCACAATAATGTTCACCTGTGAGTGTACCATGTTCAAAAATTTCGAGGTCAGTGCGCCTATGCAATATTATGACCGTCCACATTGTAACACCTGGTCCACCAAAACGAACGTGTTCGACGATGCTGGACATACCCTCATGTAGCCATGGGGCGGGCACGTAATGTGTTTAGTAACGACACATAATTCAACAGTTAACTTTGTCCTCAAGTTTTGCACAGCAGTGTACTTTGTTACAACGTGCCGCAGATTCTATGAGTTTCTGTATTTTGCGTTACAGCTATTTTCCTTTCACTGTTTTTCATCTGGAGTCTTAGCCAACATAATGTAGTACTTTTTACATCGAAAATTTACGGCTGGAAAGTATATAATAAAATCTTTTGCATATTACCCAATTTGTGAATACGTTTCTTAATACTAAAAATTCTATATAAACTGATAGTAGAGAGCAGTTTACCTGTCATTTAACATAAAGAGAATAAAAGCCCCCCTGATGATTCTCTAATTTCTGTGAAATCTGTCTGCGCGAAGAAAAGGAAAAACTGTGCTTGCTGAAGCCGAAACGTATCCAAAAATAAATTCCTTTGTAAACAATCATGTTTACAGATGTGTGCTTTAACCTTAACGTGAGCAAATATCCATTAGAATTCGGTTATACTGCTGGCGATAAATAACGGTAAAAAGTAAAAACAGTAAAATACGAGCGGTCTTCATTTCATTTAAAACTAATTCTAAGAAAATCAGAGGCCAGGTAGATATTTCCTGGGAAAATATCACGAAAATGTCATTCATGCATGAAGGAAATAGCTTACAAAACAATGTTTCGACAGATTCTTGAATAGTGTTCAAGGGAGATTGATAAGGGTTCTTTGTTTTTGGGGCATGATACGAAGTTTCAGAAAAAAGTCTGTCAGTGAGGGTCAATGGAAGTGATCTGACGCCGCAGTGAAGTAAGCGGTTTCGAGTGTTTTGAAAGGCGAAGAGAGCGGAATGGCTGCTGTCTGTTGTTTTAATGATCCTAAACCGACATTGTAAAGGAGATTTAAATGAGTTGTAGGAAATCACCCAGGCGTCTATGACACATGAGACGTGATGTTTCAAACCATGACTGGTTGTGCAGAATTTTTTGAAGAAAACTGCATCCACTGTAAAAGATATGAGTGCTGGACATATGAACTTCGTGCATACGTTGAGGATTCAGCTTTTTCAACTACAGTTCTGAAAATTAGCCAAATATCGTTTAGCTAACTTGCATTATCTGAAAGAACCAAAAACATAAATGAAACCAAAGAGTGATGACTGGGTGTTGTGTGCTGTCCTTAGGTTAGTTAGGTTTAAGTAGTTCTAAGTTCTAGGGGACTGATGACCATAGATGTTAAGTCCCATAGTGCTCAGAGCCATTTGAACCATTTTTGAAACCAAAGTGTTGCTATCCAAAGCAAAATTTACTTTCGTCTTGTATGCTTTTACTTAATTTTTTCAAATCACATAAACAGTTATTTTAAAACCTAAATTTTGTTGTACAACCAATTTTCCCCCACTACTTTGGTAACATCTCGAATGGTGTTAGTAATTTTTTTGTTGCTGTGCATCGTTTTGATCAAAAATCTTATTTCCACCATTTACACAAAAACATATTTTAAATTAAATTTGACGCAGTTCTGCCAATTTTAGCTTGAGTGGTCCATACTAGGCATCGCTCTCCTACCTGAAGTGGGTGGTACATATTCAATACCTTCAGTAGTGTATTTATTTATATGTTTGTCGGAAATTTATTTATCCCGCACACGGAACATGCACGGTATGTAAACGTTACCAAGACAACATTTTCACGTTCAGATGTTTACACCATTCTAGAGAATCGTAACAGCTGTAAGACAAATTTGTTTCAGTTGCTGTGAAAATACAAACAATTCACCTTTTTTTTAAGTCTCTCTCAGTCCAAACAACAAAGAGGGCTTTGCATGTAGTACACGGTATTCTGTGAATGCGTGTGTTTATGTTGTGTATCGAAGTGTGTTGCACTTCCTTACGTGTTTTGAAAGCAGTGTTAATGTTGTTCAGCCTGAAAGTATTTGATGTTTTCTAGGAGAGTTTGCCTTTGAATGGTTTGCAAGCAGTGGGATTCCGTTTTATTTTCCGCATAGCAGTTGGTTTATTATTGATTTTTCTTCACGGTATGGGATTGTTAATAATTGGGTCATCATAGCCCCCTGCTGCAGCCTCACTTTCAGGGGCAGAAAATTATCTGGATCATCTCTTTCACAGCTGTGAGCTGCTGTACAACGGTGTCCACATGTGTGTGCTGTCGGGACGCTCCACACGGCAGTGCAGGACACCGTGCGGTTCTGAGCACCGCGCCGACACTTCCGTGTTTATTCTCAGAATTAACTCTCAAATTAAATTGAGTTCTGTATATGCTGTATTGTTGGAGTTCCTATAACTAGATGACATGACGAAGAAGCACATTTCAAAGTCATTTTTTGTGTGATGTATTTCGAAATAAGGCACAACGCACAATCCCACACCGCACTGTTTACAGCACTAACGCGATTCCGTTCGTCTTTTGTTCTTGCTGCGTATGATGCATCTCCCTACTGGCCCGTGATCGTTTACTGACGATTCAGCGGTGCTTGGAAACTGCCATTCCGCAATGGATTTTCCTCACCTGATTGACGACCTCACGATGCTTTCCTTTCTTACCTGTACGTCTCTAAGACTCTCAAATCAAGCTGACACCGAAATCTCCAGATGTCAGACATTCAGATCGGTACCAAACGTTGTGCGTCGATAGAATGTGAACCAAAACTCCAATTTATTTCTTTCTATGTGCCGTTGTCTAGCAGATCGGGCGTAAACGTTAATTAAAAGTGATAATAGAACTGTGCAGCACATTGAACTGTGCTGCCATTCACTGAGTACACTGTTCGGTCTGGCGCCACTGGCTCATGTCTAGTATCGACTATCCCTCTTGCGGCCCAATTGCCAATATACAGGGTGTTTCAAAAATGACCGGTATATTTGAAACGGCAATAAAAACTAAACGAGCAGTGATAGAAATACACCGTTTGTTGCAATATGCTTGGGACAACAGTACATTTTCAGGCAGACAAACTTTCGAAATTACAGTAGTTACAATTTTCAACAACAGATGGCGCTGCGGTCTGGGAAACTCTATAGTACGATATTTTCCACATATCCACCATGCGTAGCAATAATATGGCGTAGTCTCTGAATGAAATTACCCGAAACCTTTGACAACGTGTCTGGCGGAATGGCTTCACATGCAGATGAGATGTACTGCTTCAGCTGTTCAATTGTTTCTGGATTCTGGCGGTACACCTGGTCTTTCAAGTGTCCCCACAGAAAGAAGTCACAGGGGTTCATGTCTGGCGAATAGGGAGGCCAATCCACGCCGCCTCCTGTATGTTTCGGATAGCCCAAAGCAATCACACGATCATCGAAATATTTATTCAGGAAATTAAAGACGTCGGCCGTGCGATGTGGCCGGGCACCATCTTGCATAAACCACGAGGTGTTCGCAGTGTCGTCTAAGGCAGTTTGTACCGCCACAAATTCACGAAGAATGTCCAGATAGCATGATGCAGTAATCGTTTCGGATCTGAAAAATTGGCCAATGATTCCTTTGGAAGAAATGGCGGCCCAGACCAGTACTTTTTGAGGATGCAGGGACGATGGGACTGCAACATGGGGCTTTTCGGTTCCCCATATGCGCCAGTTCTGTTTATTGACGAAGCCGTCCAGGTAAAAATAAGCTTCGTCAGTAAACCAAATGCTGCCCACACGCATATCGCCGTCATCAATCCTGTGCACTATATCGTTAGCGAATGTCTCTCGTGCAGCAATGGTAGCGGCGCTGAGGGGTTGCCGCATTTGAATTTTGTATGGATAGAGGTGTAAACTCTGGCGCATGAGACGATACGTGGACGTTGGCGTCATTTGGACCGCAGCTGCAACACGGCGAACGGAAACCCGAGGCCGCTGTTGGATCACCTGCTGCACTAGCTGCGCGTTGCCCTCTGTGGTTGCCGTACGCGGTCGCCCTACCTTTCCAGCACGTTCATCCGACACTTTCCCAGTCCGTTGAAATTTTTCAAACAGATTCTTTATTGTATCGCTTTTCGGTCCTTTGGTTACATTAAACCTCCGTTGAAAACTTCGTCTTGTTGCAACAACACTGTGTTCTAGGCGGTGGAATTCCAACACCAGAAAAATCCTCTGTTCTAAGGAATAAACCATGTTGTCCACAGCACACTTGCACATTGTGAACAGCACACGCTTACAGCAGAAAGACGACGTACAGAATGGCGCACCCACAGACTGCATTGTCTTCTATATCTTTCACATCACTTGCAGCGCCATCTGTTGTTGAAAATTGTAACTACTGTAATTTCGAAAGTTTGTCCACCTGAAAATGTACTGTTGTCCCAAGCATATTGCAACAAACGGTGTATTTCTATCGCTGCTCGTTTAGTTTTTATTGCCGTTTCAAATATACCGGTCATTTTTGAAACACCCTGTATATGAGGAAGAGTTGGTATCTGTGCGTTGTGCCCTTAGAAGGTCTTTGCTTGCCGGTATACAGGGTGTTACAAAAAGGTACGGTCAAACTTTCAGGAAACATTCCTCACACACAAAGAAAGAAAATATGTTATGTGGACATGTGTCCGGAAACGCTTACTTTCCATGTTAAGAGCTCATTTTATTACTTCTCTTCAAATCACATTAATCATGGAATGGAAACACACAGCAACAGAACGTACCAGCGTGACTTCAAACACTTTGTTAGAGGATATGTTCAAAATGTCCCCCGTTAGCGAGGATACATGCATCCGCCCTCCGTCGCATGGAATCCCTGATGCGCTGATGCAGCCCTGGAGAATGGCGTATTGACGCCGATCAATTGCTTCGAACGTCTTTCTGTGGGGACACCTTCGTTCTGGAAATCTGTCTCGATACAAACATACCGCGCCACGGCTATTGCCCCGTGCTTATCCATACATCAAATAGGCATCTGCCAACTCCGCATTTATAAACATTGCACTGACTGCAAAACCACGTTCGTGATGAACACTAACCTGTCGATGCTACGTACTGATGTGCTTGATGCTAGTACTGCAGAGCAATGAGTCGCATGTCAACACAAGCACCGAAGTGAACATTACCTTCCTTCAATTGGGCCAACTGGCGGTGAACCTAAGAAGTACAGTTTCACACTGACGAAACTAAAATGAGCTCTAACATGGAAATTAAGCGTTTCCGGACACATGTCCACATAACATATTTTCTTTCTTTGTGTGTGAGGAATGTTTCCTGAAAGTCTGGCCGTACCTCTTTGTAACACCCTACATATGCGGGGTTCGCTGGCCCAAGAGAGTGGGCACGAATTTGGCGATTGGCGACAGCGTCGCGACGGGAGGTGGTCACGAGGTCCGAGCGGCCGAAGCCACGAGCTGCGCAAGGAGGGCCTGTGCAGAGCGAAGATACCGGAGTAATTCACCGGGGTCACCGTCGGCTACAACAGCAGGCTGACATCCAGTCGGTTGGTTGGCAACATTCGCGTCGGACGATCGCTCGTGGCCTGGCTGCCTTCTTCTACCTGGCTTTCATCGACACCACTCAGTAATGGCTGCGGCGCACCGTGGATCCATGGAACTGCTTGCTGCTAAAGGGGAGCAACATTCTGCAATCCTCGTGGTGATTTGTGTCATTGTCTACCTGCCCTCCTTATTATTTTCTGGTTTGCACCCGACCCTCAGAGTTTTACTCTGTCGGCTCTTTGGTCGTAAATATACGCCGTAGTTTTGTACTAAGACGCTAGTTGTCGTTTGAAAATGTGTCCCACTATTATATTACCTCTCCCTTCTGGTTTGTACCAGATCATTAATGTTCTAATGGATCACCAGCCCGAACAGTTGTACTAAGGCACAGGTTTGCCGATGGCTAAATTGAGTACACACTCAAAAAAAAAAAAAAAAAAAAAAAGCCGGCCGCGGTGGTCTAGCGGTTCTGGCGCTGCAGTCCGGAACCGCGGGACTGCTACGGTCGCAGGTTCGAATCCTGCCTCGGGCATGGGTGTGTGTCATGTCCTTAGGTTAGTTAGGTTTAAGTAGTTCTAAGTTCTAGGGGACTAATGACCTAAGATGTTGAGTCCCATAGTGCTCAGAGCCATTTGAACCATTTTTGAACCAAAAAAACAAAGGCACAGGTTGCCGTTGGACAAAACATGGGTCTTGTGGTTAGAGCCGGCCGTGGTAGCCGAGCGGTTCTAGGTGCTTCAGTCTGGAACCGCGCGACCGCTACGGTCGCGGGTTCGAATCCTGCCTCGGGCATGGATGTGGGTGATGTCCTTAGGTTAGTTAGGTTTAAGTAGTTGTAAGTTCTAGGGGACAGATGACCTCAGATGTTAAGTCCCATAGTGCTCAGAGCCATTTAAACCATTTTTTGTGGTTAGTTTTAGATGTTAACCAGTTCAGTTCTTTGATTTTAATAGCATTTCTCACTCATCAGTTATAATCTGAACAACCTGTCGTACTATGCTGTTCATGGCTGTGTTTGAAAGACCGAGTCATTGTTGATGTATTCTAACTGGATCTTGTGGTTCCGCCGAGTGAGTTTCCTTGTAATACGTCTTCACAAGTAATATTTTAACATATTCCTTCAGAGCGGTCTTAATAACTGAAACTCAGTTTAACTTTCAAAATATTGACAGCCGACCGTCACCAGGGCTTTGGTCAAAATAAAATTGTCAGAAGGGATGGGTTGGTATCTAAAGGCACCTAGGTTGCCGATTGAAATTAAGAGGTTGGTTGTTTTGAAGTAAGCCTTATGGTTGTCATATTGTTTCCTAATCTGTTTAACCTTGAAGCACAGGTGCGCACCTTAACCCTGAACCTTTCGACATGCAGCATTCAAATTAAAAGTTACGTCATCTGTTTTGAGTAACTTAATCACTCTTGTCATCAAAAATGGTTCAAATGGCTCTGAGCACTATGGGACTTAATGTCTGAGGTCATCAGTCCCCTAGCACTTAGAACTACTTTAACCTAACTAACCTACGGACATCACACACATCCATGCCCGAGGCAGGATCCGAACCTGCGACCGTAGCGGTCGCGCGGCTCCAGACTGAAGCGCCTAGAACCGCTCGGCCACAACGGCCTGCTCTTGTCATCAATGGTGCTTCTATAGTTTTCATGTGTTGCAGAAGGGCATTTAATAAGACAGACTGTGTCCAACGCGATAGTAAACACCGCTCTTTCACCCGATAGCGGGCGGGCTGCACGTCCGCCGTCTTGTAATCATGGTAATATTGTTTGCTATTTTGCAATATAGCACTTCAGATTGCTTTTTCAAAAATTAAAAACTAATTCAACGTAAGATTTATGGTCAAAAGAATTTTACAAATTTGTTCATTTCGTTAAAGAAAATTTTATGGTTATATATTGTTGAATAAACAGTTTGTGTGAAAAGAAAGTTACATTGGTAGATGCTCCCTTCCACGTTTTTCTTAATTCTAGTAAGTACCATGTACCACACCGGAAAAGCACAGTTGTGAGTACCTACTATGCATAGCTCCCGTGGGGAAGTTTGTAGAGTTTTAGATCGTCGTACCAAGGGCTCTGGGTGTAAATCCAATTGATGACATTCCTTTTTTAGTGTATTATGCGTGGAAGTGTTATGTGAGTCTAATAATACTTCCCCATGTATGATGCAGTTGTTTCTTTATTCTACTGCTCTTATATTTTATGTTTCTCCTGTGTAACTGCAAATGTAATTATGTACCCTATTGGTTTGCTACTTTCAACTAACGAAGAGAAAGAACACTGCCAAAAGAACATTTCTACAAAGTCCGAAAAGTCCTTTTCACGTCAGGAAAATGTTCTCCCATATAACAGTTTCACGTGCAAAAAAGAAAGAACTCATCTGTTGGGTACGATCTGTGGTACGACCACCTCATCCTCTACCAATTCTCACTCGCGATATCTACAACGACATAATCATTCACAAATACACTTTTCCTATATCCATAGGTCTGGTGTTACTTTTAATTACCATTTACGCATGTTCTCCTCGACGACAGCACATAGCACGAACTAAATCGCTCTTTCGGTTGATAGTATATCGACATACAACACTTGGTACCGATTTGAATGTCTGACGTCTGGGGGTTTGGATGTGAGATGAAATTCGGCCACTGAATTATTCTTTCCGGTATCCGGCTTGCATATGACATTGATATTTAGGACGCATGTCTACAAGCACTGAAAAAAATCGTTTTTTACCATTTCAGTGGTTTGTGTTTACATTCCGCTGAGCTAAGTAGCATGTCGTTTTTGTCCACTAAACCTGTAGACTCGTAGTAATTCGACTCATGTTCTGATTTAAATTTTTCGTTATTAGTTTTGCTGTCCACTTTCACAGCTGATTACACTGAAAACGCCTGATTGTGTGTCTTTATATTACACGGACCATTGTTGAATACTTTCCACTTGCGATGTGGTCCTCATCAGGTTGGACTAACAGGTGACAGAAAGTGTACATTAAGAATTGTAGTGTGGCTTGTTTCATCGGCTAAAGTTTATAGCAGTAATTTTTCTCTCAAAGCATATTATTACCATATGGCTTAATGATATTGATTCTTATTTCAACTAAATTTAATAGAGTCAAATAGAAAACTAGTCCATTAAACATGCCTGTTGTCACTTTAGTTATGCTGTACGTCTTCTGTTCATATGCTGTCGGTAGCTTAACATTGCTAGACTACAATGGAATTTTTTGATGGAAAGAATTGATTTGGAGTACATTGTTACTTGTGATACATGTAAACAGAGAAAACTGTAACTAGTCATTTTTTTCAAACGTTCGTTTATTCCTTTAATTAATTTTCTGACCCGTTCAGCCTCATCTTCAGATGGTGTACGTGGAAATCACAAGTTTATTTCCGTTGCGTGATGCTGGGTACGCTATGGAAATAAGCACGTAAGTTCCAAGTGTACCATTGGAAGATTAGGCTAGAAAGGTTAGAAAACTAATTGATGGAATATACGAACAATTCAAAAAACGTGGATGATTGGAGTTTTCTGTATTTATATTAAGTACTCAGTCACAGGCTCTACAACACCCGAAATACATAAGCTTCATTTGTAATTAGGCGTTACAAAGAACACTTGTCGTGTAGCCAACAGAATTTTCTGTACCTGTGCCAAGTACTTCACATGAATTCGCATACTATTGGTGTAGATGTGGAGGATGGAAGGCTCAAGGGACAGAATTGGGGGAATAGAATGAAGGTTTAAGTACTATCAACATTTTATGGAAGGTTTTTAGAAATGATATTGTGCAAAATTGAGTATTTCAAGCTTTATTTGTAGCCATTTTGAGTAAGCTTGTTGCATATACATCGAAATTTCAACATTTATGGGGCATCAGAAAACTTCTCCGGGTCGAGTCTTCAGCAGCAGGTGACCTGGCCACGGGATACAGGTCACGCGAATGTAAGACCACCACCTGGAACATGGAAGTCTTAGATTCAGACTGTTTATCAGTGAAACAATCATTACTTAGTTTTCTAGTTACGTCCGTTTATTACTAGTGTTTCTCGTCGCTGTTTCCCATAATTTACCATACCATTTGACAATTGTTAAGCGATACATATCTGCTCTTATACATCAGAATTATAAATGAATGAACGTTGTCACACAATACTAATGTGAAACATATAATAATAAAATTTAGTTAAGCATGTACACTTAAGCGAAACTCTTACATGCAAATCTTGTGTGTGCTACAATTATAATTTTAATTCTCTTTCTAAGAGCTGTGTCATTACGTCACTTTAACGTAAATTGTCTGGTTAGATGTAAGACAGGTCCTGGCGATATTAATCATGTAAGGATAAATAAGATAAATGCTAGGGTGGAATGACTATTGACGTAAAATCGGAAATATTTAGCTTGCACGAAAAGATTCACGTATTATTTTTTTCCCACTTGCTGTTGTCAGGTCGAGAGACAGAGATGTTGGCTGAAAATCACGCCTTCTAAACTCTATTATGTAGCTATGTGTGAATTGCAGAATACTTAACGTTGCTTCTCTGACTGAGAAACATCCGACCTCATGAACAACACACTTTAGTTGCAGTATCGAGAATAGGGTACAAACGTTTGCACAGACGAAACAAAATGGAGTCTTAATGCTGTATGACAAAGAGTTTGGAATGCAGCCCTTGAGAGGTGTTATACATTAAATGAATTCATAGTTGCGAATGAGGACTACCATCAGCTGTAGAATGGAATGACGACAATGAAAACTTGTATCCGGCCGGAACTAGAACCCGGATTTTCAGCTTATCGCAAACGGTCGCCCCACCATTTGGTTATCCGTGCACGACCCTCTGCGCCAGACCCAAACTTCCATACGTCGAAAGAAGCTTCGCATCGTAATCGAAATAACACAGGCACCGCAGTATCGTATCGAGTCGTGTTGGGTACTCACCGCTGGAGGGCGGGCAGTACTTGAGAGTGCAGGTCCAGGCGCCGCCACTGGAACACGTGCACCAGTTGCAGCCGTCGTACTTGCGGGAGCCCGGCGTGCAGGCTGCAACAGTACACACAGCGCTGCTATCACACTTCGCCGCCACTTGCCACCTCACATACACAGCAACTCATGTAACCTAATATATGGCTCACATGCTAAATGTGCCGTAATGTTGATTGTCCCGATGACATGTTTCAGAAATTACAGTTCTATGGTATAAATGGAATAGCATATGAGTGTTTTAAGTCATACCTACAGAACAAGAAGCAAAATGTTTCCTTATATGGGTCAAGTGATTTAAATAAGTTTGTCACTTCATCTAACTGGGGTGAAATTACATTAGGTGTTCCACAGGGTTCAATCATGGGTCCCCTTCTGTTCTTGATATATGTGAACGACCTCCCTATCTGAAACAGGATGCTGAACTGACACTGTTTAATGATGATACAAGCATCATTATTAATCCATTAAAAGAAACTCCAATTGAAAATCATACAAATAAGGTCTTTGGAAAAGTCATTAATTGGTTTTCTGCAAATGGGCTTGCTCTAAACTTTGAAAAAACACATAAAATCCAATTTTCTGCTGCAAAAAGTACAGTTCCTTCAATAAAAATAACAATTCAACAGAAGTCAGTAGACAGGGTAGAGCATACTAAGTTTTTGGGTGTACATATAGATGAGAATCTTAATTGGAAAATTTATATTTTGCATCTTCTAAAGCGACAAGGTTCAGTAACTTTCGCAATCAGAATAATTGCCAATTTTGAGGATATAGAAATCAGTAAGCTAACATACTTTGCGTACTTTCACTCTCTGATGTCATACAGAATATTATTTTGGGGTAACTCAACATTTCGACAAAAAGTATTCACTGCTCAAAAGAAAGTGGTTAGAATAATGCGTGAGGTTCAAAGTCGCACATCTTGTAGGCATATTTTGAAAAGATTGGAAATTCTTACAACAGCCTCACAGTACGTTTACTCACTAATGAAATTTGTTCTCAACAATATAGACCAGTTTAAAAACAAGTGACATTCATGATAATAATACCAGAAAAAAGAAAGACATACAACCTATCTTTGGCACAGAAAGAGGTATAATATGCTGTTATAAAATTTTTCGACAAATTACCAGATGAAATAAAATGTCTGACAGACAGGATTAATAGCTTCAAAAATAAATTGAAATCATATCTCCTTGACAGCTCCGTCAATACCACAGATGAATTCTTGAACAGGAATAAATAAATCTATAAATATAGCATATGCATTTAGTGCCATTTAAGGGAATGGGGTAAATAATAGAAATATCAATCTTTAACTCTGTATTGTTATATATATTAAAATATCTTGTTTCATATGTGCAATTCTTGTTGAACTTGACACGTTCCACATCATAACGGCTACCGTACCGTGCGATTGATCAATGGAACACGCAACCAACTAACTAACTAACCAACCCCGGAATTCGCTACAAGAACTGTTCTTTCTTTTCAGTTCACTAAGATGTGATCATTACAGATACCTCGCAATAACTATGTAAACATACCGGAATTAGCAGCGATTGCAATGGTTTGTGATAAAACATTACGTAAAACGGACTTGACTGCATAGCAACACTTTTATTCACTTTCGAATAAAAGTGTTTTTATGCGGTCAGGATGATCTACTCGAGGTCGAGCGGTAGCGTTAGTGCGTGCCCGGAGTAGAAAGGGGCAACATAGTATGTAGTCTTTCGCCCCTATGACTGAATGAGGTGGTGAAAAGTTGCTTCAAAATTCAAGGTGAAAGGGTATCAAATGATAACATTTGCTGAAGACATTGCTATCCAGGATCTGTTGAATACAACGAACAGTCTACTGAATACAGAAGACGGACTGGGAGAAATTGAAGAAAGACGAAAGTAATATGACGTAGAAGAAATGATAACAGCGAGAAACTTAACATCAAAACTGCTGATCACGAAGGAATTCTGCTACCTGTGCAGGAAATTAGCCCATGATGGACGCAGCAAGAAGGACATAAAAAGTGTACTATCACTGGCAAAGACAGCGTTCCTGGCGAAGACATGATTAATACACTCCTGGAAATGGAAAAAAGAACACATTGACACCGGTGTGTCAGACCCACCATACTTGCTCCGGACACTGTGAGAGGGCTGTACAAGCAATGATCACACGCACGGCACAGCGGACACACCAGGAACCGCGGTGTTGGCCGTCGAATGGCGCTAGCTGCGCAGCATTTGTGCACCGCCGCCGTCAGTGTCAGCCAGTTTGCCGTGGCATACGGAGCTCCATCGCAGTCTTTAACACTGGTAGCATGCCGCGACAGCGTGGACGTGAACCGTATGTGCAGTTGACGGACTTTGAGCGAGGGCGTATAGTGGGCATGCGGGAGGCCGGGTGGACGTACCGCCGAATTGCTCAACACGTGGGGCGTGAGGTCTCCACAGTACATCGATGTTGTCGCCAGTGGTCGGCGGAAGGTGCACGTGCCCGTCGACCTGGGACCGGACCGCAGCGACGCACGGATGCACGCCAAGACCGTAGGATCCTACGCAGTGCCGTAGGGGACCGCACCGCCACTTCCCAGCAAATTAGGGACACTGTTGCTCCTGGGGTATCGGCGAGGACCATTCGCAACCGTCTCCATGAAGCTGGGCTACGGTCCCGCACACCGTTAGGCCGTCTTCCGCTCACGCCCCAACATCGTGCAGCCCGCCTCCAGTGGTGTCGCGACTGGCGTGAATGGAGGGACGAATGGAGACGTGTCGTCTTCAGCGATGAGAGTCGCTTCTGCCTTGGTGCCAATGATGGTCGTATGCGTGTTTGGCGCCGTGCAGGTGAGCGCCACAATCAGGACTGCATACGACCGAGGCACACATGGCCAACACCCGGCATCATGGTGTGGGGAGCGATCTCCTACACTGGCCGTACACCACTGGTGATCGTCGAGGGGACACTGAATAGTGCACGGTACATCCAAACCGTCATCGAACCCATCGTTCTACCATTCCTAGACCGGCAAGGGAACTTGCTGTTCCAACAGGACAATGCACGTCCGCATGTATCCCGTGCCACCCAACGTGCTCTAGAAGGTGTAAGTCAACTACCCTGGCCAGCAAGATCTCCGGATCTGTCCCCCATTGAGCATGTTTGGGACCGGATGAAGCGTCGTCTCACGCGGTCTGCACGTCCAGCACGAACGCTGGTCCAACTGAGGCGCCAGGTGGAAATGGCATGGCAAGCCATTCCACAGGACTACATCCAGCATCTCTACGATCGTCTCCATGGGAGAATAGCAGCCTGCATTGCTGCGAAAGGTGGATATACACTGTACTAGTGCCGACATTGTGCATGCTCTGTTGCCTGTGTCTATGTGCCTGTGGTTCTGTCAGTGTGATCATGTGATGTATCTGACCCCAGGAATGTGTCAATGAAGTTTCCCCTTCCTGGGACAATGAATTCACGGTGTTCTTATTTCAATTTCCAGGAGTGTAGTATCAAACATAGGTCTTAATTTGAGGAAGAAATTTCTGAGAATTTCGCTTGGAGCAGAGCATTGTATGATAGTGAAACATCTACTGCGGGAAAAACGGAAATGAAGAGAATCGAATAATTTGAGATGTGGTGCCACAGAAGAATGTTGAAAATTATGTGGATTGATTAGGAATGGGGAATTTCTCCGCAGAACCATGGACGAAAAAAATATGTGTAACACGCTTGCAAAAAGGAGGGACAGGACGATAGGACAGTTCTTAAGGCATCAGAGAAGAACTTCGATGGCACTATACGTAGCTATGGATGGTGAACTGTAGAGGAAACCAGAGACTACAATATATCCAGCAAATAATTGAGGATGTAGGTTGAAAGTGCTACTTGAGATGAGAAGGTTAAGAGAGGAATACCTGGCAGGCCGTATCAAACGAGTCAGAAGGCTCATACGGTTTCGTATAATATTTTATCGCAATAACTACACTGTCAAATGGCTCTGAGCACTATAGGACTTAACATCTGAGGTCTTCAGTCCCCTAGATTCAGAACTACTTAAACCTAACTAACGTAAGGACATCACACATACCCATGCCCGAGGCAGGATTCGAACCTGCGACCGTAGCAGCAGCGCGGTTCCGGACTGAAGCGCCTCGAACCGCTCGGCCTCAACGGCCGGCGCCGGCAAAACCGTCCCAGCAGATGCAAGTGTAAATCCAATGACGCCTGTATGCGTCGTAAGTGATGCAGACAGTGGAAGCTGCTCCACACCGTCGTATGGCTAATTCCTCGCCACCTGTCTGGAGCTGATGCCGCGGTCATTTTCAAAAATCTTTTACCTTCACCTTCAAGTAGGATTACCTTAAAACGCATTTCTGCCCATATTCTGTCCTTATCGCCTGTTTTTGCCCCTTATTCTATCTTTCGTTCAGTTTGTCCGTATTTAGCAAACTCTCCCTTATATATGGTATTGAAATACGTGTTGTAACAACCCACTTCCCCGGCTACATACCGAATGCCAAAGGCCAATTGAATGAGAGCTGTGTTGAAACACCACTCACCTAGAGCCTGTTCGCAGACCAGGGCAGCAATCAGCAGCACCAGGAAGACGGCCAGTAGTTTCGCCATGTCGTGCAGTGCGAATGATACTTCAGCCGTCCTCTGTCGCCGTCTTATATACGTGGGCCTGACCCAGCACGCCACATACTGAAATACGCAAGGGCGTGGGTGCTTCCCCGCTGGCGTAGGGAAAACAGATCTGGTGCAATTTGTCACGCGCGGCACATATTCCTCGTGTTATCACGGAAGCTGAAAGTCAACAAGGCCAAGATGCCATTCAGATCGCATCACGACATCCTTGCTCGTGTGCCACTGCTAAACACGGCCCAACACCTGCCGTAGCTGCCTACAAACAGGAACAGTGTGAATGCTAAGACGGAAACGGCGGACTCCCTAAGCTCCGTATTTCGATGAGTGTTGGTGTACTAATCAGGGGCCACTCGAAAGTAGAGCCTGTTGAAAAATTTGTAGCCGGGCGCGGTTGCCGAGCGGTTCTAGGTGCGTTGCTGCTACAGTCGCAGGTTCGAATCCTGCCTCGAGCATAATATCCTTAGGTTAGTTAGGTTTAAGTAGTTCTAAGTCTAGGGGACTGATGACCTCAGATGTTAAGTCCCATAGTGTTTAGATCCAACTGAACAATTTTTGAAAAATTTGTGGTAAGTTCCTATGGGACCAAACTGCTGAGGTCATCGGTCCCTAGGCTTAAACACTACTTAAAACAACTTACGCTAAGAACAACATACGCACCCGTACCCGGCGCAGGACTCACATCCTCCGACGGGGAAAGCTGCGCGAACTGTTGCTGGGCGCCTCAGACCGCGCGACAGAGCATGTGGAAGAATTTGCGTTACTACACTTACGTTTTAGAAATTAAAACAGTGTTCAGGCTCATTTTATTAGCTCCGTTCTGACTTTTACAGAACAAAAAACGAGCTTACTGCTTACTGGTGCGTGACTACTTTCAGTATTTCATAGCCGACTAAAAACGGTTTGTTTTTTAGAGGTTATAATAGAGCAACTAAACGCAATTTTATCTACATGAGGCGTTCGAGCCTGAGTCCAGTATTTCATTGGTCTTCCTCTTGATTTATATTATTTTATTATTTTAGTAATCCTTACATCGGGAACACAGTTTACGTGCTCTTTCCGTCTATTCTTTTGTTGTGTCTTTTATCTTTTCCATATCAGTTCTGCTCGAATGTCGTCGTTTCTCTGTTTATCCGTTAAATTATATCAAGCCACGTATATAGGCAAGTTCGTTTCAGATGCTTCTACTCTCTTTTTCATCTCCTTTCTTAAGCTTCCAGTTTTCGTATTCATTGAGCATTGTTGGTAAAGCCATAATCTCACAGTACTTCATCACGGTATCTCTGTGGGCTTTCTTCACCAACGTTCAGCGCATAGTTTCATCGAAATAATTGAGTAGATCTAACTCATATGAAACTCCCTGGCAGATTAAAACTGTGTGCCCAGCCGAGACTCGAACTCGGGACCTTTACGTTTCGCGGGAAAGTGCTCTACCATCTGAGCTACCGAAGCACGACTCACGACCGGTACTCACAGCTTTACCTCTGCCAGTACCTCGTCTCCTTCCCTCCAAACTTTACAGAAGCTCTCCTGCGAACCTGCAGAACTAGCACTCCTGAAAGAAAGGATATTGCGGAGACATGGCTTAGCCACAGCCTGGGGGATGTTCCCAGAATGAGATTTTCACTCTGCAGCGGAGTGTGCGCTGATATGAAACTTCCTGGCAGATTAAAACTGGCTGAAGTAAAGCTGTGAGTACCGGTCGTGAGTCGTGCTTCGGTAGCTCAGATGGACAGCATTTGAAATTTGCGGAAACTTCCTGTAAAACCAAGACGCAAAAATGTTTGCCAGTATGTTTGACGAGGTGGCGCGTATGAACAAGCGCCAGTTCCTCTACCAAGTACTGAGTTTCGGAATGATAGTTTCGTCGGCGCTTATGATATGGAAAGGTCTAATGGTTGTTACAGGCAGTGAAAGTCCTATAGTAGTCGTACTAAGTGGGAGCATGGAACCTGCATTTCATCGTGGCGACCTTCTGTTCCTGACCAATTATCAAGACGAACCTGTCCGTGTTGGCGAGATCGTCGTGTTCAAGGTCGAGGGCCGTGACATTCCAATTGTTCATCGTGTACTTATTTTGCATGAGAAAGAGAATGGGACTGTAAAGTTTCTGACAAAAGGTGATAACAATAATGTGAATGACCGAGGGTTGTACGCCCGTGGGCAGATGTGGCTGACCAAGAAGGACGTCGTCGGGCGGGCCCGTGGATTCCTTCCGTATGTCGGCATGGTCACAATATACATGAACGAATACCCTAAATTCAAGATAGCTGTGCTGGCGTGTCTCGGACTGTATGTGCCGGTACATCGAGAATAGTAGAGGGGTGTGACTAATAGCTAGTATCCAGATGAGAGATTTATGTTTGGGCTTTATAGAACCTCAGATGGAAGTCATTATTTTATTGACTTCTCTGAGATATTTCAGTTAGAAAATTGTATAAGGAAGTGTACCAAGTTTTCCATTCTATTTATGGTGGTGCTGTCGTAATGTGGGGACTACATGTGGAATTGCCTTTACAGACTTGTTACGGGAAATTCTTTGAACAGGTGAGGTGAAGCTCTTTATATGTGCAGTGTAAATGTTTTCATTCTTCTCTTGTGCAATTTTGTGGCAGTCAGCATTATACATGAGGTGATCTTTAAAAACATATCTGTACAATTTTATAAATTTTGCAGATGCAGTTTGTTTTAAGTCATTCCCAGGTGTTCAAATGAGCTTCATATGCATCAGAAATGTATAAAACTTTATTTAATTTTTGCTGTGAAATTGTTCAGTTGTTTGTAATTTATTCATTGTAAATGAAGGAAGGCTTTTTCTTTTTTCTGTTATTGGTCACATGTGTCATCTTATTTTTAAGGTGAAATATTCGTGGGCAACATTTCCTGTTTTACTGTGATCAGTTCATAATGAGCATCGGAAAATTGTAAATGTGAACGAAAGGAAAAGAGCATTGAAATGAATTTCCAACTGGTGAAAAAAAAAAAAAAAAAAAAGATGGTAGAGCACTTGCCTGCGAAAGGCAAAGGTCCCGAGTTCGAATCTCGGTCGGGCACACAGTTTTAATCTGCCAGGAAGTTTCATATCAGCGCACACTCCGCTGCAGAGTGAAAATCTCATTCTTGTCTAACTCATTTCGTATTTCATTATTTGCCCGTATGTAATTCCACACCCTAAGTATTTAAATGTATTAACTTGATCAATGATCTTGTAAGTAGGCTGTTTAGGTTTTTATGTTGGTAACGTCACGTAGCGCTCTGTAAGAAAATCACTGACTGTGCTATGTGCAATCTGTGGCTGGTTTGCATTTTTGGAATTTGCTTTTGTAGTGTTGGGCAGTTGGCTGTTAACAGCGCGTACCGTTGCGCAGTTGGAGGTGAGCCGCCAGCAGTGGTGGATGTGGGGAGAGAGATGGCAGAATTTTGAGAGCGGACGATATGGACGTGTGTCCATCAGAAAGAGTAAATTTGTAATACTGGATAGCATGAACTGATATATATATATATATATATATATATATATATATATGATTTTTGAACATTATTAAGGTAAATACATTGTTTGTTCTCTATCAAAATCTTTCATTTGCTAACTGTGCCTATCTGTAGTTAGTGCCTTCAGTAGTTAGAATCTATTATTTAGCTGGCAGTATTGGCGCTCGCTGTATTGCAGTAGTACGATTAACGAAGATTTTTGTGAGGTTAGTGATTCATGAAAGGTATAGGTTATTGTTCGTCAGGGCCATTCTTTTGTAGGGATATTTGAAAGTCAGATTGCGTTGCGCTAAAAATATTGTGTGTCAGTTTAGTGTTGATCAGAATAAGTAAAGAGCGAAATGTCTGAGTACGTTCAGTTCTGCTCAGCTGTTTGAAAATCAAATAACGTAAGGGGTTTACCAGCACAGTAATTCACTAATTTTTCTAAGGGGACGTTTCAATCTGCTTATCAGTTTAGATCTTAAATCGCTTGAGATAGTGTTCTAAACATGCCAGGAAGCAATGTGTTAATGTCCACATTTTTAGTTTTAGGATGTTTTATTTTCTGTACCCCCGTTTTTGTTATATCATCAATACACACTTGGTAATTCAAATGCCCCTACATATGAGTTTCATGCAAGCTGCCTTCAGCTACCATACACAACATTTTCCTATTCTCTCGTTCGCTACTTGAAAACTGTTACTCCTGTGGAAAAAACGAACAGCAAATTTTTGTGGGAAATTTAATGCAGGTAAATTTTGTACTGAGCTATGTTTTCGCTAGATACTGCGGGTCTCGTATAATTCAAGAAAAACGTACGAATATAACCATCAAACGCGTTTTTCTTGAATAACACGAAAATGGTGACCTCCAGCGAAAACGTACGTCCTCTTTATTTTTTCTGTAGGACTAATAGTTTGCGCGTAGTGGTCGATAGAATAAAATTTCAGCCGCGCGGGGTAGCCGCGCGGTCTAGGCGCCTTGTCACGGTTCGAGCGGCTTCCCCCGTCGGAGGTTCCAATCCTCCCTCGGGCGTGGGTGGGTGTGTTCTCCTTGGCGTAAGTTAGTTTAGGTTACATTATGTAGTGTGTAAGCTCAGGGACCGATGATCTCAGCGGTTTGGTCCCGCAGGATCTTACCACAAATTTCCAATTTCCAATAAGATTTCATTCGTGGTTTCTGAAGGCGTTGCAGGCTGCAAATACCCATAGGTGGGGGCAGCTGAACCAACTTCCATATTCAAGAGTAGTTGAAAGGGAACATCCTTGTCTAAATCTTCGCTTTATTTCCGCCGTATTATACTCACTGCCCACTATTTTTATTTGCATTTTGTTATTCATATATAAATCTTACATAGATCTTGTAAGATGAGATGGGATCCTTCTCTTTTTTAAGATTTTCCACATTTTTTATTTCGATTTACTTTATGAAATCCCTTTTCGTATTTAATGTAGGCAAGAAATTTGGTGAATTGAATTCACGCCGTTTTTCTGTTAATTGTTTCACAGTCAAGATACAGTCCGAGCGTGATCCTCCTCTGCGAAAATTCGTTTTAAAACAACTTTTCATTCGTGTGCCAGTTGTTTCTGTTGCCGCTTTAAATAATGATTCCTTTATATTATTCCATTCCTGGTTATGTTACCCACTTTTAAAACGAAATTTATGGGCTCTTCAAGCTCTTTCTGATACAGTAACTCGATGCTCTCTTCTTGTAGCAAATGTGCTTCAAATGTTGTTTCAGCATTATTTTGTTTCTGTTTAGAGGGTACCTTTCATCCTCTGCGGAAACCAGGTTGACAACTGATAATATAGTCTCAGCGATGTTGCAACCGTGGTTTATTTACAGTTCTAGCATACAGTTTACGACTCGCTTTTAGAAGTCTAATTAACTCTATAGTTCTAACAGCCATATCTATTTTCTTTCTTATAAACTGGAAATACCTAGGGTTTATCACATTCTTCAGGAATATCACGACCTTGGAACACATATTCATAAAATTGAGTGTTCTTATTTTTACAGTATTTGGTGATTATTTTATCAGATCTATATTCGGTTCCGGACTTTTATTGTTCTTACTAGAAGTTATTGCACCCTGTAATTTCTCCAGCTTTATTTAGTCTCCCTTATTATCTGCTTTAGCAATTTTTACTGTGTCAGATCCTCTAGTTGACCAGGTGTATTTGTCGTTGAGTGGGGCGACGACACTGTAGAGATGTACTGGAATAAATCAATAAACTGCCCTAAGAAGATTTATTGTTCTCGTGCTGGTTCACAACTAGTTTCATATGGTACCAGACAACTGACGTAAAGAAGATGCAAAAGGCCCTTACACTTTTGTTAACCCATGAAGGGTAACCTAAGCGACAAAATGCTTAGTCACATTGTAAATAGCAAAAGAAAGTCCGTAGACTTTTCTACATAGCCGTCCATCCACAAAACATTCATGTCCCCTATCCTCATGCTGATCGTAGCGTAAAACCGCAGTCGTCAAAAAACTTGACATACTTACTCAATTAGCTTCAATGGGAGATGCTCTAGCAGTAGCGTCGTTAATCACGGGGACGTTTGCTGATGAAATTTCGAGAGATTACGTACCAAGAAGAGTCAGGCTACATGTTACTCACTCCAACGTACGTTAAGCAAAATAATCACGACATTTACAAAATCCTTATAATATAAAAAAATAATAAAAATAAACATTTATCTGTATTATTATTATTATTATTTCTTTGCTGTATGAATGGTTGTAGATTATGTGTAAACGGAAATAACAATTTTTCATCTTTATGTTCGCGCAATATTTATGTATCTATATTTCACAAATAGCGCGTGTGGTCGGCGAATGTATGTATCAAAGCAGATAATGAAAAATAATTACAAAGATGCTTATTAAATTGGCTATAAATAGTGGAGATTAGAACATTACTCTCTCTGTCATCCCGTAGACGTTAAAGTTGTTAAGAGCCTGTGACACTCGCTTGAATGCTTAGGTAGCTTTCGTTTGTCCTTTGATCGAGAAAGACGCCATTGGAGGCTGATATTAGTAAAAGGTGTGTACTTTCAATTTACGTCGATTTTTTTAATACAGAAGTTGTTAACATTATTACCTGTAATAATTTATTGCTAGCGTGCCCAAGATTTCATTCCACATTCTTAGCCATTTTCAGCATATTAGGAATTTTTCATGACGCAGAGCCATGCAGCGATCGCGGGAGCCGCCGCCGCGGCAAATTCAAATTAAATTGAATGAAAGCAGTTTTCCCGCAATATAGCGGGCAGGTAACGGTACATTAAAATTATCTCTTTCAGCTTCCTGGAGACTTCAGAAGGAAATTGTGGGTTTTATTATGTAATTTTCAGGTGGACATGGGCAGCTGCTATTATGTTATCAGTTACGTAAATAATTCATGAGTGATAAAATTTTACTTGTGTGTGATCAAAGACTGCTGTGCAAAACCTGTTCTGGCTGATAACATAAAACTCAAATTTCATTTTTTTTATCTAACAAGCCAGATCAGTATTTATATAAAAATAGTTTGCAAATCAAAGATCGTACGTCCACAGCAGGAAATCTTTCAGTGTTGTGCGTATCCCCACATAATAGGGCAAAGTGCATACAGTTAAAATATTTTCAGCAGCAGAAACTAATAGTGAAAACCGTATTTTATCTGCCATGCTCGCAACAATAAGCAGTATAAAATTGATTAAAATATTATGCCACACAAACTGCATATAAAGTGAAAAGGGTGTGCGGTGGGGATTACGCGACAGTTTACCTATAGTCATTCTTTCCATCTGTCATACGCGCATAAAACAGGGCTTTATCTTCTCCCGTAACAACTGCGGTCAGAGGCTATCTTGACTGTAAGGCAAGCTCACGGCAAGTGGATAAAAACCGCTTCGCTCCTGCGCGTGGATTGCTGCAAGATGTAACTCAAAGAATGTGCAATCAAAAAGGTCGCTGAACAGACTGAGCCCATGATTCGGACCCTCCACTCAGTTCTGCATCCAACGGGCCCGCACTGGCTCCTGTCAACCACACTACACATACATAGTTTACTTCCGTCCGCTGCGAAATACGACGTATTAGCAAGTGTTCTCCAAGCGGTCGAGAATTGTTTGCGTTTAGCTGACGTCTACGGTCCTTCCTATTCTTTCAAGCGTCTATTAGAGTTATAGATACACAGTTGAAACGAACGCCCTGGTAGATTACTTCTCTTGTCATAAATGATCCCCCAGACACCGCGCAGATAGTTAACAGCGCCGTTTGCAAGTGTTATTCAGGTATGGCGGTGACAGACGAAATGCTTCAGAACCACATACGAGTTACACCAATACCAGATAATGTAGGGGAGACCTGGATACATTTACGCTGATATCTTTGCGGAATTTTTTAAATTTTTGGTCAGATCTTCGTGTTTAAAACTGTTTAGTCGTATTACATGGTTATTGAAGAATAACTTGGAGTACATACTTGTAACTCAACATGACGTCTTAGAGTGCAACATAATTTTATGTATGCTCCAGTCGAGTGGGCTAACGTGCCCCGGGTATGGGGCGTGTTGACGTACTTTAGGAGGCAGGCCAGCCGTTATGGCCGGGCGGTTCTAGGCGCTGCAGTCTGGAACCGCGCTGCTGCTACGGTCGCAGGTTCGACTCCTGCCTCAGGCATGGATGTGTGTGATGTCCTTAGGTTAGTTAGGTTTAAGTAGTTCTAATTCTAGGGGACCGATGACCTCAGATGTTAAGTCCGAAAGTGCTAAAATCCGGCCGGAGTGGCCGTGCGGTTCTAGGCGCTACAGTTTGGAACCGAGCGACCGCTACGGTCGCAGGTTCGAATCCTGCCTCGGACATGGATGTGTGTGATGTCCTTAGGTTAGTTAGGTTTAATTAGTTCTAAGTTATAGGCGACTGATGTGCTCAGAAGGTAAGTCGCATAGTGCTCGGAGCCATTTGAACCATTTGAAGTACACTAAAAAGTCTCGGAATGCTAAAATTTGTCCAATTTCTGTCTTTGTTTTAACCTTAAGAGCACAGCATCTACCACAATATATTGCAGCTCCGGGCACACGTTACCTCGTAGCCTCATAAAACAATATGTGTAGTAAGTTCTGCAATGCTATGGACGTTTAAGATACAACCATTTAGTGCATAATGTCGTGAACCGCAGCTTTGTGCAAAATGTGGCGAGGAGCATGAAATATCAGTCTAAACGGGTGGATATTAAATACATATTGGCAGTGGATGATATTCCACTGCTAGCGGCAGCCAGTCACTCTCATGCCGTTCACTGTCCTGAGTTGAACATGAAAAGTCAGGAATAGTTCCCACCACTTCTGAAAGCAAGAGCCCCATGTTCTACAGAGACAAGCTTCGGGTCCTGAGGGATCAACAAGGTATATGGGCCTAGTCATGTACGTCTCGGCATGTGACACTACTACTATTTATGTGTAGCAGTGACCGCCTCTGGCTGGGAAAGAGTTACTATTGAAGACCACTTTCATACTTCATAATTACGGTTTTAAATAGAATCACCCGCTCGATAACACGCTACAAAGTTAAAGACTTCATTGGGTACTTTTCGGTGGCATACTGATTTCCCACCCAGCTCCAAACGTAGCCGACCATTCGCAAAGTATCTCGGGCAAGGCAACTAGAGTGACGTCAGACCCGTGGGCCCGAGAGTCCTGTTAGTGGCGTCTCATCGTAAGGAACCACCTGTGTGATAACAGCTGCAGACACCTCTGCATCAGCCTCCTGTAGCGATGTGCAGTCGCCTCCTGCGCTTGCATTCCGTCACGCAAGGCACCACAGCAGCCAGCAGCCAGGTTGTAGCTCTTTCCAGACTATGAAAGTCTCTGGTCGCCAAACTCACATGACGTCACGTCCATTTCCGGTAATCCCTTCCCTCCACTCTACCACACGTTACCCGATAATGTGCCCATTGCAAATAAATTAGTTAATCATACTGACAACAAATATTTATGATACTTCGGCACATTAGCCCAACGCTACTGCTTATGCCCTGCACATCTATTACGAGGAGCGAAGAACTCATTCTTTCGTCACTTACTTCATCCTCCATCTTTAACAACTAATGCTGTTAAACGAATATGATATTGTGATGGGGGCCCGTTGAGATCAAATAAAAAGAGTTTGCTTCGCTTCCCCAGGATGCGCGACATTACAGATTGTGTTCTTGTAAGAACTTGGTTACATTCGACTCAGCATGTTTCAATGACGGGTTACCAGCTCTAGATGGCTTGGGGGTGTTACCATCTTTACTACACATGCAAATGACCGCACGTCCCTGAATTTAATATCCTGCGCAGGGACTGTCGATGCACGAGGAGTGACTTTAAAGGCCAATATGAACCTCCTACCAGGATACAGAGCATAGGACAGGAATACACACTCCTGGAAATTGAAATAAGAACACCGTGAATTCATTGTCCCAGGAAGGGGAAACTTTATTGACACATTCCTGGGGTCAGATACATCACATGATCACACTGACAGAACCACAGGCACATAGACACAGGCAACAGAGCATGCACAATGTCGGCACTAGTACAGTGTATATCCACCTTTCGCAGCAATGCAGGCTGCTATTCTCCCATGGAGACGATCGTAGAGATGCTGGATGTAGTCCTGTGGAACGGCTTGCCATGCCATTTCCACCTGGCGCCTCAGTTGGACCAGCGTTCGTGCTGGACGTGCAGACCGCGTGAGACGACGCTTCATCCAGTCCCAAACATGCTCAATGGGGGACAGATCCGGAGATCTTGCTGGCCAGGGTAGTTGACTTACACCTTCTAGAGCACGTTGGGTGGCACGGGATACATGCGGACGTGCATTGTCCTGTTGGAACAGCAGGTTCCCTTGCCGGTCTAGGAATGATAGAACGATGGGTTCGATGACGGTTTGGATGTACCGTGCACTATTCCGTGTCCCCTCGACGATCACCAGTGGTGTACGGCCAGTGTAGGAGATCGCTCCCCACACCATGATGCCGGGTGTTGGCCCTGTGTGCCTCGGTCGTATGCAGTCCTGATTGTGGCGCTCACCTGCACGGCGCCAAACACGCATACGACCATCGTTGGCACCAAGGCAGAAGCGACTCTCATCGCTGAAGACGACACGTCTCCATTCGTCCCTCCATTCACGCCTGTCGCGACACCACTGGAGGCGGGCTGCACGATGTTGGGGCGTGAGCGGAAGACGGCCTAACGGTGTGCGGGACCGTAGCCCAGCTTCATGGAGACGGTTGCGAATGGTCCTCGCCGATACCCCAGGAGCAACAGTGTCCCTAATTTGCTGGGAAGTGGCCGTGCGGTCCCCTACGGCACTGCGTAGGATCCTACGGTCTTGGCGTGCATCCGTGCGTCGCTGCGGTCCGGTCCCAGGTCGACGGGCACGTGCACCTTCCGCCGACCACTGGCGACAACATCGATGTACTGTGGAGACCTCACGCCCCACGTGTTGAGCAATTCGGCGGTACGTCCACCCGGCCTCCCGCATGCCCACTATACGCCCTCGCTCAAAGTCCGTCAACTGCACATACGGTTCATGTCCACGCTGTCGCGGCATGCTACCAGTGTTAAAGACTGCGATGGAGCTCCGTATGCCACGGCAAACTGGCTGACACTGACGGCGGCGGTGCACAAATGCTGCGCAGCTAGCGCCATTCGACGGCCAACACCGCGGTTCCTGGTGTGTCCGCTGTGCCGTGCGTGTGATCATTGCTTGTACAGCCCTCTCGCAGTGTCCGGAGCAAGTATGGTGGGTCTGACACACCGGTGTCAATGTGTTCTTTTTTCCATTTCCAGGAGTGTAACTTATCGACAATTGCGCGATTTGATCAGGGCTATTTGGTACCCTGTTGTGAAAACGAAAACGTCGTATGGTGAAAGAGAAAAATTTGCCACTGATGACTTTTTGACAGTCAAAAAATTCCACCATTACAAAGAAAGCGGGAACGGCTTGCATCCACGCACGTTTATAAGTCAATTTCAGATCGGTTTAACAGAGCATTGGCCACTTAGCCATAAACTTGACTTCATTTGTGGGCATATGGACGGCGCAATAGCCGAATCCATGCAAAGAGTACCTGTAAACTGTCAATCGTATGAGCAATTTAAATCCTCATTCTTGGAACGATGCTGGTCCACAGAAACACAAAACAGAATAAAGTATGAGTTATTACAGAAAGAGTTGTTCGAAAATTCAGGAAAAGAGAATCCTGTTAGATTTTTCGAGGAAATGACAAAAAAGAATCAGTTTAGATAATCCATACAGTGATGGGGGACTGACACGGATGTGCACAATGAAGCTACTGTTACGTTATCAGCAGTCATTGGTTGGTAGGGCAGGAGATAATATTCAAGCATTTAAACGAATGTTAAGAGAACTTGAATTCTTATTCAGTGAAGATGACGCAAAGAAACAACGTACAATCAGAGAAAACAATAATAGGGGGCATAACAGCAACCGATCAGGTTTTAATAATAATAATAACAATGACAATAACAACGTAGGAAGAGAGAATGGTTTTGGAAGCAATGGTAATCGCCCATGGGATAACAATAATAATTATGCTTTTGGAAACGCACCGAGAGCAAATAACAATTATGGTTTGGTGGGCCGCGGAATTACAATGGTGGATTTGGTCCTAGAAACTACAGTGGTAACTATGATCCGCGATACAATCCCCGTGCGAACGAAGGCGACAGGCTTGGAGGTTTTGAGCAGCAAAATCCAGATTATTCAGGTGGTAATGGAATGGCCGGAACGCAGAAAGCTTGGAAGAACCAAGCTGCAGAGGAACAAAACGCGCGAAATGAACCGGCAGAAGAAGTCGATTTGAGGCCACCGAACCCAGGTAAAAGACAGAATTGAACATGTGAAGGGTGCGAAGACCAATAGTAATACCCAAGTTAGAAGTGAAGTCTCTCCAGAACCTAAAGTAAAACATTGTCATTTTGTAAAATTAGAACCAAGCAATAGAAAGGTTACAGCGTTGAAAACAAATTCTTTTCTATAAACAAAGGCCCCTTGGAAGTAAGTAAAGTAGTCCATAATAATGCAGTCGAATTGATTCTAATCTGAAAACAGGAAAATCATTGGGTTTGCACCACATGAGTCATTTAAATTTATACAAAGGTTAGACAAAAGAAAAAAGAGTAACTCAACATAAGAATGTAGTTGTATTAAATGTCCAGAAAGCAAAGAGTACGAAAGATAGCAAAATGCACACAGATAAAACTTTTAACTTGTACTTACCTCAGTTAAATAATTAAATAAATGTTGTTAGGAAGGTAAATGGAGAATGATGAAGAAATGACAGGAAAATAAGAAATAAAGTAACTCTTCTACAAACGAAATGTGTTCTGGGGAAAGAGTTGAAAGTAAGAAGAAAAATAGAGATCAGCATGTGGATAGTTTGACGAAATAGTAGTAGATTCTCTCTTAAAGACGTAGTGTGAAGGAGGAGGCAGTTGATTTTTGTAGACTAAAGGAAGTGAAGAAGAAGGAAGGAAATGGATAATTAGGTGAGAAGGAGATAAACATTTTTAATTCGTTCCATCGAGGACGGTGAACAAATAACTGAGGAGAAATTTTGGGGGAATATGTGAAGCATATATTGAACGAGAGATATGAGGGAAATAAATGTAAGAAGTCGTTACGAGGTAATAATTAGGAAAGAGAATTGAAGTATTCAGTTAAGCAACAAACATGTTATTTCGTGGATGGAGGTAAACAGTGAGAAGAAAAACTAACCCAGAAAAGATTTCAATAAGGAAGAGTATCATGAGGGAAGAAAGGAATATAAAAGTTTACTATCGAGAAGAAAGGAGAAAGGGATAAGTACAACTGAGAAAAAGAAATTTTAAGCTTTAAAAACAACGCAATAGAACAATAGAGAAAATTTTTGAAAGGGAAAATATCAATGAAGCAGAGATTGAGTGTATTTTGAAGTTCTGTTACAGCTAAGGACAAAAAGAAGAGATTGCAGTGCAAAGGACACTGGAGTCTATAACGATATGTTTACGTGATGTGTATACATAAACATACAGTTATAAATGTCCCCGTTCGTCGTCTGATCAGTCGGAAGTTGCATTGCATAGGAGAGTAAATGCCTATTCAAAATATAATTATTTTGGATAGCTCAACATGAATTTCCTAAGGGACCGTAGTTTATCATGCATTTACCAGTAGAATATGGCGCGGAGAAAGTATTTCGCCGCATGCAACTTCCGTCCGAACTCGACGAAAGAATTCGTGACTGTGAACTCTCTATTTGGCAGAAACATATAGAAAATTAAATAACTTCATGAAGGAGTGAGACATAGATTCTATATTAAATAAATAGTCCATACACCAGTTCCATGAAACTCTGAATTTATGGCAAGTAATAGACAAACTTACACTGCAATGACGGATTTAACATGGATGCCGTTTTGACTGGCACTTCTCTTAATGAAAACAATTCCTTCGACGTTTTCACATACACGTCGCACAATAAATCTACTGCTAGGCACTTTTAGTATTACACATTCACTTTTCACAAAAACAATATTATTTTTAACGATAATAATACGGCGGCAAGACATGCGCGTCCGACACAAGAGACAAGAGAAGAATGAGTAACTGTTCATCGAGAATATCTCGTACCTCCAAAAAAAAATTGAATAAAAGTGTTCTTCTTCTGTCCGTTTTTCGCGCCGCGGTTTTCAAAGTCAATAACTCACTGCATCTCTGACGGCGCTTCGACAATAAACAAGTTACGTCACAGGTCGTTCACCTTTTACATTCTCGCAACATTATTTGCTAACTGTAGCTGTTGCCGAGCGACTGCTCGATTAGTGAATGATTTAAAATGATAAGACAATCACATAATGTTACAAGTCGGAATCAAGGTGCGAAGTATCAAAATAACATAATATACTTATAGTTAGATAACTGAAGAAGAAGTAAAATTTGAAAGTCACTAACTTACTAACCTTCATCACCATCAATTTCACTCTTACTAAACATCGTGATGAAGATGGGGAAACCATGACCTTCATAATAAGGAAGAAAATGGGGAAAGAATGAAAAAAAATTATATAATGATAAGAAAAACTGTTTCGGACAGCGTAGTAATACTTTTTGTAAATTCATGAAGAGAAGTTTAATGTTTGTAAAGTTTTAGCGTAATTTAAGAGAGAAACATTATATTAGATATGAAGACAGGTGCGGCATCATTGCGGCCAGATCGACGACAAGACGGAGGAGAGCGGTTAGGCGTGAGAGGAAGCGACACCGAGTGTGACTGCCTGGTACGTCAGCTACGAGATGACGAAAGAAGAGGCCTTGGTAAAAGCAACGTTCATAGAGGATAACTCCTCTGTGGAAAAGTTTGGAGAGATACAACGCATCCTGGATACAATCAACATGTACCGTGATGTGGGTTTTAATCATATGAAAGGCACATACAAGAGTTATAACAATGGTTTTGCGAAAGTGTTCGATAAGTGGCACTTTGATCGCGAACTCTTCAAAGCATCATATGAAGAGATAGTGGATGTCCACCGAACCGGAACGGAGGCGGACATATTACGGCGAGGACGAGCGGAGACTTAGATTCGCCACAGGAAGAAGAAGAAACGCATTTCTTTAACTCAATCTGCAGAATAGCGGAAACAGTTATCAGACCATACGAAATTCGACAACTGCGAAATAATCCCTGAACACTGTAGCGTTCCTCTTGGGGGACGAAAAGAAAAAGAATTGTTATTTTTTTTGTTTGAAAAATGTCGAAAAAATGAATATTTTGGTGGGCCACTTGGCAACAGAATCAGGGATTGATTACACTATTATAATAACATAAGGTGAGCATTAAATACCTGAATAAGAGCATATATATATATATATATATATATATATATTTGAGATCGTTCGGAAGAAACATTGTCATTTCTGTGCATTTTTATAGTCGCGATGTAGTCATACCCGGATCAACACTAAGGGACCAGAAGATTTATAGACTTTAAAAGAAATGCAACACTACACAAAAAAGTTGGTTCAGAAATAATAGGAGAACGATAATGTTCCTTCTGCCTCATGCTGCGTTCGGCTCATCAGCGTGATCGTAATTTCTGGTGATGAAGTAACACAAAATAATTATCATTTAGGTAAATAAGGAGATGGAATCATCAAGGTTAATTTACTAAAATAAGGACACTTATCTTTAACACACGTTTTCTTTAATGCTATGTACCTTTTCATATTAAATTACAATAGATGACCATTGTGGTTAAATACTTTATACATAACAGTCAAAATGTCCTCTTGACGCTGTCTGTTCGATATGAGTTACAAGAAACTACATGTTTTCTGATTGGCAAAAATAACAATTAGCATATTCACTCAATATTTTCACATAAAATATAAAATACAGTTGCGGAACGCAGCAAGTCCGCGTCCGCCTTTCAGAGAATACAAACAGTAAAAGGTGAGGCACCAAAAGTCTCATTTGTCTCGAAACAACAGAATTCTTTTTTATACCCTTAATCGGTACATGTACATAGAGATTTACAGGCACCGCGCAAGAACGGCAAAGATAAGGAATAATAGATTCTGTCGCTGCTATGCGATGGTTCATTTCTTTTACTTTACAGTTGTTCGATAACTTTAGGCCATCAGGCGTTTACTATTGAGCGTATATTAATGTTTGTGAGGCGAAAATTACTAATATTACAACACTCATGGGACGGAACAAGAAAACGATGGAAGGCTGTTAAACTTATATAGATGAACAATCGATTACAATGAAGAATACATAACAATTGCAGAGAAGACGCCATATGAACAGATTAAACGAGAACGAGGTTAAACAGGTCTTCAGTCCTCATTCCCGGTCCAGAGAAGAGCGAAGATACAAGTGGGAAGACAGCGAGATGCACCAAGAACAGACAATAAAAAGCAGAAGATTTGGAAGAAGGAAGAGCCTGAACCAGAGGAGATCAAGAAACCTCTTCAAATCCCGTCTCATAAAAGACCATTATTGCATTTAACTACCAACGAGAATCCAATTTGACTGTTCTAATAGTATAAACATCCGATATTCTTTATGGCAGATTGCAACACCTTCAGATGTCATACCGAAAAATGGGAGATAACAACTCGTATGGAAACCTAGAGACGAAGTGACCAACGATGAACCGGAATAAAGACTCGACGAAAGATGAAGAAAAGCTTATACTGTCAAAAAAAAGAATCTCCAATACAACGTCATCATGGGCATATGCAACATGAAACAAAGGCAACCACGCTCTCACGGCACGCTCAGACCTTCAGCAACCTTTCTCTCTGCCGACTGTCATTCCATACTTAACGGAAACGCGGCGAGACGCATACCAAGAGTCGTTCCATGCTCAACAAAGACACGACGAGGAACACAGCCGACCGTCTTTCCATTTGCGACGGAGACACGTCGAAACACACGAAGAAAAAAGTGACAATTGCAACGAACCATGGTAAAGATGTAGGAAGAGAACTGTCTGTGACACACTACTATCCAAAAAAAAGGAAAAAAAAATTCAGAATGAGATTTTCACTCTGCAGCGGAGTGTGCGCTGATATGAAACTTCCTGGCAGATTAAAACTGTGTGACAGACCGAGACTCGAACTCGGGACTCCCGAGTTCGAATCTCGGTCCGCCACACAGTTTTAACCTGCCAGGAAGTTTCGAAACAATTTTTGTTTAGTAATAATTTGAATTACAAAGTTTTTGTGTGTTAGCACCAGATTTTACTAACAATGTTTTTTTTATCTTGACACTTCAATAATATTCCCTTGAATTTTATATATTTTTTTCAAATTGTTTAAGTTAAGAAAATCTAATGTTAACATTTTTGTAGAGTTAAGATTCTAGTGTAATGTGTTCATTAAAATATACAGGATAGATAAATACGAAGGGGTTTAGCTATTCCATGATGTCAATTTAAAATTTTGTAAAGTAATAGAAATTTAATGTTTGTGAAAGTCAAATTTGAAAAATTTGTTAAGTTATAATGCATAGAGTTAAGATTTTTGGGGAATATAAATACGTTCATATACAGGATTATTCCAGTAAAGTCATGGATTTGATTGAGTTGTAGATCATAAAGTAATTAAACTGCTTAAATTATAATTTATATGGAAGAAAAAATTAGTATAAAAGGAAGGGTAATGTCAAATGAAGGTTTCCTCAACTTCAGTACATGTCTATCATCTTTTAACACAAATAAAGCAAGCAAGAAACAGATCAGTCTCAAAGTAGAAAAACTATAGGTATGATACATTTTTATATATCTACTCAAACTCCTTGAATTTAAAATTACAATAAAAATGTAGGCAACAATTTTAAAAAATACCTTAAATTAGTTAAACAGAATTGTATAAATAGCAAAAATTTAATAATAATGTTAAACTTCAAAAGGAAACAAGAAAATCACTTAAGAGGTTTAATCTGTAAAGAAGAAATCGAGTACAATTCAACCAGAAGGGTAATGAGACTGAATCGAACCACTGTTTAAGTTATACAAAATATTAAAATAGGAAGTTGTTCAGTAAATATGTCAATTGCTATAGTCAGCAGTTACAACCAATTTTGCACTGACTTCAATCAATTTCTTAGCCATTGATTGACCCAGCACAAAACTGAACATGAAAGGAGGAGGATATGGCAGAATAAATGAATGTCAGATTCGTACCTTACATGAGAGCTTTATACATCGCAACAGGAAGTTGAATGTAACACCTAACTTAATTCGTCAGCAATGAGCAAATTTGCCTATCAGTATGTAATGCAATGTAATGACACTCAATCGACAGTAATTAACACACCATCCCTATAAAGCATGTTTGAGCAGAAGGTGAAAAAAGCAGCGAGCGGCATTTTAGTTTGGAATTAATAGGGACGAGGGCAGAGGCAAGGCCACACTACAGGGGGTACCTTCGGAAACCACTTAAAGGGGAGTCCCAGGCTCAAAGTCAACGACCGACCAGGTGACTCAGACAGGAAGAGCGAGTATAACGTCCTATTTCAAGGAGGACAGGAAAGAAAGTTTTAGAAAATGGCGTTTCGGAATTCCAAATGGACATGAAACATGACCAGTGAAGCATTTTCGATCATGTGTCCAGTGAGTGGTACACATGTGAGAGAGTCAATGTATGCATTTAGGCCTCTGGAACAGGCACAAAACGTTCGATTGGTGGAAACGCGCTAGAAAGGAGAAAAGAGCCAAAGCTTCAACGCAATTTAATGGTAGAGACCTTGAGATTGGTAGAGAGAGTTTCCACAAAATAAGAGTAACGCTCCTATTGGTCGAAAAAAGCCATGACGTGAAGAACGAAAGAAGCCAGGTGGGGAGACAGTTCGGCTATGAGTAAGGCAAGATGGAAATTTTTGGGGGCTCTTCTCTGAACTGGTGTCAAGTGCAGAACAGAGCGCATAACACTCCTTACAACGCAGACGAGTAATTTGTGTGGACACTGCATTCACAGCGGCTGACCTCCAGCTAGAAATTAGCTGTAGCACAGTTTAGCTCCAACTGTGGAGAAACGAACCAGCCAATTACTTAATTGTTCTTAGGAAAACTGAGAGGGCATTATGATATGCACACTGCTCCAACCATGCGCATGTATATCGCCACATTATCCCTAGAGTACATGTTCTCTCGCATAACGAAGAACATAGGGAAAGTTTCTGCAGGAAAATTTAACAAAGGTGTAATTAGTTTTATAAGAATTTCAGTGGAAGAGAGCGACCTAGCAGATGACAGCTCATCGCAGCTTAAGGTAAATACCATGTGCAGAGGCGTAAATTTGTTGGTTCACCAGCTTGCATCCACTGTAATCTCGAGCGACCTTGGCCAATCTTTTGCTCAATTTCTCACATAACTAACTATCCACCATAGACTTGATTTTCATCCTAAAAATAGTACCAAACTTTGAATCGGAATCGGACGATTTTCGTAGTACTGACCAACATCATAACGCAAGTGTAGGGTCAGGTTTGGAAAGAATCTTCTAATGAAACTTTAATATTGTCGTGGTTAGGAAAATTTAACCTTCTGAGAGTTAATATTGTTGTGTTTAGGATAATTTCACTATTTGATGTTGACAAGATGCGTTATCCTGACAACTGTTTTTTGTTGTCACATTGGAAACTGTGTAGAAGCGTCTATTTTTGGGCTAATACTACGACATTAAACACGTCATTTCAACTTACACAGTTTTCTTCAATCGTAGAATAAGTAAACAACAAATATTGTACCTTAAATATTGTAATCAACTTTGCTCAATATATTTTAAACTCGTGGCTGCTTATATTCTTTACCTTTTGTTCACGACTAGCTTAAATGTGCACTTTGTTTTATGACAGTTACTGTCACAGTGCCTCTCTTGATGTGATTTGATAATCTTGCTCTTGGCTAACTAACCAATGCTATTTCTCTTCTATACGTTTTTATTCTTTTTTTATTTCAACCAAACAATTAAAATTGATTTCATGTTTGTTTCTATTTTGTGTATTATTAATGACTGTATATAAGCATATTCACAGAAATTTTTAAATTTTGACTTCATATAGGTTTTGTTTTACACTTGTGACTACCTTGAAGGGTTCATCATGTATGGTATCGCAGTGTTCCATTCATGTAATCTATATTTCCGTACATCTGTCATTGTGTACCCCTATTTTATGGAATTCTATGAAATATTCATAGCTGTAAATTATTATGTTCCCAATATCTTTTAATTTTGATCGGTTATTTGTATTTCGACTACCCTGAGGGACCATAATATTTTATCGTACTGTTCCTTTGATGTAAGCTATATTTCCATGCAGCGGGTGTTATTTACGTCTGTTTGATTTGTTATTTAATTGGTTATTTGGTCACTGCTCTCTGGGGGATCTGATACATATTGCTACGGTTGTCTTACTTGCATGCCAGTATTCTGCAACAGCCAGTCGGTATCACAGCTCTGAAATACACTTCCTCTCAAACAAGCACGTCGACATCTCGGCGCCTCTTTGGTAAACAATGCCGTCACACAAGCAATATTTCCACAGGCATTACGATCTAGGAACAGTCCACAATACCTGACAAGCATTTCTACCTGGCTGCCTACCTGCCACTATCCTGTTTAACATCCAGTCACTGTCGCAGCTCTAAAATCGTCTTCCTTTGGATGGTGCATATCGATACGTCAACGACTTCTAAATGGGAACCATTGACGTCGCTTAACAGATATCTTTACTGGCATACTTCGAGTTTTCGGCAAATCCCCACGGATGTCTATCGTGTTCACGCGACCGATTACTGTTGGCTATCTCTTCTATATATATTTCTATCACATAATGATAAAATGTCGTCTATAGCAGTATTTCTGTAATGTAATGTATTTCTTTCTTCATTTGTTATTAACTTTGATGCAACAATTTGCATATACCTTATTGTAACAACTGTTTTACGTCCTTTAGGCCTGATTGACTATCACTGACATAATTCGGTACTTGGTGGGCGAAGCATCGCGCATACAAGTAACTAATGCGTTGCTCCGCTTAGCAGTTGACGCTCGTGGAGTCACAACATTGGTCCGTTCACCGCCACCGCCTACCATCATTCGTATAACTTCTTCAATAAAATTGCGTAGATATTGCAGTGTTGGCAGGAGAGCCAACACCGTGTTACTAGAGGAGGCCGAAATGCATGCGTTTTAGCTCACGCAGGCTGGCGTGAGGAGGGAAGGACTATACTGACGTGAGGTCTGGAACATGACAAGGAATTAGAATTCAGAAAGCGGACGTAGCTAGTTGATACTTAACTTTAATCCATTTATGAGAACGTCGCTCTTGACGGTACATGATTCACAATATCAATATCAATAGTAACTGAATATGGCGCCTTGCTAGGTCGTAGCAAATGCCGTAGCTGAAGGCTATGCTAAACGGTCGTCTCTGCAAATGAGAGCGTATATAGTCAGTGAACCATCGCTAGCAAAGTCGGTTGTACAACTGGGGCGAGTGCTAGGGAGTCTCTCTAGACTAGACCTGCCGTGTGGCGGCGCTCGGTCTGCAATCACTGATAGTGGCGACACGCGGATCCGACGTATACTAACGGACCGCGGCCGATTTAAAGGCTACCATCTAGCAACTGTGGTGTCTGGCGGTGACACCACACATATCACGTACTTTATATATTACTATTATTAACAGACTTCCTTCCAAATCCATTCTGTATTTATATATCACTATAAATTTCGATTAAGAATTTTTTAATCCCTCTTTACAGTATTCCAGCCGGGCCATTGTTTTTCTCCGTGAGAAACGTTCGCAAAAATTATGGGTGACGCCCAGCATTCGAACATTACATACAATACACTCTTGTACAAGCGACTGTGATGTGACTATTGATACAGACGGAAAGAGCCAGCTGGAAAATCCTTTGTGTTAGTTTCAACAAAACCGCAACAATGACTTTAATTTGGAATAGGATAAATTGTATCCGTAGAACGTCCAACAGGTCGGGTTAGTCCTCCACCTCCTCTCTGCACGTTCTGACTGCAATTTTACCCTCCGTCGCACCTGGCTCAGTGTAACACTATATGGAAGACATCCAACCAAAGTATGAGCAACCTCATCTCCTCAATGAGTCATTCTGAGAAAAGGACATCCATTAGCGCAATGACACGAAATACGAATACCACTCCCGGACTCGACAGCATGTCGTACACTGTCATTCGGTTGCTTCCCGTAGTTTGGAATGCAGCTACTATTCAAATTTTATCAGGCAGTATGGTTCACCCTTATTAATATCCCGGTATGGTTCACTCATATCGATATCCCAGAGCTGAAAACTGAACGCATTGCACCTATTTACAAAAATGGGATTGCCCGGGAAGTAGCCACATCATACATTTACTGTCTGTCATGCTTCTACAAAAGTTTAGAATGCATGATTAAATAGAGATTGGAATGGTGGCAAGAATATCAGAATTTTCTTCCAAACTGGCAATACGGTTTTAGAAACGGTGGCTGCACCTCTGATCCCTTTATCGCTTTAACTTTTGACATCCATATTTCACTTAGTGACAAAGTATCTACTGGGGTTGATACGGACCTCACCAAACCCTATAATTGTGTCCAGCTCCCACGATTAGCGCAGCAACTGAAGATCCTAGTATGTTTATCAGCACCTATATCATTAAATGAGCAACAGAGCATTAAACATACGACAAGATAAGGGATGCATAGGGCCCCGGTACGTGAGCAAAGGCACGTCGCAGGGTTCGATCTTATCGCTGCAATTATTTATTCTTCACACTGCATTTGTACATGCACTTGCGTCGTACACTGTCAGAATGATACAACTACGCAGACTTCTGCCTCTACACTGAGCTTCTTGGAACGATAACTTCAAACGTCTCTCACTATGGAGAAGTTTCAGGACTGGTTGCATCGGAATTCCTTATAAATATCACCACCCAAATCTGTGGCTTGCATTTACACGCGACAGAGACGGTAAGCCCCAAGAACGGTGTTCGTGGTTACTTTTCGTTTATCAGTCGAACAAGTTGTCGAATATCTTGGCCTCTGCATCGACTGGAAGCTCACTTGGTCCACGTATGTGCAATACATCCATCAGAAAAGTGAAAACGCAAAGAATATTACACATTCAACTACCGGAAGTTGGTGGTGTGCCGACCCACGAGTATGTATGATACGAGTACTATATCGTATATGGACTGCGGTTGCTTTTGCTGTGACTCGGCCAGTCATTCTGCCCTACGAACGTTTCATAGGTGCCAATATAAAGCGGTGAGATACTGCTCGAGTGCTCTGTGGTCAACCCTTACGAATGTTTCTTCCTGTCGAAGCTAATGAGTCTCCACTCGAACTCAGAATACAGTACACTGGATCGAAATATCATGTCCAAAGAGCACAGTTTGGGCAAGATCCTCTGTTTTCGAGGATTTGGGTGTCGGCTGAGAAATGTTTAACTAGTAGATACTGGTTTAAAAAGGAACTTCTGCCCCTGTCATGTATCTTTTACGATGTTTCAGTAGCATGTCACAGAATCGCAACAGTTTCACACCATTGTTTCATAAAAGATTACAGGAACAAGATAACAGATTTAGACATTCGAACAGATACACCACACATGCACCCTAACATGAGCCCGCAACTGTTCAAGGACGTTTCAAGTGGATGGTAAAATGTGCACTGTCTCTACAGCGATGGGTCATTTACTTCAGATGGTGTTGGATGCCCATGTTATGACAACAGGCACACCATAGTGCCCAGTTCGAGCTCCCTTCGGAAGCTTCGATACTTACTGCGGAGCTCACCGCAATGCTAGAGGGCTTTAATACGATGACGACTTGGAAAAAGTTTCAGTCGTTATTCTGACAGACTTGCGCTCGGAATTTCTGCTCATACCGGATCATGTTGTTGTTGTTGTGGTCTTCAGTCCTGAGACTGGTTTGATGCAGCTCTCCATGCTACTCTATCCTGTGCAAGCTTCTTCATCTCCCAGTACCTACTGCAACCTACATCCTTCTGAACCTGCTTAGTGTATTCATCTCTTGGTCTCCCCCTACGATTTTTACGCTCCACGCTGCCCTCCAATACTAAATTGGTGATCCCTTGATGCCTCAGAACATGTCTACCAACCGATCCCTTCTTCTGGTCAAGTTGTGCCACAAACTCCTCTTCTCCCCAATCCTATTCAGTATCTCCTCATTAGTTATGTGATCTACCCATCTAATCTTCAGCATTCTTCTGTAGCACCATATTTCGAAATATTCTATTCTCTTCTTGTCCAAACTATTTACCGTCCATGTTTCACTTCCATACATGGCTACACTCCATACAAATACTTTCAGATATGATTTACTGGCACTTAAAACTATACTCGATGATAACAAATTTCTCTTCTTCAGAACGCTTTCCTTGCCATTGCCAGTCTACATTTTATATCCTATCTACTTCGACCATCATCAGTTATTTTCTCCACAAATAGCAAAACTACTTTACTACTTTAAGTGTCTCATTTCCTAATCTAATACCCTCAACATCACCCGACTTAATTCGACTACATTCCAATATCCTCGTTTTGATTTTGTTGATGTTCATCTTATATCCTCCCTTCAAGACACCATCCATTCCGTTCAACTGTTCTTCCAAGTCCTTTGCTCTGTCTGACAGAATTACAACCTCAAAGATTTTATTTCTTCTCCATGGATTTTAATACCTACTTCGAACTTTTCTTTTGTTTCCTTTACTGCTTGCTCAATATACAGATTGAATAACATCGGGGTTAGACTACAACCCTGTCTCGCTCCCTTCCCAACCACTGTTTCCCCTTCCTTGCCCATCGACTCTTATAACAATCATATGGTTTCTGTACAAATTGTAAATAGTCTTTCGCTCCCTGTATTTTACCCCTACCACCTTCAGATTTTGAAAGAGATTATTCCAGTCAACATTGTCAAAAGCTTTCTCAAAGTCTACAAATGCTAGAAACGTAGGTTTGCCTTTCCTTAATCTAGCTTCTAAGATAAGTCGTAGGGCCAGTACTATCTCACGTATTCCAACATTTCTACGGAATCCAAACTGATCTTCCCCGAGGTCGGCTTCCACCAGTTTTTCCATTCGTCTGTAAAGAATTCGCGTTAGTATTTTGCAGCTGTGGCTTATTAAACTGATAGTTCGGTAATTTTCACATCTGTCAACACCTGCTTTCTTTGGGATTGGAATTATTATATTCTTCTTGAAGTCTGAGGGTATTTCGCCTGTTTCATACATCTTGCTCACCAGATGGTAGAGTTTTGTCAGGACTGGCTCTCCCAAGGCCGTCAGTAGTTCCAATGGAATGTTGTGTGCTCCGGGGGCCTTGCTTCGACTCAGGTCTTTCAGTGCTCTGTCAAATTTTTCACGCAGTATCGTATCTCCCATTTCATCTTCACCTACATCCTCCTCCATTTCCATAATATTGTCCTCAAGTACATCGCCCTTGTATAGACCCTCTATATACTCCTTCCACCTTTCTGCTTTCCCTTCTTTGCTTAGAACTGGTTTTCCATCTGAGCTCTTGATGTTCATACAAGTGGTTCTCTTATCTCCGAAGGTCTCTCTAATTTTCCTGTAGGCAGTATCTATCTTACCCCTAGTGAGATATGCCTCTACATCCTTACATTTGTCCTCTAGCCACCCCTGCTTAGCCATTTTTCACTTCCTGTCGATCTCATTTTTGAGACGTTTGTATTCCTTTTTGCCTGCTTCATTTACTGCATTTTTATATTTTCTCCTTTCATCAATTAAATTCAATATTTCTTCTGTTACCCAAGGATTTCTACGAGCCTTCTTCATTTTACCTACTTGATCCTCTGCTGTCTTCACTACTTCATCCCTCAAAGCTACCCTTTCTTCTCCTACTGTATTTCTTTCCCCCATTCCTGTCAATTGTTCCCTTATGCTCTCCCTGAAACTCTGTACAACCTCTGGTTCTTTCAGTTTATCCAGGTCCCATCTCCTTAAATTCCCAGCTTTTTGCAGTTTCTTCAGTTTTAATCTACAGGTCATAACCAATAGATTGTGGTCAGAGTCCACATCTGCCCATGGAAATGTCTTACAATTTAAAATCTGGTTCCTAAATCTCTGTCTTACCATTATATAGTCTATCTGAAACCTGCCAGTATCTCCAGGGTTCTTCCATGTAGACAACCTTCTATCATGATTCTTAAACCAAGTGTTAGCTATGATTAAGTTGTTCTCTGTGCAAAATTCTACCAGGTGGCTTCCTCTTTCATTTCTTAGCCACAATCCATATTCACCTACTACATTTCCTTCTCTCCCTTTGCCTACACACGAAGTCCAGTCACCCATGACTATTAAATTTTCGTCTCCCTTCACTATCTGAATAATTTCTTTTATTTCATCATACATTTCTTCAATTTCTTCGTCATCTGCAGAGCTAGTTGGCATATAAACCTGTACTACTGTAGTAGGTGTGGGCTTCGTATCTATCTTGGCCACAATAATTTGTTCACTATGCTGTTTATAGTAGCTTACCCGCGTTCCTATTTTCCTGTTCATTATTAAACCTACTCCTGCATTACCCCTATTTGACTTTGTGTTTATAACCCTGTAGTCATCTGACCAGAAGTCATGTTCCTCCTGCCACCGAACTTCACTAATTCCCACTATATCTAACTTTAACCTATCCATTTCCCTTTTTAAATTTTCTAACCTACCTGCCCGATTAAGGGATCTGACATTCCACGCTCCGATCTGTAGAACGCCAGTTTTCTTTCTCCTGATAACGACATCCTCTTGAGTAGTCCCCGCCCGGAGATCCGAATGGGGGACTATTTTACCTCCGGAATATTTTACCCAAGAGGACGCCATCATCATTTAATCATACAGTAAAGCTGCATGCACTCGGGAAAAATTACGGCTGTAGTTTCCCCTTGCTTTCAGCCGTTCGTAGTACCAGCACAGCAATGCCGTTTTGGTTATTGTTACAAAGCCAGATCAGTCAATCATCCAGACTGATGCCCTTGCACCAACTGAAAAGGCTGCTGCCCCCTTCAGGAACCACACGTTTGTCTGGCCTCTCAACAGATACCCCTCCGTTGTGGCTGTACCTACGGTACGGCTATCTGTATCGCTGAGGCACGCAAGCCACCCCACCAACGGCAAGGTCCATGGTTCATGGGGGGACGGGATCATATCGTCAATAATATCAACAGTTACCTGGTGTACCAAATCGTAGACAGTATTGGAGCAGAACAGCGTCATGAAAATCACCACGCTGTTGGTAAGCGGGCACCATGACGTGAGTGTCAATGAAACTGTCGACGTTCTCGCTGAAAGTGTTGTCCACCACGGGCAAGGGCGTATGAATATGTTCCTTACACAGAACTTCTGCAAAACGTGAGATGGCACATCTGAACCTTGTGGAACGGTTGTTTGTATCAGCATGATAACGCACCTTGTCTCACAGTAGCACCTGTGAGGCAATGTTCTGCGGACAATAACTTTCCTGAAATGGACTGGTCTGCACAGAGTCCCGACTTGAATCAAATGGAATATCTTTTGAATGAGTTCGTTGTCTTCACTTCAGACCCCATCTCCAGCGTCACAATCCTCTCTGGTTCCGACTCTTGAGGAAGAATTGTGTGCCATTCCTCCACAGATATTCAGAGATGAAGCCTGCACAAAGGCGATGGGTGAACACATTTCATACTAATGTCCACTAACAGTTGCCCAGATACCTTCAGTATGATAATGTATAGTCCGCTGATCGACGCCACTTTACACGGACAATAGTGAATGTTTCTTCTGCAGCTATTTTCTATCGGTTTCTTTGTCACCATGTTCATGTGGTTTCTTGTCAACACACGTGTGCAGTCGAATTCCCCGATAATATCGCGGAATGTATAGAGTTTGTGCCCTTTGGTCTGGGCCATTTCCAGAACAAGGACAGCAAATTTGATCCAGTCCTGACGCCTAATATTTTATTGTAGTCGCTACTTCCCAAAAAGCGTTTGATTCCGAGCACTGAGAAACACCGATGTTTCCAGTAGTACGTCATCCAAAACAGGGTTCTGCAACTTGTCGTGAGAAGATCCTACTTTTCTTCCACAGTTAGGCATCCACTTTCAAATTCTGTAGTTTCAAGATGGACTTAAAGAGTACGTCATTTTACATGTTCTTTCGTTAATGCGAGTGAAGGAAAACAAGGCTCATTAATGTAAGCGGCTCATTGTTAGTTTGACTTAAACAGTCCCTGCAACACCCCTCATCTGTATGAAGAAAACATTATTACCAGCCTTTCAGTGACATACAGCTGTGCTGACACTCCAACTGAGGTGGCTTACAGATCTACTAGATGTGTCTCAGCGTGTGCAGGCAGAGTCGCCGCTAATGTTGCAGCGCACACGACTCTTGAAAGACTCACGTTTACTGCTGCGGAACTGACCTGTGGCATAGAAAAGACAAGGTCCAAGCTGCGGCTACCTTTTAATGGCAGTACGCAATGAACTCGTGTATGTCACTGCATGCCAAACATTCACCACTCACGTCTTTTCGTACGTTTATGAATATTTTACATATAGACATCGTGGCTTTAGTTTTACGATGCAGTTTGTAACCTCCCCACAATAATCATAATAAAAATGAAAATGAACCATGAACCACGTGTAACCTCCCCTCGGAAATAAGAATTAAATGAATTTTAAATATTGTAACCTCGGAACAAAATTGGTTCCCATTTATAGTCCCTGTGCAGAAATGCATTCACATTTAATGTTCCCACAAAATTCTTTTCTCATTTAATGTTAAGTTCGAAACAGAAAAATTTCTAAACCCAAAAATAATAAAAAAGGAAAAATTCAGTAACCTGGTAAATTTTATGACGACAGCAGCGCTGCGCCACGGCCCTGTATTCTGAATAAAAAAAGCAAAAATTCTTACCTCAATAAAAACTGCGAATATATCTGCTCTTACCTAAAACATTTTCGGCACAGCTCCGTGCAGTGCTGGCCTATGCTTTGTGACTCGTGAAAGGAATTAATTATTCATTGGATAAAATCTTTAAATTGAAATGAATGCTTTTTTTAAAAAAATTACTTTATATTATAAAAATTATTATTGGGGCATTTTTTGAAAGAAATTGGATGACAGTTAACATACATTACTAGATATGCGCAAGGCTGCTTCTTTACCTTCTACAATAATACTCATCCTCCAGAGTCCCGACCAGAGCAGACTGCCGACACGCGCAGACACGCGCCGACTACTGCCGACTCACGCAGACTACTGTCGACTACTGCCGACTAGCAACAACTAACTACATACTGCTCTCTGCTCAGAGACTCTCCTAAGTCTTGCCTGTTGCAGGCAGCACATACATCGCATACCTCTTACAAGTTTCAAAACATACGATGTATACATTTAATGTTAAAAGTTGGTGTTCTTAAAACAGTATTTATTTGTTCATGAACTGGCTTTTACTTCTCTGGTCATCGTCATGTGGCAAGTGAATATCGCAATGACAGATGAAATGACGTGCAGCTTCCATGCATAGTAATATCTATGAAGTAAGCATTCACATGCGCAGACCAGAATTTTTTCTGACAACTTACTTTGCTTGAAGGGACACGCGAGTATGCTACGGCGTAATGTTCATCAGTAAGTGCTTTGCAGATTTTGAATGTAATTAGACCAGCAGTACAGACAGATATCCAAAGTACTGCAGAGATGTTTCATAGGCATCTTAATATCTGATAATATCTCTAGTCAGCTAAGTCACTAATTTTTTCGTTGTACGAAAGAGAGGAATAGCCACCGCTTTTTCTTACATTTTGCACTGAATTTTATGGAACTACTGTGCCTCTGTTTTAATAAATTATGCTTCGGTCCACTGTGAAATGGCTCCTCAGTTCGCCAGAGCTAAGACAAGCAGTAAATTAGCGGTTTGTTAAATTTCAGATATTTTTTTGGAGAGAATTCTTTGGTTTTTATTGGTATGTTGTGTTTCATCTATGATCATGCGTCGCGGGTGACAATTAAAGCGGTCCTGCAATGTAACGAAATGGCAACCCAGATCATCACTCCTGGTTGCTGCGCCGTACGGTAGGCGAAAGTCGGGTTGGTATGCCACCACTGACCATGCCTTCCACAGACCGGCCATGAATCTCGTTTATCGAGTAGGACTGTCTTCAGTGATGATTCTCACTTCGTACTCAGTCCCGATGATCAATGAGGACCTGTCGGACGTGTCTGGAGGTGCCCCGGACAACGTTGGGATAGCAGCGCGTTATTGAAGTGCACAATTTGTGAAGCTCCTTCTCTTGAACGAGTCATCCATTTTTTTCTGAAACTGTGATCATTTCTTTGCCTGTACTTGTACATCACGTCTACTGATTTCCGGCCCTTTCGGAAAATTTCTCCGGGGTGGTGTCTGTTTTCTTTTTTTGGTGTGTTTCGCCATATAGCCACATAAATTAACCCTACACACTTTATTACACATTGTCTCGACATTTTTCTACACATAACTCAATGCTTACTGGAATGATAGTTATAAACAGAGTTTGCAGTACCTACCCATAGGAAGTATTTCCTTATTTCCATTGACTATGTCGATTTGCATTCGTAGCAGCCAACATTTTTCACCAGTGCTGTTAACTACAAAATTAAAAAAAACACCCAAATATTTTGTGAAACGATTTGTATAGAAGTAAGAAATAAAATATAGTGAAGAAAGAATTGCTATGCCTTTGAATGATGCTCGAAATAACGTACAGGAGCTGAGATGCTCATACGTCAATGATGTAAGAAGAAAGCTGAGTGAAATTCCAACAGACATCTTCTAGTGCTCTTTGAGTTTCTAAGTTCAACACCGAAATTTAAATTTCCAATTGGCAACTAATTTGCTGTACATGATTTCGAGCATCATGAAAAAGTGCGTCAGTTATTTTCGTACTCTATTTCTTACTGTTAGACAAATCATTTCACAAAATATTTACCCTTTCCTTTAGTTTTTTAAATATCAAGTTCTATTCAGAAAACATGAAATATATTAAAATATCGATCACTATTCTATTTTTATTAACAGTGTACTGGAAGAAAGCAGACGAGTTTCAATTCATGTTGTGATCCAGTAATTTCTGACACTTCATTTAGCTTACTGGCTCGGTTCAGATATTTTCTGACACTTCATTTAGCGTACTAGCTGTTGGTGAAATATTTCAATTTTCACCATTAATTAAGTCTCTCTTAATTACCCTAATAGCTTTCAAGCAGTTTAAACTGTTTTGCAAAACTAGACCTTTCACTGGTCAATTTGATACCCCGTTTGTCCATTTCACGCTCTATGGAAATTCAAACAAAAATCCGTTGTGTAATTTCTATTTATAGCGAGATTGGGGGTGGGGGTGGGGGGGGTTGTGCACCGCTCCAGCTTTTGACCAATACTGCGTAAAAACAGGGCAGTTGCATGTAGCACTGAAATTTCGGTCTTAATGCGTAATATGTGTGCAGTACACACGGCTCACTGATACAGATTGCTGTTCTGTGGTGGCATACACAGTTGTTACTGATACAGACACAAAAGCAACATAAAATGATGAGACATAGAGGTTCACAAAGAAAACTATTACGAGGGTCGTTCCGAAAGTAATGCCTCCTATTTTTATTCAGGGAAACTACAGACATAAATCACAATGTTGTTGTTGTTGTGGTCTTCAGTCCTGAGACTGCTTTGATGCAGCTCTCCATGCTACTCTATCGTGTGAAAGCTTCTTCATCTCCCAGTACCTATTGCAAGCTACATCCTTCTGAATCTGCTTAGTGTATTCATCTCTTGGTCTCCCTCTTCGATTTTTACCCTCCACACTGTCCTCCAATACTAAGTTGGTGATCCCTTGATGCCTCAGAACATGTCCTACCAACCAATCCCTTCTCCTAGTCAAGGTGTGCCATAAATTTATCTTCTCCCTAATTAGTTATGTGATCTACCTATATAATCTTCAGCATTCTTCTGTAGCACCAGATTTCGAAAGGTTCTATTCTCTTCTTGTCCACGCTATTTATCGTCCATGTTTCACTTCCATACATGGCCACACTCCACACAAATACTTTCAGAAACGACTTCCTGACACTTACATCTATACTCGATGTTAACACATTTTTCTTCTTCAGAAGCGCTTTCCCTGCCATTTCCTCTCTACATTTTATATCCGACCATCTTCAGTTATTTTGCTCCCCAAATAGCAAAACTCATTTACTACTTTAAGCGTCTCATTTCCTAATCTAATACCCTCAGCATCACCAGATTTAATTCGACTACATTCCATTATCCTCGTTTTGCTTTTGTTGATGTTCATCTTATATCGTCCTTTCAAGACACTGTCAATTCCGTTCAGCTGCTCTTCCAGGTCCTTTGCTGTCTCTTACAGAATAACAATGTCAGCAGCGAACCTCAAAGTTTTTATTTCTTCTCCATGGATTTTAATTCCTATTCCGAATTTTTCTTTTGCTTCCTTTACTACTTACTCAATATACAGATTGAATAACATCGGGGTTAGGCTACAACCCTGTCTCGCTCCCTTCCCAACCACTGCTTCCCTTTCATGCCCATCGACTCTTATAACAATCATATGGTTTCTGTACAAATTGTAAATAGTCTTTCGCTCCCTGTATTTTACCCCTACCACCTTCAGATTTTGAAAGAGAGTATTCCAGTCAACATTGTCAAAAGCTTTCTCAAAGTCTACAAATGTTAGAAACGTAGGTTTGCCTTTCCGCAATCTAGCGTCTAAGATAAGTCGTAGGGCCAGTACTGCCTTACATGTTCCAATATTTCTACGGAATCCAAACTGATCTTCCCCGTGGTAGGCTTCCACCAGTTATTCCATTCGCCTGTAAAGAATTCGTGTTAGTATTTTGCAGCCGTGACTTATTAAACTGATAGTTCGGTAATTTTCACACCTGTCAACACCTGCTTCCTTTGGGTATTATTATATTATTCTTGAAGTCTGAGGGTATTTCGCCTGTCTCATACACCTTGCTCACCTGATGGTAGAGTTTGGTCAGGGCTGGCTCTCCCAAGACTATCAGTAGTTCTAATGGAATGTTGTCTACTCCCGGTTCTTTCAGTGCTCTGTCAAACTCTTCACGCAGTATCATAGCTTCCATTTCATCTTCATCTACATCCTCTTCCATTTCCATAATATTTTCCTCAAGTAAATCACCCTTGTACAGACCCTCTATATACTCCTTTCACCTTTCTGCTTTCCCTTCTTTGCTTAGACCTGGGTTTCCATCTGAGCTCTTGATATTCATACAAGTGGTTCTCTTTTCTCCAAAAGTCTCTTTAATTTTCCTGTAGGCAGTATGTATCTTACCCCTAGTGAGATATGCCTCTACATCCTTACATTTGTCCTCTATCCAATCCTGCTTAGCCATTTTGCACTTCCTGTCGATTTCATTTTTGAGACGTTTGTATTCCTTTTTGCCTGCTTCATTTACTGCATTTTTATATTTTCTCCTTTCATCTATTGAATTCAATATATCTTCTGTTACCCAAGAATTTCTACAAGCCCTCGTCTTTTTACTTACTTGATCCTCTGCTGCCTTCAGTATTTCATCCCTAATAGCAACTCACTCTTCTTCTACTGTATTTCTTTCTTCCATTCCTGTCAATCGTTGCCTAATGTTCTCTCTGAAACTCTCTACAACCTCTGGTTCTGTCAGTTTACCCAGATCCTGTCTCCTTAAATCCGCACCTTTTTGCAGTTTCTTCAGTTCATAACCAATAGATTTTGGTCAGAGTCCACATCTGCTCCTGGAAATGTCTTACAATTTAAAACCTGGTTTCTAAATCTCTGTCTGACCATTATACACTCCTGGAAATGGAAAAAAGAACACATTGACACCGGTGTGTCAGACCCACCATACTTGCTCCGGACACTGCGAGAGGGCTGTACAAGCAATGATCACACGCATGGCACAGCGGACACACCAGGAACCGCGGTGTTGGCCGTCGAATGGCGCTAGCTGCGCAGCATTTGTGCACCGCCGCCGTCAGTGTCAGCCAGTTTGCCGTGGCATACGGAGCTCCATCGCAGTCTTTAACACTGGTAGCATGCCGCGACAGCGTGGACGTGAACCGTATGTGCAGTTGACGGACTTTGAGAGAGGGCGTATAGTGGGCATGCGTGAGGCCGGGTGGACGTACCGCCGAATTGCTCAACACGTGGGGCGTGAGGTCTCCACAGTACATCGATGTTGTAGCCAGTGGTCGGCGGAAGGTGCGCGTGCCCGTCGACCTGGGACCGGACCGCAGCGACGCACGGATGCACGCCAAGACCGTAGGATCCTACGCAGTGCCGTAGGGGACCGCACCACCACTTCCCAGCAAATTAGGGACACTGTTGCTCCTGGGGTATCGGCGAGGACCATTCGCAACCGTCTCCATGAAGCTGGGCTACGGTCCCGCACACCGTTAGGCCGTCTTCCGCTCACGCCCCAACATCGTGCAGCCCGCCTCCAGTGGCGTCGCGACAGGCGTGAATGGAGGGACGAATGGAGACGTGTCGTCTTCAGCGATGAGAGTCGCTTCTGCCTTGGTGCCAATGATGGTCGTATGATTCTTGAACCAAATGTTAGCTATGATTAAGTTATACTCTGTGCAAAATTCTACCAGGCGGCTTCCTCTTCCATTTCTTACCCCCATTCCATATTCACCTACTACGTTTCCTTCTCTTCCTTTTCCTTCTATCAAATTCCAGTCACCCATGTTGCATGTTTGTGTGTCATACGCTGGGAAGTGGGTGGTATTACTGTATCTCTGTTTACTTTCTTGTATATCTTAAATAAATGCTGTTGTTTAGTAACGTCAGTAATAAGTCACAATGCTCATCACAGTAGCTGAATTTTGAAAACAACAATCTTAACCTCCTACACTAGCACAGTAGTGGTAATGCGTAACATGAAACTGATCATCCACGTTACGCTCCTAGCAAAATACCTATCGCCGTTTTATATTCCTTGCCCCTCATTTTCCATAACTAATAATTCGCCCTACGAATGTCAGTAAAAACCAATTAAAAGCAGTATATTTGTTTGCTTGAGCATCTTCTGCAGCAGCTGTTATGCAGGCCTACTATAAATTACTCATTCGTTTTCAAAGCTCTGTATTTTCCGAAGTATTACATCTCATAAATATAACGGATAAATGAATAGAATCGTGAACTCACAAAGTTCGGAAATTTGTGGTAAGGTCTTATGAGAAAAAACTGCTGAGGTCATCGGTCCCTAAGCTTACGCACTATTTAATGTAACTTAAGCTTACTCTAAGGACAACACACACACCCATGCCCAAGGGAGGACTCGAACCTCCGACGGAGCGAACCGCGCGGACCGCGACAAGACGCCTAAGACCTCGCGGCTACCCCGCTCGGCCACAAAGTTTGCATTAGGCACTCTGGTCACACGACAAACGACGCAGCGGTGAAGTTCGTTCCATGTCTTACGTAGCAACATGTCGTCAGAAGCCTAACAGCAGCAGTCACGCGACTTCTGAGCTGTTCCAGTTTTCCTGGCAGTGAACATGTAAACACGATCCTTAATGTACCCCAAATAAAAGCGTCACAAGGCTTTAGGTAAGGCGTCCTGGGGGCCAAAGGAACAGCTCCATATCATCTTCACAACCACGCCCAGTCCACTCATGCGGAAGTTCGTTGTTTAGGTAGCGACAAACATCGATGCTCCAGTGAGACGGTACTCCGTCTTTTTAAGATGAAATTCTCATAATCAGTACTCAGCTACGGGAACAGCCACAAATGGACCATATGAAGATAAGAGTACCCGTCACAGTGTTCTCACAGAAGGAAACGGCCTGTGACATTGCACAGAACACATTAACCCTCGCTACGGTCGCAGGTTCGAATCTTGCCTCAGGCAGGGATGTGTGTGATGTCCTTAGGTTAGTTAGGTTTAAGTAGTTCTAAGTTCTAGGGGAGTGATGACCTCAGAAGTTAAGTCTCATAGTGCTCAGAGCCATTTGAACAGACCGGCCGCGGTGGCCGTGCGGTTCTAGGCGCTCCAGTCCGGATCCGCGCTGCTGCTACGGTCGCAGGTTCGAATCCTGCCTCGGGCGTGGGTGTGTGTGATGTCCTTAGGTTAGTTATGTTTAAGTAGTTCTAAGTTCTAGGGGACTGATGACCACAGCAGTTGAGTCCCATAGTGCTCAGAGCCATTTGAACCATTTGAACATTAACCCTCTGCGGATCGCGTTGATGCGCCAAAAATTCATGAGGATGTTCAGTGCCCCACACTCTGACATTGTGGTGGTTAACGTTCTATATAAATGGAAGGATGCTTTGTCGCTAAATATCAGCTTGGAAGCGAAATGTTCACCCTCAAGTGCTTCCTGAATTGTGAAGCAAAATCGAAGGCGCCGGCCATAATCTCTCTCTCTCTCTCTCTATTCGTTTAGTCAGTTCCGACTCTTGGTGACCCCATGACCCAAATCACGCCACTTTTTCCTGTCTTGCACTTTCTCCCGTAGACCTTCCAGGTTGGAACACATTGCTTCTGTGATGCCATCGATCCATCTCATCCTCTGACGTCCTCTTCTTCTAGTTCCTTCAATCTTCCCCAGCATTAATGTTTTTTCCAGCAAGGCATGCCTTCGCATTGTGTGTCCAAAGTAGGTCAGCTTTTGTTTTAACATTAGACCTTCCAGGGAGAAATCTGGTTTAATTTGCTCCAATATTGATCTGTTGGTTCTCTTTGCAGTCCATGGAACTCTAAGAAGTTTCCTCCAACACCACAATTCGAAGGAGTCAATTCTTCGCCGTTCAGCCTTTCTAATGGTCCAGGTCTCACATCCATACATCACAACTGGAAAGACCATAGCCCTCACAATACGGATTTTTGTTGCTAGTGTTATATCTCTGGACCTTATAACCATGTCAAGGTTTGACATCGCCTGTCTACTGAGCAACAGGCGTCTCCGGATTTCATGGCTGCAGTCGCCGTCAGCAGAGATCTGGGAACCGAGATAACTGAATGTGGTCACTACCTCAATGGTTTCTCCTGCTATATCCCACGAATTGGTAGGTGTAGTTGCCATAATTTTCGTTTTCTTCACATTCAGCATAAGACCAGCCTTTTCAATTTCGTCTTTCACCTTCAGTAAGAGTGTTCTTAATTCTTCTTCACTTTCTGCCAACAGGATCGTATCATCCGCGTACCTGAAGTTGTTTACATTTATTCCAGCTATTTTACTTCCTGTTTCTCCTTCATCTAGCCTCGCATTCCTCATAACATGTTCTGCATACAGATTGAATAAGTACGGTGACAGTATGCAGCCTTGCCGAACCCCTCTCTGAATCTTTATCCATTTCGTTGTTCCATACATAGTTCTCACCGTGGCTTCTTGGTCAAGGTATAAACTCCGTATCAGATGAATGAGGTGATCTGGTACACCCATGTTTTTCAGTACGTTCCATAATTTGTTGTGATCGACGCAGTTGCACGAACTATAGGACATACGGTTTGAAATGCAGCCACCGTCGCAAAATCTTCTACACAGTTTGCTGCGGTATTTTATTTTTTTATCTATTTTTATTTATTTGTGTACTGCTTACGTAAATTTCTCCCGCCTTCTCCACGTCCCTAAATTGTCTGTACCAACGAACAATGCTCTGTTTACATGTCGTTCTTTTCGCTAATCTCTTCTAAATGCATGCTGCACTGTTGTAACAGACAAACATCTCGCGTATTCGAACACTCAATAACTCTATCTTCACGTTGTCACAATTTTGTCAAGGCAATGCATACGTAATGCCAACTAGTGGGCACAATAAAGACTCGGTGAGTTACGGTTCTATTAACGCATCAGTCATATTTGTACAAGTAATTATATTTGTACAAGTAATTCTGTCAGAGACAGCAAAGTACTTGGAAGAGCAGTTATATTTGCACAAGTATATTTGTACAAGTAATTCTCTCAGAGACAGCAAAGTAATTGGAAGAGCAGCTGAACGGAATTGACAGTGTCTTGAAATGAGATATAAGATGAACATCAACAAAAGCAAAACGAGGATAATGGAATGTAGTCGAATTAAGTCGGGTGATGCTGAGGGAATTAGATTAGGAAATGAGACACTTAAAGTAGTAAAGGGGTTTTGCTATTTGGGGAGCAAAATAACTAATGATGGTTGAAGTAGAGAGGATATAAAATGTTGACTGGGAATGGCAAGGAAAACGTTTCTGAAGAAGAGAAATTTGTTAACATCCAGTATAGATTTAAGTGTCAGGAAGTCGTTTCTGAAAGTATTTGTATGGAGTGTAGTCATATATGGAAGTGAAACATGGACGATAAATAGTTTGGACAAGAAGAGAATAGAAGCGTTCGAAATGTAGTGCTATAGAAGAATGCTGAAGATTAGATGGGTAGATCACATAACTAATGACGAGGTACTGAATAGAATTGGGGAGAAGAGGAGTTTGTGGCTCAACTTGACTAGAAGAAGGGATCAATTGGTAGGACATGTTCTGAGACATCAAGGGATCACCAATTTAGTATTGGAGGGCAGCGTGGAGGATAAAAACTGTAGAGGGAGACCAAGAGATGAATACACTAAGCAGATTCAGAAGGATGCAGGTTGCAGTAGGTACTGGGAGATGAAGAAGCTTGCACAGAATAGAGTAGCATGGAGAGCTACATCAAACCAGTCTCAGGACTCAAGACCACAACAACAATGCTTTGGAAGCTATAGAACACTAAACACGAATTGTTATTATTTGTCATCTTTTTTTACGTCTTAAGCTTACTCCAACCAAAGACAATTTTCCACCAGATGGATTTCGCTTTTATTTGTAAAGCGTCTTCCATGTTCGTTCTGGAAATATGACGTACATAACATGGCTTTACATTTTTGGTAAGACGCTGTTGCTTATTCTGCGGCTGTAGTGTTGTATAAAACACAGCCAACTATGGTTTCTGAAACGATGTGTCTGTAAGCCACGTCACCTCAAAAAGAGCCTTAGACTATACGAATACTTCATGGCCCAGTAGGGTCGAAACTCAGAGATGGCTCAAAGCAGATAAACTTATGAGCCAAAACGTTATGACCACCTGTTTAATAGCTTGTTTGTTCAACGTTAGAACGAGATACATCACTGACTCTGCGTACCGTGGATCTGACAGTTACCAGAATGAAATTTTCATTCTGCAGCCGAGTGTGCACTGATATGAAATTTCCTGGCAGATTAAAAATGTGTGCCGGACCTAAACTCGAACTCAGGACCTTTGCCTTTCGCGGGCAGATGCTCCACCGACTTTTTTATCTCATTTCGTTCGTGACCGTTCGTTCTATTTGTTCTGGGTGGAAGTTCCATGACGCTTGTTCAAGTTCATCGTCGTTCCATCAACTCAGTTTTTTATTACAGAGAGGTGACCGAACACGCTCAGTTACCGTGCCAGCTCCAGGTGAACTCTCCATACACAACTCGCGACTCGTCCTCAGAGCGTCGATTCTGCCAGTACCTCGTCTCCTACCTTTCATATTTTAAAGGAGCTCTCCTGCAGGCCGTGTAGAACTAGCACTCCTGGATGAAAGGACAGTTTGTTTGTGCTAGATGTCTACGCACAGGTCACGTAATTCGCGTAAATAACGGGCCGTTAATTTGTTACGTAATAGCACCCGATAACGATCCAGATGAGTACAATGAAGGCTTTCATGACCAGATGTATCAGTTGCCGAGAATTCTTCCGGATTGTGTAGCCGTGGTCCATGGAATTATTCTACCCCTCACGTTTCGTCCAAAGCTACATTGGATATCTTCGGAGGTGCTCCTGGTTGTGCTGAATCTTGCCGACTGACGAGTCTGACGTCGAAGAACGGCCTAAATACCGTGAAAACATAACGTTCGAACGATTTGCAGACCAACAAAGAAAATAGTCCAAGCACTTTGTTCCGTTAAGGATAAACGTCCCCCTCTGTCTGCAAGTGGTGTATGCAAGGTTCCGTGTACATTTGTAGGGTCTCCATTGGAACTACAAAGAGAAATGTGAATACACAGTTGAAGGAACATTAAAGTCTTTGCCGACTAGGGAAAACAGACAAGTCAGCCGTGGCCGAATATGCTCTTCAGTCGGGTGATCACGTAGTGAAATTTTCGGAAAGTAAAGTTTTATGTACTATGACGAACTATGATCCACGACTATATAGAGAAGCCATCGAAATATGTAAACATTTGGATAGAAGCTATGAAACTCAGCGATATATGGACAATGGCGTTACAGAATCGATGAGAAGTTTTTATCTTTGACGTACTATGATCGATAGTTATACTTTATGCTTGACGAGGTTTATCTCTGTTATCACCTAAAATCCCGACCACGCCCACTTTCCACGCTGTTTAGGCCGTTCTTCGACGTCCGACACGTCAGTCGGCAAGACTCAACACAACCAGAAGCACCTCTGAAGATGTCCAACGTAGCTCTGTACTAAACGTCAGGGATAGAAGAGTTCCATGGACCACGGCTATACAACCGGAAGAATTCTCGGCAACTGATCCAGATGAATTCTATAGGATCTGCATCAGGCGAATTTGGTCGAAGAGACATGGACGCGAGTTCACTATAAAGCTCCTCAAACCACTTCAGCCGGTTCTGGCTTCGACACACGGACAGTTATACTGCTGAAAGATGACATCACCGTCGCGGAAGACATTACGCATGAGGGACGCAGGTGGTTCGCAGCTGTCATCGTGTCTTCGATTACTACCACTGGTCCCATGCAAGCGCAGGAGAATGTCTGCCATAGCATAATACTGTTCCCGCCAGCCTGCGCCCGTGGCGCTGCACGTTTCGGGTCGCCGTTCACCCCGATGACGCTGTTTGTTGAGACGACGAGTGACCTAGTGTAGCAAAAATGTGATTCATCCAAAGAGCCGACACGCTTCCGTCCGGTCGAATCCCGATGGTCCCGTGTCCACTTCAATCTAATCGGCGATGTCGTCGGGTCAACATGTGAACACTTAGGGGTGGTCTGCTGCGAAGCTCCATGTTCAACAATGTATGATGAAAGGCGTGCTCCGAAACACTTGTGCGTGAACCAGCATTGTGAACTTCTGGCAGAGATGCCGCAGAGCACCATCTATCCTACTTTACAGAGCAGAGAAGCCTCCGAACCCCACGTTCTGCGAAGAGTAGAGGACGTCCAACCATTTAGCACCAAGCAGTAGTCTCATTGTCCTTCTATCTCTTTCCGTAGATGCTCACGACAGTAACACGTAAACATTCGACCAGAGTAGCGACATAATGCAAGCTCACCGTTTTGCTGCCCCTTTAATTGTTTAAAGCTCGGACTTTTATGGAAGTCGACTTACAACAGATAACGTCCGACACAGAAATAAACCGTCTGCGTGTGTTCATGACGTGTCTGTTATTGACGGCCATCGACTTGGTAATTATTCACGATTAAAATCCGTCATAAATGATAACACGATATACACTACTGGCCATTACAATTGCTACACCAAGAAGAAATGCAGATGATAAACCGGTATTCATTGGAGAAATATATTATACTAGAACTGACATGACATTACATTTTCACGCAATTTGGGTGCATAGATCCTGAAAAATCAGTACCCAGAACCTCTGGCCGTAATAACGGCCTTGATACGCCTGGGCATTGAGTCAAACAGAGCTTGGATGGCGTCTACAGGTACAGCTGCCCATGCAGCTTCAACACGATACAACAGTTCATCTAGAGTAATGACTGGCGCGTTGTGACGAGCCAGTTGCTCGGCCACCATTGACTAGACGTTTTCAATTGGTGAGAGATCTGGAGGTTGTGCTGGCCAGCGCAGCAGTCGAACATTTTCTGTATCCAGAAAGGTCCGTACAGGACCTGCAACATGCGGTCGTACATTATCCTGCTGAAATGTAGGGTTTCGTAGGGATCGAATGAAGGGTAGAACCACGGGTCGTAACACATCTGAAATGTAACGTCCACTCTTCGAAGCGCCGTCAATGCGATCAAGAGGTGACCGAGACGTGTAACCAATGGCACCCCATACCATCACGCCGGATGATACGCCAGTATGGCGATGACAAATACGCGGTTCCAATGTGCGTTCACCGCGTTGTCACCAAACACGCATGCGACCATCATAATGCTGTAAACAGAACCTGTATTCATCCGAAAAAATGAGGTTTTGCCATTCGTGCACCCAGGTTCGTCGTTGAGTACACCACCGCAGGCGCTCCTGTCTGTGATGCAGCGTCAAAGGTAACCGCAACCATGGTCTCCGAGCTGATAGTCCATGCTGCTGCAAACGTCGTCGAACACTGCCGTGCAGACGGTTGTTGTCCTGCAAGCGTCCCCATCTGTTGACCCAGTGATCGAGACGTGGCTGCACGATTCGTTACAGCCAAGCGGATAAGATGCCTGTCATCTCGACTGCTAGTGATACGAGACCGTTGGGATCCAACACGGTGTTCCGTCTTACCCTCCTGAACCCACCGATTCCATATTCTGCTAACAGTCATTGGATCTCGACCAGCGCGAGCAGCAATGACGCGATATGATAAACCGCAATCGCGATAGGCTACAATCCGACCTTTATCAAAGTCGGAAACGTGATGGTACGCATTTCTCCTCTTTACCGGAGGCATCACAACAACGTTTCACCAGGCAACGCCGGACAACTGCTGTTTGTTGGTTCAAATGGCTTTGGGCACTATGGGACTTAACTGCTGAGGTCATCAGTCCCCTAGAACTTAGAACTACTGAAACCTAACCAACCCTAAGGACATCACACACATTCATGCCCGAGGCAGGATTCGAACCTGCGACCGTAGTGGTCTCGCGGTTTGTTTGTGTATGAGAAGTCGGTTGGAAACTTTCCTCATGTCAGCACGTTGTAGGTGTCGCCACCGGCGCCAACCTTGTGTGAATGCTCTGAAAAGCTAATCATTTGCATATCACAGCATCTTCTTCCTGTCGGTTAAATTTCGCGTCTGTAGCACGTCATCTTCATGGTGTAGCAATTTTAATGGCCATTAGTGTACTGCTCCTTTAACTGTTTAGAGATCGGACTTTTATGGAAGACACAACAGATCACATCAGACACAGAAATAAACCGTCTACATGTGTGTTCGTGACGTATCTGTAATTGACAACCATGGGCTTGGTAATTATACACGATTAAAATCAGTCATAAGTGATAACACGATATATATGAACTAAGTTCATTGATTTCCAAAAGGAATATTTCGAACCATACCTTCCTCACCCACACTCTTGAGATCCAAATTGGTAATGTTATACATTAATGTTGCAGCTTAATGACCTAGCGGACAGGATTAATATAAGTTCAGACTTCTTGTAGATGATGAAGTTACCTATATTAAAATGCCATCTGAAAGAACATCCATAAATATTCAGTCAGATCTTGATGAGGTTTCAAAGTGGTACAAAGACTGAAAAATTGAGAACTTTTAACATTGCAGCGCGTCAGCAATCGTGAATAATTTGATGGTTATAAAGAATCCGCCTCGACTGCAAATTGAAACCGGATGTTGACCTAGGTTTCGGTGCGGATAACCACGTCTTCTTCGGAACACAGGCTTTCAGCCTGCGGCTCACCGAACGTTGGATGGGGTGAGGAAGCACGCTTCTGACGTTTGACCTAAGTACAGCTATTGACATGGTACACATTTTACATTTTATGCGAGTCTTTTTCCCTTTTGGGCGTTCTGTATTAATGTTGGACCATGCCTCTTTAGGCAGTTTGTAGTTTTAGCGTGTTCCGAAAAAGACGAGGTTATGCGCGACGAAACCTAGGTCAACAACCGGTTTCAGTCTGCAGTCGAGGCAGATTCTTTATAATCATTATGCTGAAAATTGCTTTAAATGTTCAGAAATGTAAAATTGTGCACTTCACAAAACGAAAGCTGTGATTACAATGTCAGTGAGCCACAGCTGGTATTGGTCAACTCATACAAATACCTGGACGTAACACTTTGTACGGATTTGTAATGTAACGATCCCGTAAGTTCAGTCGTGGGCAAAGCAGGTGGTCGGATACTGAGGAAATGCAATTATTCTGTAACGGAGACTGCTTGCAAATCATTCGTGTGACCCATCCTAGAATATTTCTCAATTGTGTGGGACCCGTACCAGACAGAACCAACTGGGGATATAAAACGCATGCAGAGAACGGCAGCACGAGTGTTCATAGGTTCGTTTGACCCGTGGTACAGTGTCACAGAGACGCTGAAGAAACTGAAATGACGGATTCTTAAAGATAGACGTAAACTATCCCTTACAACAAGAATCGACTTTCTAGGAATATGCTACATATCACTACCGTAGGGATCGTGAGGAAAAGATTAGATTAATTTTAGCACGCACGATGGCATTGAAACCGTCCTTCTGTCTGTGCTCCATATGCCAATGGAACGTGTAAAAATCCTGATAATTGTTAAAATGGGACGCACCCTCCGCCATGCTCTTCATGGGAATATAGGTGTAGATCTAGGTAATTTGTCGTTACGCAGAAGTCGCCATTTAACTGAGCTTGTTTCTTTCACTGATACCAGTTTCAGATTTTACTAGTCTCCTACAGTTCATTGATTCACATAAATCCTGATCAGTTAATTCGGTTCTGCACACACTAGTAAAGCTAACATTCACTCCTTCTGCTTAACTTTTACGTATGTGATTACTACTTAATAACCGTTCAACTTCTTAATATACTTCTACCTCTCAAAACCCATCATTAGTTTGTACTACAACCGATCGCCGTATTAACGATACGACCAACACTTCCAGCTCCAGACACCTACTCGCATTCCCATTCGATACGTACTGGAACAATGCCGTAGCGACTCGACACGCCTCCCGCAGCCGAACAAAAGGCGCGTGACGTGCCGAACGTTCCAGAATGTCGGGCTCGTCGGCTGGCGCTTGTTAATCAGAGCGCGGGTGTAGCAGACACAGCCAGTGACTCAGTTCTCCAGTTTCGACATCGCGCTTCTGCCGGTGGTTCCCCCTGTCCTAATAGGACAGAGTTGCTCGCGTCAAGCTGTTAACGAAGCTGCCTCGCCCGTTGCTGCTCATCTGCTCTGGGTCTCGAACCTCAGTGTAGACGCCGCCTATGGAGATCACTGCCGCAGACTAAAAGGAGACCATGAGATCATATATCACCATCATCTGTGTCCCTAAGAATTACGCGATGGACAATTCCGGAAACAAAATAGAACGTGTAGCTCAACAGATTGAGTGACTCTCCAAGATTAGGAGGTGTATCTACAAACGTGTATACTACACAAATAGAGAAAATCGGAACCTCAAAAAGTAATGAATGTAGAGTAATGACATTTCGGGTATAAATTTCTCTAGGTAGCATACACTACTGGCCATTAAAATTGCTACACCACGAAGATGACGTGCTACAGACGCGAAATTTAACCGACAGGAAGAAGATGCTGTGATATGCAAATGATTACCTTTTCAGAGCATTCACACAAGGTTGGCGCCGGTGACGACAACTACAACGTGCTGACATGTGGAAAGTTTCCAACCGATTTCTCATACACAAACAGCAGTTGACCGGCGTTGCCTGGTGGAACGTTGTTGTGATGCGTCGTGTAAGGAGGAGAAATGCCTACCATCACGTTTCCGACTTTGATAAAGGTCGGATTGTAGCCTATCGCGATTGCGGTTCATCGTATCGCGTCATTGCTGCTCGCGTTGGTCGAGATCCAATGACTGTTAGCAGAGTATGGAATCGGTGGGTTCAGGAGGGAAATACGGAACGCCGTGCTGGATCCCAACGGCCTCGTATCACTAGCAGTCGAGATGACGGGCACCTTATCCGCATGGCTGTGACGGATCGTGCAGCCACGTCTCGATCCCAGAGTCAAGAGATGGGGACGTTTGCAATACAACAACCATCTGCACGAACAGTTCGACGACGTTTGCAGCAGCATGGACTATCAGCTCGGAGACCATGGCTGCGGTCACCCTTGGCGCTGCTTCACAGACAGTAACGCCTGCGATGGTGACTCAAGGACGAACCTGGGTGCACGAATGGCAAAACATCATTATTTCGCATGAATCCAGGTTCTGTTTACAGCATCATGATGGTCGCATCCGTGTTTGGCGACATCGCGGTGAACGCACATTGGAAGCGTGTATTCGTCATCGCCATACTGGCGTATCACCTGGCGTGATGGTATGGGGGGCCATGGGTTACACGTCTCGGTCACCTCTTGTTCGCAATGACGGCACTTTGAACAGTGGATGTTACATTTCAGATGTGTTACGACCCGTGGTTCTACCCTTCATTCGATCCCTACGAAACCCTACATTTCAGCAGAATAATGCACGACCGCATGTTGCAGGTCCTGTGCGGGCCTTTCTGGATACAGAAAATGTTCGACTGCTGCCCTGGCCAGCACATTCTCTAGATCTCTCACCAATTGAAAACGTCTGGGAATGGTGGCCGAGCAACTGGCTCGTCACAATTCGCCAGTCACTACTCTTGATGAACTGTGGTATCGTGTTGAAGCTGCATGGGCAGCTGTACCTGTACACGCTATACAAGCACTGTTTGGCTCAATGCCCAGGCGTATCAAGGCCTTTATTACGGCCAGAGGTGGTTTCTGGGTACTGATTTCTCAGGTTCTATGCACCCAAATTGCGTGAAAATGTAATCACATATCAGTTCGTATATTTATCCGATGAATACCCACTTATCATCTGTATTTCTTCTTGGTGTAGCAATTTTAATGGCCAGTAGTGTATTTAACTGATTAACACTGCATGATCACGGCTAAAGTAAGCGTGAGATAAGCAATGGGTAATGGGAAATGCGCCGGCCGTGGTGGGCGTGCGGTTCTGGCGCTGCAGTCCTGAACCGCGGGACTGCTACGGTCGCAGGTTCGAATCCTGCCTCGGGCATGGGTGTGTGTGATGTCCTTAGGTTAGTTAGGTTTAAGTAGTTCTAAGTTCTAGGGGACTTATGACCTAAGATGTTGAGTCTCATAGTGCTCAGAGCCATTTGAACCATTTTTTTAATGGGAAATGCTGGTACATTAATAACCGGTGTAACCGCCAGAATGTTGAATGCGAGCATGCAAACGTGCATGCATAGTGCTGTACAGGAGCGCATGTCTGTCCGTGGGAAGGAGTTCAATTCCTGTTGCACTCGGTCGGTCAATATAGGGATAGTTCAAGCCGTTTGTGGATGATGCTGGAGTTAACGTCCAATGATGTCCCATATGTGCTAGACTGCAGACAGAGCTGGTAATCGAGCAGACAAAGGCAACCTGTCGACACTCTGTAGAGAATGTTGGGTAACAATAGCGGTATGTGGGCGAGAGTTATCCTTTTGGAAAGCACCCCTTGGAATGCTGTTCATGAAGGGCAGCACAAGTACGAATCGCCAGATTGACGTACAACTTTTGCAACCAGCGTGCGTGGGATAACCAAGAGAGTGCTGATGTACATCTACATGGACACTCTGTAAATCACATTTAAGTGCCTGGCAGAGGGTTCATCGAACCACCTTCACACTTCTCTATTATTCCAATCTCGTATAGAGTGCAGAAAGAATGAACACCTATATCTTTCGGCACGAAATCTCATTTCCCTTATTTTATCATGCTGATCGTACCTCCCTATGTAGGTCGGTGTCAACAAAATATTTTCGCATTCGGAGGAGAAAGTTGGTGATTGGAATTTCGTGAGAAGATTCCGTGACAATGAAAAACGCCTTTCTTTTAATGGTTTCCAGCCCAAATCCTGTATCATTTCTGTGACACTCTCTGAAATATTCCGCGATAATACACAACGTGCTGCCTTTCTTTGAACTTTTTCGATGTACTCCGTCAGTCCTATCTGGTAAGGATCCAACACCGCGCAGCAGTATTCTAAAAAAGGACGGACAACCGTAGTGTAGGCAGTCTCCTTAGTATGTCTGTTACATTTTCTGAGTCCCGCCAGTAAGTTATAGTCTATGGTTAGCCTTCCCCACCACATTTTCTGTGTGTTCCTTCCAATTTAAGTTGTTCGTGATTGTAATACCTAGATATTTAGTTGAATTTTCGGCGTTTAGATTAGACTGATTTATCGTGCAACCGAAGTTTAACGAGTTCCTTCTAACACTCATGTGGATGACCTCACACTTTTCGTTATTTAGGGTCAAATGCCACTTTTCACACCTTTCCGATATTTCTTCTAAATCGTTTTGCAGTTTGTTTTATTCTTCTGATGACTTTATTAGTAGATAAACGACAGCGTCATCTGCAAACAACCGAAGACGGCTGCTCAGATTGTATTCAAAATCGTTTATATAGATAAGGAACAGCAAAGGGCCTATAACAATACCTCGGGGAACGCCAGAGATCACTTCTATTTTACCCGATGACTTTCCATCAATTACTACGAACTGTGACCTCTCTGACAGGAAATCACAAATCCAGTCACATAACTGAGACGATAGTCCATAAGCAGGCAATTTCACTACGAGCCGCTTGTGTGGTACAGTGTCAAAAGCCTTCCGGAAATCCAGAAATACGGAATCGATCTGAAATCCCTTGTCAACAGCACTCAACACTTCATATGAATAAAGGGGCTTGTTGTGTTTCACAGGAACGATGTTTTCTAAAAACATGTTGACTGTGTTTCAATAGCCCATTTTCTTCGAGGTAATTCATAATTTGGAAAAACAGACATAATGTCTTATGGGATAACAGCAATCAGTGATTTTATAATGTTACTTAAAATCCCCATGAACCATGGACCTTGCCGTTGGTGGGGAGGCTTGCGTGCCTCAGCGATACAGATGGCCGTACCGTAGGTGCAACCACAACGGAGGGGTATCTGTTGAGAGGCCAGACAAACATGTGGTTCCTGAAGAGGGGCAGCAGCCTTTTCAGTAGTTGCAGGGGCAACAGTCTGGATGATTGACTGATCTGGCCTTGTAACATTAACCAAAACGGCCTTGCTGTGCTGGTACTGCGAATGGCTGAAAGCAAGGGGAAACTACAGCCGTAATTTTTCCCGAGGACATGCAGCTCTACTGTATGATTAAATGATGATGGCGTCCTCTTGGGTAAAATATTCCGGAGGTAAAATAGTCCCCCATTCGGATCTCCGGGCGGGGACTACTCAGGAGGACGTCGTTATCAGGAGAAAGAAAACTGGCGTTCTACGGATCGGAGCGTGGAATGTCAGATCCCTTAATCGGGCAGGTAGGTTAGAAAATTTAAAAAGGGAAATGGATAGGTTAAAGTTAGATATAGTGGGAATTAGTGAAGTTCGGTGGCAGGAGGAATAAGACTTTTTGTCGTGTGATTACAGGGTTATAAATACAAAATCAAATAGGGGTAATGCAGGAGTAGGTTTAATAATGAATAAAAAAATAGGAGTGCGGGTTAGCTACTACAAACAGCATAATGAACGCATTATTGTGGCCAAGATAGACACAAAGCCCATGCCTACTACAGTAGTACAAGTTTATATGCCAACTACCTCTGCAGATGATGAAGAAATAGATGAAATGTATGACGAGATGAAAGAAATTATTCAGGTAGTGAAGGGAGACGAAAATTTAATAGTCATGGGTGACTGGAATTCGTCAGTAGGAAAAGGGAGAGAAGGAAACATAGTCGGTGAATATGGATTGGGGGGAAGGAATGAAAGAGGAAGCCGCCTTGTAGAATTTTGCACAGAGCATAACTTAATCATAGCCAACACTTGGTTCAAGAATCATGAAAGAAGGTTGTATACCTGGAAGAATCCTGGAGATACTAAAAGGTATCAGATAGATTATATAATGGTAAGACAGAGATTTAGGAACCAGGTTTTAAATTGTAAGACATTTCCTGGGGCAGATGTGGATTCTGACCACAATCTATTGGTTATGAACTGCAGATTGAAACTGAAGAAACTGCAAAAAGATGGGAATTTAAGGAGATGGGACCTGGATAAACTGAAAGAACCAGAGGTTGTAGAGTGTTTCAGGAATGGGGGAAGGAAATACAGTAGAAGAAGAATGGGTAGCTCTGAGGGATGAAGTAGTGAAGGCAGCAGAGGATCAAGTAGGTAAAAAGACGAGGGCTAATAGAAATCCTTGGGTAACAGAAGAAATATTGAATTTAATTGATGAAAGGAGAAAATATAAAAATGCAGTAAATGAAGCAGGCAAAAAGGAATACAAACGTCTCAAAAATGATATCGACAGGAAGTGCAAAATGGCTAAGCAGGGATGGCTAGAGGACAAATGTAAGGATGTAGAGGCTTGTCTCACTAGGGGTAAGATAGATACTGCCTACAGGAAAATTAAAGAGACCTTTGGAGAGAAGAGAACCATTTGTATGAATATCAAGAGCTCGGATGGCAACCCAGTTCTAAGCAAAGAAGGGAAGGCAGAAAGGTGGAAGGAGTATATAGAGGGTTTATACAAGGGCGATGTACTTGAGGACAATATTATGGAAATGGAAGAGGATGTAGATGAAGACGAAATGGGAGATAAGATACTGCGTGAAGAGTTTGACAGAGCACTGAAAGACCTGAGTCGAAACAAGGCCCCGGGAGTAGACAACATTCCATTTGAACTACTGATGGCCTCGGGAGAGCCAGTCATGACAAAACTCTACCATCTGGTGAGCACGATGTTTGAGACAGGCGAAATACCCTCAGACTTCAAGAAGAATATAATAATTCCAATCCCAAAGAAAGCAGGTGTTGACAGATGTGAAAATTACCGAACTATCAGTTTAATAAGTCACAGCTGCAAAATACTTACGCGAATTCTTTACAGACGAATGGAAAAACTGGTAGAAGCCGACCTCGGGGAAGATCAGTTTGGATTCCGTAGAAATGTTGGAACACGTGAGGCAATACTGACCTTACGACTTATCTTAGAAGAAAGAGTAAGAAAAGGCAAACCTACGTTTCTAGCATTTGTAGACTTAGAGAAAGCTTTTAACAATGTTAACTGGAATACTCTCTTTCAAATTCTGAAGGTGGCAGGGGTAAAATACAGGGAGCGAAAGGCTATTTACAGTTTGTACAGAAACCAGATGGCAGTTATAAGAGTCGAGGGGCATGAAAGGGAAGCAGTGGTTGGGAAAGGAGTAAGACAGGGTTGTAGCCTCTCCCCGATGTTATTCAATCTATATATTGAGCAAGCAGTAAAGGAAACAAAAGAAAAATTCGGAGTAGGTATTAAAATTCATGGAGAAGAAGTAAAAACTTTGAGGTTCGCCGATGACATTGTAATTCTGTCAGAGACACCAAAGGACTTGGAAGAGCAGTTGAACGGAATGGGCAGTGTCTTGAAAGGAGGATATAAGATGAACATCAACAAAAGCAAAACGAGGATAATGGAATGTAGTCAAATTAAGTCGGGTGATGCTGAGGGAATTAGATTAGGAAATGAGACATTTAAAGTAGTAAAGGAGTTTTGCTATTTAGGGAGTAAAATAACCGATGATGGTCGAAGTAGAGAGGATATAAAATGTAGACTGGCAATGGCAAGGAAAGCGTTTCTCAAGAAGAGGAATTTGTTAACATCGAGTATAGATTTAAGTGTCAGGAAGTCGTTTCTGAAAGTATTTGTATGGAGTGTAGCCATGTATGGAAGTGAAACATGGACGATAACTAGTTTGGACAAGAAGAGAATAGAAGCTTTCGAAATGTGGTGCTACAGAAGAATGCTGAAGATAAGGTGGGTAGATCACGTAACTAATGAGGAGGTATTGAATAGGATTGGGGAGAAGAGAAGTTTGTGGCACAACTTGACTAGAAGAAGGGATCGGTTGGTAGGACATGTTTTGAGGCATCAAGGGATCACAAATTTAGCATTGGAGGGCAGTGTGGAGGGTAAAAATCGTAGAGGGAGACCAAGAGATGAATACACTAAGCAGATTCAGAAGGATGTAGGTTGCAGTAGATACTGGGAGATGAAGAAGCTTGCACAGGATAGAGTAGCATGGAGAGCTGCATCAAACCAGTCTCAGTACTGAAGACCACAACAACAACAACAACAACTTAAAATCCGTCTTGATTGCAAAAAATTTTTTTATTATTCATATGACCGGTTTCGGTTCATTCAGAATCATCTTCAGATCTGATATTTCAGTTACAGGAGTAACCCGTCCAAATCCAGCACCTTTCACATGCTACGTCAGAACCATCTTCAGATCTGATATTTCAGTTACAGGAGTAACCCGTCCAAATCCAGCTGGATTTGGACGGGTTACTCCTGTAACTGAAATATCAGATCTGAAGATGGTTCTGAATGAACCGAAACCGGTCATATGAATAACAAAAAAAATTTTTTGCAATCAAGACGGATTTTAAGTAACATTGTAATTCATAATGTTCGAACACAATATATGTTCTAAAATCCTGCTGCATATCCTTGTGCCATACGAAATCACACCCCATACCATAACTCTAGCGTACAGACAGGTCGGTTGCAGGCTCTCAACTCGTCTCCTTCTAACCGACACATGGCCATCACTGGCACAGAGACATAATCATCATCATGAAACACAACAGATTTTCACCCTGACGTCCAATGCAATGAGCTCTCGCTTGCCACCACTGAAGTTACAAATGACAGAGGTTTGGGGTCGGTGGAAAGTACGCTATAGGGCGTCTGGCTCGGAGCTGTCCTTGAAGTAACCTATTTATAACAGCTCGTTGTGTCACTGTAGTGCCAACTGCTGCTCAGATGGCTTCCGCAGATGCAGTAGAACTGGCCGGAGCCTTAAACATGGAACGCGATGCTCGTCATTCCCGGTAGCGCAACGCGGTGGTATGGAACCCGCCGCAACCACCAATCATGTACAGCGGCTACATTCCTGGCAAGTAATTCTGCAGTATCGCAGAAGGAACATCCATCTTCTCATAGCACTATTACACGACCTTGTTCAAACCCAGTGAGGTGTTGATAAAAGTGTCTTTGTCGTCTGAAAGGCATTCTTGACTGACATCATCTCACCGCGTCCATTCTCAAAGGTATATAACGCCCATGACTGTTACAGTATTTATAGCGCACCTTATCTGCATCCTCATAGTGGCGCCATAGCGCTACTCTAATGCGACTGGTGCGAAATTTCAAGAGGCATCATCTTTCTGATGTACAAACACGCCTACCAACTTTCGTTTATGTTGCACAACACCTTGGTGTTGCGATTTTTCTTCCTGTCAGTACATTTAGGTGCGTTTGTGCTGGATAATCTAGAGTATCTATTTCTTCAAAAGTCATAAAAGTGGTGAATCTTGGTCATTGTACCGAGGAATTTAATCGATGTAGAAATCGGATAGCCGGCCGTTGTGGCCGAGCAGTTCTAGGCGCTTCAGGCCGAAACCGCGCTGCTGCTACGGTGGCAGGTTCGAACCCTACCTCGGGCATGGATGTGTGTGCTGTCCCATAGTGCTCTGAACCATTTGAACTATTTTTTAGAAATCGGATATTATGTCTGTTCATTTAAAACTAAGCTGGCATATGTGTCATATATCTAGTGGTATTGAATTTTTTCCAGTGATGCCATGTTTTTGGTCCTCTTAAAGGTGAGTAAAACGTCAGAACCTACATATTATCGGTGCTCATCGGTTACTAGTTCCGGAAATGCTGGACCTGTTTCGAGCTTCTCTCCTATTCCGATAACCTAACCGATCAATACATAATGTCCCACTATGCATGCAGGTCATTTTATACCCACTAATCTTTACCGAATGTGTCACTGTGTCTTTAAAATTCAACAATGATTTATTAAAAACTTGCGTACACAGTGTTGATGCTCCACAGTAACATTTATTTAGTAGTTCCTGACTTTTCTAAATGTCACTGCAGAGATACGCTTTTCGGAACTCCGCAGTGTAATAGAAAGTTATTACGTCCACAATGGCTCGTGGAAAGACTTATATGGAGTCGAAAAAAAGATACTGAAAGCATAGAAGCTGCTAACTTCAGAAGTGAGTACCCAAGCAGGAAAAACTGAAATACATTACTGGCCATTAAAATTGCTACACCAAGAAGAAATGCAGATGATAAACGAGTATTCATTGGACAAATATATTACACTAGAACTGACATGAGAATACATTTTCACGCAATTTGGGTGCATAGAAGCTGAGAAACAACCACCACTGGCCGTAATAAAGGCCTTGATACGCCTGGGCATTGAGTCAAACAGAGCTTGCATGGCGTGTACAGGTACAGCTGCCCATGCAGCTTCAACACCATACTACAGTTCATCACGAGTAGTGACTGGCGTACTGTGACGAGCCAGTTGTTCGGCCACCATACGTTTTCAATTAAAAGCTGATGATTTGCATATCACAGCATCTTCTTCCTGTCGGTTAAATTTCCCGTCTTTAGCACGTCATCTTCGTGGTGCAGCAATTTTAATGGCCAGTTGTGTAGCTTCAGAAATAAAATAAACTGAACTTTCTCTGGATGAGACAACTTCTTCACAGAACGTCAAAAAAGATGTAATAAATGTCAAATATTTCACGATTCCTGGCTTTCATCCGCCGCAATCACTGTTTTACATCAGACTGTTCAGTGTTGTAACATACCTACAACAAATAAAGCCTACGTTCGTCAGTGAAAATGGACTCGACATGCAACCTGAGCTATCAGTAATCGGAATCTAACCTGCGTAACACTGCGTGCGTGTTGTATGAGTGTCAGTTTCACCATCATTTAAGCTCTCAACAGATCGTTACATGAAAAACTCAAAACTAACATTTGGATGAGCTATCTGACTGCGTAATTGGATATGAAAAACTACAGGAATAAATGAACCTGTAACAATGAATACCTAAGCTATCTGACTGCGTATTTGAATAAGAATTTACAAGTGGTACAGTATCTGGCTTATGCAACGGAATTTACTGAATTACAGTACTTGACATGTTGTGGTATATCAATGTCTCTGATTTGGCCCTAAGTTTTGCACTCAGCTCTTTAGATGACTGCCTTTTTCCAAGTGGTTTACAGCAATTTGCAGCATCCTACAGCAGCAGCGGCTAAAGCTTATTGTTACAAGGAATAAATTTAATAAAAAGGAGTTTGCTTGGATCCTATTAACTACTAAATAACTTCTAAGAAGGCATTTCATAAATTAAGTCTATTCAAAAACTTCAGAAATCGTCAAGACCAATAATAGTATGACAAGTATTAATAACCGCGAAATGCTTGATAGTGACGTTATAAGTATCAATAATGGCTGAGTGCCAGATTAAAAAATTATTTCAATTTCAAATTTACATTAACATTTAATATCCACAGCATATTTATGAATAAGATGTGGAAAATAATAATTATTATTTGGATGATAAGGAGGCTTCTTTAACTGAGAAGCAAAATGTGGGATTATTGCAATCTCGAACTAACAATCACGAGCCTAACCCTGCAATTGCGGTTTACGCTAGTCTTGCGAATTTTACCTTGAATTCCATCTTCAAGCGCAGAAGCCATCTAAATCTCTCCTGGCCATATAAATGAAATCATGCCTTGGGTGTGATAAGATCTGCCATCACTAATGTGAGGGGAGCGTGACACGTCTTCTGTCTCCGAGCTCTCGACCAACATTACTGAAATTTTACTCTCGCAGACAGAACCCATCTCACAACAATGCTTAGAATCGCGCTCCCATGTTTCGCCCTCAGATTTTTGCTATCGATATCTGAGTGCTTATTTATGTCCATAGAGCACAGCAGAATCTTACACAATGCAAAGAATACCCTTAAGTTGGGTATATTGTTTTCGATACTCAATGTAATATTTAATCAGTATAATGGAGAGTTCTGACACAGTCCTTACAGAGTATTTCTAGTAAATGTGCAGCTATATAAGAATGGTATTTGCTTTAGCTTCGTACCACATAGACTTGTTTCCAAAACATAAGGAGGGAAATAACTTTCGTGTGACTTGTCACTACCAAGTAACACAGCACGATGAAAGTTGCACCATGTGCAGAAAGAGCTGCTACAGGATAAAGCATCTGAAAGAAACAGACAGTGGTGCAAACAGAAATTATACTTTTATTCAAAGACAGTAGTTACATTGACGTCGCTGCAATTCATGATGTCCTCCTGAAGATTACAAATGGTGGGACATGGTTCTTGAGAGGACATTGTGTGTCCTATGCCGCCAATGTTAAATTATCGAATTTTGTGACCCATTATCTTGAACTTTTTAAGACACCAACATACACTTTTCCATAATTATTGAATGCACCTTCCTAGATGTACTGAACCAGAATTATTACTGAAATTGTATTGTGAGGCATGTTATCTTTTTTTTCAAACACTCAGTGTTTTGACAGAATTCTGTAAATAAATGAACATAAAAGCAAATAACTGAGGATATTTTAATTATTCTAGCTCCATATGTGTTGAATCTCACACTTGGAATTCTGTGAAAATTTCATGTCTCTACCATCAGTACTTTCTTAGAAAACGGGTCATTTATTGCAAAAAATGTAGTTCAGAGATATTGATATTTAAAACTTTCTTTATTACAAATTCTTATACAGACTTACATTTCGGCGTCTTGTATGCACTAGAATTGCCCTGACCCATAGTCTGTGTCTTCTTTAGTGTCACAACAGCCCTGTGCTTGCTTCCTCCTTATCTTTCTTGCTTCTTCTGTCATTTTCTGAGCAGCTAACTCTGCTTCACGCACACGAAGCTGATCCAGTTTCTACAGTCCTTTAGGCGTGTTCTGTCTAAATCTTACCCCTAACTTCTCCAGAACCTAAAGTCTTTCATAGTTCCCACCATTAAAAGTCATTACAGCATCAGACACTGCTAACTTTAGAGTCATAAGGCCAACAAATACATTTTTAGCCACACGGCACCACAACATTATTGAAGGACTCATTCACATTCTGAGTCTTGCCACGTAAACACTTTTTCGTAGCTGAGGATTTGTCAAATCTCTGTAAATAGGTTTGATTGCCATAATATCATTACTTTTACCACTGTCACCCGTTTCTAAAGTTACTTCCTTTTCGAAGCACTAGCGGGCGTGGTCACTTAAGAAACATTATCGTGGTTTCCTTCACTGGTAGCACACGTGTTTTCAAGTACTTCAGAAGAAAATTCAGGTCTCACATATCTGTTACCCGCAAATTTGCGTTTCTTGAAGTTACTTTTACGCTTAGTCATTTTATTTACGTATAAAAAGCAATAGAAGTTAGTTTACTACAAAAATAGCCGATAATCACACTAGTTTCAACGAAATCTAGTATCAGATACAAATGACTGGTTTGTTTATTCGTAATGCCAACTTCTGAGACGTAGCAGTAGGCCAAAAACAAAGCAATTCACAGCCTTCTAGACTGTGTAGTTCCCAAGATATGACTGCTCAATGTGGCAGTATATGAGTAACTGCGAAATTTGACAGTCACACTTCAACAGTCAAAATATTATTTGAAGGTCTCACAATTGTCTGATTTTAATTTATTATATATCAAAATGTTCAGGAAAGTCCAAAGTACATTATGGAGTAGAAAACAGAAAATGTCAAATTTCAACGAATTTCCCGTGCAATGTCCCCTTAATAGCGTGGGTGATCACTACAGACAGAGGTGCATGCTCGTCAACGTGCTCCCATACTGACTACAAAGTTGGGAAGGAGTCTGGGACGCTCCAGTCCTCCGCCAACACGGTTGACAACTGATGAACTGTTGTAGATGCACGTTGACATGCTGCAAGGGTTCTCCCAACCCAACCCACACTTGTTCGATGGGAAATAAGCCAGGCGAATGTACAGACCAGTCCATTCGCGGAATGCATTCTCATTCCAAAAGCTCCACCACTTGTTCTGTTCAAAGCGATCGTGCATCGACATACATAAAAATGATGTTGTGGCCGATTGCACCCCTGAATAGATACATGTGGGGAAAGAGTACTGAGTCACAATAACGTTGTCCGCTGAGTGTACAGAGCTTGCAGATTTGGTGGTCATTACGTCTGTGCAACATTACATGTCCCCACATCTTATCACATGGACGACTCAGACGATCATTTTCGACTATGTTTCTCGGTACATTACGCGTTCCCGCCTATCACCCTATGAGGGTACGTCCAGCACTGTCGAATATAAGTTTTGAGTACCAGTGCAACAAGCTAAAGGCCATGCTTCGTCACACTGATCTTTTATTAGCGAAGCTGTCTTACCGTACACCCCACATCCAGTCTGGACGGGCGTGTAGATCTGGGAGGTTAACCAAGATGTGGTTACAAAGAACTGGCAGCACTTACCAGTTCTCAGGTGAGAAAACGTTGGTTCGTCAAGCCCTTTGAGACGTGGACGGCTCGCGCTGATGCCGTTTTTCTTTTGGACGTTTTGTGCTGTCTTATTGCTCCCTCAGTTACTACCTGAATGAGTTGCTCACTTACCTCCATCAGTGGCAGCAGCAGCATTTATCGATACTAGTACTGCTGTACCTTCTTTGGTGTTGCCGCTATATTTCCGTTGTAACCTCCCCACACTAAATAATAAAATAAATAAATATTATTGGGTTAATGAGTCTAATTTTGCTCCCCACAAAATTGTATAAATAATAATAAGAATATGATTCTAATTTTTGTGTAACCTCAGAACAAAATTGGTTCCCATTTATAACCTCCCTACAGAAATTCATTCACATTTAACCTTCACACAAAATTTGTTTCCCATTTAATGAAACCTCGAAATAGAAAATTTCCTAAACCTCGTAATAAAAAATAAATTCAGTGACCTGGTAGAATTTGGACGACAGCAGCGCTGCGTCATGGCCCTGTAAGATCATTCTGAATGAAAAAAGGAAAAATTCTTCCCTCAATAAAAACGGCGAATATATCTGCTCTTATATAAAAATTTTCCGGGACAGCTCTGTGCAATGCTGGCCGATAGATTTGTCATTTTATGAAAGGTAGCAACTGATTTTTCTTTTGCAACAATAGGAATGATCATGGATTGAAGAAATTAATAAATTCTTTAAATTGAAATGAATGTTTTTTAGAAATTACTTTATATCACGAAGATTATTATTAGGACAGTTTTAAAAGATTTACATGGCACTTTACATAACATTACTAGATATGCGCGAGGCTGCTTTTTACCTTATACGATAATACTCAGACTCCGGCATCGCTGCACCGCGACCGGCCCAGCCAACATGATACACCCAACTGGACTGACAAGCGCAGACAGGCTGGCAACAACTTACTGCTACTGCTACACAGTTCGTACTGCAGTCAACACTGCTCTTTGGTCTCAGATTCTCTTATAGCTTACATATCGCAGGCAGCACACACCTCTTACACCGTGTCGTGGTGTGTCTGAGGCAGTTGGTCAGTTGCGACAGAGCTGTGAGCAAGTCTCCGTGGTGCGAGGTCAGGCCGGGGCCACTGGCGGCGTGCACGCATGGTCAGAGTTGTGTGCCACTAGCTGCGAGAGCTGGAAAGTTCGTCACCCACCGAACCTGCATACTGGAGTAATCAGTGAACTTGTTATGAAATCTCCACTGCTGTGAAATCTCTTCGTTGATTCCTGGTTGCTGCTTCCTGGGCTGTTCCCACAAGCAGCAACGTGATTGTGTGCTGGAGTTGGCAAAAATTTTGCAGCCATCTTCCTGTATGATGTGTAACTTTTGAAATGATTATAATTTATTAGTGAAGTGCACCAGCGGTATCTTCTGCATTGTGGTCGTTAACGTTCCAGTTACCTGCCCTGGTCATTAGCGTAGTTTTCCGGCAGTGTGTTTTCCTCGCCGTGTTGATGCTATCCGGCATGGCGTATAGTCCGACAGCTTGATGTTGTTCTCCCTTTCTCTTTGAGTGGCTGTTGTGCCTTGATTGTGTTTGGACGCCAATTATTAAGACATAGTCCTGCTGTGATCCTCGTCCTCGCTGATATTTTTGGTTGTCGTACCGTTGGTCGGGTGGAAGGGAATTGATTAGGTTGTTGGTTGGTTCTTCAGCCGTCCCTAGGTCGTGCTGCCACCCTATTATTTAGTGTTACGCTTGGCTGCCTGTCTCACCTAAACTGTTGTTACAGTTTCCTCCCCAGGCCGACCCTTGGAACACTTCTGAGCACCACTGTTCTGTTGTTTATGATTGTGATTTTCTTTTGTAGCAAGTACTGTGCCAGGGCTTCAGCTGTGTATTAATTTTGTCCATTCTATGTTTAGTATATGGCCTTCAACTGAACCTTATGTGAAGTATTTTAAGATTAGGCCTTGAACTGTGTTTTATTTAAAATTGTTGTTTGCTCTGTATTTAGGCCTTCAGCCGAATTTGTTTTAAAATTTATGACTTACAGCTGTAATGTGTAAATTCCTATCTGTAAGGTTTCCCTTTAACTATCTTTAATTCTTAAAATGGCCTTCAGCCATACTGAGTAAATGCTTATTTTAAGGGTAGTCTTTAATTATCTTGAGTAATTGTTTGGGCCTTCAGCCTTCAAGATATTTCAAGTTTTCTTAAGATGGTTTTCCGTTGTACTGTGTAAATGCTTGTCTTTAAAGGTTGCTTTTTATTATGTTGTAATATTATTGGGCTTTCAGGCGAGGAATTAATTTAAATTTTCCTTAATATGGCTTTTAGCCGAAATTGGTAAATGCTTGCCTTTTAAAGAATTTCCTTTCCTGGTCTCAAATATTATTTGGGCCTTTAGCCGAGAAGATATTTTAATTTTACTTGAAGTAAGGCCTTCAGCTGTTTGTCTTATTTCTGGTGCCTTAAAAGGAATTATTTAAGGATATTTTAATTTTACTTAAGTAAGGCCTTCAGCCGTTTCTCTAAATCCTTGTGTTTTAAAAGGAATTATTTCAACCTTACTATTGAGAAGTTACTTGGGCCCTCAGCCGTGAACTGATCCTTGTTGAACAGAATGAGATTTTCACTCTGTAGCGGAGTGTGCGCGGATATGAATATTCCTGACAGATTAAAACTGTGTACCGGACTGAGATTCGAACTCGGGACCTTTGCCTTTCGCGGGCAAGTGCTCTACTATCTGAGCTACCCAAGCACGACTCACTCCTTCTGCCAGTATCTCGTCTCCTACCTTCCAAACTTTACAGAAAGGATATTGTGGAGACATGGCTTAACCACAGCCTGGGGGAGTGCTAGTTCTGCAGGGATCTCAGGAGAGCTTCTGTAAAGTTTGGAAGGTAAGAGACGATATACTGGCAGAAGTAAAGCTGTGAGGTCGGGGCGTGAGTCGTGCTTCGGTAGCTCAACTGGTAGAGCACTTTTCCGCGAAAGACAAAGGTCCCGAGTTCGAGTCTCGGTCCGGTACACAGTTTTAATCTGCCAGGAAGTTTCGATCCTTGTTGGTTTAAAGAGAAAACTGTGCATTGTGTTTCAGAGGAATAAAGTTCTGTGTTCTTGTGTAACTGACAGTAACTGATTTTGGCCCCTTTCCACAACCTGATCCACTCTGTCCTGCGAAACCAGATTTCACCCGTATTCAGCAACCGATGGCTAAGGTCACTGAGGTATTCGCCATTTACATGTTCCAGTCACATTAATGTCACCACGCCTATGTTCGACGTCAAAAGTAACTGTGGGGGGCTGTATGAAGGGTGTAGTAAGAGGCGGGGGGGGGGGGGCGGAAAACACAGTGAAGTCGTTGTCGTAATGCAGAAACGGAGCGATTTATTTATCTGACGCAGGAAACGGCATGATCGTTGGCTTTGGGGGCAAGCGTTGAAGAATTTTCGAAACGGCTAAGTTTGTAAACGGTTAAAGTATACCGCGGACGACAAAATGGTGCTATCCAAAACCAGGGCCGTGTCAGCTGTGATGCACAACCGGCCATAGACGACAGCTGTAAACGATGGCTACAGAGAAGTGTATGGGCGAATAGACGTGCGACTGGTCAGCTACTGACCGCCCAGATGAACCATGGGCCTACCAACAGTTTCTCCTCAACGAATTTTTAGCGAATGTTGCTGCATGTATGCCTCCGCAGTAGGCTCCTGGTTCATGCACCAATGCTGACTGCTGTTCGTCGGCACGAAGGCTGGAATCCGCACGCCAATATCGCAAATGGGCGTCCAAATGAATCACACTTTATATTCCGTCAGACAAATGGTGCATGAGTGTACAACGTGAAGAGTTTGAAACCAAATGTCCTGCAGCAATCGTCGGAATGGTCCAAGCTGGAGGAAAGACAGTTAGACAACCTCGGCCTGAGGAGACCAGGAATATATAAAATCCTGTGCCACTGTGGGAAGTCTTATATTGGCCAGACGTGTCGTACGGTTAAAGACAGATGCGATGAACATAAACGTCACACGAGGTTGGGTCAGCCAGAGAAATCTGAGGTTGCTGAACACTGCCTTGACATGGGACACGGTATGGACTATGAAGAATCCAAGATCCTCTCGTATGCTTCCACATGCTGGGACTCCATCATCAAAGAGGCGGTCGAAATACTTATAAGCAGTGACTTAATAAACAGAGACAATGGGTTTCACCTGAGCAAAGTCTGGGAGCCAGCCTTGGCGGCATTAAGGAATCGTCAGCGGCGGATTAGCAACTGCACCGAGACAACCTTAGCGCAGATGCTTAAATCGCGCGCCAACACCTCGCACGCTCGAACGGGGTCCGTCGCTCCAGGCCGCATTTCCCGCGCCGCGGCGCGCTTCCTCAGACCGCGGCCCGTTTCTCCAGCAGAGGGCTCTCGTATTCGACGCCGTCCACGATTGGTCTTCGATGACGTTATGCCCCCGCTGGCGCCTGCGCTGTTCTAGAAAGCCAGCATATAAATTGGCGAGCTTCTCAGCGACGCGACAGTAGCACCTGAAGATGGCGGGCACTTGTCTCGCTGAAATATTGTGCGGTTTCTACAATATTATCCGGCGTAATTCCCGAGAACTTATAAGGCACATGCAGCACCTGGAAAGCCTCAAACAGCACAACAAGATGGACAAGAACCAACGGTGGACACTTCCAAATCTGTTGCTTTTTTACCCTTCGTGGGAAGTATTTCTTCGAAAATGTCAAGAATCCTCAGGACATATGATATTAAAAGCGTCCTTATGCCTTTTGCCAAAACTAGATCCCTTCTTGGATCGGTTAAAGATGATTTGGGACTGAGGACACCTGGGGTATACGATATTCCCTGTCACTGCGGCATGGCCTACATTGGACAGGTCAAGATCGATGTGTGGAACATCAACGGCATACACGTGTGCTCCAGCCGGAAAAATCAGCTGTTCCTGAACACTGTCTCAATGAAGGGCGCAATATGTCCTTCAAAGAGACGCAAATTATTGCCTCGGCTTCCCGTTACTGGGATTGTGTATTGAAAGAATCAATTGAAATACGTCTGTCTGATGATATTATTAACAGAGATAAAGGTTTTCCTTTAAGCAAGACGTGGAATCCTATTTTATCATAGATAAAACAACAACGGTCTGGTTTCCGACCGGCTGCATTTTAATTTCGCGGTTCCTCGCTTTTGACAGTTTTCACCGCTGGCGCCGCTGCAATTCTTCGCCTCACAGAGGGCAGCTCTTCCGTTGCTCGCGCACGCGCAACGGCCAGTAACCGCGGTATAAAGGAGCCGCCGAATCTGAGGTCTCTTCAGACACGACACAGTTGCTGAGATGTGCAGCCGCGAGAAGGACGTACCTGTGCTTGCTGGCTACGCGAAGGGTGTGGCAGATCGCCGTCCGGCCGCGCTTACGACGACCAGTGCTATGGCTATGGATTTGATGGACACCGCTGCGGAAACCTTGAAGACAGCGCTGTCTGCTCCGCTCCCCGATTCTGAAGATGAGAGCTCCACCGCGCCTCAGCCACGCGGACGAAGCGGGAAAAATAAGAGGGGGGCAACAGCCGCGACGTCCACTGTTCGCAGCTCGCCGATCGAGAAGAGGGCCAAGTAAGATTTCGCCCCTGACGCCGACGGTTTTGTCCTGGCCCGGCGAACTGCTAGACGCATGCAGTCATCGACGACGCTTCCACCTGCTGTCGCCAACTCATTCGACGCGCTCGCTGACGCGCCGGAACAGCTGCCACGCGATCCTGCGCCGAAGAAAGACTCCCATCTTCCGCCGGTGGTCCTCCAGTTTCGACCGCCCTATGGGGAACTGCAGAAGTTGTTGCGCAGCTGGACAACGGCCGTGTACACCGTGAAGCCTGCCGGGCGTGACCTGTACAGCGAAACCCACCTGAAGCCTGGGGTCGACGTCACGGCGGCAAACTACTCCAGCTATCGCACCGATCGAATGACGGCGGGTGGTGCGACAGCCGTTTACGTCCGCAATGGCATTCGTCATCACGTGATACAACTTCCACCACTGGCAACGCTGGAGGCCACTGGTGTCGTCGTTCATACCTCGGCGGGCGCCATCACGTTCATCGCTGCCTATCGACCGCCGTCTCGTCCACTGGACCCTGCTGACATCCATGCCCTGCTCTCCTTGAGGGGGCAGGTGTTCTTCGCTGGGGACTTTAATAGTAAACATGTCTCCTGGAACTCCGGGATCACCAATGCCGCTGGACGCTGACTGCTCCGGGTAGCGGAACGTCACCATGCGCTTGTGGTGGGGCCGAACGACCCGACTATCTTCCCTGCCCGTGGCCTCCCGGATATAATCGACATCACGGTCGTCAAGCGCATCCCTCATCAGATAACTGCCACGACGAGGATGGCACTGTCTTCTGATCGTGTCCCAGTGGTTTTTGATATAGACCTAGACGCCCTACAACAGCCCAGGAGAGGCATCTCACTTGCTGGCATCGACTGGGACAGGTTTCAAGCAGCCGTGACGGACTCACTCGCCGCCGCGCCGCCCCCTGCGGAAGCTGGAGCGGACGCAGCACTTCTGCACTTCACGGCAACCACGATCGACGCCGCCACAATAGCAACGTCGCCTCGACCACGCACTCCGCCTGACTACTCCCGACAGCTGCCGCCGGACATCCTTGCGGCCATCACTGAGAAGAACCGGGTCTACCAGGAGTGGCAGAGGACAAGAAATGCCGACACCAAGCGCCTCCTCAACAGGATGCGTCGGGACATCCTGGCCGCCATTGACAACCATCGCCAATGGCGACTGGAATATACAAGGTCGCCACCCTCTGCCTTGACGATGGCGCGGCCTGGCGGACGACGAAGCGTTTCCTACGCCGCACGCAACGTATCCCTCCGCTGCTGGTCCATGCTCAGGCTGTCTGCGAACCAGCTGCGAAGGCTGATGCCCTCGAAGAGGTCTTTGAGGCTGCGTTTACGCCGATAGAAGACCCGACCGTCGCTGTCCACGACGACCTTGTTGCTGACCGGCTTCCGCGCTACTTGGAGGCACGCGACGACGATGACGTCATTGAAGAGACGACGGCGGAAGAGGTGTCGTCCATCCTGCGTGCCCTGAACACCAGGAAAGCTGCAGGCCCAGACGAAGTTTCCAACGCCCTTCTCCAGAAGTTGCCGTCGGTGGCTGTTACTCATCTCGCCGACGTCTTTAATGAAATCCTCCGGTCCTGCAGTTTTCCTCAGTCCTGGAAGCATGCAGAGATCGTGGCGATTCCGAAGATGGGGAAGGATCTGCGCCAGCCCACGAACTACAGACCTATTAGTTTACTGCCGGCCGTCTCCAAGGTCTTTGAAAGGGTGTACATCAGGCGGCTGCAGCGCCACGTCGACGAGGAAGGCCTCCTGCCCGAAGAGCAGTTCGGCTTTCGCAGGGGTCACTCGGCAGTTCACCAACTCCTTCGGCTAGTGGAAGATGCGTTCGTCGGCCTCGAGCAGCGCGAGTTCTTCGGCGCGGTGTTCCTGGACGTGTCACGTGCTTTCGACAGAGTGTGGCACCACGGCCTCTTATTCAAACTTTTTGCCCTTGGGGTACCGACGTCGCACGTCCGTCTCATCCGTTCCTATCTTGCCGATAGGACCTTCCATGTGCGGGCCGCGCATGGCTTGTCCTCCGTCCGCCGCATCAACGCCGGTGTGCCACAGAGCTCGGTCTTGGGGCCACTCCTGTACTCGCTGTACACTTCTGATGCGCCGAAGATCGACCGTGTGCGGCTCGCCCTGTACGCGGATGACACGGCTCTATATACGAGGAGCCTCAATGCCGCCGTCATGCGCCGCCGCCGTTGACACCCTGGCAGCCTGGGCAGTGAAGTGGCGTCTACAATTCAATGGGGCCAAGACGCAGTTCCCGATAGTCACCAGGCGACTCGTTCCTGCAGGTCTGCAACCGCTCACCGTCGGCGGAAGCCCTGTCCTGTGGCGTCCAACGGCGCATTACCTCGGCTTCACCATCGACCGCCGACTCACTTGGGTTCCGCACGTCCGCGACGTGAAGAACAAAGTGCGGAACAGGCTCCGCATACTCTACCCAGTGCTGAACCCCGGCTCCCAAGTACCACCGCGGCTGGGCATCACTCTGTACAAAGCGCTGCTCCGCCCTGTACTCCAATACGCCGCCGTCGCCTGGCGAACGCCGCTGACACGAACCTGAAGAAGCTGGAGACACTGCAGAATCGCATCCTCCGGCTGGCCTTACACCTGCCTTACGATTTCCCCACCGCTCATCTTCACGACGTACCTCTGGTCCGTGACCTCTTCCAGACGACCGCCCGCACCTTTTACGAACGTGCTGGCCGGTCACACAACGCCCAAATCCGGTCGCTGGGCCGAAAACTGCCGCGCCGCGTCCCCGCCCGATGGCCGCACCTGCTCGCTGCATAGCTAGCACTGCAGAACTGTGCTGAGGAGGCACCCAAGAAGACAACCTACGCGTCAAGCCGCATTACATCGGCATGCATGGCAGGCAAAGCAATAACTGCTGCGAACTCCATCACACATCGGAGGACAAGTTATCTCCGTGCAGATCCACGCGAGGTCTCTTCAGTTCCGATGTGATTGTGCACTCAATCTCACCTGAAGATGGCGGCCAGATGGTCCGCCGAAATATCGTGTTGTCGTCAGGACGATGGAACCCGGCTGCAAACCCGTGAAAATCATCAAGATAGTTATGATCTGGAGAATGGTTTCGTGCCATTCTCTGCGTTACGACGTCATTTTGGAAGGACCTCAGGTTCAGCACAAGTATGCATCTATTATTGGGTGCCACTTCCACCCCTACTTGCAGTCTGTTTTTCTTCGGCATGATGGTATCTACCATCAGGGCAGTGAAACGTATCACACAGATCACACTGTACGTATGTGGTTCGAAGAGCGCCAGCGTGAGCCTGCTGTGCTCTCCTAGGCACCAAATTCCCTGGGTTTAAACCTCCCTTGGGTTGTTCGAGAAACAAAGTGCAGTTGGCCAAGGCACTGGAGTCGCCATGGCTACACGTCCCTGTCAGGGCCTCCTAGAACTTCAATGATTCTCTTCCTGCACGTCTCGCAAAAGATCTGTGTTGCAAAAGGTTGTTATCCAGGCTTTTGATAGGTGGTCACATTAATGTGATTGGACAGCGTAGAACGACCCAGGGGGACAAGAGTGGCTTCCTAGAAAATACCACGGACACAAGGAACACTACTCACCAAAGCTGTTGTCTCAAGCTATTTTTTACACATCTTTTGGTTTCTGAATAATTTAATCGGCGTATCGGAAATTATTCCTAGATGTAGTGCTTTTACATAAACTACTTTATGTACACTACTGGCCATTAAAATTGCTACACCACGAGGATGACGTGCTACAGACGCGAAATTTAACCGACAGGAAGAAGGTGCTGTGATATGCAGATGATTAGCTTGTCAGATCATTCACACAAGGTTAGCGCCGTTGGCGACACCTACAACGTGCTGTCATGAGGAAAGTATACAACAGATTCCTCATATACAGCCGGCCGGAGTGGCCGAGCGGTTCTAAGCGCTACAGTCTGGAACCGCGCGACCACTACGGTCGCAGGTTCGAACCCTACCTCGGGCATGGATGTGTGTGATGTCCTTAGGTTAGTTAGGTTTAAGTAGGGGACTGATGAACTCAGCAGTTATGTTCCATAGTGTTCAGAGCCACTTGAACCATTTGAATCTCATATACAAACAGCAGTCGACCGGCGTTGCCTGGTGAAACGTTGTAGTGATGCCTCGTGTAAGGAGGAGAAATGCGTACCATCACGTTTCCGACTTTGATAAAGGTCGGATTGTAACCTATCGCGATTGCGGTTTATCGTATCGAGACATTGCCTCTCGCGTTGGTCGAGATCCAATGACTGTTAGCAGAATATGGAATCGGTGGGTTCACGAGGGTAATACGGAACGCCGTGTTGGATCCCAACCGCCTCGTATCACTAGCAGTCGAGATGACAGGGCTGTAACGGATCGTGCAGCCACGTCTCGATCCCTGAGTCAACAAATGGGGTCGTTTGGAAGACAACAACCATCTGCACGAACAGTTCGACGACGTTTGCAGCAGCATGGACTATCAGCCCGGAGAATATGGCTGCGGTTACCCTTGACGCTGCATCACAGACAGGAGCGCATGTGATGGTGTACTCAAAGACGAAACTGGGTGCACGAATGGCAAAATGTCATATTTTCGGATGAATCCAGGTTCTGTTTACAGCATCATGATGGTCGCAACCGTGTTTGGCGACATCGCGGTGAACGCACATTGGAAGCCTGTATTCGTCATCGCCATACTGGCGTATCACCCTGCGTGATGGTATGGGGTGCCGCTGGTTACACGACTCGGTCACCTCTTGTTCGCATTGACGACACTTTGAACAGTGGACGTTACATTTCAGATGTGTTACCACCCGTGGCTCTACCCTTCAATCAATCCCTGCGCAACCCTACATTTCAGCAGGATAATGCACGACCGCATGTTGCAGGTCCTGTACGGGCCTTTGTGGATACAGAAAGGGTTCCACTGCTGCCCTGGCCAGCACATTCTCTAGATCTCTCACCAATTGAAAACGTCTGGTGAATGGTGGCCGAGCAACTGGCTCGTCACAATTCGTCAGTCACTACTCTTGATGAACTGTGGTATCGTGTTGAAGCTGATGGACAGCTGTACCCTGTACACGCCATCCAAGCTCTGACTTCATGCCGAGGCGTATCAAGACCGTTATTACGGCCAGAGTTGGTTGTTCTGGGTACTGATTTCTCAGGATTTATGCACCCAAATTTAGTGAAAATTTAATCACGTGTCAGTTCTAGTATAATATATATGTCCAATGAATGCCCGTTTATGATAGGCATTTCTTCTTGGTGTAGCAATTTTAATGGCCAGTAGTGTAGTTTGGCACCACGTGTGTTTGGGTTTAAATCTCAGGGGAGCAGAGACTGGACGAATAAGTCTGACCAAAGTTCCGTCAAAGTGAAATAAAAACATAACTGTTACGAAAATAAATGCAATCTGTATCTGTGGTACCTAAATCAGCTTTGTTACTTCAACGCGTGCATTTTAACATGACTGGTTGCTCCTTGGCATGCTGTCCAGAGCTGGACGAGATGCTGCTGCTGAAGCCTGCGCCACTCTTTGACTGACGTCATCCAGGGGATGAGGAGCGTTCTTGCAACGATGCACTGCGAGTTCCAATTGGTTTGAAGCACGCTCGGTTGGGTTCGTGTCAAGGGGTGCCGCAGGCTTTCTCATTCGACCGATTCCTGCCTCTCTGAGGAAGGTGTTCACAAGCTGTACGTCGTCGTCTCGTGCATCTTCAACCCTTCGCTGTAAGACTGGAGCAGCCTTGAAATTAGCCTCGATAACACCGGGTGGTGATCGACCCTTCTACATGCTGCTTACACAAAGAATGGTAGACTCACCTTCCTGCTGGGAAGGCGTGCTTGAGACGTGCATTGGTACCTGGTCAGCTCTACATCTACATATATACTCCGCCAGCCACCAAGTGTTGTGTGGCGGAGGGCACTATTCGCGCCAAAGTCATATTCCCCCCCTCCCCCCCCTTCTGTTCCACTCGCGGATCGCACGAGCGAAAAACAACTGTCTGAACGTCTCAGTACGAGCTCTTATTTCCCTTATCTTTGAACGATGATCATTACGCGATTTGAAAGTTGGTGGTAATAATATAAGCTCTACATCCTCGGTGAAGATTGGATTTCGGAATTTAGTGAGCAGCCACTTTTGTTTAGCGCGTCGTCTATCTGTAAGTGTGTCCCACTTCAAACTTTCTATGACATTTGTAACGCTCTCGCGATGGCTAAATGTACCAGTCACGAATCTTACCGCTCTTCTTTGGACTTTCTCAATTTCTTGAATCAGACTCAACTGGTAAAGGTCCCATACAGACGAACAATACTCTAAGACTGGACAAACTAACGTATTGCAAGCTATTTACTTTGTTGAAGGACTGCATCGCTTCAGGATTCTACCAATAAACCGCAATCTAGAGTTCGCCTTGCCCTTTACTTGTGTAATCTGATCATTCCATTTGAGATCATTTCTAATAGTCACACCCAGATACTTGACTGATGTTACCACTTCCAAAGACTGATCATTTATTTTGTACTCATACATTAATGGGGATTTTCGCCTTGTTATACGCAGTAGGTTACACTTACTAATATTGAGAGATAATTACCAGTCATTACACCACGCATTTATTTTCTGCAAATCCTCATTGATTTGTTCACAACTTTCGTGTGATACTACATTCCTGTAGACTACAGCATCATCGGCAAACGGTCTAAGGCCGCTGTCAATACCATCAACCAGATCGTTTATGCAAATCGTAAAAAGAAGAGGACCTATTACGCTGCCCTGGAGCACACCTGAAGTTACTCTTGTTTCTGTTGAAGTTGCCCCGTTCAGAAAGACATACTGCTCCCTGTCTGTTAGAAAACTTTCTATCCAACCGCATATGTCACTGGATACACCGTAAGCGCGCACTTTTTGTAGCAAGCAACAGTGCGGAGTTGAGTCGAACGCCTTTCGAAAGTCGAGAAATATGGCATCAACCTGGGAGCCGGTATCTAGAGCCTGTTGTATATCATGCACAAAGAGGGCCAGCTGTGTCTCGCATCACCGCTGTTTCTTAAAACCGTGCTGGTTTCTGCAGATGAGCTTCTCAGAGTCTAGAAAGGTCATTATGTCTGAACACAAAGTATGTTCCATGATTCTACAACTAATCGATGTCAGAGAAATTGGCCGGTAATTATTTGCATCCGATTTTCTACCCTGTTTGTAGATTGCTATGACCTGAGCCGTCTTCCAGTCCCGTGGAAATTTCCGCCGTTTCAATGATCTCTGATAGATGACGGATAAGAATGGTGCTATATTTGTAGCATAGTCAACATAAAATCTTACGGGGTTACCGTCTGGGCCAGATGCCTTTCTGGTGTCTAAGCATCTTAACTGTTTTACAATCCCAGGTGAAATAAACACTATGTCAGCCATCCTTTCGTTTGTTCTATAATTGAAAGGGGGAATGGTGCTGCAGTCCTCTATCGTAAACGAGTTTTTGAAAGCTAGGTTTAGAATTTCGGCCTTCTGTTTATCATCATCAGTTACATTACCCGTACTGTCAGCAAGAGAAGGTATTGAATTATTTGTAGAGTTCATAAATTTTACGTACGACCAAAATTTTTTGGGGGTTATTTTTAGAATCTGCAGTTAAATATTGCTTTCAAATTCGTTAAAAGAGTTTCTCACTGTCCTTCTGAGAGCGGCTTTCATTTCGCATAATTTCTGTTTGTTTTTTTGGGTACTTCTCCTCAGCAGGCGTCAGTACACTCCTGTTCTCTTCACTGGAGGAGACCCTCATTAATCCGAGTTCGATTCCCATTAGTCGTTTCCTAATCTTCTTCGCGCACCACACTGCTTGAGGACTTGTACTGTTGTTCGTAACGGACATGTAGAATCCAAAGTGATCAAGTGGAGATAGTTGCGACCTGTCAGGCTTGACACATTCTTACAAAATGACAGCACAGAACTCCGTTCCGGTCTCTTTGGTTACTTCAGAGACATAATTTATAGATAGCGATCGTCAGCTTCTGTTGTTGACAACGGGTTACCACTGATAGGTACTTATTAAGTGTTTTATCTCAGGAAATCTGTTCAGTGTTCGGATGCTTTCACCGTGGTAACTTCCTGTGCTGGCAATCATTTTTGCCATATACTGAAAATGTACGTACGGGCTAAGCTTTAAATAAATCTTCGAGGCATTTTGACAGACTGGAGAATGAACGCGAGCCATACTGTCCCGTTCACGACTGGAGAAAAAGTACTCTCTACTCTAACTGACAAAGGAGAATTAGTTTTACCTCCACTATAGAGGAACTTGAGTGTGAGGAATCCTATTGTCTAAAAAGTGAAAGAAGACGTTTCCACTCAAAAAATAAAATAAATAAAACAATAAAAAAATAAGAAAATAGAACTGTGCAAGTTTTGAGGCTGATACACAATATTCTTCAGAAGTTTCTTCAACTTATTTCTAACATCAGGTGTCGGTATCTTTGATTTGGATCGTCTAGTTTAGCTCTTATCAACTGTGACACAGTATTGTTAAATGAAACTACATGTTGAAAGTTCCCGGCAGATTAAAACAGTGTGCTGAACCGATACTCGAACTCTGGACCTTTCCCTTTCGAGAGCAAGTGCTCACGACGGTGGTTCAGCTGTAGAGCACTTTTTCGCGAAAAACATAGGTCCCGATTTCGAGTCTCGGTCCAGCAATCTGCCGGGAAGATTCATACCAGCGCGCACTCCATTGCAGAACAAAAATCTCATTCTGGAAGTTTCATGCTGCCGTTGTCGTCTTCATTCCGAAGACTGATCGGAAGCAGCTATCTACCCTATCCCGTGCTATACTCGCCATCTCTGCGTGACTACCGCAACGTGCATCAATTGGAGCCTTCGAACTTCAGCTAAGCCTTAGCCCACACTGCAGTTTTTACTCCGCACACATTCTTGCATTACCAAATCGTAAATTTATTGATGGCTCAAGATGTTTCATATCAATATACTCCCTTTTTTTTACTCAAGTTGTGGCATGAGTTTCATCTCTCCTCAATTCGTTAGATACCTCCTCAATAATATGCTGATTCTTGCATACAACCGAAAGCATCCATTTGCAACCAAACGTTTCGAAAGGTTATTCTCTTCTTGTCTGAACAAGGCTACACTCCAGACACTACCTTCAGGAAAGACATCAAACTATTTCTCTCCTCCAGAAATGTTTTCCTTGCTGTTGAAAGTCAAATGTTCAAATGTGTGTGAAATCTTATGGGACTTAACTGCTAAGGTCTCAGTCCCTAAGCTTACACACTACTTAACCTAAATTATCCTAAAAACAAACACACACACCCATGCCCGTGGGAGGACTCGAACCTCCGCCGGGATCAGCCGCACAGTCCATGACCGCAGCGCCTCAGACCGCTCGGCTAATCCCGCGCGGCTGATAGCTTATATTTCATATTTTTTGGTTATCATTTACACTACTGGGCATGATACACCACGAAGATGACGTGCTGCAGACGTGAAATTTAACCGGCAGGAAGAAGATGCTGTGATATGCAAATGATGAGCTATTCAGGGCATTCACACAAGGTTGGCGCCGGTGGCGACAACTACAACGTGCTGACATGAGGAAAGTTTCCAACCGTTTTCTCATACACAAACAGCAGTTGATCGGCGTTGCCTGATGAAACGTTGTTGCGATGCCTCGTGTAAGAAGGAGAAATGCGTACCATCACGTTTCCGACTTTGATAAAGGTCGGATTGCAGCCTATCGCGATTGCGGTTTATCGTATCGCTACATTGCTGCCCGCGTTGGTCGAGATCCAATGACTGTTAACAGAGTGGGTTCAGGAGGGTAATACGGAACGCCGTGCTGGATCCCAACCGCCTCGTATCATTACCAGTCGAGATGACAGGCATCTTACCCGCATGGCTGTAACGGATCGTGCAGCCACGTCTCGATCCCTGAGTCAACAGATGGGGACGTTTGGAAGACAACAACCATCTGCACGAACATTGCGACGACGTTTGCAGCAGAATGGACTATGAGCTCGGAGACCATGGCTGCGGTCACCCTTGACGCTGCATCACAGACAGGAGCGCCTGCGATGGTGTACTCAAAGACGAAACTGGGTGCACGAATGGGAAAACGTCATTTTTTCGTATGAATCCAGGTTCTGTTTACAGCATCATGATGGTTGCATCCGTGTTTGCAACATCGCAATTAACGCACATTGGAAGCTTGTATTCATCATCGCCATACTGACGTATCACCCGGCGTGATGGTATGGCGTGCCATTGGTTACACGTCTCGGTCACCTCTTGTTCGCACTGACGGCACTTTGAAAAGTGGACGTTACATTTCAGTTGTGTTACGACCCGTGGCTCTACCCTTCATTCCCTGTGAAACCCTACATTTCAGCAGGATAATGCACGACCGCATTTTGCAAGTCCTGTACGGACCTTTCTGGTTACAGAAAATGTTTGACTGCTGCCCTGGCCAACACATTCTCCATATCTCTCACCCACTGAAAACGTCTGGTCAATGGTGGCCGAGCAACTGGCTCGTCGCAATACGCCAGTCACTACTCTTGATGAACTGTGGTATCGTGTTGAAGGTGCATGGGCAGGTGTACCTGTACACGCCATCCAAGCACTGTTTGACTCAATGCCCAGGCGTATCAAGGCCGTTATTACGGCCAGAGGTGGTTGTTCTGGGTACTGCTTTCTCAGGATCTATGCACCTAAATTGCGTGAAAATGCAATCACATGTCAGTTCTAGTATAATATATTTGTCCAATCAATACCCGTTTATCATCTGCCCTTTCTTCTTGATGTAGCAATTTTAATGGCCAGTATTGTATTATGCTGTGCTAATATCAGAAATCTTCCGCTACACTTAGTGTTTTATTTCATAATATAATTCCCTCCCAACGTTTGATTTAATTGGACTGACGCTTCATATCGGTTTTTCATTGCAGTGTTCCTTACCGTTTGAATTTCTTGTTGGAGATCCGTTTTGGGGGGAAACGTGTGGGGTCTGTACGGCAGACGGTGGCTAAAATATTTGTGGTGTCTCTGGAGCTACGAGGAAGCGACGCGCCCACATCTTGTACTTAGCGCCCAGATAAAGGCGTGACGGATTAGGGGAACCCCCGCCGCGAAGATGACTCCAGTCTGGGCCGTGGTCCCCCGTTGGCGCAGCTTCCGCCGATGTGGGGCGAAATGATGACTGGAGCCGCGATAAGGCAGCTGTAGCATCACCGATAGCGTGTGGGTCGATTCTTTAAAATAAGGGAACGAAGCGTACCACAAATTTGATGAAAGCGGTAGCTGGATGTTATACTAAAATGAAGTGTAATACTTAACAACATTCCCTTGGAACTACAGAGATCCTTGGTATGGCCTTCCATGGCAAAACTCTTTCATCTGGTGAACAAGATGTATGAGACAGACGAAATACCCTCATATTTCAAGAAGAATATAATAATTCCAATTCCAAAGGAACAGGTGCTGACAGATGGCAAAATCACCGAACTATCCGTTTAATAAGCCACGGCTGTAAAATAATAACACGAATTCCTTGCAGACGAATGGAAAAACGGGGAGAAGCCTACCGCGGGGAATATCAGTCGGGATTCCAGAGAAATGTAGGAACAAGAGAGGCAATACTGACCCTACGACTTACCTTAGAAGCTAGGTTAAGGAAAGGCAAACCTACGTTAATAGCATTTGTAGACTTAGAGAAAGTTTTTGACGATGTTGAGTGGAATACTTTTTCAAATTCTGAAGGTGGCAGGGGTCTAATACAGGGAGCGAAAGGCTATTTACAACTTTTACAGAAACCAGATGGCAGTTATAAGAGGACGAGGGACACGAAATGGAAGCAGTTGTTGAGAAGGAAGTGTGACGGGGTTGTAGCCTATACCCTATATTATTCAATCTGTATATTGAGCAAGCAACAATGGAAACAAAAGAAAAATTTGGAGTAGGACTTAAAATCCTTGGAGAAGAAATAAAAACCTTGAGTTTTGCCGATCACATTGTATAATTCTGTCATAGACAGCAAAGGACTTGGAACGGCAGCTGAACGGAAAGGGCAGTGTCTTGAAAGGAGGATATAAGATGAACATCAGCAAAAGCAGAACGAGGATAATGGAATGTAGTCAAATTAAATCAGGTGATGCTGAGGGAATCAGATTAGGAGATGAGGCACTTATAGTAGTAGATGAAGTCTGTTATTTGGGGAACAAACCAACTGATGATGGCCGAAGCAGAGAGGATGTAAAAGGTAGACTGGCCATGGCAAGGTAAGCGTTTCTGGAGAAGAGAAATTTGTTGACATCGAGTACAGATTTAAGTGACAGGAAGTCTTTTCTGAAAGTATTTGTGTGGAGTGTAGCCATGTATGGAAGTGAAACATGGACAATAAACAGTTCAGACAAGAAGAGAGTAGAAGCTTTTGAAATGTAGTGCTACAGAAGAGTGCTGAAGAGTAGATGGGTAGATCATGTATCTAATGAGGAGGTACTGAAGAGAATTGGGGAGAAGAGGAATTTGTTGCACGACTTGACTATAAGAAGGGATGGGTTGGTGTACACGTTCTGAGGCATCAAGAGATCACCAATTTATTAGTGGAAGGAAGTGTGGGGGGTGGGGGTGGGGGGTGGGGGTAAAAGTCTAGAGGGAGACCAAGAGATGAATACAGTAAGCAGATTTAGAACGATGTAGGTTGCTGTAGTTACTCAGAGAAGAAGAGGTTTGCACAGCATAGAGTAGCATGGAGAGCTGCATCAGACCAGTCATTTGATTGAAGACCACAACAACAAAATACTTAATTTGCATGTTCATTATCCCGTTCACAATATAGGTCAAATCCCTTCACACAGCCTCTGTCTTTCTGGTCTTTAATTTTATGGCACATTAATTAATCGAAACTGTAGAACACTCGACTTTCAGTTTTGATTCAAGTTGAATGAAAACTGCTTACCTTTTACAAACGGTTTCATTGGGCTGAGTTCAGCGCAGCTGCAGTTACTATATTTCTAACAATTAAAACCAATTCACGTGTTGCTGATATTACAATTTCAATGACATTACAACTACTCAGATTAACTGAGACGCACTAAGGCATATACAGGGTGAGTCACCTAACATTACCGCTGGATATATTTCGTAAACCACATCAAATACTGACGAATCGATTCCACAGACCGAACGTGAGGAGTGGGGCTAGTGTAACTGGTTAATACAAACCATAAAAAAATGCACGGAAGTATGTTTTTTAACACAAACCTACGTTTTTTAAATGGAATCCCGTTAGTTTTGTTAGCACATCTGAACATATAAACAAATACGTAATCAGTGCCGTTTGTTGCATTGTAAAATGTTAATTACATCCGGAGATATTGTAACCTAAAGTTGACGCTTGAGTACCACTCCTCCGCTGTTCGATCGTGTGTATCGGAGAGCACCGAATTACGTAGGGATCCAAAGGGAACGGTGATGGACCTTAGGTACAGAAGAGACTGGAACAGCACATTACGTCCACATGCTAACACCTTTTTATTGGTCTTTTTCACTGACGCACATGTACATTATCATGAGGGGTGAGGTACACGTTCGACGGGCGTTTCATAGGACGTGGAGGACGCATAAATTGGCCAGCCCGTTCTCCTGATCTTACATCTCTGGACTTCTTTCTGTGGGGTACGTTAAAGGAGAATGTGACCTTGATGTGCCTACAACCCCAGAGGATATGAAATAAAGTATTGTGGCAGCCTGCGGCGACATTACACCAGATGCACTGCGGCGTGTACGACATTCATTACGCCACAGATTGCAATTGTGTGCAGCAAATGATGGCCACAACATTGAACATCTATTGGCCTGATATGTCGGGACACACTCTATTCCACTCCGTAATTGAAAACGAAAACCACGTGTGAATGTGAACGTTACATTTCAGTTGTGTTACGACCCGTGGCTCTACCCTTCATTCGCTCCCTGCGAAACCCTACATTTCAGCAGGATAATGCACGACCGGGCCTTTCTGGATACCGAAAATGTTCGACTGCTGCCCTAGCCAGCACATTCTCCAGATCTCTCACCAATTGAAAACGTCTGGTCAATGGTGGCCGAGCAACTGGCTCGTCACAATACGCCAGTCACTATTCTTGATGATCTGTGGTATCGTGTTGAAGCTGAATGGGCAGCTGTACCTGTACACGCCATCCAAGCTCTGTTTCACTCAATGTCCACGCGTATCAAGGCCGTTATTATTGCCAGAGGTGGTTGTTCTGGGTACTGATTTCTCAGGATCTATGCACTCAAACTGCGTGAAAACGTAATCACATATCAGTTCTAGTACAATATATTTGTCCAATGAATACCCGTTTATCATCTGCATTTCTTCTTGGTGTAGCAATTTTAATGGCCAGCAGTGTAGTTACAAAATGTAGCGGCAGGAACGTTACACCAAATCATGGTATAATTTTCCTACCGTTTATGCCAGCTAAGCTTGATAATGGTCGTTGACCAAAACTATAGCAGCGAATGTGCAAAACAAACGACAGCTGAAGGTTTCACCACGAACTTTAACGATGCAGAATGAAGGGGTATGAAGAAAGACGTTTCCACTCAAAAAATGAAAAGAAAAGACACAACTATGCATACCTTGAGGACGCGTAACATTCTTGAGCACTTTCCTTCATTCGTTTCTAATACCAGGAGTATGTGTAGTTCATTTGGATTGTTTGATTTATTTCTTATTTTGTTCTTATTATTTCTTATCAACTGTGACGGATAATTAACAAGTGAAATTACATGTTGAAAATTTCAGGCAATTTAGAATTTATGCTGAACAGAATCGCGATCTCGAGATCTTTGCCTATCGCGTACAAGTGCTGTACCACTGGACTGCCCAGGCACGATAGTTCTGGAGCAGAGCAGTTGGTCGCGAAAGGCATAGATTCCTAGATCGAGTGTCGATCCAGCACGCACTTTTAATCTTCCAGAAAGTTCCAAATCAGCGCATACTCCGTTGCAGAGTGAGAAACTCATTGTGGAAACTTCATGTCGTTGTTGTCGTTTCACTCCGAAGAACAGTTGGGAGCAGCTCTCCATGCTACTCTGCTATGTCTCTGCATAGCTTCCGCGACGCTCGTCCATTTGAACCTATTTACCGTAGTCAAGCCTTAGTCCCCTGGTGAAATTTTTACTTTGTACCCTTTCCTCCATTACCAAACTGTAAATTCCTTCATTACTGAAGATATCAAAAGATCCCTTTTTCTCATCCAACTTGTGCATAAATTTCTTCTCTCCTAGTTCGATTCAGCACCTCCTCGTTACTAATCTGATTTACCCATCAAATCTACAGCACTGTTCTGCAACCTCATATTTCGTTAGCTTATATTCTCTTATTCTCGTTACTGTTTATCGTCGACGTTTCACTCCCGTAAAAGGCTACGCTTCATCAGACGCATACCGGCAGTAAATATTTCCTAATACTGAAATGTATGATGTATACGTGCAGAGTGAAGCGACGAATGAAAATTTGTACCGAGGCCTGGATTCAAACCCGGATCTCCTGCTCATTAGACAGATGTGCTAACCACTAAGTGGGATGAGGCCTGTATGGGAATTTGAATTGAGGAGGGAGGTGTGCGAGGGTATTCCGTGCAGTTATGCAAATTTACTGTGCCTGGGTGGCGTAGTGATTTGCGCATCTGCTAGTGATCTGGAGTCTTGGGTTCGAATCCTGTTCTTGGTACAAATTTCACTCGTCACTTGAGTCTGCACATTTACATTATAGACGTTTGAGACTTTAAAAGGGCTGTGGTACCATACAGTTTGATTTGATTTAAGTTTGTATTTGAAACTAACAAATTTCTCTTTTTCTGCTATGTTTTTCTTGCAAAATCTACCCTTTTTTTCTATCGTAAGTCATTTTACTGCGAAAATAAAAAATTATGTAATTCCCTCCAGGACATTTGACTTAACTGGACTGTAGCTCTGTAGCTTCTCATCCACTGTTGATTGCGGTGCGCTTTATGGTTTGTGTTTCTTGTTGGAGATGTGCATGTTCGTGGAGAAAGGGCGTTATACGGCAGACGGTGGCTAAAATCGTTGCGGTGTCTGCAGCTACGAGGAAGCGATGCGCCAGCAACTTGTACTTAGCGTCCAGATAGGCGTCAAGAGGGGGACCACCGGCGGGTTGCTGACGCCAGCCTGAGCCGTGGTTCCCCGCTGCTGCAGCCTCTGCCGATGTTCAGAGAAGTGCTGACTTTAGTCGCGATAAACGCGACCCGACCTATTATCCATATCATAATGATTGACCCCCGACTTGGAAATCGTATTGTGGTTACATAGCATGACTAACGTCGATGTGTTGTGCTCTGCCGGAATGCTGGAAATGTCTAATTTCATTTAGTGTGTGAATATTACTTTTTAATTGAAATAGGGGCGATATACGCGGTAATAATTAAGAGAAAGCATGGTTTTTGGGGCATATTTTTGCGCGTCTCATCTTTGAGATATCATAAAGTCAGACCGTAAGTAGAAGACAAATTTCCTTTACACAAATTAGAGATACATACTTTTTCTATTTGCAGACTAGTTTTCGTTGCTTTACGAATAGTCATTTTGTCCTGACAAAGGTGGATGTAAACTGCCGCAGTTCGCCTGTTGGTGATGTGTATTAACAAAACGAAAAACTCTGTTGTTGCCTTTCACAACTGTTATGTTTTTATGCAGATAAATCTACATAGAGCACTCCGTCGTCAGGCCACGAGTGGCCTACCGGGACCATCCGACCGCCGTGTCATCCTCAGTGGAGGATGCGGATAGGAGGGGCGTGGGGTCAGCACACCGTTCTCCCGGTCGTAAGGTGGTATTGTTGTCCGAAGGCGCTAGTATTCCGTCGAGTAGCTCCTCAATTGGCATCACGAGCCTGAGTGCACCCCGAAAAATGGCAACAGCGCACGGCGGCCCGGATGATTACCCATCCAAGTGCCGACCACGCCCGACAGCGCTTAACTTCGGTGATCTCGCGGGTACCGGTGTATCCACTGCGGCAAAAATCTACAAAGAGCGCTGATATTATATTTTTAATTTATTTGCTTTTGCGTCTTCACGCGCCGCTTCCTCGCAAATGCTCTATTGCTGACCCCCCGAACAGTATTTCCAATTTACTGTTCATTGTTGGATAGTTTACATCTAGGCTTCCCCTCAGATAGGAAACAACCGTGCACCCATTCGTTGTTGTGTACTCGTGTGAGACAGTCATTGTAACATAATTAGTTGCCTTCTTTAAGTGTGGTGCGCCATTTACGGAGTTGTGAAAAGTCAATGGTGACCAGTGTGTGCTTATCTTGAGGCTGAAATAGAACAGGGTGCGAGCAGCTCGGAATCACAGCCAGTAAAGAGAGCTTCTGAAATTCTCGGTAGTAGTGAAAGTAGAGCGAAGCGGATTTCCAGAGAATATAGAGCAGCTTCATGTCACCAAAAAAGAATTCTGGTAGGCGCCAGAAGTTGGCATTGGACATATTTACACAGGCAGTCATAAGAAACAAAATCCACGATTCCCATCTGGAAAACCATTTTCCATCAGCAGCAGCCGAATTGGAAAACTTGTAGACTGAAGTGGAAGAGCCCGCATCTCGGGGTCGTGCGGTAGCGTTCTCGCTTCCCACGCCCGGGTTCCCGGGTTCGATTCCCGTCGGGGTCGGGGTTTTCTCTGCCTCGTGATGGCTGGGTGTTGTGTGCTGTCCTTAGGTTAGTTAGGTTTAAGTAGTTCTAAGTTCTAGGGGACTGATGACCATAGATGTTAAGTCCCATAGTGCTCAGAGCCATTTTTTTGAAGTGGAAGACGTTCCTGATATGAGTGAAAAAATTTCAAATGTGTGTGAAATCTTATGGGACTTAACTGCTAAGGTCATCAGTCCCTAAGCTTCCACACTACCTAACTTAAACTATCCTAAGGACAAACACACACACCCATGCCCGAGGGAGGAGTCGAACCTCCGCCGGGACCAGCCGCACAGTCCATGACTGCAGCGCCGTGGACCGCTCGGCTAATCTCGCGCGGCCTGATATGACTGAAGCAATGCTTTGGCGTCCTATTCGGAAATTGGGCTTCAAATACAAAAAGTTCAGTAATAAACCTGTGCTGATGGAAAATAACGGAATAGCAGGGGAAATAGACGAGTTCTTGCGGGAAATGAGTCAGTTACGAAACTACGGATGGACCTTAATTTTATCTATTGTTTGCAGTGTTTGTTACGTGACTGTATCATTTTCGTAATAATAAAGAACACCCGCCTTCAGCCCCAAATCGTAATTTTATTAAAATGCACGGCGCATTTCCAGCCTAGGAGGCTCATCTTGATGTAGACTGTCAAATCATCTGAATATGAGCCTGCAGTGCTCGAAATGCATCGTGCATTTTAATAAAATCACGATTTGTGGTTGACGCCGGTCATTCTTTATTATTACAATGGATGGACAGCTTGTTACACTGATGAGAGCCGGTGTATGCAAATCGTTCCAGGAAGTTTGGATGGCAGCAGTGAAAAGTGCCTAATACATGAGAAAACGCATACGATTATCACAGAAGAGGTGTTCAAGAGCGGAATGGCTGGACGGGAGGTATTCATGCATCGCCTCGTTCTGGAAAAATGATTGTAATGTGCGACATTGGCAAGGAAGATTGGTTCTTGCAAAATGCTGGCTTATATTATACTGGGCAAAAGGAGGTACAGCTACATCTACATCTACATCCATACTCCGCAAGCCACCTGACGGTGTGTGGCGGAGGGTACCTTGAGTACCTCTATCGGTTCTCCCTTCTATTCCAGTCTCGTATTTTTCGTGGAAAGAAGGATTGTCGGTATGCCTCTGTGTGGGCTCTAATCTCTCTGATTTTATCCTCATGGTCTCTTCGCGAGATATACGTAGGAGGGAGCAATATACTGCTTGACTCTTCGGTGAAGGTATGTTCTCGAAACTTTGACAAAAGCCCGTACCGAGCTACTGAGCGTTTCTCCTGCAGAGTCTTCCACTGGAGTTTATCTATCATCTCCGTAACGCTTTCGCGATTACTAAATGATCCTGTAACGAAGCGCGCTGCTCTCCGTTGGATCTTCTCTATATATTCTATCAACCCTATCTGGTACGGATCCCACACTGCTGAGCAGTATTCAAGCAGTGGGCGAACAAGCGTACTGTAACCTACTTCCTTTGTTTTCGGATTGCATTTCCTTAGGATTCTTCCAATGAATCTCAGTCTGGCATCTGCTTTACCGACGATCAACATTATATGATCATTCCATTTTAAATCACTCCTAATGCGTACTCCCAGATAATTTATGGTATTAACTGCTTCCAGTTGCTGACCTGCTATTTTGTAGCTAAATGATAATTCCTGAATAACGGACACCATCCTGGACCACAATAAATGACTTTAAATTCTTACGAAAGTTATCACAAATAATTCGTATAAAAAGCTTTTGGATCCGGAAAATGTTAACTTGGTTTGATGAGTTATATACACATAAAAAAAAGTTTTTCATTACCCCGGTTCCCAGAACGCCTGAAGATAGATGTTGACTGTGGATATTGTATCACAGACACAGTCCCTTTGACTGTTCAGAGCTGTCACTAAACCCTCCCAAAGATATAAACAACCATGCATGAGCAGTACTTATGAGCCAATCAGTTCCAGTCATTCCACCAAGAAGGAGGTACACGCCTCGTGTTGTCTGAAGTTCAACCATACCTAGACGGTCAACACCGCAGTTCGATCGCGTCCTCATTATTACTTTGTGCCGGGAAGGGCTCTCAAAAACGGAAGTGACCAGGCGTCTCACAGCGATGTTGTTCGGACATGGAGAAGATACGGACAGACAGGAACTGTCGATGACATGCCTCGGTCAGGCCGCCCAAGGGCTACTACTGTAGTGGATGACCGCTCCCTATGGATTATGGCTCGGAGGAACACTGACAGCAACACCACCGTGTTGAATAATGCTTTTCGTGCAGCCGCAGAATGTCGTGTTACGATACAAACTGTGCGCAATAGGCTGCATGATGCAAAACTTCACTCTCGACGTCCATGGCAAGGTCGATCTTTGAAAACACGACACCATGCAGCGCGGTACAGATGGGCCCATCTTGCCGGATGAACCGCTAAGTATTGTCATCACCTTCTCTTCACCGATGAGTGTCGCATGTGCCTTTAACCAGACAATCGTCGGAGACGTGTTCGGAGGCAACGCAGTCAGGCTGGACGCCTTAGACACACCGACCAGCGAGTGCAGCAAGGTGTAGCTTCCCTGCTGTTTTGAGGTGGCATTACGTGAGGCCGACGTACGCCGCTTGTGGTCACGGAAGGCGCCCTAAGAATACCATACGTGAATGCCATCCACCGACCGACAGTGCTACCTTATCGGCAGCATATTGGCAAGACATTCGTCTTCATGGACGACAATTCGCGCCCCCATAGTGCACATCTTGTGAATGACTTCCTCCAGGACAACGACATCGATCGACTAGAGTGGCCAGCATGTTCTCCAGACATGAACCCTATCGAAAATGCCTGGGATAGATAGAAAAGGGCTGTTTATGGACGACGTGATCCACCAGCCACTCTGAGGGATCTACACCGATTCGCCGTTGAGGAGTGGAACAATCTGGACCAACAGTGCCTTGATTAACTTGTGGATAGAATGCCACGACGAATACAGGCATGCATCAATTCAATGCAAGAGGACGTGCTACTGGGTAGTAGAGGAATGTGGACCACCACCTCTGAAGGTCTCTCTGTATGGTGGTACAACATCCAATACGGGTTTTCATGAACAATAAAAAGGGCGGAAATGACTGACCCCTGACTTCGAGCTCATACTCTGGTTGTATTACATGACGAACATCGTTGTCTTGTACCTTTCAGGAATCGTGGAAATATCTACTTTTATTTGGTGTACGAATATTCCATTTTAGTAGAAATGGGGACGAGCAAACGCGGCAATATTTAAGAGAAATCTTCCTTTTTAGAGCATTTTTTGGCGTGTCAGCTTTCAGGATTCGTAAAAGTCAGATCGTTACTAAGAGACAAATTTCCTTTCCACAGCTAAATGATACAATCTTTTTTTATTTGTAGGCGGATTTTCGTTTTCTGATTAGTTGTTTTATGACTATAATTTCGTACGCAAGACGCTGCGATTCGGCTTACCGTTGTAGCTATTGCGGTGGAGAAAGCGCGAATGTAAAGTTCGAACTTTTGTTGGTTACATTGTATACCACTGCTAATGACTACTCCTCGGACTGATACCATAAGAATCTGTAAAGCAATCGCATTGGTAGCTGCAATGGATGCGAGACTGATGGAACATAGTTGTCACACGAGCTCGTTGTCCTGGAGGAAGTCATTCACAAGATGTGCACGATGGGGGCGCGAATTGTCGTCCATGAAGACGAATGTCTTGCCAATATGCTGCCGATAAGGTAGCACTGTCGGTCGGTGGATGGCATTCACGTATGGTATTCTTAGGGCGCCTTCCGTGACCACAAGCAGCGTACGTCGGCCCCACATAATGCCACCCCAAAACAGCAGGGAAGCTACACCTTGCTGCACTCGCTGGTCGGTGTGTCTAAGGCGTTCAACCTGACTGCGTTGCCTCCGAACACGTCTCCGACGATTGTCTGGTTAAAGGCACATGCGACACTCATCGGTGAAGAGAAGGTGATGACAATACTTAGCGGTTCATCCGGCAAGATGGGCCCATCTGTACCGCGCTGCATGGTGTCGTGTTTTCAAAGATCGACCTTGCCATGGACGTCGAGAGTGAAGTTTTGCATCATGCAGCCTATTGCGCACAGTTTGTGTCGTAACACGACATTCTGCGGCTGCACGAAAAGCATTATTCAACACGGTGGTGTTGCTGTCAGTGTTCCTCCGAGCCATAATCCATAGGGAGCGGTCATCCACTACAGTAGTAGCCCTTGGGCGGCCTGACCGAGGCATGTCATCGACAGTTCCTGTCTGTCCGTATGTTCTCCATGTCCGAACAACATCGCTGTGAGACGCCTGGACACTTCCGTTTTTGAGAGCCCTTCCCGGCACAAAGTAATAATGAGGACGCGATCGAACTGCGGTGTTGACCGTCTAGGTATGGTTGAACTTCAGACAACACGAGGCGTGTACCTCCTTCTTGGTGGAATGACTGGAACTGATTGGCTCATAAGTACTGCTCATGCATGGTTGTTTATATCTTTGGGAGGGTTTAGTGACAGCTCTGAACAGTCAAAGGGACTGTGTCTGTGATACAATATCCACAGTCAACATCTATCTTCAGGCGTTCTGGGAACCGGGGTAATGAAAAACTTTTTTTTATGTGTATATAACTCATCAAACCAAGTTAACATTTTCCGGATCCAAAAGCTTTTTATACGAATTATTTGTGATAACTTTCGTAAGAATTTAAAGTCATTTATTGTGGTCCAGGATGGTGTCCGTTATTCAGGAATTATCATTTAGCTACAAAATAGCAGGTCAGCAACTGGAAGCAGTTAATACCATAAATTATCTGGGAGTACGCATTAGGAGTGATTTAAAATGGAATGATCATATAATGTTGATCGTCGGTAAAGCAGATGCCAGACTGAGATTCATTGGAAGAATCCTAAGGAAATGCAATCCGAAAACAAAGGAAGTAGGTTACAGTACGCTTGTTCGCCCACTGCTTGAATACTGCTCAGCAGTGTGGGATCCGTACCAGATAGGGTTGATAGAATATATAGAGAAGATCCAACGGAGAGCAGCGCGCTTCGTTACAGGATCATTTAGTAATCGCGAAAGCGTTACGGAGATGATAGATAAACTCCAGTGGAAGACTCTGCAGGAGAAACGCTCAGTAGCTCGGTACGGGCTTTTGTCAAAGTTTCGAGAACATACCTTCACCGAAGAGTCAAGCAGTATATTGCTCCCTCCTACGTATATCTCGCGAAGAGACCATGAGGATAAAATCAGAGAGATTAGAGCCCACACAGAGGCATACCGACAATCCTTCTTTCCACGAAAAATACGAGACTGGAATAGAAGGGAGAACCGATAGAGGTACTCAAGGTACCCTCCGCCACACACCGTCAGGTGGCTTGCGGAGTATGGATGTAGATGTAGATGTAGATGTAGAATAATTTGTAAACAGCCAAAAAATATTACATGCTAATAAAGTTTACCTTAAAAGGAGCCTAAAGGGTTTATTGGTGGCCAATTCCTTCACTTCATTGACGAATTTCGTGGCAGAAACTGCTACTGTTTATCGTATTAACAACGTTTGACTTCTGAAGATTTTCAGTGCAGTCAAGAGATCAATGTTGTGGTGTTTTCGAGGAAGCGATTCATTCGAATTAATTAAATTAAATTACATGTATGTAACAGATGCAGACAACAATTGCTACGAGAGGAGAACACTTCATTTGATAGTGGAAAAGAAGTCTGTTACCGCTCGTTGTTCTTGCTTAAAAAATAAGGTACATATGTGCAGTACGGAGTGCTGTATGAGAATACTAGACCTTTTTTCTATCATCATCGCTTAAAACCCTACAGCGAGGCCTGTTTCTGACTGGTAGAGGATCGACGACATCACTGTTTGGAGACAAACTACGGACTCATCCTCAGCATAACTTGTACAGAAAGTCCTGCGAGATACTTTAAATGACGGTTAATATATCTCATGATATTTTTGTATTTTGTTGAAAGACAAGTTAAAGACAGAACAGGGAATGCGTTCAGTCATTACGTCTCCCAATAATTCGTTGCGACTTCGCTGTACCATTTAGTGAATGTTATGCAATAATGAAAGAGTGCATATGCATGTCAAAATTAGCGCAAAGGGGAGTTTTCTACAAATGATAGCAGTAGAATAGGTTGTACATAAGTTTAATCTTATTTAATGCCAGCGAAAAATACGTACATGTGCAGACACTCAAAGAATAACAACTCAGCACTACAGAAGACGGAAGATAAGACAGCTGGAGATAAAAAAAATTGGATCGCCATTACATTTAATTGTTTTAGAAAGTCAATACAGCATGTCTCTTAGTTTCTAGAAAGTTCTGATCTAATATACAGAGCGCTGGTGTCTTCCATAGGACAAAGGCGTTTCAAATTAAAGATGTAAACGATATTTGTGTATACGAAATTAAAGACGGAAAGTGCACATACGAACTACAGCTAGGCTCTACCCGTAATAGCAGTAAGAAAAACAAGTCTATTTTGTAAAGAAACATCTCATTGCACCGTCGACGGCTTGAAGATATTCCACAAAACGAATATACACTATGTGATCAAAAGTATGCGGACACCTGACTGAAAATGACTCACACATTTGTTGCGCCATCCAGCGGTAATGCTGGAATTGAGTATGGTGTTGGCCCACCATTAACCTTGATGACAGCATCCACTCTCGCAGGCATACATTCAGTCATGTGCTGGAAGGTTTCTCGGAGAATGGCAACCCATTCTTCACCTAGTGTTGCACTGAGTAGAGGTATCGATGTCGAACGGTGAGGCCTGCCACGAAGTCGGCGTTCCAAAACATCCCAAAAGTGTTCTATAGGATTCAGGTCAGGACTATGTGCAGGCCAATTCATTACAGAGATGTTGTTGTTGTGTGACCACTCCGCCACAGATGGTGCATTATGAACAGGTGCCCGATAGTGTTGAAAGATGCAATCGACATCCCCGAATTGCTCTTCAAAAGTGGGAAGAAGAAGGTGTTTAAAACATCAATGTCGGCCTGTTCTGTGATAGTGCCACGCAAAACAACAAGAGGTGCAAGCCCCCTCCATGAAAAACACGACCGCGCCATAACACCACCACCTCCGAACTATACTGTTGGCAATACACACGCTGGCAGATGACGTTCATCGGGCATTCGCCAGACCCACAATCTGCCAACGGACCGCCACATTGTGTATCGTGATTCGGCACTCCACACAACGTTTTTACACTGTTCAGTCGTCCAGTGTGTGCGCTCCTTATACGAAGCGAGGCGTAGTTTGGAATTTACCGGCGTGATGTATGAGCAACAGCTCGACCATGAAATCCAAGTTTTCTCTCCTCCCGCCTGACAGTCATAGTACTTGGAGTGGATCCTGATGCAGTTTGGGATTCCTGTGTGATAGTCTGGATAGATGTCCGCCTATTACACATTACGACCCTCTTCAACTGTCGGCGGTCTCTGTCAGTCAACAGACGAGGTTGGCCTGTACGCTTTTGTGCTGTACGTGTCCCTTCTCGTTTCCACTTCACTATCACATCGGCAACACTGGACCTGGGGATGTTTAGGAGTGTGGAAATCTCACGTACAGATGTATGACACAAGTGACACCCAATCACCTGACCACGTTCGAAGTCCGTCAGTTCCGCGGAACGCCCCACTCTGCTCTCTCATCATGTCTAATGACTACTGAGGTCGCTGGTATGGTGTATCTGGCAGTACGTGGCAGCACAATGCACCTAATATAAAAAATGTATGTTTTTGGTGGTGTCCAGATACTTTTGATGAGATAGTGTTCTTCAAGGCTTTCATCATACCTGGGGGATATCACGTTAGAAGTCTCTTAGGGCGTTATTCTTATTTTCCTACGTCTAATACAGAATGTGGCAACCATGCTCTATATTTACATTTACATGAGTGCTCAAGAAATACATCTACATCTACATCTAAGTGACGACTCTGCTATTCACAATAAAGTACTTAGCAGAGGGTTCAATGAACCACCTTCATGCTGTCTCTCTACCGTTCCAATCTCGAACGGCACGCGGGAAAAACGAACACTTAAATTTTTCTATGCGAGCCCTAATTTCTCTTATTTTATCGTGATGATCATTTCTCCCTATGTAATTGGGTGCCAACAGAATGTTTTCGCAATCGGAGGAGAAAACTGGTGATTGAAATTTCATAAGATCCCGTCGCAACGAAAAACGCCTTTGCTTTAATGATTGCCACTCCAATTCAGATATAATGTCTGTGACACTATCTCCCCTGTTGTTGTTGTGGTCTTCAGTCCTAAGACTGGTTTGATGCAGCTCTCCATGCTACTCTATCCTGTGCAAGCTTCTTCATCTCCCAGTAACTACTGCAACCTATATCCTTCTGAATCTGCTTAGTGTATTCATCTCTTGGTCTCCCTCTACGATTTTTACCTTCCACCAATACTAAATTGGTGATCCCTTGATGCCTCGGAACATGTCGTATCAACCGATCCCTTCTTCTAGTCAAGTTGTGCCACAAATTTCTCTTCTCTCCAATTCTATTCAATACCTCCGCATTAGTTATGTGATCTACCCATCTAATCTTTAGCATTCTTCTGTAGCACCACATTTCGAAAGCTTCTATTCGCATCTTGTCTAAACTATTTATCGTCCACGTTTCACCTCCATACATGGCTACACTCCATACAAATACTTTCTGAAACGACTTACTGACACTTAAATCTATAGTCGACGTTAACAAATTTCTCTTCTTCAGAAACGCTTTCCTTGCAATTGCCAGTCTACATTTTATATCCTGTCTACTTCGAACATCATCGGTTATTTTGATCCCCAAATAGCAAAAATCCATTACTATTTTAAGTGTCAAATTTCCTAATCTAATTCCCTCAGCATCACCCGACTTAATTCGACTACATTCCATTATCTTCGTTTTGCTTTTGTTGATGTTCATCTTATATCCTCCTTTCAAGACACTGTCCATTCCGTTCAACTGCTCTTCCAAGTCCTTTGCTGTCTCTAACAGAATTACAGTGTCATCGGTGAACCTCAAAGTTTTTATTTCTTCTCCATGGATTTTAATACCTACTCCAAATTTTTCTTTTGTTTCCTTTACTGCTTGCTGAAGAGAGGAGAGGTTACATCCCTGTCTCACTCCCTTCGCAACCACTGCTTCTCCTTCGTGTCCCTTGACTCTTATAGCTGCTATATGGTTTCTGTACAAATAGTAAATAGCCTTTCGCTCCCTGTATTTTAACCCTGCCACCTTCAGAATTTGAAAGAGAGTATTCCAGTCAACATTGTCAAAAGCTTTCTCTAAGTCTACAAATGCTATAAATGTAGGTTTGCCTTTCCTTAATCTAGCTTCTAAGATAAGTCGTAGGGTCAGTATTGCCTCACGTGTTCCAATATTTCTACGGAATCCAAACTGATCTTCCCCGAGGTCGGCTTCTAGCAGTTTTTCCATTCGTCTGTAAAGAATTCGTGTTAGTATTTTGCAGCTGTGACTTATTAAACTGATAGTTCGGTAATTTTCACATCTGTCAACACCTGCTTTCTTTGGGATTTGAATTATTATATTCTTCTTGAAGTCTGACTATATTCCCTATTTCGCGATAATACAAAACGACTGCCATTCTTTGTACTTTTTCGATGTCATCCGTCAGTCCCATCTGATGCGAATCCCACACCGCACAGCAATACTCCAGAATAGGGCGGACAAGCGTAGTGTAAGCAGTCTCTTTGGTAGACCTGTTGCACCTTCTACAGTGTTCTGCCAATGAATCGCAGTCTTTGGTTTGCTCCACCCACAATATTACCTATGTGATCGTTCCAGTATACGTTATTTGTAATTGTAATCCCTAAGTATTTAGTTGAATTTACAGCTCTCAGATTTGTGTGACTTATCGCGTAATCGAAATTTAGCTGATTTCTTTTAGTAGCAAAAAGAAAACATGCTCTATAATGTTTTACGCAGTTAAGTTAAGCATCATATCCTATGACTACTTTGACTTTTAAGAGCTTAAAGAAATAGCAGTTAATTCACATATAACAAATTGTGAGAAAAGTTGGACTAATTGATCCCTTTCTTACTGATGATTTATTTCCACAGACGTCATGACAGGTGTTTAGTTATTTGATTTACATATAAGATTGATTGATTATAACTGATGGAAGCGGGACGAAGTGGCTGAGCGGTTCTAGGCGCTTCAGTCTGGAACCGCGCGACCGCTACGGTCGCAGGTTCGAATAAATACTGTACGCAGCCACTGGAAACATCTGAAGATTTTTGATCGTCATATTATTGGCGAAAGAAGAAGAGTCACCTTTCGTTTTCTGGGTCTTGTCCAGATCGGACTCATTTTACCACTCCGGCATTAATACTACACTATTTTATTCACGATTTGCAACCAAACGGCACTCGCAATTGCATAATGTAAATGTCCTAGTTTAAATTGTTTTATATCAGACTGTACTCTTGTTACTAACCTAGGTATGTTTTATTTTGTGTCTTTAGTCATTGTAAGATAGTTGGGTGACTTGGCATGACAAAAGGTTCCGTACTTTTAAGCAAAAAGTCGTCCAGCTCGATCCACCGTCGTCTTCAGGTATTGCTTTTCTTTCTTTTTTTTTTCACGAAGTCCGATTTGCCACAGAGAGAAGAAACACGGTTACAAATACATGAACGGACCGTTAAAAAAAAAAAGCCATACTCAAAGGTCGAGAGTTTGTATGAAATTTTTTTGATATTCATTACTACAGTTCATTGTATCGTCTCGATCTAGGAACGAATGAGCCAAAAAAACATTAATTAAAAGCTAGAATTGTCGTAATATGATCTCTCGTGTGTCCTCGATTGCAGGCAGATCTGGTGATTGAGCAGGTCAAGGCAACATGTCGACACTGCAGAGCATGTTGGGCTGCAACAACGGTATACGAGCGAGTGTTATCCTGTTGGAAAACACCCCCTGGAATGCTGTTCATGAATGGCAGAACAACAGGTCGAACCAGCAGACTCATGTACAAATTTGCAGTCGGGGTGCGTGGGATAACCACGAGAGGACTCCCGCTGTCTTACGAAATCGCACACCAGACCGTAACTGGAGGTGTAAGTCCAATGTGCGTAGCACGCAGACTGGCTGGTTGCAGTTCTCACCTGGCCTCCTCCTTACCAACACACGGCCATCACTAACACCGAGATAAAATCAGCTTTCATCAGAAAGCTCAACAGACTTCCACCTTGGCCACCAATGAGCTCGCGCTTGACATCACTGAAGTCACAAATGGAGGTGGTTTGCGGTCATTGGAATGAACGCTACCAGGCGTCTGGCTCGGCGAAGAAACCGATTTGTAACTGTTCGATGTGTCACTGTGGTCCCTGCCGCTGCTCAAACTTCCGCTGCAGATGCGGTTGATGCGGCAGAGCGATACGCCGCACACCGTGGTGTGCCATGTCACCATCCGGAGTCCTGGCTTCACGCGACCAAACGTTCTCGTGGCTACCGCCACCGGCAGTCATGTACAGAAGCTATATTCCTGTCAAGTCTTCCTGCAGTGTCGCAGAAGGAACATCCGTCATCTCGCAGTCCCATTACATGACCTCGTTCAAATTCGATGAGGTGTTGGTAATGGCGTCTTTGTCGCCCTAAAGGAGTTCTTGACGGACATTAACTCATCACGTAAAATCTCAAAGGTAACTAACGCCCTAGTCCATTACAGTGTGTGCGTATAGCAAACAGTAATTGCATGCCAGTAGCGCCACTCTTGGGCGACTGGTCTGACACTTGAATAGACATTATTTTGCAGATGTAGAATCTTGCCTACTAAAGTATGTCTCATAACTCATTCTTGTTGTTGCGATTTTTCCCGTCAGTATAGTTTCTATAATTTTGCACTGCAGTAATTATTAAGCAATGCGTTGGCACAAGATGGATGCCAATGTAACAAAACATAAGAATGTCACAACTATTAGCATGAAAGCGGCCATCTTTGTCAACTTTAATTTATAGTTTATAGAATCATTGCACAATTTAAAATTACAATTAAAATTCAAAATCGGTCATGCGTTGTTCTTCAGATGTTTGAAAATTTTTAACATAATGTTGTGTTGTGCATAGAGATGGAGGATCCGCTCCTGAACTGATTCATAGAAATGAATCTTTCAAAGGAGTGAACAATCAGTGATTCAGAAAAAAAGAACGGTAGCTCCAAACCTTTCCCCACAGCAGAGAGAGAGAGAGAGAGAGAGAGAGAGACGGAGCATATCAGCGGGTCCTCTGCTGGTCAGAGCACACTGCAAGCCACACAACACAGCCAGCCAGCGCCGCCCTCTGCCCTGCTTCTACCTTGGCTGCCTGCATTGTGCAGTGCCCCATTGGATTTTGTGTTTCACATATGCCGTGCTGTCTCTGTGCTTCCCCTGCCGCGTGCAGTGTCTGGCGCAGTTTAACTTAGCATCGCACTCCATCGGCGATCGTTTCAGTCGCACGTCCTGCCCTTTGGGCAGTTTATGCGAACAACAGGACAGATAGCCTCCTAACGGAGAACATAAGAACTACTTGCAGCAACCAGCTCGCAAGAGAACGGACAATTTGTCTCGGAGCGGGTGACTGGTGGCCGTTCACCGCTCCCCCCACCCTCGGAACTCGCCCGCTCAACGCTCATCCCACCGTTCTCGACTCTAGCCAGAGTGTTGAGCAAAGCAACTCAGGTGTCACTCTGGTCTCTGCGGTCTTAGCTCATGTAGTAATACAGCTCGCAGCTTGACCTGCTTGACTCAGCGCCTCTGCATCTGAGTTCGTCTCTACTGGATATTGTTCTTTGTAGTAATACCGCTATGTATATTACATTATTATGTTATATGTAAAAATAAAGATGATGAGACTTACCAAACAAAAGCGCTGGCAGGTCGATAGATACACAAACAAACATAAACATACACACAAAATTCTAGCTTTCGCAACCAACGGTTGCCTCATCAGGAAAGAGGGAAGGAGAGGGAAAGACAAAAGGATATGGGTTTTAAGGGAGAGGGTAAGGAGTCATTCCAATCCCGGGAGCGGAAATGTTTGTTTGTGTATCTATCGACTTGCCAGCGCTTTTGTTTGGTAAGTCTCATCATCTTTCTTTTTACATATATTTTTTCCACGTGGAATGTTTCCCTGTATTATATCCATAACATTATTATGTTATGTATACATCATTTGTTTTTATTTTATTTTTATTTGTTTAAACTGATCAGTTTAGGTTCCTGACGACTCCTCTTACTATAGGATTTTTATTATGGACACTCGAATTTACACTTTAATTACGAGCAAACCGACAAACGTATCGCAAAATGTGATACACCAATATTTTGCTTGTTTTTTCTGCGTAAGGTTATATGCAGCACTTTAATCTTACAGCCAAATTTATATATTTTTTTTCTTATTCTGGTACGGATTTTGCGATTTTAGGCGTCTTCGGAAGGAAACGTTCACTTTAAAAATATATGGCTTGCGATGTATTTGTACGAGGTTAATGAAATTTTAATACATTATAGCCAAATATATTGTTAATGTAAATCTCAAGTTTCAACATTTTCCGATCACCCGAAAACCACGATAGTGCAAAATAAATCAATAATCAAAAACTTTGTCACATCATGGAAATTTCAATAAACAATACAAAATTCTTACTCATTATCTGTGTTACTTCAAAATAGGATCAAATAAGGTCAAAATACAGGTATAGTACTGGAATAAATCAAGTTTAAAGGGCAATGTGCCTTCCATTTATTTTCTATTGTGAATGAGTGGTGCGTCACAAAAAAGAGCTAGTTCATTTCAGGGAGTGAACAGTTCTGATCTGATCTCTGAAAAGAACAGTTGTGCCCATCTCTAGCTGTGCAATCATAGCAATTTTTTCTTCCTTGTCTAGTATACAGTACAGCTTTTAATGAAATTACTTCAAGACAAATGTCTTGATTTTTTCCTCTTACTTTTATTGGCTGCCTGGTTGATTCTCAAACATTTGACGTGAAACAGAAATAAGATAATTTGTAATACACATATGAAACACATTTTCAATTGAGTTAATAAAATGAAATGACATGTTATAACACATGCAGACAAAAATCGCCAGAAGACGACAACACTCGATTTGATGGTGGAAATAGTCTGTTATCACACGGGGTTGGTGCTTTGGAAAGAAATTCCATATATTCAGTATAGAGTGCTGTATGGAAATACTAGACCATTCTTATTATCGTCAGCAATTAAAAGTAGTACAGTGTTGCCTGTGTCTGACTGGTACTGAAGATGGACCATATCACTAACTGAAAACCAGTGACCCAATCATTCGAAGCATAGGTTGCACAAAAAGATATTGCAAGGTACTTCAAATAGCTGGTAATGTATCTCAAGGTCGCTTTGTATTTTGTTCAAAGACAAATTATTGATTGAACACTGTATGTGTTGGGTAATTACGCACCCCAACAATTCGTTGCCGATTTCTCTGTTCCAGCCGCTGAATACTATGAAAAATAGTGAACGAATCCACGTGCATGTCACAAACCGAGAAAATGGAAGTTTTCTGTAACTGATAACAACAAAAGGGTTACATAGAAGTTTAACTTTATTTAAAGACTTCGAAAATACGTACATGGGCACACTTACAGAATAACTCAACTCTGCAGCGTAGAAGACGAAACACAAGATAGACGTAAATTTACGCTCAAAAAATTAAATAAATAAAAAAAAAATTAAATTAAATTAAAACTCAATAAGAGAAAAAAATTGAATCACCAATGCATTTTATTGTTTCAGGAATCAAAATCGCATGTATCTTAGTTTCTAGAAAGTTCTCATTTGAAATAAAGATCGCTGGGATCGTACATAGGTCGTCTGCGTTTCACAGCATAGATTTAAAACGATATTTGTCTGCGCTATACGTAACTGAAGAAGCACAGTGCACTTACCTACTACAGATAGGCTCCACCCTTAATGTCAATAAGAAAAACTTGTATATTTTATAAAGAATCATCTCTCCTTTTTTTTACATTTTTGTTCCCACACGTCCCTTTATTACGAAATTGACAAATCTTTTATGTCATTTCTTCCTTCGTCAAGTTGTGCCACAAATTCCGTTTCTACTCAGATCTGCACTGTTTCACTTTCGTACAAGGCTACACGGCAGACAAATATCTTCAGAAAAGACTTGCTGACATTCCTATATATATTCGAAGTTTAGAAATCTCTTGATACGAATGTGTGGTGTCTGTTCTTTCGGACATGTCCGAAAGAACAGACACTACGCGGAATCCGAATTAGCATTTGCTTAAGACTATTGACAAATTTTGAGTTCTTGAATTCGTTTATTCCACTAAGAACATTATCTCCAGTTTTTGTATTAAGAATGAAAATTTCCATTTCCTCTATGATATCTCTTCTTTTGTTTTTTCCGATTTCGTGCAAAATTTCAAGACTGTTTTCAATTTTCAAAGGGTGTCCGGTATCTTTAATATTTGTTCATACAACTAATTTGTTTCGTTTATCCAATCTGTAGGAGTCTAAATATTCTATAAAAGGAATTCTGAGATTCCTCTTTATCAGAAACAATTTTTTTTCCTGTTGGCAGTCTTAATTTTATATCCCCAGTATTTCGGCCATCTTTATTTATTTCGCTGATCAAATCGCAGAACTGATGTACTACTTTAGTAATTCATTTCTTCACCAGATTCTTTTCGCATTACATTTGATTTAAGTTGATTTATGTTCGTCTTATCACTATCAATTCCATTCAACTGATCTTTGAAATCCTTTGCCATCTCTGAGAGAATTACAATATCATGGGAACTATAAAAGTCTAATTTCTTCTCTCTGAACTCTAATTCCATTTTCAAATTTCTTCTTGGTCTCCTATCCAGCTTGCTCATTGCACAGATCGAATGGCACTTCGGATAAGCTACAACTCTCACACTTCTTCTTAATTAAATTATCTTCTCCATGTCGTTCAACTCTAATAACTTCAGTCTGGTTTCTGTACAAGTCGTAGGTGACCTTTCTCTTCCGATATTTTATCTCTTCTGTCTTCATAATTTCAAAGAGAATTTTCCAGTCAACACTTTCAAAAGGGTTCTGTAAATCTATCAATGCTGCGGATGCAGGTTTGTCTTTCCTTAACTTGAGAAAACCTCACGTTCGCTCAAAATCTTAAATCTCCGAAAGGTCTTCACCGACTGATTGTTATTACCAAAAATCTTTAACAGTTCTACGCCGATACACCAGGTGTAGAAGTAAGAAACCGGAATTTGGTTGCAATAATTACACGTCTGTATTTTGAAACCGATAAACAGTATCTTATTCAAAATAATCTCCATTGCTATTTATACATTTCTCCCACCTCTCCGGCAGGTTATGAACGCCACGCCAAGAAAAAAGTTCTTCTTTTGAAACGAGCCATTTTCGTACATTTTCATACGCATTGAAGGGTTGTTCAGCGAGACCGCGTCCCAGTGATACAAACAGATGATAATCGGACGGAGCCAAGTCTGGTGAATAACCCGCAAACCATTTTTTGAAGTATAAATGTATCTATACAAAATATAACATGAAAAGTTGTTAGGGAACAGGAGAGTTTCCAGAAGGAGATTTTCACTCTGCAGTGGAGTGTGCATTGATGTGAAACTTCCTGGCAGATTAAAACTGTGTGGCGGACCTAGACGCGAACTCAGGACCTTTGCCTTCCGCGAGCAAGTGCTCTACCATCTGAGCTACCCAAGCACGACTCACGACCCGTCCTCACAGCTTCAATTCTGCCAGTACCTCGACTCCTACCGTCCAACCTTCACAGGAACTCTTCTGTGAGTTACTGGCAGAATTGAAGCTGTGAGGACGGATCGTGAGTCGTGCTTGGGTAGCTCAGTTTGTAGAACACGTGCCCGCGAAAGGCAAAGGTCCCAAGTTCGAATTTCGGTCCGGCACACAGTTTTAATCTGCCAGGAAGTTTCAACAGGAAAGTTGTATTTATGGTTTATCGGATTATGATATTACTGCAGAATCTGAATTTGAAGTAACAATAACCGAGGCTCAAGGACAGAACAGATAGAAAAGGGGGGGGGGGGTTATGAAAAGAGAAAGGGCAGAGAGAGCGTAAGAGAGACGTGACAGGCAGAGATGGAGAGATTTTTTTTGGGGGGGGGGGGGAGGAGGAGGAGATGGGCAGAGACAGCGGAGGATATTCCCGTACATACTAGGAACATTGTAAGTAGGCTGTTTAGGTTTTTATGTTGGTAACGCCACATAGCGCTCTGTATGAAAATCACTGAGTGTGTTGTGTGCAGTCTGTGGCTGGTTTGTGTTGTTGGAATATTCGCTAGTGTAGTGTTGGGCAGTTGGATGTGAACAGCGTGTAGCGTTGCGCAGTTGGAGGTTAGCTGCAAGGAGTGGTGGATGTGGGGAGGGAGATGGCAGAGTTTTGAGAGCGGACGATCTGGATGTGTGTCCGATATATATATATATATATATATATATATATATATATATATATATATATATATATATATATATATATATATATATAGGGTGTTACAAAAAGGTACGGCCAAACTTTCGGGAAACATTCCTCACACACAAATAAAGAAAGGATGTTATGTGGACATGTGTCTGGAAACGCTTAATTTCCATGTTAGAGCTCATTTTAGTTTCGTCCACCTACGCTCAATGGAGCACGTTATCATGATTTCATACGGGATACTCTAGCTGTGCTGCTAGAACATGTGACTTTACAAGTACGACACAACATGTGGTTTATGCGCGATGGAGCTCCTGCACATTTCAGTCGAAGTGTTCGTACGCTTCTCAACAACAGATTCCGTGACCGATGGATTGGTAGAGGCGGACCAATTCCATGGCCTCCACGCTCTCCTGACCTCAACCCTCTTGACTTTCATTTATGGGGGCATTTGAAAGCTCTTGTCTACGCAACCCCGGTACCAAATGTAGAGACTCTTCGTGCTCGTATTGTGGACGGCTGTGATACAATACGCCATTCTCCAGGGCTGCATCAGCGCATCAGGGATTCCATGCGACGGAGGGTGGATGCATGTATCCTCGCTAACGGAGGACATTTTGAACATTTCCTTTAACAAAGTGTTTGAAGTCACGCTGGTACGTTCTGTTGCTGTGTGTTTCCATTCCATGATTAATGTGAAGAGAAGTAATAAAATGAGCTCTAATATGGAAAATATGCGTTTCCGGACACATGACCACATAACATATTTTCTTTCTCTGTGTGTGAGGAATGTTTCCTGAAAGTTTGGTCGTACCTTTTTGTAACACCCTGTATATATATAATGACTTTTGAACACTATTAAGGTAAATACATTGTTTATTGTGAAACTGCCTGGCAAATTATAACTGTGTGCCCGACCGAGACTCGAACTCGGGACCTTTGCCTTTCGCGGGCAAGTGCTCTACCATCTGAGCTACCGAAGCACGACTCACGCCCGGTCTCACAGCTTTACGTCTGCCAGTACCTCGACTCCTACCTTCCAAACTTTACAGAAGCTCTCTTGCGAACCTGCAGAACTAGCACTCCTTCGCAGGAGAGCTTCTGTAAAGTTTGGAAGGTAGGAGTCGAGGTACTGGCAGACGTAAAGCTGTGAGACCGGGCGTGAGTCGTGCTTCGGTAGCTCAGATGGTAGAGCACTTGACCGCGAAAGGCAAAGGTCCCGTGTTCGAGTATCGGTCGGGCACACAGTTTTAATCTGCCAGGAAGTTTCATATCAGCGCACACTCCGCTGCAGAGTGAAAATCTCATTCTGGAAACATTGTTTGTTCTCCATCAAAATCTTTCATTTGCTAACTATGCCTATCAGTAGCTAGTGCCTTCAGTAGTTAGAATCTTTCATTTAGTTGGCAGTATTGGCGCTCGCTGTATTGCAGAAGTTCGAGTAACGAAGATTTTTGTGAACTAATGATTCATGAAAGGTATAGGTTATTGTTAGTCAGGGCCATTCTTTTGTAGGGATTATTGAAAGTAAGATTGCGTAGCGCTAAAAAAAATATTGTGTCAGTTTAGTGTTGAGCAGAATAAGTAAAGAGAGAAATGTCTGAGTACGTTCAGTTTTGCCCAGCTGTTTGAAAATCAGCACTGTCATTTATAAATTTTTCTAAGGGGAAGTTTAAACATGTCCTTTCGCTTTTCTTTCGTTTCCACTTTAGCAAACGGAGCCACAACACCAAGTGGCCGGGAACAGCTAGTTAGACTGTAAAAGTTGGCCAGTTAAGTGACGAGTGAGCAGTTTCCAGCCAGCCGCAGTGGCCGAGCGGTTCTAGGCGCTTCAGTCCGGAACCGCGCGACCGCTACGGTCGCAGGTTCGAATCCTGCCTCGGGCATGGATGTCCTTAGGTTAGTTAGGGTTAAGAAGTTCTGAGTTCTTTGGGACTGATGACCTCAGATGTTAAGTCCCATAGTGCTCAGAGCCATTTGAACCATTTGAAGCAGTTTCCATCTAATCCACTAACGCGGTTCTCTTTAAGTGAGCACCATGAACAAACTTTCACAGTTTGATTAAGAATGTAGATATTAAATAGGATCAATCAGACAGGTTTGGCCGAACTCTCTTGAGTGGAAAATGTATTAATGTTGTGTGTGATACTTTCGTTCTCGGGCCAGGTCCGTTTGAGGGAACACCCAACAAGAACACTTGGTTGGAGGAGTCAGTGCCTTTACTCTTGGTTTTATTTCTGCAGTAAAGGCGGGCATCTCGCCTTGAACTCAGCCTCGCTTGCACTTAACGGTGGCGGCTGAGCAGCGAGATACTCTATTAATCTCGAGCTATCGGCGGCTGCTGCGCTTTCTCAGCCTTGACCCTGTGTACTCCATGTGTGTACACGCGAAGGCGGCTGTCTTATCGGACGTGCAGCACTGAGCATCAACCATTTCTTTGTTGAAGGAGTACATGTAAACACGCTTAGATCATACGTTTACTTTTAACGGAGTTCGATCTTCTAGATGCCGTTGACAGTTTTTGTTATCATTTTCTCCACAGATATGTGTTATCTTCTAGCCCTATTTGTAATATGATACACGATTTCAAATCACATTCGTCTGCAAAGCGCGCTGTATGTCTGCAGAACCATTTCAGCTACTCATCGTTCTCAGTGTATCCACTGTGTTTCAGGAGCAGCCAGTCACGTACTGTTCCTGAGGAGTCGAGCACGAAGGAAAGATTATAGTTGTTATTCAGCTTTGCCTTACAAAGCAGTGATAGAAAGTTGTTCAGTGTACGGTTGTTCAGTGTACCATGAGCTTCCCAAATCGTTCTTTTGTAGATGTAACAATTAAGGTGCGTTGGATCTGCGCCACTCTAAGTTCACACAGAATACTACAGGCTTCGTTTCTTTATTTTAGTAGTCCTGGTTTGCAGCACATCATTATACGACAGTCAAACATGGACTGTGGAGAAACCGAAACAGAAGAGAATCACAGCATTTGAGATTTGTCTCTACAGACGAATGCTGAAAATTAGGTGGACTGATAAGGTAAGAAATGAGGAGGTTCCACGCAGAATCGGAAAGGAAAAGAATATGTGGAAAACACTGACAAGGAGAAGGGACAGGATGATAGGACATCTGCTAAGACATGAGGGAATAACTTTCATGGTACTGGAGGGAGCTGCACAGGGCAAAAACTGCAGAAGAAGACAGAGATTGGAATGCATCCAGTAACTAATTGACGACGTAGGTTGCAAGTGCTACTCTGACATGAAGAGGTTAGCACAGGAGAGGAATTTGTGGCGGGCCGCATCAAACCAGTCAGAAGACTGATGACTCAAAAAAGAAAAAAATTCGAAGCTAGCGACTCCGTTTTACTCCACACAGTCGTAGGTCTAATAACGTTTTGTCGCTCTAGGACGTGTATGTCTACTTTCTAGGATTTACTATGCTTAGGGTGTGTTGAGAACCGGAATACTACACCATTCACATTTTTTTCTTTACTTTGCCATTAATTACATGCTGAATACGAAAGAAATGACAAAGGAAATGTATAATGTCATATTATTACGTCGCGATGAATATTGCCGAAATTCTAATGTACAATAATAATGAAGTTGGAAACATTAACGTAGTAAATTCAGAAACTGTGGTAGAGGAAGGTAATGAAGGGTAAGACATCAAAACTAACAGAATCAATTGAAGCATTACTGCTGCTGACCAAAAGAGGCAAATATCCACTGGGCATGGCGAAAATGGTTGCTGAAGAAATGAGTGGATGAGAAGATAGAGGCTGGACTGTTCAAACGAGACTGATGTAAAATATTCTGGGTGTATTACTTCAGAGACCAGTTGTCTCAAAAAGTTCCATAATTCATTGAACATAACTATTTTAATAAATGTTTTACAGCTTTTTTTATCTTGGTAAATAACAATAATTACGAAACAATAGCCAATCGTCTGTACTACTCAGCACAAAAATAGTATGCACTGTATTGACAAACGAAAAGAAAATGCAGCACGCTCCCGAATTTCAGGGTACATATTCTCTGATTTGTGGACTATAAAAATAAAAAACGAAACCTGAACTGTTCAGTTACCACATTTTCATACATGTTTTACCGCTATCAGAAATCCCTGAAATATTTTTCCGGTTTTGTTCGCATCTCGTCTTCAGGTTTATTAACATACCAGAAGTCGATTTTTTGTCAGTCTGTTTGCACAGTCCTTTCCCTAGGACTCCATTCTTTTAGAATATCACAAGTCGAAATCTTGTCAATCTGTTTGGAAAGTCGTTTCCCTGCAAACAAAAGATCGATAACATCCAAGTCACGAAAAACGAAAATTATGTAGGCTTATTACTGAAATGGTACCATTATCGATATCCTACCAAATTGTTATTATATGTATAATTTATAATCGACAGCAGCCATCTACTTGTGGTGACTACGATGTTTCATTGTGATTATTATATTCCTTTCTCAGACGTTATGTCTGGTTAAAAATGGAAAGTGAGGCGGACCTTGATCAAGCGTGACTTCCTTTTAACTGTACGGTATATGTTACATTGCATTTAGGAACTTTCGGGTAATTGAAAATGTATCAATAATTACAGATTTCTGTAGTTGTATATATATGTTTGGATGTAGCTGTATTGCGTTGATGTACTGGTGGATATTGTGTGGTATGACTCCTGTATTGATAGTATAATTGGTACAATGTCAACTTTATCCTGATGCCACATGTCCTTGACTTCCTCACCCAATTGGATGTATTTTTCAATTTTTTCTCCTGTTTTCTTCTGTATATTTGTTGTATTGGGTATGGATATTTCTTTAAGTTGTGTTAATTTCTTCTTTTTACTGGTGAGCAAAATGTCAGGTTTGTTATGTGGTGTTGTTTTATCTGTTATAATGGTTCTGTTCCAGTATAATTTGTATTCATCATTCTCCAGTACATTTTGTGGTGCATACTTGTATGTGGGTACGTGTTGTTTTATAATTTATGTTGTATGGCAAGTTGTTGATGTATTATTTTTGCTACATTGTTGTGTCTTCTGGGGTATTCTGTATTTGCTAGTATTGTACATCCGCTTGTGATGTGATCTACTGTTTCTATTTGTTGTTTGCAAAGTCTGCATTTATCTGTTATGGTACTGGGATCTTTAATAATATGCTTGCTGTAATATCTGGTGTTTATTGTTTGATCCTGTTTTGCAATCATGAATCCTTCCGTCTCACTGTATATATTGCCTTTTCTTAGCCATGTGTTGGATGCGTCTTGATCGATGTTTGGCTGTGTTAGATGATACGGGTGCTTGCTATGTAGTGTTTTCTTTTTCCAATTTACATTCTTCGTATCTGTTGATGTTATGTGATCTAAAGGGTTGTAAAAGTGGTTATGAAATTGCAGTGGTGTAGCCGATATATTTATATGAGTGATTGCTTTGTGTATTTTGCTAGTTTCTGCTCGTTCTATAAAGAATTTTCTTAAATTGTCTACCTGTCCTTAATGTAGGTTTTTTATGTCGATAAGTCCCCTTCCTCCTTCCTTTCTGCTTAATGTGAATCTTTCTGTTGCTGAATGTATGTGATATATTCTATATTTGTGGCATTGTGATCGTGTAAGTGTATTGAGTGCTTCTAGGTCTGCGTTACTCCATTTCACTACTCCAAATAAGTAGGTCAATATTGGTATAGCATAAGTATTTATAGCTTTTGTCTTGTTTCTTGCTGTCAATTCTGTCTTCAGTATTTTTGTTAGTATTTGTCTATATTTTTCTTTTAGTTCTTCTTTAATATTTGTATTATCTATTCCTATTGTTTGTCTGTATCCTAGATATTTATAGGCATCTGTTTTCTTTCCATCGCTTCTGTGCAGTCGCTGTGGTTATCCAATAAGTAATCTTCTTGTTTAGTGTGTTTTCCCTTGGGTATGCTATCTTTCTTACATTTGTCTGTTCCAAAAGCCATATTTAAAACATTGCTGAATATTTCTGTTATCTTTAGTAATTGGTTGAGTTGTTGATTTGTTGCTGCCAGTAGTTTTAGATCATCCATGTATAGCAAATGTGTGATTTTGTGTTGGTACGTTCCAGTAATATTGTATCCATAATTTGTATTATTTAGGATGTTGGATAGTGGGTTCAGAGCAAGGCAAAACCAGAAAGGACTTAATGAGTCTCCTTGGTATATTCCACGCCTAATCTGTATTGGCTGTGATGTGATATTATTTGAATTTGTTTGGATATTAAGTGTGGTTTTCCAATTTTTCATTACTATGTTTAGGAACTGTATCAATTTAGGATCTACTTTTTATATTTCCAATATTTGTAGTAACCATGAGTGGGGTACACTATCAAATGCTTTTTGGCAATCAATGTATGCGTAGTGTAGTGACCTTTGTTTAGTTTTAGCTTGATATGTCACCTCTTCACCTATTATCAGTTGCTCTTTACATCCTTGTGCTCCTTTGCAACAGCCTATTTGTTCTTCATTTATAATTTTGTTCTGTGTTGTATGTGTCATTAATTTCTGTGTAATGACTGAAGTTAATACACTCCTGGAAATTGAAATAAGAACACCGTGAATTCATTGTCCCAGGAAGGGGAAACTTTATTGACACATTCCTGGGGTCAGATACATCACATGATCACACTGACAGAACCACAGGCACATAGACACAGGCAACAGAGCATGCACAATGTCGGCACTAGTACAGTGTATATCCACCTTTCGCAGAAATGCAGGCTGCTATTCTCCCATGGAGACGATCGTAGAGATGCTGGATGTAGTCCTGTGGAACGGCTTGCCATGCCATTTCCACCTGGCGCCTCAGTTGGACCAGCGTTCGTGCTGGGCGTGCAGACCGCGTGAGACGACGCTTCATCCAGTCCCAAACATGCTCAATGGGGGACAGATCCGGAGATCTTGCTGGCCAGGGTAGTTGACTTACACCTTCTAGAGCACGTTGGGTGGCACGGGATACATGCGGACGTGCATTGTCCTGTTGGAACAGCAAGTTCCCTTGCCGGTCTAGGAATGGTAGAACGATGGGTTCGATGACGGTTTGGATGTACCGTGCACTATTCAGTGTCCCCTCGACGATCACCAGTGGTGTACGGCCAGTGTAGGAGATCGCTCCCCACACCATGATGCCGGGTGTTGGCCCTGTGTGCCTCGGTCGTATGCAGTCCTGATTGTGGCGCTCACCTGCACGGCGCCAAACACGCATACGACCATCATTGGCACCAAGGCAGAAGCGACTCTCATCGCTGAAGACAACACGTCTCCATTCGTCCCTCCATTCACGCCTGTCGCGACACCACTGGAGGCGGGCTGCACGATGTTGGGGCGTGAATGGAAGACGGCCTAACGGTGTGCGGGACCGTAGCCCAGCTTCATGGAGACGGTTGCGAATGGTCCTCGCCGATACCCCAGGAGCAACAGTGTCCCTAATTTGCTGGGAAGTGGCGGTGCGGTCCCCTACGGCACTGCATAGGATCCTACGGTCTTGGCGTGCATCCGTGCGTCGCTGTGGGCCGGTCCCAGGTCGACGGGCACGTGCACCTTCCGCCGACCACTGGCGACAACATCGATGTACTGTGGAGACCTCACGCCCCACGTGTTGAGCAATTCGGCGGTACGTCCACCCGGCCTCCCGCATGCCCACTATACGCCCTCGCTCAAAGTCCGTCAACTGCACATACGGTTCACGTCCACGCTGTCGCGGCATGCTACCAGTGTTAAAGACTGCGATGGAGCTCCGTATGCCACGGCAAACTGGCTGACACTGACGGCGGCGGTGCACAAATGCTGCGCAGCTAGCGCCATTCGACGGCCAACACCGCGGTTCCTGGTGTGTCCGCCGTGCCGTGCGTGTGCTCATTGCTTGTACAGCCCTCTCGCAGTGTCCGGAGCAAGTATGGTGGGTCTGACACACCGGTGTCAATGTGTTCTTTTTTCCATTTCCAGGAGTGTATTTTGTATATTGTTGGTAGGCATGTTATGGGGCGATATTTAGCTGGGTTTGCTGTGTCTGCTTGATCTTTAGGTTTCAGATAAGTTATTTCATGTGTAAGTGTATCAGGGAATGTGTATGTGTCTGCAATGTAACTGTTAAATAATTTAGTTAGATGTGAATGTGTTGAGGTGAACTTCTTTAGCCAGAAATTTGCCAATTTATCTTTTCCAGGGGCTTTCCAATTGTGAGTAGAATTAATTGCTCGGGTGACTTCATGTTGCAAAATTATCACTTCAGGCATTTGTGGTATCATCTTGTATGGGTCTGTTTCTGCTTGTATCCACCGTGCATGCCTGTTATGTTGTACTGGGTTTGACCATATGTTGCTCCAGAAGTGTTCCATGTCTGTTATGTTTGGTGGATTATCTATTTTAATGTTCGTGTCATCTAATGTCTGGTAAAATTTCTTTTGGTTTGTGTTGAATGTTTGGTTTTGTTTCCTTCTATTTTCACCTTTTTTGTATCTTCTAAGTCGTTTGGCCAATACTTGTAATTTCTGCTTCATTTCATCTAATTGCTCTATCGCTTCTTGTTGTGAGATTTTACCTAACCTTTTTCGTTTATTGTCTGATATTTCATTTCTTATAAATTGTGTTAGCTGTCCGATGTATTTTCTCAGTTTTTCTATTCTGATTTGTAGCCTGTGTTGCCATGCTGGTTTTGTGGGTTTCTTCTGTGTGTTTTCTTATTATTGTTGTTGTTATTATTATTATTATTTCTAGCTGTTGCCCACAGCTTCCCTCGCGTACTAGCAATTTTGTTGTGATGAGTGATGCTGAGTAAGTAAGTTAGTAATTATAACTGTCTGTGTATACACTGGTGGAGAGATGTATGTACAAAAAATGTGTACAGTACTGGTACGTGGGTACTTAAGAATGTGTTTCTGTCTTTTGCTATACGTCGAACCTCAAAGCATGTATTATATTTTCTACGTATATTTCAAAGATGTCTCAGTTCATTACGTTCGTACAGAATTAGAGTTTGAAGAGCAGAGAAAAATCAGCCAACCAGTTGCCCTTGACCTAGGTTTCGATTTTTGTAAAAATATCCTCTTCAAAAGTAGTGGGCCCTAAAAATGTATACAACCAGTTCTAAAATTATTTTTACAAATATGGTAAAATTTTAATAGAAAAATATTTGTGAGGTAAGCGTACTCACTTCTTACATCACATGATAGTACATCATATGAGAGAAAGTAGAGTGGCTCTTGGTATATACAAAACTGACAAAACAAGATTTATCCCAAGCCATGGCTTTACATAGCAGCCATATTATATATACTGTACTCCAGAATGAATGCTCACTAGTAAATGGCCACATGTAGAAGCTCTTGTCAACATAAAATTGTAATAGGCATCACAGGATAAAATACTCGCATAATTTACGTGTACATCATGCCAAAGACTAAGACCAGCTGCTACAAATATACAGGCTCAAGCGACCAGGAAAAATTGGGTTGCAGAGGATGCTAAATACATGCACATAAGAACTGCGTCTTGGATGTGTTGAACAGCAGCATTTTATATTGAAGTGAGCACGAATTTTTCTCTACAAGACTACTGAAAATGTAATAGACATACATTACGCATAAAATTTCTAATACATTTGCTGACAGAGCTGTATGTAAATACATTGTGCAGAAGGTATAGTTCTGTTTACAAATGATCACTGTTACAAATGCATAGGGAAAGAAGAGCAATTATAAGATAAAACAACGTCCTAAACTAACTCTGAACTCCTCCCGAACAGGTCATGAAGGCCCAACGGTACTGACAGGCCGCCGTGTCATCCTCAGCTCATAGGCGTCACTGAACGCGGATATGGAGGGGCATGTGGTCAGCACACCGCTCTCCCGGTCGTATGTCAGCTTACGAGGCCGGAGCCGCCACTTCTCAATCAAGTAACTCCTCAGTTTGCCTCACAAGGGCTGAGTGCACCCCGCTCGCCAACAGCGCTCGGCAGACCGGATGGTCACCCACCCAAGTGCTAGCCCAGCTCGACAGCGCTTCACTTCGGTGATCTCCCGGGAACCGGTGTTACCACTGCGGCAAGGCCGTTGGTTAAAACAACGTCACTATAAAGAAAAGAAAAAACTTCCGCTTAACACTGCGGAAGCTTAAGCGATAAGGGAAATGCGAAAGTAGTGGGTGCTATATACGAGGTATATTCGCGTAAGCACTGCGTCTTGCTGGTGTTAGATCAGCATAATTTTACATTAAAGCAATATGACAATTTCTTATAGAAGGCCACTAACAAATGCAACAATTTTGGAGGTTTACATTAAATATAAAATCTGTAACACATTTATTTAGCAAAGTGATACTGGGCTTTCTCTGGCTCACAGGTATGGATGTGACATTTTGCCACCAGAGCAACACATACGAACCGTTTCTTCCTTCCACTCCAATGCATTACTGTATCTTCATTTTTTTTATCGAACCCCGAAAGATGACTAATTTATGATTAACATGGGCAATTAGTCGATCATGATAAAACGTAACCTCAACAAAAGCATCCTACGTTCCACATGTAAAGTTACGACGTGCCTCTGTATGCCGTACAGCCTTGAAATGGCGCCATCGTTACGAGTCCTCAAACGTCTCAGAAGCTATAAGAGTTGGGTGACGATCAGCTCGTAAAATGCGGTGGCCTTGTGATTGTTCTTGTGTGTCTGTAGCTCTTAAGCCGCTCGATGTTCTACGTCCCAGTTCCGGCAGACCTGATATTGCTCTAAGGTTTGTTGGATTCTAGTAAATTTCGCAGCTCGAGCTCTCTTACAAGGGAACCTCCCCATCGCACCCCCCTCAGATTTAGTTATAAGTTGGCACAGTGGATAGGCCTTGGAAAACTGAACACAGATCAATCGAGAAAACAGGAAGAAGTTGTGTGGAACTATGAAAAAATATGCAAAATATACAAACTGAGTAGTCCATGCGCAACATAAGCAATGTCAAGGTTTGTCTGAGCCCAATAGTGCAGTGGTCCCGTGGTTAGCGTGAGCAGCTGCGGAACGGCAGGTCCTTGGTTCAAATCCTCGGTAGAGTGAAAAATTTACTTTCTTTATTTTCGCAAAGTTATGATCTGTCCGTTCGTTCATTGACGTCTCTGTTCACTGTAATAAGTTTAGTGTCTGTGTTTTGTGACCGCACCACAAATCAGTCTCCTTTCGGCCGGTGAGTGGCGAGGACGTCTTGTTTACGTCCCGTCCGCAGAGTCGCGGTCCCGTCCGCAGAGTCGCGAGCGCGCGTAGTTTGTTTACTTCCTCGCCGCAGCTAATACTCGCGTCCGTTAACACGGAGTCGCCATGGCTCATTCGTACAGAAAAGCTACCATCAAGATCAGCTTCCAGCCCGAATACGCACGACCACGAGCCTTTGAAGTCGAACGATTCATCCGTGACGAAGTTCAGATACCAACACAGCACAGCATCGGTATCCACCTATCCATCACAAGCAGCGTCGTTTACGTCAAGATGGTCGATGACGAGTTATGTCACGCAGTTGTGAACAGATGCGCGAACACTCTCAAGTTCAAACACTCCGATGGTCACATCGGAGAGGTTACTGTTGACCATGCTGGACTAGGATTACGCACACTAAGAGTCTTCGAAATCCCTTTCGAAGTACCACCGGACGTCGTTACCTCAGCTTTCCGCCCTTATGGGACGGTAATTAGCCACGTGGCCGAAAAATGGAACACCTTCGAGACGTACCAAGTCCTCAACGGCATCCGACAAGTGAAAATTGAATTAAAGAAACATGTGCCGTCCTACTTAGTCATAGGTGGCTGTCGAGCAATAATAATGTACGACGGCCAACCTCGTACTTGTTCTGGTTGCGGCCAGGAGGGTCATGTGCGCTCGGCGTGTATTCAACGTCGGGTTACACAACTTCCATTGCATGACACGACACCACCTCCTACGCTCACGGCCCTCCCCCTCAATTACGCAGAGGTGACAAGATCGACCGTCATGACAGACGACAACCCCCCCGGAAGACAGGAAGCGTTAGAATGCGCACCTGTCACCGGTCCTGGATTGACCAACAACGTTACGGTGTCTGCAGGGGTTGAAGAACGTCGCCCATCGCCTCCACATGAAGATTCAGACGACAGAATGGAACTCGACGATAGGGTTGTACCGACCGCTGCCTTTCTCCCTGAAGGGGATGCTATACAGGAACCACAAACTCTTTCGGACACAGAAACTCACGTCCGCAAACAAAGGTCACCGCGAAAACATAAAAAGCGACGTCGCACACCCTCAGACGATTGCCTCCAGCGGACGTCTTCTCCAGTTGACGACCGGACGGCCGACGAAACGACGAGGAAAATGGATGTCACGAGATCGCCCTCACCTGTCACTTTGTCTGATTTTGACAAACCCGATTCCGCTCCCTCGGACACACGGATGGCCAGCACAGCGCCCGCCGTTGGTACACAACCGGAAACTACTGCGGATTCACCCTTAGTCACTCAGCCCACAAGTGTTCTACCGCAGCCACCGTTAACTTACGGACCTTGGGCGGATGACATTGAAGACGATTCTACGGGCGCTGTGGTGGATGAGGAGAGGGGTCTCTCCTCCCACACCTCGGCCCCTCCCGAGTAGCAACAGATGACGGCGCGGACGCGGCCACCAGATCACAGGCCCCACCTTTTACGGCGACACTGACGGCAGCCCCCACCGCAGGAGACGATCTACAAACCTATCGCTTAACGACTATCAACATTAACACCATTCGGACACGTACGAAGTTGTCGCTGCTCCAAGACATGCTCAATGGAGCAGACGTTGACATTGTCTTTCTCCAAGAAGTCTTCGTCGCCGATTTCCCGGGTATGTATGGTTATACGGCTCATGTGTCCCACGCCTCGCCAACTAACAGTGGAGTCGCCATTCTCCTCAGAGAGGGCCTCGAGGCGGACGAAGTCCGATATCTCCCCGACGCTAGAGGAATGGCCGTAACGGTGCAAGGCGTCCGGTTTATCAATGTGTACGCCCCTTCCGGAACGAATCGCCGTCGTGACCGATCGCTCTTCTTCGCAGAAGGAATAGCACCGCTTTTTCAGGGCAGGCACGATGACTTGGTATTAGGGGGCGATTTCAATTGCACCCAAGCACCTAAAGATCAGCTGCGACGCCATTCACCGTGCCCCGAACTTGGGACACTCATCGGCGATCTCCAGCTAGTAGATACATGGGAACATGTCCGAGGAAATAGACCGGGATACACTCATTTCACGAGTCACTCGTCTAGTCGCATCGATAGGATTTCCGTCTCCCGTTCTCTCGCGGCAACGGTGAGTGACGCGGAGGTGTGGCCAGTAGCCTTTTCTGATCACGAGGCCTATATATGTGCCGTCACCCTTCGTCGCCAACGGGTGTGGCGCAGCCGATATCCCTGGAAATTAAACCTTGCTCATCTCGCTTCTCCGGATTGTCGACGCGCCATCGAAGACACGTGGAGTTTGTGCGTCCGCCGCATCCCAACGTATCCTACGTCGATTAGTTGGTGGTTAACCTGCGCCAAGCCGGCCCTACGGCGAACCTTTATTACGTATGGTCGTGAGACTGCTGCTTGGAGGCGGCAGACCCTTGATTTTTATTTCACCGTCCTTCGCGACTGCGCCTCCTTGCCACCCACACCGGAACGACAGCTGACAGTTCAGCATGCGAAAGCACAGATCGTAGCCCATATGCGCCGACACCTCGAAGGGACGATCGTCCGAGTGCGGACACAAGACAGACTCGCAACGGAACGACCCACCATGTACCACGTCATCCGAGAACGTACACTGCGAAGACGGGCTCTGATACATGCCATCACCACTGAGGACGGCCATCATCACACCACACAACGCGATATTGCTGCAGCCTTCTTCGACCATTACGCACGACTTTATTCTGCTCAATGTTCCGACCTGACGACGGTGACAGCAGTCTCACAACTGGTTTACGGCATTGTCCCACAGGATTTACGAACTGAATTATTGAACGACATTACGGAAGACGAAGTTATCGACGCCATCGGTAAAGGAGCGGCGAATAAGTCTCCTGGCCCCGACGGGCTCCCTGTGGAGTTTTATAGAACTTTCCAGTATTTACTGGCTCCCAAGTTAACAGACATCTGTCGGGAGCTTATGTCCCCCGCGGTGCCGCTCCCTGCGACCTTCGTAGAAGGAATAATTATACCGGTTCACAAGCCTAAAGGTGGGGCTCGAATACAAGATTACCGCCCGCTAACTCTCGTCAACTGCGACATGAAGATATTCACCAGACTATTAGCAAACGGTCTACGACCGACCCTACCTTACGTCATCTCGCCAGATCAGACTTCCTTAGGGGGTATCAACAACATCCACACAGCACTGTGTCGATACCGTGACTTAATAGCCCTAGCCAGGGCACGCCGCATCCCGGGAGCGCTGGCATCACTAGATTTTAGCCAAGCTTTTGATCGAGTGGATCACGCGTACCTAACGTCCGTTCTCCAGCACATGCAGTACCCACAGCAATTCACAGACGTCGTGATGCGCCTCCTCCGTGGGGCGACTTCCAAAGTGCTCGTTAACGGGCGTCTCTCGCAGTCCCTCCCGATTTTCCGCTCCGTCCGTCAAGGCTGCCCCTTGTCGACGTTACTGTATGCTCTGGCACTGGAACCGCTCCTCTGTGGTCTCCGTCAACGCCTCACCGGTCTTACCGTACGTGCCGTCACATTTCGCTGTACAGCATATGCCGACGACCTGGTTCTCGTGTTCCGCAATCGCGACGATGTCAACAGAGCACTAGAATGGATTACCACGTTCGGTGTGGCTTCCGGCAGCTGTCTCAACGTCGCCAAATCGGTCGCCATGGCCATAGGAGACGGGTTGACCCCAGCGTGTGTCGAACCCCTACACCTTCGTGGCACTATCAAATGTCTCGGAATAGAATTTCACGACGACATACGGCGCACCGCGGCTCTTAACTACCGCCGCTTATTACAACAAATTCGGGTCCAGATCTTCAACCTTCGTCTGCGGACCCTCGACATTCTCCAAAGGACACACCTCGCATCGCGCCTTCCACACATAGCGCGTGTTCTCCCAATACCGTTACTGATGGCACGACGTCTATTAGCGGCATTCGGAGCCTACGTCAGTACAGGCATGCTCTTCAAAGTCAGTTATGAGTCACTGACCCTTCCCCCAGAAAGGGGAGGCCTTGGTCTAGTCCATGTCCACGACAGAGCTGTGGCCCTGTATGTCAGCTCACACATCAAGCATTGGCGCCACCACCCGGAAAGTTTGACAGGTTTGCTGTTGGAGTCCTTAGCTCCGCCCTCCATTATGCCCCCACTGACGACGCAAGACATACCCCCACCCTTCTACTCCTTCGGGAACTTTTACATTGAACACAGCTATGTCCGTATCGCAGTACCACCGACGAAACAGGCGTCGGCGCGGGATATATATCATGTCCTACAGCAGAGGCGCCCACCAAACATCGTGGAGACCAAAAGCCCTAAGGTTAATTGCAAGGTGGTGTGGAAGACGATTCACGCGATTCCACCGGATACAGCCGTCCGATCCACATGGTACATCACAGTCAATGGTAAACAGATCACCCGATCACGCCTCCACAAGATAAACATGGCGGAATCGCCTCTCTACGTAGACTGCGGGATACCAGAGACGGACGAACACCGTCTCACATGTGGCGCGGCAGAAGACGTATGGCGCTTGGTGCGACAAATTTTGTCGTATTTTCTACGAGTAACTCCGGAACACATTACACCTCGGTTTCTACTATTTCCGGATCAACAGTATTTCCCGCGCGCCAAGACCAACGCTGTCACGTGGATCCGTGCGCATGCGGTACACTACTTATTTCACGATGGACCTAAAGATGTATTAGACTTTTGGAACTACCTACAAGAACGTCATTGCAAGATCGTACGGAACCCAAAATACAGACAGTATTTTTCTAATTACTTAGGGAGTGCCCTACGCGACCCTCCACGCAGCTGGAGCATCCACAGGTAGGAGAAGATACCCATTGAGTGAGCTGACATGACTAACTTCTATTCTCGGTGGAACAACATGATATACGTGAAGACGTACCTGGATGATGAAGCGTAAGGAGAGTAGCGACACACCCTTCTGGATCCTGTATGAAGCACTTTTTTTTCGTTTTCCCCATATACATTACCTCGGTGTAGGAAAGTGCCGAGATATTGTTTTCTTTTTCTCAGAGCACGATGCGGTGTTAGATACATTTATTTTTGTTGTGGTATAAAGTAAAACCACATTAAGAATGTATTAAAAACAGTAAATAAAAAAAATCCTCGGTAGAGTGAAAAATTTACTTTCTTTATTTTCGCAAAGTTATGATCTGTCCGTTCGTTCATTGACGTCTCTGTTCACTGTAATAAGTTTAGTGTCTGTGTTTTGTGACCGCACCGCAAAACCGTGCGATTAGTAGACGAAAGGCCGTGCCTCTCCAATGGGAACAGAAAAAATGTGATTGCAAGGTCATAGGTCAACCGATCCCTCCACAGGAAAACATGTCTGATATATTCTATACGACACTGGTGATGGCATGTGCGTCACATGACAGGAATATGTTGTCGACCCACCTAACTTGTACACTTGGCCAATGGGTAAAAAGATTCTTCTACCTTGCCCGATTTAGGTTTTCTTGTGGGTGTGATAATCACTCCCAAAAAAGTGGTGAAAACATAAGAGTTTGTCACATAAACTAAAAATAAAAAAATTAAACTTTTCGCTCGAGGGAAGACTTGAATCAAGGACCTCACGTTCTGGAGCTGCTCACGCTAACCACGGGACCACGGCGATCATTAGCTGACGTTGTCCATGATATTGTATATCTTACGCATGGACTACTCAGTTTGTATACTTTGCTTATTTTTTCATAGTTCCACACAACTTCTTCCTGTTTTCTCGATTGATCTGTGTTCAGTTTTTCAAGGCGTATCGACTGTGCCAACTTATAACTAAATCTGAGGGGGGTGCGATGGGGAGGTTCCCTTGTTAGAACCACACTGGTGTCCAAAATTAAAGTAACAAACCACTGTTTCCCCGTCTTGTGTCTAATTCACGGTATAATCATATAAACTGTCAAGAGATGTCCGTATACTCATGTTCTGCACGGAAGGCGGTTTTCCGACCAATGGACAACCACGCCAACTGTAGAAACCACAACCAACAGCGGGAACGCTTTGGGCTGCGGACCGGAGCCACTAGGCGGGGAAGCCGCCGGCCGTGGAGCACGCACCACTGGGTAAACACAGGACGAGTCGGACGACAGACCAACGACAACTGACAACGACCGACCACGACCGACTACGAGCGACACAACAAGGAAGAGATAAACAACAGAGGCTTGTGGAAACCACAACACCAAACACCAAATGTAAATCCACTCGGAACCAGAGCCAGGCAAATGTCAACAACGAGCAACGAACAGAACGCAGTTCCGCCGAGATAGAAACGAAATCCAGAGCGAGTACCAGACTGGCTGGACTAGGGCAGAGCGGGTCCCTATATTCGAAACCGGAGGGAGCAGCTATTGGCCGCTGTCTGCACGTGGCTTAGCGGTGGCGCCCTCGCTGCGCGAGAGCCGCTGCGCGGAATAGCCGCCGCGGAGGCGGAGCCCTCTATGGGCTGACCACGTCCATTTGTTCTGCCACGTGTTCGACTTCCGCGGCGGAAGGTACTAGATCCCTCCCCCCCCCCCCCCTCCCCGAAATTGGTGCATAGGGGCGGAAATGCCCCGGAAGATGCCGAGGCGGGCGGAACGAGGCACAGGTTGTGAGACGTCCGGAGGGACCACTGGGGAAGGGGAGGGCAGACTGTCTGCGGCATCCATCAAGGTGTCACCAGAGGGCAGGGGGTCAGTGGGCGTCTCTATACCCCGGCGAGGCGGAAGGAGTGTCTGCAGAGCCGGCGAGGAGATGGAGCTAGAAGGGAAGGACTCCACCTCGAGGGACGTGTCCGCACCAGGAAGCAGGGAAGGCGGTGGGGGTGGCATCAAGGCAGGGGCCTGAGGGCGGAGTTGGTTATGGTGGCGACGCTCGAGCCCTCTGTGTGTCTGTACGGTCGTCACTCGCCGCCCATGAGCCGCTGTCACCATAGCGGGCGTCCATGCAGGTGTGCTGCCATAGGAGCGGGCCCACACGGCCATGCCCGGAGCGTAGCGCCGGGAGGAGCGAGAGCGGGGCCCAGAAGGGGATGGTATCAGCAGGTGGAGGAGGGTCCGAGGTTGTCGCCCGTGAAGGAGTTCGGCATGACTATGACTGGCCACCGGTGTAGTGCGGTAGGTGCTTAGAAACAAGGTGAGGGCCGAGGTGGTAGCCGACGGCTCCACTGATTTCATCAGCTGCTGTTTGAAAGTTCGGACCAGGCGTTCCGCCACGCCATTGGATGAAGGATGGAAGGGGGGGAGAGCGAATGTGTTTGATACCGTTAGCGGAGCTGAAGGTCTGGAACGAGGACGCCGTGAATTGGGGCCCGTTATCTGTGACCAACGTCTGAGGAAGGCCTTCAATGGCCAACACCTGGGCCAAGGCAGTGAGGGTGGCGTCAGTGGTGGTGGACGCCATGCGAACCACATATGGGTATTTGGAATAGGCATCAATGATGAGGAGACACATGGAGCATACGAAGGGGTCTGCAAAATCGAGATGAATCCTGTCCCAGGGTTGGCTGGGTGTTGGCCAGGGCGCGAAAGATTGTGGAGGACTAGCCTGATGATGCGCACACACTGTGCAACCACGGACCAGGTGCTCAATGTCTCCATCGATCCCTGGCCAACAGACATGTCGTCGAGCCAACGCCTTCATGCGAGACATCCCCCAGTGTCCACAGTGTAATAAGTGCAGGACGCGGTGGCGTAAGTCTGGAGGGATGATCACCCGATGGGCGTCCGAGTCCGTGGACAACGGGAGGACGTCCTCCATCACCGAAAGTCTGTGTGAGATGTGACGCCACGGGCAGAAGTCAGTTTTCAAACGTCGGGTAAGGTAGGGAGGCCAACCTTGGGTCACGTAACGGAGGACTTGCCGCAGAATGGGGTCCCTGTGCGTGGAATCGGCGATTTGCGTGGCTGTCAGAGGAAATCCATCGAGTGTCTCCCGGCGGGCAGAGTCGATGTGGAAGTACAGGACTTCCTGCTGGTCGAATGCCGGATCGGGTCCTGCTGGGAGACGTGACAAGGCATCTGACTGGTGGGCTTATAGCGGATGGTATAAGTGTAATTATGCAAGAACAACGCCCAGCATTGAAGATGCTGAGCCGTCCGTTCTGGGAGGTGCGAATGGGGCCCGAAAAGCGACACTAAGGGCTTGTGATCCGTGAGGAGGGTGAACTGCGCCCCAAACAACTCCTTTTCGATCTGAGAGTAATTCCTTTGCGCAGGGGTTAACATCTTGGATGCATATACCACAGGTTGTTCCGACCCATCCTCATTCCTGTGTGCCACGACTGCCCCAAACCCGTACGCTGAGGCATCGGCTGCCACCACCAAGGGACGATCCGGAGAGAAACGCGTCAGGCAAGGGGCAGATTTCAGCATCGTCTGCAGGCGGGTGAAAACCTGATCGCAGGCAGAAGTCCTCAAGTAAGGTACCCCTTTGCGACGCAGGCGATTTAGGGTATGCGCGATGTGGGCCGCTTGGGGTAAGAACTTTAAGTAATAATGGACTTTCCCCAAAAATACCTGGAGTTCGGATAAGTTTTGTGGATGGGGAAGGGCATCAATGACTGCGACGTTGCGGTCCGAAGGGCGAATGCCATCTTTACTGAGCCAATGTCCTAAGTACTCCACTTCCGATTGAAAAAAACTGCACTTCTCCAGTCGACAACGTAAACCCGCAGCCTGCAGGGCGTGAAATACGGTACTGAGGTTGCCCAGACGTTCCTGGCGCATGCGGCCCGTGACTAAGATATCATCGAGGTAATTGACACAAGCCGGTATTGGTTGCGTAAGTTGCTCGAGTTACCGCTGGAAAATCGCAGGGGCAGAGGAAGTGCCGAACGGAAGACGCTTGTATTTATAGAGACCGAAAGGCGTGTTGATGACGACGATGGCCTGCGATTCCTCATACAACGGCAATTGGTGACAGGCTTCTGCCAGATCAATCTTAGAAAAGTACTCGCCACCTGCCAGTTTGGCGAGAAGGTCTTCCTGTCAAGGAATGGGATAAGTTTCGACCAAAGACTGAGCGTTGACCATAGCCCCAAAATCCCCACAAAGACGAAGTGATCCACTGGGTTTCTTTATGACCACTAAGGGCGTTGCCCAGGCACTCAATTGTACTGGCTCGATAACCCGCACAGCCTGGAGCCGATCGAATTCCTGCTTGACAGCCGCACGCAAGGCTACCGGGATAGGCCGAGCCCGACAAAAGCGAGGCCGTGCGTTTGGCAGTAAAGTGATGTGTGCCTGGAAATCGGAAGCGCAGCCCAGGTCTGCCGAAAACAGGGAGGAAAAGGACGCGCACAGATCGTCTAGGTCCTGAAATAGAACCGTAGTTGAAACAAACTGCACATCGTCTTGAATGGAAATGCCAAACCGTGTAAACGCATCTAGTCCAAAAATGTCCGAAGCCGACGGGTGGTCCACCACAAATAGGGTAAGGGGCCGGGGAACGTTTTTGTAGATGGCCATGACAGAAAACTGCCTACAGAGAGGGATGGAACCGTCGCCGTAGGCGACCAACCTCCGAGAGTGGGGGACAATTCTGGAGACCCGAGACGTGCACACGCCGTCAGATTGACCAAAGAAACTGTGGCCGCCGTATCGACCTGTAAACGGATGTCCTCGTTAAAGATGCGTAGGGTGAGGAATAACTTTTGAGCCAATGTGTCGGTCCGAGGGGCGACGGCGTGTAAAGCATGGACGGCCTCCCGTTGGCCCACAGGGGCGGGTTGGGGCGGGTCGAGCGGCTACGACAGACAGATCGAAGGTGACCCTCATTCTCACAGAGCGAACAGGTCTTCCAGCGATGGGGACAGTCAGCTCGAGTGTGGGCCGAGAAGCACTGGGAGCACGGCGGGAGGGGGCCACGCGGCCGACGTCGAGGGGCGACTGCCGGTTCGGACGCCATAGAGACGTCAGACAGCGAGGAATCTCGACGGCGGTGCCCTCTGGAGACTGCGCCCCGTTGACGGCGATAAGGAGTGGAGCGGGAAGTGGACTCGACCGCTGCCACCTGGGGCCGCGCCATGAGACGTTCGTTCGCCGCTTGAGCAATTTCGAAGGAATGGGCAATACGCAGAATGTCTTCCAATGAGGGGTTGTCCAACTTTAACGCAACAGTGCGGACCTCTGGATCGGGCGCCAGTTGAACGACCACATCCCGAATTAACGAATCTGCATATGACGCCTTGCACTGCTGATTGGTGCACGTGAAGTTGCATTTGCGGCTGAGGCCTTGCAAATCCGTCACCCAGGAACGGTAGGACTGACCCAGCTGATTGTGGTATTGATAGAATTCCAAGCGAGACGCAACCACGTGGTATCGCTGGGAATAATAGTTAGTTAGCAACACACAGATCTCGTGAAAGGGGAGAGCCACGGGGTCGGGCAACGGTGCCAACTTGCGGAGCAAGACAAACGTGTCCGGTAAGGCCCAAGACAAAAACAACGACCGCTGCGGAGAGTCATCCGACACCTGAAAGGCCGTGAAATGTTGCTGCAGACGATGCAGGTACGTTTCCCAATCCTCTTTTCGTCGTTGAACGGTGGGAACGACGGCGGACGTGGGAACATTTCGGGAAGCGGGGCACCTGGGGAAAGAGGTGGGAGGGAATCCCGCTTATTGACCCTTTCTGAGAGCAACTGCAGTGAGGTCTGTAAGACCTCCAACTGCTGCTGCTGCTGTTGCTCTAAGAGAGTGAGTAATTTCTCTTCCATACTCCTATGTTCCGTTTACCTTGTCGCCAAATGTAGAAACCACAACCAACAGCGGGAACGCTTTGGGCTGCGGACCGGAGCCACCAGGCGGGGAAGCCGCCGGCCGTGGAGCACGCACCACTGGGTAAACACAGGACAAGTCGGACGACAGACCAACGACAACTGACAACGACCGACCACGACCGACTACGAGCGACACAACAAGGAAGAGATAAACAACGGAGGCTTGTGGAAACCACAACACCAAACACCAAACGTAAATCCACTCGGAACCAGAGCCAGGCAAATGTCAACAAGGAGCAATGAACAGAACGCAGTACCGCCGAGATAGAAACGAAATCCAGAGCGAGTACCAGACTGGCTGGACTAGATTTTTTTTTCTTTATTGTTATTTTGAAACCTGTGTACAGGCAGGCCAGCAGCAGCATACTACGCCGCTCTTGGGCCTCAGAGAAACAGAAAAGATACAAATGAAGACATTTAGAGAAAAAAATACGGTGGACATATAAACGGAGACAAACACTTCTTAAAATACATGGAGCCTATCACGGGCGTAGAGTGCAAGATAAAATTTGTTCAGACACTTTGACACATACATAGGCGAAAATTGTCACACGTGAACGTAGGTGCACAAAACGAATGACACTGAACCACTTAAGCACAAAACGACGGCAGACACACAACAAGAGGCGTTGATATCCGGCGCGCGAATGTTCACTAACCGTGTACGAGTCTGGGGACCTGCCAAGAGAGGAGGAGGGGGGGGTCGGAGAGGGAGAAGGTAGAGCAGATGCCACGGACAGGGGAGGTAGGAGAAAGGGAGGAAGGGGGACGGGAAGCCCAGGGGAAGAGGGGTGGAGGGAGGGGACGGGGGAAAATGAAAGAGAAGGGAGGGAAGGTGCCTAAAGGAAAGGACACAGGAAGTGGGGGGGGGAGGATCAAAGTTGATAGGAGGGGTAGATGGAGGGGAGGAGGACATCATCAGGGAGGGGGAGCTGGCGGAAGCCACCTTGGGAGACGGTAAGGAGGGTGGAGAGATGGAGACAGGGTGGGACGTGGGAATACAGACGCAGCAGCGGGCGGGGGTGGGAGAGGATGGGTGAGACAAGCGGATGGGGAGGATGGGGTTTGCGGGAGGTGTACAGGATGCGTATCCTTTCAAGGACAAGGAGGAGGTGGGGGAAGGGGATGAGATCATACAAGATCCGCGTGGCGGAGGGGAGACGGATGCGATAGGCGAGGCGGAGAGCATGGCGTTCAAGGATTTGTAGGGATTTATAAAAGGCAGGGGGGGGGGGGCGGAGATCCAGGCCGGATGAGCGTAACAAAGGATAGGGCGGATGAGGGATTTATAAGTGTGGAGGATGGTGGAGGGGTCCAGACCCCAAGTACGGCCGGAAAGGAGCTTGAGGAGACGGAGTTGGGAGCGTGCCTTGGTTTCGATTGTCCGGAGATGGGGAGTCCAGAAGAGGCGACGGTCGAGGGTGACGCCAAGGTACTTATGGGTGGGAGTGAGGGCGATAGGACGGCCATAGACGGTGAGATAGAAATCAAGGAGGCGGAAGGAAGGGGTGGTTTTGCCTACAATGATCACCTGGCTGGGCAGAGCGGGTCCCTATATACGAAACTAGAGGGAGCGGCTATTGGCCGCTGTCTGCACGTGGCTTAGCGGTGGCGCCCTCGCTGCGCGAGAGCCACTATGCGGAATAGCCGCCGCGGAGGCGGAGCCCTCTATGGCCTGACCACGTCCATTTGTTCTGCCACGTGTTCGACTTCCGAGGCGGAAGGTACTAGACCAACGATGACGTCAGGGCACCTGTCAAACTGGGTAGTGTGTGCCGGGTAGTCCCACATCCACAGTCGCTGGTATACAGTCACAGACGGGGCGGTATGGCACAAAGAAGACGCTTAACAGACTCTCTGCGCCGGAAGGCCATGAGAAGAATGGAAGCAGCACGGTCACAAACTGATCTGACCCGTTGGCTTAATGTGAATCGTTCTGTTGTTTCTCGGACGCGACGACAATTTCTAGAGACCGAAACAGTACCCCCAAGACCAGGGCAGGGCCGACCATGTGTGGTATCAGAAAGAGGGGTATGTTACTTGGCTGCAAGGGCACGACGGTATCGCCGTAGTACTGCACGGCAGCTGGCATCTGACCTCGCAGCATGCACTGGATGAGTCGTATCGAGACAAAAACTGACAGCAGGTGTCGGCGAGGTGGTGCTTATTGTCGGAGACTTGCTGTATGTGTGCCTCTCTTCTGTCTTCACAGAAGGGATGTAACACCTATTTTTGACCTATTTTGTATCCGTATCGTATTTGTAGTACTGCTTAAGTATAATGTTGTCTCTGTCATGGAAGTTCTTTGACTATGTATACATGTTTCAGTTATGTGAATTTTTGAACGATATTGTTTAAATTATGCTTTTGAATTTAAATAAGTACTTAAGTGATTGTTCTCTAATGTTCTGTAAATGACTTGGCCCATAATTAGGGATCGTAGGGTTGAATGTAAAAGATGTAGGGGAGCCCCGCAGCTACAGAAATAGCCTGGTGGAGTGGCTGGCTCGCAAGTGGCAACTAATAATTAATTATAAGAATACTTACCTTTTCTCATACATAGTGGTGTAGTTTTGTTAATGTGCATGGTTCTTAAAACCATAAAAGTTTAATGGTCCTCATGTACCAGCCTAGTTATTTAATGTAGCAATTCAAAGCCTCCTTCAGAGCCAGTACAGTTAGATTTGCGTGCTGTTTAGTTGCTTCAAACCGAGTTTAAGAAAGAACTGTTTACTGTGTTGTCTATAATAATGCAAGCTGGTTAATGCACGGGCATAGAAACACTGTATTAGGCAATGAAGTTATAGATTATGATCATTAGTAGACCCCCTGATGTAAATTCAGAATCATTTCAGATATTTCCCTGTTCAGTATTGCTGCTAGTTTCATGTGTGTCGGTATTTGGTTTTATAAACTGTTGCACCTAGTTCATTTTAGGTACGTATTGCTGAGAGCTATATGTTGCTGTTTACTGTCTCATTGGCCATTTGCTTATCTGACTTACTAGTTTGTCTCCAACGTTAGGTTACTTTCTTGTAGTGTAAACAGATATAAGGAAAGAATTTAGTGTCTGTGTGTGTTAAGGAAGGCTAGGTTAGCCTTAGCACTGCCTTCTGGTTTATCATTTTGCTTGACACAAGAATGCCTAATTAAGCTGGTGACCTGTTTTAATACGTAATGTAACAAATTGCTTGTTTGCTGGGACAAGGTGTGCTCCTGACCCACTGTTTACTCTTGTTTGTACTCTGCTGGAGTGTTTCGGAAACGAATCCCAGTTTTATTGTTCTATTTCCATTACCCTATCACACGGTCACAACCACTTAAAAATTCCTCCCAGGGGTATAACGTTGGCATCGATTATCTTTTAAGGTGGTCGGTGTTACCGTTACAGGAAACGTCTAGAGTCGTCAACGTAGCACCTGGACGTCGAACAATGGCCCAATGTTCTTTTCACACACAAGTCACGACTTGGTCCGGAGAGTGATTCTCCAAGCATTCGCATCTGGAAGGAACGTGAAACACGATTTCGGGCGGGACCCAAACATTGTGGAAAGAGACCAATATCGAGGAGGATCCATAATGGTGTAGGCAGGCATTATGGGGACCACTGGAACACCTCTTCATAAAACAGTATGGGTGAAGGTTTAACTGCTGTCAGGTATCGTAACGAGATCTTGGGACCACAAATGCGGTTGTTGCGAAGTGCTGTGAACCCTGACTTTCTATTGATGTACTATGATGCACGACCTCATAGAGCACATGTTGTTAATGTTTTCTTGGAAACGGAAAATGTTGCACGCATGGCATAATCTGCTGGCTCTCTCGATTTGTATCTCAAAGAGCATGTCTAGGATGCGCTAGGGAGGCAGATTGCTTCACGTCAGCATCTAGAAACCACTCTCCAAGGCTTGCAAAGATCTCTATAGGATGAACAGGCGTTATTGCCTCAACATGGCATCATTCACAGGATGCCCCGTCGTTTTCGAACCGGTATTGGTGCCAGAGGTAGTCACACCCCATACTGAGCACATTAACCAGTTGTCGAAATGTGTGTGCAAATCCGTTAAGTTGAAAAAAAGCACATTTTCATCCACCGCTATGCATATAGGAGTTATTTATGTTCTGTATTCTTTACACTGTTTCTACTTTACTATCATTTGTTTATACTATTTCGTGGCAAAATAAACGCAACCTTGCAAAATTTCCGTTTGTTACCTTAGTTTTGGACACCAGTGTACGTGCTAAATAGACTTACATTGGTAATATTTGTGGTGTCACCGCCAGACACCACACTTGCTAGGTGGTAGCTTTAAATCGGCCGCGGTCCATTAGTACATGTCGGACCCGCGTGTCGCCACTGTCAGTAATTGCAGACCGAGCGCCACCACACGGCAGGTCTAGAGAGACGTACTAGCACTCGTCCCCAGTTGTACGACGATTTTGCTAGCGACTGCACTGACGAAGCCTTTCTCTCATTTGCCGAGAGACAGTTAGAATAGCCTTCAGCTAAGTTCATGGCTACGACCTAGCAAGGCGCCATTAGCCTTACAGTGCTTGTATTTAAAGAGTCTCATTTGTATCGTCAAGAGCGATGTACCACAATGATGGATTAAAGTTAAGTATTACATCAGCTACGTACTTTTCTTTATAGCATTCATAACGTATCCTGTTACAGACCTCACGCCAGCCGGCGTGAGTAACGCGTGCATTTCGGCTACTTCCGAGTGGCGTGGCTGTCTTGCTACGCCACAACAATATTATTTAGCGTATGGCTAATACAGACATATCGTAAAATTAAATTACATATACATATGTTCATATTTAGAGCCAAGAAAGTTAAGTTTGGCTTTACAACTGAATGTCCAGTCTTCGATTCAGCGCACCGCATTTGAAGTTGGTAGCAAGAAGTCCTCATCGGTACCGTGATAGGCTCGAATCCTGCATTCACTGACAATGTGGTGAACAGTCTGGTATGGAGCCCCGCAATCACAGGCTGGATTAGGGAGCTTCTTCCACTTAAAGAGAGCATCTCTGCATCGGCCATGGCCAGTACTGATTCTGTTGAGAGTAGTCCAGGTCTTGCGTGGTAGGTCGAATCCACTTGGAAGTTTAGCACCTGAGAAGATGTTATGCAGGCGCACCTCTGTCACTGCTTCCCACCGACCTTTACATTCTTCAAGGGGTTTGAAATCCTTAGCAACCGTGTCAGCAGCATCGCAAATAGTTGGATGTCGTGATTTCAGTCTCTTACGATTTAAAAGTGGCAGGTCGCTATGCACGGGTAGGTTAGAATTCCTGGAGATCTTGTGGGATTCCCTCATAATGGTAGTACATCTGCGTAGATCAGGAGGCATTATACCGGTTAACAGTGGAAGCCAATAAACTGGAGTAGATCTGATTGCGCCAGATATTGTGCGCATTGTCGTGTTCATGGCATTATTTGGGAAGACTCATAGTCTTAAACGCGATTCTCGGGTTTACCGACGGGTTTTGTTGGTGTGTCTCCACAAAAGCTCTCCAGCTGGGCGAGATGGTTTCGCAACTAAACATCATAAACAGCGCGCCCAATAACATCGTATTTGCATTGTCGTGGAATAATCTGCAAATGCTATGACTCACCGACTATCCCTCTCACATACATTACACCATATTTAAAAATGTTAATAACACTCAAAATGTTACAACTCCCTAAAGTTGCCTATAAGTTCCTGCGGGTCAAGCTACCTCTAAAACCAAATTTCATCGGAATCGGTAAAGCTGCAGCATCGTGAAGACGTGACACAGTTACTTTCGCACTTATAATATTACTATGGAAGTATGGATTGGTATGGATTAAACGCGTTGGAGATTTATAAACACAAGCGTTGTATTCTAGCTGTTACACGACGCTGCCCTCGCATATCAGTAAAATGAAATGAAGTGCGTGTATGGAGTTATTGGCCGGGAGACGCCGGTCGGGGGATGTTGGTGTGTTCGGCGCAAGTCTTTTTATTTAACGCCACTTCGGCGACTTGTGCGTCGATTACGACAAAAAGATGATGAGGTTAACATACATATCCATTCGTGAGCGGAAAAAACTCAACCTGGCCGGGAATCGACTATTTATTTCCCACAAGAGAAGGTAAACTTTTATTTACAAATTTGAAGAATTACACTGCAACAGAAGAGTGCGCCCTGTGGTATTTCATATGATATCTGTGGATCGGTACAATTTTATTAGTGTCAAAGATTTTCTGGACATTTTCCTTCGCACTTTTTTCCTCAAATTGCTTTCGTTGATTTTGTGTTGTAAGAGGTCCATGATTAAGGAATTTGTTGCTAGCGCACTCGAGCAGATGTTATTTCGATGGATTGCTCACGCGCTGCCTGCGATATGTAAGCTATAAGAGAATCTCAGACCAAAGAGCAGTGTTGACTGCAGTAGCAACTGTGTGGCAGTAGGAGTAAGGAGTAGCTAGCAGTCTGGTGTATCGAGTTGGCTAGGCCGGTCGTGTGGAGCGATGGCGGAGCCTGAGCGTTGTAGTATAAGGTAAAAGCAGCCTCGCGCATATGTAGAATTGTTATATCAAGTCCCGTGTAAATGTTATAAAAAATCTCTTAATAATAATCTTTCTCACAAAAGGTAACTTTTGACAAACATTCATTTCAATTTAAAGAATTTACTAATTTCTCCAATCTTTGGTCATCCCGATTATTGAAAAGAAAACTCAGTTGTTTCTTTTTATACATGACAAATCTATCGGCCGGCATTGCACTCGGCTGTGCCAGAAAAATTTCTTATAGGAGCAGATATATATGCGTTATCCAGCGACCTTATTAAGGTAAGAATTTTCAATTTATTCAAAATGATCTTTCAGGGACATGACGCAGCACTGCTGACGTCCAAAATTTACCAGTTTAAATTCACAGTCAATTATAGAAAGGTTATAAGTGAGCCACAATTTTTTATAGAGGAATTAGTCACATTTTATTATTGATAGGTTACGCAATTCATTTATTCGGAGGTTACGCTGAAAGTGAATGATATAATTATTTTTACTGTTGGGAGGTATTTTTTAACTGTGTTATGCAGAATGTGAATGATAATTATTTATATTATTTTATCTGTGGGGAGGTTACACTTGTCGACAACTGGCCAGGATCGTATTTTTGTGAATTTCTGAGAAGTAGTCAGTTATATATCTGCTCTTAATTACTTAATGTTAAATGGAGCTTGCATCTGGCGCAACTCATTTACTAAATTGTCACACTTTCTTTCACAGATCATCGACAATTTATTGCTCTTAGTTGTAATTGTATTTGTTCCATTTTGCTTTGTCTTTGTTTGATTCTGTGGTTAACTTTGAGTTGTGAAAATGCCGCGAAAAACTGCTAACAGTACATTGCGATGTGCAATGAGTGAAAAAGCCGACTCGAATAATTTGACCGATAATACTAGTGATACTCAGTGTAATAGTGATAGTCCTCAAATGACAGATAATCAGTACGTGCCGATCACTAATAATGATTTTGATCCTAATGATGAGCAAACAAATTCAATTATGTCCACAGTAAATGTAACAATTGGTGACGCGGCACGTTCCGTTACAATGAACGCTGTCCAATTTGACACACCTGATTTGCAAAATTTACGTAGCGAACAGATAATTGTTTCTAACGAAGATGAACAATGTACTCAAAATACGTCAGATTTATTTGATTCCTGTGTAGTGACTAACAGTGCACATCAAATTCGCAAACATTTTCAAGAATCAGAGAATGGCCAAATGGTTACACAAAACGTGACAAATGCAGATACGCCATCAAACAGCACAGAGAATAGAGTAGGTAATATTGGCATGGATCAAGTTATGGCATTATTTCTACAACTTCATGAATCGAACAAACAACTTAATGAAAATCTCAAACAACAACTTAATGAAAATCTCAAATAGTCGAATGAAAAACAAGACAACAATTTCAAACAACTTAATGAAAATCTCAAACAGTCGAATGAAAAACACGACAACAATTTCAAACAACTTAATTAAAGTTTCAAACAGTCGAATGAAAAACACGACAGGTCGATCAAACAAATTAATGAGAACTTTAAACAGATTAATGAACAGATTGCAGCTGTTGCCGTGCAATGTCATGATACTAAAGAACAATTACGTGAGGAAATTAAGGCTTGTGCTAGGAATAGTAGTGAAGAAATTAGATCCGTTGCACAGGAATGACATAATACGCATGCAGACACAACAAATTTACTTAGAGATGAAATTAGTGCAGTTGCTAAACAATGTTCAGAAAACGCAACACAGTTACGCGACGAGTTTAATGTCAGCAGAACTTTCCCGCACACTGGATGCGAAAGTAGACAAGAAATTTGATGAAAAAAACAGCCAAATTGACGAACGTTTTAATCGCCACCTACAAAACAGTGAAACGCGTTACCATAAATTCATACAGGAACAGAACAAAGTAAAGAAACAATTACTACACAGAGACAGGAAGTTAAGCGTAAATTGTTTACGAAAGCAAAAACATACGTAGACAACAACATTGCTACAGTATCAGATGAAGTTAGTACTATCAAACAGTTTAACACTGAATTGCATCATGAAATCTCCGCTCTTAAAACAAGAACAGACACACACACAGTAGACTTTCAGACAATGACCAGCAGACTTGAACAATTGGAATTAATACAGGATCCCGATGCCATTAAAGCAGACGTTACGAAATTGAACAAAACCACCTGTAAAATCCAAAAACAAGTTAATGTTTGTGACACTAAAAATGACGATCAGGTAAAAGCAATGACTGAAAAAATCATGAATTGGCCAGTCGAATTGACGTTATCGAAAATAACAATGACACCAAATCAGACGATACGTCACCAATTTCTTTCAATCAAACACCCGAATTCCAAAATTTACAGCAGACAATCAGTGAGATAAGTTCGTCCAATTATACATTGCGTAGAAAAGTGTCGTCTTTACAGCAAGAAGTGACAGAAATGAAAAATGTTTCAGCCTCTGACACGTCACAGCATACGCCACATTGTGAACATTTGTCACATTCACACAGCCAGTGTAATTTAGGTAATTTACAGAGTGTACGTGACGTAGATTCCGAACCGTCACAGACGAACAGATTATCATACAATCCTGAACCTGCTCAGACATACAGAGACGATAATTTTGATTATAAGCACTTTCTATCTGTGTGAAAACTTAAGGTATTTAAAAATGACAGAACACAGATTCATCTTTTTGACTGGATACAACAATTTTCTTTTGACTTATCACCGGCATCGCCTGTAACGCAGAAACTAAAATTTATTTGCAGCGCGTAAGTGACCTCAGGGGATTCATTACACTACGATGAATGTGTGCCGTAGCGTGCACAAGGCCCCGAACCGTAGTAGTGCTATTTCATTCTAGTTTTCTGCACTGCTGCCTTCTCTTTTACTATCCTTTATATCTATCAAAACAGCTCTTCAGCTATCGATCTATCTAGGACTAAGAATGAGTGAAGAAAACCTGATATGACAAGTTTTACCTGAAAGTGACAGTTTTCATTATACGCCCCAGAAATGACAAGAAATACCAGCATAATTTTAATAAAAGACAAAATTTTAATCATCAGTACGTACAAAATTTTCAGCAATCGCAGACACATTTTGGCAACAACAGAGACTTTTCCCCACAACAGCAACAAAACCAGCCGGTTAGCATACCTAACCAACAATGTGGTTTGCAAGGTCAACCAAGCTATAATGTTTCGCCGCGTACACGTATAGCGTCGGCTCCGACAAATTGTAACGCACCGCAATGAGGAAATCAGTACGTACAGAAGACACATCATTTCAACTCTTATCGCAATGCGCCGTATACTAATGACTATTATGACAGACGTAAAAGTAATGAGCACAGTTTTCAGCGTAACAGTCGGTCTTACCAGCAGCAGAAGCATCAACATCAGCAGATTATCATGAATGAACCAGCTGGTCGGTATTATCCCGAACCTAATATGTCAGGAAGAAATAACAGAACAGTACAAATAGTTGAAATGCCACAGCATCTTCCTGCAAATAACAGCACGTCAGAAAGAATTTGACTAGACACAGTACAAGTTGCATCTTCCAGCAACGTAAGCGATACTTTTGACGCACAGAATCCTGTTCACGAAAATGTTATTACTTTTGACGACATCCGAGACTCACTTTTGGATGAAAAACCAGTTATTCAAAAAACCATTTCCCACCCTGTCATTGAGTAATGATTGGATCGTCCACATTTTCAACAGTAATCGATTCTGGATCACCTATGTCAGTTATAAATGAAGAAATATTCAACGAATGTAACAAAGAGAACACCTATCCTACGTTACCATTAGGCAAAACTAAAGTAAAAGGTGCCGTATCTGGTAAAGGAGTAGATGTAAAATTACAGACACACTTATCATTTTGTATTGCAGGTCAAACGTTCCACTCAAATTTTTGGATCGTTCCCTTACTGACAACAGACGTTATTTTAGGTACGAATTTTCTGGTACAACATGACGCAATTATTAACTTTCAAAATTCCTATGTAATGTTAAAGGATGAGAATGCACAACTGGCATTAGAATTTCAGTACGCTTTATCTGCAGATGAACAGGCAATTAATCGAACAGAGGTCTTTTCTACATCGCGTAACACGAACTGTCATTCAACATTTTTCACAGATACGTATGTTCACAACTACAATACACCAGATGAAGTCGACAATGACGTTATGGAAATGATTTCTGATAAAGTAAAACAGAGCAACGCAAACACAGATGACGAACGTACTCAACTACGCAAAATTCTTTTACAGCAAGCTCCAGTTTTTGACAACATCCCTATGTCCGGTTCCTGTATGAATTTCAAGTTAAACAGCACGACACGTTTAAAGCCAAACATTATCCCATTCCGTATATTCACAGAGAACAAGTTAAGAAAGAATTGCAAGCTATGCTTGACCAAGGTATTATTGAACCGGCAGTTAGTCCATACATAAACCCGCTCCATATTGTTAAGAAAAAGGATGGATCACTTTGCCTCGTACTTGATTCGCGTCACATCAATGACATTATTATTAATGAAACAGATCGCCCACAGACACTAGAAGAACTTCTACAGAAATTTCATGGTACTGCTATTTATTCCACATTAGATTTGAAAGCGTGATTTTGGCAAATTCAGCTCCATCCGAACTGCAGAAAGTACACAGCACTTCTCTGTTTTGGTGACTATTATCAATTTTGCAAATTACCGTTCGGTTTAACAATTTCTTCAGCAGCATGATTGTTAAAAGGATGTATATGGCACTGCACAACATGTACAATAGACAGTTTTTTAATATTCAGTCCTCTGATGCAGTGAAAACAAAATAAAATAAAGAAATGTATATGAATTAATATATTTTTATTCTGAATCATTTTTATTAATTTATGTGTTCTGATCCTATTTTTGTGCTTTATAATCCTTTTTAAACCAATATAGTTCTTTCTGCCTTGTTGGTTCTTGTCAAGGTACTTTCGAAGCAGCACCATCTGCAACTCTGCTAATTCTTTCTCATTTGAGAACAGCTGTTTTTATTCTGAAAACAAAACTGACAGTTCTAAGCTGAGATGACATGAAAAGAAGGAAGAACGCCGTGAAAGTGCTAGGCCGCTGGTTACTTCCCCTCCTCCTCCCGGATTACATACAGGTACTAGAGACGACTGAACAACCCAAAATTATGTATGAAACAGTTTTTCAACCATTTATGGTGAGATACAACAACAGTAGCCTCCAGTTTGGTATGTGCCATAGACAGCAAGATTATAAAAAAGATAGTGGATGCTTATTGTAAATGTTGGCATCTTATTCTTCGTATATACCCTCAATATAATGAATACGCATCACATCACAGAAACATTACTTATACATACCCAAGAACTCCAAGTTGGCTGGTGTGGCCAAGCGGTTCTAGGCGCTTCAGTCTGGAACCACGCGACCGCTACGGTCGCAGGTTCGAATCCTGCCTCGGGCATGGGTGTGTGTGATGTCCTTAGGTTAGTTAGGTTTAGGTAGTTCTATAGTTCTAAGTTCTAGGGGACTGATGACCTCAGGTGTTAGGTCCCACAGTGCTCAGAGCCATTTGAACCAAGAACTGCAAAAGTGGATGCAGAGTGTTCAACAATTTAGCAAGGGTATTTTCTGTATACCTTCCATTTCTGCTGTAATGAATGAATCATTTTAAGACGTAAATACAACAGCGAGCTAGCCAGTAATGCTTTTCAAAATTTTCAGTCAAATCAATCTTCATGATGTCTATGTTGTCACAGTTTGTTGGAGAGACAAAGCAGACCGCATTTCACAGTTGCTTGTATTTATGTGCCTACTTACAGTTCAATTCACCATCTACCCTACAGCTATATTTGATGGAATACTATAGTGTAGAAATGTTGCATTTGAATCTAACTGAATGTGGCGTCCTTCTGTTGACAACTGTACCAAATCGTGTAGTTCATTCTTCACAATTTGGAACTTACATTCCACGTATGGAGCGCCATCAATCTATAGCCTCCGCTATCTTTCCTGTGCTTAATATTCACGTGTTTCTTTCTTTAAATAATAATAATAATCATGTCTCTTGTAGCAGCTCTGTCGATATATGTAAGTTGTTTGTGAATGGAAACTGTTGCATATTTTTTCGTATACTTTATTCTGAAATCTAAAAACATCTCTTACTGATCAAATATCAAATACCTGATCAATTATCTAAATTCAACATAGGAAGTTATGCATATATGTACCCTACCAATTTACTTAAATGTTTTGCACTAATATTTTCACTGAACGAGACTGCAACAGGCTTCGTGTTTTCTACTACATTTTGAACTTATTCAGAGTATCTACCAGCCTCGAAGTATTCTCAAGCGACAAGTTTTTCTGTCTGGGACGTTTATCACTCATCTTTTACACGATATTTCTGCAGACGACGACTACGTAAATATAAAGTGACGTACGCGAAAATACCCAGAGTACTCTTCAGTTGTTGCCGGCTAAACTCGAAATGAACGCTATTCCGGGAATAACTAACAGAAGAATAAAATGGCGACGTACAACGCGCACTCCAAGTTAATCAGTGGTTAGCTTATTCCTCGCTTAGCTAGCCCTGAATTCATCCCGTGATTATGCAACTGGCCGTTAGACTGTGTTATTAGCATGTATTATTATTACGTTTTTACCAGTGGTGACACCAGTACAGCAGTCCAAACATAGGCCTAGTTATAAATGTAAAACAAAATTCAGGCACGTGGTGATTAACACGGAGACAAATACATTTCGTCTCTTAGTTTAACAATGCAGAAGAACCAGGTTGGTGCAGCTTATAAACTATGTGATCAAAAGTATCCGGACACCCCAAAAATATACGTTTTTCATATTAGGTGCATTGTGCTTCGACCTACTGCCAGGTACTCCACATCAACGACCTCAGCAGTCATTAGACATCGTGGGAGAGCAGAATGGGGGTCTCCGCGGAACTCACGAACTTCGAACGTCGTCAGGTGATTGGGAGTCACTTGTATCATACGACTGTACGCAAGATTTCCACACTCCTGAACATCCCTAGGTTCACTGTTTCCCATGTGATAGTGAAGTGGAAACGTGAAGGGACATGTATAGCACAAAAGCGTACAGGCCGACCTCGTCTGTTGGAAATGGAAATGAGCGTTTGGCGTCATTGGCCGGCAGGCCCCTTGCGGGGAAGGTCCGGTCGCTTTGGTGCAGGTCTTATTACATTCGACGCCACATTGGGCGACCTGCGCGCCGGAAGGTGATGAAATGATGATGAAGACAACACAACATTTAGTCCCTGAGCGAAGAAAATCTCCGACCCAGCCGGGAATCGAATCCGGGTCCGTATGAAGGCAATCCGTCACGCTGACCACTCAGCTATCGGGACGGACACCTGGTCTGGTGACTGACAGAGACCGCCGACAGTTGAAGAGAGTCGTAATGTATAATAGGCAGACATCTACCCAGAACATCACACAGGAATTCCAAACTGCATCAGAATCCACTGCAAGCACTATGGCAGTTAGGTGGGAGGTAAGAAACTTCGATTTCATGGTCGAGTGGCTGCTCATAAGCCACACATCACGCCGGTAAATGCCAAACGACGCCTCGTTTGGTCTAAGGAGCGTAAACATTGGACGACTGAACAGTGGAAAAACGTTGTGTGGAGTGCCGAATCACGGTACACAATGTGGTGGCCCGTTGGCAGGTTGTGGGTCTGGCGAATGCCGGGTGAACGTCATCTGTCAGCGTATGTAGCGCCAACAGCAAAATTCGGAGGCTGTGGTGTTACGGTGTGCTCTTGTTTTTCATGGAACGGTCTTGCACTCCTCGTTGTTTTGCGTGGCACTACGGGCCTACAGGGATGTTTTAAGCACTTTCTTGTTTCCCACTGCTCAAGAGCAATTCGGGGATGGCGACTGCATCTTTCAACACGATCGAGCACCTGTTCATAAGATACGACCTGTCGCGGAGTGGTTACACGGCAGTAACATCCCTGTAATGGACTGGCCTGCACAAAGTCTTGACCTGAATCCTATAGAACACCTTTGGGATGTTTTGGAACGCCGACTTCGGACCAGGCCTCGCCGACCGACCTCGATATCTCTCCTCAGTGCAGCACTCCATGAAGAATGGGCTACCATTCCCCAAGAAGCCTTCCAGCACCTGATTGAACGTATGCCTGCGAGAGTGGAAGCTGTCATCAAGGCTAATGATGGGCCAACACCACATTGAATTCCAGCATTACCGGCGGAGGGCGCCACGAACTTGTATGCCAGTTGTCCGGATACTTTTGATCACATTGTGTATTCTGTTAGGGGACGAGGAAGATGTGCAGCCAACCGGCGAAATATTCGTGGGCTGCACGAAACCCGTAATTTCCGGCGAATGTCCCTCGGTCGGAATCAGGATTGGTAGTCATTCCCTTCGGTTTACTCAATAACTGATACAGCGAGACATTGCAGCTTGTAACCGGTGTTGAAGATTCACAGTTGATGTCTCTCTCGTTATGCACAGCTGTTGCGGGCAACCACTTGTGGGAACGCTATTCACAGTGAAAACAATACGTAGCTGCTCCAGGTAAAATACCACAATTTATTTTTCAGCACTTGCAAAAGCATAAAACGCGAGACATATAAAATATCAGCTACATGGAAGAAAGACAACGGCCGGGAATATCAAATAAGAACAGCACGAAAGATGTTACACGCTTAGTGCGCCAGTTTGCACTGTTATCATTATTTCTCCGCGTTAGCGAACTCAGGTGACGTCCTATCTATGTTAATAAACTAAATACATGTTTGATAAATATATGTACTTAAAATTTGTTCTTTTTGTGTGTTTGTTCTACGTAATGTGAGGAGAACGCCGACAAGTTTTTCCTGCGGTGTCCTCCCTGAAGAGCGTCTGGCGATGCGACTCATTTCAACAGGTAGAGCCGACGGTTGTCATCAGCAAGAATATCGCCCCACCATTTTCTTGAACGTCCGTATTCATTCATAGGGAACTGAAATATGAAAATTACTGTCAAAAGTAGAAAGTTATTGTTTGACACTCAAGCTGTTACCATGTATCATATTTTTGAGACATCTCTTCAGTGTGAAAAATGAAGCGACCAGTTATATCGTTGAAAAAGTAGTGTGTTGAGGAAAGTTTTCTTGAGAATCATAGTCAAGAGTTATTTACATCAAAAAAATTTTTTTTGCTTGTCTGAAACCATCACGTTGGGAACTGATACTGAGAATTCTTATTTATTAAGTGTTTTTGCAAAAGTATTTTATTACGCAAGTCACAAGTTTGACGAAACTGAATTTTTCGTAGTTTTGATTTTCAAGTGTTAATGAAGAACAGTGCTCTGAAACCAGTGAATTGCTTAAACTCAGTGAGTCCAAAAGTGATAAAAACAGATTTTTTTAAAAAAAGGTGATAAATAATCGTAAATTCGAAATCTCTAAAAAGTGGTTGAGGTCAGTTTTCATCGACTTAGCAGCTTGCTATTGATCTCAACATAGACAGATTACATGAACTTTACCGTTGATTTTTAAGGACGTAAACTATTTCGGTGCTTAGAAAGTAGCACTCGAAATTAATTAAATGCGTTCTAACCTGGAACAATCAACATTAAGTGACTGAAATGTTTCGTCTAACGCTGTTTCAGTATTTGATTTAAGACATTACACTACAGCAAAGTTAAACAGTATCAGTGACTGAATTTTTTTCAAGTCGACGCGTCATTGTTTCTCGTAACTTTCTGCAGTTTGTTTTGCACGTCGGCGAATTGTACTCCGCAGTTCAAGCCATCCCTTCTCTCTACGCTAGATAAAACGATTCTGTGCAATATATTCAGCTTAATCGAGAATTTTAATACCAGTATAAAGCAATAGTGACGTCTGCTGGCAAGACATTTACAAAATCGTTATTAGCTATATATAAAAAAATAATAATAAAAATAAAGATTTATCTCTATTATTATTATTATTTCATTACTTTTTGAATGGTTGTAGATTTTGAATAAATGGAAATAACAATTTTTCATTTTTATGTTTGTGCAATATTTATGTATTTCACAAAGCCGGCCGGGGTGGACGAGCGGTTCTAGGTGCTTCAGTCTGGAACCACGCGACCGCTACGGTCGCAGGTTCGAATCCTGCCTCGGGCATGGATGTGTGTGATGCCCTTAGGTTACTTAGGTTTAAGTAGTTCTAAGTTCTAGGGGACTGATGACGTCAGAAGTTAAGTGCCATAGTGCTCAGAACCATTCGAACCATTTTTGTATTTCACAAATAACGTCTGTGGTCGGCGAATGTATGTATCGAAGCAGACAATGATAATTAAAAATAACTACAGAGATTCATATTAAATTGCCTATAAATAGGTTAAAACAATACTGTCTGTGTCTTCTTGTGCCGTTAAAGTTGTAAGAGCCTGTGACGCTCGCTTGAATTATAACGTAACCTTCGTTTGCCCTTTGATCGAAAAAGACGCCATTGGAGGCTGATATTTATGAAAGGTGTGTACTTTCAATTTATGTTAATTTTTTGAATATAGTAATTGTTAAAATTATTATCTGTAACAATTTATTGCTAGCTTGCCCAAGATTTCATTCCATATTCTTATCCGTTTTCAGCATATTAGGAGTATTTCATGACGAAGAGCCGTGCAGCGATCGCCGGAACCGCTGCACGCGGCAAATTCAATTTAATTTGATTGAAACCAGTTCTCCCGCAATATAGTGGACAGGTAACGGTACGTTAAAATTATCTCTTTCAGCTTCCTGGAGACTTCAGACGGTAATTGTGGATTTTATTATGTCATTTTCAGGTGGAAATTGGCAGCTGATATTCTGTTATCATTTACGTAAATAATTAATGAGTGATAAAATGTTACTTGTATGTGATGAAAGACTGCAAAACCTGTTCTGGCTAATAACATAAAAATGAAATTTCATTTTTTTTTTAGTTTCCACTGCAGCTTTTACGTTTAGTGAACATAACATACTGTAACTTCCATACAGGTAATTAGAGTAATTTTCAGTGCATACAAGAGATGAAAGTAGCGAAGGGCATTTTTTTAATTCCATAATTAGTTACAGTAATGACACCATGTTCCATATCTAACAAGCCAGATCAGTGTTACATAAAAATAGTTTGCAAATTAAAGATCATACATCCACGGCAGGAAATCTTCCAGTGTTGTGCGTATCCCCACATAATAGGTCAAAGTGCATAAAGTAAAAATATTTTCAACTGCAGAAACTAATAGTGAGAATCGTATTTTATCTGTTGTGCTCGCAACAATAAGCAATATAAAATTAATTAAAATTTTATGCCATATAAACTGCATATAAACTAAAAAGGGTGTGCGGTGGGGATTATGCGACAAATATTAATGAGAAATAAAACATCGGAGAACCTTCGTCCCACCCCGATAACCACGGTAACGTTTGTCAGCTGAACAGTAGTCCTCGAAGGAAGGTAGTTTATTCACGTCTTAATGCATCATATAACGGGACGAGATACCTCAACACTGTATTCTTCTAGAGATGGTATTTAATTGCTTCGCCGCACAGTGATATTCAGCTTACAATTGATTTTGGTTCCAAAGTTGAGTAACAACAACGAATAAGTCACTACCAACCATTCAGCATAGCTCGTTACGGACAAGGCTACCTGTTTACTGCTGTTTGGTCTGTCTAGTGCCGTAAATGTGAGCTGTTGCTTCGCAGAAGCTCAAGTTCACCGAAGCTGGGTTTCACCATTGGCTGCGCAAACAATGCTCGCCCTTCACGAAGCGTCGTTCGCTTAACGGATACGAACGTAAGACGTTTGCTGCGCAATTAAAAGCCGCTAAACTCTGCGGCGATGAAAGGCAGAAGGTCAGATGATTTGCTCAGTGGCACTTGCATGGCGTCGCCGCTAGCTGCACGACGGAAATGGCGCAACTGTTGAGTCGCGGCAGGAGGCATGCTAGTGAGACGCTTAAGCCCTGCAGAGACGTAGACATTTGGTGCGCCATTACTGGCGTAGCGAGTAAATTGCAACGAGTGAACGGTTATCGTGCGTCCCATCTGGTGGCGTGCCAACGCATTGCTAGTAAATGGCATGGAACCAAACGAAGCTACTGTATGTTCCGCACCATATCGCTGCCATTTGAGTGCATACGTCTGTTTATGTTTGCTATCGCTTGTGCACCATGTGATAATGGAGTGATCTAAGGAAGCTATTGAAGTTCTTATTGAGGCACACAGACACGAAACATGTCTTTATCACACAAAATCTCCCACATACCATAACAAACATGCTAGGAAACACTCACTCGACAAAACAGTTGATGCATGAAGGAGGTTAGGTATTCGTCTCACACTGAAATTACGGCGAAGATGAAAAGTTTGTGCACGACGTTTGTGTCATAACTTAATAAAAGAAGAAAGCTTCGACAAAGAGTGGTCTGCTGAAGTGTATGAACCCACGGTGTGGTATTTTAAGAAACGTATGTTTTTGCGAGACCACTTTCAGGCAAGGAAAGGAACTTGCACCGCAGAATTCGTACAAAAAAGCGTGGACTACACTAAAAACAGTAACGTCACACTCTAAGTAATTTTTCACCCTTCATTTCCCTCTGTAGTTAGTGCAGTAGCGGAAAAAACTAAGCTAAAAATGGTTTGTATTGACGAACTTCTCGAGATACATTACACTAACAAATCTGAAATGTATATGAATAGCTCAGTTGTCTGATGCGTTTAGTTTACAATTAGAAGATAGTGGGTTTGAATCCCATCAGTATAATGCTATTTTGAAAAGAACTGTCAGTATACTGACGAGTATAAATAAACGAAAAACGACTCCATCTGATATTGAAGTATCTGTTTCATATGTAACTGCTTCTCTACAGCAAATAAAAAGTAAAGCTTTTTTGGTGATAAAAGATAAGAGAGAGGTACTTAACATAGTTTGTACTGTACAAGAGGAATACCTGGGCAATAACGAGTAACAAGACTGTTTATTTGTTTATTTTGAGTAACAAGGCTGTTTATTTCTTTATTTTGAGTAACAAGGCTGCTTATTTCTTTATTTTGAGTACCAAGACTGTTTATTTCTTTATTTTGAGTAACGAGACTGTTTACTTTCTTTATTTTGAGTACCAAGACTGTTTATTTCTTTATTTTGAGTAACGAGACTGTTTGCTTTCTTTAACATGTAATTGCTTAACATGTATAAAATACTAATTGAATGCAGTGCACTATCTTGAATGTGGATTATAATTATAGCAAATTCAAATTACAAATTTAATTGCTAATACCAACTAAGTTAACTTATGATTATCATACACTCTCCTGCATACCATATTAACTTTTCGTGTCATAATTTACATCACATACTTTGAAGATTTGGCACTGTGTCAGTACTGAAATTTTGTTACAGATTCCTCCCACTGCCACTGTACATACCCATAAGTGTTGAAATATTCCTGACTTTCCTAGCTTATTTAACTGACTCTTGTTGATCTAATCTTCCTATGCCCCTCAGATTATTTTGCTGCCACCCTCCTGGAATGATAACACAGTGATTTGTGTCCTCTTTCTTTTCCAGTTGTCCAACATGACTTTTCCCACACGTGTCCAGTAAAAAATTATGTAGCACACAAGCAGACAGTGTGATTTTCCCTACAGTTTCAACAGGTGGCTCCATTTTCTTATGGAGAATTATGAATCTATCTCTCAGTATTCCAAAAGAACTTCAGAAGTTCTTGCCCTGCTCAAATGGTAATTAAATATTTTCTGTTCCCGTGTGAGATTTCCCTCACATGGCCTCATTATGTGTTCTGATAAGTGAAAAGCATCATCAGCTAGAACTGTACTGCAGTTTGAGTTCCTGATAATAGCTCTGATGTAGGAATGTTCATTACATTTTCAGCACTAGTAAGAATTTCACAGAGTAGACTCTCCTGGAGCACTCCTCTATTACTAATTCTTCTGTTGCAAACCTACATCCACGCACATAAATTTCTACTGTGCATCGAAAAGTGCCAGTAACTCAATGCTGTTGCCTCCTTCATAATTGTGGTAGTATGATCCCATATATCTTGGTGGTCTGAATCCCACAGGCTTCCCGTCTAAAGCACCAAGACAATTTGAAAAGTTCCACATGTCTTGGAACTGTTTTGATATAGGTTTCCATTCACTTACTGTTGATAGCATCTGGAAGACAGAAAATGTGGTGTGAATATGTCAGTGTGACTTTCACACACATGAACTGAAAAATAAGTATGATCTTACAGTCTGGAAACACTGTGTATCAGACATTTTCCACTAACAACTGAAAACGATGTCTCGGGACTGATGACCTCAGCAGTTTGGTCCCTTAGGAATTAATACACATTTGAAGTTTTTTGCTAGATTATGTGGGTCCTAAACCTAATCATAAGATGCAATCTAGAGGTAACGAATTCCCACAAGTGATCTGGGGGATGCGTCAGTTTGGGTCAAGAAATGCAACTGGCTAGAAGTTGGTACTAACAGTAGATAACACCAATTCCTACCATAAGGAAGCAGTGAAACACTTCATTGTCCTAAGTATAAAAGTAGCGTATAAGATAACAAGAAACGGTGAACATGGTCACTAATGAAAACATGCTGCCTACCAAGAGAGTGGAGCGGGATACAAAGAATTGCAGAAACAACCAAGATCTACGAGCTCACATGAAGGCGACGTATTGTATGCCTCGACCAAACAAATCAGTGCCTTACAGTAGACAACAAAATTATAAATGAAGAAAAATGTATATTGCCGGAAACGCAATGGTCAAATATATAAAGGCTTAAATATAGGTGAACAAAAGTAACACCTACAACTCAAAAAAACCCCAAAGTAACAATATGAAATTTACTAAAATAAGTCCCAGAAATGACGTACGACTAGACACCGACGTGCCAAATTCATCGTGGGTTATTCTAACTAAATTAAAGCGGTAATGTAGTTATGACAGAACGCCCTATGGGAATACAATGAGTCGCTAAAAACTACATGTCTGGCTCACAGAACTGTCTGTGTCATAGCGAAATTCCTCTAAAGCCTGGTATCGACAAATATGCATCGTCAAAGAAGTGATGGAAGCCTAAACGGTGACAGCAAGCTAGGTATTCACAACCAAAAGCATAAAACCGCCGCTCCCTTTTATAGATCAAATAGATCTCTTATATGACAAGCACTTCTACAAAACAGTCCCGCTGGACTAATGATAGGAGAGCACCCACTGACAAAAACTATCATGTGGAGGACAAACTGGTCTGTACATGAAAAGGACGACATATGTTGACCAATAATTGTAAAATGTAATGCAATAACCTACTCAACCACAAGTCAAGACTACTTCAACACAAGAAATCCAATGTTTCTAACTGAGCCCAAATGTATTGGTCCAATCATTCAATAAAGAAACACAGAAGTGGTCCACTACTACTGAAATCGAGCGATGAAAATAATAGTCATCAAATTACAGTAGTACTTACTGTTGATACCGAAAAACGTGAAGCAAGATCAACTGGCTGTCACCTTATCCCATTTAACAGGAGCTGAACCAACAGTATTAACACGTATTACATCTAGATGTAGTCATTGCTATGAAAAGACAGTGCACGACCGTAATGTAACTAGTACGTCACAGATCTTATAATAAAATCGGTAGGAAACTGAGTCAGTAAAAATACAGTAACCATTCTACAAAAGGCTATGTCAAGTGACATTTCATGAAGGAATCCTATCTGTGCCAGGACGTATAAAACAATAAAATAAGCAAGATACCTGAGCCTAACCATAACACCCCAGCGAAGCCACATTGGTGCAGAGCTACTAAAAACCCCTCTACCCATTTCGTAATATCAGTAGCTCCCGTAGAGCATAAATTACTCGCCGTATTCATGTCTCCACATAAACGAAAGCGTCATATAGAGCCATAAACCTCTGGATGTCTTGTTCCAATCTAAAAACACAAAGCAGTCAAGCCTAAAGTAAAAATTCAAGATGAATATCAAACCAAACGTGCTAAATGCCAACCTACCGTTACACTAGTGCTTGAGTCGTAGATTTGATAGCAACTAAGCACAACTGTAGTCCACGAACGTGGTCAAAGATAGCTGCGCCGAGTCGAAAGATAAAAGAAGACCGTCAACGGCAAAGATCGATACACAGAGCGACACACGTGGAATCCATCTTTATCTTACCACGGCCTCTACGTAACACCCGTCATCACCCAGTGAGGTAGACACTACAGCACATAAATCGCCCATGTTGCTATCCACACGATTATTCACTCCAGCACAGCACACACTGGCCGGCCGGAGTGGCCATGCGGTTCTAGGCGCTACTGTCTGGAGCCGCGAGACCGCTACGGTCGCAGGCTCGAATCCTGCCTCGGGCATGGTTGTGTGTGATGTCCTTAGGTTAGTTAGGTTTAAGTAGTTCTAAGTTCTAGGGGACTGGTGACCTCAGAAGTTGTGTCCCATAGTGCTCAGAGCGATTTGAGCCACAGCACACACTTGCTTCGTCTGTGACTACACACGATTCAGACTCCGCACTTCCACAAGTTACTGCAGCTGATAAATCCACATCACTTCCCTGAACTTGTACAACGTTATTACTTTCTGCAGCCGCACTAGTACTACCGTTTTTCTTATTTCAAGCTCTTAAGCATCCTCATACTCCTTATCGCCTGAGAAGCGAACATAAGTTCGATTTTAATCCACCACTCGCCATATTCTTTCTGTCTCTTTCCCGCGTACTCTGGAAAAAAATCTGCTATGCAAAGATCTGTTCTGCTTGAGCCGTGGCAAAAATTGCTGTATTGAGGAGCGCGCCGCAGCGCGTAGTGTGTAGCAGTTACCCTCCGTTTCTGGCGGGGGCGCCGCTGTGGCAATCGCAGCTTTGGTGTCTCCCTCTGGTGGAAAAGGGGGAAGGGTGCCTGTTCACGTGCGTTTAAGGGGCGCTATGAGCTCGCCAGTAGTCAGTTGGTCAGTCTGGGTGAGTCTGTAGTCAGTCTGGGTCTGTCTGTCGTCCGCATTTTGTGAGTGCTAGTATGTCTTTCGTTCGGATCAACCTTTAAAGCCGGCACAATGAGAGTCTTTCCACTCCGCCAGTAAGAGAACTCAGCGAGTGGTCGCCCGGTCGGGGCTTAGTTCCTACATCTGAGTCTGCGCGTTGGGCCACCAGTCTGCTCGAGTTTGCTCAGGCAATGGTCATTAGCGGTTGGATCGATCGGTTGGTCGGCCGCGCACTGAGGCACAAGATGGTTCAAATGGTTCAAATGGCTCTGAGCACTATGGGACTCAACATCTTAGGTCATAAGTCCCCTAGAACTTAGAACTACTTAAACCTAACTAACCTAAGGACATCACACACACCCAGGCCCGAGGCAGGATTCGAACCTGCGACCGTAGTAGTCCCGCGATTCCGGACTGCAGCGCCAGAACCGCTAGACCACCGCGGCCGGCGGGGCACAAGATGACTTGTCCGTCTTGACCGTCGGCGCATGTGAAGTCGCCACACGATTCCAGTGGGCCGCGCCGTATAGCGAGGGGAGTGGCTTCGCGGTCGACACGAGAGCAACAGGAGTCAACCCACGACATCAGTCTGGCCGGTGTGAGCTGCGACGCCGTGGTGTAACTGGTTCTCCGAGTGCTTCTGGGCCCCATCTGTTACGATCTTGTCGAGCTTGGCTCGGTCCTTTCCTGGTGCAGGGATGTCGTTTTGCCAGTGGGCGTGTTTCCTCTGCATGTTTGGGTGCGAGCCAGTATTTCCGCCTTCGTGTGCCTGGAAGCGAGTGGGAGACGCACCAGCAGGGCAGTCGCGACGGAGCAGCGGGCAGTCGGTCGGTTGTGCGGACCAGGAAAGACGGGAGATCGGCGCGCCTTCCTGCGTCCGTTGAAGCGGCTGGCAGCGGACGGTTCGTGAGAGCGATTTGGGGGTGCTGCGCCAGGTCTTCTCGAGAAATTGAAACGTCCCCTTTGAACAATTTTACATGTGAAACGTCCACTTAGAACAATTATACAAGCCTGTGCTTAACCTGACACACAATATTATTTAGCGCAACGCAATCTGACTTTCAATAACCCCTACAAAACAATGGCCCTGACCAACTTTAACCTATACCTTTTACAAATCACTTACCTCACAAAAATCTTCGCTACTCAAGCTACTGCAAAACAGCGAGCGCCACTACTGCCAGCTAAATAAAAGATTCAAACTACTGAAGGTACTAACTACTGATAGGGATAGTTAGCAAATGAAAGATATTAATAGAGAACAAACAATGTATTTACCTTAATATTCATAATTGACATTCAGTCTTACAGATTATCAAAACTCCGCCATCTCTCTCCCCACGTCCACCACTGCTGGCGGCTCACCTCCAACTGCCCAACGCTATCTGCTGTTCACATCCAGCTATAGCAGTTCATGACAACAATGGCAGGCAACAATGCAAACTAGCCACATACTGCACACAGCACAGCCAGTGATTTTCATATAGAGTGCTATGTAACGTTGCCAATAAAAAACATAAACAGCAAACTTACATAAAGAAAACATAAACAGCCTACTTACATAGCCCCCATGCTCCCCACAAAAAAATTTACAAATGTTTTTGGCCAGTGGCCAATACAGATTTGAAAAATTTTTTCATAATTACAGTAAGAAAGATATCAAATGCACACACTTATTAATACAATGTTGGTCAACAGCTAAAATTTTCTCACAGTCAATAAAGACAGTCCTGATCATTCACCACAGTAAAACTGCCATTTCTTTTATCAAAGTCTGAGCAATAAAAGACAATGCACACGGAAGTAGTGGATGTCCATGCAGTCTTGAAGAAGTAGTGTTGTCCTTCTAACAGAAAGACAGTGCTGACTCTTGACATGCTGACAGGTAATGGGCCACAACAGAGCAAACCCACAGCAGCGTCAGTCGACGTTTTGAAGAAGATTGGTAGGTAGGTCATCACAGAGCAGACCCACTGCAGTCCTGATAGAGAGTATTGGTATTGGCGGGCCACCAGAGGTGCAGACCCACTGTAGTCCTTGTAGAGATTGTGGTATTGGTGGGCCTCCAGAGATGCAGACCCACAGTAGTCCTTGTAGAGATAATTGTATTGGTGGGCCATCAAAGATGCAGACCCACTGTAGTCCTTGTAGAGATGGCCAGCAGCCATCTGTTGTGACTGTGCAGGTGCACAATCACCATTGAAGAGTCTTGCGGATAATAGAGCAAGTCCATAACCACCACTTGTGCATTCACAAAGTTTTTGGGAATTGTCCTTAGAACCAGCAATGCTGTTATCCAGTCCCTTGCTGAATTAGTAACACACGTGCAAACACTAACAGTCCCTACTTCTCACATATTGTCCATATACTATGACCAACAGAATGTGTGCAGTGAAATGAATGCGTACAAGTTGCTGAATTTGATTAACTGGCGTCAATTACAGTTATATAACATAAGAATACAATAACAAAGGTACAAAAAACATCATTAAAAACATAACAATACAGATAATATTTGTAGTGCAGGCTTTACAAAAAATAGAAATAAACATATACATCAGTGTTACAGGAATGATGACATGAGTACATACATAAAAGATCAGAATCACTTTTAAAAATTCAACTTCACACATGAGCATTAAAACAACACAGAATAAATAATGTCTAAGCATCTTTACAAAGTAAATAACATATTATTAGAAAAAGTCTACAACAGAGCTCTCATCAGCTAAACACATAAAGACAGGAAAAACACAAATACACAAGGGTACCCAAACACATAGTGGGATAACACAAAAGGAAAGGACAGGGTTTGTTTTCAGTGTAACATTTGGTACTGCAGTCCACCCCACAACTTCATTCGATAGATCTTTCGTCTTATTTCAACATTTGTTTCCACCAAAAAAATCCTATCCAAGCATGCTTTCTGTATTTATATGTTCACACATTGCTTACCTCATCATTTATTTCCAAGAAAATCCTACCTATACCTCGTTCCTGTATTCTATCCATATTTCTTTCAAAATAATTATTTCTGATTGTACAATACTCATTGGGGCCCAAATCTTTCTTCGCAATGCATTCTTTACCTATTCTCCATAGTCAGTTTCTTATATAGTCTACCCCCTCTTAAGCTAACTTAAATCTACTGAGCTCAGATATATATACCAAAGGACGAGGCAATGCAGCATCACAACAAATCAACACAAACAGAAATGACAAAGAAATGCAAATTGGCAATGCTAGCAGCATAAATTAGCAAAAGTCAAATTCAATAACACTATGCCTTGCAAACAGCAGCAACTTATACCTAAACATGACATAGCGCAAGCAGAAAAAATATTACAGTAAAAACAACAATGCAGACAAGGGAAATGCATATTCACATCTTAATGTCTATGTAATTAAAGTGGTCATCTTAATGTCTATGTAATTAAAGTGGTGCACCATAACAATTTATTGTAAAAAAAATATTACCATGTACCTGAAAAGAAAATTAAGTGTTACTGTTACGAGTTACTTCTTATTGTTCTTTCCTTTCCAAGTGCTCCTTTTTTAAAGAATGTGGATTACAAAATTATCATTTAATAGATCTGTTGACAGAAAGAGTTCACATTAGCAAATGCATCTCATTTTATAAAAGCAATGCTGCAACACAGCTGGAAACCAGACATCAAATGAAATAAGCAATTACACAAACCAAAGCATAAAAATGTCATTCAGTAGTCATGTGACATTTCATTTCATAAGTTAATTGCTCTCAACTCTCGTACAAAGACTCTTGTCATAATCAGGTGTGCAGATGTAAAAATATTTCTTGTCATTTTGTTAGGCATTTCAGTAAATATCATAAATTTTTAAGTAACGAGGGTGTCGCATTAGCGATGAAAGGCACATCCTAATGGTTTATTCTCCAGGTGTTTGACACAGCTGTGTGCCCACAACGCATTACAAAAATCATATGTTTTCAAGTAACGAGCGTGTCGCATTAGCGATGAAAGGCACATCCTAATGGCTTTCTTTTCTACCTGAGCGTCTGAAAAGGCTTGTTCTCCAGGTGTCTGACACACCTGGGTGCCCACGTCGCATTATGTGCAGGTGGTCACTTAACTTTCTTACGGAAATATTTACGACAGCAGTTTCCGCTACAGTGACAGTCTCATATAAAAACATTTCATAGGTCAAGAATTTTATTGACATAAACATACCTCAACAGCATAATACACATCGTCGTCGTAAAAATAATATCATAACACCTCAGTCAAATGTCAAAAACGTCGTAGCTTCCTCCAATGATTTCAAAACCTAAAGAAAATTCTCTGCTCATTTCAGTAGTGTCATCTACCTCAAACGTACTTTAAAAATTATACTCCCTTACCAAATACATCATTCAAATCTCTCATAGTATCACAATGGTACCAAAAAAATATGAACAGTTCACACAGTACAGACAAAATACAATTTCGTAAGTGTGAAGTTATCCAACTCTGTAATTGCGTAAACATGTGTCACTGACGTAATAAAGAAGTTTGTTTCTCTGTTAAATGATCAGATAGCTGTGTAATTTATGTGTTAGAGAAATATGGTACCGATGTGTTAAATTGTATAAGCAAATACCATATTAGCTAGGGCTCCTTGTGCTTGCCAGACACATGGTACACAAAGTAGGCGTGTACCCCCCTGAGGTTTATTGTAATTGTATCCTCAGGTGTTACAGATTACAGCAATGGAATGAAATGTATCACGAAAAACTTTCTTTGTAATTCAAAAATCTTTAAAAATAAATGTTTTAAGTACAAAATTAATCACTCAAGTACGTGTCCTGTAGCGCTAAATGTGCGTTTTGCTCTAAGATAATCTCTGGGAAGTGTCGTAGTTATCGTCCTCCAAAAGCTAAGTTCAGCAGAAGCCAATGTACTTACCTCATGATAAACAAAAGTGAAATGCTTTGCGTATAGATATCATACTTATTACGCTTATTGCCGTGATGAAGAAAGTACTGTGCTGTAACGTATTGTTGTGCTACAGAAAAGGTTGTCTCCTTGTAGCTATACCATAAAAGTTACTACTAAAACATGTTTTACGTTCCAGAATAATACAGAAAAACTGTGCAGATATAAAACAGAAACACCGCAAAAGCAACAATGTAAATTGTGTCACACATTAGCAGCGTCGTGATAAAATCGTGTAGCTGTCACATAAACCAACCACTGTGTCATCTGGCATTTCACAGAAAGCACCTCAAATCCAGAATCCACTCGTAAGCAAACCAAAATGTTGCATGTTAACAGTTTCTTAAGTCTGACAAATTGTACGAGTAGCGTTAAGTGAAAATTGCAAAGACTAAGTTAAAAAGCAGATTATCTGTCAAATAAATGGTTTTACATGAGAAATGTGGTGTAAACCTTTACTCTTCCTAGTACGCAGAGTTTCAACTTGAATGCAATTATCATGCGGTATTCGTCCGTAAAGAATACGGGAATTTTGCTCAAGGTTAGCGTCAATGTTATTTTTCTCGGAGCCAGCCGGCGCACGCGGCAGCCTGCGGTGCAAGTCATTGTCTGTTTCTTTGTTGGCGCGCGCCGTTACTGGGATTAGGAGGCCTAACTTCCACAAATTCGCCTTGCCGAGAGGGCCCAGCTCTGTCAGAAACCCGCCAGTTCTGATGAAATTCACGTCTGTCGTTACGATCACATCGTCTGTCGTCTTGTCGGTAGTTTACATAGTTTCTTGTTTGTCGGTCATGTGGTGGAGAATTTCTGCCTGAGTCGTAACTGCGCGCTGGACCGTTGCGTCTAAAGTTATTCTGTCTCCCTTGATAATAGTTATTTTGGTTCCCATATTGTCTGTTTCTCTGATTGTCTCTGTGATAGTCATTACTGCGGAGAGGTGATCTTTCCCTGTAATTATTACTACTCTGCCAACGGTTGTCATACGGGTGGTGTCTGTTTTGGTCACGATTTGCGTTGTAAGAATAGACTTGTCGTGTCCAGTTATTATTTCTGTCGTCACGGAATTGTGACGGATGTGACCTGTAGTGATTGATTTCCTGTTTTCGCATCCCACGACTGTCTGTGTCAATTTCCAGTTCTTGTAACAGTCCCTGAAAAGCTTCAATGTCGTCTTTGCAACGTCCTGCCAAAATAATGTGTCGTAAATGTTCAGGCAGTTTGATTAAGCAAATGCGGATGAGTTCTGAGGGGCTGTATGGGTTTGATAGGTACTGATTCTTGTGCAACATGTCTTCAAAATATTTGACAAGACTGGAAAATTCAGATTGTTCAAAGTGTTTCATCATCATGATGCTATGTTTTACGCGGTCTTGTGTAGCTTGAGACCAATATGCTGAGAGGAAGGCATGGTAAAATTCTCCTTCACTGTGGCAATCGTGAATGACCGATCGCATTCTTACAGCTGGTTCATTCTCCAAGTAGCCACACATAAATTCTAATCTGTGTTCTAATGACCAGTTGGGAGGAAAACAATGAGAGAATTGATGGAGCCACGCTTGTGGATGAATGTCGTTGCCAGAATTCTTAAATGTTTTGAATTTACGTGTAGTAATGAACAGCTTATAGTCAAAATCATCATGTCGGCGAGTCACATATCGGTCATTGTTACGTCGTGTCGGCGGTTCCATCTCAAAATTCGGTGCACCTTGCCAATTTCTTTCATAATTACCGAAATGCTCTGTGTTATTATATTGTGGCTTTTCCGTATTTCTATGTCCCTCTTCCAGTATTGGGGCGCGAGTGTCCTCTGAAATACGTAATTCTTGTATCACCTGCGTCAACTGATCTTGTACTTCCCGGATTTCTCTTTTATACTGTGTATTAATTTGATTTTGATTTTGTTTGAATTTTCTTATTTGTTCATAGTCTTCTGTGTCAGTGAAGGCTACGGGTCTTGTGTCATTCAGATCATCATCTACCTTTGTAGATAAGTTAGTGACCTGATCCGAAAGTTCAGCTACTTTCTCCGATAGTGAACACATTTCCTCAGTGTGTTTTTCTGAACCAAGTTTCAGAGTGTCCATTTGTGTTGAAATCGAATCTACTGTGTTCTTTAAGTTTTCCTGAGTTTTTGCCAGTTGCGTAACCGAATCGGTAGATGCAACTGAGTCAATTTTAGCCCACAAGGTCTCATGATTTTCATGAACAATAGTTTGCAGCTCTTTTATGGCTGCTTCGTGATTCTGTAATGCATTTTCATGCCGCGAAAAAATAGGCTGAAAATGCTCACAAATTTGTGTTTTTACGTCATTACAGACTTTTTGGCATTTCGATTCAATGTTATGTAACTCAGTAGTTAGATCTTCACGTGTTTGTTCAAGTGTGGTGTCTAACTTCCGAAGATTTTGTTCCATTGTGTCTAACTTTTGAAGATTTTGTTCCACTGTGTCTAACTTTTTAAGATTTTGTTCCACTGTGTCTAACTTTTTAAGATTTTGTTCCACTGTGTCTAACTTTTTAAGATTTTGTTCCATTGTGTCTAACTTTTGAAGATTTTGTCCCATCTGTCTCTGATTTTGTTCCATTTGTTGCATTAGTTGTAATAACAATGCATTAGTGTCTGGAATCTGTTCCTCTACTCTTTTCGGCAGTGCATTTGCGCCGGCAACATTCACATTTTGACAAGCTGAAAATGTGTCTTGACTTATTTGAGAAAACGGTGAGGACGCAAAACCTGAATCTACAGTATTTGCAATATTGTGTCCTATCATTTCGGATTCCTGAGGCGAGCTGTTGCCGACCGACCGATCGATAATGCTTCCCTGTTCACTACCTGTTTGACTGTCTACGCCATTGTTTGACGTCCGCTCCATTTCCCTATGCACAGTTACCAAATTACTACTTTGAACATTAGTTAACTCATTACACAGTGGCGCTAACACATTGCTTTCGTCTTCACTGTCGTTTCTCAGTTTACTTTGGAGCCGAGTGTTACGTTTTTCACACGCCATTATTGTGACAATATTTCACACGATAACACAGAAAAACACAATTTGAAGAGCAAAAATAGGAGAACACATTAACATAGCACTGAAAATAATATCTAGTTAATTGCAGCTGCGAAATACTTGGTGCAAATCTACATGCATACCACAACTGTTTTACAGTACAACAATGAAAGGCTGCAACTACAAAGGAGATTCCCTCTACAATTACGCACTAGCAATAAACAAAATCTACACTAATTACACAAACTACAAGAAAAAAATCAGAAGATTCCAGTGAGGTATCCTAGGCTAAGGGTCGACATATGAAACGTCCCCTTTGAACAATTTATACATGTGAAACGTCCACTTAGAACAATTATACAAGCCTGTGCTTAACCTGACACACAATATTATTTAGCGCAACGCAATCTGACTTTCAATAACCCCTACAAAACAATGGCCCTGACCAACTTTAACCTATACCTTTTACAAATCACTTACCTCACAAAAATCTTCGCTACTCAAGCTACTGCAAAACAGCGAGCGCCACTACTGCCAGCTAAATAAAAGATTCAAACTACTGAAGGTACTAACTACTGATAGGGATAGTTAGCAAATGAAAGATATTAATAGAGAACAAACAATGTATTTACCTTAATATTCATAATTGACATTCAGTCTTACAGATTATCAAAACTCCGCCATCTCTCTCCCCACGTCCACCACTGCTGGCGGCTCACCTCCAACTGCCCAACGCTATCTGCTGTTCACATCCAGCTATAGCAGTTCATGACAACAATGGCAGGCGACAATGCAAACTAGCCACATACTGCACACAGCACAGCCAGTGATTTTCATATAGAGTGCTATGTAACGTTGCCAATAAAAAACATAAACAGCAAACTTACATAAAGAAAACATAAACAGCCTACTTACAAAATCGCAGTTTATTAGAAATTAAGTGATTGGTGATATGTTGTGTGATTTACTCTTGTTAAATGCTACTTGTTTTCTTGGTCAGTCTCTCGCCCCAGCTTGCTCGTCTGTCTCTCGTCCGCATTTGTTAGGCCGTTAGTGTCTGTCTGTCGTTCAGAGCTGCCTCTATCATGTTTGTCGGATCTAGTGTGTTAACGAATTTATTGCTTGGAGTGTAACGGCTTCATTCCTGAAACATGTTTTGATCTTGCCTATCATCTTGAGAGGCGGTATCTGTGTACTGTAGAGCATGTTAATTTTATATATAATTGCATTTCATGGGCTTTTATTTAAATGGTCATTTTAGTATATAAAGTTGACACGCTTCCACCGTAAGACTTTTCTTACAAGTTAAAATCAAGTTGCACCTTCGGTGGCAAGTCAATCTTTTAATATTAGTGTTTTGTACCATTTCCATCCCTCCTACGGGGTGCATAGTTTGTGTGCTTGTGTGTATTGTTACAACTTTTAGTTTACGGTAATCTGGTGTGTTGCAGATTTGCACCAGTGTAGTCTTTTAGAGGTTGTCGTGAGCGGTCGTGCCTACGGCCGTGTCAAAACGGAGCGGCAAGATTCTCAGCCCCAAAGCTCATACATTCAAAAATTTGTTTCTTTCTGCCTCTGAATAAATTGTAGCTTGATATTTAGAGGGTGCTTTCTGCGTATAATTTTAAATCTGTTTCTTAAAAAAAAGCTTTTAGAAATAAAATTTCCATTTGTTAAAATCAATTTCATTTTGATTTCATCAGTTACTCCCTGGCAACTACTTCCACTCTCACATTGTCTGATTAAATGTGTTAATGTTCCTGATGAGTCGCTAGTAAATAAGGGAAATTCTTAAGAAAAGTCTTTGAAAGTAAATTCACGGTTTACTGCTCCACATGCTTTACTCTCGCCGCCTGGTCTGTTCCCATAGACTTTATTTCCTTAGGTACATTTGCACTCACTGCTCGCAATTAACTAAATGAGCTGCAAAACTTTCAAGGTTTCTCCCAGGGTGGCCCGCTGTGGTATCGGCAGCGACACGGTTAACTCTTTACCAGATATAGACTGGGACACTCAGACGTTTAGGACGGGTGGTACGGACAGAGCATCGAGTGACATTATACTGAGTGCACTATCCGAAAATTACCTCGAGCAATTAAACAGACAACCGACTCGTGGAGATAACATCTTGGACCTACTGATAACAAACAGATCCGAACTTTTCGACTCTGTATGTGCAGAACAGGGAATCAGTGATCATAAGGCCGTTGCAGCATCCCTGAATATGGAAGTTAATAGGAATATAAAAAAAGGGAGGAAGGTTTATCTGTTTAGCAAGAGTAATAGAAGGCGGATTTCAGACTACCTAACAGATCAAAACGAAAATTTCTGTTCCGACACTGACAATGTTGAGTGTTTATGGAAAAAGTTCAAGGCAATCGTAAAATGCGTTTTAGACAGGTACGTGCCGAGTAAAACTGTGAGGGACGGGAAAAACCCACCGTGGTACAACAACGAAGTTAGGAAACTATTGCGAAAGCAAAGAGAGCTTCACTCCAAGTTTAAACGCAGCCAAAACCTCTCAGACAAACAGAAGCTAAACGATGTCAAAGTTAGCGTAAGGAGGGCTATGCGTGAAGCGTTCAGTGAATTCGAAAGTAAAATTCTATGTACCGACTTGACAGAAAATCCTAGGAAGTTCTGGTCTTACGTTGAATCAGTAAGTGGCTCGAAACAGCATATCCAGACACTCCGGGATGATGATGGCATTGAAACAGAGGATGACACGCGTAAAGCTGAAATACTAAACACCTTTTTCGAAAGCTCTTTCACAGAGGAAGACCGCACTGCAGTTCCTTCTCTAAATCCTCGCACAAACGAAAAAATGGCTGACATTGGAATAAGTGCCCAAGGAATAGAAAAGCAACTGGAATCACTCAACAGAGGAAAGTCCACTGGACCTGACGGGATACCAATTCGATTCTACACAGAGTACCCGAAAGAACTTGCCCCCCTTCTAACAGCCGTGTACCGCAAGTCTCTAGAGGAACGGAAGGTTCCAAATGATTGGAAAAGAGCACAGGTAGTCCCAATCTTCAAGAACGGTCGTCGAGCAGATGCGCAAAACTATAGACCTATATCTCTGACGTCGGTCTGTTTTAGAATTTTAGAACATGTTTTTTGCTCGAGTATCATGTCGTTTTTGGAAACACAGAATCTATTATGTAGGAATCAACATGGATTCCGGAAACAGCGATCGTGTGAGACCCAGCTCGCTTTATTTGTTCATGAGACCCAGAAAATATTAGATACAGGCTCCCAGGTAGATGCTATTTTTCTTGACTTCCGGAAGGCGTTCGATACAGTTCCGCACTGTCGCCTGATAAACAAAGTAAGAGCCTACGGAATATCAGACCAGCTGTGCGGCTGGATTGAAGAGTTTTTAGCAAACAGAACACAGCATGTTGTTATCAATGGAGAGACGTCTACAGACGTTAAAGTAACCTCTGGCGTGCCACAGGGGAGTGTTATGGGACCATTGCTTTTCACAATATATGTAAATGACCTAGTAGATAGTGTCGGAAGTTCCATGCGGCTTTTCGCGGATGATGCTGTAGTATACAGAGAAGTTGCAGCATTAGAAAATTGTAGCGAAATGCAGGAAGATCTGCAGCGGATAGGCACTTGGTGCAGGGAGCGGCAACTGACCCTTAACATAGACAAATGTAATGTATTGCGAATACATAGAAAGAAGTATCCTTTACTGTATGATTATATGCTAGCGGAACAAACACTGGTAGCAGTTACTTCTGTAAAATATCTGGGAGTATGCGTGCGGAACGATTTGAAGTGGAATGATCATATAAAATTAATTGTTGGTAAGGCGGGTACCAGGTTGAGATTCATTGAGAGAGTCCTTAGAAAATGTAGTCCATCAACAAAGGAGGTGGCTTACAAAACACTCGTTCGACCTATACTTGAGTATTGCTCATCAGTGTGGGATCCGTACCAGATCGGGTTGACGGAGGAGATAGAGAAGATCCAAAGAAGAGCGGCGCGTTTCGTCACGGGGTTATTTGGTAACCGTGATAGAGTTACGGAGATGTTTAACAAACTCAAGTGGCAGACTCTGCAAGAGAGGCGCTCTGCATCGCGGTGTAGCTTGCTCGCCAGGTTTCGAGAGGGTGTGTTTCTGGATGAGGTATCGAATATATTGCTTCCCCCTACTTATACCTCCCGAGGAGATCACGAATGTAAAATTAGAGAGATTAGAGCGCGCACGGAGGCTTTCAGACAGTCGTTCTTCCCGCGAACCATACGCGACTGGAAAAGGAAATGGAGGTAATGACAGTGGCACGTAAAGTGCCCTCCGCCACACACCGTTGGGTGGCTTGCGGAGTATAAATGTAGATGTAGATGATGTAGATGTAGATTACAAAAACTGCAGAAAACGGTGAGGACACTTAAATGTGATAATATCCTGACGCTGTAAGTCAGCTTCTCCACCTGAGCGGCTACTCCTTCTACTTTACTTGCTCAAACGTAATGAGCCACATACCTTCCTCAGAACAAAATATATTACCTGTTTGAAACAGCTGTCCTTGAGAGCAGAAGGCTAGCTGTGGCTGAAGTGAGTCAGCGGATGGCCCACAGGCTGGAACACACTAAATTCACAACAGTGGATTCAGAGCCAGCAATCGGCTGACAGCTGGTCGAGATCAAGTCTCGTGTGCGCTGCTTGTAGTCTCGTGTCACCTAGGCAATCTGAGCAAGTGAGACTAGCACACGTTTCCTACAATTCAAACACTCTGGCTTTGGGGAACTCGTAATCAATAAATACAACTAACAACAGGAGAAAATAAATCTGATTACTTAAATGTAACTCTATCTCAGCTACTGAAGGGCTACACACGATTAACACCTTATACACTTCTAGACAACGAGAAACAAATGTTGCCCATGAAAAGACCCATTGCAAATGGGTAAAACTGAAATTCATATTTATACATCCTCAGAACACTGTGTGAATTCACGTCTCATGCCATTTACATACTACACTACTGCCAATTAAATTTGCTACACCACGAAGTTGACGTGCTACAGACGTGAAATATAACCGACAGGAAGAAGATGCCGTGATATGCAAATGATTAGCTTTTCAGAGCATTCACACAAGGTTGGCACCGGTGGCGACACCTACAACGTGCTGACATGAAGAGAGTGTCCAACCGATTTCTCATACACAAACAGCAGTTCACCGGCCCTGCCTGGTGAAAAGTTATTGTGATGCCTCGTGTAAGGAGGAGAAATGCGTACCATTACGATTCCGACTTTGATAAAGGTCGGATTGTAGCCTATCGCGATTGCGGTTTATCGTATCGCGACATTGCTGCTCGCGTTGGTCAAGATCCAATGACTGTTAGCAGAGTATGGAATCGGTGGGTTCAGGAGGGTAATACGGAACGCCGTGCTGGATCCCAACGGTCTCGTATCACTAGCAGTCGAGATAACGGGCATCTTATCCCTATGGCTGTAACGGATCGTGCAGCCACGTCTCGGTCCCTGAGTCATCAGATGGGGACGTTTGCAAGACAACAACCATCTGCACGAACAGTTCGACGACGTTTGCAAGACAACAACCATCTGCACGAACAGTTCGACAACGTTTGCCGTAGCATGGTCTATCAGCTCAGAGATCATGGCTGCGGTTACCCTTGACGCTGCATCACAGACAGGAGCGCCTGCGATGGTGTACTCAACGACGGACCTGGGTGCACGAATGGCAAAACATCATTTTTTTCGGATGAATCCAGGTTCTGTTTACAGCATCATGATGGTCGCATCCGTGTTTGGCGACATCTCGGTGAACACACATTGGAAGCGTGTATTCGTCATCGCCATCCCGGCTATCAACCGGCGTGATGGTATGGGGTGCCATTGGTTACACGTCTCGGTCACTTCTCGTTCACACTGACGGCACTTTGAACAGTGGGTGTTACATTTCAGATGTGTTACGACCCGTGGCTCTACCCTTCATTCGATCTCTGCGAAACTCTACATTTCAGCAGGATAATGCACGACCGCATGTTGCAGGTCTTGTACGGCTCTTTCTGGATACAGAAAATGTTCGACTACTGCCCTGGTCAGCACATTCTCCAGATCTCTCACCCATTGAAAACGTCTGGTCAATGGTGGCCGAGCAGTTGGCTCGTCACAATACCCAGTCTCTACTCTTGATGAAATGTGGTATCGTGTTGAAGCTGCATGGGCAGCTGTACCTGTACACGCCATCCAATGTCTGTTTGACTCAATGCCCAGGCGTATCAAGGTCGTTATTACGGCCAGAGGTAGTTGTTCTGGGTACTGATTTCTCAGGATCTATGCACCCAAATTGCGTGAAAAAGTAATCACATGTCAGTTCTAGTATAATATATTTGTCCAATGAATATCCGTTTATGATATGCATTTCTTCTTGGTGCAGAAATTTTAATGGCCGGTAGTGTATTACAATTAGATGCCCGCCAAAAAAGAAAAAAAAAGCAGTAGTAGTCCAACCATAGTGCCTTGCGAAGTTCCTCTGTCCCCGAAATGTTAAGGTGACAGAACCAACCAAATGTAGAGACATCATAAATCGGCCATTCCTCACGGTTGGCGGTTGGCGTCTCTTCAGTGACACCTTATGCCTCCAAAATCCAGAGATCCGGGAAAGATGTGCTCCACACTGGCAGGACTGAGTCCAGGTGGTTGGTTATTGACAGAATGATGACCTTTGGTTGCCCACAAAAACGTCATTACTAACCATACATTTAATTGAAGAACGAACTGCAACACTGACAGCTATTCTCTGTGGTGGGGAAAACGCATCTCCTCTCCAAAGGGTATGTGCTGAATACAGGGAGCGCGGAGACGCTGATGTAGCAGGCGTTCAGCTGGCCACTGTGACGCCAGGTTCTGGGCAGGAATGGTAACGTGTGTAGTCCGGGGCCGCACGTGTACCGTGTTGGCATATCTCTGCAGTTCTAGGCAGGGCACACCATAAAGTGTAGAAAGCAGCCGTGATCCTTGTGGAGGAAGACAGACCACAGCAGTGATATGCACCCTTGCAAGGCGAGGCTACAACGACAGGCATAGGAGGTTGAACAGCTGCACTGGCCTGGTCTCGAACAGCTGCCCTCGAGGACAGAAGACTGGTTGTGGTTGACGTGATTTGCCCGCAGGCTGGAACACGCTAAATCCACAACAGTGGACTTAGAGCCAGCAGTCGGTTGACAATGGAGACAATGTCAACCGGAGAAGATGTCCTCTCGTTGATAGTGTTTACCAGAATGATATAACTCTGACTAAAAATGAGAACTATTTGTACTGATGCCGGGCGTACTTGTTTTTACCGAAGCACCACCGTCGACCACTTGGGCCGTTACAGTTCCATTGCTATGGTGTGCAGTAACAGGCCTGACAGTCCTGCAGTCGCCCGGCCTTTCTGCTGTATCGTCTTTACTGCTGTGCTGCCACCTGGCCAGAGGGTGGCGCTGCTGTAACGGTGTACAAGACGACTCCAAGATCTCTGCTCTCATTGCTTTTTGCGACTGCCGTGGCGCTCGTGCTATTTTACGCAGTAGCAGCGGAAAACAGTGGCAGCGCTACAAAAAAAAATGGTTCAAATGGCCCTGAGCGCTATGGGACTTAACATCTGAGGTCAACAATCCCCTAGAACTTAGAACTACTTAAACCTAACTAACCTAAGGACATCACACACATCCATGCCTGAGGCAGGATTCGAACCTGCGACCGTAGCAGCAGCGCGCTTCCGGGCTGAAGCGCCTAGAACCGCTCGGCCACAATGGCCGGCGGCAGCGCTACACATTGAGGAACACACGAGTGCAAGCACGTGCGTCCACGAAAGTCCTTGGCCTTTCATGGACTCAGGTGCTTGCAATTATGCCCTCAACAATGATGTTCTCACTGGCATCCGCCACTGTTTACGTAATCTGCAACAGGTAACACACAACAGTGTGACGTTAACACACTGTAACTTGTAACGTCGTAGACAGGGTGATCCATTGATAGTGACCGGGCCAAATATCTCACGAAATAAGCGTCAAACGAAAAAACAACAAAGAACGAAACTTGTCTAGCTTGAAGGAGGAAACCAGATTTCGCTATGGTTGGCCCGCTAGATGGCTTTGCCATAAGTGGTTCCAATGGCTCTGAGCACTATGGGAATTAACTTCTAAGGTCATCAGTCCCCTAGAACTTAGAACTACTTAAACCTAACTAACCGAAGGAGATCACACACATCCGTGCCCGAGGCAGGATTCGAACCTGCGTCCGTAACGGTCGCGCGGTCCCAGACTGTAGCGCCTAGAACCACTCGGCCACCCCGGCCGGCTGCCGCTGCCATAGGTCAAACGGATATCAACTGCGTTTTTTAAAATAGGAACCCCCATTTTTTTTACACATTCGTGTAGTACGTAAACAAATATGAATGTTTTACCTCGACCACTTTTTTCGCTTTAACAGATGGCGCTTTAATAGTCACAAACGTATAAATACGTAGTATCACCATTTTTTTTACACATTCGTGTAGTACGTAAAGAAATATGAATGTTTTACCTCGACCACTTTTTTCGCTTTAACAGATGGCGCTTTAATAGTCACAAACGTATAAAAACGTAGTATCACGTAACATTCCGCCAGTGCGGACGGTATTTGCTTCGTGATACATTACCCGGGTTAAAATGGATCGTTTACCAATTGCGGAAAAGGACGATGTCGTTTGATGTATGGCTATTGTGATCAAAATGCCCAACGGGCGTGTGCTATGCATGCTGCCCGGTATCCTGGACGACATCATCCAAGTGTCCCGACCGTTCGCAGGATAGTTACATTATTTAAGGAAACAGGAAGTGTTCAGCCACATATGAAACGTCAACCACGACCTGAAACAAATGATGATGCCCAAATAGGTGTTTTAGCTGCTGTCGCGGCGAATCCGCACGTAAGTAGCATACAAATTGTGGAGAATCGGGAATCTCAAAAACGTCGGTGTTGAGAAGGCTACATCAATATCGGTTGCTCCCGTACCATATGTCTATGCATCAGGAATTGCATGGCGACGACTTTGAACGTCGTGTACAGTTTTGCCACTGGTCATAAGAGAAATTACGGGACGATAACACATTTTTTGCACGCGTTCTATTTAGCGAGGAAGCGTCATTCACCAACAGCGGTAACGTAAACCGGCATAATATGCACTATTGGGTAACGGAAAATCCACGCTGGCTGCGACATCTGGAACATCAGCGACATTGGCGGGTTAATGTATGGAGCGGCATTATGGGAGGAACGATAATTGGCCCCCATTTTATCGATGGCAGTCTAAATGGTGCAATGTATGCTGATTTCCTACATAATGTTCTACCGATGTTACTACAAGATGTTTCACTGCATGACAGAATGGCTATGTACTTCCAACATGATGTATGTCCGGCACATAGCTCGCGTGCTGTTGAAGCGGTATTGAACAGCATATTTCATGACAGGTGGATTGGTCGTCGAAGCACCATACCATGGCCCGCACGTTCACCGAATCTGACGCCCCCGGATTTCTTTCTGATGGGTATCGTGATCCACCGACAACGCCTGACAACCTGCGTCAGCGCATTGTCAATGTATGTGCGAACATTACGAAAGGCGAACTACTCGCTGGTGAGAGGAATATCGTTAGACGTATTGCCAAATGCATTGAGTTTGACGGACATCATTTTGAGCATTTATTGCATTAATGTGGTATTTACAGGTAATCGCGATGTAACAGCATGCGTACTCAGAAATGATAAGTTCACAAAGGTACATGTATCACATTGGAACAACCGAAATGAAATGTTCAAACGTACCTACGTTCTGTATTTTAATTTTTAAAACCTACCTGTTACCAACTGTTCGTCTAAAATTGTTAGCCATATGTTTGTGACTATTACAGCACCATCTATCATAAAGAGAATAAAGTGATCCAACTAAAACATTCGTATTTCTTTACGCACTACACGAATGTGTAATAAAAATGGGGGTTCTTATTTTAAAAAACGCAGTTGATATCCGTTTGACCTATGGCAGCACCATCTAGAGGGGCAACTATAGCGCCATCTGGTTTCCCCCTTCAAGCTAGACAAGTTTCGTTCTTTGTAGTTTTTTCGTTTGACGCTTATTTCGTGAGATATTTGGCCCGGTCACGATCAATGGACCACCCTGTGTATTGTACAGTCCGTCTTACATCGGGTGACAGCATGTTTTGCCGCCCCATATCATAGTACTAGGTCTATGTATTATATAACTCCACACATGTATGTATGATATGTATTATACGAATCCATTAATCATTTCTTAGAAACAGATCGAGACTTTACGAGCCGTCTGTATTTCTTACGTCGTCGCGTACTTGGATGACATTTATATTGAACTTCGTCAACTAGAATTACCTGCTGCACATGTTACCCTACATTAATTAAATTATTAAATCTAAATAATAAAACTAGTGTCTTCTATAGTTAATGCATATGTATTTTCTGCATTCCAAAGTACAACACTAGTGAATGCCAAACTGTCTCTCAACATCCTGCCGTCCGGCGACATCACAGTGTTGTCGTGTGCGTAGTATCACTCAGTGGCCGGCGACAGCACACTGGTGTCGTGAGCATAGTATCGCTAAGTGGCCACCGGCAACACTTCAGTATTTCCGCATTCTGTTGTTTTGTTTAGGTAACAATAAGTTACACACGTCAAGAAGTTTTTTGTTTTTATAAGTACGTGTGCCCTTTCAGCATGCCAGACGAAAGAGACGCTACGATTATTTACCATGACTGCGCCGAGCAAAACTTGGAGGTTGCCACTACATCGTGTACGTCTCATCATGATCTGGTTGACAGACTTTCCGGCCACATAGAGCAACACCAACTAATAGTCTTACGTATTTCCGAAAGGAATAAACGAAAACGAGGAAACTGACATGTATGTTCCAAACACAAAGAATGAAGAACAACAAACTTACTGTGCAAGTCTTGTGGAATTGCATTACATCTTGGAGACGGTTTTGCTGCTTATCATATGAAAGAGAAGTACTAAGAGCCAAAGACAATGCAAATAAACAAATATGTGAAACAAACAAATTTTGTATTTATTTACGTATGTATAACTTCGAAATTTTATGAAAGTAGGGGAACAGGGTTGAGAACTTATGAGAATTAACAATGAGATTAGTAAAACGTAACAATTTACAATCTCCCGATAATGTCAAGAACGGCCGGCGACAAGCCAAGTAATCCTAATTGGCACTGCCGGCGCCAAGCGAATAAATTTGTACGGGACGTGCAGACGGCAAAGTGTTAACATACATGCCTATAACATTCTCGTAATTCACAATTCCTTTCCATACCTGCTCTTACGTGGGTTGACCTTTATATATATATAAATATACCGGTCATTTTTGAAACACCCTATATATATATATATATATATATATATATACAGGGTGTTTCAAAAAGGACCGGTATATTTGAAACGGCAATAAAAACTAAACGAGCAGCGATAGAAATACACCGTTTGTTGCAATATGCTTGGGACGACAGTACATTTTCAGGCAGACAAACTTTCGAAATTACAGTAGTTACAATTTTCAACAACAGATGGCGCTGCGGTCTGGGAAACACTATAGTGCGATATTTTCCACATATCCACCATGCGTAGCAATAATATGGCGTAGTCTCTGAATGAAATTACCCAAAACCTTTGACAACGTGTCTGGCGGAATGGCTTCACATGCAGATGAGATGTACTGCTTCAGCTGTTCAATTGTTTCTGGATTCTGGCGGTACACCTGGTCTTTCAAGTGTCCCCACAGAAAGAAGTCACAGGGGTTCATGTCTGGCGAATAGGGAGGCCAATCCACGCCGCCTCCTGTGTGTTTCGGATAGCCCAAAGCAATCACACGATCATCGAAATATTCATTCAGGAAATTAAAGACGTCGGCCGTGCGATGTGGCCGGGCACCATCTTGCATAAACCACGAGGTGTTCGCAGTGTCGTCTAAGGCAGTTTGTACCGCCACAAATTCACGAAGAATGTCCAGATAGCGTGATGCAGTAATCGTTTCGGATCTGAAAAATGGGCCAATGATTCCTTTGGAAGAAATGGCGGCCCAGACCAGTACTTTTTGAGGATGCAGGGACGATGGGACTGCAACATGGGTCTTTTCGGTTCCCCATAGGCGCCAGTTCTGTTTATTGACGAAGCCGTCCAGGTAAAAATAAGCTTCGTCAGTAAACCAAATGCTGCCCACATGCATATCGCCGTCATCAATCCTGAGCACTATATCGTTAGCGAATGTCTCTCGTGCAGCAATGGTAGCGGCGCTGAGGGGTTGCCGCGTTTGAATTTTGTATGGATAGAGGTGTAAACTCTGGCGCATGAGACGATACGTGGACGTTGGCGTCATTTGGACCGCAGCTGCAACACGGCGAACGGAAACCCGGGGCCACTGTTGGATCACCTGCTGCACTAGCTGCGCGTTGCCCTCTGTGGTTGCCGTACGCGGTCGCCCTACCTTTCCAGCACGTTCATCCGTCACGTTCCCAGTCCGTTGAAATTTTTCAAACAGATCCTTTATTGTATCGCTTTTCGGTCCTTTGGTTACATTAAACCTCCGTTGAAAACTTCGTCTTGTTGCAACAACACTGTGTTCTAGGCGGTGGAATTCCAACACCAGAAAAATCCTCTGTTCTAAGGAATAAACCATGTTGTCTACAGCACACTTGCACGTTGTGAACAGCACACGCTTACAGCAGAAAGACGACGTACAGAATGGCGCACCCACAGACTGCGTTGTCTTCTATATCTTTCACATCCCTTGCAGCGCCATCTGTTGTTGAAAATTGTAACTACTGTAATTTCGAAAGTTTGTCCGCCTGAAAATGTACTGTTGTCCCAAGCATATTGCAACAAACTGTGTATTTCTATCGCTGCTCGTTTAGTTTTTATTGCCGTTTCAAATATACCGGTCAATTTTGAAACACCCTGTATATCGTCTTAGGGATTCGGCGTTTCTCTTATCTCCGACATCAAGCTCCAGGGAGGTTCTATCTACACTATCGCTGATTAATCTCAGTAAACCTGATAACTGACATCTAATTTCCAGCAGATACAATTTCTATTATGTCATGGCTACGGTTCAGTATGGAGAGGAATAGTACAACATTGGTAAACGTATCACGTTTATGTGATTGTTTTCCTCTACATGAAATATTATTCACAAGAGTCATGTTTACACACAAAATCGTCGCCTGAAGTGTTAAATCTGTTTGCCCGTTCCCTGTTGTTCCCTGTAGTGTTGAGAGACGTGCAGAGTAATTCAAGTAGTGGTACGACACATACTATGTGGTTACTGCACTTCAGTCCCTTAATAAGAGTTGACAGTGTGAACAAACGATATTACGTCTTCAAGAGTGAATATAGCCACAGACAAACGTGCTAGGCGGCCGCTGTAACCGAGCCTTTCTAGGTGCTTTAGTCTGGGTCCTCGCGACCGCTACTGTCGCAGGTTTAAATCCTGCCTCAAGCATGGATGTGTGTGATGTTCTTAGGTTAGGTTTAAGTAGTTCTAAGTCTTGGGGACTGATGACCTCAGATGTTAAGTCCCATAGTGCTTGGAGCCATTTGTTTTGAACAAACGTGCAACAATCGTAACATTCAGATAAGCTGGTTTATTTATGCCCCAATTTGCGAAATAATGTGGTAAGTCTATATAGGGGCAGCAGTACACCCTTCACCGCCAGAAGACAAAAGGTAGCAATAAGGACCTACCACAACCAGGACGACTTCGTAAAACAAGGTAAAATAAAGAAAAGTGACGAAGAATTCTTCAGAACTACTACTGAGAGATATCGGCTCAAAACAGCAGCACAAATTTTAGCAGAACTGGTAGAAATGAACAAGAAAAACATACGTGCTGCAACAATAATGAGGAGAACCCCTTCTGAAGGACATAAGTAAACAGACTCGAATGGACTAAGAAACATAGTAAGTGGACGCATGAAGAGTTGAAGAAAGTGTAATTCAGAGTTGGGTCGAAATTCGAGATTCTTGGTACCAGGAAGAGGACATTTGTTCGTCGATCTGAACGAGAAATTGTGGCCCAGCAACGCATTCTACCTACAGATAAAGACAGTGGTGGTTCTATTTTGGTTTAGGGATGTCTTGCAGCAAATAGAGTTGGTGACATGGTGAAAATAGAAAGGTATATGAACTAGAAGCACTACCGCCACATATTTTAGTGTCATATGGTACGATGTAATCTGCGCTCAATAGGGAAAGAGCTCACCATCTCAACAGGAGAACAACCCAAACCAGCGGCCGGCGTTCTGTAAGAAGTACATTGCGTCAAAGAAAAAAAAAAAAAAGGGACTGAAGGATATGATGTAGCCGTCCCAAAGCCCTGATTGTAATAATCCTGTTCAAATGGTCTGCTGATGAAGTTCACGTAACAAGCAAGGAGCATTTCTGAAATGTCGTTAAGGATGTATGGAACCATATAGACTCGCAGTACCTACAAAAACTTATGGATCGCATCGTTCGAGATGTGAGGCACTCATTAAGTACAAAGGAGGATACTTTGATGAAAGTAAAATATGCTTTTTATGTTTGTATTATACATTACGTTCAAGTGCATATAATTAAGTTTTTGGAGAAGCAAAGTTTTGTTTGTATTCATATTTCAAGTATCAGACAACAGTCACGGTTTAATGAAATCAATGAGCGGTGCTGTTATGTGCGCCACTGAAGGTGCTGATATGTTTGCGCCTTCGTTTTGGTAGCCGCGTCTGACCACTGTTGACCACGGAGGACACGCTCGGCTCGTTGCCGGAAATATATGAAGCATAAAAGAACATAACTTTTTCGACAGGTACATTGTTTCGACTTGTCAAATTTTACCACCTCTTTCCCCATTGAATATCATTTATCTGACAGACAAAACGTGTTTTTTCTCAACCGCGCCCAGATGGCGTGGAACGCTACAAGGCGACGCCATTCCGCGTTTGATTCTCCGGTAAGTGGCTTATACTGTGAATGGCTACCGGGAGGCCTTGGCTACGCCTTGTGCATCGAACTGTGTACGAAACCGCAAGGATTAGTCGCGAAACTATTATGTTGTGCGATGTATGCTGATGGCAACCTTGCCAACTTGCTATCTGAAGTTGAGCTGAGTGGTTACCACTACATTATGGTCACGAGAAAACACACGCTAGACTTGACTTATCAGGCTCTGGTTCAAAATGGTTCAAATAGCTCTAAGCACTATGGGACTTAACATCTGAGGTCATGAGTCCCCTAGACTACTTAAACCTAACTAACTTAAGGACATCACATACATCCATGCCCGAGGCAGGATTCGAACCTGCGACCGCAGTAGGCACGCGATTCCGGACAGAAGCGACTAGAACCGCTAGGCCACAACGGCCGGCTTGTCTCAGGATTAAAGTGACCCATGTTTCGTCTATTGTCACATACTTTGTATTGTGGTTGGCAGGAGAGCCAACACCGTGCTACTAGAGGAAGCCGAAAGGCACGCGTTTTAGCTCACGCAGGCTGGCGTGAGGTCTGGAACAGGACAAGGAAATTAGAATTTAGAAAAAAACGGAACTAGCTGGTGGAATACTTAACTTTAATCGATTAATGGTGAACGTCGCTCTTGACGGTACATGATTCACAGTATCAATAGTAACTGGTAATGGCGCCTTGCTAGGTCGTAGCAAATGACGTAGCTGGAGGCTATGCTGAACTGTCGTGTCTGCAAATGAGAGCGTATGTAGACAGTGAACCATCGCTAGCAAAATCGGTTGTACAACTGGGGCGAGTGCTAGGAAGTCTCTCTAGACCTGCCGTGTGGCGGCGCTCGGTCTGCAATCACTGATAGTGGCGATACGCGGATCCGACGTATACTAACGGACCGTGGCCGATTTAAAGGCTACCACCTAGCAAGTGTGGTGTCTGGCGGTGACACCACACTTTGCAAGAAAGCCGTCTTCATCCTCTTGAAATTGGCGGACGATTTCTTCACAACACTGCACACGCTTCTGTCTCTGAACTGCACTGAAGTCTTTCGGAACCTACCGAGATGAGGCTTTACGTATTCCCAAAATATCCACAACAATGTCATAAGCACGCCTATGGGAGATACAAAACGTTGTTCGACGATCCTGCTAAATCTTGCTGTGAATTCAGTGGCAACGGTGATAGGCCTTCCGCTCCTTGGCGCGTCTTCCACACTCGTTCTTCCACTTTGAAATCAGACACCCAGCTTTTCACTGTTGCATAGGACGGAGCATTGTCCTTAACTGTATTCCGCATGTCCTCCGGAATTTCCTTGGACGTCATTCCCTTCAAATGGAGATATTCAATCACAGCGCGGTTCTTGATTCTCCCGATATTCGCCATTTTGCTTATATTACGGTATACAACGCATCCTAGTGGCAAAACTAACGAAGCTGGAGCTGCGAAATTTGGCTTGCACACCGACAAAGGGTCACCATAAAAGTAGATGGTGTTGTTTGTGTGAGACATTATGGCAACTACCTCGCGCTAGAAACTTTTCGGCCGTCCCTTGTAATAAAATTCATCTGCTACTCATTTCCTGATCTAATTCCATCACTATCACTCAACTGTCCTTCTTTTACTTTTATTAACGTTTATTTTATGAACTCTTCTGTCGATGCAGTTCAACTGTTCTTCCACGTCCTTTTCGTCTCTATCAGTAATCAGCAAATCACAAAGTTTTCATTTCTTCTCCCTGAACTTAGTTTCCCTCACAGCTTGCTGTACGTTCAGATTAAATAACAACGGAGATAAGTCACAATCCTGCCTCTTTCTCGTGTCACCTAGTAGTTCGGTTTCATGTTCCTCAGCTCTTGGAACTGGGTAACTAACTGTTACTGCTTACCGTTACTGCAACGTTACAGATTTAATTAACATACCACACTAATTTCAAAGAGGCTATAGTGAAACGGGAGATACCTCTAGTTTAGCACACTTTAGGTCATGCACAGCTGTGTATGAAATTCGAGTGAGATATTGCAAATGTTTTTGAGTAAGCTATGTCTTCCTCTCTCGTCGAGTAAGTGGGTTTCATTTAGTGTTTATTCACAATGCAAGTGTAGTAGGATGCGGGAAACCGCAAAAAAAGAAAAGAACGACACCCACGCTGGGCAACACATTGACCTTCGTTAATCCGGTGGGCAGATTTGATCCGTGGTCAATACACTTTTCTGTCACGGTAGTGGCACTTTAACTAGCACGACTATCTACTGGGTAACCACTTGATGTGTATGTTATTAGTAAGATCAAATGACGTGAGTTTCATAACATTTGACTTCTGCACGTGTTCAGTGCAGCGATGTAATCAATGTAAATTTTTGTTGTTTGACGTTGCGTGGCTGCAAAAGCCTAAAAATTATTTTACGCAACTCAGTCTACATATATCTGCATGTTTTGTTATTACCCCTTAAATGAATGCATGTGTCGGATTTTATTACTTATTCAGCATTCGTGGGGGACATTTGAGACAGGACGTATTAAAGGAACATAGTCATATCTTTTTCTTAACATTTAGTTTTGTTTTTATGACACGTTCTACATAGCCGATCGTATCTCTCATCAGATAAATCATAAAAGACGGCAGTACATATGAAGACAATCATCGGGTGCTGAAATCTATGCTGTGCCTTTTTGTCCCTACAATTCTGTTAGAAATGGTTTCCTGACACCTCACACTCAGATCGGCGACCATCTGACCGAAGACCGTCGATCACACCATGTGGCTCTGCGGATGTGACGTGACGTCTGTCCGTCAGACACTTGCTGTTGTCGTTCTGAGCATCCTTGTCTCTGCAGTACTGAAGATCTGCCTCGGATAATGTCGATTTCGGAAACCCAAATTCTTGCATAATCTCCCATAAGCTATCACACGCACCTTGCAACGATTCTCATCTCACATACCGTGTCAGTTCACTTGCGATGTGCCGGCAAGTTCACTTCGCACATTTCTGTGAAAGACCACAGATAACGTGTGTACGATTGTCACATTTCGAATCTGGCTGCAACGCTTTGGCGTCATACATATCGTCAGGTGGTATAAGCATTTCCGTGAGTTTTGGCCACTTAGCTTATCGCTGATGTTAGTTCATACACTACACTGGTTTCGTAAGTAAAGTGAAACAATTAATACAGCTGAAGGTGCGCTAGCAAGGCACATTTTACAAGCAGTGGAGCATCTGGTAGACATGATTTTCAAGTCTAGTCTGAACATACTTTTTAAACCCTGACGGAAACAGAGGGGTGTCATAAGTTGAATCTGTGTACCTGTTTCTGGCACCGTAGCTCCCAAACTAAATATCCAATTTTTTATGCAGTTTTTTTTATTTGAAAGCTTGTTCATACAGGATAGTTGTTAGCTATGTTCTGTGACGGTCTGTTGAACCATTTGAATTTCATCAGCCAAATTAAGTAAAAATGTTTTCCGCCAGCGCGCTCCCTTGATATACGCTATGAAATATATAGCAGCTACATCGAGTTACGTAGTACCAGATTGTAGAGTCAAAAAGAGCTACAAAAAGGCCACTAGAACATAAGTTTATCTTTTACGATTGAGCAACAATCATCATTTTTGTCTTTTTAAGTCGCCCATTTGAGCACCTACAGAGCAGTGGAATAGTGATTGTGACTTTGCTGCAAAATTTAAACATATGCTCTCGCAGACTGTTTTGTAGACCTTTTTGAGGTCTACAGTTCCGTACTAAATTAAATGATTTTGTCCTTATAGTTTAGTCGGCCTACTGCAAGACAGTGTAATGGCAGTCCACTTTCTTCCAACTTGAGTTAGAATTATGGCTTATTGCTTATGTTACCTAAATTAGCTAAATAAATAATAAAACGTAGTTAATGAATATATCTGTGAATTAAAAATAGAAACGTACAAACTACCTAAGTGAAAATATCTCACGTCGCAATTTCGTATTTCGTCCCTGAAAGTCTTTGTCTGGGTGTGGGTTCAAATGGCTCTGAGCACTATGGGACTTAACAGCTATGGTCATCAGTCCCCTAGAACTTAGAACTACTGAAACCTAACTAACCTAAGGACAGCACACAACACCCAGCCATCACGAGGCAGAGAAAATCCCTGACCCCGCCGGGAATCGAACCCGGGAACCCGGGCGTGGGAAGCGAGAACGCTACCGCACGACCACGAAATGCGGGCTCTGGGTGTGGGGATAGAGTGTCGATAATACCATGTCTGCTGGCAAAATATAAAGTTCAAGAAGCCTAAAATAAAACTTAAATTAAAAGTAAGAAACAATAAGCATTGGCCTTTTAAGTTTAATAAAAGTAATAATATTTTGACCCAAGTTAAACCGCGTTGGTGGACTGCTACGTAAATAAATAAAAATAGAGCACATCTAAAAATGATGACACTGGACTCGCATTTGGGAGGACGACGGTTCAATCCTGCGTCCGGCCATCCTGTTTTGCCTAAATCGCTCCAGGCAAATGCCGGAATGGTTCCTTTGAAAGGGCACGGCCGACTTCCTTCCCTAATCCGATGAAACCGATGACCTCGCTGTCTGGTCTCCTTCCCCAAACAACACAACCCTCTAAAAATGATGAAGAACGAAATTTAGAGTAAGCTACCAAGGCTGTAGGTAAATATCAAAATAACAATATACGATCGATGAATCTAAGTCTGAATTAATTTAATCCGAAAAATTCACATTATACAACCGTCAACGATGCCTGCCCTTACATGACTGGCCGTTCCTGTCGCCGCTCTTGGTGATGCTCCGTGCGCCTCAGACCACACACCGAAGGCTCACATTCATAGTTTAACGACACGTTAGTTGGTACGCTATCAACAGACCACTGCAGTATATAGGCCTCATAAGACAGACTAATGCATGAAACTAAGTTCGTACATAATTATATGAAAATATGATATAAAATAAATAGGTAAGTCTACTTTTCAACAATGTTAAGGTTATTAAAGACAGATTGATTTTCATATGTTATATACTAAGTAATTATAACTTTACTAGCTATTTTGAAGTGCAGATATGGGACGCACAGGACTGGAAGTGATTACTCCAAAAAAGAGTTACACCCACCAATAATGAAGTTATGCTGTTCTAGATAGCTAATTAACTTCTTTTTTTATTACTTTATGGCTCCCCAATGTAACGACACTTGGATCAAAATATTACTACACATATTAAACTTAAAGGGGTAGCACATATTCTTTTTTACTTTTTAAGATATTTTCTTGTCGGGGTTTCTTTGAATTTTTAATTTGAATTTTCTTTTATTTCGTGATTACAGGTAATGCTGGCACCATATAAACTTTCCATGGGTTATACTGATCTGTGGAAGCTACTAGAGGTTGTACATGTTATGTATTGTGCGTAAGCAGGAGAAAACGTCCATTACTGGTAATACATTTAAAGCAGAGTGTATGTACATGCGTATGTCCAGGATTTCCTCCCAATCTGTGGATCAGTTTCAACCAAATTTGACACAGAAACAGCCGACCTCAGAAGTACCAGTACCGTTGGGTCTATAACCTTCTAGAAAGAATAGGAGCAGAGACAAAGGTGAAAACATGTATTTCAGTCCCTGGTATGTAGAACAGTCTGTATGTCTGGCTTGTTGTGTGCGAACAATGTTGGCCTGCCAAATCAACCCCCATTGCTAGGCAGGCTACATGTCAGGTTCAAGAAATGGTTTTCCATGCCTTAAGATGTAGGTTGCATTGTGTGACAGGTGTCTCATGCTGGAATATCAGTGGCCTGCTTTATCGATTTACTTTGCATGGCTGCCTATATATCAAGGGCAAATAAATGATTTTCAAGCCCCTGATGTGTAGCCTGCCCTACATGACAGACGGGTTGTGGGAGTAGTATCAGCCTGAACTGTATTGCAGGAGCTACAAATGGGGTTGAGTATGGCTGGGGAGAGGTTGAGATGAATAAAGGAGTGGACAGACAGAGCGAGGAAGAGAAGAAAATGGACAGAGAGTGGGGAGAAGGGGGAGATGCGTGAGGCATATGGGTGATGATAATTAAAAAACTGTCTTGTTCGCAAATTCCTTTTATTCGGAGTGACCGGTTTCAATCCATAGGGATCATATTCAGTGGACTTCCACGGAGCAGACTGCGCCGATCCATGAGACTGAACTGAGCTGTCAGTTCAGCGTTGTGGATCGGCGCAGCCTACTCCATGCCGTTCTGGAGTATGAAGATGATTCTTAAGGATGGAAACCGGTCACTCCAATTAAAATAAATTTGCGATCAAGACTGTTTTTTAATTTCCATATTAATGTAAGATCGCTGATAATGTTTTCAAAAATTTTACATAATTAAAAAACAGTCTTGTTCGCAAATTCCTTTAATTCGGAGTGACCGGTTTCAATCCTTAAGGATAGAGGAATGGTAGGGAGGTAGAAAAGGAAGAGTGGGAGGTGAAGATTGATAGAAAGAGTGGAGGAAGATATGGTCAGAGAGTTGGGGTGGAGGAAACTGACAAAAAGAGGGGGAAGGAGGAGATGAATGGGGAACAGAAAGTAGGGAGAAGGAAATAAACAGATAGAGGTGGACGGATGAGGTGGACGGATGAGGTGGACAGAAGGAGGGACGAAGACGTGGACACAGAGAGGTCAGGGAGGAAGTATAATCAATACATGTGGCAAACACATACACGAGTGAAGCCGCAGGGAAAAGGCTAACCATCAATAAATAACTGGGTACAGTAACAAGTCTACAACAACCTGGGGTTAATCGCAAGGAGCGACCTACAGTGGAAGAACCACAAGTTGTAGCGAAAGTAGATATCAGGATTAAATTAATCGCAAGGATAGTAAGAAAATGGCATTTATGAAGCAAATAGCTTGCAAAAATTTGTTCGACCGATTCTGAATGGTGCCATACATTCTGGTACCCCTTGCCACGTAGGATAAAAAGAGAAGTTTAAGAGGGTCCATAGAAGAAGTGGCGCGGTTTCTCACAGGACCATTTAATACTCTTTAGAACGTAATGGAAACACTCAACAGACTCCATTGCCAGACAGAATGAAAGACTCGTTATCCGTCAAGGGGCGTTTTAATGCTGAAATTCTGAGAGCATATGTTCTCGCTGAGAAAATTAAAGATATTAAAGATCAAGTGGATGTATACTGACAGTCGAACTCCCTACACATTAACTGGAGTGGATCAGGGGAGGAAGAGGGGGATAGAGGGAAGGTGGGGGAGGAATGATTCTAGTAGAAGAGACTCCCTTCGGCACACCGTAAGGTGGCTTTTGGGGTGTAGATATAAACATGTATGTACTGCATACACTTTTCATCACAGGAACTCCAAGAGCCCATACAAGTAATAACAGTAACTTGTTCGCTCACCCTGCCATATACAATGGTCTTGGATCTAACTGGGCGTTGGCATTGCAGATCCACACATTTTTCCTTGACCTTCAGCGTAAATTTCCGCGCGGCAGCTACAAGATGTTAGTCACGCCCTAGACTCGCGGTTGAGTCAGCTCAGACTGCCGGCGCCTTAACGTTTCCTCGCAACAGTCTCCCTTCACTGAATTGAAGTCATGGGAAAGGTCCAGTACTCCACACGCCACTCTGTGAACGTCTATAGCTGCCGAACCTCTACTATTCTAGGATTATTTTATCATTAGTCTTTTCACTGGTTTGACGCGGTACGCCACTAATTCCTATAATTCCTATCCTGTGTCAACCTAATCGTCTCAGAGTGACACTTCCAAACTACCTCCTAAATTGTTTGCTATTTGTATTCTAGTCTCTACCTTCTGCTACAGTTTTTACCTTCTACAGCTCCCTCTAGTTCCATAGATGTTGTTCCCTAATGTCTGAGCAGACGTCCTGTCATCCTGTCACTTTTCCTTGTCATTGTTTTTTATGTGCACCGTTCCCCGTCCATTCGCCGGAGAACCTCCTCATTCGTTAACTTAACGTTCCATTTAATTTTAAACATGCATCTGTAGCACTACATTTCAAAGGCTTTGATTCTCTTTTGATCCGGTCTTCCCACACTCCATGTCTCACTACCATACAATACTGTGATCCAAATGAACATTTTCAGAAATTTCTTCCTCAAATTGAGACCCGAGTTTATACTAGCAGACTTCTCTTGGCCATGAATGCCCTTTTTGCCAGTGCTAATCTGCTTTTCCTGTCCTCCTTGATCCATCCGTGATGGGTTATTTTGCTGCCTAGGTAGCACAACTACTTGTTTCGTCTAATTCGTGATCCCCAATTCGGATGTTAAGTTTCTACCTGTTTTCATTTCCGCTACTTCTCATTAGTTTCGATTTACTCTCAAACCATGTTCTGTACTCATTGCATTAGACTGTTCATGCCATTCAATATATATTGTAGTTCTTCTTCACTGTCACTGAGGGCAGTAATGACATTAGCGAATCTCTAACCTTTCACCTTGAATTTTAATTCTGTTCTTGAACCTTTCCTTCGTTTCCGGCATTGTTTCGAACAGTACGGGTGAAAGACTAGATGCCCCTCTTACACTGCTAAGCATTTTCTTCTTGGTCTTCCAGTCTTATTGTTTCCTCTTGCTTCTTGTAGGCACTGTGTATTACCTGCCTTTCCCTGTGCTGTATCCCCATTCTTCTTATGATCTGGAATTTTTTGCACCATTTTACATTATCGAACGCCTTCTTCAGGTCGGCAGATGTTATGAACGTGTCTTGATTTTTGTTCAGGTTTGCTTTGTAAGTAGGCTGTTTAGATTTTTGTGTTGGTAACGCCACGTAGCGCTCTGTGTGAAAATCACTGACTGTGCTGTGTGCAGACTGTCGCTGGTTTGCATTGTTGGAATTTTTGCTATTGTAGTGTTTGGCAGTTGGATGTGAACAGCGCGTAGCGTTGCGCAGTTGGAGGTGAGATACCCGCAGTGGTGGATGTGAGGAGATATGGCAGAATTTTGAGAGCGGACGATCTGGACGTGTGTCCATCAGAAACAGTAAATTTGTAATACTGTATATCATGAACTGATATATATATATATATATATATATATATATATATATATATGATGAATGTTGAATATTATTAAGGTAAATACATTGATTGTTCTCTATCAAAATCTTTCATTTGCTAACTATGACTATCAGTAGTTAGTGCCTTCAGTAGTTAGAATCTTTTATTTAGCTGGCAGTATTGGCGCTCGCTGTATTGCAGTAGTTAGAGTAACGAAGATTTTTGTGAGGTAAGTGATTCATGAAAGGTATAGGTTATTGTCAGTCAGGGCCATTTTTTTGTAGGGATTGTTGGAAGTCAGATTGCGTTGGGCTAAAAATATTGTGTGTCAGTTTAGTGTTGTCAGAATAAGTAAAGAGAGAAATGTCTGAGTACGTTCAGTTTTCATCAGCTGTTTGAAAATCAAATAACGTAAGAGGTTTATCAGCACAGTAATTCATTAATTTTTCTTAGGGGATGTTTCAGTTTCCATTGCCAACTGTAACATCAGAGCTGCCTCTCTGGTATCCTTAACTACCCTAAAGCCAAACTGATAGACATCTAAACATTATCAATTTTCCTTTTTTCTGTGTATTATTCTTGTATGAAACAAGCCGTTATGTAATACTCCCACTTCTCGTCTCTTGCAACCTTCGAAATTGTGTAGATGATGTTTTTCCGAAATTCTGATGGTACATTGCCAGCTTCATACGATTCCCGGGCGGATGGGGGATTTTCTCCGCCTGGGGACTCGGTGTTTGTGTTGACCACTTCATCATCATAATCATCATACGTGACATTGGCTAAATTGGACTGAGTGAAGAAATTGAATTGAGTGAAAAATTGGGACTTTGTATGGGCGCTGACGACCGCGCAGCTGAGCGCCCAGCAAAATCAAACATCATTATCATCAGCAAACCAGCCTAATACAATCTTCACACCAACGTGAAAAATCGTTTTGTTACCAATTCCCCCAATGATTTTAGAAACTCCAAAGCTCTTCTAAATTCTGATTCTCATACTGGAGCCCCTATGTCTTCCCTATCTACGTTTGTTTCTTCTTCTGTCAATTCATCAGGTAGGTCCTCCCACTCACAGAGGTCCTCAATGTACTCTTCCTACCTATCTGCTCTGTGCTCTGCATTTGAACAGTAGAATTCCCATTGCAATCTTATGTTGCTGCCTTTGTTTTTCATTTCACAGAAAGTTGTTTCGACTTTTCTATATGCTAAGTCACTCCTTCCGACAGTCATTTCTTTTTCGGTTTCTCCATATTTTTCACGTAGCCATTTCACCTTAGCTTCTCCACACTTCCTTTTTATTTCATTCTTAAGTGACTTGTATTTCCGTATTCCTGAACTTCCCTGAACATTTTTGTTCTTCCTTCTTTCGTCGATCAGCTGAAGAAAGTGGTTCTTCCATTACCCATGGTTTCTTCGCCGTTACCATGTTTGTATCTATGTTTTTCTTTCCAACATTTGTGATTACCTTTTAAAGAGATGACCATTCCTCTTCAACTGAACTGCCTTCTGAGATATTGGATACCGCAGTATCTATTGTCTAAGAGACTTTCATGCGTCTCTCTTCATTCCTTAGTACCCCTGTATCATACTGTAAGTAGGCTGTATAAGTTTTTAGTTGGTAACACCACGTAGCGCTCTGTATGAAAATTACTGACTGTGCTGTGTGCCGTCTGTGGCTCGTTAGCATTGCTGAAATATTCGCTATTGTAGTGTTGGGCAGCTGGATGTGAACAGCGCGTAGCGTTGCGCAGTTGGAGGTAGATATCATGAACTGATATATATATATATATATATATATATATATATATATATATATATATATATATATATTATGACTTTTGAACACTATTAAGGTAAATACATCAAAATCTTTCATTTGCTAACTATGCCTTCAATAGTTAGAATCTTTTGTTTAGCTGGCTGTAGTGGCGCTCGCTGTATTGCAGTAGTTCGAGTAACGAAGATTTTTGTGAGGTAAGTGATTCATGAAAGGTATAGGTTATTCTTAGTCAGGGCCATTCTTTTGTAGAGATTTTTTAAAGTCAGATTGCGTTGCGCTAAAACTATTGTGTGTCAGTTTGGTGATGATCAGAATAAATAAAGAGAGTAATGTCTGAGTACGCAACAAATCGAACGATTGCCCCACACTTCCGTTACGTAAGACTAAATTATAAGGTGCAATTGTTGGAAAATTTGTAGATGTACGTCAACAAACCAACTTAGAATTCTTTTGTCAAAGCTGCAGCTTCTCTATGAACTTTCTTATTGTTCCATTATTGTCGACGGAAATTATATTGGGAGTAGATTTTTTGAATGAATACAAAACGATCTTAAGCTTTCACGATGCTGAAATAAGTTTAGAGAAAGAAGGTAAGTCAATATCTTTGAAATTTGAAGATTGGCTCTCAAACCATGACGAGGAAATTAATCGGCTTTACCTTCTGTTAGAGAATTTTCGACGGAACTTGACAATAACAATCACTCTGAAAGTATTGACGGCGTATTTGATACTAATGAGTTAATTCAGAATAAAACTCAAACAACTGAGAATTGTTGATAGGGAGGACCTTTTTGAGATTTTACAAGCACATTCCACAGTTTTTACTCACAAAACAGGAACAATCAAGGGATTTCAATACCAATTTCGTGTTCATGAGCATACTAAATTTTGTGTTAGACCATACGTAATTCCGGCACATTATAGGGACCGTGTTAGAACAGAAACACAGTCTATGCTTGACGAGGAAATTATTGAGCCTGCAGTAAGCTCATACAACAATCCATTACATGTTGTTGAGAAGAAAAATGGATCGATCAGGCTTGTCTTAGATTCGAGACAAATCAATACTATCATCATTCCTGAAACAGACAGGTCGCAACCGTTGGAAGAACTTCTTCAAACTTTTAATGGTGTAAAAGTGTTGTCTTCCATTGATCTCAGATCCAGCTTTTATCAGATCGAACTTCATCCAGAATGTAGAAAATACACAGCTTTTCTTTGTTTCGGCGTTTGTTATCAATTTCGGAAACTTCCTTTTGGTTTGAACATTTCTTCGGCAGCGTTCATTCGTGGGCTAAATTCCATATTACCTGAGATTTTAAAACGTCACATCACCTTATATGTGGACGATATTCTCATAGCAGAAGCCTCATGGGAACAACGTAATCGCACCCTCAACAGCGTGTTACATATTTTTGCAGAATCTGGAATTACAGTTAACTTGGAAAAGTCTGAATTCGGTAAGACAAAGGAGAAGTTTTTGGGACATATTATTTCTTCTGAAGGCATTCAGCCGGATCCTGAAAAGTTAGAAGCAATCAGAGTCATTGCAGTTGTACCCTCTAAAAAACAAGTTCGCAGTTTTCTAGGTCTCGTAAATTTTTACCGTCGTTTCCTGAATATGCAAATTCTAGTTACACCAAAACTTTGTTCTCTCACTGGAAAAAATACTATTTGGAACTGGGACGAACAGGCACAGGTGGAATTCAATTCTTTGAAAGAATCGCTTCTTAACGCGCCAATATTAGCTCATCCAGATCTGTCACAAGATTTCTGCCTTAGCACGGATTCTTCTAAAGTCGGTCTTGGTGCCCATTTATTTCAAGAAGCCATAGAAAATGACATTACTGTTCAGAAAACCATTGCTTTTGTTAGCCAAGTGCTAACAAAATCTGAAAAAAATATTCCGTTACTGAATTAGAAGCTTTAGCTATCGTTTGGGTATTTAACAAATTCTGTTTCTTTCTTTCTGGTAAGCACGTAAAAGTATACAGCGATCATCGTGCATTACAATTTCTTATGTCTTCAAAATTAAATCATGACAGGTTAAAACGTTGGGCATCGTTTTTGCAAGAATTCCGCTTCACAATAGTCTACATTCCCGGCAAGGAGAACATAGTTGCGGACGCGCTGTCACGCGCACCGGTTGGGCTTGAGAAAAGTAACACAGAAGGCAACATCGAGAAAAATTTCAGTATTCTTTACATTCAGAAAGTCGCCTTTGAAAACTTCATCACCACATCGTTAAAGGACATTGCTCATGAATAAGATAAAGATCCGATTTGGAAAGACATCAAAAGTAAATGGCGTGAAAAGACACACACACACAGATTCGGCATTATTATCTGGTTAGAAACAACATACTCTTTAAACGCTGCACTGTTGATGACAAGCTATGCGTACTTTGCATTCCTGACGATTTTGTTAATAAGCTCATTTGGTACATTCATTTCTTCGGACGACTTGTTATTTTAACAATATAGAAAAGAGAATTCGAAGAGTCTTGTCTATTTGTAAACTTTGTCAAAAGGTTTAACCATCTATTATCTCACATCGTGCTCCGTTGTTTCCTATCATTTCTTCTAAATTTGCTGCCTTTGATCTCTTGTGACCCCTTGTCACAACATCGAATGGATTTTCGTACGCTCTAGTAACTGTTGAACTTACTTCAAAATTTGTTTCTTTCACTCCGTTACGTAAAGCTACTGGGCGGTCTGTATCCAACGCCTTTGTTAAAAATTTCTTACGTGAAGTTGGCCACGTTGCTAAAGTCATTTCAAATAACGGACCGCAATTGAGATCTGCTGTTTGGTCACGCATGCTTCGGAATCATAAAATCAAACCTGTTTTTATTTCATTGTACTCACCACATTGTAACACGTCTGAACGGATTGTGAAAGAAATCAAGAAGATTTGCAGACTTTATTGTAACAGAAAGCTTCAGTACTGGGACAGATCTTTACATTTATTTCAAAACGTGCTGAGTGAAATGCCTCATGACTCCACTGCTTTAACACCTATTCTTGTACTGAAGAATGAAGAACCACGGAATAGAATCAGAGAGCTTGACCCTTTTCCGAATACACGTAAACTTCGACCCAAAGACATAACTGATTTGGCTATTAATAATATAAATTCTGCTGCAGACAAAAGGAGAAAACTACACGGTAAAGCAAATGCAAACAAACTATATATCGGTCAGACAGTACTCGTTAAAGCTCATTCATTGTCACATAAGAAGAAACACTTGAGTCACAAATTCCTTCTGGTTTACAATGGACCTTACTGAATCCGACGTATACCACATGATAATTGCGTTGAAGTTGAAACTCTGCGTACTAGGAAGAGTAAAGGTTTACACCATATTTCACATGTATAACCGTTTATTGAAAGATAATCTGCTTTTTAACTTAGTCTTTGCCATAAAATTTTTCACTTCACGTTACTAGTACGCTTTGTCACACTTAGAAACTGTTAACATGCAACAATATTTTGAAGTTAACTATCCAGTCTAGAACCTAGGGAACATATTTAGACAGTAATTACGAATGCGTTGTTATTGTGAACAGACGACACAGTGTTATTGTGTGTGAACATTCTTGCTTGTTAGTTGCACGATTACAGAACGACTATAAGGCTCACATACTTAGAACATATACCGGTACTGCTAATGAGATTTTAATGCAACATTTTGGTTTACTTGAAAATACATTCTGGATTTAAAGTACTTTCTGAGAGATACCAGAAACACAGTGGTTAGTTTATGTGACAGCTACACGATTATATCACGACTCACTAATGTGTGACACAATTTACATTGTTGCTTTTGCAGTGTATCTGTTTTATATCTGCACAGTTTTTGTGTATTATTCTGGAAAGGAAAACATGTTTTAGTAGTAACTTTTGTGGTATAGTTACAATGAGGCAGCCTTTTTTGTAGTACAACAGTACATAACAGTATAGTACTTTCTTGATCACTGTACTGTACGTAATAACTACGATATCTATATGCATAGCATTTCACTTTTGTTTATTACGAGGTAAGTACATTGACTTCTACAGAACTTTGCTTATTGACGACGATAATTACGACACTTTGCACATTTTTACCGTTAAGTAATGACAGAGATTATCTTACAACAAGACGCACAGTTTAGCGCTGCAGTACACGTATTTGAGTGATAAATTTTGTACTTAAAACATTTATTTTTAAAGATTTTTGAATCACAAAGATACAAAGAAAGTTTTCGGTGAAACATTTCATTCGATTACTGTAATCTGCAACACCTGAGGGTATAATTACATTAATCCTCAGGGGGTACACGCCTACTTTGTCTGATATTTACTGAAATGCTTATGAATTGATGGGAAATTTTCTTACATCTGAAACACGTATGTAACATAGCAGCGATGGTGAGGCACGTTAAAATCTTTGACCAGAGAGCCTATTTTCGTGGTTAGTCTGCGCTTGACCGCGCGAGTGTTGCAAGCAGTTCGGTTGTAGTCGTCGTGCAGTACAGTAGTGGTCTGGTCCTGTCACGGTCGCGAGCGGGACGCACTCGGGGAGCGTCGATATGGCATTCTGGTCAAGATGCTGAATGAGGTATATTGTTAATTAAGGTAATCATCAGATAATGTAAAGTTTATTTATTGTAATTAATTTCCAACAAGTGCCCCAATAATAATTTTGATTTCAAAAGCAATTTTACAAAAAAAAAAAATTTATTTAATTGAATTAACGATTTCGTTCCACTTCCCTTAAACAAAAGTTTCAGTTTAATTACAAAAAAAAAGGAATATTATTATTTGCAATGCAGTTCCTCCAAGCTGTGCGCAAGAATAAGAGCAGAAATTTGACTAGCAGTTACAATGAGGTAAGAATTTAATTCTGATTTGCACAGGGCCAAAGATCGATATTTCGGTTTAATTGAATTTTCATTGTCACTGAAGTTTTATTAGTACTGAATTGTTTTTCATTATTTTTGCGGGAGCTTACACCAGAGTCAAATTGCGAATTTCACATTTTTGTTGTCATTGTCATTATATTTAATTGCTATGGAGGTTACGCTTGGCTCCATTTATATTAAATAATTGTCATATGAAATTTTGTGGGAAGGTTACACTTAGCGCAACGTCCATTAGCATTTCTATATAATATTGTCTTGTAAATTTTGCCGGCCGTGGTGCCCAAGCGGTTAAAGGCGCTACAGTCTGGAACCGCGCGGCCGCTACGGTCGCAGGTTCGAATCCTGCCTCGGGCATGGATGTGTGTGATGTCCTTAGGTTAGTTAGGTTTAAGTAGTTCTAAGTTCTAGGGGACTGATGACCTTAGAAGTTAAGTCCCATAGTGCTCAGAGCCATTTTTTTTGTAAATTTTTGTGGGGAGGTTACACATCTGCACACCTGATTATGACAAGTGTCTTTCTACGAGAGTTGAGAGAATTTCAACTGACTTATGAAATGCCACATGGCTATTGAATGGTGTTTTTATACTTTGCTTTGTGCATAGTTGCTTTTTTCATTTGATATCTGGTTTCCAGCTGTGTTGCAGCATTGGTTCTATAAAATAAAATTAAATGCCTTTGCTAATGTGAACACTTTCTGTCAACAGATCTGTTAAATAATAATTTTATGATCCATATTCTTCAAAAAAGGAGCACTTGGAAAGGAAAGACCAATAATAAGGGACTAATAAAAGTAACTGCATACAAAATTTTCTTTTCAAGTACTTGGTAAATTTTTTTTTTCAGAATGTGGACGTTTGAAAATGGTTGTTCAAAGTGGTTCAAATGGCTCTGAGCGCTATGGGACTCAACATCTTAGGTCATAAGTCCCCTAGAACTTAGAACTACTTAAACCTAACTAACCTAAGGACATCACACACACCCATGCCCGAGGCAGGATTCGAACCTGCGACCGTAGCAGTCCCGCGGTTCCGGACTGCAGCGCCAGAACCGCTAGACCACCGCGGCCGGCCTGCGGTTGTCTGCAACTTAAAATAACATGCCCCAGATCTCCTAGCACAGGAAAGCGGATGTTTTACAAATTTTTAAATTTACAGAGAAATATAATTAATATATCCACTAACATCCAATTTAACAAGTATAGTTTAAGAGAGAAGGTTGTACCAAATTATGTTAAGTGTTAGTTTCGTAAAAATAGTTATGAAATAAGAACTGGTATGAAAAATTTTATGTCGTCTTACCTTCGAAATGAAACAGTTTCCCTATATTCCAAAAAAGACAATGTAAATAGGGACCTGTATCTAGATCATTAGTATTTATCTAGGCTGTTAAGTGGGCAACAGTTTCAGTGGATTTCAGAGCTTATTGATGTGAACCCAGACACCGTCAGGCAACATTTGAACGGGAACCGGGATAAAAATTACGAAAACTTCGTGGCTTGAAACAGCTTCGTTGTAGTAATTCAGAAACAAAATGTGAAGTTTTTTCTAAAGTCATGTAACTTAACGAAAGCCATCTGCGGTCAGGAAGAAAAACAGTTAGTGGTTCAAATGGCTCTGAGCACTATGGGACTTAACATTTGAGGTCATCAGTCCCCTAGAACTTAGAACTACTTAAACCTAACTAACCTAAGGACATCTCACAAATCCATGCCCGAGGCAGGATTCGAACCTGCGACCGTAGCGGTCGCGTGGTTGCAGACTGAAGTGCGTAGAACCGCTCGGCCATACTGGCAGGCTAACAGTTAGTGGATAAGGGCTTAACATGCAATACCTTACAGAAGTTACTGCAATGACGGTTCAGTCAGTTAATCTTCCATATTGTTTCTGACTTGGACAGATAATTATTCATGACGCCCAGCGCAGTGGGGTAGCAATACGAATTATCAAGATAGTAAAGAATTACTCTAGCAGCCCATTTATTCCTAGTAATGCACCTCCCATAGGATCTACAGAGAACATTACTACAAACAGAATTAACGAAAAAAAGGCGAATAAATCCAGATCAGCCACGATTATATCTGAGGAGCAATACGTTAATAAAGTGGATCAGTTCACAGAAGCGAATCACCCTGAAAAAAGTAGGTACGATCTAACCGCCAGGTATTAAAAAAATTATAAAGAGCGCGAAATCCTTTCTTAGTTCATTTAAAAAGAGATCTATTATCCCCATGAACACCTGTGCCCCTGGACTTCGAGCTGTTATTAAGCTATATAAAAAAGGTTTGCCCATCCGCACAGCTATTAACGTCAGGGATGGACCTGGTTTCCACCAAGAGAAGCTATTTTCAGAACATTTGAACAGGAATTTTAAACACCCGGTTAGCTAACACATTTAGATTCTGGAGGGACTGATTAATAAAGTTTCTGATTTTTCGGTCCTAGAGGCCACTTCTCTAGTTTCCTTTGGCATAAAAAATATGTGCTCAAGCATACCCACAGACTAACTGCATCGCATAATCAGTTAGAATCTCAGGGAGCATAGTGTAAGACCTTTGGACAAAACTGATAAAGTGCTTTAGTTACTGAAATTGTCTTACTGGCTTGCCGGCTTTTTATGACATATTTCAAGTACGATATGACGCAGAACTTAAGCAGTTTATCTAGTAAGACAGTTTTTTGGGGCAGATACGTAGATGGCGTCATTCAGGTATAGGAGGGTTCATTTCAAGACTATGACACTTTTTAGATGCGTTGAACAGACTGCGTGACAGTATCCAATTCACTATGCAATAAAGCAGTAAGGGACCTTCCCCTTTCTGGTTCTATCTGTCAAAATTGATGGTAGTTCGATTAGTTACGGTATTTTTAGGAAGCTGACGACGTTATACACAAAACATCTAAAATCCAGTGCAGCTCGCCCACTGGCGCACAATCACCAACATCACCCTACACTCTGCATCTAACATATGACCTATCGGACACAAAAACGACAATAAACCTAACTGTTGCAAGCTGATGACGCTGAACGACAGCTCTACACCGGGACTCAGCGCCAGCCTCCGAGCAACATAACCGCAAAACGTCAAAGGTATCGACATGCATGATACCCACTACTAACAAAGCCTACCCTTGCAAGACCTATCGCAGGCAGCAAGACATCCGCTACTGCTCTTACCACCCAACCTACTACCGCAGAGGTCTTTTTTCCCTTGGCTCTTGCGTTGGCACTTTCTTTCCTCTTCCCTTCAAACCGCTACCTTTCGTTCGGCTTTCGACCCACTCTATCTCCAGATGAGCGTGTATTAATGGTTAACCTTAACCAGACGTACGCAAACATCGCAGTACCACATCCTGCGACACCTCACTTTAGTGAAAACTAACTCTCATGCAGAGATGGCAATATACCTTTTGAGTTGGCCATCATGCCGGTGTGGGCGTGGAGGGGCACACCTTAAAAAAAATACAGTTCAAAAAGACAGCATTCAGGGCGCTGCTCCACGGATTACATAGTGTCCCATTATTCCGAGAAGCTCATGATAGGGAATTCAAAATAGTACAGTTCATAGCAAATTCTGATAAATATGAGCCTGATTTTGTTGGTAAAATTAAGAAAAATATACTACAGAAGTTGAATGCGAAGCGTTATATTGGTCATATCCTACTGAGTTATGGAGCCTTGGCCCAGCAAGTAGTAGATCATTTGCTGATGATAGATTCCGTAGGATATCATTATGCGCTAATGTTTCCAGCAGGAAATGTTGACTGCGAAGGATATAACGCCGCCTCGTTGCATCCCAAAGAATAATGGCCAAAAATTCAGGCAAAGGGAGACTGCAATATGGGATACATTTAAGTTATCAGGGATATATAACATCACTTATGGTGATTGTACTGCTACACTTACGAGTCAGATGGAAATGGAAACGCCGTGTAGCTAGGGCCTCCCGCCGGGTAGACCGTTCACCTGGTGCAAGTCTTTCGAGTTGACGCTACTTCGGCGACGTGCGTGTCGGTGGGGATGAAATGATGATGATAAGGACAACACAACACCCAGTCCCTGAGCGGAAAAAATCTCCGACCCAGCCGGGAATCGAACCCGGGCGGTTAGGTATGACATTCGGTCGCGCTTACTACTCAGCTACCAGGGGCAGACATCAGTCAGATGAGAAGATACTTAGGAACCCGCTTTAGAGAACACGCCAGCGATTCCAGCTCAAAGTCGGCACTAACCGCTCATTTGCGCGAAACTGGTCATCTTACCATCGCCATACGGAAATATACCCAGATACTACTTTTCGAAAACAAAAGTCTTAATATTTATAAGAAGTCGAGATATATCGTGCTCTAAAAAGGTTACCTGATTCTACCTGAATGCGCAGACAGATCTGCGACACAAGGGTGTTTTGGTAAATTTTGATCGCCTAAAAACATAGGCATTACTGCTATAGCACATTACTTTATTATCAAAAATGGTTCAAATGGCTCCGAGCACTATGGGACTTAACATTGAGGTCATCAGTCCACTAGATCTTAGAACTACTTAAACCTAACTAACCTAAGGACATGACACACATCCATGCGTGAGGCAGGATTCGAACCTGCGACAGTAGCGGTCGCGTGGTTCCAGACTGAAGCACCCAGAACCGCTCAGCCACCACGGCCGGCACTTTATTATCACAAATCTTTAGTTTCCCAGATTAGATCTTTGCGTTTGTCCACTAATATAGTCGTTCTATTGTAGTTGGGAAAGAGGAACTTGTACTACCACTCGGGCTTTATTAATATGTACTTTGCATTTTAACTGTACACTTTCAGTATTTTTATAAATGGGACTCAATCTTTTAATACATTTTTGGAGTATTTTAGCACTTGTACAGCCGCTCCCCACCATTCGCGCCCTCTACAGCGTCAGTTATGTTCCCATTGCCTCTGACGCCATCTGTAAACATCTTTTGCTTGCAGAGCGGTCAGTACTGCCTCGTCTGTCTTCATGCTTGTGGAGGGGTAAGGCTCTTCTCGGTTACTGGTTCAGACTTCGAAATTGTCTCGATGCACTACTAGCCTGGCTTCGCCCGTTTAGTTTTTATCCGAATTTCATTTTTATTGGTTCTGCTATCCCCTTCGTTATAAATTAAGGGCTGTCGCTTATAGTTCGCCATTTGTTTACAACGTTCGGCGATTTCTTTCTTTCTCTCTTTCTTTCTTTTTCTACTGCCTTTATCCCGCATTGTGCGCAGGGTCGGCAGGGTTAAGTACGGATTTGGCAAGGTTAATTTTAAGGGGTGGCCAGATGCCCTTCCTGCCGCCATCCCATTAGTGTACCCCAGCCTTCTGCGTCTAGTGGAAATCGTGGAATAGTGTGAGTGTGTTTCAGATGTTTGCGAGTCATGTAACTCAGGCGGGACGTGGGGAACAGCCCGCTATTTACCTAGCAGGATGTGGAAAACCGCCTAAAAACCACATCCAGGCTGGCCGGCACACCGGCCGTCATCGTTAATCCGCCGGGCGGATTCAATCCGGGGCCGGCGCGCCTACCCGAGTCCAGGAAGCAGCGCGTTACCGCTCTCTGCTACCCTGGCGGGCTTACAACGTTCGGCGATAATCTGTTAAAAATAATCTTTGTGAGCACTCTTCAAGCACAGCTCTTTAATACTACTTTTCATTATCCCTTTTCTCTTTACACCATTGTTAAGGATTCTTTGTGAAAGAATTTTTACTTATTATTTGTTCAGATCATCTGAGATTGCGTCATCTAGTGGATCGAAGTCGGTCATGACTTTTAATACAAAGTATTCAACAGCCATTGTGGTTTATTTGTTTCAAAATGTGGAAGTTTTGATGTGGATGCACGAAATTCAAAATAACTAACTTAATCTCTGCCCTACCTTCCTATTCGTAACGAATCGTACGCTGTTACAGTATTTTCTCCTGCTGTTGATATTGCTCTATACTCGTTTGACTGGAAATGATTGTTTTCCTTCCACTTCACTTCCTTCACCTCCACCATAACTAGATTGAGCCTTAGTATTTCCCTTTTCAGATTTCCTAGCTTCCCCACGAAGTTCAAACTTCTGACTTCCGCACCCTCACTCCTAGAACGTCATCCTTTCGTTGGCTATGCAGTCTTTTTATCATGGTCACCTACCCCTCGGCAGTCCCCTCCCGGAGGTCCGAATGGGGAACTAGTCCGGCATGTTTTGCCAATGGAGAGATCGTCGTGACTGTTTTTCAATTACAGGCCACAAGTCCTGTGGATACACGTTATGTGCCTTTAACACAGTGGTTTCCATTGCCTTCTGCATCCTCGTTCCGTTGATCATTGCCGATTATTCCGCCTTTTAGTGCAGCTTCCTACTCCAAAGGCAAGAGAGTGTACTGAATCTCTGTCCGCTTCTCCTCCCTCTTTGACAAGGCCGTCATTGGGACGAGGGTTCTGCAAGGAGTGGCCGCGCGGATTGCGCGGACCCTACCGCCTGAGGTTCGAGTCCTCCCTCGTGCATGGGTGTATGTGTTGTTCTTAGCATAAGTTAGTTTAAGTAGTGTGTAAGTCTAGGGACGTATGACCTCGGCAGTTTGGTCCCTTAGAAATTCACACACATTTGAACATTTTTGAACATTTAGAATGAGGGTGACTTCTTATTCTTGAAGTCTTCGGCCACCATTACTGGCGATTTTTATTCAAAGTTTAAGCAGTGTTGGGGATCGAATCTGGGACATAGGACGTTTAGATCACTAATCAAAGGCGTTACGCTATTTTTTTTGTTGAACTCATTTTTGTTCGCTATTGTTCGTTGCATTTGTTAGGGACGGACCTCCCATGACACCCCTTCAAGCTCTTCTTTGATCCATTCACTCAGTTCTTTTATTAAACAGGACAGCTAACCCTCCGACCGAACACGCTGAGCTACCGTGCTGGCGCCCTAGACCATGGGTACACATCGATATTACATCGGGCGTCATAAAGATAAAGAAACCTTGTGACATTCTTCATTACACCTACACACATAGTATCTAACTCATGCATTTTTCTGCGTGTAAAAGAAATCTACGTTGTTCCAGCCACTCGGTGTGCATGAACGCTTTACGACACTTAGTTCACATAAATCCGTATTTCCACCAAATCCGCTCTCCCTGTCTGTTTATCCCCTACCTACATCCCAGTTCTAGTCTTCGGAAATGCCAGGCAAAAACTGCGATGACAGTGAAAGACAGAGTCAAGTCACGGGGAGCACTCACACAGCCTAATTCCGTAGGAGACTGACCGCGGAAAGAATCTGCGAGCGTTCCAGTCCCAATGTTGTAATGGAACCAAGGGTTCCCTTCAGATGGCTGATGGTATACCAACAACAAAGATAATCTAATACCGAAAGTAAGGTACTTGTTTTTAAAACAGATAAAACTGATCCACCAATAACGGTGTTACTACAGAATTCCCTGGCCACAATTCTAAGTTTTAAAAAAACATAAGTTAAATTAGGAAAATAAAATACGTCCGTAAATTACATGAAACACTCCCATTTGCGTTGAACAGAGTTGTGTAACGTCACGTATCGAAGCGAAAACACTGACGTATGGCAACTCCACATGGTAACGAACGCTATTGTTATGTAGAGTTTTCATATTCATACATTCTGCTGACTAAAAAGGTTAACCAAGAAGAAACATTACCACGCTTTTATTGGCCCACGGGAACAAGATATTGGCGGATGCTGAAGTACGTGCCTATTTCATACGAGTGCAATATTACGGCACTCAACGATGATATCAATACCCCTGGACTCCCGCACACACAGAAGATCGTCTTTTAAACATTTAAAACCTACAGAAAGAGGTAACTGAAGGCGAAGATACATTAAGGGTCTATTCTCCTCAGTCACCCTACAAAATAAGCGAGTTTTAGGATTTAGTTTTGAAAAAAGAAATCTTTTTACACAATGTTTAATGATTCTTAGATAACATTTTCTGTTTATTTAATAAATTCAGTGATCATTAAGCCCACCATCCTAGGCGTTAAAATTGCTCTGTCCCAAATGAGGTATGTCCATGGCGAAAGCCCTACATTCTGCAGACTTACCTGAAAAAAAAGGAAAAAAAACAGTGTTCTTAATCTGTAACATATTTTTCACGGTCTAATAGAGTAGTTTTTTGATATTTGAAAAATAATAAAATCGCGGACATTTGAACCAAAGATAGAGCTTCGTGACGTTTTGTTGATCAGGTTATTTTGCAATAACTAAAGAATAAATTAAAATAAAAAATTAGCCTACTACTCCTTGTGCAGGTGTGGAAGGAGGAATTTAGCCAAATTTGAAAATGATATCTTTATTAGTGTGTCCGCAATCAATTCCGTCAGCTTGAAATATACTATATCTTTTTGTTTTCAGGTAAGTTTCCCATACAGCGGGACTTCCGTTCACACTTCATGTTGGACAGAGCAACTTTAACTCCTCGGAATGGGGGTAGCGGGGGGGGGGGGGCCTTACTGAATTAATTTCTTTTTAAAAATTCTGAAAATGTTGAACAAGAACCAACAAATAATGTCCGAAAAGATTCTCTTTAGTTGCTTCATTACTTTTCCCAAAACAAAATCGTGAAAATCGTTTATTTTATAGGCTGTATGAGAAGAATGGACCCTTCAATAGGATATCGTATGCACAGTTCGAGAAAGTATGGTATGTGTAAATTTAACAATTGCAGACACGGAAACAGTTACCGGTAATGTACATATATTGTACTTGCTCCTATGCTGATAGTCTTACTGGTACACAGAACATATACACTGAAGGAAGTAAAAGGTGCTACACCATGAATCACCGAGCGAGGTGGCGCAGTGGTTAGCTCACTAGACTCGCATTCGGAAGGACGACGGTTCAATCCCGCGTCCGGCCATTCTGACTTAGGTTTTCTGTGATTTCCCTACATCACTTCAGGCAGATGCCGGGATGGTTCCTTTGAAAGGGCACGGCCAATTTCCTTCCCCACCCTTCCCTAAACCGAGCTTGTGCTCCGTCTCTAATGACCTCGTTGTCGACGGGACATTAAACACTAATCTCTTCCTCCTTCTTCCTTCACCATGCATCTCTTGACCGTGCAGTACCAGACGGAATCTGTAGTTTTTCAGTACCTGTGCACCGTGTTCATTTAAATTTCAGGCTTATACGAGCTTACTGTCAATACAGATAACACCCTTTCGTACACACGCTGAATGGTGTGAGTACATGACGCCTACTGGGTATGTTGGTCTTAGGTGGATATCGCAATGCGGTTAGCTCAGAGGACACGCTCGTGCCGTCTTCCACACTTAGAAAGAGTTCGTATCATTGGCGTGAGGGACGTGGGTGTGTCATTCGGACATGTGACACAGAAAAGCTGGTTGTTGTGCAATGATTGCAGAATATAGAGTGACGAGGCAGTCTGGACGTAGTCTCCCAAGAATGGTAGGCACGCTTCTTTCCAGACGGACTACACCGCTAAAGGATCATTGAATTATTTCACTGCCTCTTGTGAATCGGCGCATGACAGATTCGGGCAGAACGTCACCACCACCCGTCCAGGACAGATTACTGGCAGTTGATTTGGGATCTCGAGTTGTCACGCGTAGTTCACCGCGACACCGTGTCACAGACGCGAGAGATTGTAAAGCTGTGTATCCATAGCCAACTGGGACGCTGAGTGGTTCAAAATGGTTCAAATGGCTCTGAGCACTATGGGATTCAACTGCTGTGGTCATAAGTCCCCTAGAACTTAGAACTACTTAAACCCAACGAACCTAAAGACATCACACACATCCATGCCCGAGGCAGGACTCGAACCTGCGACCGTAGCAGTCACGCGGTTCCAGGCTGAAGCGCCTAGAACCGCTCTGCCATAGCGGCCGGTTAAAATATCTCCAGCTGGTAGTTTTTGTGATCTTTCCAAGGCATTTGATTGTGCAATTCATGTTATGCTCTTAGAAAAACTTCCGTTTTATGGAATTGATGGATTACACACAACTGGCTTGAATCATAACTAACAAACAGAATGCCAAAATTGTACTGAATAATTCAGACAACGTTTGAAAGGTAAGTTTAGTAACTATGGGGAAATAAGAAAAGGTTCAATACTGGGACAACTCCTATTCCTTATATAATGTGACTGATCTTACACTTAGCATTCAACAAGCAGAATTGATCTGCAGACGATACTATCCCATTACAGAGAAAGCAACAGAAGAGACTTTCTATACTGTTTTTCAGAGAAGTATTAAGTAGTTCTTTGAAAATGGACTCACTCTTAATTTTCAAAAAAAACACACTACATTCAGGTCTGCATAACAAATAGTACCATATCAACAATTGATGTAATACATGAACGGCAGTTACTAAATCGGGTAGAATGATCCAGATTTTTTGGGGAACATGTTTTGAAGAAAACTTGAGCTGGAAGAATCGTCTCATTAAGCTTCTCAAACAGCTAAATTCAGCAACTTTTGCTTCTTGTATAACTGCTAGTTTTTGAAACAAAAGAATCGTTCTTCTAGGATATTTTGCATATTTGCACTTAATAACGTCTTATAGAATTATTTTCCCCGGTAACTCATCACTTACAAGCAGTAAGAATAATACACTCCTGGAAATGGAAAAAAGAACACATTGACACCGGTGTGTCAGACCCACCATACTTGCTCCGGACACTGCGAGAGGGCTGTACAAGCAATGATCACACGCACGGCACAGCGGACACACCAGGAACCGCGGTGTTGGCCGTCGAATGGCGCTAGCTGCGCAGCATTTGTGCACCGCCGCCGTCAGTGTCAGCCAGTTTGACGTGGCATACGGAGCTCCATCGCAGTCTTTAACACTGGTAGCATGCCGCGACAGCGTGGACGTGAACCGTATGTGCAGTTGACGGACTTTGAGCGAGGGCGTATAGTGGGCATGCGGGAAGCCAGGTGGACGTACCGCCGAATTGCTCAACACGTGGGGCGTGAGGTCTCCACAGTACATCGATGTTGTCGCCAGTGGTCGGCGGAAGGTGCACGTGCCCGTCGACCTGGGACCGGACCGCAGCGACGCACGGATGCACGCCAAGACCGTAAGATCCTACGCAGTGCCGTAGGGGACCGCACCGCCACTTCCCAGCAAATTAGGGACACTGTTGCTCCTGGGGTATCGGCGAGGACCATTCGCAACCGTCTCCAAGAAGCTGGGCTACGGTCCCGCACACCGTTAGGCCGTCTTCCGCTCACCCCCCAACATCGTGCAGCCCGCCTCCAGTGGTGTCGCGACAGGCGTGAATGGAGGGACGAATGGAGACGTGTCGTCTTCAGCGATGAGAGTCGCTTCTGCCTTGGTGCCAATGATGGTCGTATGCGTGTTTGGCGCCGTGCAGGTTAGCGCCACAATCAGGACTGCATACGACCGAGGCACACAGGGCCAACACCCGGCATCATGGTGTGGGGAGCGATCTCCTACACTGGCCGTACACCACTGGTGATCGTCGAGGGGACACTGAATAGTGCACGGTACATCCAAACCGTCATCGAACCCATCGTTCTACCATTCCTAGACCGGCAAGGGAACTTGCTGTTCCAACAGGACAATGCACGTCCGCATGTACCCCGTGCCACCCAACGTGCTCTAGAAGGTGTAAGTCAACTACCCTGGCCAGTAAGATCTCCGGATCTGTCCCCCATTGAGCATGTTTGGGACTGGATGAAGCGTCGTCTCACGCGGTCTGCACGTCCAGCACGAACGCTGGTCCAACTGAGGCGCCAGGTGGAAATGGCGTGGCAAGCCGTTCCACAGGACTACATCCAGCATCTCTACGATCATCTCCATGGGAGAATAGCAGCCTGCATTGCTGCGAAAGGTGGATATACACTGTACTAGTGCCGACATTGTGCATGCTCTGTTGCCTGTGTCTATGTGCCTGTGGTTCTGTCAGCGTGATCATGTGATGTATCTGACCCCAGGAATGTGTCAATAAAGTTTCCCCTTCCGGGGACAATGAATTCACGGTGTTCTTATTTCAATTTCCAGGAGTGTATGTGATGTTCATCCGAGATCGTCATATAGGTAACTCTTTGAGATGTTAGACATTTTAACTTCACCACCACAATAGATATATTCTCTAATAAATTTCGTCAAATAATCCATCACAATTTAAGAAGAATAGTGATGTCCACACTTACAATACTAGACCAAAAGTCGACCTTTACATCTACATCTACATCTACATTTATACTCCGCAAGCCACCCAACGGTGTGTGGCGGAGGGCACTTTACGTGCCACTGTCATTATCTCCCTTTCCTGTTCCAGTCGCGTATGGTTCGCGGGAAGAACGACTGTCTGAAAGCCTCTGTGCGCGCTCTAATCTCTCTAATTTTACATTCGTGATCTCCTCGGGAGGTATAAGTAGGGGGAAGCAATATATTCGATACCTCATCCAGAAACGCACCCTCTCGAAACCTGGCGAGCAAGCTACACCGCGATGCAGAGCGCCTCTCTTGCAGAGTCTGCCACTTGAGTTTGTTAAACATCTCCGTAACGCTATCACGGTTACCAAATAACCCTGTGACGAAACGCGCCGCTCTTCTTTGGATCTTCTCTATCTCCTCCGTCAACCCGATCTGGTACGGATCCCACACTGATGAGCAATACTCAAGTATAGGTCGAACGAGTGTTTTGTAAGCCACCTCCTTTGTTGATGGACTACATTTTCTAAGGACTCTCCCAATGAATCTCAACCTGGTACCCGCCTTACCAACAATTAATTTTATATGATCATTCCACTTCAAATCGTTCCGCACGCATACTCCCAGATATTTTACAGAAGTAACTGCTACCAGTGTTTGTTCCGCTATCATATAATCATACAATAAAGGATCCTTCTTTCTATGTATTCGCAATACATTACATTTGTCTATGTTAAGGGTCAGTTGTCACTCCCTGCACCAAGTGCCTATCCGCTGCAGATCTTCCTGCATTTCGCTACAATTTTCTAATGCTGCAACTTCTCTGTATACTACAGCATCATCCGCGAAAAGCCGCATGGAACTTCCGACACTATCTACTAGGTCATTTATATATATTGTGAAAAGCAATGGTCCCATAACACTCCCCTGTGGCACGCCAGAGGTTACTTTAACGTCTGTAGATGTCTCTCCATTGAGAACAACATGCTGTGTTCTGTTTGCTAAAAACTCTTCAATCCAGCCACACAGCTGGTCTGATATTCCGTAGGCTCTTACTTTGTTTATCAGGCGACAGTGCGGAACTGTATCGAACGCCTTCCGGAAGTCAAGGAAAATGGCATCTACCTGGGAGCCTGTATCTAATATTTTCTGGGTCTCATGAACAAATAAAGCGAGTTGGGTTTCACACGATCGCTGTTTCCGGAATCCATGTTGATTCCTACATAGTAGATTCTGAGTTTCCAAAAACGACATGATACTCGAGCAAAAGACATGTTCTAAAATTCTACAACAGATCGACGTCAGAGAGATAGGTCTATAGTTTTGCGCATCTGCTCGACGACCCTTCTTGAAGACTGGGACTACCTGTGCTCTTTTCCAATCATTTGGAACCTTCTGTTCCTCTAGAGACTTGCGGTACACGGCTGTTAGAAGGGGGGCAAGTTCTTTCGCGTACTCTGTGTAGAATCGAATTGGTATCCCGTCAGGTCCAGTGGACTTTCCTCTGTTGAGTGATTCCAGTTGCTTTTCTATTCCTTGGACACTTATTTCAATGTCAGCCATTTTTTCGTTGGTGCGAGGATTTAGAGAAGGAACTGCAGTGCGGTCTTCCTCTGTGAAACAGCTTTGGAAAAAGGTGTTTAGTATTTCAGCTTTACGCTTGTCATCCTCTGTTTCAATGCCATCATCATCCTGGAGTGTCTGGACATGATGTTTCGAGCCACTTACTGATTTAACGTAAGACCAGAACTTCCTAGGATTTTCTGTCAAGTCGGTACCTAGTATTTTACTTTCGAATTCACTGAACGCTTCACGCATAGCCCTCCTTACGCTAACTTTGACATCGTTTAGCTTCTGTTTGTCTGAGAGGTTTTGGCTGCGTTTAAACTTGGAGTGAAGCTCTCTTTGCTTTCGCAGTAGTTTCCTAACTTTGTTGTTGTACCACGGTGGGTTTTTCCCGTCCCTCACAGTTTTGCTCGGCACGTACCTGTCTAAAACGCATTTTACGATTGCCTTGAACTTTTTCCATAAACACTCAACATTGTCAGTGTCGGAACAGAAATTTTCGTTTTGATCTGTTAGGTAGTCTGAAATCTGCCTTCTATTACTCTTGCTAAATAGATAAACCTTCCTCCCTTTTTTTATATTCCTATTAACTTCCATATTCAGGGATGCTGCAACGGCCTTATGATCACGGATTCCCTGTTCTGCACTTACAGAGTCGAAAAGTTCGGGTCTGTTTGTTATCAGTAGGTCCAAGATGTTATCTCCACGAGTCGGTTCTCTGTTTAATTGCTCGAGGTAATTTTCGGATAGTGCACTCAGTATAATGTCACTCGATGCTCTGTCCCTACCACCCGTCCTAAACATCTGAGTGTCCCAGTCTATATCTGGTAAATTGAAATCTCCACCTAAGACCATAACATGCTGAGAAAATTTATGTGAAATGTATTCCAAATTTTCTCTCAGTTGTTCTGCCACTAATGCTGCTGAGTCGGGGGGTCGGTAAAAGGAGCCAATTATTAACCTAGCTCGGTTGTTGAGTGTAACCTCCACCCATAATAATTCACAGGAACTATCCACTTCTACTTCACTACAGGATAAATTACTACTAACAGCGACGAACACTCCACCACCGGTTCCATGCAATCTATCCTTTCTAAACACCGTCTGTGCCTTTGTAAAAATTTCGGCAGAATTTATCTCTGGCTTCAGCCAGCTTTCTGTACCTATAACGATTTCAGCTTCGGTGCTTTCTATCAGCGCTTGAATTTCCGGTACTTTACCAACGCAGCTTCGACAGTTTACAATTACAATACCGATTGCTGCTTGGTCCCCGCATGTCCTGACTTTGCCCCGCACCCGTTGAGGCTGTTGCCCTTTCTGCACTTGCCCGAGGCCATCTAACCTAAAAAACCGCCCAGCCCACGCCACACAACCCCTGCTACCCGTGTAGCCGCTTGTTGCGTGTAGTGGACTCCTGACCTATCCAGCGGAACCCGAAACCCCACCACCCTATGGCGCAAGTCGAGGAATCTGCAGCCCACATGGTCGCAGAACCGTCTCAGCCTCTGATTCAGACCCTCCACTCGGCTCTGTACCAAAGGTCCGCAGTCAGTCCTGTCGACGATGCTGCAGATGGTGAGCTCTGCTTTCATCCCGCTAGCGAGACTGGCAGTCTTCACCAAAGCCGGAAGCCAGAGAGGATTTCCTCCGATCCATAGCGACACACATCATTGGTGCCGACATGAGCGACCACCTGCAGATGGGTGCACCCTGTACCCTTCATGGCATCCGGAAGGACCCTTTCCACATCTGGAATGACTCCCCCCGGTATGCACACGGAGTGCACTTTGGTTTTCTTCCCCTCCCTTGCTGCCATATCCCTAAGGGGCACCATTACGCGCCTGACGTTGGAGCTCCCAACTACCAGTAAGCCCACCCTCTGCGACTGCCCGGATCTTGCAGACTGAGGGGCAACCTCTGGAACAGGACAAGCAGCCATGTCAGGCTGAAGATCAGTATCAGCCTGAGACAGAGCCTGAAACCGGTTCGTCAGACAAACTGGAGAGGCCTTCCGTTCAGCCCTCCGGAATGTCTTTCGCCCCCTGCCACACCTTGAGACGACCTCCCACTCTACCACAGGTGAGGGATCAGCCTCAATGCGGGCAGTATCCCGGGCAACCACAGTCGTAGTCCGATCGGGGGATGCGTGGGACGAGCTGGCCGTCCCCGACAAACCCCCATCCGGACCCCCACAGTGATGCCCATTGGCAACAGCCTCAAGCTGTGTGACCGAAGCCAACACTGCCTGAAGCTGGGAGCGAAGGGATGCCAACTCAGCCTGCATCCGAACACAGCAGTTGCAGTCCCTATCCATGCTAAAAACTTGTGCAAAGAACGTCTGAACTAATCTACAGAGAGCGCAAACAAAACGACACAAAATTGAAGCGGTTATTAAAATACAAGATTGCCTAGTAAATGCAGTAATGCTGCCACTTGTGCACTGCTGACACACTGCTCGGCGGCGGAAGGAGACTACGCGATTTAACACTATTCGAGTACTAAAACGTGATGCTACAACTCTCAAATACTATAATACGCCCGAAATTTATGAATTAAACAATGCAAGTACCAAAAACACGCAAAGAAATGAAGAATTAAACTATGTAACAAATGAGTGAGCTAGGAGTATACGACTTGCTGCTGCAGCTGCTTATCCAACGGCGGCAGGGAGCACACTGACTGTGACCAACCGACACTGGCCGTTCAAAACAAAAACAGATGACAGACGACTACGCGAATTTACACTATTCAGGTACTAAAACGCGATGCTACAACTCTCAAATACTATAATACGCCCGAAATTTATGAATTAAACAATGCAAGTACCAAAAACACGCAAAGAAATTAAGAATTAAACTATGTAACAGATGAGTGAGCTAGGAGTATACGACTTGCTGCTGCAGCTGCTTATCCAACGGCGGCAGGGAGCACACAGACTATTTAAACTGTCATTGGCTCAGAAAGGATTTCAACATGCAGCAGCAAAAAATTTCTGATTATTTGCCCAAAATATAAAGTAGCGAAGCAAGTTTCAAATTTAACGTAAAATCTTCGATTAAAGAGTCGTTCAAATGATCTGTGGAACATGCAGCTATCTAAGTAACTGACATGCATCTCCCAGTCGGGGAATCGTTGTGTGATGGGCTATTGTTTATGACAACGGGACAGATTTGGTAATTGTTGAAGGATAACTGAGTGCTCGCTGGTATCTGTCAAACGATGCCACACGATCATTTCATTGTAAACAGAAACAATTTTAAGTTACACTTTGTGACAACATACTGGCGGTACGGAGCTTCCTAACTGTTTAAAAGTTCAGAGTCACTTAGGTGTAGCAATGAGTGACGAATTCTCACGTTCGTGGCTCTTCAACAATCACCATGTTGTGTGCACAATATGTATATTTACATCAACACTGCTACTCAAAAAATGTGCACACTTGTCTTGGATGCTCCGAACGCGCACGTTTTTCAGCTACATCTGTAGAAAGTAGCAGAAGTCTTTGTAAAGAATTGAATATTATCTCATGGCACTGACTGTCACTATGCATTCACTACTAGGGAAACGCTCCACAAAAATAACCAACATTTCACTTGGAGCACCTAGTTCGACACATTTACATGTTACAAAATGTCGGCATCTCAGCCTCGTATTTATTTACTGTCAAGTAGTTGAAGTTTTTATAAAAGTGCAATGCCGGTGACATCTTACAATGAGTTCAGTTTAAAATACAACTACAGGAGTAAATGATTAATAAATTTCCTCTACATCGGGACCAGCAACCTAAATTTCTCTCTCTCTCTCTCTCTCTCGGAAACTCTTTGCATTGATACAGAGAAATATCGACAGCTAAAATAATCTCATTCTTAGTCACGAAGTAAATAAAGCTTTATAAATTGCTAATACAATTTGAATAAAATGAAAATTTCAGTTTCTCGTGAATCGATGACGTCATTAGCTAGAAATTTGGTGCTGTGCTGTGCTAGGCACAAATGAATCGTCCTCCATCTGAAGGCAGTCTATACAACTCTGTTCTTCGCTAGGCCTGGCACTGTTTCAGGCAGCGTTCCTTGCATCCAGTTTATCGTTGAACTCAGTTGTCTGGTTCTTCATAGATTAGCAACGGAGAAAATCATTTCCGTTTTTAAGGACAGACGCACATAATTATAGGCCTGTTTTTCTGAAGACAGGCTGTTTTACAATTGTGGGACACGTTTTATGCTTGCGTATTACGAACTTTTTGGAGAAAGAAAGCCGTTTCTACATGAATCAACGTCGATCTTGTGAAAATCAACTCGACAACTGTGTTCATGAGTTGCACAGCGCCGTTGTGAATTGCGCGTAGGTTGATTACGCGTTCCTTGACTACCGAAAGGCATTCGATACAGTTCCGCAATGTCACTTAGTGAGCGTAACACGAACTTAACGAGTAACGGACCAGCTTTGTTTAAAGTGTCAAAACAGCCCAAACAGAGCAGTTTTCTGTACAACAGGTCACGAGTGTTTATGCCCGTGCATATCCCACTAGGGCAGTAGTATTGTTCAGATCGTTGACGGGTATGGAACGTTGTCCTCGTTCGAATCTACTGTGCCAGCAATTATATATTTTAATGACCGCATAAAATTAGAAGAAAAAAGAAATAAGCACTTGAAAATGGCGTTTTGCCTGCGTCAGCTTACTGTGAGACATAAATGAATGACATAACCATACAGCCAAGTGGGGAAATGAAAGTGTCGACCCCTGGACATTACAAAAGGCGGGACTTGGTTCTTAACGGCATGGGTGATCACCACGGACGGCAATACATGGTCTGCAGCGAGCAACGTGCTCGCATTCTGGCTACAAGGTTGGTAAGGAGTTGTTGTGGTCGGGCGTTCCATTCCACTACCAGCGCGGTTGCCAAATGCTATATCGTATTTGGTGCATGTCAAAGTGCTGCAATGAAGACGCAGACGCACATGATTGAGGGTTGACCCTCTGCTAGTGGCGAAGTCTTAGGGCCTCTAGGGCGCTTCTCCTTCTAGCTTCATGTGGTGGTGGTGGGGGGTGGTGGGGGGGGGGGAGATGACATCGTGGTACTGATCGTGCTTGGCTTTCAGCTGGTTTTCTTTTTTTTTTTTTAATAGATGAAAGAATAGTCAGAGGGATAGTAGAAGAAGCAGGAAAATGAACGGCCCAGCTGACTGGCGTGGTATTTAAAAATGATAGATGACAGGACAGTAGAAGGGACAGTAGGAGAGTGAGGAAAACGAACAGCCCATTGGCTAGGCGGTAAATTACAATTAAATGACAGATTAAAAGAAAGCAGTAGGGACAGTTAGAGTTGAATGAAAACGAAAGGCCATTATCCTGGCCTCATCTTCATGGCGGCGTCGGTGACGGCGGTGGCAGACAGTCTTGAGACGGTGAAGTAGGGAGGGGGCGGGGGGGGGGGGGAAGAGAAAGAGGTCGGAGAGTCACAGACGGAGAAGTGAAAAGGGGAAGGGCCTGTAAGGGTTAGACCAACATTGGGAAGGGGGGCGTGGGGGCAGTGGGGGGGGGGCATGAGAGGGGACTGAATGTCATGACGTGGTGATGAGATGGAGCGATGATATGAGGAAGATGAAGTGCCATGAAATGAAAGTGGCTAGTGAGTGGGGAGTCATGGGGGGCGGAAGAGAAGGTCAGGCCATTGGGTGGTGGCCAGACAGGGGACACGGGTGCCCAGGGAGAGGATTAAAGGATTGGGAGAGTGGCGGGTTTGCTGGTAGAAGGAACCAGCTGCGGAAAGGATGCGGGAGCGAAGGAGCGGCACCTCGGCCAGGATGTGGAGTTCTTGGGTACGGAAGTCGAAAGGGAGGTGGAGTGCACACCGGAGGGCCCGATTTTGGACAGTTTGGAGTCGGCGGATGTGGTTGGGGGCAGCATTGCCCCACACCACCGCCACGTATTCAAGGATGGGACGAACAAGGGAGGTGTACAATCTGACAGCAAGGTGTGTAGGGAGTAAAGAGATGGGATTGATGAGGGGGTAGAGCAGCCATAGCCGCCCTATCGCCTTTCGACGTACGTCATCGATGTGGGGGCGCCAGGTGAGGCGCTGGTCCAGGGTAACGCCCAAGTACTTCGCAGTACGAGTCCAAGGGACTGGGGTACCAAGGACCAACGCCTGTGGGAGCCGAATGGGAATATGGAGCCGGCAGATGATGGGCTTGGGTTTTGGGTGCTGCAATGCATCTACCCAACGTATTGCAGACGTGCTCCATTGGATTGCAATCCAGTGGAAGGGGTGGGGTGGGCAGTTCATTTGCCGAATCTCCTCTCTTTGCGACACCTCCTCTATCTGCGCTTTTAGATTAGGTCGCGCTTTGGCAGGGCCGAGTGCAGCCCTGGAAATTCGCACTCGGTGACGCAGTACAGTGTCACAATAACGTTGACCGGCGAATGGTCCGTGTTAAAGATCTGGAGGGCAGTGTGTCCATGCAATATGACGCCTCGCCACACAATAGCAGGTGGACCACCAAAACGACAATGTTTCAGAGTGCATAACGTATCCTCATTAGGCGAGAGGTGGGAACTCGGCCATCACAAAGCGCCGTGACTTGAGCGTAAATACAGCCTCTGAATAAAAGTGTCATTTCTGTTCGTCTTATTGCATATTTATTTGAGTTTCCTTCCGTACAGTACTGTACTGTGCCAGTTCACTCTATAGATGGGTCACGTTTCATCGAGCTGTGATACCTGGCAATGACGTATCATGCGAAAGCTACATTCGTGTATATACAGGGTGAGTCACTTAACATTACCACTCAAAACACCTCCCAAACCACAAAAAAAAAAAACACTGAATAACCAATTCCGCAGACCGAAAGTGAGGAGAGGGGTGATGTAATTGATTAATACAAACCATTGAGAAATTCACTGAAGTATGATTTTCAACACATATTTATGTTTTTTAAAATGGAAACCTGTTTTACTTTTAACACAACATTGTAAAAATATTAATTACATCCAGAGTAATTTGTAATGTAAAGTTGACGCTTGAGTAACTCCTCAGCAGTTCGATCGTGGGTATCGGAGAGAACCGAATTAAGTAGAGATACAAAAAGAACAGTGATGTAACGTAGGTACAGTAGAGACATGAACAGCACCTTACGTCCACATGATAACATTTTTATTAGACTTTTTCTATGAAGAATACAGTACGGCACTGATTTGTTAGAAGGAAATGTACATTAACATGAGAATGTATTCAAACTTACAAATTTATTTTTTTGTTTTCAATTACAGAATGTAAAAGAGTGTGTCCTGACATTTCAGGCCAGTATATGTTCGAAGTGGTGCCCTTCATTTGCTGCACACATTTGCCATCCACCGCGTAATGAATGTCTTACACGACGCAGTACGCCTGGTGTAATGTTGCCACAGGCTACCTCAATATTATGTTTCATATCCTCTGGGGTTGTAGGCACATCACGGTACACGTTCTCCTTTAACGTACCCAACAGAAAGAAGTCTAAAAGTGTAAAAGCAGGAGAACGGGCTGGCCAACTTATGCGTCCGCCACGTCCTATGAAACGCCCGTCGAACATTCTATCAAGGGTCAGCCTAGCGTTCATTGCAGAATGTGCAGGAGCACCGTCATGTTGTTACCACATACGTCTAAGCGTTTCCAGCGGGACATTGTCTATCAATGCTGGCAGATCATTTTGTACAAACTCGATGTACTTCGCAGTTGTTTGGGTGCCCTCAATGAAATGAGGACCAATGAGATCGTCGTCAATTACTCAGCACCGTACATTTACATTCCATGGTCGCTGTCGCTCTACCTGTCAAAGCCAGCGAGGATATTTCACGGACCAATAATGCATGTTTCATAACTTCACTGCACCGTGGTTTGTGAAACCTGCTTCATCGGTAAACAGGTAGAACTGCAATTCATTCTCTGTTAATGCTAATTGTCATAAATTCACTGTATTATTAAAGTCATCTCCATGTAATTGCTGATGCAGCGACACGTGATACGGGTGAAATTTGCGACGATGAAGCATGGGCATTACACTACTTCGACTCATTGCCCTGCCTCTAGCGATGTCACGTGAACTCATGTGTGGGTTCACGGCAGGAGTAGCTAACACACCATCGGCACCTGCTTCTCATGCGATGGGTTTGTTACGGACACGTTTGCGGGTTACGACCAAACCTGTTGCATACAATTGTTTGTAGATGTTTCATAATGTGCGGCGCGTTGGATGATCTCTGTCCGGGTACCTATCTGCATAGAATCTGCAGGCAAGAGCTGCATTTTGTCTACACTCGCCATAGATGAGTATCATCTCTGTCTTTTCAGAGTTAGGGGAATAAACCATTGTCACAGTTGTCAGACGTCTATCCCCGGTAGCTGAGTGGTAGCTGGCACAGTAGCTCAGCGTGTTCGGTCAGAGGTTTAGCTGCCCTCTGTAATAAAAGAAACTGAGTCAATGGATCAACAACGAACTTAAAAGCGTGTCTTGCGACGTCCGCCCCGAGCAGATACAACGAACAAACACGAACAAAATGAGATAAAAAAAAGTGGTCAGCGCGACAGGATGTGAATCCTAAGGACACGGGTTCGATTCCCGGTTCAGTCGGAGATTTTTCTCCGCTCAGGGACGGGGTCTTGTGTTGTACTAATCATCATCATTTCATCCCCATCGACGCGCAAGTGGCCGAAGTGGCATCAAATCGAAAGACTTGCACACGACGAACGGTCTACCCGACGGGAGGCCCTAGTCACACGACGTTTTACAGTTCTTACAACAGTGTACACTGCTGTACTTGCGACCTTCTCACATTCCTACTGTGCGTACTTCTGTTCTTATTTGTGAACAGTACACTATCACAGACGTCCGGTAACAGAGTGTACTACAGTTATTCTGAGTACAAGGACTAATTGAGCAAGCGCCTCGCAAGTGCCTCGCAAGTGCCTCGGTCGTATGCAGACCTGATTGTGGCGCTCACCTGCACGGCGCCAAACACGCATACGACCATCATTGGCACCAAGGCAGAAGCGACTCTCATCGCTGAGCACGTTGGGTGGCACGGGATACATGCGGACGCTAATACAGCTAAACTCGTAAACATCGTAGTCTTCGTAAACATATCACTTCAGATCTTGTTTGTTACAACACGCGACTGAACGTCTGAGGTTTCAAGCGTCAACTCTAAGTTAAAAATTACTCCGTAAGTACTTAACATTTTACAGTGTAAAAAACGGCTTTGATTAAGTATTTGTTTCTATTTTCAGTTGTGCTAAAAATAATAACAGGTTTCCATTTTAAAAAACGTAAGTACGTGTTGGAATTCATACTTCCGTGGATTTCTCAGTTGTTTGTTTCAACCATTTCCACGAGCCCCTCTCCTCACTTCCGGTCTGTGGAATTGGTTATTCAGTGTTTGTTGTGGTTTGGGAGGAGTTCCCAGTGGTAATGTTAGCTGATTCAACCTGCAGGAGTCAGTATCTAGAGCGCCTTAAAGTGTAACGTCAGCATAAAACTAGTTGTCGAAAAAGCGGTTATCAGGCTGAAATTATTAGAAGAAGTCTAAGAAGATCTACACTCCTGGAAATTGAAATAAGAACACCGTGAATTCATTGTCCCAGGAAGGGGAAACTTTATTGACACATTCCTGGGGTCAGATACATCACATGATCACACTGACAGAACCACAGGCACATACACACAGGCAACAGAGCATGCACAATGTCGGCACTAGTACAGTGTATATCCACCTTTCGCAGCAATGCAGGCTGCTATTCTCCCATGGAGACGATCGTAGAGATGCTGGATGTAGTCCTGTGGAACGGCTTGCCATGCCATTTCCACCTGGCGCCTCAGTTGGACCAGCGTTCGTGCTGGACGTGCAGACCGCGTGAGACGACGCTTCATCCAGTCCCAAACATGCTCAATGGGGGACAGATCCGGAGATCTTGCTGGCCAGGGTAGTTGACTTACACCTTCTAGAGCACGTTGGGTGGCACGGGATACATGCGGACGTGCATTGTCCTGTTGGAACAGCAAGTTCCCTTGCCGGTCTAGGAATGGTAGAACGATGGGTTCGATGACGGTTTGGATGTACCGTGCACTATTCAGTGTCCCCTCGACGATCACCAGTGGTGTACGGCCAGTGTAGGAGATCGCTCCCCACACCATGATGCCGGGTGTTGGCCCTGTGTGCCTCGGTCGTATGCAGTCCTGATTGTGGCGCTCACCTGCACGGCGCCAAACACGCATACGACCATCATTGGCACCAAGGCAGAAGCGACTCTCATCGCTGAAGACGACACGTCTCCATTCGTCCCTCCATTCACGCCTGTCGCGACACCACTGGACGCGGGCTGCACGATGTTGGGGCGTGAGCGGAAGACGGCCTAACGGTGTGCGGGACCGTAGCCCAGCTTCATGGAGACGGTTGCGAATGGTCCTCGCCGATACCCCAGGAGCAACAGTGTCCCTAATTTGCTGGGAAGTGGCGGTGCGGTCCCCTACGGCACTGCGTAGGATCCTACGGTCTTGGCGTGCATCCGTGCGTCGCTGCGGTCCGGTCCCAGGTCGACGGGCACGTGCACCTTCCGCCGACCACTGGCGACAACATCGATGTACTGTGGAGACCTCACGCCCCACGTGTTGAGCAATTCGGCGGTACGTCCACCCGGCCTCCCGCATGCCCACTATACGCCCTCGCTCAAAGTCCGTCAACTGCACATACGGTTCACGTCCACGCTGTCGCGGCATGCTACCAGTGTTAAAGACTGCGATGGAGCTCCGTATGCCACGGCAAACTGGCTGACACTGACGGCGGCGGTGCACAAATGCTGCGCAGCTAGCGCCATTCGACGGCCAACACCGCGGTTCCTGGTGTGTCCGCTGTGCCGTGCGTGTGATCATTGCTTGTACAGCCCTCTCGCAGTGTCCGGAGCAAGTATGGTGGGTCTGACACACCGGTGTCAATGTGTTCTTTTTTCCATTTCCAGGAGTGTATTTCAACCATTTAAAACCTACTTAGACCAATTGGCGAACTTCCCTTTTCACTCTTTGACCCTTAGTATAAAAAGTGTTTTTCAGCCTCTTAGAATACGCGACCCCTTACCCAGTAAAATAAATAAATAAATAAATAAATCTGGCAAAACTCCCCCCCCCCCCGTATGTCATTGATTTCAGAGGCAACGTATTTAATTTACTTTTTGTTGATACTACACCGATTGAGAAATCAAGCACACTGTGCAAGGTAGTCGCAGTGCTCTGCAGACAGTTACAGCCTACATTCTTTTGCCGTGGTGGAGGCGAGGAGGCGAGAAGGGGTCCCCAGTCGCACAGGCGCACTTTTTCGCTAGTTTGTCCGATTGTACACCAGCGAGTACGAACGTGACTATTGTGTCTTCGCGCTTCGCTCCGACAGAGCATAAAATGGAGAAGTTTCTCAAATTACCTCCGCAGCTCTCCACGTCTGGTACAAGTGGCAGTGGCAGAAGAGAACCAAAATCGAAAAAAATAGACTTGAAGACGACAATTTCTTGTAGTATTCAAATTTTTGGTAACGTTTCTGAGAAACAGCGACCTTGTAAGATATATAAAATTAGTGAAAAAACAGTCTAGATCGCGATGGTTATTTTACTTGGAATGACCAGTTTTAGCCTAGACTTAGGCCATCTTCAGAATAGCATCATCATCATCATCATCATCATCATCATCATTTAAGACTGATTATGCCTTTCAGCGTTCAGTCTGGAGCATAGCCCCCCTTATACAGTTCCTCCATCATCCCCTATTCAGTGCTAACATTGGTGCCTCTTCTGATGTTAAACCTGTTACTTCAAAATCATTCTTAACCGAATCCAGGTACCTTCTCCTCGGTCTGCTCCGACTCCTCCTACCCTCTACTGCTGAATCCATGAGTCTCTCGGGTAACCTTGCTTCTCCCATGCGTGTAACATGACCTCACCATCTAAGCCTGTTCGCCCTGACTGCTACATCTATAGAGTTCATTCCCAGTTTTTCTTTGATTTCCTCATTCTGGACACCCTCCTGCCATTGTTCCCATCTACTAGTACCTGCAATCATCCTAGCTACTTTCATATCCGTAACCTCAACCTTGTTGATAAGGTAACCTGAATCCACCCAGCTTTCGCTCCCATACAACAAAGTTGGTCGAAAGATTGAACGGTGCACAGATAACTTAGTCTTGGTACTGACTTCCTTCTTGCAGAAGAGAGTAGATCGTAGCTGAGCGCTCACTGCATTAGCTTTGCTACACCTCGCTTCCAGTTCTTTCACTATGTTGCTATCCTATGAGAATATGCATCCTAAGTACTTGAAACCGTCCACCTGTTCTAACTTTGTTCCTCCTATTTGGCACTCAATCCGTAGATATTTCTTTCCCACTGACATTACTTTCGTTTTGGAGATGCTAATCTTCATACCATAGTCCTTACATTTCTGATCTAGCTCTGAAATATTACTTTGCAAACTTTCAATCGAATCTGCCATCACAACTAAGTCATCCGCATATGCAAGACTGCTTATTTTGTGTTCACATATCTTAATCTCACCCAGCCAGTCTACTGTTTTCAACATATGATCCATAAATAATATGAACAACAGTGGAGACAGGTTGCAGCCTTGTCTTACCCCTGAAACTACTCTGAACCATGAACTCAATTTACCGTCAACTCTAACTGCTGCCTGACTATCCATGTAAAGACCTTTAATTGCTTGCAAAAGTTTGCCTCCTATTCCATAATCTTGTAGAACAGACAATAACTTCCTCCTAGGAACCCGGTCATATGCCTTTTCTAGATCTATAAAGCATAGATACAATTCCCTGTTCCACTCATAACACTTCTCAATTATTTGCCGTAAGCTAAAGATCTGGTCCTGACAACCTCTAAGAGGCCTAAACCCACACTGATTTTCATCCAATTGGTCCTCAACTAATACTCGCACTTTCCTTTCAACAATACCTGAGAAGATTTTACCCACAACGCTGATTAAAGAGATACCTCTGTAGTTGTTACAATCTTTTCTGTTTCCATGTTTAAAGATTGGTGTGATTACTGCTTTTGTCCAGTCTGATGGAACCTGTCCCGACTCCCAGGCCATTTCAATTATCCTGTGTAGCCATTTAAGACCTGACATTCCACTGTATTTGATGAGTTCCGACTTAATTTCATCCACCCCAGCCGCTTTATTGCACTGCAATCTATTGGCCATTTTTTCCACTTCCTCAAATGTGATCCTATTTCCATCATCATTCCTATCCCATTCTACCTCGAAATCTGAAACATTACTGATCGCATTTTCACCTACATTGAGCAACTCTTCAAAATATTCCCTCCATCTGCCCAAGGCATCCACAGGATTCACCAGCAGTTTTCCTGACCTGTTGAAACGCGTACGTTTCATAAGTATTCATTACCAGCGATGGCGAGCCATGAGAGAATCTCTGACCAGAGAGTTATTTATCGTTGTTAGTCTGCGCTTGACCGCGCGAGACGATAGAAGTAGCGCGCGGGACACAGTAGTAGCATGTTGCGAGTCGGCAAGAGCAGTTGCGAGTTGCACTCTGTCGGCAGTAGTTGTGTGTGAGGAGTCGACGGGCGTCGACAGGGGTCTCTGGTCACGGTTCTGGACGAGGTATATTGTTATCAAAGGTAATGAAGCAGCATTGCGCTCAGGTAATAACATATGTTAATTGTAATTAATTTGTTCAAGAATTGCCCCAATAATAATTTTCTTTTAAAGTAACTGTTTTAAACAAAAAGATTCATTACAAGTTAAATAATATTTCCCATGCATTCCGTTCAAGAATCAAAATTAAACATGGGCCAGCATTGCACGGAGCTGTGCCGAAACATAAAAGCAGATAGTGATACAGTTTTACTGAGGTAAGAATTTCGGTTTGTCTATTCAGGTTTAATTATTGTACAGGCCCGAAGGTCAGCGCAGCTGCCCTTATAAAATTTATCAGGTTCATTTTGTGGGGACTTAACATTTTTTGCACATTTTTATTATCATTGACTTTTATTGCTGTGGGGTGTTTACATTTAGGCCATTATTATTCTTTAATTTTTTCAAGCAGGTTACGCTTGGCTCATTTTTATTATTCCGTAATTTTGTGGGAAGACACCATATGGCTCATTTACATTTTTTACTTAACATTGACTATCATATTTTTGCCGGGAGGTTACAATTTCGCTATTATTGACTTTTAAAAATTTTGCGGGGAGGTTACACTTGGTGACATCCGGACCAGGATCGTATTTCTTTGAGAATCTTCTGAGAAGTAGTCAGATATCTGCTCTTATTTACTTAATATAAATAGCATTTGGCGCAACGCTTTTACTAATTTTGTGACTTTCTTTCACAGATCATCGGCAATTTGTTGCTCTTTGTTGTATTTGTGTCTTGCATTTTGTATTGTCTTTGCTTCATTATTGAATAATTTGTGATTTGTGTAAAAATGCCGCGAAAAACTGTTAATAGTACATCGCGAGGAATAATGAGTGAAATAACTGAATTAATCAACTTGACCGATAGTACTTGCGACACGCAATGTATTGATGACAATCCTCCGTTTACTGACAATCAGTACGTACCGACCACTAATAATGACTTTGATCTTAGTGATGAACAGACGAATTCAACTCTATCCTCTGTTAATTTGACGACAACTGATGACGCACGGCGTTCTGTTGCAATGAGCGCTGCCCAGCTTAACACAACCGGTTTGCAAAATTCGCGTGACGAACAGACAAATTTTTTTAATGAAAACGAACAGTGTATTCAGAATGCGTCGGATATATTTAATTCCGAGGTAGTGTCTAACAGTACACATCCGATAAGCAAACCTTTTTGTGAATCACTGAATAACCAAATGGTTACAGAAAACGTGACAACTGCAGGTACGCCATCAAACAGTACAGAGAACAGAGTAGGTAATATTGGCTTGGATCAAATCATGGCAGTATTGCTACAATATAGTGAAAAATTCAAACAACTTGATGAAATTAATAAAAAACAAGACACCTTAAAGAAGATTTGAAACAACAGAATGAAAGACAAGACGACAATCACAAACAACTTAGTGAACAGATAAAACAGCTTAATGAAAAACAAGACAACCTTAAAGAAGATTTCAGGCAACAGAATGAAAAACAAGACAAACTTAGTGAAAAATTAGACAACAATTCCAGACAGCTTGGTGAACAGATCAAAGCCGTTGCCGCGCAGTGTCAAGATACTAAAGAACAGTTACGCGAGGAAATTGAGACGTGCGCTTGGAAAAGTAGCGAAGAAATTAGATCTGTTGCTCAGGAATTAAGGGATATGAAAACAGCTACAACAGAAACACTTAGAGACGAAATTAGTGGAGTCGGTAAACAATGCTCTGAAAAAGCAACACAATTACGCGACGAGTTTAAAGTAATGACAGCAGAACTTTCGCGCACAATGGATGCAAAGATTGACGCGAAATTTGACCAACAGAACACTCAAATTGACGAACGTTTTAATCTTCACCTACAAACCAGTGATACGCGTTTCCGCAAATTTATACAGGATCAGAATAAAGTAAAACGACAAGTAATGGAAAAAATCACAGCACAGAGACAGGAAGACAAACGTAAATTGTTCGCGAAAGCAAAAACATACGTAGACAACAATATTACTACAGTGTCCGACAAAATTAATACCATCGAACAGTTGAACACCGAATTACGTGATGAAATTTCTGATCTTAAATCAAAAACAGATACACACACACAGTAAATATTCAAACAGTGTCCGACAGACTCGAACAATTAGAGCTAACACAGGATTCCGATGACATTAAAGCTGACGTTAAAAAACTGAATGAAACCACACGTAAAATGCAAAAACAGATTAATGCCTCTGACACTTAAACCGAAGATCAGGTAAAAATACTGACTAAAAAATGTGATGAATTGGCCAGTCGTACTGACGTTATTGAAAGTAATAATGACAGCAAATCAGACGATACTGCACCGATTTTGTTTAACCAAACATCTGAATTACAAAATTTACAGCAGACAATCAATGAGATCGATTCGTCTAATAACACATTACGTAGAAAATTGTCAAGTTTACAGCAAGAGGTAACAGAGATAAGAAATATTTCAGTTAATAACACGTCACAGCATACGGCGAATTCCGAACATTTCTCACACTCACACAGCCAGTGTAATTTAGGTAATCTACAGAGAGTACGTGAGTTAGATTCCGAACAGTCACAGACAAATAGATTCTCTTACAATCCTGAACCTGTTCCGTCATACAGAGACGATAATTTTGACTACAAACATTTTCTACCGGTGAGAAAATTTAAAGTGTTCAAAAATGACAGAACACAGATTCACCCACTGGATTGGATACAACAATTTACCTTTGCTTTTCCACCGACTTGGCCCGTAACGCATAAACTTGAATTTATTTGCAGTTTTTTGGAAGGCGAACCGGCAACTCGTATGAGACCGATCGCGAGGCAATGCTATTCGGTAGAAGAGTTTCAGAATGCCTTTCTGTCAGCGTATTGGTCGAAGACGACACAACGTGGAATTAAAGATCAACTAATTAGTTTACCAAATTATGAGCACACAAATTTTGCCAGTATCACGCAATTTTTTGAGCACATGGTCCAACAAAACCAGTACCTAAGTGAACCATACAGTGAATCTGCACTTATTCAACTATGTATCTCTAAATTGCCACCATCATTAAGAGTGTCACTTTTAACGGGTCAGCAAAAAGAAAATATTTCGGCATTCAGGGATCTGTTGCAGCTTTTAGAAGTGCAGCAATCAGATTATTCCTTCGTGAACAAAAATTTTTCATATAACAACCAAGGCCAACAAACTTACTGTAATTACGATCAACCACGCAATTTCAATAGCAAAGCTAATAGACGCTTTAGGAACGACAACCACCAGAACTTTAATAGCAAACAAAATTTTGATTATCAGTATCGACAAAATTATCAGGAGGAACAGGAACCACATTTTAGTAACAATAGAGGTTTTTCACAACAACAGCAACAAAACCAACCGGTTAGCATACCTAACCAACAATGTAATGCACAAGGTCAACCTAACTTTAATGTTTCGCCGCGTGGACGTATAGTCCCTGGTACAACAAATAGTAATGCACGGCAGCAAAGGAACAACTACGTACAGAAAACACAGTATTTCAATTCCTATTACAATGCACCGTATAGGAATAACTATTACGACAGACGTAAAAATAATGAGGACAATTTCCAGCGTACGTTTAATAACAGTCGGTCTTACCAGCAGCAAAATGATCAGCAACAACATATTCTCATGAATGAACCCGACAGTACGTATCATCCAGAGAGTAATACGTCTGGAAGAAATAACAGAACAGTTCAAATAGTGGAAATGTCACAGAATCCTCTTGAAAATAATAACACGTCAGATAGAATCTGACTAGATACTGTACAGGTCGCATCTTCCAGTAACACAAGCACTAGTTTTGACACGCAGAATGTTGTTCACGAAAATGTTATTACTTTTGACGATATCAGAGACACTCTTTTGCAGGAAAGACCAGTTGTTCAAAAAACCATTTCACATCCTGTCATCGAAATTAAAATTGGTTCATCGAAATTTTCAGCAGTAATCGATTCCGGATCACCTATGTCAGTAATAAATGAAGAAACTTTTAACGAGTGTAACAAAGAGAATACCTATCCTACATTACCATTAGGCAAAACGAAAGTGAAAGGAGCAGTGTCGAGTAAAGGAGTAGATGTTAAATTACAGACACATTTATCATTTTCTATTGCAGGTCACACATTTCACTTAAATTTTTGGGTTGTTCCTTTATTGACAACAGACGTTATTTTAGGTACTAATTTTCTGGTACAACACGACGCAGTTATTGATTTTCAAAATTCCTATTTAATGCTAAAGGATGAAAAAGTACAATTGGCTTTAGAATTTCAGCACTATTTATCTGCGGAAGAACAAACAATTAATTGTACAGAGGTCATTTCCGTATCACGTGGCATAGACTGTAATTCCACATTGTTCACGGATACGTACGTACATAACTATAATACTCCAGACGAAGCTGACTACGACGTAATGCAGATGACTTCTGATAAAGTTAAACAAAGCAGTGCAAATACAGACGACAAACGCATGCAACTACACAAAATTCTTTTACAGCAAGCTCCAATTTTTGACAATGTTCCTGGTACAATGTCTGGTTTTATGTATGAATTTCAAGTCAAACAGCACGACACATTTAAAGCAAAGCATTATCCCATTCCATATATCCATAGAGAACAAGTTAAAAAAGAACTGCGAGATATGCTCGACCAAGGAATTATTGAACCGGCAGTTAGTCCGTACATAAACCCGCTCCATATTGTTAAGAAAAAAGATGGCTCACTTCGCCTCATACTTGATTCACGTCACATCAATGACATAATTATTAATGAAACAGATCGACCACAGACACTGGAAGAACTACTACAGAAATTTCACGGTACAGCTTTTTATTCTACATTAGATATGAAATCGGGATTTTGGCAAATTCAGCTCCATCCGAATTCCAGAAAGTACACAGCATTTCTCTGTTTTGGCGACTGTTATCAATTTTGCAAATTACCATTCGGTTTAACTATTTCCTCAGCAGCTTTTATTCGCGGTTTGAATACAATACTTCCGACAGAACTTAAAGACAGAATCACGACGTACGTAGACGACATTCTTATCGCAGAAGCTAACTGGTCTGAACACAATGTGATTTTAGAACGACTGTTGCAAACTTTTCATGCGCAAGGACTCACAGTTAATCTCAGTAAATGGCACTTTGGTAAAACTTCTATAAAATTTCTTGGACACGTAATTTCAGCAGAAGGCATTGCGCCTGACCCGGAAAAACTTCAAGCTCTACGTGACATTACTGTTCCTACGACGAAGAAACAACTACGCAGTTTTTTGGGCTTAATTAACTTTTTTCGTAAATTTATTCATTACTCCGCTTTAGATACCCCCAGATTATGTCAATTGACAGGTAAAAACAGTATTTGGTCCTGGGATAAGCAAGCACATTCTGAATTTGTGAACCTGAAAGAAGCCTTGTTGAATGCTCCACTTTTATCGCACCCAGATCTCACCAGAAATTTTTCCATTGTCACCGACAGTTCTAACACCGCTTTAGGCGTACACATTTTTCAGGAAATTGAAGAAGATGGTTCTACAGTAATTAAAAACATCGCATTTGCAAGTCGCATTCTGTCACCTGCTGAACGAAATTATTCTGTTACTGAACTTGAAACATTATGTGTTGTTTGGGCATTTACGAGATTTCGGCACTTTCTTTATGGGAGACACACTACAGTTTACACAGACCATAGAGCGATACAATTTTTACTTTCAGCTAAATTCACACACGACAGACTAAGTAGATGGAAGCTTTATTTACAGGAATTTAATTTTACAATTGTTCACATTCCCGGCACACTAAATGTTGTAGCAGACGCACTATCTCGTTCTCTCAGCAACAATCAGCAAGACGTCGCAACCAACTTCTGCAAAGCAAATTTCAGCGTGATGTACATCCAACAAGTTGCATTTGAAAATTTCATTTCATCGTCATTACAGGACATAGCACAAGAGCAAAGTAAAGGCAACGTGTGGAAAGACATTAAACACCTTTGGCAAGATAAGAATAATGTTACGATTAGAAACCACTACACTGTACGCAATGACATTCTGTTTCGCCGTTCTCATCCAGACAGCAACAATTGGTTATGATGCATTCCTGACGAACTGGTTAACAAATTAATCTGGTATACTCATTTAAGTTACGCACATTACGGAGCAAGAAAATGTTTTCGTATACTGAGACAGAACTGTTATTTTGCCAGCATGGAGAAAGGTATACGACGAGTTTTAGCGTCATGTAAAATTTGCCAGAAAGCTAAGTCAGACACAACTTCACATATTCCTCCATTACATCCCATTGTACCTGTTAAATTAAGACACATGGCCGCTGTAGACATTTTTGGTCCGATTCCCAGAACTAATAGAGGTTTTTGCTATATCTTTGTCGCTGTTGAACTCACTTCGAAATTTGTATCCTTCGCTCCGTTACGCAAAGCTACTGCTAAAACTGTTTCGAAAGCATTTGTAAAACATTTTTTATTTCATGTAGGGCATGTATTGAAAGTAATTTCCGACTATGGATCACAGTTTCGATCTGCTATATGGACACGTATGTTACGAGCTAGAAACATTTCTCCGATCTATATATCCAGGTACCATGCTTCTTCGAACCCTTGTCAACGATTAATGAAAGAAATTGGTAAACTGTGTAGAATATACTGCCATAAAAGACATATTGATTGGGACACACATATACTCTCATTCCAGGATGTAATTAATTCCATACCAAATGAATCTACTATGCTATCTCTGTCTGTTATACTGAAAAATGATGAACCACCTAACAAAATTAAAGAATTAGTAACCTTTCCTACATCTCGTCGACTACGGCACCATGAAATAATTGACATTGCGCTGAACAATATCAAACGTGCCGCAGAGCGCCGGAGAAGACAGCAGAAACAGGTTTGTACACGCCGTGACTTTCACATTGGACAGAAGGTATTAGTACGTACATACTATTTATCCAACAGAGGAAAAGAGTGTATGCAGTAAATTTGAGCTTCTATATGCAGGTCCATATCGAATTCGCAGCATTCCTCACCCCAATGTTGTACACGTCGAAACTTTGAGAACCAGAAAATCCAAAGGAAACCACCACTTATCCAACATTAAACCCTTTATTGAATGAAGATACTTTATGATTTGACATGCTGTATTGCCATTTGCTAATTTTATGATCCCTTATGCAATTATATTCACATGACTACTTACTGATGATTGTCGTATATTTCTTGGCAAGTACCCGGCAAGGTAAGGTTAACAGGTCGCTCTTCTTGTCGTTACACATCAGACCGTGCATAATTTTCCATTTTTTATGTATGTATGATTGTTTTCGTGTTTGTTTGTATCCATTATGAAATAGTTAAGATATAACAAACACCAGTTGACTTTAACATTTTTGCTCTATGATATCTCAACATCGTGACTATTTTACATTTTTTGCTGCAGCATTATGATATTATGTGTACATTTTTGCCTCTGACCACTACCTATGTTTTTCACATGTTACGTTTTCTGTCATGCTATGCTGTATGCTTAACTATATCACTATAAACCAGTTTTTATCTAATGGGTATATGAATTAAATACAAGACATTAATCTTTGTTCATCATTTTCAGAAAGAAATAACGTGTAAAGGAAATAAAATAAACAGAAATGGGAATTTCACCTACGGAATAAACGAAAGAAGATGCAAAAACCTTATGAGAAAGAGTAAATGGATCAGAATTAACAAGCATTAACAAGAATATATTATACACATCGTAGAATAGCAGTCTTAACTAATTTTTTCTTTCAGAATACGAGGCGATTGATGCAGGCTGTCAGACAGAACTTCACATCTTAGCTTTAGTGATGAAATATGCTAGCAATAAGGAATAGTTGTATAATGAGTAATGAAGTGACTTTTTAGCAGATGATAATGAATGCTGATGAATAATGATGAAGAATATGCTACTATGGATAATGAAGTTTTTCTTTACAGGTGATGATAGTAATGGAGTTATGATAACATAGATAATGAAGTGATGGGTAATGAAGTTTTTTCTTTACAGATGAGGGTGATGTTGAAGTTTATGTATTTATGCTATGTAGTTATTTAAGTATTTGTTGCAGTTCGTTTTGACAGTATGTGTTTTATTGCATAGTATGATGACTGAAGGTTTTGGAAAGGACAGCTATGGAACACATCTTTTATACACATTTCACTACCTGTTAATTCGAAGTTCACTACTTTTCAGCATAATATGCATTTCTTCTTTCAGCTCAATAATCCATTTTGTATTTTTTCCAGGAGAAGATTTTCATGATACTTACTAAACCCATTACTTATTAAACGTGTACTAGTACTTGCATTTTTTTAACCCAGTGTGTCCATCATTTATAAATGTGATCACATATACTGCCTTTGTTTCATAACATTGCTACAGCTGACTCATGACGAATGACGTTACACATCTTCATTAGCAGCAATAAGTCAAATGCAAATATTATTATCCCCCAGCAATTAGTTATCGATCTCAACGCAATGCATTGCTAGCAAATATATATACTACTTACTTACTTACTTATCGCGAATGGACCCAGAAGGATCACGCAAAGCTTTCTGACGTCGTTTCTTCCATACTTCTTTCATTCGTTCTCCATGTTGTCTTTTTCTTTCTTCTGTCCATTTTGTTCCTGGTCTCTTTAGTGCTTCCTTCTCCGACAATACAATCCACTTTTCCACCTTATTTCTAAAAGTTTTTCTATCTTTGACATCTTTAAGTTCAATATTTGCTTTTTGTAAATCTAATTTTACTTGGCTAATCCATGGTGTTGTTGATTTGACTTTTTCTATGTAAGTGAGAATTCTGTTGGTGAGTCGTGTGGGGGGAAGTCTAGTGACATGTCCATAAAATTTTAATCTTCGCCTTCTTATGTCTGCTGCCAGGTTTGATATAGTTTCTGTGGTTCTTCTTGATTGTATCCGGTATCCTTCTTCTGTTAATTTTGGACCTAAAATCTTTCTCATAATTTTGCGTTCTTCTTTTAGTATTTTTTCTAAGTCACATTTTGTGTGGAGTGTGAGCGTTTCACTAGCATATAGTGCTGCTGGCTTAATTACTGCGCAGTAGTGTCTGATATTTGTGTTCGAGGAGATGCATTTTTTATTGTATATTTCATGTGTCATACCATATGCTCTCTTCATTTTCTGTTGTCTGATCTTCTGTGCAACTTTCTCTCCTCTGGTTGGCTCCAAAATTTCACCTAGGTATTTAAAATGTTTTACTCTATTTATTTTTCCATATTTTGTGTTCAAACTGTGTATATGGAATTTCGTACAGAAAAATTCTGTCTTTTGAAACGAAATTTGTAAACCTACTTTATCCGCGCATTCCTTAAGGATCTCTATTTGTTTGGTGGCGATTTCTTCATCATCTGCAAGTATGGCCAAGTCGTCCGCGAATGCTAAACAAGATACCTCCACGTTGTCTTTGGTTCTACCAAGATGGATTGGTTTCCAGTAGGATTGATTTTTTAATTCTTTTTCCCATTCCTTAATGACTTTATCCAGGACTATATTAAACAGAAGTGGAGATAGCCCGTCACCTTGACGTACTCCATTTTTTATGAGAAAAGGTTCAGAGATTTCTCCCCTGAATTTAACTTTAGATACAGTGTCTGTCGGTGATTCTTTGATAAGCCTTAGTGTTTTGGAGTCAAGTCCAAGTTCCTCTAAAATCTTAAACAAAGATTGCTGGTCAATTGAGTCATAGGCTTTCTTAAAATCTACAAATGTACAAATTATGGGGGCATTTCTAATTGCTTTGTGTTTTAATATTGTCTTTAAATTAAATATTTGTTCTATGCATGAGCGACCGGGGCGGAAGCCTGCTTGATAATCACCAATTTGGCGTTCCAGCTGCTCTTGTGTTCTTTTCAGCAGGCATGTTGAGAGAATTTTGTAGGTGACTTGTAAAAGTGAGATTCCCCTGTAGTTATTGACATTTGTTCTGTCTCCTTTTTTATGTAACGGACAATATGTAATATGTAACGGCAATATATATATATATATATACATATATATATATATATATATATATATATATATATATATAATACTTTGTAATTAGGCAATGAATGCCAATGTTCTCTGTAAATGACTTCTGATGATTTGTAATTATGCAATGAATGCCAATGTTCTCTGTAAATAGCTTCTGATGATTTGTAATTATGCAATGAATGCCAATGTTCTCTGTAAATCATTATATGAATATTATTATGTTATGACTTCTAGTGATTTGTAATTAGGAAATGACTACCAATGTTCTCTGTAAAGCACCACATGAACATTATGACTTCTGATGACTTATAATTAGGAAATGAGTGCCAGTGTTCTATGTTGTAATTAGGAAATGACTACCAATGTTCTCTGTAAAGCACCACATGAACATTATGACTTCTGATGACTTATAATTAGGAAATGAGTGCCAGTGTTCTATGTTGTAATTAGGAAATGACTACCAATGTTCTCTGTAAAGCACCACATGAATATTATGACTTCTGATGATTTGTAATTAGGAAATGAATACCAATGTTCTCTGTAAAGCACCACATAAATATAATGACTTCTGATGATTTGTAATTAGGAAATGAGTACCAATGTTCTCTGTAAAACACCATATGAATTTTTTGACTTCTGATGATTTATAATTAGGCAATGAGTGCTAATGTTCTGTGTAAAACGCCAATTTATGAACATTATTCTGTAATACTACATACATGGTACAGAAATGTTCAATAACTGGGCAATGAATGCCACAAACTACTAATGTAATTCTCAGTGAAGACTAGTATGTAACTTAATGTCCTTCACCTTCTGGCCTAACTACCCTGAATTACTGCAATTTCCGTTTATCATGTATATCCTCTTGATCATGGAGCACTATATTTGGTTTTTGCACTAATTCTACGTTGGTGTACCCTACAAGAACGTGATGTTGACACGACTTGTTGTCCACCACCTTGAGCGATGGAGATGTTATTATGGTCCCACTGTTTGGTGTACCTAATGTACTGCTAAAATGATAACATAGAATATTACTACAACATTTCAGTGTCTTGGCTACGCTGATAAATACTTCTGGGAAAAGAACTGCAGATTGTTTCACTTGGTGTTGTGCTACAGTAGAAAGATATGGACTTTCAGTGCAGCTGCGTGCAACCTAAAGTGCTACAACCATGATGCAATCCTTCCCTTTCCTATCCTAATTCTTGTAATTTAGTGAAAATCATTTTTTTGCTAATATGATTTGTATTCATGACTAATACATTTTTTTGATTTGATTTGCTGACATGTTCTGAACTTCAGTACATGTGCACTATTGTCATTTGTCAAGAGATTTGTACTCATTATGTCCATTTCTTGCGAAGACTTTGAAGAATTTTTCAGTGCATGTGCACTTATGTCATGTGTTAATATGTTTTGTGCTGAACGTCAGTAAGTGTGCACTTTTGTCATTTATCAATATGATTTGTATATACATTTTTCTGATTTGCTGATATGTTCTGTACTCATTGTATATATTTATTGTCATTGTCTGATATGTTGTGTACTCGGTGCATGTGCACCATATTTACTTCATGCTCTACATCTGTATATATTCTGTAATTGTAAAGTTAATTAGTTAAGAAAAAATCTGTTGCTCATGGCAAGTCCAAATGACTCACCATCGCTACCAAATTTTTGCTCCCCCCCCCCCCCCCAGTGGAGGGTTATGAAACGCGTATGTTTCATAAGTATTCATTATAAGCGATGGCGAGGCATGACAGAATCTCTGACCAGAGAGTTATTTATCGTTGTTAGTAGACGATAGAAGTAGCACGCGGGACACAGTAGTAGCATGTTGCGAGTCGGCAAGAGCAGTTGCGAGTTGCACTCTGTCGGCAGTAGTTGTGTGTGAGGAGTCGACGGGCGTCGACATGGGTCTCTGGTCACGGTTCTGGACGAGGTATATTGTTATCGAAAGTAATGAAGCAGCATTGTGCTCAGCTAATAACATATGTTAATTGTAATTAATTTGTTCAAGAATTGCCCCAATAATAATTTTCTTTTAAAGTAACTGTTTTAAACAAAAAGATTCATTACAAGTTAAATAATATTTCCCATGCATTCCGTTCAAGAATCAAAATTAAACATGGGCCAGCATTGCACGGAGCTGTGTCGAAACATAAAAGCAGATAGTGATACAGTTTTACTGAGGTAAGAATTTTGGTTTGTCTATTCAGGTTTAATTATTGTACAGGCCCGAAGGTCAGCACAGCTGCCCTTATAAAATTTATCAGGTTCATTTTGTGGGGACTTAACATTTTTTGCACATTTTTATTATCATTGACTTTTATTACTGTGGGGTGTTTACATTTGGGCCATTATTATTCTTTAATTTTTGCAAGCAGGTTACGCTTGGCTCATTTTTATTATTCCGTAATTTTGTGGGAAGACACCATATGGCTCATTTACATTTTTTACTTAACATTGACTATCATATTTTTGCTGGGAGGTTACAATTTTGCTATTATTGACTTTCAAAAATTTTGCGGGGAGGTTACACTGTCCAAAATACTTGTCATTTCCTTCTTACCTCCCTTTCGAAGACTGCTAATTACACTCCAGAATGATTTTCCAACAGCTTGACCCATAGTCTCCAACCTGTTTCCAAAGTCTTCCCACGATTTCTTCTTGGATGCTGCAATTATCTGTTTGGCTTTGTTTCTTTCTTCAACAAAACTTTCTCTGTCTACCTGGGTTCTGGTATGTAGCCATTTTTGATACGCCTTCTTTTTCCTTTTACAGGCTGCTTTGACTGTGTCATTCCACCAAGCTGTTTGCTTCATCCTACTTTTACACACTACTGTTCCAAGACATTCTTTAGACACTTCTAGTACTGTGTCCCTGTACCTTGTCCATTCCTTTTCCAATGACTGTAATTGACTACATTCAACTAACTGGTACCTTTCTGAGATCGCTGTTATGTACTTGTGCCTGATTTCCTTATCCTGAAGTTTCTCCACTCTTATCCTCCTACATATGGACCTGACCTCCTGCACTTTCGGCCTCACAATCCCAATTTCACTGCAGATTAAATAATGATCAGTGTCATCAAAGAATCCCCTGAATACACGTGTGTCCCTCACAGCCTTCCTGAATTCCTGATCTGTTATTATATAGTCAATGACAGATCTGGTTCCCCTGCCTTCCCAAGTATACCGGTGAATGTTCTTATGTTTAAAAAAGGAGTTTGTGATTACTAAGCCCATACTGGCACAGAAACCCAAGAGTTGTTTCCCGTTCCTGTTGGCCTCCATATCCTCTCCAAATTTACCCATAACCTTTTCATACCCTTCTGTTCGATTTCCAATCCTGGCGTTAAAATCACCCATGAGCAGAACACTGTTCTTGTCCTTTACTCTAACAACTACATCACTGAGTGCCTCATAAAAACTATCCATCTTATCTTGGTCTGTCCCTTCACAATGCGAATATACTGACACAATCCTAATTTTCTTGCTAGACACTGTCAAATCTATCCACATCAGTCATTCGTTTACATACCTTATTGCAACTACGCTGGGTTCCATTTCTTTCCTGATGTAAAGCCCTACACCCCATTGTGCTATTCCTGCTTTGACTCCTGACAGACCTTGTATTCTCCCACTTCCTCTTCTTTCTCACCCCTTACCCGAATGTCACTAACAGCTAAAACGTCCAGCCTCATCTAACTTGCAGCCTCTGCCAGCTCTACCTTCTTCCCAGAGTAGCCCCCATTGATATTAATAGCTCTCCATCTCATTACCATTTGTTTGCCAAGTCGTATCGTAGGAGTCCCTGGTTTGTCAGTTAGAGGTGGGACTCCGTCACCTCCAAAGGTCCGAGACATTTTGCTCTGATTGTTGCCAACATCATATTTAAAGTACCAGGGAAGCAGGTTGCTAGCCTTACTTACCCCGAGTCCCATTGAGTTTTACCCCTAACGGCTGAGGGACTAACTGGTGGATTTGGTAGTCTTTGCCGTATGTGCACAAAGATGACCACGACTCAGAATATGTCCGAGATGCCCAGCCTTATTCCAAAGTAACCGGTATCCCGACTGTCGGGACCACTTACTTGGCCACTCATACGTTGCCCGTGGTTCATGAACTAGGACATGACTACAGGAACCCACACCATGAACCAAAACCATCAACTAAAGTTTAGGATGTCCAGAATACTGAGTAGACATTGGTGACTGAAGTAGGTCATATTTCATGAACTATGGACCTTGCCGTTCATAGGGAGGCTTGCGTGCCTTAACGATACAGATAGCCGTACCGTAGGTGCAACCACAACCGATATCTGTTGAAGGGCCAGACAAACATGTGGTTCCTGAAGAGGGGCAGCAGACTTTTCAGTAGTTGCAGGGGCAACAGTCTGGATGATTGACTGACCTGGCCTTGTAACACTAACCAAAACGGCCTTGCTGTGCTGGTAGTGCAAACGGCTGAAAGCAAGGAGAAACTACAGCCGTAATTTTTCCCGAGGGCATGCAGCTTTACTGTATGATTAAATGATGATGGCGTCCTCTTGGGTAAAATATTCGGGAGTTAAAATAGTCCCCCATTCGGATCTCCGGTCGAGGACTACTGGAGAGGACGTCGTTATCAGGAGAAAGGAAACTGGCGCTCTACAGATCGGAGTGTGGAATGTCAGATCCCTCAATCGGGCAGGTAGGTTAAAAAATTTAAAAAAGGAAAATGGATAGGTTAAAGTTAGGTGTAGTGGGAATTAGTGAAGTTCGGTGGCTTGAAGAACAAGACTTTTGGTCAGGTGAATACAGGGTTATAAATACAAAATCAAATAGGGGTAATGCAGGAGTAGGTTAAATAATGAATTAAAAAATTGGAGTGCGGGTAAAGTACTACAAACAGCATTGTGAACGCATTATTGTGGCCAAGATAGACACGAAGCCCACGCCTACTACAGTGGTACAAGTTTATATGCCAACTAGCTCTGCAGATAATGAAGAATTTGATGAAATGTATGAAGGTAGTGAAGGGAGACGAAAATTTAATAGTCATGGGTGACTGGAATTCGACAGTAGGAAAAGGAAGAGAAGGAAACGTAGTAGGTGAATATGGATTGGGGCTAAGAAATGCAAGAGGAAGCCACCTGGTAGAATTTTGCACAGAGCATATTTAATCACAGCTAACACTTAGTTCAAGAATCATGAAAGAAGGTTGTATACATGGAAGAACCCTGGAGATACTATAAGGTTCCAGATAGATTATATAATGGTAAGACAGAGACTTAGGAAACAGATTTTAATTTGTAAGACATTTCCAGGTGCAGATGTGGACTCTGACCACAATCTATTGGCTATGAACTGCAGATGAAAACTGAAGAAACTGCAAAAAGGTGGGAATTTAAGGAGATGAGAACTGGATAAACTGAAAGAACCAGAGGTACTACAGAGTTTCAGGGAGAGCATAAGGGAACAATCGACAGGAATGGGGGAAAGAAATACAGTAGAAGAAGAATGGGTAGCTTTCAGGGATGAAGTAGTGAAGGCAGCAGAGGATCAAGTAGGTAAAAAGACGAGGGCTAGTAGAAGTCCTTGGGTAACAGAAGAGATACTGCATTTAATTGATGAAAGGAGAAAATACAAAAATGCAGTAAATGAAGCAAGCAAGAAGGAATACAAAATTCTCAAAAATGAGATTGGCAGGAAGTGAAAAATGCCTAAGCAGGGATGGTTAAGGGACAAATGTAAGGGTGTAGAGGCCTATCTCACGAGGGGTAAGATGGATACTGCCTACAGGAAAATTATAGAGACCTTCGGAGAAAAGAGAACCACTTGCATGAATATCAAGAGCTCAGATGGAAACCTAGTACAAAACAATGAAGGGAAAGCAGAAAGGTGGAAGGAGTATATGGAGAGGCTATACAGGGGCGATGTTCTTGAGGACAATATTATGGAAATGGAAGAGGAGGTAGATGAAGATGAAATGGGAGATAGGATACTGCGTGAAGAGTTTGACAGAGCACTGAAAGATCTAAGTCGAAACGAGGCCCTGGGACTAGAGATCATTCCATTAGAACTACTGACAGCCTTGGGAGAGCCAGTCCTGACAAAACTCTACCATCTGGTGAGCAAGATGTATGAGACAGGCGAAATTCCCTCAGACTTCAGCGAATTCTTTGCAGACGAATGGAAGAACCGGTAGAAGCCGATCTCGGGGAAGATCAGTTTGGATTCCGTAGAAATATTGGAACACGTGAGGCAATACTGATCCTATGACGTACCGTAGAAGATAGATTACGGAAGGGCAAACCTACGTTTCTAGCATTTGTAGACTTAGAGAAAGCTTTTGACAATGTTGACTGGAATACTCTCTTTCAAATTCTGTAGGTGAAAGGGGTCAAATACAGGGAGCGAAAGGCTATTAAAGTTTGTACAGAAAGCAGATGGCAGTTATAAGAGTCGAGGGGTATGAAAGGGAAGCAGTGGTTGGGAAGGGAGTGAGACAGAGTTGTAGCCTGTCCCCGATGCTATTCAATCTGTATATTGAGCAAGCAATAAAGGAAACAAAAGAAAAGTTCGGAGTAGGTATTAAAATCCATGGAGAAAAAATAAAAACTTTGAGGTTCGCCGATGACATTGTAATTCTGACTGACACAACAAAGCAAAACAAGGATAATGGAATGTAGTCGAATTAAGTCAGGTGATGCTGAGGGAATTAGATTAGGAAATGAGACACTTAAAGTAGTAAAGGAGTTTTGCTATTTGGAGAGCAAAATAACTGATGATGGTCGAAGTAGAGAGGATATTAAATGTAGACTGGCAATGGCAAGGAAAGCGTTTCTGAAGAAGAGAAATTTGTTAACATCGAGTATAGATTTAAGTGTCAGGAAGTCGTTTCTGAAAGTATTTGTATGGATTGTAGCCATGTATGGAAGTGAAACATGGACGATAAATAGTTTAGACAAGAAGAGAATAGAAGCTTTCGAAATGTGGTGCTACAGAAGAACGCTGAAGATTAGATGGGTAGATCACACAACTAATGAGGAGGTATTGAATAGAATTGGGGAGAAGAGGAGTTTGTGGCACAACTTGACCAGAAGAAGGGATCGGTTGGTAGGACATGTTCTGAGGCATCACGTGATCACCAATTTAGTGGAGGGCAGCGTGGAGGGTAAAAATTGTAGAGGGAGAAAAAGAGATGAATACACTAAGCAGATTCAGAAGGATGTAGGCTGCAGTAGGTACTGGGAGATGAAGAAGCTTGCACAAGATAGAGCTGCATCCAACCAGTCCCAGGACTGAAGACTACAACAACAACACCAGTCACTGTGGTCGTCTACTGACTGTTCTGGACATCGTCAACTTCAGTTGATAGTGCTATTCTGAAGATGGCCTAAGTCTAGGCTGAAACCGGTCGTTTCAAGTAAATAACCATCACGATCTACACAGTTTTTCACTAACTTTATTTTTTAAGTATGTGTTGCTGTCATGAATAATAAACCTCAATGTGTAATTTGCGGTGAAATAGTTTCACCTGAAAGTATGAAAGCATCAGATCCTATGCGTCAATTTTCTACTAAACATTCCAAGGAAGCTGATAAACCGTTGTATTTCTTCGAAAGGAAACTGAGAACCCTTAAACAGCAGCTAACCACTATGCTTCAGGTAATAGCATACTACTATTATTTGTTCATTAAATATAATATTGCGTTAGTGATTATTTATTTGTTTTTCTGATTTAACGATAGTCATTATTTGATTTTAGGTATCAACTTTCTACGAGAAAGTGAGTCGCTAAAGTATTCATGTGTAGATGTCGAGAATTTTATTTTTCCAGCAGCCCTGGATATGTTTGAAATAAGGAGAAGCAGGCAAGCAAGCTAAAAAGCATACCACTTTCTGATAATATCATTGAACACAGAATTAATGACATTCTAGAACAATTACTCGAGAAATCAAAGAAGAGTCCACATTTTTCTATGCAACTTGATGACTCTGCTCATGTTTCAGATGTGCGCAATATATGATATTTTTGTTCTTTGAAGTAGATGAAAGTATCATGGACGATATTTTGTTTTGCAAAGTAACCACTTCCTGCGAATACTGCTGGCCACTGTTTCTACGACATGTTTTTAGAAAGAACTCGCAACTATGAGATTGATTAGACAAAATGTATCGCCATTTGTAATGAGCGTACTAAACCCATGACTGGCAATAACATGGGACTTTTTTGCGAGATTAAAATCAATAATTCAAAATGTTTCGTGGACACATGCTTTCTTCATCGACAAGTTCTGGCAGCCATGGTTTTACTTTGATTTAAATGATGTGCTTCAAGAGGTGATAAAAGTAGTGAACTCTATTAAAGGTAAACCGTTGCAAACTCGACTGTTTAGAGTCATCAGTGAAGACATGGGTTCGCTCCATCAAAATCTCCTTTATCACACAGAGGCCAGGGGGCATTCCAAAAGAAAGGTATTGACACGAATTCTAGAACTGAAAGCTGAATTGTTGATGTTCTTCAAAGATTCTAAATCTGGATATGCGAATTAAATTTGTGGCCGTGATTTGGTTATTAAAATTAGCAGTTCTCCTCATCTTTTTCACCACCTAAAAATTTTAAACAGGAGCTTACCAGGGAGAAAAAAACGTATAACGCCCAAGGATAAAATTAAAGGATTCCTTGCAAAACTTCGTTTGAGGTCAATGTCTTTACAGAAAATGATATTTGTCTCATTCCCTTGCGTTCAGGCGATTGTCGAAGAAATTGCAATGGAGGAGTCGCTTGTAGAAGTTCTCGCATTCCTTGCATGACGTAATGCTTCCATAATTTGTAGGAGAAAGTATTAAGTTACTTCCCAGAACTAAACTTGAAAACTGGCACAGATGAACACTAAATCATCTTCTGTATATATCAGTACGGCTGGCAGATCTGGGCACGAGGACGAAAAAAAACGTATAAAATTTGTTGCTGATGACATTCTTAAAATACAATTCAATTCACAAATGACTGACATCCTCTGGATGAAACGAAAGTAAGAATAACCGCAGCTAGCAAGGGAAGCTTTATAATTATTAGTGCGCTTCGTCACTTCCTACCTATGTGAACTAGTCTTCTCTGCAATGGTGAACATAAAAACTAAGAAGAGAAATAGGCACTTGTTAAAAAATGATTTAGTTATTTGTGACTCAAAAGTATAACCAAGATTTCACAAATTATTAATAAATAGACACCACCATCTCATTGAAACAGCTGTATTTTTACTGTAGTGTAGGACCTGCAAACCTTGTTTACTTTTATCTGGCTAAGTGGCACCCGTGACAACTTTCACTGCTGTCACACAGTGAATAAAAACTGTTAGAAATAGTAAAATCCTAATAAGTGTCATGTATGAATTTAAATAGTACAAATGAGAGACTTTAGTCCTTAACGGTCAAAGAGCAGTTGTACCCATAAAAGGTTGTGCATTTGTGTATAAACGCTGAATCTTACCATTATTGCTATTGACTTTCCTCTCTATGGTATGGCTTATGCTCCACAGGAGAGAAATGACAATGAGATAACAGAAAACGCGAAAGAATAAATAGCGTAATGTTTACATTAGTATTATTATTACAGTGAACGAAGTACAGTGAAGCTTCGCTTAACAAGCACCTTCTATAAACAGTAGTTCGCATAGCGAGCCATACACAATGTAATTTTGTAAAAGGTGGAATCGCTTCAAGAGCGCATAACGAGTTTTCTCACTGCTTTATTTTTTTTATTTTTTGGAACCAATTCAAACACCGCCTTCTGAGCAGACAGGCCTCTTCAGGTGCTGTACGAGTAGTTGGGCAACAAGTCACTCGCTGTTGTATGACCTTCCGCCTTTTGCAATAGAGGCTCCAACAAATGACAATGCAGGCGACAATGCAGTATTGAGCTGTACTGTTAGCGACACTCCTCACGTTGCAATTGTCTCCGGTACCTCCGCACCCACATGCTCGGCGACGATGCAAAAAATGAAGTGAAATGATCTTATGGTACTGATGGTCGGGAGTCCCCACCCATGGAAGTTCGGCCGCCGTGTTGCAGGAGTTTTCATTTGGCGCCACAGTGGGTGACTTGCGTGTCGGTCATCAAAATGATAATGAGGACAATGCGACACCCAGTTCCAGAGTGGAGAAAATCTCTGGCCGGCTCGGGAATCGAACCCGGGCCCTGTGCATGGCAGCTACACGCGTTGACCACTTTTTTTTCATTTTGTTTGTTAATGTTCGAGACATCTGATCTGGACGGTCGGGCCATAACACCCGCTCCAGTTCATTGTTGATTCTTTCACTCTGTTTTTTGGTTACAGAGGGCAGGCAGCCCACTCACCGAACACGCTGAGCTACCGAGCCGGCAACCCCTCAGATAACGAGAAGGACCGACGACGTTCCAGATTCTCAGTGACTTCTAACACTGGTGTTAATTTATGGCCTAGAAATAGCTATTTATGAATTCCATTTTAGATTTGTCGTCTTCACCCAGCATGAATTCAATAAAGCTGTCCATTAATCAACATGTACAGAGATGTTTCGTTTAACTAGACGTCTTCTTTATTTAGCACTCATTTTGAGGAGTAAGTAAAAACAAATATATTTGGACATGTAAAAAATAATGTACAGTATTATACGTAATACTGCTACTTTATATAAAATGTGTTTCGGTATTTTTTGGGAATGGAAAGCTTCACGCTATTTTTACGTGATTTCCCACAGAGAAACATGTTTCGCATAACAGTGTTTCGCACTGCGGACATCACTCACAAGCGAATTATGCTCGTTTAGCGAAGTCCAAGGTATAGTCAATTTGTAAAGAGTGAGATCTATTTTCGGATTTCTCAAACTTACATAGGATATTGTTCATTTAATTATCTGTCGATTACCGAAAACTGTTTTCAGGTTTTCCGTCTATCATCGCAAACACGGTGTATTTATTCTAATAATCTATGTTCTATTCAATTCAGAATTAATGTTAAACAAGGAATTACGCAATGTCAATACAAATTGTTTCACTTTTCTTAGACCTATGTTTGTGTATTACAGAATGCCTAGTTTTCTGACATGCTATGGGCTGGTTGTTTCATTCACTTTCATCCAGTTTCAAAAGAAAACAGCATTTCTTTTTAATTAATTGAGACAATATTTAGTGTATTTTCTTACAGACTATTGTACCAGTTTTTAGAAGATATTTTACAACTATTTTATAACGCTCTATCACAATAACAATGATTCGCTACATGGAAATCACAATTAACAACAAGAAAGAAATGAGCAATGAAACATAGGACAAGCAACGATGATTTTGTGGGAATCTCGATCAATCCACAGAGCTACGAAAATAGAAGCAACGTCAACACAGTGTGTCAATTACAATGTGAGGTGAGCTCACGCGGTCTGGATCAGCTGTACTTCGTACCTTCTCTCACTGCTGCCAATCTTGGCGATATATTGTTTTGTTCGAAGAACAGTTACTGAAATGCGTTCCAGTAACTGTGGCCCGAAGTCTTGCACATGGGCTGTGTGTGTGTGTGTGTGTGTGTGTGTGTGTGTGTGTGTGTGTGTGTTGTTGCAGCCATTTTGTCTCACATTCAACGTAGGCACCTTGTAAATGCCCTTTCACGAATTCTAGTTACGTGAGATGTTTTTACCACAGCTGGTGATCAGCACGAAAACTTAGTTGTCAGTACTGCTCAAGACGCTGCCCCCGCACCACTGTTCCCACCCGGAAGTTAATTTGGTTCTTCCCCTCTCCCCGTAAACCGAACAGTGGTTAACTTGAGGATTTAGTGACCCTCCCAGCTCTAGTTCCGTTCCGCAGATATGGGCAGTGTTCGATAAACATCGTGTCACTTCTTTCCGCTGCAAGTTTTCGGGTATTTGAGGTGTTCGACAGGCTTAAATTAAATATTCATCACTACAAGTAAGTTCTACATCTGTAAGTGAGCGACTTTACAATGTGCTTTCACGAAACCTTGCACTTCCGTGTTACTTTTCTATCACAGCAGATGATTGTTACGAAACGTACGTTAGCGACCATGCTGCAAATTCTGGTTTATCCATTTGAAGTCATTAAATTGAAGTCATGTTGCAACCACAACAAGGTCACTACCCAGAAGTTGAGAACCACTGGTATACACGAGGACGCAGCCAAAAAAAAAAGGGGGGGGGAGACTCCAGGTAGTCGAATCCTCCCTATCTTCTAAATGAGATTACACACGACCTGGTTGCCACGTAGTGAAATTGATTTTCAATCATACGACGGAAAAGAGGTACCTACTATCGGTAGTCAGCAAGGCCAACGATAGATTTAAACTGTCTATACATCCAGAGCACAATCGGCTATCGCCCATCCCTATTTTAGGCAAGACCAGTTGTTGACTTTGCTTGAGCTCAGTTAGTGTTTTCTTAATCAGTTCAGTTCTCACATGCAGTTGAATTTAATGTAAGTGCTACCATTTATTGTTTTTGTACAGTGTGCTGTTGTGATAGTTTCTAATTTATGGATATGTTTGTAACAAGAAAGAAGAGGAAAATCGATTTTTGGTAAGTTCCTATGGGACCAAACTGTTGAGGTCATCGATCCCTAAGCTTACACTACTTAATTTAATCTAAACTAACTTATGTTAAGGACAACACACATACCCGCACCCGAGGGAGGACTCGAATCTCCGGCGAGGAAAGCCGCATGATCCGTGGCAAGATGCCTCATACCACGCTGCTACCCCGCGCCAGCAAAACCGATTTTGATTCGCCCGCTAGTGTTATGGGAAGTTAAAAGTATGTACGCACTACTATAAGAGCTTAATTACCTTTTTCTCTATCTAACTTTCTATCTTTCCATCTATAGGAGGGCTGGAGTCGTTATTCGAAGGCTGCCAGAACTTTGGGGTTGCAATATTTCAGTATTTCACAAGGCAGTGTAGCAGTCGGTATCATTGCAAATAACATTAAATTAAGATCAGTGCATACAAATACACTTGGATTTGTCTGTGTCGGCCAAAAATCACCTTGATCAACAAAAATATCACCCAATGGCGATGGTTGCATTTCTTTCAGATATTTGCATAATACTCTATCATTACGGGCGCAAATGACAAAATTACTCCCAATCTGGTCATCCGTGGGGTATTCAGTTATGAAAAACATTTCCGATACGGAACGATGAGGAGAGGTTTGTGGAGAGCGAAAGGAGTGTGTGATGACAGTACATTCTATAGTTCATTCGTTTCTAAACTATTTTTACGGCGTACTGCTTTAAACCATCCGAACCGCCTCTTGCGCCGTACAGCCCTCCCTCTCTCTTTCTTTCAAAATTTATTTATGCTCCTGTAATACAATAACAACTGAAGCCAGCAAATCCAAGCACAATTAGATGTTAAAATATGCATGCATTCATGCACTACCAAATGATTAAACATGCGCAATTAAAGGAGAAACATGCAATGTCAGAATTCAATCTTTTGTTGTGATGCATTTTATTGTATTTTAAAACAATGTATAACAACAAGCTTTTCCAAATTCTCCAGTCACTTGGCGTAGCTCTGCGTGTTGAGCAGCTCAGCTAGCAATCCTTGGATTTGGGTGGCGAATTGGTATGAAAATGGTTTTCTCTGGTTTCCCATTTTCAATTTAGACAAACGCTGGCGTTGGTTGCTTACTATAGGACACAACCACTTTCTTCCGAATACCTTTCTTTCCTGACACATTCCAGTTCCCTTAAATCTGCAGCCCCTTTGCTTAAATGAAAAGAGCTGCATCGAAGGAGGGCCGTGCATCTCCTTGGAGACACCCGGCACTGAATGTCATGTGATACATAAATAATAAGCCCAATTCTCCTCTTTTAGGTTCAAGCGTTTGAGTTTCGGGTCATTCTTTAAGTCAGAAAACGATCTTACATTGTAATAAATGGCAGATTCACACATAAATGAGGAAAAGAATATATATTGAATGAGAAAATTTGGTAAAGTGTTGTTGTAGTCTTCAGTCCAAAGTCTGATTTGATCCAGCTCTCCATGATACTCTATCTTGAGCGAGCCTGTTCGCCTCTGAGTAACTACTGAATCTGCTTAATGTATTCATCTCTTGGTCTTTTTTTACCGCCCAAGTTTCCCTCCAATACTAAGTTGGTGATCCCATGATGTCTCATAATGTGCCCTACCAAACGATCACTTTTTCTAGTCAGTTGTGCCACAAATTTCTCGTCTCTCCAACTCTATTCAGCACATCCTCGTTAGTTACGTGATATACGCAGCTAAACTTCAGCATTCTTCTGTGTCTCCACGTTTCAAAAGCTTCTGTTCTTTTCTTGTATTAACTGTTTATGTTTCACTTCCATACATGGCTACACTCCATACAAATACTTTCAGAAAGGACGTCCTGACACTTAAATCCATGCTCGATGTTAAGAAATTTCTCTTCTTCAGGATCAGTATGACCCACCTGAGCGCGGGATTCGTCAAATTGTTGGCATCAATGTGATGCACCGGTTCAGCGTAACGCGGCAGCGTCGTGTCTGCAGGAACCCTGGAACACATACTCCCTTCTGACAATAATCCACTCTTGTTCCGCAATAGTTTTCGTGTAGAACGACATGTCTTACTTTCTGACGTCCCTACCTCTAAATGAGTATAGTTCACCGCGCTCCTACCTGCTCCTCATAAAAGATCGTTGGAAAAATAGTTTATGTTCCATGGATCATTTTGTACGATAAATCGCACTGATGTGGAACGTACATTCACATTGCAAATTAATTTGTAAATACGGCTACATGCCGAATATTTAACACACACTTGAGTGAGCAATTCCTACTCACCACCCTTTAAACGTTACAATAATGAAATTTTTCTACAAACAGAAGGAGCTGTCAAGGAGAAACATTTTCAGTTTGTTTCCAAATTTTATATTGCTGTCTGTCAGACATTTTACATCACTCGTTAAGTTATCAAAAAACTTTGTTGTATCATCGTACACCCCTTTCTGTGCTTAATGCAACGCTAATGTGGAGCAATGAATGTCATTTTTTCTTCTGGTATTGTAATTATATATACCATTGTTTCTTTTGAACTGTAGTGGATTATTTACCAAAAACTTCATAAGGGAATAAATACATTGTAAAGCAATAGTCAGAATGCCCATCTCCTTAAAGAGATGTCTACAAGATGATCGTGAGTGAGCACCACATTTTTATTCTTAGAGTAGGGTTTTGCACAATGAAGACTTGGTTACTTGAAGATGACGTACCCCAGGACATTATTCCATATGACATTACTGAATGAAAATGTGCAGTACATACCATATTACTGATTTATCTCTGCCCAAGATTTGCAACGATTCTAAGTGTAAATGTCGCTGAACTAAGTTGTTTTAGGAGCTCCAAACTAGGCTTTCTACAGTTTAAATTCTCATCAATACGGACACCAAAGAATTCAGAAGTTTCCACACTATTTATTATTTCCTCACCTTGTGTTGCGCTTATCATCGGTGTAGTTCCCCTAGATGTGTAAAACTAAATACGCTGTGACTTACTAAAATTTAGGGTGAAACCATTCCCAGAAAACCAATCAATGACACATTGTTTACCATATCTTCTATTCTTGTGTGAATCTTTGGATTTATTACTAGTGTCATCTGCAAAAGGAATTAATTCTGCTTGTTGTATGTTAGATGGAAGATCGTTAACAGACACGAAGACAATAGTGGACCTAAGACTGAGCCTTGAGGAACCCCATATACTATTTCTCGCCAGTCAGAATTACGTCCTCAGACTATATTGGTTGAATTACTAAGAACAACTTTGTGTATTCTTTTGGCTAGATATGACATTGTCCATTGGTTGGCTGTACCATCAATCCTGTAAAACTTGAATTTATCTAGGAGTACACTGTGAATCACACAGTTAAATGCATTTTACAGGTCGTAGAAAATACCAGTCAGCGCTATTTTATTATTTAGCGCTTGTAAAACATGGTGATTGAACATGTAAGTGGCAACTCTAGTGAAACCCTGTGATTTGCTGAGGATATTATTGTTAGTGAGGTGAGAGGCTATTCTAGAACAAATCAGTTTCTCAAAAAGTTTGGAATATGCTGTCAGCAGTGCAACAGGTCGTTAGTTACCGACCTCTCTTCCATCACCTTTCTTAAATATGGGTTTTACAGCAGCATATTTCAGTCTTTCTGGAAAAATGCCTTGAGTTAGTGATGCATTAAACATTACAGAGAACGCTATACTTATTACATGGAACAAATCTTGAATACTCTACTGGAAACACCATCAAAACCAGATGAGCTTTCATTAGATAATGTATAATTTTCTTAATTTCAGGAGGAGAAGTTGAAACTTCCCCTTAGAAATATTGTACATGACTGTGTTTAAACTGACACACAATATTTTTAACGCAACGCAATCTGACTTTCAAAAATTCCTACAAAAAATGGCCCTGACTAACATTAACCTATACCTTTCACAAATCACTTACCTCACCAAAAATCTTGGTTACTCGAACTACTGCAATACAGTGAGCGCCACTACTGCCAGCTAAATAAAAGATTCAAACTACTGAAGGCACTAACTACTGATAGGCATAGTTAGCAAATGAAAGATTTTGATAGAGAACAAACAATGTATTTACCTTACTACTGTTCAAAAGTCAAAATATATATAGCAGTTCATGACATCCAGTCTTACAAATTTCAAAACTCCGCCATTTCTCTCCACACATCCACCACTGCTGGTGGCTCACCTACAACTGCGCAACGCTACGCGCTGTTAACATCCAGCTGCCCAACACTACAATGGCAGACAACAATGCAAACTTGCCACAGACTGCACACAGCACAGCCAGTGATTTTCATACAGAGCGCTACGTGGCGTTACCAATATAAGAACCTAAACGGCCCACTTACAAATTTGGTGGTACCTTTATATAACTGAATTTTGTGAGAGTTACTTTTTCAACTTACAGCTGTGACTTGCTCTTGAACTGTTTGTTCTTATAATTTGTACTATATTAAAGATATTATTATTGAATATTATATTTGCTACTGGTGACTCATCGTTTATAGCGCTTCCATTCACTTCAGTAGAGATGTTACATATAGATTTAAGTCTGTAATTAAGCTGTAAAAGTTTGTAAATCTGTTTGTCAGAAAAGAGCCCCTCACAGTGGTACATCAAGTGCCCGTTAATCGATATGTAACGTTCTCTAGCAGCACACATCCAAAGTGAAAGTTAAAAGAACATTTCGATGTATAATGTTCACTGTAACAAATAATTTATATGTATTTCTGTTAGTTGAATTTCAAAAGGACACTTAATTTTGTCACGAAAAGGATAATTATTAATTTTGCTATTATAAATGATTATTCAAAGAGTGTGAAATACTATCTATGGCGGAGAATGTGAAAACCGCCACAGAAGAAACGATATGTAATGAGAAATGATAAAGACCGTACAAGAATTAATTAAGATATAAATAGGCAATATATTGTAATAGAATCGCTTGTCTTCTGCACGGACTGAATGTGAGAGGAACCCGTGACATTGCATTAGGCTCTTACGTAGTCTTCATTTGTCATAAGTCGATGATCGACGCCATTTGTAGGTGGAATTGTAAAAGGTGTGTAAAGATTTTAATTGTTTCTGTTAAGATATATTTATCTACACTCCTGGAAATGGAAAAAAGAACACATTGACACCGGTGTGTCAGACCCACCATACTTGCTCCGGACACTGCGAGAGGGCTGTACAAGCAATGATCACACGCACGGCACAGCGGACACACCAGGAACCGCGGTGTTGGCCGTCGAATGGCGCTAGCTGCGCAGCATTTGTGCACCGCCGCCGTCAGTGTAAGCCAGTTTGCCGTGGCATACGGAGCTCCATCGCAGTCTTTAACACTGGTAGCATGCCGCGACAGCGTGGACGTGAACCGTATGTGCAGTTGACGGACTTTGAGCGAGGGCGTATAGTGGGCATGCGGGAGGCCGGGTGGACGTACCGCCGAATTGCTCAACACGTGGGGCGTGAGGTCTCCACAGTACATCGATGTTGTCGCCAGTGGTCGGCGGAAGGTGCACGTGCCCGTCGACCTGGGACCGGACCGCAGCGACACACGGATGCACGCCAAGACCGTAGGATCCTACGCAGTGCCGTAGGGGACCGCACCGCCACTTCCCAGCAAATTAGGGACACTGTTGCTCCTGGGGTATCGGCGAGGACCATTCGCAACCGTCTCCATGAAGCTGGGCTACGGTCCCGCACACCGTTAGGCCGTCTTCCACTCACGCCCCAACATCGTGCAGCCCGCCTCCAGTGGTGTCGCGACAGGCGTGAATGGAGGGACGAATGGAGACGTGTCGTCTTCAGCGATGAGAGTCGCTTCTGCCTTGGTGCCAATGATGGTCGTATGCGTGTTTGGCGCCGTGCAGGTGAGCGCCACAATCAGGACTGCACGCGACCGAGGCACACAGGGCCAACACCCGGCATCATGGTGTGGGGAGCGATCTCCTACACTGGCCGTACACCACTGGTGATCGTCGAGGGGACACTGAATAGTGCACGGTACATCCAAACCGTCATCGAACCCATCGTTCTACCATTCCTAGACCGGCAAGTGAACTTGCTGTTCCAACAGGACAATGCACGTCCGCATGTATCCCGTGCCACCCAACGTGCTCTAGAAGGTGTAAGTCAACTACCCTGGCCAGCAAGATCTCCGGATCTGTCCCCAATTTTGCATGTTTGGGACTGGATGAAGCGTTATCTCACGCGGTCTGCACGTCCAGCACGAACGCTGGTCCAACTGAGGCGCCAGGTGGAAATGGCATGGCAAGCCGTTCCACAGGACTACATCCAGCATCTCTACGATCGTCTCCATGGGAGAATAGCAGCCTGCATTGCTGCGAAAGGTGGATATACACTGTACTAGTGCCGACATTGTGCATGCTCTGTTGCCTGTGTCTATGTGCCTGTGGTTCTGTCAGTGTGATCATGTGATGTATCTGACCCCAGGAATGTGTCAATAAAGTTTCCCCTTCCTGGGACAATGAATTCACGGTGTTCTTATTTCAATTTCCAGGAGTGTAGTAAAATCTGTTTGTCTCAATTATTGCAAAGTTCGCACTGGACATTACCCATTTTATTTAAGAAATTTCAGCATTTTATTGGATATCGCTAGCGGTGCGGAGCTGCGCTGCGAGCGTCTGCAGTAGCGGCAGATTTAAATATACGATCGCGATAACGACCACATCCTAAAAAGGGAGGTGAACGAAAATAATAAAGTGTTTCTTTTCACAGCATTCCAGATGCAGAAAGAAGGAGACAGTAGATTTTATCTTGTGCATTCACAGGTAGATACAAGCTGCAGCTTCCGTAAATTTTCATTCAAAAAAGTGATACATTCCGAACATATCGTAAAGTGTATTTAGAACTGGATAATTTTCATGAGAGCCTAGCAATATAAAAAAAGAAAACATTTTCATATCGTAAGGATAGTCTTATGCTTCAAAGCTAGTCGGGGTTATATCCAGTTAAACAAAAATCCACTGCAACGTGAAAATGTTTGCTAAGTTCGATGGACAATAATATTTTCATTGTCGTACAAACAGTTTTAGTACTTGAATAAAAGTTGTAATGTTGATGCATTAAGTTGTTCTGAAAGCGGTGCTGATATTCAAGACAATAAAAGCAGGTTAAAAGCTGTGAGCTATCTGGGGAAGTTGACCTTGCATTACTGAACAACTGTTTCACCAGGTATCCAGTCTAGCTTACCAAATTCCCAACCAGACTAACATTAATTATAATCTTTTAATAGTCATCTTACGACAACCGGTGATATATATGGTGTTACAAAAAGGCATGGCCAAACTTTCAGGAAACATTCCTCACACACAAAGAAAGAAAATATGTTACGTGGACATGTGTTTGGAAACACTTACTTTTCATGTTAGAGCTCATTTTATTACTTCTCTTCAAATCACATTAATCATGGAATGGAAACACACAGCAACAGAACGTACCAGCGTGACTTCAAACACTTTGTTACATGAAAATGTTCAAAATGTCCTCCATTAGCGAGGATACATGCATCCACCCTCCGTCACATAGAATCCCTGATGCGCTGATGCAGCCCTGGAGAATGGCGTATTGTATCACAACCGTCCTCAAAACGAGCACGAAGAGTCTCTACATTTGATACCGGTGTTGCGTAGACAAGAGCTTTCAAATGCCCCCATAAATGAAAGTCAAGATGGTTGAGGTCAGGAGAGCGTGGAGGCCATGGAATTGGTCCGCCTCTACCAATCCATCGGTCACCGAATCTTTTGTTGAGAAGCGTACGACCACTTCGACTGAAATGTGCAGGAGCTCCATCGTGCATGAACCACATGTTGTGTCGTACTTGTAAAGGCACATGTTCTAGCAGTACAGGTAGAGTATCCCATATGAAATCATGATAACGTGCTCCATTGAGCGTAGGTGGAAGAACATGGAGCCCAATCAAGACATCACCAACAATGCCTGCCCAAACGTGCACAGAAACTCTGTGTTGATGACGTGATTGCACAATTGCGTGCGGATTCTCGTCAGCCCACACATGTTGATTGTGAAAATTTACAATTTGATCACGTTGGAATGAAGCCTCATCCCTAAAGAGAACATTTACACTGAAATGAGGATTGACACATTGTTGGATGAGCCATTCGCAGAAGTGTACCCGTGGAGGCCAATCAGCTGCTGATAGTGCCTGCATACGCTGTACATGGTACGGAAACAACTGGTTCTCCTGTAGCACTCTCCTTACAGTGACATGGTCAACGTTACTTTGTACAGCAGCAACTTCTCTGACGCTGACATTAGGGTTATCGTCAAATGCACGAAGAATTGCCTCGTCCATTGCAGGTGTCCTCATCGTTCTAGGTCTTCCCCAGTCGCGAGTCATAGGCTGAAATGTTCCGTGCTCCTTAAGACGCCGATCAATTGCTTAGAACGTCTTCCTGTCGGGACATCTTCGTTCTGGAAATCTGTCTCGATACTAACGTACCGCGCCACGGCTATTGCCTCGTGCTAATCCATACATCAAATGGGCATCTACCAACTCCGCATTTGTAAACATTACACTGACTGCAAAACCACGTTCATGATGAAAACTAACCTGTTGATGCTATGTACTGACGTGCTTGATGCTAGTACTGTAGAGCAAAGAGTCGCATGTCAACACACGCACAGAAGTCAACATTACCTTCCTTCAATTGGGCTAACTGGCGGTGAATCGAGGAAGTACAGTACATACTGACGAAACTAAAATGAGCTCTAACATGGAAATTAAGTGTTTCCGGACACATGTCCACGTAACATCTTTTCTTTATTTGTCTGTGAGGATAGTTTCCTGAAAATTTGGCCGTACCTTTTTGTAACACCCTGTATATGTATATATAAAGATAATTTAAATAAAAAGAAATAAATCAGTTTATATTTGGACATTTATTTAAACATTGATCATTGTTCCGTTAAAATTTCAGCATATTAAACTTGATTCATAACTAAACTGGTTCCTTAATTAGGATTGTGAAAATGTGAGTTTGTAATCTTATGGAACACATCAAATGTGGAGCCAAGATTGGGAGACTGCATACAACACTGCATTCATAAAACAACACACGAAGAACGCTGAAATATATGCAAGAGGAAATTAACCACAACCAACCGATTCAATTTTCACACAAAGAAGTTACGTTCGTAGCGCAATCCTGTCTGTCATGAAATTACCACACACTGCTATACTAAATTCATACTAACTCTCTGTGAAATCTTCCCACATAGAATAGCTGAGGGCTACTTTGATGATTACACCACATGCTTCACGTGGTCAATTTGGTTTACACAAAGAGTGTAACTTCACAAAAATTTTGATAATTAAAATAAATTACATCGAAACGCAATTTACAAAAGAAAAACCTCGAACTGGTTACTATCGTCTTACTACTAACCTGATGGGTCAAACAATTGTATAAGCACATGGTACTGGTCTCACAAAGTACACCCCATGTGGGGTGTCAAGACGAGACGTTATAATCTCACGCACATTCGCATTTAAGATTGATGATCTTAGTTAGAGTTACGGATCATCAACACATGGTTCCACTTTACTCACAAAGTAGTGACAAAGCAACTACTGCAAGATATTCTGAACTTCACACTAGAATTACACTGCGTTGCAATTTAAGATAACATAAGATATTTTAGATCTAAACCTGAAATAAAGGTGTTTAAGTTTTCAGTTAGGCTGAACTTAAGAAATCCATTGTTCTACGGACATAGCAGAGACTCGCTTAGCCGGAGATCTTACCACATCAGACACTCGCTGCAGACAGAATGGCGTGGGCCCCTACCGAGGGTACCTCACAGATACAAACGGAAGTGACCAGAGAGGCAGCTTCCTATACCAACATGACGAGGGCCGGACAGGGCCGTACCAAGAGTAGAAACCTCTTTGCTTTTAGAAAGTGTAGCTACCTGTTCCAACATTGGTCCTACTGTTCTCCAGCAGATCGGCTTGTCTGCTACCATCAAGCATGCAACTAGAAATACATTTGCTCATTCATCCTTTCACACAGAAGGGATGGGGGATGACAGTATCTTATCATATACAGTATATAAAAGAAAGCGGATGTAGGTTCCATATGAGACTGTGTGACATGAATTACATATAAACTGTGTTTTAAAGTGTAGTAGTGTGACAGATCGTTCTTGATTATGTGTAAAAGTAACACTTTCCACTGCTCAGTCTCCTCCCAGATAGTCAGAAACAACACAGTAAATTTAGAAGTGGAATGTATGCCGTAAATGACAATAGATTTAAGAAATTAACATGAAAGGAATCCAACAGAGGCCTTTCAATTTAAAACTTGAATAATTATTTTAGAATGTTCAAAGTAATTCATTTTTATTAATCTGCAACAGAATATTTCATACGTAAAGTAATAATCACAGGTGAAAAATTTATTGCAACCTTTCATTTCTCATGTCCATCCATGTATATGTTAAGTTCAATCTCAAAGGTTTCCCAATCAAATTAAACGCAAAAAGCAAGGAAAGTTTAAAACCAGACGGTCAACTCCCGAATAATTAAAACAGACAGAATCGCATTGAAGATACCGCGGACACGAACAACAGTTGCGTCCCTGAGTCTGGACAGTTAATGACGACCTCTGCTCCTCGTCGTTCTCTTTTTTTTTCTCCCTTTGCCAAAGACGAGGACAAACTATCGGCGAGAAGTCTGCGGGTAGAGACAGGCAGACGTTCGTGGGCGGCCGCAGCCGATGACAAGAGGTCATATGACGAGACGATGGCTCACCCACTGATACCGCTGCAGGCCGCTACTGGAGTGCGCCGCGGGGCAATATATATATATACGAGGCGAGGGACTCGGAGAGCCGATGACGCGCCTCCGTCCCACTCGGCGGGGGGGACGCTGTCTGCGATGAGGCCGCTGCCGGCGCTGCTTCTCGCCCTCGCCGCTCTCGTCTGCACAGCAGCAGGTGAGCACTCCCACTGGCTCCTCCAGCACTACAGCCGTCGTTTCAGAATCTACTCGCACACTTCCGATTACATTCGTGTAGGCTAGCATACCGGTGGTACGTTTTGCGAAAGCTGAGCATATCTACTTCTACATCTACATGATTACTCTGAAATTCACATTTAAGTGCTTGGCAGAGGGTTCGTCGAACCACAATCATACTATCTCTCTACCATTCCACTCCCGAACAGCGCGCGGGAAAAACGAACACCTAAACCTTTCTGTTCGAGCTCTGGTTTCTCTTATTTTATTTTGATGATCATTCCTACCTATGTAGGTTGGGCTCAACAAAATATTTTCGCATTCGGAAGAGAAAGTTGGTGACTGAAATTTCGTAAATAGATCTCGCAGCGACGAAAAACGTCTTTCCTTTAATGACTTCCATCCCAACTCGCGTATCATATCTGCCACACTCTCTCCCCTATTACGTAATAATACAAAACGAGCTGACCTTTTTGCACCCTTTCGATGTCCTCCGTCAATCCCACCTGGTAAGGATCCCACACCGCGCAGCGGTATTCTAACAGAGGACGAACGAGTGTAGTGTAAGCTGTCTCTTTAGTGGACTTGTTGCATCTTCTAAGTGTCCTGCCAATGAAACGCAACCTTTGGCTCGCCTTCCCCACAATATTATCTATTTGGTCTTGCCAACTGCAGTTGTTCGTAATTTTAACACCCAGGTACTTAGTTGCATTGACAGCCTTGAGAATTGTACTAGTTATCGAGTAATCGAATTCCAACGGATTTCTTTTGGAACTCATGTGGATCACCTCACACTTTTCGTTATTTAGCGTCAACTGCCACCTGCCACACCATACAGCAATCTTTTCTAAATCGCTTTGCAACTGATACTGATCTTCGGATGACCTTACTAGACGGTAAATTACAGCATCATCTGCGAACAACCTAAGAGTACTGTTCAGATTGTCACCCAGGTCCTTTACGTAGATTAGGACCAGCAGAGATCCCAGGACGCTTCCCTGGGGAACACCTGATATCACTTCAGTTTTACTCGATGATTTACCGCCTATTGCTACGAACTGCGACCTTCCTGACAGGATATCACTAATCCAGTCGCACGACTGAGGCGATACCCCATAGGCCGGCAGCTTGATTAGAAGTCGCTTGTGAGGAACGGTGTCAAAAGCTTTCCGGAAATCTAGAAATATGGAATCACTTTGAGATCCCTTTCGACAGCGGCCTTTACTTCGTGCGAATAAAGAGCTAGCTGCGTTGCACAAGAACGATGTTTTCTGAAACCATGCTGATTACGTATCAATAGATCGTCCCCTTCGAGGTGATTCATAATGTTTGAATACAGTATATGCTCCAAAACCCTACTGCAAACCGTCGTCAATGATATAGGTCTGTAGTTCGATGGATTACTCCTACTACCGTTCTTAAACACTGGTACGACCTGAGCAATTTTCCAATCTGTAGGTACAGATCTATCGGTGAGCGAGCGGTTGTATATGATTGCTAAGTAGGGAGCTGTCGTATCAGCTTAATCTGAAAGGAGTACAATGTGAATGAGCCGCATCGTAACTGCGTTAGCATTTTCTCTGTTAAACTGGTAGCAACCAATCGTTTTAATAACGACTCCACATTTCCTGAGCTTGTACTGAATTAAGGTCACTACTACCAGCCAGAGTGCCGTGTCCTTCACTTAGCAAACAAAGGCCAAAAACTCAACCTGCTGGGAACTCTGAAAATTAACAAACATCTAGCTTACGGTCCAGATCTAATCTTAAATGACCTGACACAGCTTAACACTTCTCCTCTCCTAAACTTTACATAATCCCCTCTGTTTTTCATTACTTCCCAATCTGTCTGTTCCTACATATTGGCCAATTTTCCTGTATTCACTGTGTTCTTTAACCTTATTACAATGGTCTGTGTAATCCGTATATACTTTAGTAACAACTGTTAAGTCTTTCTTTTAATTGTTACTTCTATTACTTTCCATGTTTAATACCTCTTGTAGTTGTCTCATCAAGTACTGTTTTTATTTTACTTGTTTTATTTATTTAATGCAAAGTGGTTTGAGTATAGTGTTAATGTTTATCCTGTTCGCTCCTTTTATATTTGTGTATTGTTTCAACTTTTTACTTTTCTAAATGCAGTACCACCACACTCACAAAGATGGCATTTACTGTATGTTCCCTCACACTTCTCCATTTTCCTGTATTTATTCACTTCTGTTGATCTTACTGATATTGTTTAAAATGCTCATATATTCTTAGGCTACACTGATAATTCTTTCTCCTTTCAATTGGTTTGTTTATCGCTCTCCATGTTTTATACCTCCTGAAGTACCCTTATCAAGTACTAATTTTATTTTATTTCATTGCTTTTGTTTATTAATATAAACTCTTATGTAGGCTTGCTGTTCCAGTTTTGTGTTAAAGTTTTCCAGTTTACTCCATTTATGTTGATTTACTGTTCAATTCTTTACTTTTTACAGTGCATTACCACCACACTGTCAAAGATATTATTTACTGCACGTTTCTGCTTAAATCTAGATGTGTAACTTATTTTCGAATATCATTTACAAACACTGTAACTTCTTTGGCAACAATAGTAAATGCCTCAAGATGACCTTGAAAGCCGAAGACTAGGACTTTTCGTTTATCGTTTGAATAACGTTTGCTCTAGTCTTCAGCGATCTCGTCGTTGTTATGGTCTTCAGTCCAAAAACTGCCTTGACGGACGTCGGAACGCCCTATCTCGCCAATGTTAAATTAGCTAAATTTATGTACTTTTTTCTCTAGAACTGATATACCTAGAATTTGAAATTTTGGCAGCTGTTCTCAACATGTATTATAGCTCACTGAACTACAATCAGTGCTCCTTTTGATATAATATTTTTCAATTTTTTATCTTTTAGGCATTGTTAATTTGGGTGAATTTCATATAAATCTCCCTTATTGAGATAAAAAGCCAGTCGCTGTCATGATTCTAGTCCAGTGGCACCCTTTAACTATTTTATAGCACTTCTGAAAATTTGAATGTCATTGGTTTTGTAATTTGTGAGATAAAGGTACATATTTCTGAAGTTTGAAAATGAGGTTAACATAATGTGTTGTGAAGATCCACAAACAACTTTTATTTCAATATCAGAATTGTCCAGGGAAGCTATCAGCGTCATCTTACGGTTCTTCTTCGCCTAGAAGCTCTCTTCTTATAGCTGCCCTTGATTTCTTTATATTACAGTCAGCTCCATACTGATCCGTCCGCTGCTCGTGGTCTCGCGGTCGCGTTCTTGCTTCCCGAGAACGGGATCGATTCCCGGCGGGGTCAGGCATTTACACCTGCCTCGAGATGACAGGGTGTTTGTGTTGTCCTCATCATTTCATCACCATTCATGAAAGTGGCGAGTTTGGACTGAGCAAAGGTTGGGAATTTGTACGGCCGCCCCACAAAACAAACATCATCATCCATACTGATTCTTGCTTATTCGCACTTTGTCCAGAAGTTGAAGACCTTCGTTGATGTTAACATCAGGAACAATCTCAAGCCTTTCCACGACCTTTAACCTACCTAGACGAAATAACAGCATCAGTGAACCCCCCCCCCCCCCCGTTTTTAGTTTTTGTCCCAACGAATAAATTCTTAGGCACACGAGTTCACAAATTATGAGGGTTTTGAAACTTCCTGGCAGATTAAAACTGTGTGCCGGGCCTAGACTCGAACTCGGGACCTTTGCCTTTCGCGGGAAAGTGCTCTACCAACTGAGCTACCCAAGCACGACTCACGCCCCGTCCTCACAGCTTTACTTCTGCCAGTACCTCGTCTCCTACCTTCCAAACTTTACAGAAGCTCTCCTGCGAACCTTGCAGAACTACCACTCCTGAAAGAAAGGATATAGCGGAGACATGGCTTAGCTACAGCCTGGGGGATGTTTCTACAGTGAAATTTTCACTCTATAGCGGAGTGTGCGCTGAGATGAAACTTCCTGGCAGATTAAAACTGTGTGCCGGACAGAGACTCGAACTCGGGACCTTTGCCTTTCGCGGGCAAGTGCTCTACCAAGGGTTTTGCACATCTTCTGGGATGATGAGGATGCCCCAAGCCTCTACACATCAGCTGGTTTGCTTGCATAGCAGCCACTGGGATAGAATTTCCATTTTGGAAAAGGCAATAAAAATATTTCTAATTACAGTTTATGAAGTGGGCTATTGTTAAGAAGACATGTCTATAGTGCGAGAGCGATAAGATATCTCAGCAGAATCACTTACACAGAAGGTGTCCGTAAATCAGTTCCCACAGAACTTACGCTTTTTAAATAACTATACACTTGAAGGCATCGTAGAAACTAAGTCGCTAAAGCAACAAAAGTAGTAAGAAGACACGTAACAAACTCTGAACGAGGTGCAAAAAGAACCTGTAGACTTAAAACATTAATTCACAGATCGAAAACTGTACTGCAAACACAGCTAGTTTCTATGAGAATGGCACCAAACGAAATATCAAAGTTTCTACAACAGAAGAGTGAAATGCATTTGTATCTCCCGAAGTAAGAGTGATTTCAGGTGTGCCGCAGGGGAGTGTCGTAGGACCGTTGCTATTCACAATATACATAAATGACCTTGTGGATAACATCGGAAGTTCACTGAGGCTTTTTGCGGATGATGCTGTAGTATATCGAGAGGTTGTAACAATGGAAAATTGTACTGAAATGCAGGAGGATCTGTAACGAATTGACGCATGCTGCAGAGAATGGCAATTGAATCTCAATGTAGACAACTGTAATGTGTTGCGAATACATAGAAAGAAAGATCCTTTATCATTTAGCTACAATATAGCAGGTCAGCAACTGCAAACAGTTAATTTCATAAATTATCTGGGAATAGGCATTAGGAGTGATTTAAAATGGAATGATCATATGAAGTTGATCGTTGGTAAAGCAAATGGCAGACTGAGATTCACTGGAAGATTCCTAAGGAAATGCAATCCGAAAACAAAGGAAGTAGGTTACAGTACACTTGTTCGCCCACTGCTTGAATATTGCTCACCAGTGTGGGATCCGTACCAGATAGGGTTGATAGAAGAGATAAAGAAGATCCAACGGAGAGCAGCGCGCTTCGTTACAGGATCATTTAGAAATCGCGAGAACGTTACGGAGATGATAGATAAACTCCAGTGGAATACTCTGCAGCCCGCATCTCGTGGTCGTGTGGTAGCGTTCTCGCTTCTCACGCCCGGGTTCCCGGGTTCGATTCCCGGCGGTGTCAGGGATTTTCTCTGCCTTGTGATGGCTGGGTGTTGTGTGCTGTCCTTAGGTTAGTTAGGTTTACGTAGTTCTAAGTTCTAGGGGACTGATGACCGTAGCAGTTAAGTCCCATAGAGCTCAGAGCCATTTGAACCATTTGAATTTGGAATACTCTGCAAGAGAGACGCTCAGTAGCTCGGTACGGGCTTTTGTTGAAGTTTCGAGAACATACCTTCACCAAGGAGTCAAGCAGTATATTGCTCCCTCCTACGTATATCTCGCGAAGAGACCATGAGGATAAAATCAGATAGATTAGAACCCACACTGAGGCATACCGACAATCTTTCTTTCCACGAACAATAGGAGATTGTAATAGAAGGGAGAACCGATAGAGGTACTCAAAGTACCCTCTGCCATACACCGTCAGGTGACTTGCGGAGTATGGATGTAGATGTAGATGTAGATGCATACCTTTTATACCTAATGTTTTCGGAAAAGCGAATGTTTGAGTGCGTACACATCACAAGTAGGGTAATTTTCCTGAACGCACGTACCATTTTGGAAAAGGAAATAAAAACATTTCTAATTACAGTTTATTAAGAAAGTCTGCATCATTTTAAGCAGAAAATTCCAAATTATTTTATAGACTTAAAAACTGAAAATGTGACTTTTTGCCGCTTTTCGGTATTCCAGCTCCCCTTGAAGCAGCGCTCCACGTTGGACTGTCCTCTCCAAGCCGCCTCGTGTCCCAATAACTTCTGCGACCTACATCCATTTGGACACGCTTACTGTTTTCAGTCCTTCGTTTTCTTCTACGACTTTTACCTCCCAAATTCTTTAATACCTCAGGATGTGCACTATCAACTTTCCCATTTCTTTTAATCAACTTGTATCATCTCTTTTCTCCAATCCGACTCAGCGCTTCCTCATTAGTTACTCGATCTACCCATATAATCTTCGGTATTCTTCTGCAGGACCGCATTTCAAACCCTCTTATTCTCCTCTTTCCTTAACTGCTTATGGTCCACAAAATGGTTCAAATGGCTCTGAGCACTATGGGACTTAACATCTGAGGTCATCAGTCCCCTAGAACTTAGAACTACTTAAACCTAACTAACCTAAGGACATCACACACATCCATGCCCGAGGCAGGATTCGAACCTGCGACCGTAGCAGTCGCGCGGTTCCGGACTGACGTGCCTAGAACCGCTCGGCCACCGCGGCCGGCCTTATGGTCCACATTTCACTTCCGTAAATTTATATTAAATGTTCACAAATTCCTCTTTTGTGGAAATACCTGTGTTGCATTTACTACTCTGCATTTATTGACTGTCTGTCTGGTCTGTCATCATTTACTACGTTGCCGAAATAGCAAATACCATTTACTACTTTTAGAATCTCATTTCCTAGTCTAATTCCCTTAACGTAACCCGATTTAACTCGACTACATTCCATTACCTTGTATTAATTTGTTGATATTCGTCTTATAACCTCTTTTCAAAACACCATCCATTCCGATCTACTGCACTTCCAGGTTCGTGCTGTCTCTTACACAGTTCTGCTGGCATCGTCAAAAGTCGAAGTTTTTATATCTTCTCCCTGTATTTCATTTCCCCTCCAAAACTTCTTACTGATTTCGTTTGCTACTTCCATAATGTACACATTGAATAACATCCTGTCTCGCTCCGTTCTCAATCACTGGTTCTCTGTCATGTCCTTCGATTCATATAACTAGTCTGGTTTCTGAAAGTTGCAGATAATCCTTATCTACCCCTATCTCACTCTTGCTGCCTTCATACTTTCAAAGAGTGTACCCCAGTCAAAATTGGCAAACGCCTTTTCCAAAGATGCAAATTCTATAAAAGTTAGTTTTCCTATCTTCAACCTATCTTCTTTGATAATTCGTAGAGTCACTATTTCCTCGTGTATTCCTATTCCTACCATTTTTTTCTCCATGATTCTGTAAATACCTCTTGTAAGTGTTTTGCAGCCATGCCTTATTCTGATACTGTGGTAGTTTGGAAATGTTCACACCTGTCAGCACTGCCTTCTGTCGAGATGGAATTATTAGATTCTTCTTGGCACCTGATCAGCAATATTACTGGTGAAGTCCGACCAGCAATGTCACTGCTGGAGTCCTGTCAGCAATGTTACTGCCTTGTAAGAGGGAGTCAGTGTTCAATTCCTGGAAATACGAGTATTTATCGGTCGCTTAGTAGTAATATAAGAACTTTTGTTAAACTCTTAGAAAATGCTCTGACAGTTGTCAAGTAAATATTTTGTTGTATTTACAGTTTCGATATACAAGAGCATCATAAGGCAACAAAGCATCACTTCATCATAATTTTTTATAATCCAGTATGAAACTAATAATGACAAATTTATCTAAAACTCAAAATATTTTAGGCTCAGAGCTGTTTCATAATTTATTATCTTGATGTGTCAGATACGTAAAAACTTACAGGTTGAACGTATGTCGTGGATACGACCAAACAGCTCAATTTGGAAAGTCAACACGTATTCAAACACTTCTCTATTATCATCAAATGCCAGGGCCCGCCGAAAGGCAAGATTTACAATGTATGTCACTTCTGTCGTTATTTGGAATGTCCCGCACTCAAAACTGTCAGTGCCAGAATTCGCAGGATTACGTTTTCACATATAAATTCCCATCCCAAATAAAAATAAAAATAGAACAGTACTTGTTACACAGTTAAGACCGATAATCATCAGAATCGTGATGGATTATGTATTTACATGCTAAGGAGATTTTAATGGTTTGACGGTGATCCTGTAGTTCTAAATGATCCTGTAGCTCGAAACTGACATCCTAACAAAAAAATTCTACACTAGTTTCATAAGATACTTTCCAAAAATGAATAAAACCATTTGCAAACCCATGACTTTAAAAAAGATTTTATTTGCAAAACCCGACTAAAATGAACACATTATCTACATTTGTCTAGCTGTTTCTGTCCTTAAGGTTTTGTTTCGACCGTGGTAGCTCCATTCGGCATGGCTTTTTTTTTAGTTGATTTTGTTATCATTGATCCATTTAATCGATTCTGCGAATGGGAAGTGTAATCAATAGTTCAGTCTCACAATTCAACAATTTAGACCAATGATTCTTAAGCTTTCTTAATGGTAGACCACATTTAACTATAAAAACGAAATGCCTATCCCATCAAAACGTAAACGTTTCTAAATTTTCGGCACAATATACTTTTTACAAATGCAGTTCACTGTTTAACTGTTCGTGATAGTGTTACGAATTATGGATTGGTATATGTATTTGAGGAAGGCGTGTTAGGAATTAGCAGGACAGAAAATAGAACAAACAGATGGCTCTGGAAGTGTAAGACGTGACTAGAAGCCTAATGAAAATGTGATGGTGGTAAGTGGGACGCATAGGTAGACGAATCGATAGTGGATGGCGTATGGAAGCTCTTTGTTGGATTCCAAGAAAGGCAGACAAAAGACCCAGTTGAAAGAGGGCAGATGATATTATAGAACACCCAGCAGTCTTATGAATGCGTACAGGTGAGGAGGCTTTACATGAGTACAGCATTAGATGTCGAGTGGCTGCTGCTGATGGCGTCGGTGACGATGATGATATGATGATGATGATTATGATTATGATGGTGATGATGAAGATAGCCGCAAACAATACAATTTCTTCTTCTCCTTCTCAGCGATCACAGGCCCCGTAGACCACGCGCTGCATCAACGATCTGCTTCCACCGCCTTCTATCTCTCGCAGCCCCTCTCCACCCTGTGCAAATTACTAGTGCTGCGATATCCGTCTCTGTGTTATCTTTCCACCTTGTACGGGGTCGGCCCAATGGTCTTGTTGCCTGGAGAGTTCCTTCAAATGCTTTCTTGGTGATTGTGTTGTTTTCCATTCTAGCCACATATCCAGCCCATTGCAGTCTCCTACTTTTTAATTTCTGGATGATAGTGGGTTGCTTCATTAACTGATAAATTTCATTGCTCTTTCGAATTCCCCATACACCATTCTCCAAGACAGGTCCCCAGATTTTTCTCATTACTTTTCTTTCGATAACATTCAGTTTTACTCTTCCATTCTTTGTAAGTGTCCACCTTTCTGAACCGTACAGTACTATGGGGCAGATGATAGTGTTGTATATCTTCATCTTTGTGGTGACTGACAAAGCTTTACTTTTTAGTGGACTGTTTGGTGAGTACAGATATTTTGACCTTGAGGCTATTCTTTCATTTATCTCCATTGTTATGATATTTTTACTGTTGAAACGTGATCCAAGGTATTTAAACTGGAGAACTTTTCTGAATTTAGAATGCTGGTCAATTTCAAAGTAAGGATTTGGGTTTATGACTCGACCTATTTCCATATATACGGTTTCTCTTGGGTAATCAAAAGCCCCATTTTGCCGGCACTGTGCCTGAGAGATCTGTACATGTCTTTCAGTTCTTCTTCGGTTTCATTCAGCAACACTATATCGTCTGCATAAACCAAGAGTTTTACTTCACTGTGTTCGAATCGGAGACCATTGTATAGATGTAAATCACTCTCCCGAGCCACTTTCTCTAATGCAAGGTTGAAGAGGACACACGAAAGAGCGTCTCCATGTCGTAAGCCTGTTTTAATTGGAAAGGTGGGGGATATGGATCCTCTGAACTTCACAATACAATATCTAGTAAGATTAATACAAATTTCGCTGGCGAAATAAATTGTGTGAAGGTATATGAAGAGTGGAAATGCAGAAGTTCTAAGTGCAAAATCTCACATTTATTAGGGGAACCAAAGAGAATGAATATCCTATTTGTATCTAAGAAATTGAGAAGGTATTCAGATACCACAGAATTATTCTGCTCACCACTTTACTGAAAAAAGTAATGAAACGCATTGGAAAATATACAATTTATTAAGAATTTTGAAAGCGCCAGAGTAGCGAAATGACTCGGTCTAAATGTCATACCGGAGAACTGATTCGTTCTAAGTGACTATCAGAAAGTTTTAGTTTCACGGACCATTAATACCGAGACACTACGTTTTATTTGTGGTATAATAAGAACAGAAATATAGCAGTTATGTTTTAATCAGTAGAACTATAGTGGACAAAAACATTTTCCCGATCTTTTAAATTTCTACGAGAGACGAAAAACTTAAATTCAAGAAAAAACTTTCAGCACCGACTTCTGTTTCTTACACAGATCCATTCCTGGGATCAGTGTGTTTTCTGTAGAATTCCCTGTGCTATTGAGGAAGAAATGGCAATATCGTTTACTGGTCCTTCTATTTTGCGCCGGCCGAGGTAACCGAGTGGTTCTAGGCGCTACAGTCTGGAACCGCGCGACCGCTACGGTCGCAGGTTCGAACCCTGCCTCGAGCATGTGTGTGTGTGATGTCCTTAGGTTAGTTAGGTTTAAGTAGTTCTAAGTTCTAGGGGACTGATGACCACAGATGTTAAGTCCCATAGTGCTCAGAGCCATTTGAACCATCTTTCTATTTTGCAACTGAGGAACGTGACTGCTCTTTCAGACTAAGTACGGCATGCACTCCGAGTATATCAGCGTGCTTTGAAGATGTTGGCGTTTTTGCGTGCTTTTGTTTCAGAGTAAACATTTTTAATTGCTACATGAGATGGATGTGTATGAGACACTTGGATCATACTGCGCTTAGAGATATTAGGCCCTACCATCGATAGCAATGTTCCCGCAACATCTTTAAAACCAAAGAAGCCGTTTGTATGCATTTTGATTATGTGGAATGGCTTCATAGCTTCAGATGACTCAACAGTCTTCTAAATCTTTCGAAACAAAGTCCTTACTTACCTTTCTTCTACCATGCGCCATCTAGAAGCGAATGTTTTCAACATTTTCTTCAGTAATTGGTACTCTGAACGAGTCTAGGGACATGCAACAGAGTAAGGAGAACATAACAGCACTGAAAACACACTATATTATAAAACGACACTTACGTTTGACATTTCCGCTCTTTATAGACTCTTGCCTCATGAGCCATAGTGGTGGAACATTTGAGCCATAACTTGGGACAGATTGTGTGTAAATTTCCAGGTTATGTTATAGTATTAAGTGGACGTAGTCCGCTCCTGGTAGCTGAGTGGTCAGCGCGAGGGAATGTCATACCTAACGACCCGGGTTCGATTCCCGGCTGGGTCGGAAATTTTCTCCGCTCGGGGACTGCGTGTTGTGTTGTCCTTATCATCATCATCATTTCATCCCCATCGACACGCAAGTCGCCGAAGTGGCGTCAACTCGAAAGACTTTCACCAGGAGAACGGTCTACCTGACGGGGGCCCTAGCCACACGGCATTTATTTTGGTTGACGTTTTAACTTTTCAGGTATCGACTGGAAAGGAAGGGAGGAGGATTAGGGTTATCGACCGTCCACATCGAGGTCATTAGAGATGGAGTACAAGCTCGGACTGTTTTAAGGACGGGGAAGGAAAAAGCCGCGCCACTTCAAAGGAACCATCCCGGTATTTTCCTGGAGCCATTTAGGGAAATCACAGAAAACCCGAATCAGGATGGCCGGTAACGAGTTTGAACCGTCGTCTTACTGAATACGAGTCCAGTGTTTTAACCACCTCGCTCGGTGTAGACGAAGAGAGTTAAGTGATTAGGAAGAGCTGCGGGGACAGGGAACAGTATGAAATTGTTATAAATGTCTTATTCACAAATTTCCTTGCGCTACTATTTAGAGAGTAGGCCCTTCAAGGTAACATCTTACGTCTCCTGCTTACAAACGGGGCTGACGTTTCAATTCAGTGAACGATGAACAGGAAATCAGTTATAGTTAGGCTTTTATAGCATCATTGCATACGGCTGTAAATAGAAATTCCAAGAACTGAAGGAAGATATTTCCGCTTAGGAAGTGCGACAAGAAACAGGACCGCGCGAAGTAGCCGCGTGGTCTCGGGCGACTTGCACCGGTCCGCGCGGCTCCCCCCGTCGGAGGTTCGAGTCCTCCCTCGGGCATGCGTGTGTGTGTTGTCCTTAGCGTAAGTTAGATTAAGTTAGATTAAGTGCTGTGTAAGCATAGGGCCCATTTTGGTCCCATAGGAACTTACCACAAAAATTCCAAGAAACAGGTTTCAGATTACCCGAGCGGTCAGAACGAAACATTGATCTCTGAGACTGAAAATGTTGACTACAAATGTACAAAGTTCAAGAGTATTGTACAACGCTTCTTAGTTATGTTGTGAGGGATGGGAAGACCGCGGTGGCCGAGCGGTTCTAGGCGCTTCAGTCCGGACCCGCGTGACTGCTGCTACGGTCCTGCCTCGGGCATGGATGTATGTCATGTCCTTAGGTTAATTACGTTTAAGTAGCTCTAAGTTCTAGGGGACTGATGACCTCAGACGTTAAGTCCCATAGTGCTCAGAGCCATTTGAACTTTTTTTTTTTTTGGGATGGCCCGCCCCTGATCGGCAGCAGTGTTAGAAAAAGAAGAGAGCTTCACTAGTGATTAATATGTAACCAAAGCCTCTTAGACAAACAAAACTAATGAAGCGAAAATTAGCTTCAGGAGAGCCAAATGAGAAGCGTTCAACGAATTCGAAAGAGAAATCTGTCTATCGATCTCACAAAAAATCCTAATAAGTTTTGATATTATTTTACATCAGTAAACGGATCAAAGTCCATAAGCTTTGCTAGCTTAAAGGTATCGAAACGAAGGATGACAGAGTGAAGATCTAAATGCAAAATTTCTTTTTCAAAAATTGTCATACTGAGTAATAACGTACTGTGGTTCCTCTTTTAAATAGTCGCACCAACGTCAGAATGACGGATTCAGAAATAAGGGACCTTCGAGACACTAACGAAAATCTCTGAACAGAGAAAAGACTACTGAAATCATGGGGTGGCCCGCATCTCGTGGTCGTGCGGTAGCGTTCTCGCTTCCCACGCCCGGGTTCCCGGGTTCGATTCCCGGCGGGGTCAGAGATTTTCTTTGCCTCGTGATGGCTGGGTGTTGTGTGCTGTCCTTAGGTTAGCTAGGTTTAAGTAGTTCTAAGTTCTAGGGGACTGATGACCATAGCTGTTAAGTCCCATAGTCCTTAGAGCCATTTGAACTATTTGAATCATGGGGTGCCAGGTCGACTACATATTAATTACCCGAAACAACTAGTTCCTCTTCTAGGAGCTATGTAACTTACGTCGCTGGAGGACGGAGTGATCGCAAAAATGCACAAGTCATTCCCATTTTCGATAAGTGTCGTCGAAGAGACTTGCAAAACTATAGGCCTATATCGCTGACGTTGTAGCTCTTTGGAACCCGCTTTATTTCGCGTACTACAAGGTTACTAGAGTCCAAAATCTCCTTTACAGGGATCAACATAGGTTCCGAAAAAAACGATCGTGTGGAACACGCCTCATTCTCTTCATCCACGAGACGCAGGTCGCCGCCATGCTCCTTGATTTCCGGAAGGCGTTCCATACAGTCCCGCACTGAAACTTTCTGGAAGATTAAAACGGCGTACCGGACCGGGACTCGAACCCAGCAACTTGGACTCCAGGGGCAATGCTCTACCCACTGAGCTAACCGAACATGCCTCAGGACACGTCCTCGCAGCTTTACTCCCCTAGTAATTCATCTCCTGCCTTCCAGACTTCACCGAAGTTCTGCGAAACTTGTGGGACTAGCATTCCTGAAGGAAAGGACGTTCCGAAGACATGGCTTAGCCACAGCCTGAGAGACTGTTTCAGAATGAATTTTCACACTGTAGTGAGTGCGTGCTGCTGTAAAACTTCTTGCCAAATTAAAATTGCGTGCTGGAGCAGGACTCGAAATCGGGAGATTTGACTTTCGCGGGCAAATGCTCTACCAGCTGAGCCAACAGTGACCTGTTGAAACGTCCCCTTAGAAAAATTATGAATTACTGTGCTGGTAAACTTCTACGTTATTTGATACAAAGACAACTGAGTAAAACTGAACGTACTCAAACATTTCTCTGTTTACTCTTTCTGATCACCACTAAACTAACACACAATATTTTTAGTGCAACGCAATTTGACTTTCAATAATCCCTACAAAAGAATGGCCCTGACTAACAATAACCTACAACTTTCATGGATCACTTACCTCACAAAAATCTTCGTTACTCGAACTACTGCAATACAGCGAGCGCCAATACTGCCAGCTAAATAAAAGATTCCAACTACTGAAGGCACTAACTACTGACAGGAATAGTTAGCAAATGAAAGATTTTGATAGAGAACAAATAATGTATTTACCTTAATAGCGTTCAAAAGGCATAATATATTAAAAGTGGTGGCTCGTTTTTTATTTTACAGGATATTATTCCTTGGTGTAGGGGCTGCGATTTTTGATACTTTTTTATCTAAACCAGCAAGGCAAAACGGAGGCCACTACTTCCACCACATCCAGTGGATTTAGTGCTCACGTACTCACACTGAACCGTGAACACTTCCCAGTTTATCATTGGGGAATTGTTTAAGATGATTACTACTGTTATCGATGCCATGCGTGCAATGGTCATGCCAGGCGCGCGATATTGAATCTTTATAATTATACTATCGTTAGTGGTGCGAGACCTGCACGACCTTATAGCAACCGCTATAGTTCCGCATTATTCTGTTCACTAGGGGTGAGTTCACGTAAGGAAAGAGAGAGAATGTAAGATTTACGGACTCATTTATTAAACAGTTGAGAATCGAACAATAATACAACCAAACGGGGGTGGGGGGGAAGATATATTCGATTTCAGCAGCCTGCCCTAACGTACGTTCATAACACGCCACGATAGCAGGAGGGAAGGAATTTTAGTAACGATCGCCGTATTATCCACGATAGAAGGAGGGAAGGAATTTTAGTAACGATCGCCGTATTATCAAATAGAATCCCATTTAGTAAAGGAAGGGGTTGCAGGCGTGCAACGACCACCACCAGAAATTAGCCAAAGACTAAGAAGATGCTACTGTGCGTTAATCGCTCGGTAGCCTCCCGTACTAAAGCAATAAAACCCCCAAAACGCGAAACTATTCGTAATGGCCCATCAGGTTCCTTCTGAGCCGCAGGGCGCGAATCTACAGTTCACGTCGGCGCTCATGCTTACCGAACTTCATCTCCTGGAAGCGGCTCCTCCGGTCTCCGGCACGGTCACACTAGAACTGAACTACTGCCCCTTTGTCCACTACCAATCCGCGGAGGGCGGTTGGCGCCCGCCCGCGAAAAACGGGCGCGCACCTGAACTGTCCAATCAAAGGGCCGGAATTTCACAGGGAGGCGACCTCGCGACGTTAAAATTGAGCAGAAATAGCGATTACAAGGTTGGTAAGGCAGGTTGGGGAACTGAGAACAGGAGAAACTTTGGCCACTACTGAATGTTCAAACGACACACCGTGCTACCCTGGCGATCAAAAAAGGGATGGGAAACGGGAAGCCATCATGGCTGCTAGGAAGACTGCTGCCCTCGCCCATAAATAAAGAAAATTCCTGGCGCCAAGCGTGTAACACTACCGCCCTGTCGGACGTGCGTTAACTCGATAAAGCCTGTACTGTAATAAGTTCACGGGCTTCACCCTGTAAACAAGGATTTTAGTACATAAGTTGACCGCGTATACCTAATGGAAGCAATTCGGACTTATATCCAGTCAGTAACTACAGTGATGCGTCAAGCTAATGTAATGTATAATTACGCATTCGCATGGACAAGAAGTACACACACAGTAGATACTACCAATGATTAATAATATGGTCGCCAGCCTAATTAGGCATTGAGTGAGTTTTTCCTTGTACAAGTGTGTGCATGTACAAGCATAACAACACGTAGTACTGTTACGTTATATGGCAAAGTTTGGCCTAGGAAAAATCCACTGAACTAAAGTTTTTTTCCTTTTGTACTAAATTGGACGAGCTATAAATACACAACACCACACAGCAATGATTACTACGAACTGCATTTTGTATATTGATCAGACTGAAATCGGGCATAGATTACCCTAGAATTAGCAATTTTGAAAGCATACATACAAGTCACTATTAAAATTGGAAAAACACTAATACACTTAGATTTAATATAGAACTTAAGTTTGCTGTTCAAATCTGATCAGTACACTTCAAAAGATGTGAAAGAATGGGCAAGAGAAAAAAAGGGGGGGGCTGAAACTGTTATGGTCGTTATACTGAAACTATTAAGTCCTGAAGGTAAATTAACACTCAAAATTATCAATCTGTGGATAACTACTCTTTTCTCTTATTTCTGAATTAATTAGTTATCATTCTTTCTGTCTCGAATTAATTAAATAATATTGCTAGCTCAATTCAAAATTTACCTTTCAATTTAATCAAACTGTTGTTCTTTACTAACATTTACATTAACACACCTAAATTTAAACTTCTTTATAGCATAGATTTGTCTGCAGATAATTTAAAACTAACTTTAAAGTTTCAATTCGGGATACTCGGGTTGCCCAATATGTGGTAAGGACCCTGTCTAGGTCAATGATAAGGACAAGTAACGGCTAAGGCGATTCTGATAAAAGTCACGTTATTATTGAACAGTTAGAAACAGTTTCAACACTGGTCCACACAGATACACTTCTAAAGATGAAATAAATGTTTGACCTGTGCACGTCGGTGTGGCGGATGGCGGGCAGCGAAATAGCGGGCAGCACAGCACACATACAAGCACGGCTAAGGCTCTCACTGCATCGGCACTTTTCTTCTTAGCGTCGTAATCTTTCCAATTTTGTGCCTAAGGATATAGCCATGCCAAGTAGTCGTCGGAATCGGCCCATCCGAGGCTCAATGGAATCCACTTTTCCTAGATAGCCTCCTCGGTACAGTACATGTTCCTCTGACCGATGCCCATCTCCGACTGTATTACTGAGCCCGTTGTGCCGAACCGCGCCAGTGTGCGTTTTCCCGCGCTCGCCTGCATCCACCTTTTTCCGCTCCCCTACAGGTAGGGTATTCACCACAGGTTTTCTACTACACATATTCTAATGCATTACCTACGTATGGACCAAGTGTATAAATTACAATTTTCACATCTTACAATAGTTTTAACATTAAATACATTTCCCTTTGGTTATCAAATTGCTTGAAATCTAACATAAATAATAACATTCATTTCAAAAGTTGTTTACAGTTTCTTTAACATGACACGAAAAGAAAAAGAAATTCAAAACATTACTTATATTACTTTACATAAATTCAGAAAGAAAAATTTATCTAAATTCATAAAGAAAAAAATTATTATAGGTACAGTTGTTATTGTTACACATGCCCCTGTTTCCAGAAAATTTTCTTAAGTCTAAATTTTATGGGAACACTAAATCTAACAATTATACATTGGTTCTGAATCTTTACGTAAATGTCCAAGAAGATTTGTACTACACATTTCCTTTCACTCACTGTATATAGGTTTATACTTTCTCAACACACCAAGACCAATTTCTCGTTATTTACTTAAGTGCCTTTTGCACAGTCCGACTTCCCATCATAACATTACTAAAATAGCAATTTAATCATTTTTACTAACTTCTTCAATAAATAATTTCAGATTATGGAATACAAATATTCAACTACAAAAACAAATGCATATTTTGTATACACTATAAGATAATTTGTCGCTGCTTGTTTTGAATAGCAGTCCATTTCTTAACTTACTAAACAAAACACACACACAAAATTTTCAGAAAATTATCTACACATATTTGCTGCCTATTATGCGGATTTGGGCAGTCCTTTTCACTTCATATTGTCACATCTCCTGGATCACACTTACAATTTTCCATTGACTATTGATCTGCCCTCATTGGTATTTGGCAGTCCTTCATATTATGGTTCATACACTGCCCATTTTCATTTTTGACAGTTCCACCTTTTATCTGGCTGATAGCATTTATCCTTTCTTTTCAGTCCTTTTCTCCATACATTTTCACAGTTACAGTACAATTGGTAATCTGAAACTCACATAACTACATTAGCAAACTTTCAATGGTATACAGACATTTACAAAGATTAGTTACATTTCAAATAACTTGGGTTCAGCATAAGATACAGCACAATTACTCATTCCTGGGAACATACAGTTTCAAGTCCACAATATTTCTTACACCTAAAGGTCTTTTGGATTTTGGGTAGATCAGGTAGTAAGCATTATCGTGTGGAATATTCTGTATTATATATGGTCCATTATAGATATATTTAAATTTTGAAATTTCATGGTTTAGTTCACTAGATTTTTCGTGGGTTTTTAAAAGAACATAATCTCCAATTTTAAATTTTGAAACTTTTAGATTTTTATCGTGTCTTCTAGATCTAGATTCAGCTTTTTGCTTTGCCCTTTTTATTACCAATTCTTTCTTTTGATTCAATCCCAAACTTGTACAAGGTGGAAACTCTAATTTTTCTTCAATTAAACTTTTACTACTTCTACCTAACAAAATTTCTTCCGGTGGGAATCCTGTAGTTTCATGATGTAATGTGTTCATGACATTCTCAAAATCCGATATGAATCTGCCCCAGGCTCTAATTCAACAAAACAATAATTCACTTTCAAATAACACTGAGCTACAGTAACAATAAAGTCATGCATAATAATAATATTATATACTAATACAGCATCCTGCCCCTGCTCGCCTCTTTATTAACATGACAGTCTTTTACAGTTCATAAAACAGTCACTTAAGTCTGGTGGCTTCTTAGGCTTCTGGAGTTCAAAGTCTTTGCTTACTTGAACTCTCCGCAAAATAAACACTGAGTCGTCAGGTGGCTCTTTCTTTCTTTGTTCGGTTTCAACGTCTGGATTTTGTTTTGATACTTCGTCATCGTTAGGTACAATATCGTACTTAACTGCATCCCCTTTATTTTCACTGATTTTCTCATATCCTCTTTCAGTAAAAGTATATTCACTTTCTTTTACACCTGAAAATTCATCTTCACTAGAGTCATCACTACTCTCTTCCTCAACACCAGATTCATTTAAGTACGCTACTTTTGCACAACAGGGAAAGTTAGTAGATTCAATTTTGTCTGTATTTGCGTATGTTTCATCATCTGAACTATCGTCGGAATCCGACCATTCCGGATTGCTATCAGGTTCTAACATAAAAGCTTTTCTGAGACAGGCACTAAGTTCTTCCTCGGTATTGTCGTCAGGCTTGGATTTTAATTCAATCTCCTCTTTTGGCAAAACGGCCTCATCCTCAGCTTTATTTACATCTACTGTGACTTCATATTCAGTGTAGTCCTCGTGGACTTTAATTACTTTCAGGTAATCATCTGCCCCTTCTCCATGGTGCCTCTCGGTAGCAGCTTGTACTATTGGCGGACTGTTAGCAGAAGTTATTTCTTCGTCAATGCTGAGGATTTCATCCTCCAACTCCTTCCTATTATTAATCTGCGTCCTATTAGCAGCACGCGTACTTTGCGCGGCGCTATTTATTCTTCCTTCTTCAAAGTTGGGCCACGTCACATTTTGGACGTCCCTACTATTTCTCTTTCCACCATCTAATTTCGTCGCCTCATACTCCTTCTTAAAATCCTCCCACTCACATTGCTTTAGGCCCTTGTACAGATCGTCGATCTGCACACGCCAATCAGTTACTTCTGCTAATTCATTATCGCCCTTTACCTCATTGCAAACACTGCTAATCGCACCTCTCTGTGTACTCACAGTCTCATTTATTGTTTCCTTTGCCACGGAATTATCACTCGTAAAATTTTCATTATCTCTTACGGCTATGTTCGCACCTACTGCGGCCGTATTGCAAGCGGCTTCTCTCTGAACAGATGTTCCGCTAGGCTGGGCCGTTGCCCTCTGATGCTCCACTCGCCTGTTAACCTGTAGTATTCTGTGCGGCAGAGATGACTCATGCTGGCTCGCACCTGACGCTTGTCTCGCCACAACACGTTGCGTCGTTTCACGCCTGTCTCTAACCTGTCTCATTACATTGCGGTCGGTCCGGTATCTTTTCTTAAATCGGGGCTGGTATGTATTGTCCGCTTCCGTTTGGCCCGCAACGTTCGCGGAAATTAGTTTCCCGCGTCGTTATTGTTTTGCGCGGTATACTCTCGACCGCGACCTGTATAATTTCCTCTGCCTCTTCCTCTGCCTCTTCCTCTTTGTATCCTATTGACGCGAAATCCATCGCCGTCATTTCTTTCGTCATTGTGTCGGTTATTACGGTTACCAAAATTTTGATAATTGGCCCGACTTTCGCGCCAATGATCCTCGTCTTCGACTCTTTCGAGAAATTCTTGGAAGCTGCGATGATTGCTTCCTACATACCTCTTTGAATCCTCCGGAAGCTTTTTATATAGCTCCCAGACAATTTCTGAATCTGATCTTCGGCCTCTTAAATGTGTCAATTTCCGGTACCAATACTCACAGAAATCTTTCAAAGAATTCCTGCCCCTATTATCATGCTGTTTGGCCATGATGAACTCGCGCCATAAATGGTCCTGCTTTTGTTCAGACCAATATTCTTCTGTAAATCTTTGCCTAAATTCTTCGAACGTCATTCGTTCGGTATTTAAATTGATTCCCCAGCGCTTAGCGTCACCTGCTAAGGCGCTAATTACAACGTTTATCTTTTCCTGATCAGACAAGTGCTCAGGAAATACTCTCTCGCAATTTTTGATAAAATCTAATGGATGCCACCCGTTATGTTTCTTGGCTGGATCGAAGCGTTCCTCGCCTTCTAATAGCTTCGTAATCGGTGTGCCATTACAGACAACACCAGGCCTATCTTTTATTTTGCTCTCCAGATCAAAAATTCTGCCTTGAATTTTCGTACAATTTTGAACACATCCGGTTACTTTTTTATCTAAATCCCTTTCAGTGTCTAAAACTACCTTTTTCAACTGAGATATTCCGTGTTGACATTCGTTTACGATCTCAGTTTTAAGACCGAAAACTTTTTCGTCTACTTTAGTTTCAACCAGAGGTTCTACTTTCTCTTGGATGTTGAGAATTTCAACATCGAATCTACTGTTAATGTTACCAATTTCCTCCTGCATAGTATCCATATTTTTGTTAATAGTATCAATTTCAAATTTCAGATTATTTACCACAGAACTTAAATTTCCCACTTTTTGTTCTACCTGCTCTATTTGTTTACTGATTTTAATTCCTTGATCTTCGACCTGTGCTTTAATCTGATCACTTTGGGTTTTGAGCTGCTCGTCAACGTGTGTTTTTAGCTGTTCATTCTGTGTTTTGAGCTGCTCGTCAACGTGTGTTTTAAGCTGATTAACCTGATTACCGACTTGTTTTTGAAGCTGTTTACTCTGTGTTTTAAGTTGCTCAGTCTGTCCTGCAATTTGTTTGGTTAATTGTTCAAATAAGTCATTCTTGCTTAAAATCTTTACACTGTTTTGTTCTATGGAATCTGTGTTTTCCGATCCTACTTCAAAAGTTTCTTTCGGTTCTTTCTTTATCTGTGGTGAATCAAATATGTCAGTGGATTCGTTCACGTACCCACTATCATCTACAAAGTCACCCTCTTCTTCCTGTTTTGTCCCTTGCTGTGTTCGAGGCGATCTCGACATTTCAATCTGTTCGTTGACGTGTTCATGGTATTGTATGTACGCCAATTGTCTTCCGCTAACGCCATCTGTTATCTGGCCGCGTAAACTCCGGCTACTGCTAGCCGCATTCTCCATTTCGCTCGGCGCATCTACCCCGTCTACGTTTCTGTCCATTTTGAATGCCAATTACACCACACTATTATACTTGACTCACACTGCAGTTTATTTTACTGAATTTTATTACTATTCGTGCCAATGAACATCCACTGTTCGGTATTTACATTAATTTGTAACCGACAACAACTGGATGTCCTGTCACCGGGAAGCCACTTGTAACACTACCGCCCTGTCGGACGTGCGTTAACTCGATAAAGCCTGTACTGTAATAAGTTCACAGGCTTCACCTTGTAAACAAGGATTTTAGTACATAAGTTGACCGCGTGTACCTAATGGAAGCAATTCGGACTTATATCCAGTCAGTAACTACAGTGATGCGTCAAGCTAATGTAATGTATAATTACGCGTTCGCATGGACAAGAAGTACACACACAGTAGATACTACCAATGATTAATAATATGGTCGCCAGCCTAATTAGGCATTGAGTGAGTTTTTCCTTGTACAAGTGTGTGCATGTACAAGCATAACAACACGTAGTACTGTTACGTTATATGGCAAAGTTTGGCCTAGGAAAAATCCACTGAACTAAAGTTTTTTCCTTTTGTACTAAATTGGACGAGCTATAAATACACAACACCACACAGCAATGATTACTACGAACTGCATTTTGTATATTGATCAGACTGAAATCGGGCATAGATTACCCTAGAATTAGCAATTTTGAAAGCATACATACAATGTCACTATTAAAATTGGAAAAACACTAATACACTTAGGTTTAATATAGAACTTAAGTTTGCTGTTCAAATCTGATCAGTACACTTCAAAAGATGTGAAAGAATGGGCAAGAGAAAAAAAGGGGGGGGGGGGGGCTGAAACTGTTATGGTCGTTATACTGAAACTATTAAGTCCTGAAGGTAAATTAACACTCAAAATTATCAATCTGTGGATAACTACTCTTTTCTCTTATTTCTGAATTAATTAGTTATCATTCTTTCTGTCTCGAATTAATTAAATAATATTGCTAACTCAATTCAAAATTTATCTTTCAATTTAATCAATCTGTTGTTCTTTACTAACATTTGCATTAACACACCTAAATTTAAACTTCTTTATAGCATAGATTTGTCTGCAGATAATTTAAAACTAACTTTAAAGTTTCAATTCGGGATACTCGGGTTGCCCAATATGTGGTAAGGACCCTGTCTAGGTCAATGATAAGGACAAGTAACGGCTAAGGCGATTCTGATAAAAGTCACGTTATTATTGAACAGTTAGAAACAGTTTCGACACTGGTCCACACAGATACACTTCTAAAGATGAAATAAATGTTTGACCTGTGCACGTCGGTGTGGCGGATGGCGGGCAGCGAAATAGCGGGCAGCACAGCACACATACAAGCACGGCTAAGGCTCTCACTGCATCGGCACTTTTCTTCTTCTTAGCGTCGTAATCTTTCCAATTTTGTGCCTAAGGATATAGCCATGCCAAGTAGTCGTCGGAATCGGCCCATCCGAGGCTCAATGGAATCCACTTTTCCTAGATAGCCTCCTCGGTACAGTACATGTTCCTCTGACCGATGCCCATCTCCGACTGTATTACTGAGCCCGTTGTGCCGAACCGCGCCAGTGTGCGTTTTCCCGCGCTCGCCTGCATCCACCTTTTTCCGCTCCCCTACAGGTAGGGTATTCACCACAGGTTTTCTACTACACATATTCTAATGCATTACCTACGTATGGACCAAGTGTATAAATTACAATTTTCACATCTTACAATAGTTTTAACATTAAATACATTTCCCTTTGGTTATCAAATTGCTTGAAATCTAACATAAATAATAACATTCATTTCAAAAGTTGTTTACAGTTTCTTTAACATGACACGAAAAGAAAAAGAAATTCAAAACATTACTTATATTACTTTACATAAATTCAGAAAGAAAAATTTATCTAAATTCATAAAGAAAAAAATTATTATAGGTACAGTTGTTATTGTTACAAGCTCCTCTCACAGATCAGTGTGAGACAAGCTGTAAAAATCGTCAAATAAATCAGGCAATCCATACAAATTATTAATATTACCTGAATTATTACTTTACCGAGTACCAGAATGCTGGGATTAGAAATATGAAATACGTGCACTGAATGGTGAATGAAGTGCACGTCATTCAATATACATAATTTTGTGAGATCCAATTAAACAAATTTCTTTTTTTCTGACGGACACACGTCCAGATCGTCCGCTCAAACTTCTGGAATCTCTCTCTCCACGTCCACCACTGCTGGCGGCTCACTTCCAACTGCGCAACGTTACGTGCTGTTCCCATCCAACTGCCCAACACTACAATAGCGAATATTCCAACAGCCGGCCGTTGTGGCCTAGCGGTTCTAGGCGCTACAGTCTGGAGCCGCGCGACTGCTATGGTCGCAGGTTCGAATCCTGCCTCGGGCATGGATGTGTGTGATGTCCTTAGGTTAGATAGGTTTAAGTAGTTCTAAGTTCTAGGGAACTGATGACCTGAGCAGTTAAGTCCTATAGTGCTCAGAGTCAATGCCAACCAGCCACAGACTGCACACAGCACAGTCAGTGATTTTCATACAGAGCGCCACGTGGCGTTACCAACATAAAAACCTAAACAACCTAAACAACCTACTTACACTGTTAATGGATGATAACAAGATTGCTAATCAATTACTGGAAGTATTTACATCAGTAAAGTATCTGGGAGTATGCGCACGAAGCGCTTTAAAGTACAATGACCGCGTAAAAGTAATCGCAGGCTCGACAAATGCCAGAAAGAGGTTCGTCGCAAGAGTGCTCGGTAACTGCAGTCCATCCACGAAGAAGGAAGCTTACAAAATGTAGTTCGACGAATACTTGAATATTACTCGTGAGGCTGGGATCGACCGGACAGGAGTGATCGAGAAAACAGAGAAGATCCAAAGAAGAACAGCACGTTTCGTCACAGGTTCACTTAGTAAACTCGAAAGCGTCACGGAGAAGCTCGTCCAACTACAGTGGCAGACGGTACATGAGTCGCGCATTACGGTGTAGTTTACTGTCCCAATTCCCAGTGTGTACGTTCCTAGAAGAGGCAACTGATGTATAGCTTCCTCCTACGCATATGTCGCAAAAAGACTATGAGATAATTAGAATGATAAGCCTTCACGCGGGATGTCATCAACAATTGTTCTTCACGGAATCATTTGTGATTGGAGCAGGAAAGATAGGAAGTGACAGCTGTACACGAAGAACCCTCCGCCACACGCCATAAAATGGCTTGCAGAGTATAGATGTAGATCTAGACGAAGCGTATAGGAGGCTGAGGCGGGACAGTAAGGCCAACTTCCATAGTAGTCCGTGTTTTATGGGGGAAGAAATCCAAAAGAGAGGCTCATTTATCTTCTTTATAACTACTACATTAATCTACAGAATTACAGCTGGGGCCTTATAATCAAGATAACAAATTTTAAATAGCTGTGAGAAAGAAAACTGCAAGCAGCTATAGAATATATGGATGAATTATTTTAATGCTTAATAAGTAGTTCCGGGAGTTGGTCCATCATTAGACAACAGCGACGATTTCTCGAATACAATCATACATTATTATATTGATAAAAAGATGTTCATCATAACCTTTGATGTGTGTCATGTCAGACTTCGGAGAATTCGACCTCGTCGTCGTAATTCAGACAGAACATCTTGGTCTCACGATATAAATATGAAATTTTTGTCTAGATCCTCGCTGCCGTTTGACCTGGGTTCGAAACACTTTATGGAGAAAGAAGAATTATTATTTAAAAAATGATGTTGCTGGTTACTTCACGGCTCATATTCTCAAAAACAGCCGCGGTTTTATGTAGTCACCAAGGATAAAATAAACTACAGAACAAATTAGTGAGAACCCTGGATTTTTCATCAAGGTATCAACATTGTAAACAGCAGATTAAATTATTGACAGCTGTAACCTGAGATCATGCCGTTTCTGTGTTTACTACTGTCGTAAACTAATCCGGAGAACACTGTTTCACACAACTGGGCAGTGACAAATTGTGTCAAAACTTATAATGCACAATAATCATCATGTAGAGGAACTCGAAACTACGCAGTGTTTTGGTCATTGAACGTACATTTTACATCCACGTCTGTTGGTAATTCTAACGAGCTCTCCTAACGTACAGACGTCAGTCAGTTCCTCACTCACGTCGACAGAAATCCGACCACTAATAGAAACGTTATATGAGTAACGATCTGGGTTTTCTTGAAAACTTTTGCGTTTGTAGCGACATTTCTACGCAGACTATCTATCAACAGGGTTGTGTTGAACATTATTGTGTTCGTGTACACTAGCAAATTGTGGAGACTGGTACTTGACAAAAATAGTTCCTTCAGATCTAATTTTATCAGCGCTTCAGTTTTTTCTTCCACTTCCAGCGCTGTTACTTATTCTCCATTTAAATGTCGGTTTAAAAGTGAGGATATGTCCGAGGAATAAGAGCGTTATAGAAACAGGGTGATGATATACAGGTGATCATGCATATTATAGATGCAGGCTCTTTCGTTAGAAAGACCAATATTTCTTAGCTCAGGAAAAAGTAATGCGTTAGCGCGTTAGTCTCTGATAGCCAACTGACTTCACATTTAAATAATAATTATTGATGTGTTTTGTTTATGTCCTTACAAAGATGTTCAAATAATTTTGAATTTAAAATAGAACTTTAATAAACTTTAGGATTCTGACTACTTATTAGTCTTTGTCTTAATATTTCTTTTACTTACTTAGCTGTAAAAGATTTTTTGCATATAAAGCGGTTGTACTAAGTTGTCGAATTTACTTAGAGATCTTTCGTTCGGCGTGTACAACTCGGAGAGCTGAGGATATTAACGTAATTTCTGAGACGGCGGCAAAGGCATAGTACGAAAATTTTCCTCCATCGGGTATCAGCATGAAGAAAAAAACATTAAATTTTTTTCTGGGGGCAGTGGCAGTGCAACCTCAGCTACAGGGTCTGCCAATCCACTAAGGCAGCTCCTAATTGTGTCAAAGGAAGGAGGCACATTAAGGGTGACAGAGAGGCAAATGTACGGCTCTGAATAAAGCATGGCTCAAAATAGTCCTAGGACTGAGCTGTACACATTCTCCTTTACTTCCTGTTGCTGTATTACAAATAATTTATTAGAAGGTGGAATTGCGGTCAAATAATTCAGGGTAAACTAGTTACACGAATCATACGTTAATGGACATAAGCAAACAGGGAAACATTTGTAATAAACATTGGCAACACAAAAGATTTAACTTTTAAGAACAGATGATTTTTCAGTTACTTCTAAACGCTTACCGAATGGTAGTTCTACAAGCAATTTTACGTGTAAATAAAGTTAATTATTGAAATACATTAGCAGCCACTGAATTATATAGTGTGACACGAAGGATGACAGAATCCGCTCTAAGATCCAGCCGCGACGTGTTTTCAATACATTCGCTTCACCCTTATTCTTAGATGCCTTTAACCAAGATCCGAAAAGAAACTCGGAGTGTTTCTACATAAATAAATTCACAGCACTCAACCTTACTCTTCGATGGCACAAATCTAGACTCTCTCTTTCTTAATCGACAGCCTGTTCTTATTTTTCCTCCGTCCCTCTTGCTCCCAAGAGTACCTCTTTCACCGCCAACATCCCTCTCAACATTGTGACACGTCAGCCAATGAGAACTCTGGCAGGTCCCCTCCAAGCTACCCGCTTTGTACAACATTTTGACATATATGCAGATTGACTGTCATTCCTACGCTAATGATTGTATAGCTAATAGATATTCCAATTGACACGTTACATCATGAGGTGTCTCCTGACATCAGTTCTTATCATTTCTTATCACGTATCTCATTGGCATCGACGTAGGTATTTGTGTTACTAGCACACCGTCGTATATATTAAATCAGCGTTGATCATAGATTAATAAATCGATTCACGAATAACTACACTCGCTTCATTTTATCAGTGTAACTGTGGAAAACTCTCTAGTTCGACCCCCTTAGACAAACAAACTTGATACTGTAGGCTATTTAACAATAATGTAATACTGGTTGTTCCTCGCAATTATGCTATTGATGCAATGATGCTATTACAGGCATGTGGTTTATTGTGTGTCAAATGGCTCTGAGCACTATGGGACTTAACATCTGAGGTCATCAGTCCCCTAGAAATTAGAACTACTTAAACCTAACTAACCTAAGGACATCACACACATCCATGCCCGAGGCAGGATTCGAACCTGCGACCGTAGCTGTCGCGCGGTTCCAGACTATTGTGTGTCATACAATTATTTATTACTCAGTAAAAGTGAACATTTGTGGTGGAATGAAGTAGTTGATTGTAAATATGTTTCTGTTTACAGTTGGTAATTTCTTCTTTAATGCATTGCATTCTGTTTTTGAGTTGAGCATAGCTGCTCTAAAAGCTGACCATTGCTTTTTCGCGATACAATTTTACGGTTTCTCAAAATTTCATTCCGATGAAGACACCCTTAGAAGGTGTCGAAAGTTAGGTCAATTGTACCAGACAGTTGCAAGCGGTTGTGACCGAGCGGTTCTAGGCGCTTCAGTCCGGAACCGCGCTACTGCTACGGTCGCAGGTTCGAATCCTGCCTCGGGTATGGATGTGTGTGATGTCCTTAGGTTAGTTAAGTTTAAGTAGTTCTAAGTCTAGGGGACTGGTGACCTTAGATGTTAAGTCCCATAGTACTTAGAGACATTTGAACCAAACAATTACTGGCAAACGGTTGGCTGTATAATTCCTATGTTTTCAAAATTGTATACGGTTGCTGAGAAACAGCCATGTCTAAAACTGTCTGTTGATGGACTTAATGCTCTTCCATTTACTGCACCAGTCTTCCTGGCCTCATATCAGGTTATTAAAGAGTGTGCCATGTCTGTCGTTGTTGTTGCGGTCTTCAGTCCAGAGACTGGTTTGATGCAGCTCTCCATACAACTCTATCCTGTGCAAGCCTCTTCATCTCCGAGTAACTACTGCAACCTACATCCGTCTGAATCTGCTTACTGTATTCATCTCTTGGTCTCCCTCTCCGTCCACGTATCCCTTCAATACTAAATCGGTGATCCATTGATATCTCAGAATGTCTGATACCAACTGATCCCTTCATCCAGTCAGGTTGTGCCACAGATTTCTTTTCTCATCAATTCTATTCAGTAGCTGCTCATTTGCTACGTGATCTAATCTTCAGCATTCTTCTTTAGCACCACATTTCAAAATCTTCTATTCTCTTCTTGTCTAAACTGCTTATGTTTCCCTTCCACACATGGCTACACTCCACACATATACTTTCAGAAAACACTTCCTTACACTTAAACCTATACTCGATGTTAAAATATTTCTCTTCTTCAGAAACGCTTTTCTTGCCATTGCCAGTCTATAATTCATATCCTTTCTACTTCTATCGTCATCAGTTATTTTTAGTTAGCCATCCATAGTTCTAAATCTAGGGGACTGGTGACCTTAGATGTTAAGTCCCATAGTACTTAGAGCCATTTGAACCATTTGAACCAAACAATTAGATCTACGTCGCTTCAGTCTAGTGCGGCTGCCCTGCGGCCGCCTGTAGATGCCCTGCCGGTAAAACTCGGCGGCTCTAATCTTCTCATTCTCCGTAGGTCATCTGCGAACCTGCTCAGAGGAAACAATTTCCAACCTTGTACATGCCTGTTCATATTTACTTGCATTCAAACCCCACTTTAACTTCATAATGAATGGAAGTAAAGTGAACCGCAAGACAGCTGTAACTGCAGATCTCTTTACTGTCACAATGGGTTTCGCTGCATTAAAACAACATACTCAGGTGAACAGCATAAGGAGGAAAAGATCCCATGTAACATATATGATCAAAATACTATAAGAATCTTTTAAAAATCCTTGCAACCGCCACACGGTATGTATAGATTCACGTTTTATGTTATTTCATTTTACATTTACATTTACATTTATACTCCGCAAGCCACCCAACGGTGTGTGGCGGAGGGCACTTTACGTGCCACTGTCATTATCTCCCTTTCCTGTTCCAGTCGCGTATGGTTCGCGGGAAGAACGACTGTCTGAAAGCCTCTGTGCGCGCTCTAATCTCTCTAATTTTACATTCGTCATCTCCTCGGGAGGTATAAGTAGGGGGAAGCAATATATTCGATACCTCATCCAGAAACGCACCCTCTCGAAACCTGGCGAGCAAGCTACACCGCGATGCAGAGCGCCTCTCTTGCAGAGTCTGCCACTTGAGTTTGTTAAACATCTCCGTAACGCTATCACGGTTACCAAATAACCCTGTGACGAAACGCGCCGCTCTTCTTTGGATCTTCTCTATCTCCTCCGTCAACCCGATCTGGTGCGGATCCCACACTGATGAGCAATACTCAAGTATAGGTCGAACGAGTGTTTTGTAAGCCACCTCCTTTGTTGATGGACTACATTTTCTAAGGACTCTCCCAATGACTCTCAACCTGGTACCCGCCTTACCAACAATTGATTTTATATGATCATTCCACTTCAAATCGTTCCGCACGCATACTCCCAGATATTTTACAGAAGTAACTGCTACCAGTGTTTGTTCCGCTATCATATAATCATACAATAAAGGATCCTTCTTTCTATGTATTCGCAATACATTACATTTGTCTATGTTAAGGGTCAGTTGCCACTCCCTGCACCAAGTGCCTATTCGCTGCAGATCTTCCTGCATTTCGCTACAATTTTCTAATGCTGCAACTTCTCTGTATACTACAGCATCATCCGCGAAAAGCCGCATGGAACTTCCGACACTATCTACTAGGTCATTTATATATATTGTGAAAAGCAATGGTCCCATAAAACTCCCCTGTGGCACGCCAGAGGTTACATTAACGTCTGTAGACGTCTCTCCGTTGATAACAACATGCTGTGTTCTGTTTGCTAAAAACTCTTCAATCCAGCCACACAGCTGGTCTGATATTCCGTAGGCTCTTACTTTGTTTATCAGGCGACAGTGCGGAACTGTATCGAACGCCTTCCGGAAGTCAAGAAAAATAGCATCTACCTGGGAGCCTGTATCTAATATTTTCTGGGTCTCATGAACAATTAAAGCGAGTTGGGTTTCACACGATCGCTGTTTCCGGAATCCATGTTGATTCCTACATAGTAGATTATGAGTTTCCAAAAACGACATGATACTCGAGCAAAACACATGTTCTAAAATTCTACAACAGATCGACGTCAGAGATATAGGTCTATAGTTTTGCGCATCTGCTCGACGACCCTTCTTGAAGACTGGGACTACCTGTGCTCTTTTCCAATCATTTGGAACCTTCTGTTCCTCTAGAGACTTGCGGTACACGGCTGTTAGAAGGGGGGCAAGTTCTTTCGCGTACTCTGTGTAGAATCGAATTGGTATCCCGTCAGGTCCAGTGGACTTTCCTCTGTTGAGTGATTCCAGTTGCTTTTCTATTCCTTGGACACTTATTTCGATGTCAGCCATTTTTTCGTTGGTGCGAGGATTTAGAGAAGGAACTGCAGTGCGGTCTTCCTCTGTGAAACAGCTTTGGAAAAAGGTGTTTCAAGTTGCCTTTATCCTTTGCTATCTTTTATCTTAAAATTCTGTCATGGTTAGGTGACCTTTCATTTACTATGGTACGCCTGCCAAAAAAATTTTAACGAATCAATAACTGTATCAGTATGTTGTGGTTTAAATTTAGTGTCCTGAATTTCATGATTGGAAGCGGGTACGCTTATCGGCTTTTCGCTCAATGAAGCTTAGAGTCTTGACATTTATTCATAATGATATGAGGATGAGTGAAGAGGGGCGGTGTGAGAAAGCATCAAGGGGGAAGGAGGGAGGTGGTTATTTAGCTCTGCTGCAGGCCCCAATTTTTGTCTTTCCTTATTTGTGTCTTTTGTTTTCACTCATTTTGCCGTAGTGCATTCCCGCACTATTTCGCCCCGATGTCCTGTTTTATTTGTTCTGATAACTTCCCCTCTTCAGGGATATGATTTTTGACTACGAACGTTGGGGGCTTTTTGGAGTGCTAATGTGACGTTGTTGCAAGCGCGTCTTAATTTTTATTTTTACTGCCTGTTTAAATACTTTACATAGGATCTATAAAAATATTAAATGAACTTCTTTCTTAAATTTCTCAAAAATTTTAATTTTAAAAAATTAAAAGATTCTCTATACATACCTTGTGGCGATTGCAGGGGTTTTTAAACGATTCTTGTAGTACATTGATCATATGTATTACATGGGGTCCCTTCCTTCTTATGTAGTTCACCTGAGGATGCTTTTTTAACGCAGCGAAACCGGTTGTGACAGTTAGGAAATCACCAATTGCAGATATCATTTGGTTCATTTTACTTCCATTCATTATGAAGTTTAACGGGTGTGGCTGCCCGCATTACAAAGTTCTGTGTACCCACATTATGTTCCTCAGCGCCGTCGGTATTCTCCAAGACTCGCTAAGTTGCTGCCTTCTATTATAAGCATGTCCTGGTCACAGTTGCCAGGCCGAAACTATACGTCCATCGCTCAACAAACATTAACTACTTTCGATATTGCAGTGCCTGTGTTCTTAAGGAGAACGAAGCAATGCTCCCTCCGTGCATGCATGTCCGAAGGAACAGGCACTGCAGCGAAAGAGTTTATGCAATATATGAAATGTATTCGCAGCGGCGAATATGAGCAGCCGTAGGGCGATGACGACAGTGAAGATTCGTGCCGGGCCGGGACTCAAACCCGGATTTCCCGCTTCACGCCAGCGGTCGCTTTAACTACGTCGGCTATCCGTGCATGACTTACGGCCAGCTCCAAACTTCCGTATGTCACGCATGTCCAAAGGAACACTGCACCGTTCTTATTAACAACACAGGCACTGCAATATCGTATTTATTAAAATGTTTTCCGCTGTGCGGGAATTAAATCATGTTTGTACAAGCACCGGTTGCGACACAGGAACGACGGCATGTGGAAGTTCGTGTCTGGCCGTGAGTTGTGCGCAGATGGCCAAAGCGGTTGAGGCGTAAAGCGGGATGTCTGGATTGGAGCCCTGGTCTGCTACAAATTTTCATTGAAATTTCTCATCATGAGGGTATCCCAGAAAATGTTTCTTATTAATCACAAACGTTTCAACACTTTTAGCTCTCATCTTCAGGTCGTAACCTTTTTTTTTTGTAGGAAAACAAGATGTTGAGTGGATAAAACTTGACGTCTTGTGCGTGAGGTTCAGCGCAAAATGAACATGATTTACTACAGAAAAAGTTTCAGATCTGAAGATGATAGCAAAGACTGTTGATACCGGTTGTCTTGAATAAAAAATATTTTGTACTATCTTGGCTTCGGTTTTTATCAAATTTCCATTGTAGTCATTCCCTTATACAGCTGATGGTTGTTCCCATTAGCAACTGCGAATATATTTCATGCCTTAACTGCTTGTTATGATCAGTTCCAGTCAAGCGTCACTCCCTGCCACCATTATGGGTTTTTTTTTTTCACTGCCCCATCTGGGGCGGGCTGGCAGCAGCATATGCGCTGCTCTTCAGCCAAAAGACATTAATGATACTATAAAAGACATTTAAAATAACATAATGGAGACAATATGGGGTACGTAGACATAAACAAGGGGAAATATCATGGAAGAGAACAGAAAAAAAGGGGGCGACTGTACAAAGGAGATAAAAACCGTAATAAATGAGCGCACACAAAACAAAACCACACACTGGATCATAAAAGTACCGATGGACGGCGTAGCACATAACAGTCACTGACAATAACACTATGTACAAGACCAGCACACAATTAAAATCATAGCTTTTGCACAGGAGAACAGCACCAAACACAACACTGACGTAGTACACTGATGACGATGAGCAAACAGAGAGAATCTGCCAGTGGTATACAGGCAAGGGAGGAGGGGAAGAAGGAGGGGAGGAGAGGGGGAGGAGGGAATAAGGGAGGGTGGGGAGGAGAGGGGGAGGAGGGAGTAAGGGAGGGTGGGGAGGAGAGGGGAGAGAGACGCTCGGGGGGGGGGGCGGAAGAGGGTCCGGGAGGGAAGGACGTGGGAGGGAAACAGTCGAGGAGGGGGGGGGGGCTGCAGGGACTCAGGGAATGGGGCGTTTTAACAAAAGCTGTATTATATATGACCACTTCTAACAACCCAGAGCCAGTTCTAAATTTAGAATTTCTCTGCCTCGTGATGACTGGGTGTTGTGTGATGTCCTTAGGTTGGTTAGGTTTAAGTAGTTCTAAGATCTAGGGGACTGATGACCATAGCTGTTAAGTCCCATAGTGCTCAGAGCCATTTGAACCATTTTTTTTTTAATTTAGAAATAAATGCAGGACCCGGATTTATCAAAATAGGGACGATCTCCCTGCCATATACTGCTGTAGCTCCAGAAGCCTGCCACGATCAATATAACATTCTTCTCGTGTTCCCGTGTTGCAGCTTGTTCACCCGCAGACGCCACGTTCGACGGCTGCAACTGGTGCATCTGCAACCCCGAGGGCGAGTGGTCGTGCAGCGAGTGGCAGTGCTCTACCCCGGCGCCAGGTGAGAAACCATTGGCCAGCCCGCCCCCTGCCTGGTCCTCTCCCCTGCTTGGCACCTGACCTCGGCGCTATCCCTCTGGGCCTTCCATTCCACACGCCACCATTTCACTTACTTCCCCCCTACTCTCCACAGTCCCTCCTCTGTTAACCTCACCAAGTCAACATGCTACCCCACGATGCGTTTTTCATTGGTTTCAGGCAGAGCTCATTTCACCATCTCGTATACTACATGCTGATCTGTATTTGCATTTGTTTATCAACAACTTCCTGTTACCAGTTCTGACGTCCCCTCTCCGCCGTGTGCTGGTGTTGTCGACGCCGTGGAGCTGTTACTGCTACAACTCGGTCGGTGGAGTCGAGACGCGATGCGCGATGATGGATGTCTCTGTCGGTTAACGAGAGACAAGATCTTAAAAATGCTCTGAAGAAATCGTTCCTCGCGTAATGATTGAAGTTTGATTGCTAGTCCGCACAGTTTCCTTATTAATGAGAATTGCGCACTCTGATTGTCTCTTATGGTTTGAAGTTGAATTATTATGTGCTCAGTGAACACTTTAGTGCAGTAATTGATGAATCTTCCCTCATGCGCATCGTTCACATCACCAAAAGCGAGGAAAAAGTTTGATTGCAGATCGTACTGGTCGTTGTTTGTTCGTCGCTAAGTAAAATTGTTCGCTCTATATGACGCGAGATCCACAGATACTCTTGAACAATGTCTTAATTATCTTGCGTCGTAATATTATTATGTCCACCTTCCTTGTCACAACTAACAGTCCACGAATTTACTTCTAAGTTAGGCACTGTTCATTAACTTTCGATGAGTATTTACCAAATATTCATAGAATGATGGAGGCCACACGCTGAATTTCCACTTTTGATGAACAATTTTATTGTTCCTTTTCGCTAAATACTTTATAAACATCACGCCACACGCACACACGGTTAACTAGCACTGGCAGTTCTGTTGGTTTCAAGTATCGTGACAATTGCGACAGCTTTAACCCTCGGCGTAACTGTATCTTCTTCATGTATTCGTGTCAATGTCTCCTACTCGAGACTAAACGTGTATTATAGTCTTTTGAATCTTCGTCCATTCATTTCTATACGTTCACTTATATGAAGCACGATAGCTAGCAAGCGATTTACTTTTTCCGTAAATTAGTATTGTAGACGCACTGAATTTCTTCGTTGCGTTTACAACTCTCTTCCACATAAAAATTATCTCTGACCGACATTTCTTTGGACTTACCTTTCATGGTATTAATTTGCAATTATTACTTCGATGTTTGGCAAATAACTAAAGATAACCTTTCTTTCTTCTTCCTTTCTACCAAAACACTTTCTGGTGTTATGTCATCGGCAAAGTTGTCGTACCTGTCAGGATAACTTTTCCCTACTTTACATCATGATGGTCTTTCCTAAATGGGTTCATTAAGGTGTTACACAGTCAAGATTTTCTTTTATTTACTTTTTACACGACGTGGAAGAACATGTACTTGAAGTTTTCTTATGGTCCATTAGTGCAGAGTCTAACACATGTTATAAATCACTCACAACATTCAGTGCACAGTACACATCGATAATAACTTACATAAACAAACAGTTACAAAGACATTTTTAGCTGTAGTTGACAGAGATAATTGTTACAGGTCCTCCACAGATATGCTTCTGTACAGAAGCCATTTATCTTAACAATACGGATAAGAGTTTGCTTACATCTATTGTACAATGATGTTTATCCTATGTGTTAGTATTTTTATTTACGTATATTGTCGAAGCATCTGAAGAAATTCACCGACTCACTTTCAAGTTTTTCCTTTAGCATTTTGTCGTCGTATGTTTGGCAATCTGTTTATATCTCCAGTTCTTCTAAAAAATCAATTTCATACTCTCTATTTAATCAGTGGAGTACTTTGATATTTTGCTTTACTTTTTCAAATGGGCGTCCTGTATTTTGTATGTCTGTAGCAATTGTCTCTGTTGCGTGTGTAGGCTTTAATGTGCTCTGTGTACCTGGTGTTGAAATGGATAATGGGCGTGAAATGGATAAAGGGCACGAACTGAATTTGTTGAAAGAACTGGAGATACATACAAATTACAGAAAATACGAAGACGAAATACTAAATGAAAAACTTGAAAGTTAGTCGACGGTAGCCTTTAAATCGGCCGCGGTCCGTTAGTATACGTTGGATCCGCGTGTCGCCACTATCAGTGATTGCAGACCGAGCGCCGCCAAACGGCAGGTCTAGTCTAGAGAGACTCCCTAGCACTCGCCCCAGTTGTACAGCCGACTTTGCTAGCGATGGTTCACTGTCTACATACGCTCCCAATTGCAGAGACGACAGTTTAGCATAGCCTTCAGCTACGTCATTTGCTAAGACCTAGCAAGGCGCCATATTCAGTTACTATCATTACTTCAAGAATGTATTCTGAACAGATAATATTGTGAATCATGTATCATCAAGAGCGATGTTCATCATTAATGGATTAAAGTTAAGTATCAAACAAACTATGTCCGCTTTCTGAATTCTCATTCCTTGTCATGTTCCAGACCTCACGTCAGTATAGTTCTTCCCTCCTCACGCTAGCCTGCTTGAGCTAAAACGCGTGCATTTCGGCCTCCACTCGTAACACGATGTTGGCTCTTCTGCTAACACAAAAACATTATCTCTCTCAACTAAAACTAAAAACATCTTTGTAGCTGTTTGTGTATGTAAGCTATTCTCGATGTGTACTGTGCACTGAAAGTTGTGAGTGATATATAACATGTATGAGACTCTGCACAAATGGACCATAAGAAAACTGTAGGTCTTCCAAATTTCGCCGCTAACTTCATAAAAATCGATAGTTAATTAAAAATCGGATGCTTTTTATATATTGCAGTAAAGTCAACAGAAGAAAGCAGAACCTCACAAATCGAAACATGACGAAAAAATGGCATAATACAAAGAAATACACAACTGGAAGGTAGGAAACGAGGTACTGACGGAATTAAAGCTAGGAGTACGGATCGTGAGTCGTGCTTGGGTAGTTCAGATGGTAGAGCACTTGCTCGCGAAAGGCGAAGGTCCCGAGTTCGAGTCTCGGTCCAGCACATAGTTTTAATCTGCCAGGAAGTTTCAAATACACAACTGGAAATGGGGATCATTTCCCGAAACGCATTGTATAAAACATAAATAATATAAAATAGTGGCTGGTAGCAGAAAGTTATTTGTAAAGAAACCCATTGTTTTCACAATCTCAGGGTTTCAAAAAACCATTTATATTGGACAAAATCGGATTAACGTATCTGTAGTGCCTCCTCAGAAATGGAATGCAGTTATGTAGTTTCAAGGTTAAAACAAGACATTTGACTGAGAACATAAGACACAATTCGTAATATAGACGCTAGTGATATGCGGAGTGTTTCAGGTAATCGTTTTTCTCTGTGACTTACAAAATAACTTGTGGATAGATTATTAATGCAGACAGATGTACATATAATCCTTTACTCTTTCTGCGGATTGATCAGCATAGTTTATTCAGTTTAATTTCAGAGAGTTACAGAAAAGATCTGGAATATTTTAAATTATTCTGTCACGTAGCTGAAGTATTTAAACCAACTGTGTACAAATCAGTTTAAATCAAATACCTGTCAATAGTAGCTAGGGAGCCGTTAACTTTCAAAGTAGTATGGGGTGGAATCGTATGCAACATGCTCACATTGCCATTTGACGCAGCAAGAAACTCGTGAAGATTTTATTGCACTGACAAGGCACGAAACCTTTCATAGGCACAGCCTATGGCTACCACGCTGAAGCAGTGCGAGCAGAAGTTAGGTCGTGACTCCGTCAACAAAGTCAAACATTCTGGAGTGACGCTATCAACAAACTGGTCTTTCGTTGATAGAAATATTTTCGTCTCCAGGGTGACTATGTTAAGAAATAAATACGTAGACGGGAAGAATGAAGGTGCAGAATGTTAATAATGTCTGTTTTATTTAAAGAGCCTTAAGAAATTTCACATAAGAATTCGGAGACATTACTTTTCAGCACGACCTCGTATGTATATAGGGAATAAGAACTGGGGCACTGATGACGATACCTTTGTCTCTGATGAACACTCGCCGTCGAGGACATCGTACTGGGTCCTATTGCTTAAGAAGTCTTCGAACCACTCAACCGGGAACCTATTCCGCGTGCTCGCACCTTTTCAACAGTCTCCAGTGGGGCATCGAATCAGGTGCATCCTGGAAATCAAGGAACATGGATTGTGATCGTTGCCTTTCATTCACAGTTCGCAGAATATCATGTGAGAAAAGGACAAGCTGAATTTCGCACGAGTGACGCTCTCTAAATCTGTGCTAATTTGTGGACAGAAGTTTTTCCGTCTGAAGGAAATTTATTATATTCGAACTGAGAATATGATGAAGAATTGTAACCGGTGATAATAATATTGGTCTGTAACCTTGTGGGTCTGTTCTTTTACTCTTCTTGTATAGAGCAGTCACCTGTGCTTTTTTCCAGCCGTCTGGTGCTTTGCGTAGGGCGAGAGATTCGCAATAAATACTAATTCAGCATAGTTTGTGATTCACGTTTGATGCAGTCCGTATGACTAAGAAAAATATCTGTAACAACTATCTTAATGTCACCTGTAATGTATTCTAATGAACAACTGTGGATGCCGAATCAAATTTTTATTTGCCACGACAACGGACCACCCTAAATTACAGGTGGCCAAATGTTTAAAACCATTGTTGAGTATCAGTTATGAGACCATAAGGACTTGCTTAACGATAACAATAATCATTAAAAATGCTCGTCGACATACCGCCTCTACCTCATAAAGATAATGTACCGTTCTCTAAACCACACTTGATGAATATTAATTCTCCTGCACTAAAATATATCTGCAGCGTGTGCAGATGTGCAAGCAGGCCGACAAAGTAATCACCTCCACATGGCTAGTTCCAAACTTGAAATGCTGAGGTCAGTTCCGAAAGAGCTCTTTCTGGAGCCTCTTTTGGGAGAGGGGTCATCAGTCCTCTGAATGGGTTGATGCGGACCGACACGACTTCTTCTCATGGGCCAAGCTCTTCATCTCAGAGTAGCACTTTCATTGTGTGTCCTCAGTTATTTGCAGGATGTATTTCGCTCTTTGTCTTCCCAAACAGTTTTTACCCTATACTTTTTCCACTCCCTCTAGTACCATAGAAATACTACCAATCTATCACCTCTTCCCGTCAGTTTTTCCATACGTTCCTTCCTCCGCAGATTCTGCAGAGAACCTTATTTCTTATCGTATCAGTGCACCTAATTTTCAACATCCTTCTATAGAACCACGTCTGAAATTCTCTTCTTTCCCGATTTTCTCACAATCCATGAGTCACTTCCATGCATTATTCTGCTCCAAACGTACACTCTCAGCAATTTATTCCTGAAATTTAGACTTCTGTTTGAAACTACTTGAGTTCTTTTTCGGACGAATACCCTCTTTGCCTATGCTAGTCAGCCTCCCGTATCCTCCTCGCTTCGGCCGACATGTCTCCTTTTGCTTCCAATTTAGCAGAGTTCCTTTCCTGAGTGTACTACATGGTCCGTAATTTCGACGACAAATTTACCCTTAATCTCATTTCTGCAATTTCTCGTTAATTTTTTCTTAGCTCGTAATGCTTCATTATTCAAAATTGTTGAAAATTCTTGTAAAATGACTCAGTGGTCCCTCTGTTTCAAAAGTAAGTGCCCCATAATTGCCACCTCGTAGGAAGAGTTGCAGTTCAGTAACTCAGAAAATCACTGAAAAAACTTGGCCTCTAGCGTGCTACCAAAATCCCCTTTGGCACAGTGGCTTCCACTTCAGTCACTGTCTACCTAGCAAACGGGAGAGCAGCAAACTCTAACGAGATCCTCCGAGCGTCTGGGCCAATGTTATTTCCCACGCTTCTACTGAACGCTTTCGTGTGTCATCGCTTTGACCAACTACTGCTGATAATCCAGGCAACAAAGCGGCATCATAAAACAGACCCAAGACAGAAAGTCTCTGCTTCTTTTCGAATTAAAAACATCATTTGCAAGAATGTGATTTTTGGTAGAAGATATGTGATATATGTGGCTTATCAGGTTGACGTGTTGCGGCACTATACAGGGTGAGTCACCTAACATTACCGCTGGATATATTTGGTAAACCACATCAAATACTGACGAATCGATTCCACAGGCTGAACGTGAGGAGAGGGGCTAGTTTAATTGGTTAATACAAACCATAAAAAAATGCACGAAAGTATGTTTTTTAACACAAAACTACGTTTTTTTAAATGGAACCCCGTTAGTTTTGAGAACCCATCTGAACATGTAAACAAATAGGTAATCTGTGCCGTTTGTTGCATTGTAAAATGTTAATTACATCCGGAGATATTGTAACCTAAAGTTGACGCTTGAGTACCACTCCTCCGCTGTTCGATCGTGTGTATCGAAGAGCACCGAATTACGTAGGGATCCAAAGGGAACCGTGATGGACCTTAGGTACAGAAGAGACTGGAACAGCACATTACGTCCACATGCTAACACCTTTTTATTGGTGTTTTTCACTGACGCACATGTACATTACCATGAGGGGTGAGATACACGTACACACGTGGTTTCCGTTTTCAGTTACGGAGTGGAATGGAGTGTGTCCCGACATGTCACGCCAATAGATGTTCAATGTGGTGGCCATCATTTGCTGCACACAATTGCAATCTCTGGCGTAATGAATGGCGTACACGCCGCAGTACATATGGTGTAATGTCGCCGCAGGCTGCCACAATATGTTGTTTCATATCCTCTGGGGTTGTAGGCACATCACGGTACACATTCTCCTTTAACGTACCCCACAGAAAGAAGTCCAGAGGTGTAAGATCAGGAGAATGGGCTGGCCGATTTATGCGTCCTCCACGTCATGGTAATGTACATGTGCGTCAGTGAAAAAGACCAATAAAAAGGTGTTAGCATGTGGACGTAATGTGCTGTTCCAGTCTCTTCTGTACCTAAGGTCCATCACCGTTCCCTTTGGATCCCTACGTAATTCGGTGCTCTCCGATATACACGATCGAACAGCGGAGGAGTGGTACTCAAGCGTCAACTTTAGGTTACAATGTCTCCGGATGTAATTAACATTTTACAATGCAAAAGACGGCACTGATTACGTATTTGTTTATATGTTCAGATGTGCTAACAAAACTAACGTGGTTCCATTTAAAAAAACGTAGGTTTGTGTTAAAAAAAACATACTTCCGTGCATTTTTTTATGGTTTGTATTAAACAATTACACTAGCCCCTCTCCTCACGTTCGGTCTGTGGAATCGGTTCGTCAGTATTTGATGTGGTTTACGAAATATATCCAGCGGTAACGTTAGGTGACTCACCCTGTGTATCTATATAATGTTATTTTATCAGCAAGCAAGTACGCCAACTTTTTCACCAATGGGTCTCTGCATTACGTACTGCTTATACCAACATGGTTCGGCAGCTACTGTAGGTGAATTATTTCCGAAGCTGCTTTGTTCATTTAAGACATCTCAGTATCTGTATACCAAGGGCTTTACGATTCTTTTTGATTTTACTCGTAAGGAACTAGACTACTCATCGAGCCCATACATACTAGAATTCTGTAGACTTGTCTACTATCATTATTCTATTAGGTACCGAGGAGGGTTGTCCTCATTCTGTTCAGTCAGAAAAATAGTCGAATCCTTCTGAGACATACTAAATTTTGGGACCGTACGAGAACAACCTATGGCCAGAGCGACCCAGTTTTGGTAGCGTAGAAAGTATTGATCCCTTACTAATTTGTCCATGATATAGTGAATTACGTAGGTTGGAACTTAAATAGTGGTGGAGACACAATGCAATGGAATCTACTATTGTCGCTGATAGCACACGTTGTTGACATACCTACCTTATCTCCGAGTAAATGGACTCTCTCGTCCCAAGTCACCGACGTGCGCACAATCGAGGGAAACACAGTCACTTGTGAGCGAGCTGTCTAACTTAACGGTGTCACTATGTTTTCGAAACAGGAACAACGGAATTGGATCAAGACAGTGCCATCAAGGTCTTCAAGAGGCGTGCGGGGAATCGTCATTGCCGTACAGGACAGTGGCACGTTGGGTAAAAGCCTTCAACGAAGGTCGGCAAACTGTGGCAGACATGCATCGGGCAGGTCGTCCCAGCGTCTCTGAAGAAGAAGTGCATGCTGTTGCCGCGTTAGTGGACAGTGACCGACGTCATACGATTCGTGAGCTCGCACACGAAACCCATACGACTGCGCTTCGTATCCTGAAGGACCACCTGGACATGCAAAAATTGCATCATGTTGGGTTCCGCATGACTTGACGGAAATGCAGAAATAGATGCGTTACGACGCTGCTCAGACGCACTTGGAGCGCTTTGAGCGCGAGGGAGACGCTATCTCACGCGTTATCGTAGTACTGGATGAGACGTGGGCCACATCATACGAGCCAAAACTGAAACTTCAATCCAACGAATGGCGCCATTATGGGTCGCCGCGAAAGTCGAAAAGTGCGTCAGAGACCCAGGATCGTCAAAGTTATGGTGATTCTCGTGTACGACTGTGACGGTGTTATTCTAACGCATTACGTTCCTCCACGGCAGACCGTCAATGCACAGTATTACTACCTGCGACCAGCTTTGCGAAAGAATCGGCGACCCTTTCTGCGCAACCAACCCATCCTTTTGCACTGTAGTGCGCGGTCGCACACAGCGCAAGCTGTGGCTGCTCTGTTCGGTCGATTGGACTGGGAAGTACTGTACCATCCACCATATTCCCCGGACTTAAGTCCTTGTAACTTTGATTTGATTCCGAAGATGAAGGAACCACTTCGTGGGATTCGCTTCAGAACTGTGCCAGAGATTCGACAGGCAGTAGACCGCTCCATTCGCACCATCAACAGAACAGGCTCTGCTAACGGTAGCTGTAACTGGTCTGAGTACAGCTTGTCTTCATATTAAATGCGCAACTGAAGTAAAACGATTCTCTGGTCTTAATCAATATATCCACTTACCTAGCGCCTTGACAATATTGTTGCAGATTTCTCGAAAGCGTAACAGCAAACAGCAAGCACACAGCTGATAAGACATAAAATCTCCAAGCAACATTCAAACTCTTACATACCACTTTGTGGAATGCGGTATTGCGTAATGATAAATCTTCTTTAAAAATTGTGATTGGGGAGAGTAACTCACAAAAATCAAAATTACATTGCCACGTTACACCGTGAATGACAGTGCACTATGCTCAGTGAAGCGAACTTTCTTACCATGGATTACACGTTCTCATACTCTAGTGGAAGGACCCCTCTAATCTATGATGCCTGTGGTGTAAAAATAACTGAACACTACACTTTAACTGCTGCATCGTACTTTTTGATGAAAGGGCAGAAGCAAATGTAAGGTGGAATCTGCCCTCTATTTTTTATTGATGACGAATATGGTAAAAAATTTAAAATTTATGTAGTACCTGAACTCCAGCCTAAGCTTTTAGGCTGGAGGTTTTGGTGTGTTGCAGAACAGCTGGAGCCTCCAATTTTAATTCAAACATCAGCCAACTGCACTTACCTATAGCACAATGAATTTTTCTTTCAGAACTCATTATAAACATGATTCTAATATTTTTATGTGGAATGTGTGTGTGTGTGTGTGTGTGTGTGTGTGTGTGATTGATAGTTGTTTTTGGGGTACTGTTACATTTTAATTTTTGTTGTTTTACGACTTAATCACTCTCGTTTCACAAAAAAATTCATTGCTAGTCTTACAACCCTGGCTGCCATGTGCTCAATTAAACATCATTATCATCATCAAAAACGTAGACGAAACCAATTAGATAAGCTTGTTAATGAATCTTCTGGACTAGATCAATTTTTCGAGTTTGGTGCCCTCTTATCGGGCGTATTTTCGCTTCCACTTTTCCGGGCATCTCTTTCTTGCTAGGTATCTCCTCACATTCCTCTCACTTCCGTTAGTAGGATTACTTCTTTTGTCAAATCTTTGTCTCTGTCTCTCGGCTGATGACAGTTTGTAGATAATAACATACAAGGAAGGATAAAAAATCTGTCCTAAAAGGATATTCGATTGTTGACACCTTTTTTTTTCATGAGTGACTTTCGGATTGCTTGTCTTAAAGGTGTTGCTTTCGAAACTTAGTATACTCTTCGGATCTGTGTATGTTTGCTAGCCAGAAGTATTCCGTTGCAGTGCTGTGCATTATGTACATTTTTATTTATTTTTTTCATGATAAAGATATTGAAAGAAACATGTGGTGCAGCGTACCGCAGCATTTCTACCAAAATAAAACCCTAATTTCATGTTTATGCTCATTTTAAGCCCCTTCAAACAACGGTTTAGATTCCTATAGAAAGGAATTCCTTAAGTCAACTACGTCAATTTATAACTATCTTGGTTGCTACTCGACTGAGTGACCTCGCTAAAATTTATAAACAGGTTTTTCAGAGACCACCGCAAGCCGTTATTTTTTGTTAAATTGCTTAAAGTGTTTTCATATTGTGACTTAATTTGAGGTCTCATCAGCAGGAAAAATACGGTAGTACAGAAACGTTTAAGATGAATACACATAGATACGACGGCTTTTCGGGTGCGAAATGGAAACGACAGTGAAAATCCGATGAAGCGTGAGTCTTCTTGTTCTTCTTTCTGCAAGACTGAGTGTCTGTCGAAGTCCTAATGTCCATGTATTCTTTAGTTATAGCCTTCTTTCTGTTAGCTGTTTGGACACGAATTTGTGAAATCTGACCTTCTGTCTGTATTTCACCCATGTTGTTGCCAGTGGGCTAAAAGTGACTTCATGTTCACCCTCTTCGGGAGTCGACTAGCCGATGTACTTCAGTTTCTTGGATTTCGTTTATGACGTTGGAGACATTCTTGATTAACAGTCAGTAGCCCATTCATGCAAAATGTCCATAAAACTTCAGCTTTCTTTTCCCTGCAATGAAACTAAATCATTCTGTCAGGGTAAAAAATTATTCTGAAATTTTGAGTCTTCAAATACCGTCTTGGACATTTAATTGAAATACTTTCCACAGTATCTGTTGTACCATTATTTCGATGTGATTGACATTCGTGGTTAATGATGTCGCAACTGCGTAGAGTGCTTCAGGAAGGACTGGTTACTAGTAGCGTTGATTTGGGGAAAGTGATATCTACATCTACACCAACAAGATAGCTCTCCAGTTCACACATTCGTGCTTGGCAGAGCTTGCGAACACTTCCAAACATCTTCTCTACTTTTCCACTCTCGAATATCATATGGGAAAAATCAACACCTTTCTGTTAGAGCTCTAAAGTCTTTTATTTCATTAGGATGGTCATTCCTGCCCATGTAAGTGGCTATCTACTACATACGAGGGCCATTTGGAAAGTGAGGAACTATCGGTCGCTAAAGGGAAACCACTGTGAAAATCCGACGAGACTTTTCAGAGATATTTTGGGCAGTGTCTCTAGTATGTCCGTCGATCGCATAAAGATGCTCTTTTCAGTTGTGACCGCACTGTGAGCGAGTAAAGGTGCCTAGAACAATACTGTCTCCCGAGAAAGTAGGAGGACCCGCTGAGAGGCTTCGCCTTAATTAATGCAGCCCACCTAACACAACTGCCACGCACTTCCTTCTTCATGGCAATTCTCAGCCGCACTCTGCAGGCGCAGTGAAGACGCTCCTACAGCCTTTTCGATGGGAAGTGTTCGATCACCCACAACCCAGTCCTAATTGGCTCGTCCTGAGTATCATCTCTCTTCACATGAAACACTGGATACGAAGACAACACTTGGGCACAGGCTACGCGCTATAGACCAGCGTAGAGAATTATCGTCAAGCACAGGGGGCTGCCTTTTATGACGATGGTGTTGGTAATTTGGTGTAGCGCTCATACAAGTGTCTAAGTCGGAGCGGCGACTACGTAGAGAAGTACCTGGAAGGTGTAGCTGGGTGTACAAAGAAAACAGTTTCGATTTTCACTGTGGTTTCTATTTCACGACCAATCGTTCCTTACTTTCAGAACAATCTTCGTATTTTATCATTTTCAGGAACAGTTGATGAATTTAATTGCGTAAAAAAAACCACTTTGTTTCAGTGATTACCACTTCGTATTGTATCCTTGTCAATCTCTATCCCGTTTAAAGATCTATCATTCTTTGAACTTTTTTGATGTCCTCTGTCAATCCTCAATAGCAGTACACCAGAAGAGGACACACAAGTGTAGTCTCTTTAATATGTTTGCTATACATTCTACAGGATCCAGTCACATTAATGCGACCATCGTCTATGTTCGACGTAAAGTATCGCCTATTGTAGCCTATCGCGATGGCGGTTTATCGTATCGCGACATTGCTGCTCGCGTTGGTCAAGATCAAATGACTGTTAGCAGACGACACAGACGGCAGGTGCCAGCACTGGCTGTGGACGGTATATAAAGCATGGCTGGAGAATCCATAAAACAGCGCAGTCACGGTCGTAATGCGGAAACAGAGATTTATCTGACGTCCACAAGGACCAATGGTGAAATCGTCTCCGAAACGGCTAATTATGTAAACTGTTCGCGTGTCACTGCGGTTAAAGTATATCGAGGCCATAGATGACAGGGGTGAATGGCGGCTGCGGATATGCGTACAGGCAAATGACTGTTAAGCAACTGACCCTCCCAACTGGGCTACTAAGAATGTCTCTCAACGAGCGTTGAGCAAACGTTGCTGCGTATGGGCCTTGAACAGTGGACGTTACATTTCAGATGTGTTATGACCCGTGGCTCTACCCTTCATTCGATCCCTGCGGAACCCTACATTTCAGCACGATAATGCACAACGGCATGCTGCAGGTCCTGTACGGGCCTTTTTGGATACAATAAATGTTCGACTGCTGCCCTGACCAGCACATTTCCAGATATCTCACCAATTCAAAACGTCTGGTCAATGGTTGCCGAGCAACTGGCTCGTCACAATACGCCAGTCACTACTCCTGATGAACTGTGTTGGAGATGCGTGGTCAGCTGTACCTGTACACGCCATCCGAGCTCTGTTTGACTCAATGCGCAAACGTATCAAGGCCGTTATTATGGCCATAGGTGGTTGTTCTGGGTAATGATTTCTCAGGATCTATGCACCCACATTGCGTGAAAACGTAATCACACGTCAGTTCTAGTATAGTATATTTGTCCAATGAACACCTGTTTATCTTCTTCTTTATCTTTCTTCTCGGTGCGGCAATTTTAATGGCCAGTAGTGTAATTGCTGTTCATTGGCAATGAAGGCTGAAATTTGCGCGCCAGTACCGGAACCGGCGGTCCACTGAGTGGCGACAGGTGTCCTTATCAGACGGCAGATTACCATTGGTGTGTACGGCCTGAAGCGTCTGAAAGCAACAATCGTCGGGAGGGTCCCGGCTGGAGAAGGAAGCGTTATCGTCTGGGAAATGTTTTCTTGGCATGCCCTGGGTGTTGTTGTTGTTGTTGTGGTCTGCAGTCCTGAGACTGGTTTGATGCAGCTCTCCATGCTACTCTATCCTGTGCAAGCTTCTTCATCTCCCAGTACATCCTTCTGAATCTGCTTGGTGTATTCATCTATTGGTCTCCCTCTACGATTTTTACCCTCCACGCTGCCCTCCAATACTAAACTGGTGATCCCTTGATGCCTCAGAACATGTCCTACCAACCGATCCCTTCTTCTGGTCAAGTTGTGCCACAAACTTCTCTTCTCCCCAATCCTATTCAATACTTCCTCATTAGTTACGCGATCTACCCATCTAATCTTCAGCATTCTTCTGTAGCACTACATTTCGAAAGCTTCTATTCTCTTCTTGTCCAAACTATTTACCGTCCATGTTTACTTCCATACATGGCTACACTCCATACAAATACTTTCAGAAATGACTTCCTGACACTTAAATCTATACTCGATGTTAACAAATTTGTCTTCTTCAGAAACGCTTTCCTTGCCATTGTCAGTCTACATTTTATATCCTCTCTACTTCGACCATCATCAGTTATTTTGCTCCCCAAATAGCAAAACTCCTTTAATACTTTAAGTGTCTCATTTCCTAATCTAATTCCCTCAGCATCACCCGACTTAATTCGACTACATTCCATTATCCTCGTTTTGCTTTTGTTGATGTTCATCTTATATCCTCCTCTCAAGACACTGTCCATTCCGTTCAACTGCTCTTCCAAGTCCTTTGCTGTCTCTGATAGAATTACAATGCCATCAGCGAACCTCAAAGTTTTTATTTCTTCTCCGTGGATTTTAATACCTACTCCGTACTTTCCTTTTGTTTCCTTTACTGCTTGCTCAATATACAGATTGAACAGCATCGGGAATACAACCCTGTCTCACTTCCTTCCCAACCACTGCTTCCCTTTCATACCCCTCGACTCTTATAACTGCCATCTGCTTTCTGTACAAATTGTAAATAGCCATTCGCTCCCTGTATTTTGCCTCAGCCACCTTCAGAATTTGAAAAAGAGTATTCCAGTCAACATTGTCAAAAGCTTTGTCTAAGTCTACAAAAGCTAGAAACGTAGGTTTGCCTTTCCTTAATCTTTCTTCTAAGATAAGTCGTAGGGTCAGTATTGCCTCACGTGTTCCAACATTTCTGCGGAATCCAAACTGATCTTCCCCGAGGTCGGCTTCTATCAGTTTTTCCATTCGTCTGTTAAGAATTCGCGTTAGTATTTTGCAGCTTTGACTTATTAAACTGATAGTTCGGTGATTTTCACATTTGTCAACACCTGCTTTCTTTTGGATTGGAATTATTATATTCTTCTGGAAATCTGAGGGTATTTCGCCTGTCTCACACATCTTGCTCACCAGATGGTAGAGTTTTGTCATGACTGGCTGTCCCAAGGACGCCAGTAGTTCTAATGGAATGTTGTCTACTCCCAGGGCCTTGTTTCGACTCAGGTCTTTCAGTGCTCTGCCAAACTCTTCGCGCAGTATCGTATCTCCCATTTCATCTTCATCTGCATCCTCTTCCATTTCCATAATATTGACCTCAAGTACATCGGCCTTGTATAGACCCTCTATATACTCCTTCACCTGGGTGGTTTCATGATTTTGGAAGACACAATCAATCAAGACGATGTCCACCCCTTTTCCTCAGCATGATGGCATCTATCAGCACGACAATGCAACATGTCACAGCTCAAAGTGTACATACGTAGTCTGAAGAGCACGGGAATGAGTTTACTGTACTTCACTGGCCACCAGTCTCCCCGGACTTAAAACCAATCGAGAATCTGTGGGGTCACCTGGATCGGGGCACGGCTGCACATCCCTGACGGTGCCTTCCAGAACCTCACTGACTCTCTTTCTCAACGTCTCGCAGTGACGCTGCAAAAGGTGGTTGGTCGGACCTTTGACAAATGGTCACGTTAAAGTTGATGGACAGTGTGTCTTCTGTCAGTAAAACACACTGCTTGTTTCCCCTTCCCCAGAGCATTTTCTATGTGGTGATTTCAAATAAAATTGTACTTAACTGTAATTCTTACGTTCTTAGCTGGAACTGACAACCTTTATATTTCTTGATTTTTTGTGGAAGCCGATTTAAACAGAATTTGTTTCGCACTAGCGTAGAGAAACTTACACCTTTTATTGGTCAGGGTGAACTACCAATTTTTTCACATCATTTTGTAATTCTTTTCGATCTTCAGATTTTACTAGACAGTAAACGACATCGTCATCTTTTTATAAATATTTCAGATTATTGTAAAGGCTTTTGGCAATTTTTATGGACTGTTTGTAATCTGTTATAATCCTGGGTAAAACTCTCTCTTTTCTTCTGTTTCAGATGATACAAGAAACATCGACAGAGTGACGTAATGAACCACCACAAAGGTGATTCTGCGAGAGCTCGGCTGGGAGGGATTACTGGAAAATAAAATCCGGGACAGACCCGGAGTGCCCACTCGTTTCAAAAAACGCGGCAGGGGAGACGTCGGCGGACACAAATAGGAGGAGACGGTGCGACTGCCCTTCGGGCGTGGCCTCCGCCGGGCGGGGAGCAACAAGCCGTTCCCAGGCCTGCGTCACTTCCGTTTGCCACCACCCGGCGTAGGACACGGGCGCGGGGCAGCCGCGCCGTACGCTTTTATTTGTGTTTGCCGACCTCGCCTGTGCTGTGCTTTCTGGACCGAGCGCGGAACACCGGATCTCTCCCGGATTTTATTTTCCAGTAATCGATTCGCACCACTGATGTACTCTTCGTATCGACCGCACAGTACTGTAATGTTTTTCTGTTGATCTGAAGTGTCGCACAAGTAAAGTTGTCTGATGTGGAAAAACCTCAACATGAAGTTTACGTAATTACACCGTTACCTTCAACTCCTTCCTCAAGAAACATTTGATATTCAAAATGGTTCAAATGGCTCTGAGCACTATGGGACTTAACTTCTGGGGTCATCAGTCCCCTAGAACTTAGAACGACTTAAACCTAACTAACCTAAGGACATCACACACATCCATGCCCGAGGCAGAATTCGAACCTGCGACCGTAGCGGTCGCGCGGTTCCAGACTGTAGTGCCTAGAACCGCTCGGCCACTCCGGCCGGCCAAACATATGAAGTCAGAGTAGAACGCATCTAGTAGATGACCTAAGAAAATTCGTAATACGACAAATTAGAAAATAATACGTGATAATGGTGCCTCACCCCTGCGAATTCAAATACGCATATAAATAATTCATTTGAAAATGTAAAATCTCAAAAAAATATTTTCTTTTGAACCAGAATTGATCCAATTTAGAAACTTGCTATTGGAAATAGGACCATTGGTTATTTTCAATTTAACAATAATGTGAATGAGGAAAACATTAAAACTCAGAGTAAGAATACCTAGCAACATTTAACACTGCAATACTTCTTTCTTCACTGGCACCATCTTGAAGTGACATTTTCCAACCACACCATGACTGAAAATGAAGTTCGCTTCGATATGCATTGCTTCCAAAACTGTAGCTATGTACATTCAGCTCTTTCGGACTGACACAAAAAGTTTACTGTTACCAGTCACTATTTATCTATTTTCACGTTTCGTAGGTTTAAACATCCATCATCAGGTGGATTTAAGTGGCGTAATGTGGTATGTATGTAGCCTACATCGGGGAACATCAGTTTGGATTCCGTAGGAATGTTGGAACACGAAAGGTAATACTGACCCTACGACCTATCTTAGAAAATAGATTAAGGAAAGTCAAACATACGTTTCTAGCATTTGTAGACTTGGAGGAAGCTTTTGACAATGTTGACTGGAATACTCTCTTTCGAATTCTGAAGGTGGCAGGGATAAAATACACGGAGCAAAAGGCTATTTACAATTTGTACAGAAACCAGATGGCAGTTATAAGAGTCGAGGGGCATGAAAGGGAAGCAGTGCTTGGGAAGGGAGTGAGACAGGGTTGTAGCCTCTCCCCGATGTTATTCAATCTGTATATTGAGCAAGCAGTAAAGGAAACAAAAGAAAAATTCGGAGTAGGAATTAAAATCCATGGAGGAGAAATAAATACTTTGAGGTTCGCCGATGACATTGTAATTCTGTCAGAGACAGTAAAGGACCTGGAAAGGAGGATATAAGATGAACATCAACAACAGCAAAACGAGTATAATGGAATGTAGTCGAATTAAATCGGGTGATGCTGCGGGAATTAGATTAGGAAGTGAGACACTTAAAGTAGTAAAGAAGTTTTGCTATTTGGGGAGCAAAATAACTGATGATGGTCGAAGTAGAGAGGATATAAAATGTAGACTGGCAATGGCAAGGAAAGCGTTTCTGAAGAAGAGAAATTTGTTAATACCGAGTATAGATTTAAGTGTCAGGAAGTCGTTTCTGAAAGTGTTTGTATGGAGTGTAGCCATGTATGGAAGTGAAACATGGACGATAAATAGTTTGGACAAGAAGAGAATAGAAGCTTTCGAAATGTGGTGCTACAGAAGAATGCTGAATATTAGATGGGTAGATCACATAACTAATGAGGAAGTACTGAATAGAATTGGGGAGAAGAGGAGATTGTGGCACAACTTGACTAGAAGAAGGGATCGCTTGGTAGGACATATTCTGAGACATCAAGGGATCACCAATTTAGTAGTGGAGGGCAGCGTGGAAGGTAAAAATCGTAGAGGGAGACCAAGAGATGAATACACTAAACAGATTCAGAAGGATGTAGGCTGCAGCAGGTACTGGGAGATGAAGAACCTTGCACAGGATAGAGTAGCATGGAGAGCTGCATCAAAGCAGTCTCTACTGAAGACCACAACAACATGTGTTGTGCTAATACTTTCGAATAACGTGTGGCTCTGTCTCCAGTAGTTACAGGCTCCTCTTCCTGTCGCGTTACACCACGTGCGCTATCGTACTTTGTAAAGACTAAAGGGAGAGCAAAGATGCACCTACAATAATTTTTCTGTTGGCCACACTCTGGCACAGCATTGTAGTGTACAATCCCTAAACTTTATATACTCGATCAAATCCTTCTTTTATTATTTGTTGCATAGTTTACAAAACCAGTTGATTGTACCATTCATCGACACTACCTTGGCAGGGAAGTCATTCTTTGATAGTAGTTTTGTGTTATATGTAAAAAAATAAAAAAATAAAAAAACACCAGTTGTCTCTTTTTAGAATCCACGAGTCATGGCCATGCATCTCGCTGCTCGCCAAAAGGCTTGTTATACTCAGGCAGCAGGCTCGCTGCCAGCACATCACTACTTCCTGATCTCCTGATCGCACAGATGCCTCGTATCTCGGCAAGAACCATTACTCTGCGACTGTCCACAGCCTTGTTTAAGTGGATTATCTGCAGCGTATGTAGCAAAAATTATGCTATGCATCATCCTACAACATTAACAGTGGTTGGTTCACGCTAAATAGGTGGTTACTGACAACGAGAAAGTAGAGTCGGTATGAATGCACCCTTTTAATGTAGACAGTATACACTGAAGATACTGTCACAAGTTCTTACAACAGCTCAAAAATTACCGAGAGCACTTTTTCAGACAATTACGAACCTCGCAACCTATTTCCCAGTATTTTCGAGACTAATTTAAAATATGAGGATTAATTAGAAATTCTAATGTTATTTCTGTCGAACAACGATTTGTAGACCATCTACTTTACATACTACTTCTGCCGTTTATAGATTTTCCTGCTGATATTTCAACGAAATAAAAACTGTAAATTAGATGAAACAATGGAACTAATTCCCACAAAGTACTGTCTCTAACATTATCCATCATCAAGTGACATAACCAACGTGCCTCTAGTCACTGACAGCTTTGCATTAAAAATCGGCAGAAACAGGTATTTGTTTAAAACCGCCACTTGTAACTACAATCATACTCATAAATTAAGGATAATGCTGATACATACTGAAACAACGCTCTGGTGGGCGGCTTGAGGGTTTAAATCACCTCGGGGTATGACCATACGGTGCATTTGACCTGCGGCCGTCGCACGGTGGCGCTGGCAGCAGTCCACATACTCAGAGGGGCGTTGCTGCATGTCTGAGTACGGTGCAGCGAGTAAGTGTGCAGACTTTTCAGACGTGCTAAGGGTGACTGTGTGTTGAAAATGGCTCAGAGAACACATACTGATGACGTTACGAGGGTTAGAATACTAGGGTGACTGGAGGCTGGTCAAACATAGCAGGTCATAGCACGGGCCCTCTGTGTGCCACAAAGTGTGATCTCAGGATTATGGCAACGATTCCAGCAGACAGGAAACGTGTCCAGGCGCTACAGTACGGGATGTCCACAGTGCACAACACGACGAAAAGACCGATATCTCATCATCAGTGCCCGCAGACGACCACGGAGTACTGCAGATAGCCTTGCTCGAGACCTTACTGCAGCCACTGGAACAGTTGTCTCCAGACACACAGTCTACAGACGACTGAACAGACATGGTTTATTCACCCGGAAACCTGAAAGGTGCATTCCACTGACCCCTGGTCACAGGAGAGCCCGTAAAGCCTGGTGTCAAGAACACAGTACATGGTCATTGGAACAGTGGTCCCAGGTTATGTTCACCGACGAGTCCAGGTATAGTGATTCTCGCCGGGTTTTTATCTGGCGTGAACCAGGAACCAGATATCAACCTCTTAATGTCCTTGAAAGGGACCTATATAGAGATCGTGGTTTGATGGTGTGGGGTGGGATTATAATTGATGCACGTACACCCCTGCATGTCTTTGACAGAGGAACTGTAACAGGTCAGGTGTATCGGGACGTCATTTTGCACCAGTATGTTCGCCTTTTCAGGGGTGCAGTTGACCCACGTTCCTCCTAATGATAACGCACGGCCCCACCGAGCTGCCATCATGGAGGAGTACCTTGAAATAGAAGTTATCAGGCGAATGGAGTGGCCTGCCTGTTCTTCAGACCTAAACTCCATGGAGCACGTCTGGGATGCTCTCGGTCGACGCATCGCTGCACGTCTTCAAACCCCTACGACACTTCAGGAACTCCGACAGGCACTGGTGCAAGAATGGAAGGCTATACCCCAGCAGCTACTCGACCACCTGATCCAGAGTACGCCAACCCGTTGTGCGGCCTGTGGACGTGTACATGGTGATCATATCCCATATTCACGTCGGAGTACGTGCACAGGAAACAGTTGCGTTTTGTAGCACATGTGTTTCAGGACGGTTTTCTCAACTTATCACCGATACCGTGGACTTACAGTGTGTCTGTGTCGTCTACGTTCCCTATTTGCCTATGCTATCAGCGCTAGTTTCGTGTAGTACCACGTTGTCTGGCACCACATTCTGCAATTATCCTTAATTTAAGAGCATGAGTGTATCATAAAATTAGTGTCTGCATATACCGGGAACAAGCTGTAAGTCTACAAAGTGATAGCTTACAGTCACATGACTCATCCTAGAACACTGATCAAGTGTTGTTTTGTTTTTTGGTCATCAGTCTACTGACTGGTTTGATGCGGCCCGCCACGAATTCCTTTCCTGTGCTAACCTCTTCATCTCAGAGTAGCACTTGCAACCTACGTCCTCAATTATTTGCTTGACGTATTCCAATCTCTGTCTTCCTCTACAGTTTTTGCCCTCTACCGCTCCCTCTAATACCATGGAAGTCATTCCCTCATGTCTTAGCAGATGTCCTATCGTCCTGTCCCTTCTCCTTATCAGTGTTTTCCACATATTCCTTTCCTCTCCGATTCTGCGTAGAACCTCCTCATTCCTTTCCTTATCAGTCCACCTAATTTTCAACATTCGTCTGTAGCACCACATCTCAAATGCTTCGATTCTCTTCTGTTCCGGTTTTCCCACAGTCCATGTTTCACTACCATACAATGCTGTACTCCAGACGTACATCCTCAGAAATTTCTTCCTCAAATTAAGGCCGGTATTTGATATTAGTAGACTTCTCTTGGCCAGAAATGCCTTTTTTGCCATAGCGAGTCTGCTTTTGATGTCCTCCTTGCTCCGTCCGTTATTGGTTATTTTACTGCCTAGGTAGCAGAATTCCATAACTTCATTGACTTCGTAACCATCAATCCTGATGTTAAGTTTCTCACTGTTCTCATTTCGACTACTTCTCATTATCTTCGTCTTTCTCCGATTTACTCTCAAACCATACTGTGTACTCATTAGACTGTTCATTCCGTTCAGCAGATCATTTAATTCTTCTTCACTTTCACTCAGGATAGCATTGTCATCAGCGAATCGTATCATTGAAATTCTTTCACCTTGTATTTTAATTCCATTCCTGAACCTTTCTTTTATTTCCATCATTGCTTCCTCGATGTACAGATTGAAGAGTAGGGGCGAAAGGCTACAGCCTTGTCTTACACCCTTCTTAATACGAGCACTTCGTTCTTGATCGTCCACTCTCATTACTCCCTCTTGGTTGTTGTACATATTGTATATGACCCGTCTCTCCCTATAGCTTACCCCTACTTTTTTCAGAATCTCGAACAGTTTGCACCATTTTATATTGTCGAACGCTTTTTCCAGGTCGACAAATCCTATGAAAGTGTCTTGATTTTTCTTTAGCCTTGCTTCCACTATTAGCCGTAACGTCAGAATTGCCTCTCTCGTCCTTTACTTTTCCTAAATCCAAACTGATCGTCACCTAGCGCATTCTCAATTTTCTTTTCCATTCCTCTGTATATTATTCTTGTAAGCAGCTTCGATGCATGAGCTGTTAAGCTGATTGTGCGACAATTCTCGCACTTGTCAGCTCTTGCCGTCTTCGGAATTGTGTGGATGATGCTTTTCCGAAAGTCAGATGGTATATCGCCAGACTCATATATTCTACACACCAACGTGAATAGTCGTTTTGTTGCCACTTCCCCCAATGATTTTAGAAATTCTGATGGAATGTTATCTATTCCTTCTGCCTTATTTGACCGTAAGTCGTCCAAAGCTCTTTTAAATTCCGATTCTAATACTGGATCCCCTATCTCTTCTAAATCGACTCCTGTTTCTTCTTCTACCAAATCAGACAAATCTTCACCCTCACAGAGGCTTTCAATGTATTCTTTCCACCTATCTGCTCTCTCCTCTGCATTTAACAGTGGAATTCTCGTTGCAAGTGTGTAGCATCGATACTTACAGTACACTTGTTAGCCCACTGCTTGAATACTGCTCACTGGTGTGGGATCCGTACCAGATAGGGTTTATAGACGATATAGAGAAGATCCAACGGAGAGCAGCGCGCTTCGTTACAGGATCATTTAGTAATCGCGAAAGCGTTACGGAGATGACAGATAAACTCCAGTGGAAGACTCTGCAAGAGAGACGCTCAGTAGCTTGGTACGGGCTTTTGTTGAAGTTTCGAGAACATACCTTCACCGAGGAGTCAAGCAGTATATTGCTCCATGCTACGTATATCTCGCGAAGAGACCATGAGGATAAAATCAGAGAGATTAGAGCCCACACAGAGGCATACCGACAATCTTTCTTTCCACAAACAATACGAGACTGGAATAGAAGGGAGAACCGATAGAGGTACGCAAGGTACCCTCCGCCACACACCGTCAGGTGGCTGGCGGAGTGTGGATGTAGATGTAAATACCAAATAACACTTTTGGCAGACCCCGGAAGTGTACAAAATGTTCAAATGTATGTGAATTCCTAAGGGACCGAACTGCTGAGGTAATCGGTCCCTAGACTTACACACTACTTAAGCTAACTTAAATTAACGTGTGCTAAGAACAACACACACACACACCCATGCCCGAAGGATGACTCGAACCTCCAGCGGGAGGGCCGCGCAATCAGTGACATGGCCCCTCTAACCGCGGGGCGGAAGTATACAGAAAATGTCAAGACCAAGGTCGCATATATGATCCATGATAGAGCATTATAGAAATGCAGAAAAATCTGAAGTGGCAGGTTCTTGAGGTTAGATGCAAACTCTCCCTCGCAGGACTCCTTAAAAAGTGTTAAGTGGTAGTATTAAGTGAGGAATCTATAACGGGCATTCAAATCAAAACAGAACACCTGCCACGACGAAAAATAACAACCACACACGTTAAGACATTTATCCCAGTTGGAGACGAAACGATCTATTATTGTTTCAGAGAGCGCAGATAGCTGCTAATGGATCCATAACCGCACCCACTTCTGCACTTCCTCATACGACTGAAACCCACGTGCACGTGCGTCTTTCTTCTGTTTGCCAAAGAACTGAGAACCACGCAATTCCGGGCTGGACAGAGGATGTTGTTGTGTTTCGCAAACTGCTGAAGCACAGACTTAGTCTGATTAGCAGTGTGGGAGTGGGCAGTGTTGTGCAACAGGATGATTCCCTCTTAAGCATTCCTGGGCAACTCTCAGTTTTCGCAAAGCGTCCTCATAGCGCTGTGCATCGGCCGTAGTTTCACGCTCCAGGAATTCGATGAACAGAGGACCGTTGCAGTCAAAGGAGAAAGTCATCAGGACCTTACCAGAACTTGTGCGAATAGATTTGGATCTCTTTGGTGGGGGAGATGTGGGATGTCTCCACTTCTGGCTTTGATGTAAGCACTCGAGCTGTAAGAATCCTGTCGGACTGAACTATGCTATTGCACAATAGAGCCCATTCCCACACTGCTAATCAGACGAATGTCACAGATCAGCTATTTGGACGGTAAACGCTATAACATCCTCTGTACTCCCCGGATTTTTCACTGTGTGATTTCCACATCATTCGATGACCTGAAGAAAGACATTTGTGGATGTCAGTTTCAGTCAGACAAGGAAGGGCAAGAGTGGATGTGTTTGTGGATCTGTCAGCGGCCGACCATCTTTTACAAAACAGGAATTGCTTGTCTCATCTCCCAGCGGGATAAATGTCTTAACAAGTGTGGTAATTACTTCTGAATGCAGCCATTCCATGTCCTCTTGTGGCGGACGTTCGGTTTCCATTTGACTCCTCATAGGAAGCTACCATAGTTCCCTAGATATTGCTCTTGTACTGATTGTGAAGATTAGATAAATCCAATCGCAGCCTACACAGAGCATTTAAGAATTCAATTTCCCACGCTACGTTCGCGGCTGCAATTGAAAGAAACTTTAATATCTAGTACAACTGGAAGTATCCTCTGGCATGCACCTCATCGTAATTTCCAGTATATGGATGTAGATTGAGATGCTGAAGTTGATTTGTGGTGTGCGAGAAACTACACAACGAGGCGCAGCCAAACACAGCACTATTAGAGTTATCTTGAAGCGGCCAATCATGGCTCAAGATTCAGGATGGGATGATGATGATGATGATGTTTAGTTTGTGGGGCGCTCAACTGCGTGGTTTTCAGCGCCCATACAATTTCCCAACCTTTGCTCAGTCCAATTTCGCCACTTTCCTGGATGATGATGAAATGATGAGGACAACACAAACACCCAGTCATCTCGAGGCAGGTGAAAATCCCTGACCGCGCCGGGAATCGAACCCGGGATGCAGGATGGGCGGCGACGACTGCTGATCCAAATAAAAACCAGGTTGATATTACTGCGTGGCGAGGATCGTAGCGAGATGTCGGTGAGGAACGACCAGCAAGGTGGCACCATGAACACCCTGTAACTCCCAGTTGAATCTGTGATTAGCACACTCAGGGACACTTTAGCCCCTATGAAGTATTGTCCCAATCTGGGTAGATGTAAGGTTGTGTAGAATGAGAATATAGTGGCAGCTTTAATGAATTTATTGGAGTTTGTACAGAGAAGTAGGAAGATGCACAGCAAAATGTCAGAGTGGCAGATGCAGCTCAGGACCATGTGGAACCCACTAGAGCAGCCTGAGCGGTTCCAGGCTAGGGGCACCAGGCTGTTGGGTTCAAGGCTAGGGGGTTCCAGGCTGTGGGGCTCCAGACCTGGGGGGCTCCAGGTTGGGGGCCTCGGGGCTCCAGGCTAGGGGTCTCCGCTGGTGCAGTGACGGTTGGTGCAGGCACCGCTGTGGCCATCGGCGCGGCAACGACACACATCGCAGCCATGTGTGAAGCTGGTTCCGGGCACACAGTTCACGCCAGCCACGTCTCGCGCTGCAACACAAATAAAACGAGGTGTCAGCAGAAAGGCTGTGTGTGCGAGCTGCCATACACTTCACTGTCCTCCAAGCACAATACAAGGATGTTCTGAAAGCAAGAGAAGATGGTACAGGTGACACAATCAAATGCCATTTGAATCCACACCCGTTTCTGGTTTAATGATGGAAGGGGCGTCAGGAGAGGAGCAATGACACATGTGCAGAGCGACGAAGAAGAGAGAGTAGCAGCATACTGGAGTGCCCGACGTTATTCGAATAGGGTATGTCTATGAGAGTTGGTCTACTGAGTGAGACGGACCGGTGGAATATTTCACAAATGGGTAGCTAGAGAGCAGCCCCCACCGTTTTCGAAGCAGGTCCTTTGCTAAGAAACGTGGTGCTCAAGTGTTGCTCTTATATTCGTGTTAGTTCTGCAGAAAAATCAAATTCTTGATTCAGGTAAGCCAAAAAGTTTTGTCGAGGAGTTACTTAGTTTTTAGTATTAAGACTCAGTTTGCACAATATTGATGCAGTTCCTTTACTGTGAGCTTGACACATTTGTGGGAATGAAACTAATCTAAAATGTCTATAGAGTTCACCACCTAACGACAGGTGGTCCATCTCTTCCTGACAATCAGGAGAGATTGGCCAGTACTATTTGGGAGCGATGGACCAGTGTTATTTGGCAGAGATGACATACATGTTTTGATGTGGGACAGCTGGATCACAATTGCATTTAGCTTAGGAGATAATGGAAATTTAATGACACTCTGTAAAGGGATTAAATAACATGCATTGTTTTCAAAGCTACCATTTTTCTCTTTCAAAAAATTCCAACTGATTACAAACGACTGGGTCTTGTGAGCATGGTGAATGGTCCGAATATGGGTTAATAAAGGCTATGGACGCTGTGCGAAACAATTTCATGGGTATCAACGCTAAATACAAGATTGCAGTAAAAAACCTATTCTACGGGTAATATGGGACCTCATCCATTACTGGGGACTATCAACAAACGGAAGCTCATTGATCATATTAAGAAACTGCAAGAGCGAGGTTTCGCTTCATCTTGAGATTCAGTACGGTGTATGGCATTTGAATTAGGAGAAACGCAAAATATACCTCATGTATTCAATAGTCAATCAAAAAAAGCCAGTTACGACTGGCTCATCTCCTTTGCTACACGTAATCAAAATATCCTTATAAGAAAGACAGAAGGTGTGTCAGTTGCTCGAGCGAAAGGGCTGAATGAAGCCACTGTAAAAGTATTTCAAACTTCTTGAAAATAGCTCTAAGCACTACGTGACTTAACATCTAAGGTCATCGGTCCCGTAAGACTTAGAACTACTTAAAACTAACTAACCTAAGGACATCACACACATCCATGCCCGAGACAGGATTCGAACCTGCGACCGTAGCACCAGAGCGGTTCCGGACTGAAGCGCCTGGAGCCGCTCGGCCACAGCGGCCGGAAGGCTACTTGAAACTGTACGAAAATGTACGAAAACGACTTGTTTGTTAAATCGGGACACATCTACCACACAGTTGAAGCGGGACTGCAGTTGAACAACGAACCTGACTGTTTTACAAACAGAGGATCAATAAATGTTACTTCAGTCACATGCACGTATATGGAATTTTAATTCACGCTTTTCTTCATGTGCAGCCATATTTTATGCCGCCCATCTGTCGCATTTATTCATTTAATCTCTTGCATTTTAAGTGGCAGTGCCAGAGTAATATAATGCACTTAACTTTATATGACACTATATACAAACCTGCTGCGAGAAGTCAACACGTCAGTTACATACTGAGGAAAAAAGAGATCTAACTCTCCCAGGGTTGTCCTACACAACACGATGTCAAACCGACGTGTACTGGCAACATGGTCGCCAATGGAAGTGCGTGCTGTTGTCCGATATGAATGGGCATGTGGGACTAGTGTGTGAATCATCCATGAACGCCTACATACCGTGTATGATGAAGAGGTTGTGTCCTGTCAGACGGTTGGTCGCTGGAGCTGCATGTTCAGAGAACGAAGGAAGAGTGTCGAGGATGAAGGTCGAAGTGAGTGATCCTCTACATCCACAAACCAACGCTGAAGTGGAGCAGGCTGTGCGACAGTTCCATGGGCGTAGGGCGCCGAGTTTTGCCAGAGCAGTTTCTTCAAATTATAAAATGCAATCTAGCATTTTATCTAATTCTGACCCTCCCATATGTATTGACACACACAGTGGTTACGGTTACTACAAGCCACACCACACGTTGGGAAACGGGGCCAAATTTCTAGTAGTTTACTGTCGAGTTGAGATTTTCACACACAAATCTTTTATTCATATCCTACAGAAACGAGCAGTACGGCAATAAACAGCCTTTTAAACACGCCGCTAACGGCAATCAAGTAATTCATACCAATACAACAATTTTAAAAAATTTCTTTTTTTAAAAAAATAGAAGTAACAGTACGGCAATAAACAACCTTTCAAAACACGCGCTAATGGCAATAAAGTAATTTATAGCAATACAATAGTTTAAAAATTTAAAGAACATTAGTAAACAGGCTACTAAAGTAAATACAGAACTTTGTTAATAAAGTACGGTGAGGTAGTGAAGCTACCAACACCGCCATTAAAAAAAAATCAAAGGTCTCAGCAAACACAGGATTAGTGGCAATAAAGGATTGGAGGAATTTAAAGAGGTTTTTAAACAAAAGTGTTCTGGAATATCATTAGAACATAACAGATATGACGGACCCATGTAAGGCGGCCTTAAATCACCCACTCAGGGATGCTCAGGCTAGGCAGAATACTGACCAATTTAAATACGCCCGTAAACATTGTAAGACGTGTATATTTCTATTGTTTATTGTCAAATCACAATTTATGAAAGATGTTTATATTTTATTAATAGGTTTAAGTAGGAATAATTAATATTTGTCATGTTGGAAATAATTGTGGTAGCAGGGAATGTCTGCACCAAAGTATTGTTGACAAGAGAGACAGCAAATCGATATAATTTTAAAAAAGGGCGGGAGAGACCGCGTATGGATCCATTTTAAAAAAAAGAGCGGGAAAGACCGCGCACTGATAACATTTTGTAATGGTAGCAGGGATTGTCTGCGCCAGAAAGCATTGTTGGCAGGAGAGACCGCACTTTAGCGTTCGTAGTAAGTCAGTAGTAAGCGAGAAGTGAAGCGAGTGGGTAGCGGGTCTGAAGTGAGAGAAGCGGTGTGCCTACCAGCCACCAGTTATGATTTACAACAGATTATAAACGGATGTACAGAGACATCAGCTAACTATTATAATAAGAGGAGCTAATATTGAATTAATTTTTTGAGAAACTCAAGACTACTGAAGGTATGTTTGCGCATTGCTAGTTGTAAGATTACTGTAAAAAATAAGTCCCATTTGAACGTTTGTAAAATCATTTCATTCGGAATACAATTAACTTTTGCCAGTAATATTGCATTTCTAATTATAATCCATCCCAAAAACCATCAACGCAAAACTTTGCAAAATTTTATTATTGTTAAGAAAAAGTTTAACTATGAATTACGTAACTTCAGTCAAATTAATTAAAGATAACGTCTGCTTTGGTAATAAATGCAGCCACTTATTATGAAATCCCACCAGCAGCTAATAGAGTATAGTAAAACAGAATAAGTATATTCATGTCGCAGTTAAATGTAGCAGTCAGATGGCGATCCAGTAACAGTAAAAAAGGTAAGGAACAGTTTTGGGTTATTGCAGATAACGACTGAGGGCCACACGACAACGACAGGTTCTATGTTTCGTCGAAATATCCGAAAATCACTTTTAAAAAGCAGCAATTAAATTTGTGTGCGAAGATTGAGAAAGAGAATAAATTTCAAAGGGGAGATTTCATTTGTTATTATTAAGCAAGAGATAGAAATCCTAAGGGAAGGTTATATAGGTTATTGTAAAAGGGAAGGTTATGCGTAACAAAAGAGATATAGAGGAGACGAGACGGTTTCAACACAATTGCCACTCTCAGGCTAGTCACTGCACCGACCTTTAGCCAGCGAAAACTTGTAATAAGATGGCTTAACTTGCTGACAGAATTGTAGCTAACCTCGTGCAAAAACATTACACCACACACTCCTGAATGAGCGACCACATGATCAACCAACAAGAAGCATGAATTTACTCATAACACACGACAAAATGGCGAAACAATTAAACTGCCGAAACTACACCTCCCATCGGGCAGTAACGAGAGGAGGAGGAAAGATCACTGTCTTCAATTACACCAGTGCCGGGCACAGGAAACCCGATCGCCGGAGGCCACAAGGTAGAAGAGACACTGGTTACGCAACCTTATTACTTAATGATTAAACCTTCCACTAACTTAACTTGCAATTCTGCTCGAACAGGCAGTACACGACCTCCGATGGCAAGGATCCACACATCCGACCGCGCACGCGTCGCCAGTGTACCCAACACGCCACGGTCACGCGACAACTCGCTCTGTCACCGGAGTACACGTCTTCTCTGCAACGTTGACGGGTAGTGACCGCTCCTTCATGTTAGGTGTCTCCTTTTTAAACTCCGGTGTTGAAACGGAGGACTTAAAGAAGCTTGTTAACGTCCCACCAAGGTGAAATGAACAGCAACTACTCGTGGGGCGATCCTGTATACAACCAAACCGCGGGGAGCTCTTTCGTCAACTCCACCCGCTCATTACACACAACCGACATACATCACGTGGCGACTCGGTACAACCGACCACGCCTGGTCCGCGATACACTGCCCTCGCGTGTCCACCAGACTTTCTGAGCGCACCATCCTACTTCCGCGCCACCACACGAAGTTACCACCGGTCAAAGATCTCACTTCCTCCATGGCAGTTTCCCGGATCAAACGCAGATATCGACAGCAGAGGGAAAGACAACCAAGCAGCCACTTAATGACAGACAACATATCAAACAAACATGTCAGGGGAAGAAAAGAAAAACCAATGCAATTTAAACACAAGGTGTAGCACCAGTCGACACACGGCTCAGTATATATAAGTGGGGGTCGGAATTAGATATAATGCTAGATTGCATTTCACATTTTACCTCAGCACACTAATTATTCTGAGGTGAGAAAGAGCCACAAAAGGTAAGGCGGGAGTGAAAATCATCATGTTTAGTCTGCAGTTAAGACAGGACTTAAAACTTCGCGCAGAACCTGAATCTGCACTTTGTTACCTTTTAAGTTATATATATTTATTTATTTAAATTACACATGGTGAATCATAATTAATGGCGTAAACGCATACAGTTGAAAATACACGATACTATAAGGATAAAAGTCTCAGTAAACATAGGGTCGAAAATGCGTACCTTAAGAATTACGTGCAATTTTTCATCTTCGATACTGTGAAGCAAATCTCTTCTACTGTAAGTTCTTTGCGTTCCACAGTTTGGGAACAAAAACAGGCCAGCAAACATGGGCTCTAAAACGCATACCTTAAGAGCTATGAGCACGCACTAATCTTCGCTTCTTGGAAACACAACTCTTCTAATGAACAATTCCTCATAACTTTAGAGGTATACATTTTAGAGCAAATGCTTACCGGACATTTTTTCTTGTTTAGGTTCATGCTAATACTTCCCAAAATTCGGAAAGCAAGGAACTTGCAGTAGATGACATTTGCTTCACAGTATCGAAGATGAAAAATTGCTCGTAGCTATTAAGGTATGCATACCCGACCGTATGTCTACTGAGACTTTTTTGTTTCTAGTATCGTGTACTTTCAACTATATGCTTTTACATTAATTATGATACAGTATAGACACTCCTGGAAAATTAAAAAAGAACACACTGACGCAACTGAATAAGACCTGTTATACTTGCACGGGACACTATGAGAGGGCAGTGCATTCGATGATGAAACGCGCCACACCGCGGACACACCAGGAACTGCGGTATCAGCCGTCCTGTTGCAAGTTGCTCAGCAGCTAGAATGAGATTTTCACTCTGCAGCGGAGTTTGCGCTGATATGAAACTTCCTGGCAGATTAAAACTGTGTGCCGGACCGAGACTCGAACTCAGGACCTTTGCCTTTCGCAGGAGAGCTTCTGTAAAGTTTGGAAGGTAGGAGACGAGGTACTGGCAGAAGTAAAGCTGTGAGAACGGGGCGTGAGTCGTGCTTGGGTAGCTCAGATGGTAGAGCACTTGACCGCGAAAGGCAAAGCTACCGAGTTCGAGTCTCGGTCCGGCACACAGTTCTAATCTGCCAGGAAGTTTCATGCTCAGCAGCTGTTCACCGCCAGAGCCAGTGGCAGCCAATTTGCCGTGGTGTATGGAGCTCCTTGTGTGTCTTCAACATTGTCAGCACGCTGCGACAGCGTGTACGTGAACCGTTCGTGCAACTACGGAGTATGAGCGAGGGCGTATAGTGGGCCTGCTGGAGGCCGGATGGACATACCGCAAAATTGCGCAACACGTGGGACGACAGGTCTCCCCAGGACATTGATGTTGTCGCCAGTCCACATGCCCGTCGACTTGGGTCCGGACAGCGGCGACGCACAGATGCACGCCAAGACGTTCGCCTCTTACGAAGTACCGTGCAGGACCGCACCGTCACTTCACAACAAATTAGGGACACTGTTGCTTCGTGAGTTTCATCGAGAACCATTCGCAACCGTCTCCTTGAAGCAGGGCGACGATCCCGCGTGCAGTTATGGCGTCTTCCGCTCATACTCCAACATCGCTCAGCCCGCCTCCAGTGGTGTCACGATAGGCGTTTATGGAAGGACGAATGGAGACGTGTCGTCTTCAGTGATGAGGGTCACTTCTCCCTCGGGGCCAGTGACGGTCAAACACGTGTGTGGCGCCGTGCAGAGGAGCGCCAAAATCTGGAGTGTAAACGACAGAGGCACACAGGATCAATCATGGTGTGGGGAGCCATATCCTAGACTGGCCGTTCTCCATTGGTGACAGTAGAGGGAGCATAGAACAGTGAACGGTACATTGAACCCATTTTTCAACCGGTCTTGCTACCGTTCATGCACCAACAAGGCGACATGCTTTTCCAACAGGAAAATGCACGTCCACATGTCTCCTGTGCCACCCAACAAGCTCTTCAAGGTGTACGCCAACTACCCTGGCCAGCACAATCCCCCATGGAGCTTGTTTGGGACCGGATGAAACGTCATCTTGCACTGTCTGCACGACTGGAACAGAATATGGCCCGTCTGGGGTACCAGGTGGACACTGCATGGCAGGCCATTCATCAAGACTACATTCGGCACCTCTACAATCGTCATCATTGGAGAATTGCAGCCTGCAATGTTGCAAAAGGAGGGTAGACGCAGTACTAGCGCCGACAATGCACACGCTCTGTTGACTTTACTCACATGGGTAGGGCTCTGTCTTTGTGATCGTGTGTTGTATACATCCCCAAGGGTGTGTCAATGAAATTTCCCTCTGCTGGGTCGACGAATTCATGGTGTTCTTTTTTCGTTTCCCAGAAGTATATATACAGGGTGTTACAAAAAGGTACGGCCAAACTTTCAGGAAACATTCCTCACACACAAATAAAGAAAAGATGTTATGTGGACATGTATCCGGAAACGCTTAATTTACATGTTAGAGCTCATTTTAGTTTCGTCAGTATGTACTGTACTTCCTCGATTCACCGCCAGTTAGCCCAATTGAAGGAAGGTAATGTTGACTTCGATGCTTCTGTTGACATGCGACTCATTGCTCTACAGTACTAGCATCAAGCACATCAGTACGTAGCATCAACAGATTAGTGTTCATCACAAACGTGGTTTTGCAGTCAGTGCAATGTTTACAAATGCGGAGTTGGCAGATGCCCATTTGATGTATGGATTAGCACGGGGCAATAGCCGTGGCGCGGTACGTTTGTATCGAGACAGATTTCCAGAACGAAGGTGTCCCGACAGGAAGACGTTCGAAGCAATTGATCGGCTTCTTAGGGAGCTCGGAATATTCCAGCCTATGACTCGCGACTGGGGAAGACCTAGAACGACGAGGACACCTGCAATGGACGAGGCAATTCTTCGTGCAGTTGACGATAACCCTAATGTCAGCGTCAGAGAAGTTGCTGCTGTAAAGGAAACGTTGACCACGTCACTGTATGGAGAGTGCTACGGGAGAACAAGTTGTTTCCGTACCGTGTACAGCGTGTGGAGGCACTATCAGCAGCTGATTGGCCTCCACGGGTACACTTCTGCGAATGGTTCATCCAATCAGTGCAAATGTTCTCTTTACGGATGAGGCTTCATTCCAACGTGATCAAATTGTAAATTTTCACAATCAACATGTGTGGGCTGACGAGAATCCGCATGCAATTGTGCAATCACGTCATCAACACAGATTTTCTGTGAACGTTTGGGCAGGCATTGTTGGTGATGTCTTGATTGGGCCCCATGTTCTTCCACCTACGCTCAGTGGAGCACGTTATTATGATTTCATACGGGATACTCTACCTGTGCTGCTAGAACATGTGCCTTTACAAGTACGACACAAGATGTGGTTCATGCAAGATGGAGCTCCTGCACATTTCAGTCGAAGTGTTCGTACGCTTCTCAACAACAGATTCCGTGACCGATGGATTGGTAGAGGCGGACCAATTCCATGGCCTCCACGCTCTCCTGACCTCAACACTCTTGACTTTCATTTATTGGGGCATTTGATAGCTCTTGTCTACGCAACCCCGGTACCAAATGTAGAGACTCTTAGTGCTCGTATTGTGGACGGCTGTGATACAACACGCCATTCTCCAGGGCTGCATCAGCGCATCAGGGATTCCATGCGACGGAGGGTGGATGCATGTATCCTCGCTAACGGAAGACATTTTGAACATTTCCTGTAACAAAGTGTTTGAAGTCACGCTGGTACGTACTGTTGCTGTGTGTTTCCATTCCGTGATTAATGTGATTTGAAGAGAAGTAAAAAAATGAGCTCTAACATGGAAAGTAAGCGTTTCCGGACACACGTCCACATAACATATTTTCTTTCTTTGTGTGTGAGGAATGTTTCCTGAAAGTTTGGCCGTACCATTTTGTAGCACCTTATATACATTAGAAGAGATGCAAAATCTTATCCAACTCAGTCTGCTCATTAAGAATATTATCAGCGCCACTAGTTTTATGTGTATGTATTTCCATTTCTTCTGACAAGTTCCTGCCGGCTCCTTTCCTGCTAAGTGTAATATTTTCATGTTGTTCTCAATGTTTCTCACTGAATGGTTATCTTCAGCAACGTAGTCCGCAATCGTAAATTTGTTCAAGTTGGCAGGTATTAACGCAGCAAGGTTTTCTTTGTATCTAATCTCAAGACTCCTGCCTATCTGACCAATTGCCCTAGGGCATTTCACCGGTAAACCAATGCATCATATGTTTTGACGAATACACGGATGCTGTCTGATGATGAATTATGTAAACTTTGTGAATAAAATAATGTAAAACCAGTTTGATGCTGGTTGCTGTTCACTGTCAACAACTAATTTCGTATAACAGCCACAGTCTCCAACCTTGCATTTATCTGACAAAATTGAATTCATGACATGCATCAACCAGCTCTGTAGTAATATACGTACAATTTGTAAGATCCAGTGGCATGTTTCATATCTAATGTCATATATATACAAATCTGTCAAGTGGCACAGAGCTCGTTGTTGGATCCAGTGTGAAATGTGTGATTTTTTAAAAAATATTAACACAAAGCTCTGCAGTGGAGAGCCACTACCTTTCAATCATGTATTTTAAATAACGATTAAGTGGATGACACAACCCACCAGGGTAGCTGAGAGTGCTAACGCGCAGCTTCCTGGACTCGGGTAGGCACGCTGGCCCCCCGGATCGAATCCACCCGGCAGATTACCGACGAGAGCCGGTATGCTGGTCAGCCTGGATGTGGTTTTTAGGCGGTTTTCCACATCCTGCTATGTGAATACTGGGCTGGTCCCCACGTTCCACCTCAGTTACACAGCTCGCAGACATCTGAACACATTCCCACTACTTCCTGGATTCCACTAGACACAGACAGTTGGGGTACACTATTTCCGTCCTGGGGGGTGCGGGGTGGCGGCAAGAAGGGCATCTGGCCACCGCTTCAAAGTAACATGCCAAATCCGATTAACTATGGCCGACCCTGCGTATCTGTGTGACAACGCGCAAGCGATAGATAGATAGATAGATAGATCAAGTGGATGACTCGCGTATCTACAAGACAGAGCCAACGACTCCCACATTGGATATACATTATGTGATTTCACGCACAATACCTTCGGAAGAAAACTCTCGAAACCATGTTCAAGGTTTAATTAACCTGTATTTTGCAACTGGTTGGCTGTTGTTTCCAATCGATTGAAGCTCTTGCATGCACAGTTGCTAAATCGCAACAATGTTCAAAATCTTATATTGAAAATGTATGACCAGTGCTAATCTACTAAAACTGATAATTATGGGAATTGCTGTTATATTATTTATCTTGGGTATCTGTATATTAGTAGAAAGCATCTATTCTTGCTATTAAATTCATATACTTCTTCGCATTAAGCAGTTATGTAACTTAACTGATTTCACAGAACATATCAGCTGTGTATACAGAACGTCGCACTTGTTTCCATGATCCCAAATATCTTTCTGTCCAGAAGCAAAAAACGAAAAATGCATCAAGTAAATGTTGTTCATCCATCAGGGGACATTAATCAGCACGATTCCCTTTCATGAAACTTTATTCATAGCGAAAATAGGACCAGCAGTGGGCCCTTTTTTTTTAAGTTTTACCCTATATTGTTTCTGGCAACCAACCTCGCCTCCTCAAGACCTCCTTAAGAATGTTTCACATGTTGTATCCTGTGGCGTTTTCATCAGTCAACCCCCTCTCCTCAAGACGTGTTCAGGAACGTTTCTCAGTGTACCTTTCAGGTAGACATGACGTTATTAAAAACTTAACACAAAACTGACTCTTAGTCTCCTGCACCAGCATGTACTGCAAGTACCAGCACGACGTGACTCGTCCACTTCCAGGAGTTAGAAAACAAATGGAAGCACAAAGAAAATGCAGACGGCCCAGTCAGTCAACCGTTCTCAGTGGAAGGTTTGTGTGAGATCCATGTACACCATAGAGGGCAAGATAGAAGTGCTACTCATCTGTGGAGAATGTAAGTTAGCAGAGCAATAATCGCAATAATATTTCCTTGTTTACAAAAACGGTACATGTACAGGGTTATTACAAATGATTGAAGCGATTTCACAGCTCTACAATAACTTTATTATTTGAGATATTTTCACAATGGTTTGCACACACATACAAAAACTCAAAAAGTTTTTTTAGGCATTCACAAATGTTCGATATGTGCCCCTTTAGTGATTCGGCAGACATCAAGCCGATAATCAAGTTCCTCCCACACTCGGCGCAGCATGTCCCCACCAATGAGTTCGAAAGCACTGTTGATGCGAGCTCGCAGTTCTGGCACGCTTCTTGGTAGAGGAGGTTTAAACACTGAATCTTTCACATCACTATGCGTGAAACTTGCCCGCACGCGCTCAATCGTTTCTTCACTCACTGCAGGCCGACCCGTTGATTTCCCCTTACAGAGGCATCCTGAAGCTTTAAACTGCGCATAACATCGCCGAATAGAGTTAGCAGTTGGTGGATCTTTGTTGAACTTCGTCCTGAAGTGTCGTTGCACTGTTGTGACTGACTGATGTGAGTGCATTTCAAGCACGACATACGCTTTCTCGGCTCCTGTCGCCATTTTGTCTCACTGCGCTCTCGAGCGCTCTGGCGGCAGAAACCTGAAGTGCGGGTTCAGCGGAACAAAACTTTATGAGTTTTTCTACGTATCTGTAGTGTGTCGTGACCATATGTCAATGAATGGAGCTACAGTGAATTTATGAAATCGGTTCAATCATTTGTAATAGCCCTGTACTGCGGTACTATAGTACTTTTAAACAATCTTATGTACAGTAAAGATAATCCGTGATTAAAAATTGACCATCATTACCTTCAACTGAAGACAGCTGAGTGAACAACTGGTGTATTGTTTCCTTGCGCTTGAATTTGTTTTCTCTCAACTGTAGCAAGTGGACGAGTTACATCCCCCCAGCACCTGCAGCGCATACTGGTACAGATGATACTGGTACTGGTGACTCAGATTCAGTTTTGTGTTACGTATTTAATAACGTGATGTCTATGTGAATGGAACATTGGGATCATTTTTTGAACAGGTCTTGAAGGGAGGAAGTGAATAACGGAATAAAAAAACTCAGTACCATTTAAAGTACTCATAACCTCTGGCTACAAATTCGCACAATAACTTTTACTGTGTCTTATCAACAGCAGAATTCTTTTTTCCCAATGAAAACCTGAGGACCACATTTTTGAATGTTCAACCTTTTCATCTTATGCAAGTGTTGCCAACTGTTGAACAATATTATGAAAATATCAACAAGTCAACGTAGCAGTGTGCAACAGGTCGTAAGCCCAGAATAAACAGGTGTGGTTGGTTCGCTATATTTCACTATGTAATTGATTTATTGTTATTTTGCATGGTCATTATTGAATGAGAATATCTTGTAATTAGTTATTTTACTCCATAAAATGAAACCAAGTGTACAAAGTATGTTTTGAGAGCGGGTATATATTTTTGTATAAAACTTGCACCAAAAATCATTTTAAAAAAACTACCTAAGAGCATTCCCACACTAAGAAAAATTTTCGTTGCTCCAGATAAAATTCAGGTCTGAATGGATTAAATACATATACTGCAGTTCATATCTTCGTAATGAGCAAAGTTACAAGAATGGCAGTCACAGTGTTTGATGTCTCCCTGATAGCTAAACAACATTTTCATGACTACGAAGTCTTCTGCGATGGCACTGTTACATAAAAGATACTCGGATCTCTTGCCATTTCAGGGTAAAACCTCGAGCTTTCGACAATTACCTCAATCGTCTTCGTCAGGAGCAAGTGACTGCCAAAACTGTTGCCGTGGTGGCGTCATATATCCCGTAGACAGCTTCCAATTGGTCGGTAATCTCGCAGTGCTATCGTAAATGGTGTCAACGTCTGCGTTGGTGGCGCCACCGCTCCCGTCGTACCGTAAACATTGCGACGAATATCTCTGGTTCCTCTCTGCGTCGAGGGCTCGCTTCGATGCACCGCTGTACAGCTGAAATTCTTCCCGCAAATTCTTATTTCTACAGCCCCTTTAATTGAAGAATCTCTGTGTGTGGGAGCCTGGGACAAAACTTTTGTTTCTTCAAACAGTATCTTGTGTTTGTTTGTGAGGCTGTACTCAGCAACTGCAGATTTCTCCAGTACTCGAATTTTAATATGACGTGGTTGTTCTGCACAGCGGTCCCAAACGGTGCGGATGGACTGACCGATGTAACTGCTTCCGCACTCACAAGGGATGTTATAAATCCCAGGGATCCTGAGGCCAAGACTGTCCATCACAGGGCGTTGTGTCTCGTTTATCTTCTTAGGAGGTCGGAAAATAGATCTGATACCTCGTCTTCCCAGGTCTCTACCTGTTTTCCTGGATGTATCGTCGCAAAATGGAAGGAATACAGTCGGTGACTCAGCACGTGAGTCTTCAACAGTATCACGTTTCCTTTTCTTAGAGAACGCTGACTCCGCTTCAGGTGACCCATGGCCATTCTTTCGGGCCAAGTACATCAGACGATAAATTTCGGAATCAAGTGGTCCTCGCCAGAAACAGTTTGTGCTGTGTGTATTAATGTATTTAAAGCTGCTGTCTGCTGAACTGAATGGTGCAAACTCGGGGTGCAACATCCTTTGTGAGTGCGGAAGCAGTTATATACACACCGTTTCCGACAGCTGTTCAGAATATCCAAGGCGTATTACAAATCGAGGACTGGAGAAATCTACAGCTGCTGATCAGAGCATCACAAACAAACACAAAATACTGTTTGACGAAACAAAAGTTTTACCCCAGGCTCTTACATAATGATACACAAAATACTGTTTGATGAAACAAAAGTTTTGTCCCAGGCTCCTTCATATTGGGATTCTGTAACTAAAGAGGCTGTAGAAATAAGCCTGTGCGAGAATAACATCAACAGTGACAGCTGATATAATTTTAGGGGCGCATGGAAGCGAGCTCTCTACTCAGAGAAGAACCAGAGATATTCGTCGCAATGTTTACGCTACGGCCTGAGCCGTAGACACCATCTGCGACAACACTGCGTGATTATTGGCCAATCAGAAGCAGTCTGCGTCTTATATAAGCTCACAACGGCAACGGTTTTGGCAGTCAGTCGCCTCTACGAAGGCGATGGATGCAATCGTCGAAAGCTCGAGATTTTACGCACAACTGCCGCGGTAAAAAGTCCGAGAATGTTTTATGCAACATTTTCTTGATACATATTTTGTTTTGCTTCTGGACAAAAAGTTATTTGGTGTGGTCAAGATAGATGGGACAGCTTATACAGTGCATAGCATAACTTCAAAACATTTTTGACATGAGTAGTAATGTGAACTGAAAATTTACGCCTGTGAGACTAGTAGCTCTGGTAAGTTGTAAGAGGAGTACCTAATGAGGTATTCTTATAGTATGTTTTTGAATATATTGCGGTTTTCAATTTTCTGTCTGATCTGTACTGGCCACCTCTTAAAGACTTTTGTCCCTGAATATCAAACTCTATTCTGAGCCCTACATGAAGATGTATAGTCCGCTTGGATGTTATTTTTACTTTCAGTATTGTTTAAATGACAACATTTCCACCGTGGATTCGCTTCCTATTTAAATTTCCGCAGTTGCAGTTTCGAACTATTTGACAATGACATTAAAATCGAAATTTGCAATTGTAGAAATTAAAATAAATTATGTCGCCCTAGGTGGACATGATGTCATTTGAGAAAACTCAGCGAGACTGCGAACGCAAGGGAGATACAATTGCTGGAGTATTGCGGTGGGGCATTGCACAGTAGATTGTAAGTCCACTAACGTCATAAACCAGGAATAATTATGAGGAAGTACGTAGAAGTATCATCGCGGTAGGATAAGAAACCTAAGTAACATCAAAGGGTTATGTAAGAGTATCAGTTATCTACTTTTACGTAATGTTCGTACTGCTTTCATCTGTAGAATAAATACATTTTTTTTACTTCTACTGCGTTGTTCTGAAAGATTACGGCGTAGCACAGGGTCGAGAAGAACTAAGTACTCGAAGCACGATAGCAATTCCGTCTACAGGTGAATGCAAGGGAAGAGAGAATCCTGAGAGTGAAGCAGCCAAAAACGGTTTTCTTAGTGAACTTATCCACATGTTGGTACCAATATCAGCTTATTACCCATCTGGATGCCTAGAAACTTCAACGCGATGAGCAGACTTTGGAGCATTGTACAAGAGACTGGTACACCTGCCAAATATCGTGTTGGACCCCCGCGACCACGCATAAGCGCCGCAGCGCGACTTGGCATGAACTCCACTAAGAACTGAGGTAGTCGTTCAAATGGCTCTGAGCACTGTGCGACCTAACATCTGAGGTCATCAGTCCCCTAGAACTTAGAACTACTTAAACCTAACTAACCTAAGGACATCACACGCATCCATGCCCGAGGCAGGATTCGAACCTGCGACCGTAGCGGTCGCGCGGTTCCAGACTGAAGCGCCTGGAACCGCTCGAGCACACCGGCCGGCTGACCGGAAGTAGTGCTGGAGGGAATTGACACCGTGAATTCAGGGCTGTCCATCTGTGACATCTCTTCTGAACAGCACGCTGCAATGCATCCCAGATACGCTCAATAATGTTCATGTCTGTGGAGTTTGGTGGCAAGCGGAAGCGTTAAACTCAGAAAAGTGTTCCTGAACCACTCTGTAGCAATTGTGGATGTGTGGGGTGTCGCATTGTCCTACTGGAATTGCCGAAGTCCGTCGGAATGTACAATGGACACGAATGGATGCAGGTGGTCAAACAGGATGTTTACGCAAGTGTCACCTGTCAGAGTCGTATGTAGACGTATCAGGTGTCCCGTACCACACCATTATGGAGCCTCAACAAGCTTCAACAATCCCCTGCTAACATGCAGGGTCCATGGATTTGTGAGGTTGTCTCCATACCAGTTCATGTCCATCCGCTCGATACAATTTGAAACGAGACTCGTCCGACGAGGCCACAGGTTTCGTCACCAACAGTCCAACGTCGGTGTTGATGGGCCCAGGCGAGGCGTAAAGCTTTGTGCCGTGCAGTCATCAGGGGAACAGGAGTGGACCTTCGGCTGCGAAAGCCCATATCGACAATGATTCGTTGAATGGTTCGCACGCTGACTCTTGTTGATGGCCCAGCATTGAAATCTCCACCTATTTGCGGAAGGGCTGCACTTCCGTCACGTTTCACGATTCTCTTGCGTTATCGTTGGTCCCGTTCTTGCAGGATTTTTCTCCGGCCGGAGAAAGTTTTATCTGAGATTTGATGTTTTACTGGATTCCTGATATTCGCGGTACGCTTGTCAAATGTTCGTTCGAGGAAATCGCCACTTCATCGCTTCCTCGGACATACTGTGTCCCATCGCTCGTGCGCATCAACTATCCAAGGTTAAAATTTCGTCACACAGTTTTTCTCCACCCTGTTCAGGCGTTGCCGACCACAGCGCCTTATTCTGTCTGTTTACGTGCCTGTGTATTTGAATACCCACATAGGTCTGTACCAGTTCTTTGGCGCTTCAGTGTATAAGATGAGCGTCGGTCTGAGTCACCTGCTTGCAGGCCCTCTCGTGGGAAGGAAACTTCTCGTTTCCGTCGTTGCGCAACCAGTCTTAGACTATAAACACAGAAGAAGTAGTGAGGATAAGGTGAGCAGGATTACCGCTTGGAAACAGGCCAAGGAAGGCAAGGCGCGGTTACGCCTCAAGCGTCACATCAGCTACACGCCGACAAGCCGTTGGCCGCGACGCTGCGGGACAAGTCGTTTCTCTAATGCGTCAGAAGCTCACCTCTCTAGCAGCTTACGAGCCACAGGTTGCGTCCTCAGTTCAGCTAGCAAAAAAAACTCATTTCTGCTCGTCGTTCGTGACAAACTACACTACTGGCCATTAAAATTGCTACCCAAGAAGAAATACAGATGATAAACGGGTATTCATTGGACAAATAAAATTATACTAGAACTGACATGTGATTATATTTTCACGCAATTTATGTGCATAGATCCTGAGAAATCAGTACCCAGAACAACCACCTCTGGCCGTAATAACGGCCTTAATACGCCTGGGCTTTGAGTCAAACAGAGCTTGGATGGCGTGTACAGGTACAGCTGCCCATGCAGCTTCAACCCGATACCACAGTTCATCAAGAGTAGTGACTGGCGTATTGTGACGAGCCAGTTGCTCGGCCACCATTGACCAGACGTTTTTAATTGGTGAGAGATCTGGAGAATGTGCTGGCCAGGACAGCAGTCGAACATTTTCTGTACCCAGAAAGGCCCGTACAGGACCTGAAACATGTGGTCGTGCATTATACTGCTGAAATGTAGGGTTTCACAGGGATCGAATGAAGGGTAGAGCCACGGCTCGTAACACATCTGAAATGTAGCGTCCACTGTTCAAAGCCCGCATCGCATGGTCGTGCGGTAGCGTTCTCGCTTCCCACGCCCGTGTTCCCGGGTTCGATTCCCGGCGGGGTCAGGGATTTTCTCTGCCTCGTGATGGCTGGGTGTTGTGTGCTGTCCTTAGGTTAGTTAGGTTTAAGTAGTTCTAAGTTCTACAGGACTGATGACCATAGATGTTAAGTCCCATAGTGCTCAGAGCCATTTGAACCATCCACTGTTCAAAGTGCCGTCCATTGCGAACAAGAGCTGACCGAGACGTGTAACCAATGGCATCCCATACCATCACGCCAGGTGATAGTCCAATAAGGCGATGACGAATACACGCTTCCAATGTGCGTTCACCACGATGTCGCCAAACACGGATGCGACCATCATGATGCTGTAAACAGAACCTGGATTCATCGGAAAAAAATCACTTTTTACCATTCGTGCACCCAGGTTCGTCGTTGAGTACACCATCGCAGGCGCTCCTGTCTGTGATACACCGTCAAGGGTAACCGCAGCCATGGTCTCCGAGCTGATAGTCCCTGCTGCTGCAAACGTAGTCAAACTGTTCGTGCATATGGTTGTTGTCTTGCAAACGTCCCCATCTGTTGACGCAGTGATCGAGACGTGGCTGCACGATCCGTTACAGCCATGCGTATAAGATGCCTGTCATCCCGCCTGCTAGTGATACGAGGCGTTCCGTATTACCCTCCTGAACCCACTGATGCCAACAGTCATTGGATATCGACCAACACGAGCAGCAATGTCGCGATACGATAAACCGCAATCGCGACAGGCTACAATCCGACCTTTTTCAAAGTCGGATACGTGATGGTACGCATTTCTTCTCCTTACACGAGGCATCACAACAACGTTTCACCAGGCAACGCCGGTCAACTGCTGTTTGTGTATGAGAAAATCGGTTGGAAACTTTCCTCATGCCAGCACGTTGTAGGTGTCGCCACCGGCGCCAACCTTGTGTGAATGCTCTGAAAAGCTATTCATTTGCATATCACAGAAGCTTCTTCCTGTCTGTTAAATTTCGCGTCTGTAGCGCGTCGTCTTCGTGGTGTAGCACTTTTAATGGCCAGTAGTGTAGTAAGGTGGCGATCGTCTAGGATTCGTCTTAGAAATACTATCATCGAAGCCAATCAAACTGTTCAAAAAATATTCCACCATCTCATGAACTGCATAATTTGTGTTTTTTTTTTTTATCAGAAACTTTTTCTTCAGTACTGTTTCTGCTTTTACATCTACATCATTACTCTGCAAATCACAATTAAGTGCTTGGCAGAGGATCCATCGAACCACCTTCAAGCTATTTCTCTGTCGTTCTACTCACGAACGGCGGGTGGGGAAAACGAGCACTTTAATCTTTTGTGCGAGCTCTGATTTCTTTCATTTTATTAGGATAATCGCTTTCCTAATGTGTATGGAGGCCCTGAAAACATTTTCGTAGTCAGAAGAGAAAGCTGGCGACACAAATTTCACGGGAAGGTTCTTTCACAACGAAAAACACTTTTAATAATTACCATCCCAATTCACGCATCATGTCCGTGGCACTCTCTGCCCTGTTTCTCGATACTACAATAAGAGCGGCCCTTCTTTGAACGTTGTCGATGTCCTCCGTCAGTCCCATCTGATGCAGATCCCACACCGCACAGCAGTACTCCAGAAGAGGGCTGACAAGTGTGGTGTACCAAGTCTCTTTAATAGAACTGTTTCACTTTCCAAGTTTTCTGCCAGTAAACCGCAGTCTTTGATTTTCTTTCCTCACAACATTATCTACTGATCGTTCCAATTTAAGTTATTCGTAATTGTAATCGCTAAATATTTAGTTGAATCTACAGCCTTTAGCTTTTGTGTGATTTATCGTGTAATTTAGCTGATTTCTTTTAGTACTAAGGAGAATGACTTCACACTTTCCATTATTTAGAGTCAGTTAGCACTTTTTGCTCCATACAGATGTATCATCTAAGTTATTTTGCAATTACTTTTGATCGTTTAATGATTTCACAAGACCGTAAATGACAGCTTCTTCTGCAAACTATCTATGAGGGCTCCTTGGATTGTGTCCTATATCGTTCATGTAGATCAGGAATAGCAGAGGGCCTATAACTCTTTCTTGGGCAACGACAGCTATTACTTCTGTTTTGCTCGATGACTTACTGTCAGCTATTACGAACTGAGTTCTTTCCGACAGTAAATCACGAATCCAGCCACACAATTGCTACGATAGTCCACAGGCACGCAACTTGATTCGAAGTCGCTTGTGAGGAACGGCGTCAAAAGCCTTCAGGAATTCTAAAATAATGGAATCAGTTCGACATTCCCTGTCGATGGCACAAAACCGGAACAGAAGAGATTAGAAGCATTTGAGATGTGGTGCTACAGACGAATGTTGAAAATTAGGTGGACTGATAAGGTAAGGAATGAGAAAGTTCTACGCAGAATCGGAGAGGAAAGGAACATGTGGAAAACACTGATAAGGAGAAGGGACAGAATGATAGGATATCTGTTAAGACATGAGGGAAAGACTTCGATGGTACTAGAGTAGAGTGACCAAATTATTTTCGGTGAAAACCGGGACACATTAACCCGGGTGCCAATGGACACCTCATTCCACATATACCCAGGTTTCTTAATTTTAAATATTAACGTTTTGTTGATGCATATTGTTAACCCGATTATTATAACTAATAAGAGGATACAAAAGATTGATATAATCTAGATTATCTGTATAATTAATAACATCTAATAAACGTATACAGTAATAAAGAAATGTGTTACGATTTTACAAAATTTTACAGCCATTCAACTTTTAATCAATTAATATTAACATGGGCTTTAATATTACTGAGCACTTGTTGATGGAATTGACTGTCCTTGGAGAAAAGGGTATTATTCACTGCCTCCAGCCTTCTTCATCATGTCTTTGTTCTTTGAGACACAGTGACAAAACTCGGCACAATCCATTTTATAGTTGTACGGGATCTGCAGAATTGCTTCAAGAGAGTCCACCTCCATTCTGTTTCTTTCATCAGTCCACTGGATATTCATGAACGAAAATATTCTTTCCACATTGGCGTTATGGACTGGGATTGCAAATAAATACCTTGCAATTTTTACCAACTCAGAGTAATGCTGAAGACAGTCACAGCTTTTTAAAAAACTCACCCACTTCTCATGACATTCCAATGGTGTTTTTTTTTTCATCATTCCACTTGTGAAGACTTTCTTCAACAAAATTTGTCAGTATGCCGAACTGATCAAAGAGAATCGAATCATCGATTTCAATCTCTTTACTCTTCAAATAAGAAACTGTCTCTTCAACACTTTCCCATTTTGGCATTCTCTTCAGTAACATCCAATCAAACATCGGCGATGAGGGTAAATATGAGGCGCTCCACTTGCTGAGATATTCTACACAAGAGTCATAAAACTTTTTAACTTCTTCTCTAAAACTCCTTTCCACTGCTTCTGATACTTCTGCTCTTTTAAGGACAGATTTAACATTAAAAGAAATGAACTGCTGTACTCTCCTCTTAGTAACAGTTTCCAGAGTATTTTTTAAAACATCATTTACCTCTATTACCCTTTTCGTGCTTCCCTCAATTTCCTTTATCCCGTGCTGCAAAGTGCTAAACTGACTGTGAATGAACCATAAGTAGGCTCCACTTAAAGGGTTACTGAAAAACTGAACCAATATTTTGGGGGCTTTGCCTTCCAACAGGCGGATTACTCTTTCAACTGCTGGAAACATTGACAACCAGCGAGTTTTCGAGTGACACATTACATTCATATATTCAGTTTCCACATAATCACAGAACTCCTTAAGCCTCTCTGTTCTAACAGTATATATGTAAAAGTGTGAGTATACCTTCATGACGATAGTTTCAACATCACAGCTTAAACCGTCAGCAGATGTCTGCACGCGATTGTGTAAAACATGTGCAGGGCACCCTGTGCCTTCAATATTTTCATGCAATGTTGCCTTTAATTTGGTAGATACGTTGCATTTGCCTTGTCTTTTAAAATCACCAAAGTTTGTGTTGGTGTTGTCTCCACAAAATGTCACACATTTATTTTTCTCAAGATCAAACATTTCGATAGTATTCATACAAAATCTTGAAATTTCGTCAGATGTTTCATTAGGTAGGGAACTCACCATCAAAAGTTTGGTCTGAATTCCCTGATTAATATCGAAAAACTGAGCAACAAACAGAAATATTTTAGTAGCCTTATGATTGCTGGCATCAGTGGACATCCCGTAGAAAGAAGACTTTTTGATGTATTCAAGGCTTTCCTTTACACTCTGGGGAGCAATAACTCCTTTCACTAAGGCTGACACTTTAGTTCTTGCTGAACTAAACTTTTTTGCAATGGAAGAATCATCAAACATAATGCTGTTAAGCTTATTAGTACAATCACTAGATCTATTAGTTTGGTGATGTTTTACCGTGTGGTAGGCTAGTGTAAGCTCGGCTCCTCGAACTTTCGTCTCTTCACTGGACTGATGTTTCACAAAATAATTTTGTAGAGTTTTACTGCAGTTCGGTGCACTGTATCTGTTAATGTGTTTCTTTGACCTGATGTGATCAACTATGTCGGAACGTCCACCATGACTTATACTAATAAAACAGTTACATACGGAACACTCTGCTTCGTAATCAAAACGACCTTTCTTAATGAAATTCCATTCCTTGGAATAACAGTCACTGAACTTGCAGGCAAGTTTCGGCATTGCGTTTCACAGTACTGCAGCAATAATACCACTAATATCAGAAAAAACTATTGCTGTTTGTCTGACAAAACATCAACTACTACACTGTTCTGACAATGAGTGTGCGAGTAAGTGGTGCGACAATCGGACGGTTTCATAACTCTGTTACAATAATACAACTTACTACTTGTTGGCAAAAGTACCGCTCAAAGTAAATTATTGCCTGAGTGTATCAATACTGATACTGCGATTACTAGTATGGGACAATGGAGGTTTTAGACAAATAAGCTAAAATATATTAATTTCTTGTGTTGTATTTCCTTTAATATAGCGAATTCCGGGACTTTTGAGCGTCCCGAAACAAATTTTCGGGACGCCGGAACACAGGGATGAAAACCGGGACAATCCCGGTTTTCCGGGACGTTTGGTCACCCTATACAGCGCCGGCTTTAGAGGGTGGGGCGACCCGGGCGGTCGCCCAGGGCGCCGGGGCCCAAGGGGCGCCACGTACTAAACGCATGTAAAAAAAAAAAAATTACAATTTACAATCACCCATTTTTGTTTTGTTTTGTTCGCTTTAGTACAGGGGTGCTTCAGAAAAGAAAAGAAATATTTGGGATATACGAGCCTGTTTCAACCACATTTTACGCATCTTTTCTTTGTTTGGAACACGCAAAAACAATTTTCTGGAGTTTTTGTAGATGTACAGTGCAGTACTACGCAATATTTTTAGACAATTTCCCAAAACGTGAATGCCCAAACAATATATCACTGCTATACTGACTGTTACGGCAGCGACAGCAGCATGCTGGACTGACGTCACAGGCTACACAAGACTCACATGGAGCGTCTTAGCGGGCTTTCAGATTATTTGGATTTCATTTCCATTAAAAAAAATAAAATACTCAAATTTACGATGGAAAAAACCATGTTATGATCATAAGATGACGCCATTAACCACTTAAGACGATTTCTAGAAAACAGTCAAATACCGTGTTGCAAAGCACTGCCAGGTTCGCTATTTATACAATAAAGGGCGCCAACTGGACAACTCGCCCGCGGCACCTGGATGGCTAAGGCCGGCCCTGACCCTATACTAGAGGGAGCTGTAGAGGGCAAAAACTGTAGACAGAGATTGGAATACATCCAGCAAATAATTGAGGACGTAGGTTACAAGTGCTACTCTGAGATGAAGGCGTTAGCACAAGACAGGAATTCGTGGTGGGCCACATCAAACCAGTCAGAAGACTGATGACCAAAACAACATGTTGATGTGAAAATTCAGACACCCAACGATAGTATTAAATGTCATACTGCTAGGCTTGGAGCACTCAACGAATGTATCAAGGAATCAAACACTTATTTTCAAACGACTATTAGGTTAAACAGTGACTTAACTGCAAGGGTTGATGTAACTGAAAAGCTACCTATAAGTTTAACCAAGAATGCAAAAATGATCACTAATTGAGAATTCAAAAGAATGACTAGGTAACTGACCGTACTATTCTTTAAAACTACAGAACTAGATCACTCTTCACCGAAAGAGATTGATAATTACGTATGATATAGGTATATAAGAAAGCCAGGAGTAGGAACAAAACATCTATTACGACGACCCCAACGGAATACGATTACGGCTGCTTACGGCACTATATGCAAATGGGAATAAATCACATTCAAATGAAATCATTTCTGTAACTTCAGAGCTTAGAGAAAGATGTATGACCGAATAATTGTGGAGACATCCGTTCAGGAGCTTCATAAACCAGCACACAAGACGATCCCATAAAGGCAGGCTAGAAATCGATGTTTGGATGACTTACACAACGGGGTCTCGTAACTATGAGACAATGTAGATTTCAAATACATTTTAATGGTCGTTGAGACGTATTCGAGAGTCAGTGGTCTTGTCGCAGTTGTAACAACGGTTCCTGTCAGCTGACTGAAGTTAACCGCTGTCAGACTTGGGTAACACTTGGGTGAGAATAAAGAGCTAGTTATGTCAACCACAGGAAACTGCCAATTGTGTAAGGAACTAAAAGTAAACGACAGGGATTGGTCAAAAATATGGAAACACAGCGAGAACTCCACGCTTCAAGGTACATGGTGATGCTAGCCAAGCGTTGAGGCTGCGCTGTTGTGTTTGACCACGAACGGCACCTTTGCAACATCATCAAGACACAGCAAGTGTCAGCCCTGGTCATAACAGTGTTCTGTGTAGTTGTGAGTGCATTATGTCGTACATCACTGCATTCGAAATTTTTTTTTTGTTGGTGCTCGTATGGTTGAAGTTTGCGTAACCAAGGGAGCCTAAGTGTTTGGCGTTTCAAGGGGCGCCGCATCGAAGATTTATACCACATACAGCGCAGCGGAAAAACATCATCGATAAGTCACAATGCCGACGAAAGTGTGTGTTGAATGGTCGTGACGGACGGTCATTGAAGAGAACAGTGACGAAAAGTAAGATGACGACAGGTGCAAACGTCGCTGAAGAACTGAACGGTGCACCCGCGAATCCTGTCAGCACCAAGACAACGCGAGGGAGCTCTGTAAGCTGGGAACTGTAGGGCGAGATGCAGTTCCAAAACCACTCATAGTGTTGCAGATCCCCGTATCAGGAAAACGTAATGCCAAAGCCATAAAACCTGGACTGTGAAGCTATCAAAGAACATATGCTACTGGCCATTAAAATTGCTACACCACTCACATGACGTGCTAAAGACGCGAAATTTAACCGACAGGAAGAAGATCCTGTGATACGCAAATGATTAGCTTTTCAGAGCATTCACACAAGGTTGGCGCCGGTGGCGACACCTACAACGTTCTGACATGAGGAAAGTTTCCAACCAATTTCTCATACACAAACAGCAGTTGACCGGCGTTCCCTGGTGAAACGTTGTTGTGCTGCCTCGTGTAAGGAGGAGAAATGCGTACCAACACGTTTCCGACTTTGATAAAGGTCGGATTGTAGCCTACCGCGATTGCGGTTTATCGTATTGCGACATTGCTGCTCACGTTGGTCGAGATCCAATGACTGTTAGCAGAATATGGAATCGGAGGGTTCAGGAGAGTAATACGGAACGCCATGCTGGTTCCCAACGGCCTCATATCACTAGCGGTCGAGATGACAGGCATCTTATCCGCATGGTTGTAACGGATCGTGCAGCCACGTCTCGATCCCTGAGTCAACAGATGGGGACGTTTGCAAGACAACAACCATATGCACGAACAGTTTGGCTACGTTTGCAGCAGCATGGGCTATCTGCTCCGAAACCATGGCTGCGGTTAATCTTAACGCTTCATCACAGACAGGAGCGCCTGAGATGGTGTAATCAACGAAAAAACTGGGTGCACGAATGGCAAAAAGTCATTTTTTCGGATGAATCCAGCTTCTGTTTACAGCATCATGATGGTCGCATCCGTGTTTGTCGACATCGCGGTGAACGCACATTGGAAGCGTGTATTCCTCAGCGCAATACTGGCGTATCACCAGGCGTGATGGTATGGGGTGCCATTGGTTACACGTCTCGGTCACCTCTTGTTCGCATTGTCGGCACTTTGAACAGTGGACGTTACATTTCAGATGTGTTACGACCCGTGGCTCTACCCTTCATTCGATCCCTGCGAAACCCTACATTTCAGCAAGATAATGCACGACCGCATGGTGTAGGTCCTGCACGGGCCTTTCTGGATACAGAAAATGTTCGACTGCTGCCCTGTCCAGCATATTCTCCAGATCTCTCACCAATTGAAAACGTCCGATCACTGGTGGCCGAGCAACTGGCTCGTCACAATACGCCAGTCACTAATATTGATGAACTGTGATATCGTGTTGAAGCTGCACGGGCAGCTGTACCTGTACACGCCATCCAAGCTCTGTTTGACTCAATGCCCAGGCGTATCAAGGCCGTTAGTACGGCCAGAGGTGGTTGTTCTGGGTACTGATTTCTCAGGATCTATGCATCCAAATTGCGTAAAAATATAATCACATGTCTGTTCTAGTATAATATATTTGTCCAATGAATGCCCGTTTATCATCTGCATTTCTTCTTGGTGTAGCAATTTTTATGGCCAGTAGTGTAATTTGGTCGGAATGGGTTTTGTTTCACACTATTTACAACTTTTGGGAGTATACGTCTCAACAGTGAAATGTGACGGAGATTCTGGTTTTGATTTGGGAAGCCATATCATGGTATTCCGTGAGCCTCATCGTTACTCTGCAAGGTCACACTAATGCCAATGATTATGTGACCGTTTTGGCTGATGAGTTCCATCCAGCGCTACAGTGCTTGTTCCGCTGTGGTGACGATGTGTCCTAAGATAACAAGGCCCCTGTTTACACACCTCTCATTGTCCAGGACTGGTTTCGTAAGCTCGAGGACGAATTGCCGCACCTTCCCTGTCCACCACTCACCATATCACAGCATTATTGAGCCTTTGTGGTCTACTTTTGAGAAAAGGTTACTTGATAGCTATGCGAATCCGTCATCGTTACTCCGTCACCATTACTCGAATTTCCCACTATTTTGCGCGAAGGAAATAAGGAAGTCGCGGTTGCAAAATCTTTTTGATTTATAGGAAATAACAGTTTAATAAGACACGGCTGCAAAATACTAACATGAATTCTTTACAGACGAATGGAAAAACTGGTAGAAGCCGACCTCGGGGAAGATCAGTTTGGATTCCGTAGAAATGTTGGAACTCGTGAGGTAATACTGACCCTACGACGTATCATGGAAAATAGATTAAGGAAAGGCAAACCTACGTTTCTAGCATTTGTAGACTTAGAGATAGATTTTGACAATGTTGACTGGAATACTCTCTTTCAAATTCTGAAGGTGGCAGGGGTAAAATACAGGGAGCGAAAAGCTATTTACAATTTGTACAGGAACCAGATGGCAGTTATAAGAGTCGAGGGGCATGAAAGGGAAACAGTGGTTGGGAAGGGAGAGAGACAGGGTTGTAGCCTCTCCCCGATGTTATTCAATCTGTATATTGAGCAAGCAGTAAAGGAAACAAAAGAAAAATTTGGAGTAGGAGTTAAAATTCATGGAGAAGAAATAAAAACTTTGAGGCTCGCTGATGACATTGTAATTCTGTCAGAGACAGCAAAGGACGTGGAATAGCAGCTGAACGGAATAGACAGTGTCTTAAAAGGAGAATATAAGATGAACATCAACAAAAGCTAAACGAGGGCAATGGACTGTAGTCGAATTAAGTCGGGTGATGCTGAGGGAATTAGATTAGGAAATGAGACACTTAAAGTTGTAAATGAGTTTTGCTATTTGGGGAGCAAAATAGCTGATGATGGTCGAAGTAGAGAGGATATAAAATGTAGACTCGCAATGGCAAGGGAAGCGTTTCTGAAGAAGAGAAATTTGTTAACATCGAGTATAGATTTAAGTGTCAGGAAGTCGTTTCTGAAAGTATTTGTATGGAGTGTAGCCACGTATGGAACTGAACGTGGACGATCAATAGTTTAGACAAGAAGAGAATAGAAGCTTTAGAAACGTGGAGCTACAGAATAACTAATGAGGAGGTATTGAATAGAATAGGAGGGAAGAGAAATTTGGGGCGCATCTTGACTAGAAGAAGGGATCGGTTGGTAGGGCATATTCTGAGACATCAAGGGATTCCCAGTTTAGTATTGGAGGGCAGCGTGGAGGTTAAAAATCGTAGAGGAAGACAAAGAGATGAATACACTAAACAGATTCTGCAGGATGTAGGTTGCAGTAAATACTGGGAGATGAAGAAGCTTGCACAGGATAGAGTAGCATGGAGAGCTGCATCAAACCAGTCTCTGGACTGAAGACCACAACAAGAACAACGCGTTTCGCCCTTTTCGGGTATCATCATATTGGTCTACGGGTGAAAAATTACAGTAGTAAGGCATATGCAGATTAAACTGGGGAAATGGAGTTAATATAAAAAATTTTAAACATTTTTGTTGGCTGAGATCCAGCAACGGTACGTTATTTTGTTACTGGATGTATATATAGCCTTATCGGTTGCACAGCCGTAGAGGCAAGATAATACGATCGTAGTAGCAGACATAAAAGGTAGATGGCGTTGGCTAACCAATGTGCTTACAAAAAACGATTGCATAACTAAATTACATAAGCCAGAGACGAATTAGGTAAAACAGTTAATTATTAAAAATGGAATCTAGGTCAAGAATATCAACAAAATACGTGCAAGAACACAACTTAGTACGGATAAAAAGATATCTATAAAGCGTAAATTTTTTGCTTCGAAAACTAAACAGGATCTGTAACTTATCCACTACTGGAAGCTGTTTGAATGCCAACAGTTCTCGTACACCATATTAGCCATGTGTCTGTGGTGTTTCCGTATTTTTGTCCGTCCCCAAAAGCATTCTCGGCGTAGTTTAGGAGTAGACGTTGTGTCTGCTATTTGGTCACTGTTCATTCTATGATCATACCTCGAAGGGTCATTACAAGTATAGCGTACGATTTGTCACTTTATTCTCAGTGTGGGTGTTGGAAGAGGAAGTGTGCCGTACACCACGGTAACGTCGTTCGCACTACATGCTAATCGATCAAACGCAGGCAGCGACTGCCTAGAGCATGGCGACCGTTGTAATAAATATTCCAGTGCAACAGTCACAGGTCGCACACAGTTTAATTCACTATTATCGGTTTCGCTGGTCAGACTGGAGAATCGACTTTCAGCCTAGTAACCCTGGTGGGCAACACCTTACGGGGTTAGAAGCACTCGCTACCACAATCAAACACAAAGCGGTGTAAGTTGGAATTATGACCTTATCAGTTAGATATATGATCAAAGCATAACTGTGGAACTTACATCTAACTGCGTACATAGGACTGCCGGCCAGTGTGGCCGAGCGGTTCTAGGCGCTTTAGTCTGGAACCGCGCGACCGCTACGGTCGCAGGTTCGAATCCTGCCTTGGACATAGATGTGTGTGATGTCCTTAGGTTAGTTAGGCTGAAGTAGTTCTAAGTTCTAGGGGACTGATGACCTCAGATAATAAGTCCCATAGTACTCAGAGCCATTTGAACCATTTTTGTACATAAGACTCATAGTAATACACCACCGGGAGAAAAATCCCAAGAACAAGAAACAAATAATGCAGAGTAATGACATTTCAGAAATATATTTGTCTAGGTAACATATTTAAGTGATTAAAATCGCAAGATCACAGGTTAATGTAAGTTCGAGAAAAACCGTTGCAAATTGGAAATGCTGTAACATTAATAACGGGAGTGACCACCAGAATATTGAATTCAAGGATGCAAACGTGAGTTCATTATGTCGTACTGGTGCCGGATGTCAGTTTGTGGTACGGAGTTGCATGCCTGTTGACTCGATCGATCAACACAGGGACGTTTAATACTGGTTGCGGATGATGCTGCTGTTGTTGCCCCATGATGTCCCGTGCGAGCTCGATTGGAGACAGATCTAGTAGATGAGCACGCCAAGGCAGCATGTCGACACTCTGTAGAGCATGTTGGGTTACGTGTGGACGAGCGTTATCCTATTGGAAAACACCCCGTGGAATGCTGCTAGTAAACGGCAGCACAACATGTCGAATCACCAGGCTGACGTACAAATTTGCAGTCGGAGTGAGTGGGATAGCCACGAGAGTGCGCTTACTGTCATATGAAATCGCACCCCAGACCATAAGTCCAGGTGTACGTCCGGTGTGTCTAGGTGACAGACAGGTTGGTTTCAGGCGCTCAACTGGCCGCCATCTAAGCAGCAAATGGTCATCACTGGCACCGAGGCAGAAACGGTTTTCATCGGAAAACACAACAAGATCACCACTCCATCCTCCAATGCGCTCTCGCTTGACACCACTGAAGCCGCAAACGGCGGTGGTTTAGGGTCAGTGGGATGCACGCTAGAGGGCGTCTGGCTCGAAGCTGATCTTGAAGTAAGCGATTTGTAACAAGTCGTTGTATCACTGTGGTGCAGACTGCTGCTCAAATTACACTGGGCAACATTGAAAATGTTTCGGGCTTAAAAAAGTATTATTTTGTAACAAATAAGCCGTCGGTCACGAATATTAAGTCAAAATTGACCTGGTTTCGACGCTACTATGAGCGTCGTCTTCAGAATTAGACTAACTGTACTAAAAGATTAGGTATATAGTACATTCATAAAATTAAAGTTTTTACTGACTCGAAAAGATGTAGTACTTACAAGTCACATATTAAAAAAGATCTAAGCCGGAAAGGCGACGTCATGAACACTTGTGAGATGGCGAGCCACTAAGGGCTGCTCGTACTGTGAACAAGGGCTGCAACGAGACTGAGGTGCCCACTTTAGAAAGTGTGGGCAAGTAAATATGATGTTGCTACGAGCGCCATATAGTAGCCGCAGAAACAACTAGGCTACATGTATTTCCATCTGCTGAATTCAAAAATCACCACAAAAATGACAGATTAGCTCTTGTTTTGAAGATAAAGTGACATTTCATTTTTTACAGTGAAGATTTTAAATTTGGGGGAATTTTTTTTTTGGAGTTGGTACACCTGTCAAATAACAAAACACAAACGCTCTTCAGCTGTTTGCAAGTCATAAACATAGGTACTGTTCCTGTGACTGTGAATTGCATGTAGTTTCTATCCAAATTATTGCAAAATTTCTGGTTCGCAAGTGCTTTTTTAGTGTAAAATTTGTAAAAATGCCACGAAAATGTGTAAATATGGTGAATAGCTTTTGTTATATTTGTAGTGAAACAAAATTTTGCTCACAGAAACGCAATCTGACGCCTCGTGTAAAGACTGCCTATCAGTATTATTTCGGTATGAAAGTAGGGGACCAGGATAAGTCTTGGGCTCCACATATATGTTGCAACGTATGTTCAGTTACACTGTGAGAATGGCTGAAAAAGAAGAAACGATCTATGGCTTTCGCTGTGCCTATGATTTGGCGGGAGCTTACAAACCATACAGATGACTGCTATTTCTGCCTGACTCCGCCTATAAAGGCAGGATTGTCTATGAAGAAAAGAAGAACAGTTCAGTACCCGAATTTTCCATCTGCTATTCGACCCATTCCACATTCGGATATTTTACCAGTTCCTACTCCACCAGAAAATTGTGTGTATGAAGTAGAAAATGAAGACAGTGTGGTACAAGAAGAACCAAACAAGCCTTCCACATCCCATGACCCTGATTTTTGAGGGAAAAGATGATAAACCGCACAGATTGAGTCAAGCGGAATTGAGTGATCTCATTAGAGACCTTGGCCTGTCAAGGGAGAATGCAGAAATTCTTGGGTCTCGACTACAGCAATGGAATCTTCTCCAAAGTTAAGTGAGAATCCCACAGCACAGAAAACGTCACATGCAACTGCTTCCCTTTTTTTGAGAAGAAAAGTAATCTTGTTTGCTGCGGCATTAATGGCTTGATGAAATCTTTGAATTTGAACCATGATCCAACTGAATGGAGGCTATTCATAGACTCCTCGAAGCTTAGTTTGAAAGCTGTGTTACTTCACAACGGGAACCTTCTTTCATCTATTGCTGTTGGTCATGCTGTTCACATGTTGAGACATACGCAAATATGACAGCTCTTTTGGACTCAATTAAATATCATGAACACAAATGGAAAATCTTTGGTGATCTAAAAGTCATTGCCATACTCTTAGGAATTCAAGTGGGTTACACAAAGCATTGCTGCTTCTTATGTATGTTGGACAGTAGAGATAGGAAATTGCATTATATTAAAGAAGACTGGCCTGCAAGAAAACTTCACCCTAGCGAGAAAAATGTCGTTGCCACGCCTCTTGTGGACCCAAAAGACGTTCTTCTTCCACCTCTGCATATCAAGCTCGGTTTGATGAAAAACTTTGTCAAAGCTATGAACCGAGAAGGACGGGCCTTTATGTACATAAGAGAGAAATTTTTGAAATTAAGTGATGCAAAAGTTACGGAAGGCATTTTTGTCGGACCACAAATAAGAGAACTTGTAAAGGATCCTGCATTTGACCAACTTTTGGAGGGGAAAGAAAAGGAAACTTGGGAAGCCTTCAAGGGTGTTGTTCATGGATTTTTAGGCAACAAAAGAGATGACAACTACAAGCATTTGGTGACAGTGCTCCTACAAAAATACCGTAATTTTGGATGCAACATGTCCCTTAAGATCCATTTTCTCCACTCCCACCGAGACTTTTTCCCTCCTAGTTGTGGAGCTGTTAGTGATGAACATGGTGAGAGATTCCATGAGGACATTTCTGTTATGGAACAAAGATATCAGGGCCGTTGGAATGAAGTAATGCTTGCGGATTACTGTTGGTCTTTGTGTAGGGATTCTGCGGAACTGCATTACAACAGGCAAGCTAAAAGACGACGAAGTCAATAGGCCACCACATGATTCTCTTGAGACACGACCATCTGCGAAGTATTTTTTAAGCAATTTAGAACTCTTAGCATGTAATTACCAGTTTAAAAAATCAAGTGCACTTTCATTGTTGTTAGCATGTATGTAATTAGAATGTATCCTTTTCTCTCAATCCGTAAATATGTAATACTTCCACCTTGTGTATACCATACAAACTAGAGCTAATAAAAATTTTTCATTGTCATATTTGTTTTTCTCAACCAAAAATTAGTAGGAATTGCCTCATGAAGTGTTCGAAACATTCAAAAATTATTTTTTTGTTGCCCAGTGTTATTGCTGTAGATGCAGTATGATGCGCCAGAGCCATACCCGGCCGACCACGATGGTCTTCCCTCTCGGCAGTGCTACATACCCGCCTACAGCCTGGTCTTCTTGCAGCCATACCTTTCCATGACCACCACTGCCAGCAATCACATACTGTGGCTGCATTCCTGCCAAGCCTTTCTTCGTAACCGTCTCTTAACGCAATCTCTTTAATAATATGTAGGTCTTTGGCTCCTTCCTCATTTGCAAAAGAGGGACTCAAATATCATGTGTAACGCTGAATCGAAGTATGGCATTTTAAAATGTTTTTATTACATCGCTTCATTTCGGTACAAATTTTGCAGTTGACTTTAAACTAACTTCAGTATGAGACGGAGACTTCATATTTTAAACAATGCGAAGAATTCATACACTACTGGCCATTAAAATTGCTACACCAAGAAGAAATGCAGATGATAAACGGGTATTCATTGGACAAATATATTATACTCGAACTGACATGTGATTACATTTTCACGCAATTTGGGTGCATAGATCCTGAGAAAACAGTACCCAGAACAACCTCCTCTGGCCGTAATAACGGCCTTGATACGCCTAGGCATTGAGTCAAACAGACCTCGGATGGCGTGTACAGGTACAGCTGCACATGTAGCTTCAACACGATACCACAGTTCATCAAGAGTAGTGACTGACGTATTGTGACGAGCCAGTTGCTCGGCCACTATTGACCACACGTTTTCAATTGGTGAGAGATCTGGATAATGTGCTGGCCAGGGCAGCAGTCGAACATTTTCTGTATCCAGAAAGGCTCGTACAGGACCTGCAACATGCGGTCGTGCATTATCCTGCGGAAATGTAGAGTTTCGCAGGGATCGAATGGAGGGTAGAGCCACGGGGCGTAACACATCTTAAATGTAACGTCCACTGTTCAAAGTGCCGTCAATGCGATCAAGAGCTGACCGAGATTTGTAACCAGTGGCACCCCATACTATCACACCGGGTGATACGCCAGTATGGCGATGACAAATACACGCTTCCAATGTGCGTTCACCGCGATGTCGCCAAAAACGGATGCGGCCATCATGATGTTGTAAACAGAAACGGGATTCATCCGAAAAAATGACTTTTTGGCATTCATGCACCCAGGTTCGTCGTTCAGCACACCATCGCAGGCGCTCCTGTCTGTGATGCAGCGTCAAGAGTAACCGCAGCCAGGGTCTCCGAGCTGATAGTCCATGCTGCTGCAAACGTCGTTGAACTGTTCGTGTAGATGGTTGTCGTCTTGCAAACGTCCCCCTCTGTTGACTCAGGGATCGAGACGCGGCTGCACGATCCGTTACAGCCATTACAGCCATGAGGAAAAGATGCCTGTCATCTCGACTGCTAGTGATGCGAGGCCGTTGGGATATAGCACGGCGTTCCGTATTACCCTCGTGAACCCACCGATTCCATATTCTGCTAACAGTCATTGGATCTCGACCAACGCGAGCACCAATGTCACGATACGATAAACCGCAATCGCGATAGACTACAATCCGACCTTTATCAAAGTCGGAAACGTGATGGTACTGATTTCTCCTCCTTACACGAGGCATCACAACAACGTTTTACCAGGCAACGCCGGTCAAATGCTGTTTGTGTATGAGAAATCGGTTTGAAACTTTCCCCATGTCAGCACGTTGTAGGTGTCGCCAACGGCGCCAACCTTGTGTCAATGCTCTGAAAAGCTAATCAAATGCATATCACAGCATCTTCTTCCTGTCGGTTAAATTTCGCGTCTGTAGCACGTCATCTTCCTGGTGTTTTAATGGCCAGTAGTGTACATCAGTTATGCACTACATGTGCCCCATGCTATTCGTTTTAAATTTCGAGGGTTCTCATGGGGCCATTAAAAATTGCTTTTCATAACTTTACCAGGATGTCAGTATCAGACTCTGACATTCTAACGAATGTGGTAGATCGATTGGTTTCAACGAAAGACATTAAATTTGGAAAAGCAATTCCTGTGAAGAAAAGACTTACTGTTAGTCTCCGGTTTTTCTCAGTAGAAGATTCTATATCTCAAAGCTAATTATATGTAGTTGCTGCAGTTTGTGATCGAGAGGTTGAATAATTACAATGAGGTAGTACAATTACTGAATAAAACTGAAGCATATATTTCGTGGTATACCGATATATTGTAACAGATTAATATCTAAGCGAAATATCTTCATTGTCAACACCTACTGCTCTTTCCATAGCAGGGGTGGCTGCACGTTTCCCCCACCGTCATGCCACGCTGTCTGAGCTTGAGGAGGGGGAGAGGGCAAAACGGCGAATGAGCCGCTCTTACGAGGTGCATTCAAGTTCTAAGGCCTCCGATTTTTTTTCTAATTAACTGCTCACCCGAAATCGATGAAACTGGCGTTACTTTTCGACGTAATCGCCCTGCAGACGTACACATTTTTCACAACACTGACGCCATGATTCCAGCGGCGAAGGCTTCTTTAGGAGTCTGTTTTGACCACTGGAAAATCGCTGAAGCAATAGGAGCATGGCTGGTGAATGTGCGGCCACGGAGAGTGTCTTTCATTGTTGGAAAAAGCCAAAAGTCACTAGGAGCCAGGTCAGGTGAGTAGGGAGCGTGAGGAATCACTTCAAAGTTGTTATCACGAAGAAACTGTTGCGTAACGTTAGATCGATGTGCGGGTGCGTTGTTTTGGTGAAACACACGTGCAGCCCTTCCCGGAAGTTTTTGTTGCAGTGCAGGAAGGAATTTGTTCTTCAAAACATTTTCGTAGGATGCACCTGTTACCGTAGTGCCCTTTGGAACGCAATGGGTAAGGATTACGTCCTCGCTGTCCCAGAACATGGACACCATCATTTTTTCAGCACTGGCTGTTACCCGAAATGTTTTTGGTGGCTGTGAATCTGTGTGCTTCCATTGAGCTGACTGGCGCTTTGTTTCTGGATTGAAAAATGGCATCCACGTCTCATCCATTGTCACAACCGATGAAAAGAAAGTCCCATTCATGCTGTCGTTGTGCGTCAACATTGCTTGTCAACATGCCACATGGGCAGCCATGTGGTCGTCCGTCAGCATTTGTGGCACTTACCTGGATGACACTTTTCGCATTTTCAGGTCGTCATGCAGGATTGTGTGCACAGAACCCACAGAAATGCCAACTCTGGAGGCGATCTGTTCAACAGTCATTCGGCGATCCCCCAAAACAATTCTCTCCACTTTCTCGATCATGTCGTCAGACCAGCTTGTGCGAGCCCGAGGTTGTTTCGGTTTTTTGGCCCACGATGTTCTGCCTTCATTAAACTGTCGCACCCACGAACACACTTTCGACACATCCGTAACTCCATCACCACATGTCTCCTTCAACTGTCGATGAATTTCAATTGGTTTCACACCACGCAAATTCAGAAAACGAATGATTGCACGCTGTTCAAGTAAGGAAAACGTCGCCATTTTAAGTATTTAAAACAGTTCTCATTCTCGCCGCTGGCGGTAAAATTCCATCTGCCGTACGGTGCTGCCATCTCTGGGACGTATTGACAATGAACGCGGCCTCATTTTAAAACAATGCGCATGTTTCTATCTCTTTCCAGTCCGGAGAAAAAAAATCGGAGGCCTTAGAACTTGAATGCACCTCGTAAATGGCAGTGCAGCGGAAGTGCATATGACTTGGATTTTATATTTCATATCTGTCAACAACATAGACCATAAACAAAATAAACTTTCACTATCATCCAATTACTTTAGGCGTACTGAAGACATAATATAATTTTTATCCCATACACAACTGTTGCATACAGACAGACGCAGACAGTTTCACTGTACTGGAGTCAACTTGTCTCGTGATCGTGACTTATTTTACAATCGGAAAAAGTCTTTCCCAAGAAATGTCGATAGAAATATTATAGCGCTTTTGCAACCATTATTATGGAGACTTGGGAACTCTACCCGAGGAAAGCAATGTAGACATTCTGAAAAGCTCTACTGCTAAAAAATTTCTCATTATAACTGGAGTTACCTATCAGATCAATAAGTTACATCATCACATGCGAGGGGACACTTTCAACTGAGATGGCAAATGGTCTCTAAAACAGGTAGAAAACAGGTGTAAGACTGATGGTGTCCAAAAAGTTTATAATACTATTCTTGTAATTCTTTCAAGGCCACAATGAATTCTTCAAACCTTGCGTATTTTTAAATGATAGTGACTTTAGGGAACTGCATTTTCTTTCTCAGAATGTGTCCCTTCTACAACGCGAGTTTCTATGTAAATGCATCCTCAGTTTGGTAGAATCAGTAACCTTGCAGTGTCTTGCTGTGAGCAGAGTACAATCAAGTCCATTTCAAATGCAAAGTCTGCAATCCATTCTAGATATTATAATTTTCGTTCCTGCACTCTTCTTTTGTTTCATAAATTCAAGAACAGCGAGTTTTAAGTCGAAAAATCATTCCAGGCAGGCCTCTTGACTTAACAAGGTACTTTGCAGTAATATATGAAGTCTCCATACTCTTCGTTTAATTCCACTGAAAACTGTTGCAACTTACAATGGAGTAACGCGTGCTACTTCCGAAACTTTTCTGTTCTTACCATCAATTTCCTCACATACTCCATGACTGAAAATTTATCATCAAGTGTTTCTTAAGGTACAGAACAATGAATCCTGTCTGTCGATCGTTGTAATTTTTTGTTCTTTCATTGTCAACAAAAACTTTAAAGTATTTTATTTTTATTTTACATGTCTATACTCCATTCACCGAAACAAGAGACGTACTGTAAACATGGCAAGGCGCGTGACCACAGCGCAGCCGTCGAGGGCTGTACAAGGCTGGGGCGTCAGAAATTAAAAAATGAAAGTCGTGTTTTTTATAATTTGGCACCTGAACGTGATAAAGTGATCCGAGAACTACCTTCCGACACCTTTATTTATATTACATTAAAATTTATTGTCACTCAAAAAGAGAAATATTTAAGCTTTCAGGAAAAGTTGTTTTTTCGCGTTACTCTATATTTATCACGCCATATCTCCTAAACTGTGTGTCGCACAGCAAAATAATTTTATAATTGCCTTCAGTGCTATATGTTGATGACGTCTGCAAATTTTCTGCCCAATAGAGTCAGTAATAGTGAAGGAATGAATTAAAATCTCACGTCTGATATAGAACTTTTACCAAATCATCATCCGAAATATAGTAAGCGACAAACTTTTTCCCTTTAAATTCTGCTGTGGGGGTGTAAGCGAGAAAAGTTTCAGAAAGGTATGAATTTAATTTTGTAGTTTGTTTGAATGTGATGGGTGCAACCGTTTGTCCTTTATGAACGATACATTGTGCGGTTCGCAGGCGCGGCGCTCAGTCAGTGTGGCCGCCTCAGTTGCAGGTGTGAGCTCGTTAGTGGGTGTTGTACAGCGACGATTTCAGCATATCTTATGTTCATCTGTAAAGACGCTTGAAAGACTAGTTGTTGATTATTAGAGTAAGTATATGTGTTTGTAGTCACGCCGAGCATTCACTGTTTATGTGCACATCCAATAGCATCACATGGTTTCTTATTTTATATATTCACTTATTTCATTAGCATCACATACGGTTGTCCTTATTATGTCATCCACGGATTCAGCGAGCGAGGTCGACGTGTCAGTTCTGAGTCCACCAAAGAAGCGAGCAAAAAAGAAATCATTAAGTTCTGAGAAGCACATGGTGCTTAATGTGTATAAAACGGAACTTTTACATCCAGAGCAGTCGATGAGTGATATTGTTTCGAAAACAGCTGCAGCTACAGGTGTTGGACGTTCTTCAGTGTATCGTGTGATAAGTGAGTACAAGGCCACACACTGTTTGAAGTCTACCAAGAAAGGAAAATTACGACAAACTTCCTGAAAATGTTGATGAGTTCGATAGAAATGCGATACGAAGGAAAGTACACGAATTTTTTTTTCGTAACGAACTGCCATCAATTGACAAAGTGGTTACAGTCGTGAACGAAGATGCAGATCTGGCCAGTTTTTGGAGAACTACATTTTATAAGTTATTGAGAGAAATGAATTTCATATATGTCCGGCGTGTGCGCGATAGCATGCTAATAGACAGGGATGATATCTTCTTATGGAGGCGGCGTTATCTTCGAACCATTAAACGGTTGAGAGATGAAGGCAGACCCATTTACTATTTGGACGAGACGTGGGTGAACGCAGGACATACCCGAAGTTACGTTTGGGTAGATGACGCTATAAATTCCTCAAAACGAGCGTTTCTGTCCGGGTTATCCACCGGAAGCAAGGGCCCATCAGGTAAAGGGAAATGTCTGATTATCGCACACATTGGCAGCAAAGCAGGGTTTGTTGAAGGATGTTTGTGGACTTTCGAATCCAAGAAAAGTGGAGATTATCATGAGGAGATGTGCGCCGAAACCTTCGAGAAGTGGTTTCAAGATGTTCTTCCTCGGCTTAAGGAAAATGCAGTTATTGTTCTTGATAACGCGCCGTACCATTCTCGGAGAAAAGAAAAAGTTCCCAATGCGAATTCCAATAAGCACGAAATATCAGAGTGGCTAAAATCTAAAAACATCCATTTCGAAGACGGTATGTTGAACAAAGAACTTTTAGATATAGTTAAAAATCACAGAACAGCGCACAACGAATACGCAATAGATGAAATGGCGAATAATGCAGGGAAAACAGTTCTCATAATTCCTCCATACCACTGTGAATTAAACACCATCGAGTTAGTGTGGGCCAGAATCAAAGGCTATGTTGCAGTGAAAAACAAAACATACAAAATGCCGGAAGTTAAAGTACTGCTAGAAGAAACAGTAAGAGCAGTGACTGTAGAGGATTCGAACAAGTGCGTCCTCCATGTCGTAGAAAAAGTGGAAACTCAAATGTGGAAATTAGACTGCATTATAGAGGAGAGAGAGGAGCGGTTTGTTATAAATCTCAATGAAAACAATTAAAGTTCGACAGAGTGAACCTTGTTTCGTCCTTTCTCATTATTATTACTGGTATTGTTATTAAAATTAACAATTAATTGTGTTTCAATGGAGCGTTTTGTTAGCATCCTGAATGAAAATAAATCTGCTTCGACAGAATGGACTCAGTTTAACATTATTTTAACATTAATGTTAAATTTATTTCGTACGTTGTTGCCCAGGTTTCTCACGGTCCGCTGTGACAGCTCGGCAGCCAGCCGAACGCCGCCAGCTGCAAAGCGTGCGCCAAGGATTTTCCACACCCCTACGTATCACGTGAACACCGACTGCTTTCTCTGGAAACGAGCGTAGTCGCTCACGTGACACTTTTTATGTTTCGTCCCAGCTCTCGGTGAATAGACTTTAGTTCCGTACGACCAAACTGAGGAGCAAATATCATTTGTCATGCAACGTGTCAGCAAATGAAATTACAACAGGAAAGTACTAGCAGATAAAATAAAATGTTCATGAATCTCAAAAAAAGGACAAACTGTATGTTCATACAAACACAATCAACAATATAATACAGAAATTAGCTTAATTTTTCAAGGAACTCCTCGACAGAATAGGAGTTACCCATGAGGAAGCTCTTCAGTTTAGAATTGAAAGCGGTCGATTACTGGCAATATTTGTGAATTCTTATGGTAACTTACTGAAAATGAATGCGACAGAAGAGTGTACGCCTTTCTTCACAAGTCAAGGAAGTGCTATCGAAATGCAGATTGGATTTTTGGCTAGTCTTAACTCAGTGAAAGTTGATAATTCTGGAAGATAAGCTGATATATTTAACAAGAGACAACACATATATATTCGCCCGTTTCTGAACCAAAGTACGCTTTGATAAAGGGAAGAGTTACCCCAAGATATAATACCATACATCATAAGCTAATGAAAAGAAGCAAAGTAGGCTACTCTTCGTGTCGAACTGTTACTTGCATCGGACACTGTTATGATAGTAAAAATGGCAGGCAGCATTAACTCTCTGAACATGATCCTGAACATGGACTTTCCACAACAGTTTACTATCTATCTGGAAACATGAAAAGGTGAAACTGTTCAGTGTCACTAATCGTATGCCCATTCTGTGCAATTAGATCGTCAGGTTTTGTTGAACTGTATGTTATAAACTGTAAAAACAGAGTTTCACTGTGACTTAGCAATACTTTATTTTCTACAAGCCATGAACTTATGTTGTAAACTACACTATTTGAAACAGTGCCGAACTAGTGTCACCAGCAAACAGAAATATTTTAGAATCACCTGTAATACTAGAAGGCACACCATTTGTTTAAGTAAGGAAGAGGAGTGGCCCCAGCGTTGATCACTGGGCCACTCACTCCCCCCCGCCCTCCCCATTTAACTTTGCCCCACCTGGACCCCACATCATAGCCACTCTCAATGCTATGGAGAATGGCCTTTTGCTGTCTGTTCTTAAAGTAAGAGGTGAACCAATAATGAGCTACTCCCCATATTCCATAATAGTCCAGTTTCTGGAGCAACACTATGTGATAAACACAACCAAACACTTTACTTAAATCAAAAAGATGCCTAGCATTCTAAACCTTTTTTTAATCCATCCAGTACCCCACAGAGAAAAGAGAAATACAGCATTTTGTTAAACCACTTCTAACACTAAATTGTTTATTTGACATAAAATTATGTGAAATTAAATGATCAGTGAAGCTTACGTACTCAGCCTTCTCAGTAACTTTAGCAAACAATGAAGGCATCGAAATAGCTCTAAAATTTTCTACATTATCCCTTTCTCCTTTTTTACAAAGCGATTTTACTACTGATTACTTTAATCGTTCAGGAAACTGAACATTTCTAAAGGAAAAAATGGCAAATATGGCTAAGTACAGGGCTAACATGAGCAGCACAGTTCCTAAGTATTCTGCTAGATACTCCACCATATCCATGAGAGTCCTTAATCTTAAGTGATTTAATTATAAACACAATTTGCCCTTGTCAACGTCACAGGGGAATATTTCAGATACCAGTCTCGGAAAGCCTTTTCCTAAGAAAGTTATATGATTCCATGTAGAAACTAAGTTTTTGTTTAACTCACCAGTTATGCTCAGAAAGTGATTACTAAATACTGTACACAAATCTCACTTGTCAGTAACGGAAATACTTTTACTATGTACTGACTTAGTATCCTCTACCTTGTGGTGCCGAAAAGATACTTTGTTCACGACTGACCATATAGTTTTAATTTTATCCTGTGAATAAGCTATTCTATTTCTGTACCACGTACTCTTTTCGTTCATCTTACAGTACTGTTTTTAATGTGAAGCTGCAGTTCAACTGTGACTACTTCTAGCTTTTGATATAACTGTGACAACTTTTGATATAATTCCCACTTTGTTCTAAATGATATCCTTATCCCATTAGTCAGCCACCCAGGCCGCATTTTACTGCTAGTACTCTGTTTTGCACGTTCTAAAAGAAAGCAATTTTCAAAGAGCATGAGAAATGTGTCACCTATGTCATCAGCACTAAAAACATCTTGTTCTTCTTCCTCAACGAGGTTCAAAAAACTTTCTGTTGCTGTTGGAATAGCTTTTCTACATAGTTTGGAATTATATATAACATTCGTCTGAGTACAAAAGCCTTTTAGTGTTAAAATTTGTTCATCATGTTCTGAAAGGTCACTCACGTCTTTACACTACTGGCCATTAAAATTTCTAAACCAAGGAGAAATGCAGATGATAAATGGGTATTCGTTGGACATATATATTATACTAGAACTGACATGTGATTACATTTTCACGCAATTTGGGTGCATAGATCGTGACAAATCAGTACCCAGAACAACCTCCTCTGGCGTAATAATGGCCTTGATACGCCTGGGCATTGCGTGAAACAGAGCTTGATGGCGTGTACAGGTACAGCTGCCCATGCAGCTTCAACACGATACCACAGTTCACCAAGAGTAGTGACTGGCGTATTGTGACGAGCCAGTTGCTCGGCCACCATTGACCATACGTTTTCAATTGGTGAGAGATCTGGAGAATGTGCTGGCCAGGGAAGCAGTCGAACATTTTCTGTATCCAGAAAGGCCCGTACAGGACCTGGAACATGCGGTCGTGCATTATCCTGCTGAAATGTAGAGTTTCGCAGGAATCGAATGAAGGGTAGAGCCACGGGTCGTAACACATCAGAAATGTAACGTCCACTGTTCATAGTGCCGTCAATGCGATCAAGAGCTGACCGAGATTTGTAACCAGTGGCACCCCATATTATCACACCAGGTGATACGCCAGTATGGCGATGACGAATACACGCTTCCAATGTGCGTTCACCGCGGTGTCGCCAAAAACGGATGCGGCCATCATGATGTTGTAAACAGAACCTGGATTCATCCGAAAAAATGACATTTGCCACTCATGCACCAAGGTTCGTCGTTGAGCACACCATCGCAGGCGCTCCTGTCTGTGATGCAGCGTCAAGATAAACCGCAGCCAGGGTCTCCGAGCTGATAGCCCATGCTAATGCAAACGTCGTCGAACTGTTCGTATAGATGGTTGTTGTCTTGCAAACGTCCCCATCTGTTGACTCAGGGATCGAGACGTGGCTGCACGATCCGTTACAGCCATTACAGCCATGCGGAAAAGATGCCTGTCATCTCGACTGCTAGTGATGCGAGGCCGTTGGGATCCAGCACGGCGTTCCGTATTACCCTCGTGAACCCACCTATTCCATATTCTGCACTCCATACAGTCATTGGATCTCGACCAACGCGAGCACCAATGTCACGATACGATAAACCGCAATCGCGATAGACTACAATCTGATCTTTATCAAAGTCGGAAACGTGATGGTACTCATTTCTCCTCCTTACACGAGGTATCACAACAACGTTTCACCAGGCAACGCCGGTCAAATGCTGTTTGTGTATGAGAAATCGGTTTGAAACTTTCCTCATGTCAGCACGTTGTAGGTGTCGCCACTGGCGCCAACCTTGTGTCAATGCTCTGAAAAGCTAATCAAATGCATATCACAGCATCTTCTTCCTGTCGGTTAAATTTCGCGTCTGTAGCAAGTCATCTTCGTGGTGTAACAATTTTAATGACCAGTAGTGTATGATACATAGAGATAACATTTCATTAGCATTGCCCATAATACAACTCCTGTCTCTGCTTACTCATCCCTCTCATTCTGTACTGAATGAAGAACATGAGGCGAAAACATCGACTGTAAATTAGTTCCTGCTTGCATTTCAACCTTCAGATTAATTAGTGGGTAGCACCACATTTCGAAAGCTTCCATTCTCTTCTTGTCTAAACTATTTATTGTCCACGTTTCACTTACATACATGGCTACACTCCATACAAATACTTTCAGAAACGACTTCCTGACACTTAAATTCACCATACACCTGGACCCAGCGCACAGGGTAGTAAGAAGGGAAAGGTTCCCACAACTACGAATTACTGTTTGTCCGATCCACAGTCCTGACGTGGTTGCCTATTGTTGAGCTGCCTTCCTCCACATGCAAGTGATGAGGGTATGGCGGCTGCATTCTGGAAGGGACCCATTCGTGAACAGTGCCTGCAGACAAAAGAACAGGGGAAGGAGATGGGCTGTATCAGGCATCCCACTAGTTACGTCTGCTCATCAGGCGCCTCGTCATGGCCAAGGTTGCCTGGAGGCCCACCGGCTGCAGGTACAGAAGCGTTTCCCATCTCTCCAGTATCTCTGCGTACCTCTGTCCTCGTTGGCCCTGGTCAATGCTACCTAAAGACCAGTTCTCTGCAGGTATGGGTATTGGCAGCGTGTGGAAATGTTTCACACCTCTCCATCACCTTCCATGTAGTGGTGATTCTCGTCCTTGTTGTCCCAATCTGGCCATCAGCTGACCACAGGCATACATGCATTAGGTGCTCAAGGTGAACCTGGCATTCACGGGGACCAGGAGATGAGGTGACTGCTCCCATCTGGACAGCAAAGAATGCAGCAACTCCACTCGGTTAACTTGCCCAGTGGCTGATGTCGACCACTCCACAACTTTTCTGCCAGTGTTGTCCCAGTGTTCTCCCTTGCTGTCCCCACTGTTGCTCGGTAGCTCTTAACATTTGAACATGCAATCCTTAGACCACCTACGTATGTAAATAATTAAAAAAGACACTAAAATTTACAGATAAAAACTTAAACATCTATGAACAAAGATTGCTTTCTCTTTACACGAGGTGGTAAAACCATAATTACCACTTGGAACTTACAACAGAGTGAGCTTCCGTGTAAGCATGTATTCTAGACACTCCATGCAAGTCATTATATAACATAGGTTAAAACAAATACCCTAAAATACTCATGATTTCACATAATGGAAAGGAAAGCCTCTTTCAGGATAGGAAATGTGTTGTTGAGGCTTCTTACAAAATCTGTTCCGTGTAAGCACCAATATGGATACCACAATGAACAATACATGATGAGATGGTGTCTCACTTTAAGTCTCCGTTTCCAGGCCGGCCGTAGTGGCCGAGCGGTTCTAGGCACTACAGTCTGGAACCGCGCGACCTCTACGGTCGCAGTTTCGAATCCTGCCTCGGGCATGGATGTGTGTGATGTCCTTGGGTTAGTTAGGTTTAAGTAGTTCTAAGTTCTAGGGGACTGATGACCACAGAAGTTTAGTCCCATAGTGCTCAGAGCCATTTGAACCATCTTTTTCCGTTTCCAGTTATGCATGTCGATACAAAAACTTACTTATCGTCATCGCCTATCACTACACATTATTAGGTCTACTTACTCCTGAGTCGTCCTAACAAAGAATTTTATGCAAGCTTCATTCTCTTGTATACATGGCGACTCATCCTTGATCCCTGTAGACAAGCCAAAACAAGCCTACTGCCAGTGGAGGTGCATACAAGCGTGCTACAAGCAAATATTAAAATTCCATTGCACATTCCTTTTGTGGTCTCTCTCCTTTTTCGCCACTCACGTTCTGGCCACTATTTGCACTAGAACTACACAAATGGTTAGGCATGTCACGAAAATAGTGCATTGAACGGTAACATTTTATCATTAGCCTCGATGCTAACACGCACCTGGTTGTGTAAGTAGGCTGTATAGGTTTTTATGTTGGTAACGCCATGTAGCGCTCTATATGAAAATCACTGACTGTGCTGTGTGCAGTCTGTGGCTGGTTTGCATTGTTGGAATTTGCAATTGTAGCGTTGGGCAGTTGGCTGTTAACAGCGCGTAGTGTTGCGCAGTTGGAGGTGAGCCGCCAGCAGTGGTGGATGTGGGGAGAGAGATGGCAGAATTTTAAGAGCAGATGATCTGGACGTGTGTCCGCCAGAAAGAGTAAATTTGTAACACTGGATATCATGAAATGATATATATATATATATATATAATGACTTTTGAACCTATTGAGGTAAATACATTGTTTGTTCTCTATCAAAATCTTTCATTTGCTAACTATGCCTATCAGTAGTTAGTGACTTCAGTAGTTAGAATCTTTTATTTAGCTTGCAGTATTGGCGCTCGCTGTGTTGCAGTAGTTCGAGTAACGAAGATTTCTGTGAGGTAAGTGATTCATGAAAGGTATACGTTATTGTTAGTCAGGGCCATTCTTTTGTAGGGATTATTCAAAGTCAGATTGCGTTGCGCTAAAAAATATTGTGTGTCAGTTTAGTGATGATCAGAATAAGTAAAGAGAGAAATGTCTGAGTACGTTCAATTTTGCTCAGCTGTTTGAAAATCAAATAACGTAAGGGGTTTACCAGCACAGTAATTCACTAATTTTCCTAAGGGGAAGTTTCAGTTCTCAGTTCAAGATAGATGCACACAACCTGGTTGCCTTCTAGAAATGGTTTCTCTCTCTCTCTCTCTCTCTCTCTCTCTCTGTGTGTGTGTGTATGTGTGTGTGTGTGTGTGTGTGTGTGTGTGTGTGTGTGTTTTCCCTAACGCAGGTCTGGTTGCCTTACATAAAACTTTATCATAGCGTTTTGCAACTCTTTTCCACTATTATTGTATATACGATGTCTTCCTTTGGGCTTTATGATACGTAGTCACTTCTCAAAATAACACGCTACAGTCAGAGGAAAACAAGAGCATTATTCACAGTTAATCGATTCTCCTCGGTTCTATGACTTCGCTCTACTCGGGCAGACTACAAAAACGTCAGTAACCTTACCTTTGCATCCTCGTGCAGGTGCTTGCTTACGTCTACATTCCACGTGCACATCTCAAAACTTGGTTCAGGGCCTTCTCTGCTAGCCGACATTTGCTCCCTGGTATTCTACATGCAAAAATACTCTTCACGTAACTGCTAATTCATAACAGTGGGTCATTCTTCTTTCCTGTGTCTACGTCAAGACTCCTTCCTTCACGGCGCAATATTGATATCTCACACAACGAAGTAACCCACAAGACTTCTTCTTCATCAAATACATTACCACTGGCGAAACAATCGCACTAACCACAGATATTTCTGAGGGTATTTTTGTTCTGTCGTTACAACTACAAGAAAATGCGTGTTTTTCTCGCCAGATGCGTTTCACTCTAGTATTGTATTGTGTAACCACTATGCAACCTGAGCAAACCAGCCCAGGCTTCATTACTCCACGTTATTCATGCTATGATTAACGAAAGTCAAATCCAGTGACTTCCGTTATGAATGCTGGCAACACGTGGCCAAGTTCGACAACAAAGAAACGAGTAAAATAAACCGTTGAATCATGAAAAATTTATATTGCTTATATCCAGATAGAAACTATGCAACAAATGAAACATTAATGAACCTATCCGCTATTGACCTAAGAACAAGAACCGTTTGTTCATGCCCTCAATCACCTCGCGCCTAAGTCCGCTAGTTGAAACACATTAATCTGGAAAATTTCTACAAATAAAATACCGCTGAACGTTTCCCGGTATTAATTCACAGCCGAACGTGCTTCATGATCAATTTTACCCCAAAAAACCTACATTATGAATAACTTTTCTCACCATCAATGACGAGCGTCGCACCCCTGCGTCCGTCTCGTTCAATCGGCGGCCCCAGAGTGTCCTAACATGGCGCGTTCCAGGACCAACCGCCAACCGTTCAAAAAAACTGGTGGTGGGGGTAGGACCTCAGTGAGAACCAACCTCACAAACTCTGCCCTGCTCATCCCCACTACCTTTGGAATCACGAACTCTCTGCCTAATCTGCGCACGCTGTTATGTTAGTGCTAAACTACCCTACTGCTACCATCTTCGACTAACCCAGATTATTATATATTCCATGCATTCCATCCACATACATCATGGCATCAAAGGATGAGAGACGAGGTGTGACACCAACAGAAGAAAAAATTTACACAGAAGCATTCTTGAATCCAGAGGTTAATTAGCTAGACGAAACACTGAAGGGACGCTCTCGGCGTAAAATGAATTCTTAAATATGTAGAAATTAATCAGTCAATTAAATGAAGCGTAAACCTGTGACGTTTCAAGATATGCGAGAGTCAAATTTTGTTACCGAGTTGTAACCTTATAAAAGTCTGAGAAAGGTCGCAGATAGGCCAGAGGGCGTGTGACTTTGTGTTTAGTTTCAAGGTACTTAACTGGCGTTTCCCAGAATTCCTGTGACGTCAGTCACCAAGCAGGAGTCCTGATTAGCCAGTGCAGGTAGCATGCAGGGAATCCGACTAGGCCTCACGAGAAAAACAGCACCGGACCTATCAAGGGAAACATGCACAGCTCCCTGCAGGGCAGCTGGCATGCAGGCAGCAGAGCCCTCAAGGGGGCCAAGACATGAGTCGGCAAGTAAGATTGAAGCGAATGTTTCGATGGCAATGTGGTAGCTAGCCAAAACGTTGTGTGTACTGGACACAGTCATTCAGCTGTTCACCCTTGAACAATTTCGTCATTAATCACAATGAGAGTACTTGAAAGATCTCTAGGCAATTTTAATTTGGATATGATACGTTTTATTTGGATAAAACACTTTTTATTTATGATGTATCCATTAGAACTACTGATAGCCTTGGGAGAGCCAGCCCTGACAAAACTCTACCATCTGGCGAGCAACATGTATCAGACAGGCGAAATACCCTCAGGCTTCAAGAAGCGTATAATAATTCCAATCCCAAAGAAAGCTGGTGCTGACAGATGTGAAAATTGCCGAACTATCAGTTTAATAAGCCACGGCTGCAAAATGCTGAGACGAATTCTTTACAGACGAATGGAAAAACTGGTAGAAGCCGAACTCGGGGAAGATCAGTTTGGATTCTGCAGAAATGATGGAACACTCGAGGCAATACTGACCCTACGACTTAACTTAGAAAATAGATTAAGGAAAGGCAAACCTACGTTTCGTGCATTTCTAGACTTAGAGAAAGCTTCTGACAATGTTGACTGGAATACTCTCTTTCAAATTCTAAAGGTGGCAGGGGTAAAATACAGGGAGCGAAAGGCTATTTACACTTTGTACAGAAACCAGATGGCAGGGAAGGGAGTGACACAGGGTTGTAGCCTATCCCCGATGTTATTCAATCTGTATACTGAGCAAACAGTAAAGGAAACAAAAGAAAAATTCTGAGTAGGAATTAAAATCCATGGAGAAGAAATAAAAACTTTGAGATTCGCCGATGACATTGTAATTCTGTCAGAGACTGCAAAGGACCTGGAAGAGCAGTTGATCGGAATGGACAGTGTCTTGAAAGGAGGATATAAGATGAACATCTATAAAAGCAAAACGAGGATAATAGAATGTAGTCGAATTAAATCGGGTGATGCTGCGGGAATTATATTAGGTAATTAGACGCTTAAAGTAGTAAATGAGTTTTGCTCTTTGGGGAGCAAAATAACTGATGCTGGTCGAAGTAGAGAGGATATAAAATGTAGACTGGCAATGGAAAGGTAAGCATTTCTGAAGAAGAGAAATTTGTTAACATCGAGAATAGATTTTAATTGTCAGGAAGTCGTTTCTGAAAGTATTTTTGTATGGAGTGTAGCCATGTACGCAAGTGAAACGTTGACAATAAATAGTTTACACAAGAAGAGAATAGAAGCTTTCTAAATGTGGTGCTACAGAAGAATACAGAAGATTAGATGGGTAGACCACAAGACTAATGAGGAGGTATTGAATAGAACTGGGGAGAAGAGAAATTTGTGGCACAACTTGACTAGAAGAAGCGATCGGTTGATAGGACATATTCTGAGGCATCAAGGGATCACCAATTTAGTATTGGAGGGCATCGGGGAGGATAAAAATCGTAGAGCAAGACCAAGAGATGAATACACTGAACAGATTCAGAAGGATGTAGGTTGTAGTAGGTACTGGGAGATGAAGAAGCTTTCAGTGGATAGAGTAGCATGGAGAGCTGCATCAAACCAGTCTCTGGACTCAAGACCACAACGAACGTATCCTTGTGAAGCTGGAAGTTTGGAAGCGTGTCATCAAGCTGTTGTATCTTCTCCTGTGGTGAGCTGCCCCACCACTGCTGTGACTGGCCCTTGTTATCCTGAACCGTGCCACTGGGACAGAGCTGACATCTGGTCTGGTCCAACTCATGTGTTATCGGGGACAGATCTGGGGATCTTGCTGGCCACAGGATTACCTCAACACCACGTGGACATGTGTGGACCAGCATGCTCCAACGAGAAGTAACAAATGAGAATGCAGAATGTCCATAATGTATCGTTGTGCCATCAAAGTTCCCTCAATCACTACCAACCGTGACCAGAAGTCATAAGCAATGTCTTCCTATACCAGCATGACAGTGCCTCGCAAGAACGTAGAAAGAATGGGACCTCCCCCAGGTCGGCAGCCGTTTGTGTTGTAGTGCTGCCGGCCTCTGTGACTGAGCGGTTCTAGGCGCTTCAGTCTGGAGCCACGCTGCTGCTAAGGTCGCAGGTTCGAATCCTGCCTCGGGCATGGATGTGTGTGATGTCCTTAGGTTAGTTAGCTTTAAGTACTTCTGAGTCTAGGGAACTGATGACCTCAGATGTTAAGTCCCATAGTGCTTAGAGCCATCTGAATTTTTGTTGTCGTGTTAACGCCATTCTACACATGGGACGGTGATTCCCTCATCCGGCTGTTACTAGTATCCGAGAAATGTTGCGGGATGGCACAAAATATTGCAGGGAGCCCATTACTTCCACTCAGATGGAGGTGTAAATTTGAAGGCTACATCAAGGGCTTGGGTACAGTAAGGCTATCTTCCCTCGTGGTGATCACTCGTGATCGATAGGAAGCATTACAGCGAGTACATCTGCCGTCAAGTTCCCGTGCTGTCCATCACCGAGCCTTTGTCACATCCAAATAACCCAGAAACCTAGAATTGCTCGATTTGACCAGCCAGTCAGATGGAGACCCACAGTGAAAGTCCTTCAAGTGCTGATAACGCTACATCACATCAGTATGAAGCATCTTCACAGTGATCACTTACCTTCTTCCACTCTTAACTGCCCTTATGTGCTCTACTAGACTTGATAACAACCCTAACCAGGAAAAACACTACTGTACTCTGGTGGTCTTTCTCTCTGTCGCAGAATACTGAAATTCTAACTATCTACACACCCACTAGCGGGATGTGCATCAGAAAACTACACTGACATCTGACCATGTCTCCCGGGTTGTTTATGTTTTTGTCTGGCGGAATATTAGCAGCTCTGATTCCAGCGACCTCTGTCTATTTACTATGTAAAGGGACGTCCTCCTGTAGCATTACTTTTCCTCAACAGTAGTAGTCGATACCAGAAGTATTTTTCGAAATTTGGACAAGTCAACAATATCTTAGCTGTTTTCCTGTTATATTTCCAGCTTAAATTTATAAAAAGGAATTACTTTATTTTCGTTGTTACGATCGATATGAACTAGCTCTGAATGTACAGTTAAAATGGTTTCTTTTAAAAACATTGAAATTGCGAAATATTTGGCATACTTAATATTTCTACTATTAATTAAGCAATCTAGTACTGTTTGTTATGTTTATTTCTGGATTCATTTACAGAATAATAACCTAAATTAATAGAAATTCATTTGTAAATAAAAATTGTAAACCCTCTGGAATACTGTTATTACCGCAGAGTGAAGTAGTAGTAAGCGTGCCTCAGATATGATCGGACATATTTTTGTACTTTCGATGAACAGTGTAATTTCAGCTCTGTCAATGTGAAAATTCAAAAGACAGTGTGATACAGTAAAATGTGAGACATTAAATTATCGAAAAAACAAAAATTCTCCAACGACATTCTCCAAAATTATTTAGATCACTTGGACCATGACAACCTAAAATATAAGAATTTCAGCTTGAAGAATCAGACCCCTAGACATGAAGAAGTGGAGCCATCTGTGCGAGAAAATACACTCCTGGAAATTGAAATAAGAACACCGTGAATTCATTGTCCCAGGAAGGGGAAACTTTATTGACACATTCCTGGGGTCAGATACATCACATGATCACACTGACAGAACCACAGGCACATGGACACAGGCAACAGAGCATGCACAATGTCGGCACTAGTACAGTGTATATCCACCTTTCGCAGCAATGCAGGCTGCTATTCTCCCATGGAGACGATCGTAGAGATGCTGGATGCAGTCCTGTGGAACGGCTTGCCATGCCATTTCCACCTGGCGCCTCAGTTGGACCAGCGTTCGTGCTGGACGTGCAGACCGCGTGAGACGACGCTTCATCCAGTCCCAAACATGCTCAATGGGGGACAGATCCGGAGATCTTGCTGGCCAGGGTAGTTGACTTACACCTTCTAGAGCACGTTGGGTGGCACGCGATACATGCGGACGTGCATTGTCCTGTTGGAACAGCAAGTTCCCTTGCCGGTCTAGGAATGGTAGAACGATGGGTTCGATGACGGTTTGGATGTACCGTGCACTATTCAGTGTCCCCTCGACGATCACCAGTGGTGTACGGCCAGTGTAGGAGATCGCTCCCCACACCATGATGCCGGGTGTTGGCCCTGTGCGCCTCGGTCGTATGCAGTCCTGATTGTGGCGCTCACCTGCACGGCGCCAAACACGTATACGACCATCATTGGCACCAAGGCAGAAGCGACTCTCATCGCTGAAGACGACACGTCCCCATTCATCCCTCCATCCACGCCTGTCGTGACACCACTGGAGGCGGGCTGCACGATGTTGGGGCGTGAGCGGAAGACGGCCTAACGGTGTGCGGGACCGTGGCCCAGCTTCATGGAGACGGTTGCGAATGGTCCTCGCCGATACCCCAGGAGCAACAGTGTCCCTAATTTGCTGGGAAGTGGCGGTGCGGTCCACTACGGCACTGCGTAGGATCCTACGGTCTTGGCGTGCATCCGTGCGTCGCTGCGGTCCGGTCCCAGGTCGACGGGCACGTGCACCTTCCGCCGACCACTGGCGACAACATCGATGTACTGTGGAGACCTCACGCCCCACGTGTTGAGCAATTCGGCGGTACGTCCACCCGGCCTCCCGCATGCCCACTATACGCCCTCGCTCAAAATCCGTCAACTGCACATACGGTTCACGTCCACGCTGTCGCGGCATGCTACCAGTGTTAAAGAATGCGATGGAGCTCCGTATGCCACGGCAAACTGGCTGACACTGACGGCGGCGGTGCACAAATGCTGCGCAGCTAGCGCCATTCGACGGCCAACACCGCGGTTCCTGGTGTGTCCGCTGTGCCGTGCGTGTGATCATTGCTTGTACAGCCCTCTCGCAGTGTCCGGAGCAAGTATGGTGGGTCTGACACACCGGTGTCAATGTGTTCTTTTTTCCATTTCCAGGAGTGTATAAGTAAAAAATTTATTGTAAATCTCACTCCTCTCGAGTTTTCTGAAAAGAGTTTACCATAGTGGATAGTAGCAACAACAAAGTAGGCAGGAATAGATTACAAGTACTAGGGAGACGAGAAATCAAGTATAGATGTGTGCACCATACTGGGGATTGACAATGTGAACTGCATAGCACAAAGGCTATAAATCTGATGCACATTATTTAAGTATATGTCAGCAGAAAAGAACTTAAGATTACATTTTTAATATCAACAGTTCTAATGATTTAAAAGTCAAATTAGCTTTCTGACAAAAAAGAAATTAATGTATGAAATACGTCTACATAGCATTACAGATTCTTGTACGAATGTGTTATTAGTTAAGCTATATGCAGGGAACTAGTGTATTTCAAGACACCATGCTGAACATTATCTGTAGGAGATAATGCAAAAGAGTCCTTGCCACGAGACCGTTATTGGAGAATGTACAGTTTGTAGTATTCCTGTTGTTGTGGTCTTCAGTCCTGAGACTGGTTTGATGCAGCTCTCCATCCTACTCTATCCAGTGAAAGCTTCTTCATCTCCCAGTATCTACTGCAACCTACATACTTCTGAATGTTTTCAGTGTATTCATCTCTTGGTCTCGCTCTACGATTTTTACCCTCCCCGATGCCCTCCAATACTAAACTGGTGATCCCTTGATGCCTCAGAATATGTCCTACCAACCGATCGTTTCTTCTAGTCAAGTTGTGCCAAAATTTCTCTTCTCCCCAGTTCTATTCAGTACCTCCACATTAGTTATGTGATCTACCCATCTAATCTTCAGCATTCTTCTGTAGCACCACATTTCGAAAGCTTCCATTCACTTCTTGTCTAAACTATTTATTGTCCACGTTTCACTTACGTACATGGCTACACTCCATACAAATACTTTCAGAAACGACTTCCTGACACTTAAATCTATACTCGATGTTAACAAATTTCTCTACTTCAGAAACGCGTTCCTTGCCATTGCCAGTCTACATTTTATATCCTCTCTACTTCGCACATCATCAGTTATTTTGCTCCCCAAATAGCAAAACTGCTTTACTACTTTAAGTGTCTCATTTCCTAATCTAATACCCTCAACATCACACGACTTAATTCGACTACATTCCATTATCATCGTTTTGCTTTTGCTGATGTTCATCTTATATCCTCCCTCCAAGACACTATCCATTCCGTTCAACTGCTCTTCCAAGTCCTTTGCTGTCTCTGACAGAATTACAATGCCATCGGCGAACCTCAAAGTTTTTATTTCTTCTCCATGGATTTTAATAGCAACTCAGAATTATTCTTATGTTTCCTTCACTGCATGCTCAATATACAGATTGAATAACATCGGGGAGAGGCTACAACCCTTCTCACTCACTTCCCAACCACTGCTTCCCTTTCATGCCCCTCAACTCTTATAACTGCCATTTGGTTTCTATACAAATTGTAAACAGCCTTTCCCTCCCTATATTTTACCCCTGCCACCTTCAGAATTTGAAAGAGAGTCAACATTGTCAAAAGCTTTCTGTAAGTCTACAAATGTTGGAAACGTAGGTTTGCCTTTCCTTAATCTAGCTTCTAAGATATGCCGTAGGGTCAGTATTGCCTCACGTGTTCCAGTATTTCTACGGAATCCAAACTGATCTTCCCAAAGGTCGGCTTCTACTAGTTTTTCCATTCGTCTGTAAAGAATTCGCGTTAGTATTTTGCAGCCGTGACTTATTAAACTGATAGTTCGGTAATTTTCACATCTGTCAACACCTGCTTTCTTTGGGATTCGAATTATTATATTCTTCTTGAAGTCTGAGGGTATTTCGCCTGTCTTATACAGAGAGTTTTGTCAGGACTTTCTCTCCCAGTAGTTCTAATGGAATGTTGTCTACTCCCGGGGCCTTGTCTCGACTCTGGTCTTTCAGTGCTCTGTCAAACTCTTCACGCAGTATCGTATTTCCCATTTCTTCTTCATCTATATCCTTTTCAAATTTCCATTTCCATAATATTGTCCTCAAGTACATCGCCCTTTTATAGACCCTCTATATACCCCTTCCACCTTTCTGCTTTCCCTTCTTTGCTTAGAACTGGGTTTCCATCTGAGCTCTTGATATTCATACAAGTGGTTCTCTTTTCTCCAAAGGTCTCTTTAATTTTCCTGTAGGCAGTATCTATATTACCCCTAGTGAGATAAGCCTCTATATCTTTACATTTGTCCTCTAGCCATACCTGCTTAGCCATTTTGCACTTCCTATCGATCTCGTTTTTGTAACGTTTGTACTCCTTTTTGCCTGCTTCATTTACTGCATTTTTATATTTTCTCCTTTCATCAATTAAATTCAATATTTCGTCTGTTACCCAAGGATTTCTACTAGCCCTCGTCTTTTTACCTACTTGATCCTCTGCTGCCTTCACTACTTCATCTCTCAAAGCTACCCATTCTTCTTCTACTGTATTTCTTTCCCCCATTCCTGCCATTTGTTCCCTTACGCTCTCCCTGAAACTCTGTACAACCTCTGGTTTAGTCAGTTTATCCAGGTCCCATCTCCTTAAATTTCCACCTTTTTGCAGTTTCTTCAGTTTTAATCTACAGTTCATAACCAATAGATTGTGGTCAGAGTCCACATCTGCCCCTGGAAATGACTTACAATTATAACCTGGTTCCTAAATCTCTGTCTTACCATTATATATTCTATCTGAAATCTGTCAGTATCTCCAGGCTTCTTCCATGTAACAACCTTCTTGTATGATTGTTGAACCAAGTGTTAGCTATGGTTAAGTTGTGCTCTGTGCAAAATTCTACCAGGTGGCTTCCTCTTTCATTTCTTACCCCCAATCCATATTCACCTACTACACTTCCTTCTCTCCCTTTTCCTACTACCGAATTCCAGTCACCCATGACTATTACATTTTCGTCTCCTTTCACTACCTGAATAATTTCTTTTATCTCATCATACATTTCTTCAATTTCTTCATCATCTGCAGAGCTAGTTGGCATATAAACTTGTACTACTGTAGTAGGCGTGGGCTTCGTGTCTGTCTTGGCCACAATAATGCGTTCACTATGCAGTTTGTAGTAGCTTACCCGCACTCCTATTTTTTATTCATTATTAAACCTACTCCTGCATTACCCCTATTTGATTTTGTGTTTATAACCCTGTATTCACCTGACCAAAAGTCGTGTTTCTCCTGCCACCGAACTTCACTAATTCCCACTACATCTAACTTTAACCCATCCATTTCCCTTTTTAAATTTTCTAATCTACCTGCCCGGTTAAGGGATCTGACATTCCACGCTCCGATCCGTAGAACGCCAGTTTTCTTTTTCCTGATAACGACGTCCTCTTGAGTAGTCCCCGCCCGGAGATCCGAATGGGGGACTATTTTACCTCCGAAATATTTTACCCAAGAGGACGCCATCATCATTTATCCATACAGTAAAGCTGCATGCCCTCGGGAAAAATTACGAGCGTAGTTTCCCCTTGCTTTCAGCCGTTCGCAGTACCAGCACAGCAAGGCCGTTTTGATTAGTGTCACAAGGCCAGATCAGTCAATCATCCAGACTGTTGCCCCTGCAACTACTGAAAAGGCTGCTGCCCCTCTTCCGGAACCTCGTGTTTGTCTGGCCTCTCGACAGATACCCCTCCGTTGTAGATGCACTTACGGTACGGCTATATGTATCGCTGAGGCACGTAAGCCTCTCCACCAACGGCAAGGTCCATGGCTCATGGGGGGAGGGTAGTATTCCTATTGGCTGTAATTACAACGTGTATAACATTCAGGCTTTGATCGATACTGTCCAGCAGATTAAAGACGGTGTGCCAGCCAGCCTGGGTGTGGTTTTTAAGCGGCTTCCCACGTCCTACCAGGCCGTTACCCACAGTCTTCATCATTAAACGGCTCAGAAACAATTGGAAAACGTTCGGACACTTTCACAGGGGACAATGATAGACGCAAAGAGATGGGGCCCACAGATTCCGCCCAAGAGGGGTGACGAAAGGGTGGCGACAGGAAAGGCATCAGGCCACCCTTAGCACTAACGTTGCCAAAGCCAAATTAACATGGCGACCCCGCAAAGCCACGGCATAAAGTGGAGAACAAGAAGATAACATTCCAGCTTTGCTAACCCAATCTGTGTTAGCTAGCCGGCCGGTGTAACCGTGCGGTTCTAGGCGCTACAGTCTGGAACCGAGGTACCGCTACGGTCGCAGGTTCGAATCCTGCCTGGGGCATGGATGTGTGTGATGTCCTTAGGTTAGTTAGGTTTAATTAGTTCTAAGTTCTAGGCGACTGATGACCTCAGAAGTTAAGTCGCATAGTGCTGAGAGCCATTTTTTTTGTGTCAGCTAAAGGTCTATACACAATCTTAATGGACAGTTTGCGAAACCAAATTACTCTGAATATAACTGCAGTGTCTAAGATAGCCATATTCATCACACATACTGTACATGCCTCTGAGAATTTCCGTTGTGCGTCCGCAGCAAGGTGCAACTGATTCGATGCCTGCATTTTGGGGCCGCCTGGTCTTTGGCGCCATGACATGGATTGCGCAGTCCCTCCCGCCGGAGTTTCGAGAACTTTCCCGGACATGGGTGTGTGTGTTGTTCTTAGCGTAAGTTAGTTTAATTCGTGTGTAAGTCTAGGACCGATGACTTCAGCAGTTTGATCCCTTAGGAATTCACATACATTTGAACATTTTTGCAGTTTGGGTGCCATGGACTGGCAGAACTCAGACGTTTGTTGAGGACTTTCGTTCTGCCTGTTACCGTTGTGCCGCGCTCTTACTGGTTACATTATTTTCTTCAGTTTTTTCTGACTGGGGACGGATAAATTCAGGCTGTTCGCCGTTGGTCTCGTATCCAGTTGATGCTAAGCAACGTTATGTGCCGCTGGAGGGAACCCTATATTGTTGACAACTGCGGCCCGTAGCGATTTTTTATTTACTAGGAGGACGCGCGGAAAATAGTAACCGCACAATTGTGGTAACTATCCAGCTTTAATAGCAAGGGTGTACTAGGCTGGAGCACCTTGGACAAAGCCCCGTAACACCCGAGAACAAAAGGGAAAGAAGAAGAGAACGGAGAAATTGAAACGGAAAGTAAAGTGGAAAATTAGTTAACTCAGTGAGTCTAACGAGCTCTTTCACATTGTTCAGGTTATCAAAGATGGTTGCGGAAATCTTTCAGAGATAAAGAGACGCAAATGACTTAATTTCTTCGCCGAAGTCCAAGATGAATCTGTTACTTGGATTCAGTTACCTGAATCTGTAGAACGAGAGGGCCTACATGTGAGCAAATGTTGCGTATAAAGTTTTAACGGAACAAAACAAGAAACAGCTGTGTATTTCGTAACAGTTGACATCTACAAATTGTGAGGCTGCGGCTTTTTCCAGGTCCCCGCCACTCATATTTTTCTCCTCATTTCCGTACCACATCATTTGCATTCTGATTCAACCTGATTCGGGGAACTTCCATGTAGTTATGCTGCTATTACATAAGTGATTAGGACGTAGTTCACATTTTGTTGTGGTATTGTCTTATGATCGCAAGCAAATGTACTTCTCGGTCACTGGAATGTCCTTGCGTCGCGTCAGGCTCTGAGAGAGTGGTTTTTCCATTTTTTTGAGGGGGAGTGCAGGTAGTAGCTTTCCTGCGGATGAAAGCAAACAGTGACTACTTGAGCATTAGAGTGTCCCCTAATACCGGACACTCATGTAGCTGGATGAGCCTCTCGTTAATCCACGCCGTCTTATGTCAGTACAACTGTACCCCAGCTTTATAGAACAGTTAGCATAGTGAACAGAGAAACACGACACAGGTATTCCGAGCCCAGAAGAGTTCACCCATTACGAAAATTTTCTGTCGTATTTGTGCACCTGTCCGTAGAAATCTAACACTGGGACATCAGGACCTATGGATCTTCTCTTTTCTACGAGGTGCAGAGAGAAAGCGTTGTTAAAACTCCAGTAGACATTCCGAGAGCTACCCAACGAACGAGCCTTCCCGGTAGGAGATCTATACTTTCTGTCTGCTCTGTGAATCCTCGATGCGGATTGGCGAACATATTTTAACTGCTGGTGAGAGCAGACGACTGGGCGTTGTCCGAATCTTTCCAGAAAGTGCACTCTCTAAACTTCATAGCAATTCTCCGCGATACACAACGCCTCTCTTATAACGTCCACCAATGGAGTTACACTACTGGCCATTAAAGTTGCTACACCAAGAAGAAATGCAGATGATAAATGGGTATTCATTGGACAAATATATTATACTAGAACTGATATGTGATTACATTATCACGCAATTTGGGTGCATAGAACCTGAGAAATCAGTACCCAGAACAACCACCTCTGGCCGTAATAACGGCCTTGATACGCCTGGGCATTGAGTCAAACAGAGCTTGGATGGAGTGTACAGGTGCAGCTGCCCATGCAGCTTCAACACGATACCACAGTTCATCAAGAGTGGTGGCTGGCGTATTGTGACGAGCCAGTTGCTCGGCCACCATTGACCAGACGTTTTTAATGGGTGAGAGATCTGGAGAATGTGCTGGCCAAGGCTGCAGTCGAACATTTTCTGTATCCAGAAAGTCCCGTACACGACCTGCAACATGCGGCCGTGCATTATCCTGCTGAAGTGTAGGGTCTCGCAGGGATCGAATGAATGGTAGAGCCACGGGTAGTAACACATCTGATTTGTAACGTCCACTGTTCAAAGTGCCGTCATTGCGAACAAGAGGTGACCGAGACGTGTAACCAATGGCACCCCATACCATCACGCTGGGTGATACGCCAGTATGGCGATGACGAATTACACGCTTCCAATGTGCGTTCACCGCGATGTCGCCAAACACGAATGCGACCATCATGATGCTGTAAACAGAACCTGGATTCATCCGAAAAAATGACGTTTTGGCATTCGTGCACCAAGGTTTGTAGCTGAGTACACCATCGCAGGCACTCATGTCTGTGATGCAGCGTCTCCGAGCTGATAGTCTGTGCTGCTGCAAACGTCGTCTATCGGATCGTGCAGATGGTTGTTGTTTCGCAAACGTCCCCATCTGTTGACTCAGGGATCGAGACGTGGTTGCACGATCCGTTACAGCCATGCGGATAAGATGCCTGTCATCTCGACTGCTGGTGATACGAGTCCGATGGGATCCAGCACGGAGTTCCGTATTACCCTCCTGAACCCACCGATTCCATATTTTGCTAACAGTCATTGGATCTCGATCAACGCGAGCAGCAATGTCGCGATACGATAAACCGCAATCGCGATAGACTACAATCCGACCTTTATCAGAGTCGGAAACGCGATGGTACGCATTTCTCCTCCTTACACGAGGCATCACAACAACGTTTCACCAGGCAACTCCGGTCAGCTGCTGTTTGTGGATGAGAAATCGTTTGGAAACTTCCCTCATGTCAGCACGTTGTAGGTGTCGCCACTGGCTCCAACCTTGTGTGAATACTCCGAAAAGCTAATCATTTACACACCACAGCATCTTCTTCCTGTCGGCAAAATTTCGCGTCTGTAGCATGTCATCTTCGTGGTGTAGCAATTTTAATGGGCAGCAGTGTAATTTAATATCTCCTTAACGCTCTAGAGCCGCATAAACGATCCCGTGACGAAACGCTCTTCGTTGGATCTTCTCTATGTTTTCTGTCATTCCTGCCTGGTGGGGATCCCAGACAGATGAACAGTACCCAAGAATGGGTCGAAATAGCGCCTTACAAACCACTTCCTTCGTGGATCAGTTACGTTTCCTTAAGATTCTTCTTATGAATCTGAGTCTGGCATCTGCTTTCCCTACTTTTTGTTTTATAAGGTCATTCCACTTAAGGTCGCTCCAGATAGTTACTCCTACATATTTTTCAACAGATACTGTTTCTAGCGGTTGGTCATCAATAATGTTGCTACACGGCAGTGGATTTCTTTTCCTATGTATGAGCAATTTGTTACATTTATTTACGTTCAGGGTCCACTGCCAGAGCCTGCACCATTCGTCAATTCTCTGGCGGTCATTCTGCAAGTCGTTACCATCGTCTGGCGTTGCTACTTTGTTATAGACAACCGCATCAGACGCGAACAGCCTTAGAGTGCATATCCGACCCTTTCTACTACATTATTTACATGTATTGTAAACGAAATTACCTTTACATCTGTCGATTTTCTTCCGTTGGTTCCGAATGGTGAAAATTTTACCCCATATTCTGTGACTGGCCGTAAAGACTGTACAGCGGTTTACTCCGAGGTCTAAAGCGAGCCAGAAGTGTTTTGGGGTGACAGTCTTGGTCTGATTTTTGATGGATTTGCAGCTCAATCTGAGTCTGGCCTCAGTGAGGTTTTAGTGTTCGTATGAATCAGATCTTCAACTTTCAAATCATGCAGCGGAGTGTGCGCTGATATGAAACTTCCTGGCAGATTAAAACTGTGTGCCTTACCGAGACTGGCAGAAGTACAGCTGTGAGGACAGGGCGTGAGTCGTGCTTGGGTAGCTCAGTTGGTAGAGCACTTGCCCGCGAAAGGCAAAGGTCCCAAGTTCGAGTCTCGCTCCGGAACACAGTTTTAATCTGCCAGGAAGTTTCATATCAAAGCACATTCCGCTGCAGAGTGAAAATCTCATTCAAGAATTATGAAAGTTCGTCTATTAATATTAATAAGGTGACCAGAAGATCTGCTGCAGCTTTAAATACAAGCAAAGACATTATAAATGCTGGGAAGGAAATGTACTAGGGTGAAGAGCAAGCTAGTAAATGATCGAAGATGAAAATACGGAGAACAACGCTTTATGGATAAGTGGAGTGTCAAAATAGATACATTTGCTGAGAGTGTGACACGTTGTCGTGATTATTATTATATCGCCAAAAGGAACATTTACACTCAGCAAATTATTGGGGGCCGAGGGAGTGGCGAGGCAGGTACCATTGAGGAACGCAGGCACAGAGGGTGAGGAAGAAATGATTAAGAAGAACGGTTTAGGGACTAACAAGGAGAGATACGTTTTGCTATCTTCTGCCCAGATACGAAGCCTTTCTCTAGGACTGCGAATGCAAAAATACGCTCTAGCCACAGCGTCGCATCATCCAAGTTGCATAATGAAGAAACGACAGTGGACAGTTGTCTATCACTAATGAGATTTATGTGGGACACAGTGCTTTCTTCACACAGCTGCCGCATACATATCCCCCTTAGTTCAATAATGGACTTCAGGCTGCCACTTCGCTACGCTACTGTACGATCTCAAAGGTTCGGAGGTGACGTAGAAGATTTGCTCTTTGACTAAAGGCAGTCATTACAATAAAGGCGTTTATCGTTGCAGCAGAATCTTCTATGAAATTTCAATCACCAGCTTCCCCCATCTGAAACATCCCCTTAGAAAAATTTATGAATTACTGTGCTGATAAACCTCTTACGTTATTTGAGTTTCAAACAGCTGAGCAGAACTAAACGTACTCAGACATTTCTCTCTTCACTTATTTTGATCAACACTAAACTGACACACAATATTTTTAGCGCAACGCAATCTGACTTTTAATACACCTGCAACTATGCAACGCTACGCGCTGTTCACATCCAGCTGCCCAACACCACAATAGCGAATATTCTAACAATGCCAACCAGCCGCAGACTGCACACAGCACAGCCAGTGATTTTCATACAGAGCGCTATGTGGCGTTACCAACATAGAAACCTAAACAGCCTACTTACACATCGAATGATGTGAAAACATTTTGTTGGCCTCACCTACATAGGGAGAAATGATCATATTAATAAAATAAGAGAAATTATAACTCGCATGGAAAGATTTAAGAGTTCGTTCTTCCCGCGAGCTGTTCGAGAGTGGGACGGTAGAGAAATAGTTTGAAGGTGGTTCGATTAACCCTCTGCCAGGCACTTAATTGTGAATTGCAGAGTAATCAAGTAGATGTATATGTAGGTGTAGATGATGGCTTCCGATATTTGCCGAATTCTGCCAACTGAGAGCTGGAGCGAGGTTGTTTGAGCTAGATTGCTTCAAAGAATTTGATACAATAACATGTGCAACAGGTGAAATGCAGAACAGATCTTACATATATCACACAATTTCAGCTATCTTTAATTCCCTATCAGCAAACGCATTAACTACCAGATCTATACCACATCTCGAGAAATGTCCAGCTGGTGCCAAGTATGGCAGAGATATTGATACAGCGGATCTAGTTAAAGAAGGAGGACAATGTGAGTGACTGCATCATCATGTGGACGCAACTTCAACAAATTAAATGTGATAAAAAAACTATGTAAGACTGAGTATGAGGATTGTAGACTATCAGCGTTACCTGTCCCGTCGATAGCATCTTGTAGTAGTTCTTTAGTAATTATCTATTTTCAAAAAACTTTCACCCACTTGAATTCCCGAAAATGCTGAAAGACGTATTTTTTATTTTCTGACTGAGAAACCAAATATTATTTTTCGTAGTTCTCGCTTCGAAATTCCATTAGTCGCGACGTACTTTCGAAAAGCGTTTCATTCCCTATTTCACCCCCTTAGGACTGGAATGTCGGAAAATCCCTTCGTAAACGATGCCTACAGTATAAGATCCACGCCCTCCCCAGACTTCAAGTTTGTATCCTTAACTGTGTGGGCTGGACGATGATGAGTCAGTAATTAGTCTGACCGTGTTTCACCCCCTTGCGGGTTGAATTTCCAAAAGCAGTGAAAAAAAAGGATTTTTTCATCTCTAACCGAGAAACCAAACACCAATTTTCAAAGATTTTGCTTTAAAACTGCTACGGCAATGAAATATTTTCATAAGACGGTTCACCTCATATTTCACCGCCTTAGGAGTTTAGTTTCCAAACTGCGTACGTTTTAATTCTAACAGAAAAGCCAAATACAAATTTTCATAGCTCTATCTTCAAAAATGCTTGCAGAATGAAATACTTCTGTAAAAACTTTCATTCCCCGTTTCATATCTGTAGGGACTGAATTTCCAAAAACAGTGAAACATGTATTTTTGGATTTCTAAATTTTTCATAGCTTTATCTTCAAAAATGCTTTCACAATAAATATTCTCATGAAAAATCTCATCCCCTGTTCACCCCCTTAAGGGTTCAATTCTCATAAATACTAAAGCACGTATTTTTTTTTATAAATGTAGCTTTAAAAATACTTCAGCAGTCCTTTAATAATGATATATTTTCAAAAAAAGGCTTTCACCCATTATTTCACATCCAATAGAGCTAATTTTCCAAAAATGTTGAAACACGTATTTCTTTGCTTCTGGCCGAGAAACCTAATACCAGTTTTCGTAGGTCTTGCTTCACAATTGCCTTAACAGCGACTTTTTCAAAAAATACTTCGTCCCCTTTTTCACCCTCTTAGGGTTGGGATTTCGACAAATCCCTTCTTAAACGACGCCTATTGTATAAGATCCACACCTCTTGCAAACTTCGAGCTTCTATCCTTAGCGGTTTGAGCTGGGCGGTGGTGAGTCAGTCAGTCAGTCAGCCTTTTGTGTATAGAGATTAATTATCTACGCACTATTAATAATTTGAGAGGAGCAAAAACAACTGTTCTTTATCATACATGTTGACAAAAGCAATGCAGAATAGTTACGAAAAACGATAAGATATGAATATTGCCAGATTTTAAGTTTTTAGAAAATTTACACAATTTTTATTTATTAACCACAACGATATATTTAATTTGTCGATGCAATATTTTTCATTAATACAGTTCTTTTAAGAAATATTTTCTTCCAGAATGCTTAATTTTTATTATCACTGCTTTAAAAAACCATAATTTTCTAGATCTACGCAGATAAAAACAGTAGAAACGTAATTTTATAAGGTGGGGGGGGGCGTTTTTTCAGTTCTGTGAAGAGCACAGGATAACCTCGGTGCGAGTCTGCCACCCTTTAGGAAACAGGTCCTTTACAAGAAAGTCGCACATTGCTATTTACTGTACTACATGACCTGGGCTCAGAAAATGTAATAACACATTAATTATAAACTGAGCTGTCTTTGTCACAAACAACGCAACCTGGTGATAGCATAACTTTCATTGTACTGAAGGAGCACTAGTCATCACGTTTGATTCAACTTACCTCTTGTCAAATATGTATGACACAGTTCTCGTTTGGAGGAGGTGAATATATTACGTATTCTTAAGATTTAGTTCACATAAAGTGAATTCTTTGCAGACGAATGGAAAAACTGATAGAAGCCGACCTCGGGGAAGATCGATTTGGATTCCGTAGAAATATTGGAACACGTGAGGCAATACTGACCCTACGACTTATCTTAGAAAATAGACTAAGGAAAGGCAAACCTACGTTTCTAGCATTTGTAGACTTACAGAAAACTTTTGACTATGTTGACTGGAATACTCTCTTTCGAATTCTGAAGGTGGCAGGGGTAAAACAGAGAGCGAAAGGCTATTTACAATTTGTACAGAAACCAGATAGCAGTTATAAGAGTCGAGGGACGTGAAAGGAAAGCAGTGGTTGGGAAGGGAGTGAGGCAGGGTTGTAGCCTCTCCCTGATGTTATTCAATCTGTATATTGAGCAAGCAGTAAAGGAAACAAAAGAAAAATTCGGAGTAGGTGTTAAAATCCATGGAGAAGAAATAAAAACTTTGAGGTTCGCCGATGACATTGTATTTCTGTCAGAGACAGCAAAGGACTTGAAAGAGCAGTCGAACGGAATCGACAGTGTCTTGAAAGGAGGATATAAGATGAACATCAACAAAAGCAAAACGAGGATAATGGAATGTAGTCGAATTAAGTCGTGTGATGCTGAGGGAATTAGATTAGGAAGTGAGACACTTAAAGTAGTAAAGGAGCTTTGCTATTTGGGGAGCAAAATAACTGATGATGGTCAAAGTAGAGAGGATATAAAATGTAGACTGGCAATGGCAAGGAAAGCGTTTCTGAAGGAGAGAAATTTGTTAACATCAACTATAGATTTAAGTGTCAGGAAGTCGTTCCTGAAGGTATTTGTATGGAGTGTAGCCATGTATGGAAGTGAAACATGGACGATAAATAGTTTGGACAAGAAGACAATAGAAGCTTTTGAAATGTGGTGCTGCAGAAGAATGCTAAAGATTATATGGGTAGATCACATAACTAATGAGGAGGTATTGAATAGAATTGGGGAGAAGAGGAATTAGTGGCACAACTTGACTAGAAGAAGGGATCGGTTAGTAGGACATGTTCAGAGGCATCAAGGGATCACCAATTTAGTATTGGAGGGCAGCGTGGAGGGTAAAAATAGAAGAGGGAGACCAAGAGATGAATACGCTAAGCAGGTTCAGAAGGATGTAGGTTGCAGTAGGTACTGGGAGGTGAAGAAACTTGCACAGGATAGAGTAGCATGGAGAGCTGCATCAAACCAGTCACAGGACTGAACACCACAACAACAAAGTGTTCACTTAAAGTCAATAACAAAAAAGTTTCCTGTACGTCGGAAATTTGGTGTCGTCTTAAGGAAGAGCATTTTCATAATCCTTCCGTATTTCATTCCAAAAATTTCTTGCCGTGAGTAAAAGTAAACAGAAAACTTGTTGTAGTTCTTCTAAAATGCATTGATAGAAATTCCATCTTTGTACACTGAATAGTTTGCAGACGATGTGCCACTTCGTCAACAGTTAATCGTCTGTCTAAGAGAATCATTTCACGTGAACGTTCAATGCTTTCTTCATTTGTGGCGGTAAACGGTCGTCCGTCTCCTTCATCGTGTGTAACACTTGTGCGACCATTTCGGAATTTTTCAATCCATTGGTAGACACTTCGTTGTGGCAAAACACTGTTCCCGTACTGTACCGAAAGTCTTCGATGAATATCGGCCCCTGATAGGCCTTCCGACCACAAAAAACGGACCACTGAACGTTGCTCTTCTTCCGTGCAAATAGACAGGGGAGCAGCCACGATTAACAGCACCGCAGCAATAACGAAACTAATGTAGCAGCCTAAAAAAAAAAAAAAAAAAAAGCTCACGCTATAGTGTAGACCACGATATACAGTATTAACATAAGAAAATGAGTCGTTCATCAGTCGAAGTTGGTATAGGGAAATATGCTTTGGCTAAATACACTACTGGCCATTAAGATTGCTACACCAAGAAGAAATGCAGATGATAAACGGGTATTCATTGGACAAATATATTATACCAGAACTGACATGTGATAACATTTTCACGCAATTTGGGTGCATAGATCCTGAGAAATCAGTATCCAGAACAACCACCTCTGGCCGTAATAACGGCCTTCATACGCCTGGGCATTGAGTCAAACAGAGCTTGGATGGCAGCGTCAACACGATACCACAGTTCATCAAGAGTAGTGGCTGGCGTATTGTGACGAGCCAGTTGCTCGGCCACCATTGACCAGACGTTTCAATTGGTGAGATATCTGGAGAATGTGCTGCCAGGGCAGCAGTCGAACATTTTCTGTATCCATCAAGGCCCGTACAGGACCTGCAACATGCGGTCGTGCGTTATCCTGCTGAAATGTAGGGTTTCGCAAGGATCGAATGAAAGGTAGAGCCAAGGGTCGTAACACATCTGAAATGTAACATCCACTGTGCAACGTGCCGTCAATGCGAACAAGAGGTGACCGAGACGTGTAACCAATGGCACCCCGTATCATCACGCCGGGTGATACGCCAGTATATCGATGACGAATACACGCTTCCAATGTGCGTTCACCGCGATGTCGCCAAACATGGATGTGACCATCGTGATGCTGTAAACAGAACCTGGATTCATCCGAAAAAATGACGTTTTGCCATTCGTGCACCCAGGTTCGTCGTTGGCAGGCGCTCCTGTCTGTGATGCAGCGTCAAGGGTAACTGTAGCCATGGTCTCCGAGCTGATAGTCCATGCTGCTGCAAACGTCGTCGAACTGTTCGTGCAGACGGTTGTTGTGTTGCGAACGTCCCCATTTGTTGACTCAGGAATCGAGACGTGGCTGCACAATCTGTTACAGCCATGCGGATAAGATGCCTGCCATCTCGACTGCTAGCGATACGAGGCCATTGGGATCCAGCACAGCGTTCCGTATTACCCTCTAGAACCCACCGATTCCATATTCTGTTAACAGTCATTGGATTTCAACCAAAGCGAGCAGCAATGTCACGATACGATAAACCGCAATCTCGATAGGCTACAATCCGACCTTTATCAACGTCGGAAACGTGATGGTACGCATTTCTCCTCCTTACACGAGGCATCACAATAACGTTTCACCAGGCGACGCCGGTCAACTGCTGTTTGTGTATGAGAAATCGGTTGGAAACTATCATCATGTCAACAAGTTGTAGGTGTCGCCACCGGCGCCAACCTTGTGTGAATGCTCTGAAAAGCTAATCATTTGCGTATCACAGCATCTTCTTCCTGTCGGTTAAATTTCACGTCTGTAGCACGTCATCTTCGTGGTGTAGCAATTTTAATGGCCAGTAGTGTAGTTCAAGCAGACACAGTGATAAGCAATTATGAATATTTCTGCATATCAGTAGCAACTTGGAATGGTTATCACAAGAACTTTAACGGCTCTGCCTGGTATAAAAAGGGAAGCTCGTAGAAGATAACAGTGAGATGTCAATGTCACTTCGTACACGTGCACACAATCTAAGGGTATGTAAACGATTTAAGAGTCGTAATTCTCTGTGGTATGTAGTAAAGCCACCAGAGCGCATTAGTGTTTTTCGAGTTTAGTGTTGTTACTGGGCATCGTAGGGAATGAAAGGAGTGTGAACAGCGTCAGATGTTGAGTGATGACCGTGAAAGTCACGCAGTTGCCGTGTACACGTCTGAGACGGCGTTATCAGCGCCTGACAGAGTTCTATAGTGGTATCATTGTGGGTCTCCATTTGGGCAGCTGGTCGATTCTTGCAGCATCCAGTTTTGCGGGGCATTCGGTTGTGACAGTGATCCGATGCTGGACTGCATGGGAACGTGATGGGAGACATTTCGTTAGCAAGATTCGGTTCGACCTCGTCTGACAACTACATGCTATGATCGCCTTATAGTGCACCAAGCGCGTAGTAACTCCTCCACATCTGCGCTTGCCATCCGAAAGCAGGTGATGGACTTCCTGCAATACTCTGCATCTTCCCATAGCACTGGTCGGAGACTGGCAGTAGCCGAGCTAGGGACCTACATCCAATGCGCAGGCCGCCGTAAATACCGCAACAGGAACGGCCGCGGTGCCGTCACTGGAAAGCACTGATCAACTGCGTCGTATTGTTTTCAGCGATTAATAGCGGTTCCACTAACCTGAATGACCACCATCGACGAGTGTTCGGTGACTTGGGGAGAGGTCTCACTCTGCAATTGTTTTGCACAGCGGTGTTACTCCTGCCGTAATGGTGTGGGCAACCATCGGGTGTAGCTCCATGTCACGACTGGTAGAGACCCAGGAACCTCTGAGGGCCCAACGGTAGGTCACGAACATCCTGCGTCCTCGTGTACCAGCCTCCCGTGTGACGGTATTGTGCTGCCATGTGCCAAAAGGGCGATGCTCGTCCGAACTCCAAAACATGGCACCTGTCTCTATGAACTGCCTGCTTCATACTGAAGAACTACCATGGACAGCAGACTCCTCACGTCTGCCACAACAGAACATGTGTAGCATCAGATCGGACGTCAGCTCCGCCCCTGTGGCAGTATCTGGGATATGGAGGACCAGTTATAACAGTTGTTGGCCAGCACCCCTCAGAAGAGGATGTGTTGTTGTGGTCTTCAGTCCTGAGACTGGTTTGATGTCGCTCTCCGTGGTCGACATTACAAGGTCAGATCAGTCAATCATCCAGACTGCAGCCTGTGCAACTACTGTAAAGGCTGCTGCCCCTCTTCAGAAACCACGCATTTGTCTGGCCTCTCAACAGATACCCCTCCGTTGTGGTGACACCTACAGTACGGCTATCTGTATCGCTGAGGCACGCAGGAAAACTGGAAATTTGTGGTGAGGTCTTATGAGACCCAACTACTTAGGTCATCGGTCCTTAAGCCAACACTTTACTTAATCTAACTTAAACTAACTTACGCTGTGGACAATACACACACCCATGCTCGAGGTAGGACTCGAACCCCCGACGGGGGCAGCCGCACGGACCGTGACAAGTCGCCCCAGACCACGCGGCTACCCCGCGCGGCTGAGGCAGGCAGACCTCCCCACCATCACCAAAATCCACAGTTCGTGGGGGGATGCAGGAGAGGATGAAAGGGCTTTCTGACGCTCCAGTGCATATATCCAGACCAAAGTGAGTGCAGCGTCATAGGATTGCCCTCTTACTTCGAAGTCATTTGTAAATTTTACTCGATTTTGTAATTACGGAAGTAACATCACATACATCTTCAGTTCATGAAGTTTCATTTCATTTCGTCCTCACCTTCTGTGCGCTACATTTCTCCGTCAGGCAGTGTATTTATGGGAGAGAAAACGAATCGAGTACCGTAAAAAAAAAATTACAGATGTAGCCGGTATATCGCGATTAATAATATAAATTTAAACAAATCATATAGAGAAAAAGACTGATAAACCGATTAAATGTTATAATTCCATCCGACACAGAAGACAAAGTATTTTATTTCTCATACACAGCAGAGATTGAAAACACCCTGTTCTGCAAAAATTAATGTCGGAAGTGTCTATCGCATGATGTGTCCCACAAGGAATGTTAAGAAAGGTAGGAAGATATATTTGCTCAGAAAGGGTGACAGAATACAAATTTCAGAATATCTCAGCAGTCAGCATAAAATATTTGGTGATGAAGACGAAGATGTGGACAACAAATGGAAAAAATGCAAATGCATCATTCAATATGCCCTAGACCTGAGTAAGGTTTTAAGGGATAGGGAACATCCACCATGGTTTAATAGCCGTGTTAGAAAAGCGCTACGTAAACAAAGAGCACTTCATCTCAGATTCAAGAGAGGTAAAAACCTAGCTGACAAACAAAAGCTGAACGAAGCGAAAATGAGCGTGAGGTGAGCAATGAGAGAAGCGTGCAATGATTTCAAGTAAGATATTGTCAACCGACCTGAGTAAAAGCCCTAAGAGATTTTGGTCGTATGTAAAATCAGTAAGTGGATCAAAATCATCAATTCATTCTCTCAGCGACCCCACCGGCACCGAAAAGAAAGATAACAGAAGGCCGAAATACTGAATTCGGTCTTCCGAAGTTGTTTCACTGGGGAAGATCGTAACACTGTCATTCCTTTCAATCGTCATGCGAACGTCGAAATGGCAGATATTGATATAACCGATCGCGGAATTGAAAAGCAGCTACAATCGCTTAGTAGTGGAAAGGTTTCAGGACCAGATGAGATACCTATAAAATTCCATAAAGATTATGCGAAAGAACTTGCTCCCCTTCTAGCAGTAATTTATCGTAGATCGCTTGAGCAACTAAAGGTACCTAACGATTGGAAAAAAGTGCAGGTCATTCCCGTTTTTAAGGAAGGCCGTAAGACAGATCCACACAATTATAGACCTACATCGTTGACGTCAATCTGTTGTAGAAATATATAACATGTTTTATGCTCAAGAATTATGACGTTCTTGGAAAATGAATAGATCCACTTTAAAAATCAACACGGATTCCGTAAACAGAGATCCTGCGAAACGAAACTCGCTCTGTTCCTCTAAGAGACCCACAGCGCAGTGGACTACCGCGCATGGGCTGATGCCGTGTTCCTTGATTTCAGTAAGGCATTTGACACAGTCCTGCATTGCCGTTTAATGAAAAAAAATACGAGCTTACGGAGTATCGGAGCAGATCTGCGACTGGATTCTCAAGACTTTCTTGCAGATGGAACTTAACGCGTCGCTCTTAACGGATCTAAATCGACAGATGTAAAGGCAATATCCGGAGTACCACAGCGAAGTGTAATAGGAACATTGCCGTTCACAATATATAAAAATGATCTAGTAGAAAGCGTCGGATGCTCTTTAAGGCTATTCGCAGATGATGCCGTTGTTTATACCCAAGTAGAAACGCCAGAAGATAGTAGGAATCTGTAGAACGACTTGCAGAGAATCGATGAATGGTGCAGACTCTGGCAGTTGACCCTGAACGGAAATAAATGTAACATATTGCGCATACATAGGAAAAGAAATCCACTACTGTACAGCTACACTTTTGATGACAAACAGCTGGAGACAGCGTCTGCCGTAAAATATCTACGCGTAACTATCCAGAGTGACCTTAAGCGGAATGACCTTATAGAATAGATAGTGGGAAAAGCAGACACAAGACTCAGATTCATCAGAAGAATCTTACGAAAATGTAACTCATCAACGAAAGAAGTGGCTTATACGGCGCTTGTTTACCCGATTCTTGAGTATTGTTGAACTATTTGGGATCCATGTCAGGTAAGACTGGTAGAGAAGATAGAAAAGATCCAACGAAGAGCGGTGCGTTTCATCACGGGATCGTTTAGCTGGGGAAAGAGCGTAACGGAGATGCTAAACAAACTCGACTGGCAGACGTTACAAGAGAGACGTTGTGCATCACGGAGACACTTACTGCTGAAATTTCGGGACAGCACTTTTCAGGAGGAGTCAGACAACATATTACTTTGTGGTGTCACAGCCAGACACCACACTTGCTAGGTGGTAGCCTTTAAATCGGCCGCGGTCCGTTAGTATACGTCGGACCCGCGTGTCGCCACTATCAGTGATTGCAGACCGAGCGCCGCCACACGGCAGGTCTAGAGAGACTTCCTAGCACTCGCCCCAGTTGTACAACCGACTTTGCTAGCGATGGTTCACTGACAAAATACGCTCTCATTTGCCGAGACGATAGTTAGCATAGCCTTCAGCTACGTCAATTGCTACGACCTAGCAAAGCGCCATTACCAGTTACTATTGAGATTATGAATAATGTACCGTCAAGAGCGATGTTCACCATTTATGGATTAAAGTTAAGTATTCCACCAGCTACGTCCGTTTTTTGCTAAAATCTAATTTCCTTGACCTGTTCCAGACCTCACGCCAGCCTGCGTGAGCTAAAACGCGTGCCTTTCGGCTTCCTCTAATATCACGGTGTTGGCTCTCCTGCCAACCCACAACATACTTCACATACATCTCGCGTATTGACCACGATGAGAAAATTCGAGAAATTAGAACCAATACACAGGCATACCGACAGTCATTCTTCCCACGCACTGTTCGCGAATGGAACAGGGTTGGGTGGATCAGATACCCTCCGCCACATACCATTAGGTGGCTTGCGGAGTATGATGTAGATGTAGATGTGTCACTGTCAAGAAACATAGGTTGACGAAAAGTGGAGACACAGCAGAAACATCACACGTGAACTGCATTCGTAGTCCACGAAACACATTTGGGCCACCAATAAGCTGCTGCTCTCTTTTGCTTTCAATGACTTGTACACAGGAACACTGCGCCGCCAACGGCGACGATAACCACGTCGCAGAGGCACTGCAGTTGAAGAACTGGTATAGTATAGCACACAAGGTAACTGAAATAAATATGCAATGAAACGAACAGAAATGACACTTTCATACACAGACAATAATTACACCGTATTAACGGATTTTTTTATGGTCTCTTGAACATAAAAAACGGCGGGACATGGTTCTTAACAGGGTGCTTCATCACCAGGGAACACCATAAGGTTGTTAAGGATTTCTTATCATAGGGCGCCCCATTCCTCCGCCAGCGCAGTGATGGGCAGTAGTTGTATGGGCGAACGTGTGGGTGCTATTCTGTCATTCTGCGCAACGAATTAATCTGAGATGTACCCTTTTCCCTGTGGCTTCTGCAAGATGCAATTTCCACCCCCACACTACTACAGAAGTCAGACAGACGCTCTTAACGTTCTAAAGAGAAATGGCTGAAAAACTTTCAGCAATAAATATCTTCTGGAGTCGTCCACTGTAAGGAAATGACACAAAAATTCACAAAATTTCTTATGTAACTAGTTGGATACCTAGGTACTGGAGTAGTGCTAGTTAGTGTAAGAAAAACATAAAACTAACGAAAATTATTATTTTTTTTGCAAAAATTCTGAGAAATCACAATGGCACTTTTAGTTATGGACTGAACAAGTTATTTCCGGGTTCTTTTCGGAATGTGAAGTTACCTCTTAAGGATAGGGTTCACTAATGAAATTTCTATACAAAGTTTAAGATTGTTATTGACTTGGCAGAATGGCTGACAGCCGCGCCTACTCAACTTGAATAATTATCCGTTAGAGTGTTGCTAGGTACGGTCGAGGCTGTCGCGTGTGAAATGCAGTGAAGTGTACTGTTATGGAGGAAATATGGGGCTCGCAAGAGCTGTAGCGCACAATACCGTAAGCTGTGATGACCGCTGTCTGCGCCGCTCGCTGCTGACAAATAAGATAACTCTCGTTCTATCTGGATTGACCTTCGCCAATCAAACTCTCCCTACGCCCTGATGAAGTCAAGGACTTCTATTCGCCCCTAGTCTAACTACTGGCGTGGTAAACCGTTCAGATAACCAGTCCACCACGATGCCACTCAAAAATTCGCTCGCAGGCGTTTAACTATAACTCTGTCCGTTCACACTGCACAATAAGTGTGGCGGCCAACACAGTGAACAACGCTTAATCGTAAGGACTCAATATAGAGTCGCACTCTGATTCGCTCTCGACGAGGTGCTCTCCCAGTGAAGTACTGAGGAGAGACTTGTTCCTCGCTCCAAGAGCGACAACGGAATGGCGCCTCTCCACGCCAGATGTGAAGGGGTGTATCTTTCGGTCTCTTCCATTACTCCTTCAGCTCAAGGCGTCAGGAATATCGTCAGCCAATCAGCATTGCTCTTCGTTTAAGGCGACCAATCCAGAAATGTGTAGCGTCGGCGTTTGGCGTTTGCTGTCTCCCTGTGAAAACCTCTGAAACTGCTTCCTATGTTTGTAAAGAATATGTAGGCTGGGCGCTCCCACACAATGTAGCGGAATTTGCTTTGAAGCCGAACACGGGGTCGTTGTCCCTTTCGCTCGGGTAAATGCTGTCTGCTCTACGGGTGGTCGCCGGCCAATGTAGGTAGGTTGACTCGTCCTCTGAAGGGACTGGCCTCCAGGCGTACGGTTTGCCTCTCCAAAACTAAAAGCTTTTGTGACCGTCGTGTCTTGAATGTGTGTGTAAGCCAGCCTCGGGTATTTCAAGCTCAGTGCGCACTTGCGATTTACTTGTTATTACATATCGTTTACATGAATTCATACAACATTGACTTTATATTATCGAGTTTGGGTTCGAATGAAGCCTCTTGATGTGCGGAATATGATTGTGAGGGCGGAATATGTAAGCAATGATGGTCAGGAAACGACGACATCTTACAGTTGGTACGTGTGAACGTGCTGCAATATGTCCCCAGACCCATCCCACAAGTGTTTGACGGGAAGGGGTGGGCCAGTCCATTCTCGGAATATCTTCTCGTTCCAAGAGCTCCTTCATCTGCGACTTCCAATGTGATCAAGCATTGTCATCCATCAGAACGAAGGCAGAAGTTAATGCAGTCCTGAAAAGCCGCATACGGGGGAGGAGTACGAGACACAGTAACCTTGACCATTGATTATGCCACGTTCAAAGATTTGGAGGTGAGTACGCCCATGCAAAGCTATACTTCTCCACACCCTAACACCTGGATCACAAAAACGATCATGTTCGACAATGCCCCTGCGTGCATTACATGTACCCACCTCTGGCCGTGTGAGAATAAGTCCAGAATCACTATGCAGACTAAATTCTCTCTCATCCGGGAAGGGCATGCGACTCCACTGCACACTGGTCCAGTCCCTGTGCTCGTGGCACCACCGCAGAACTTTGAACACGGTACATTCACTGGGTGACGTTAGTGTAATAATGTATTCCTTCCCCATGTGCCTGTTTTTAGAGGTGCAATCGACCCTGACGTCATTTTTATGGGTAACACAGCGCGATCACATCGAACACTGGACGCGGAAGAGCTCTTGGAAAAAGAGGATATTAGGCGAATCGACTGACCTACTCGTCCTGCGACTTAAATCTATATCTGCATCTACAGCTATATGATTACTCTGTAATTGACGCTTCAGTGTCTGGCGGGGGTGGAGGGGGGGTCATTGCACGACTTTCAGACTATTTGCTCGACAGTTCCACTCTCGAACAGCGCGCGGGGAGGACTAACACCCAAATCAATTTTACGCTAGCAGTGATTTCTCTTATTTTATTACGACGATAATTTCTCCGTATGCAGGTGAGCGTCAACAAAATATTTTCACATTCCGGTGCGAAAGCTAGTGACCGAAATTCAGCGAAAAGACCCCGCCGCAACGAAAAACGCCTTTGTTTTAATAATTTCCATCCCAATTCATGCATCGTATCCGTGACTTTCCCTCCCGTATATCTTTATAATACAAAACGAGCTGTCGGTCTTCGTACTTTTTCGATCTCCTTAATCAATCCCTTCTGGCAACAAAGCAGAGGACGGACAAGTTCAGCGTAGATTGCCTGTTTTGTGGATTTGTTGCATCTTCTAACTGTTCTGTCAATAAAACGCAGTCTTTGACTCACATTCCCAACAATATTATGTATGAGACATTTCCAACTTTAGTCGTGCGTAACTGTTATCCCCAGTAATCTAGCGCAAATGGCAATCTTGAAATTTGTGTGATTTATCGTGTAAGATTAACTGGACGGATTTCTTTAAGTACTCATGTGAATGACCTCACACTGGAAGTTCCTTAGGGCCAACTGCCACTTTTCGCACCATACAGATATGTTGTGTAAATCACCTCATCGAGAACGTGTGGGATAGGATGCGTTGAGGGGGGGAGGGGGGGCCGTATTGCAGCGCATACTCATGCACCAGCGACCGTCCAGCATCTACCTACATCTACATCAACGTAATTACTCTGCAATTCACATTTAATTGCTTGGCAGAGGGTTCATCGAACCACAATCATACTATCTCTCTACCATTCCACTCCCGAACAGTGCGCGGGAAAAACGAACACCTAAACCTTTCTGTTCGAGCTCTGATTTCTCTTGTTTTATTTTGATGATCATTCCTACCTATGTAGGTTGGGCTCAATAAAATATTTTCGCATTCGGAAGAGAAAGTTGGTGACTGATATTTCGTAAATAGATCTCGCCGCGACGAAAAACGTCTTTGCTTTAATGACTTCCATCCCAACTCGCGTATCATATCTGCCACACTCTCTCCCCTATTACGTGATAATACAAAACGAGCTGCCCTTTTTTGCACCCTTTCGGTGTCCTCCGTCAATCCCACCTGGTAAGAATCCCACACCGCGCAGCAATATTCTAACAGAGGACGAACGAGTGTAGTGTAAGCTGTCTCTTTAGTGGACTTGTTGCATCTTCTAAGTGTCTTGCCAATGAAATGCAACCTTTGGCTCGCCTTCCCCACAATATTATCTATGTGGTCTTTCCAACTGAAGTTGTTCGTAATTTTAACACCCAGGTACTTAGTTGAATCGACAGCCTTGAGAATTGTACTATTTATCGAGTAATCGAATTCCAACGGATTTCTTTTGCAACTCATGTGGATCACCTCACACTTTTCGTTATTTAGCGTCAACTGCCACCTGCCACACCATACAGCAATCTTTTCTAAATCGCTTTGCAACTGATACTGGTCTTCGGATGACCTTACTAGACGGTAAATTGCAGCATCATCTGCGAACAACCTAAGAGAACTGCTCAGATTGTCACCCACGTCATTTATATAGATCAGGAACAGCAGAGGTCCCAAGACGCTTCCCTGGGGAACACCTGATATCACTTCAGTTTTACTCGATGATTTGCCGTCTATTACCATGAACTGCGCCCTTCCTGACAGGAAATCACGAATCCAGTCGCACAACTGAGACGATACCCTATAGGCCCGCAGCTTGATTAGAAGTCGCTTGTGAGGAACGGTGTCAAAAGCTTTCCGAAAAATCTAGAAATACGGAAACAACTTAAGATCCCGTGTCGATAGCGGCCGTTACTTCGTGCGAATAAAGAGCTAGTTGCGTTGCACAAGAACGATGTTTTCTGAAACCATGCTCATTACGTATCAATAGATCGTTCCCTTCGAGGTGATTCATAATGTTTGAATACAGTATATGCTCCAAAACCCTACTGCAAACCGACGTCAATGATATAGGTCTTATGATGTATCATGCAGCGTAACTTGCTGTGACAGTGCGAGAGAGAGACAAAGATATTGTTTATTACTCTGTGGCGGTCAGCGCTCACATAATTATTCTTAGGATATAGTTTTTTGTTTGTTCTTGTTAAGAGTAATTTTGAGGAGAGGAGAGCCATTCTTGTGATGTAAAAAATCGACGCCATTGCGAGTTTTGATTCACATTGTAAAATATAAGTGCATATGGAAGGAAATCAGTTAATAGAACAATAAAATATTGCTCATTTCAAGAAGGTACGTTTTATTATACACCCAGCGATATACTGCTATTGTGATCTACTAATAAACACCAGCTGAGAACAGTTCCGACGGGAGCGTTCAGTTCTTGTGAAATAGTTCGATGTTTTCTTCGGAAAAGAAGTCACTTCATGGATCATTCAAATCCACAATAGTAACTGGACATTTCTCAGAACTGAAAAGCAATCTGATTGCTATGCAACAGAGCCCCGAAGAATATTTCTCCGTACTTTGGTTACCACTTTCAGCTCAACACGGTATCTGCAGCATCTGGAGCAGATTTCTACAACAGCGGAAGAGTGTAATCGCTATCAGTTTCACACACCGCCCTGTGTACGCTGTATGTATTTACCCACAACAGTGAACAAACAGTTACTCACACACATAGAAAGACAATACTAGGTGTTGTGGAGAACCATTTCAGTATAAAGGCCCTGTAGAGCTAAATAGTAATTAGCCTAGTAGTAAAAGGAGTCATTGAAGTCTGTAGTTCGATGGATTACTCCTACTACCCTTCTTAAACACTGGTGCGACCAGCGCAATTTTCCAATCTGTAGGTACAGATCTATCGGTGAGCGAGCGGTTATATGATTGCTAAGTAGGGAGCTATTGTATCAGCGTAATCTGAAAGGAACCTAATCGGTATACAATCTGGACCTGAAGACTTGCCCGTATCAAGCGATTTGAGTTGCTTCGCAACCCCTAAGGTATCTACTTCTAAGAAACTCATGCTAGCAGCTGTTCGTGTTTCAAATTCTGGAATATTCCATTCGTCTTCCCTGGTGAAGGAATTTCGGAAAACTGCGTTCAATCTCGCTGTAACATCTTTCCAGTCCTATGGTTAGCGTGGGAAACGTTGGAGAGCATGCATTGACGTCTGTGGTGATCAGATGCCCTGTTAAGAACCATGTCCTGCCGTTTGTAATGTCCAGGGGACCGTCATGAATCGCGGTGACTTCAATGTAAGTAGTGTCTATGATTGAAAGTGTTATTTCTGTTCGTCTCATTGCTTATTTCTTTCACTTACGTTCTGTGCTACACTGTAGCAGTTTGGTCCAAGCGGTATGGCAGTAGTGTCATCTACCAATGTTACTTGCCAGTGCAACATCATGAAAGTTAATTCCGTCCTTAGGTTTTGCACGCCAGTATACACTGAGATGACGAAAGTTCATGGGATAGTGATATGAAAATACACACAAAAAATGGTTCAAAAGGCTCTGAGCACTATGGGACTTAACATCTTAGGTCATCAGTCCCCTAGAACTTAGAACTACTTAAACCTAACTAACCTAAGGACGTCGCACACATCCATGCACGAGGCAGGATTCGAACCTGCGACCGTAGCAGTCCCGCGGTTCCGGACTGCAGCGCCTAGAACCGCACGGCCACCGCGGCCGGCCTGAAAATATACAGATGGCGGTAGGATCGCGCATACAAGGTACGAGGCGTGTTTTTTAGTAAGTGCCGTTTTGAAATTTAAAAAAGACATGCTAAGATATCTCAATAATTTTATTTTCACATTAAAGCATGTACCTTAATCTACTTCCCTACATAATTTCCGTCAATATTGAGGCACTTGTCATAACATTGTACCAGTTTTTGAATACCCTCCTCATAGAAGTCTGCCGCCTGACTTGTTAACCACTGCTTCACCAGTGTATTGACTTCGCCATCGTCTTGAAGACGCTGACCGCCCAGGTGTTTCTTCGAGATGAAACATGGGTGGCCTACGTCACACCAGAATCTAAGCAACAGTCCATGGAATGGCGGCATTCAGATTCACCCAGAAATGTGAAGTTTAAGCAAACAATTTCTGCCCGAAAAATCATGCGCACGGTTTTTTTGGGACAGAAAAGGAGTATTGCTTGTGGAATTTCTGCCTCGTAATGAGACAAACAATGCAGCAGCTTACTGTAAGACATTGCACAATCAGCGCCGTTCAGTTCAGAACAAAAGATGTAGCAAGTTGAGCAAGGGCATCGTTTTGAAATTCCCGTCCGCAAGTGGCGAATCAGACCAATGATCTCATCTTTTCGATGGGAAACTCTAGATCATCCTCCGTACAGCCCCGATCTTGCGCCCAGTGACTACCATCTGTTCCTGCATTTGAAGAAACACCTGGGCGGTCAGCGTCTTCATGACGAAGTCTAAACGGTGGTGATGCAGTAGTTAACAAGTCAGGCAGCAGACTTCTATGAGGAGGGTATTCAAAAACTGGTACGACGTTATGACAATTGCTTCAATATTGACGGAAATTATGTAGAAAAGTAGATTAAGGTACAGGTTTTCATGTAAAAATAAAATTATTGAGATATTTTAGCACGTCTTTTTTTTTAATTTCAAAACGGAACGGTACTTACTTAAAAAACACGCCTCGTATAAAAGGCAATGCATTGACGGAGCTGTCACTTACACTGAAGTGATTCATATGAAAAGGTTTCCATCGTGATTATGACCGCACGACGGGAATGAACAGAATGTGATCGCGGAATACTAGTTGGAGCTAGGTGCATGGGACATTCCATTTTGAAAGGTGGCTTCACTGAGTCACAGCGCCAAAGATTGCTCCAAAGAGTATTATTCAGCCGCCTCCACTGGGGCAGTAGTAGTTCAGAGGTTGCCGCGGGCAGTGCTTGTTGAGAGGATGTCGATAGCTGTACTAGTTGAGGCCTGTCGTGTGTAGTTGTTCTGTTGGGTGAGATAGAAGATGCTGTTCGATTGGGGATGTTGCAATGATCACAGTGTATTTTTCGTCAATATATATGAAGGCAACAAAAAAATTTTTTTATTTCAAATTTCCTAAATGACAATGCCTCTTGGTCACAGGTTCAGTCAACAAAGCATCTGGCTTGTGTTCATGTATTAGACTGTAATTCTGGTTTCTATGTGCAATTATAGTATTTCTGGTTTTTTGAATTACTTCATTGTAAATGGTGTTTAAAATATCTTGTCGTATTGAGGAAGAACCGTGCCAGATGTGTACGTTGATCACACTTCCACACACAGAACAGTTACACTTGTGCTTTGTTGTTTCGTAGCTTTTATAGTTGCTGGCGACTTAATTAATCAACAGTGTTAACGGAAATTTCCTTTCATTTTTTATTGTTATTCTATGTAGTCAGACTGCGTACTAATACTACTCAGGGCCAACCGGTTACGAGACTTCGTAACCGGACATACAGCTACTAAAAATATTATTTGCATTTTATTTAATTAAGCCCCCAAGCAATTTCCGAGATCGTTAGGGCATGCGATATTCCGAGGTCCATAGTGTCAAAAATGTGATGAGAATGCAAAATTTCAGGCATTACCTCTCACCTTGAACAACGCAGTGGCCGACGGCCTTCACTTAACGACCGAGAGGAGCGGCGTCTACTTAGTGCTAACAGACAAGCAAAACACTACGTGAAATAACCGCGACGGACTAATGCACAAGGACAGAACTGTGGAATCCTGCGTTAATGGGCTATGGCAGCGGACGAGCGAAGCGAGTGCGTTTGCTAACGACATCGCCTGCAGCACCTCTCCTGGCGGTCGTGAACATATCGATTGGACCCTAGACGACTGGAAAACCGTGACCTGCTCAGAAGAGTCCCGATTTCAGTTGATAACTCAGGTTATTAGGAAGGATATTTTGAAGAATCAGCCTAAGTTGCACAAATTTTCTGGTCTTTACCAGGTTTCGGCTAAATTAATCTAGCCTTCTTCAGAAATATAAAATTATTATAACATGCCAGAGTAAGGCACAGTCAACATTAAAATTAAAACATGTAGTACCGTGGTCCATGTCGAATTAAAAATTCCGCGTGCAGCGGTCAGTGCCAACGGAATTGCCGCTGCCAACCGACCGCGTGGTAAAGAGATGCCGCGGCTGGACTTCAGCTAAGTACTTTTAATTCGACATGGTACCACGGCACTAAAGGTTTTAATTTTAATGTTAACTGTACCTTACTCTGGAATGTTATAGAAATTTTATGCTTGTGAAGAAGGCTAGATTAATTTAGCCGAAACCTGCTAAAGACCAGAAAATTTTGTGCAACTGAGGCTGATTTATCAAAATATTAGTCTATCACAGTTGCTGCCGGGGCTGCAGTATGCTAAAAATTCTTATCAAGAAGGCACTGTGTAAGGTGATGGTGTCTCCATATGGTGTGAGCTGTGTAGACATGGAATGGCTCAAATGGCTCTGAGCAGGATGGGACTTAACTTCTGAGGTCATCAGTCCCCTAGAACTTAGAACTGCTTAAACGTAACTAACCTAAGGATATCACACACATCAATGCCCGAGGCAGGATTCGAACCTGCGACCGTTGCGGTCCAGGGGTTCCAGACTGAAGCGCCTAGAACCGCTCGGCCACCCCGACCGGCTGACATGGAATGGACTGTGTTCTCTGGTCCAACTGAGCAGATCATTTACTGGAAATGGTTATGTTCGGCTACTTGGAGACCATTTGTAGCAATTCATTGACTTCATGTTTCGAAACAACAACGGAAATTTTACGGATGAAAATGTCACTGGGCCACAAAAAAAAATCTGGTTTAAGAAACATTCTGGACAATTAGAGTGAATGATTTGACCACCTAGATCGCCCAACGTGAATACCATCGAACATTTATGGGACATAATTGAAAGATCAGTTCGTACACAAAATCCTGCACCAGCAACAGTTGCGCAATTATGGACGACTGCAATGGCAGCATCGCTCAATTTTTCTGCTAGGGACTTCCAATGATTTGTTGAGTCTATGCCAAGTCGAGTTGCTCCATTACGCAGGACAAAAGGAGGTCCGATACGATAGTGGGAGGTAACCCATGAGTTTGTCACGTCAGTGTATAATTACTGTCAGAACCAAACAAAACACGATAATAGGAATCCAAATGCCCGTCATGAAGCTAGCTCTTTATTCGCACGAAGAAATGGCGGCTATCGACAGGGGATCTCAAGTTGATTCCGTATTTCTGGATTTCCGGAAGGCTTTTGACACCGTTCCTCACAAGCGACTTCTAATCAAGCTGCGGGCCTATGGGGTATCGTCTCAGTTGTGCGGCTGGATTCGTGATTTCCTGTCAGGAAGGTCGCAGTTCGTAGTAATAGACGGCAAATCATCGAGTAAAACTGAAGTGATATCAGGTGTTCCCCAGGGAAGCGTCCTGTGACCTCTGCTGCTCCCGATCTATATAAATGACGTGGGTGACAATCTGAGCAGTTCCCTTAGGTTGTTCGCAGACGATGCTGCAATTTACCGTCTAGTAAGGTCATCCGAAGACCAGTATCAGTTGCAAAGCGATTTAGAAAAGATTGCTGTATGGTGTGGCAGGTGGCAGTTGACGCTAAATAACGAAAAGTGCGAGGTGATCCACATGAGTTGCAAAAGAAATCCGTTGGAATTCGATTACTCGATAAATAGTAAAATTCTCAAGGCTGTCAATTCAACTAAGCACGTGGGTGTTAAAATTACGAACAACTTCAGTTTGAAAGACCACATAGATAATATTGTGGGGAAGGCGAGCCAAAGGTTGCGTTTCATTGGCAGGACACTTAGAAGATGCAACAAGTCCACTAAAGAGACAGCTTACACCACACTCGTTCGTCCTCTGTTAGAATATTGCTGCGTGGTGTGGGATTCTTACCAGGTGGGATTGACGGAGGACACCGAAAGGGTGCAAAGAGGGGCAGCTCGTTTTGTATTATCACGTAATAGGGGAGAGAGTGTGGCAGATATGATACGCGAGTTGGGATGGAAGTCATTAAAGTAAAGACGTTTTCCGTCGCGGCGAGACCTATTTACGAAATTCCAGTCGCCAACTTTCTCTTCCGAATGCGAAAATATTTTGTTGAGCCCAACCTACATAGGGAGGAATGATCATCAAAATAAAATAAGAGAAATCAGAGCTCGAACAGAAAGGTTTAGGTGTTCATTTTTCCCGCGCGCTGTTCGGGAGTGGAATGGTAGAGAGATAGTATGATTGTGGTTCGATGAACCCTCTGCCAAGCACTTAAATGTGAATTGCAGAGTAATCATCTGGATGTAGATCAAGTGTCGTCACAGCAATCATTACCGTTACGTCACGGGTCAAACACGAGGGTTAGTGTCGCCAACTCCTCTTGAGCGACATTCCTCCGGTCTAGGACTAACACTGAAGGTCTTCCAACGACTATGTGTCCTCTGGGTATTACCCACAATAAGCTCACCTGAGACCTGAGGCTGGGCGGCTAAGACGAGGGCGGCGACGAGTAGGAGGACGAGACTCGCGGGGGCTCGCATGCTGGCAGCCGGCTGGTGTGCAACTGGCGCCAGCGAACTCTGCAAGGCCGCTCCTGACCTCACAGTCCCAGGCGCGCTAGGTAGGAGCCTTCCCCCACCCGTAAGCGCCGACACCACGCCTGCCCGTTCCAGTTCAGCGGCTATTCTCCCAGCCGTGCGGCCACCGCCTGCGTCTCTGTGGTTACCCACTGCAGCCCTATGTCACCCCGAGTCGCAGGTAGGGTCGCATTTAAGCCCCTTTTACTTGATCAGCTTTCTTGTCTCAATTGAAAACTCGAGACAAGCGAGTTTACAGCATCGCCTCTGGCGTTTTATTCCTGTACTGACTCTCGTCTGTTTTGGTCCAAAACTGAATGTGTTGTGTGAACTGTCGGCTGTGCAGTTTGGCATCTTAAAGGTGGAAATGAAATTATAAGGGACTACTCTTTTAGCGAAAAAATAGAAATACAGTAGCAAAATATTGGAACAAGCATTGACAATACAGTTTTTAAATGTCCACAGCAGAATTCAGTGTGGAAGTTCTTGTAAATGGTGGTGTTGCAAGTTTTTTCACTCCTGATAATTGAAAGAATAGGGAAAGTGTCATCCAAACATCTCAGAACATGGTGGTAGACACTTATTTGCGCCGGCCGTTATGGTCGAGCGGTTCTAGGCGCTTCAGTCTGGAACCGCGCGACCGCTACGGTCGCAGGTTCGTGTCCTGCCTCGCGCATGGATGTGTGTGATGTCCTTAGGTTAGTTAGGTTTAAGTAGTTCTAAGTTCTAGGGGACTGATGACCTCAGAAGTTAAGTCCCACAGTGCTCAGAGCCATTCGAACCATTCGTCCATTGCAGCCCGGTGACATCCGACATACGGTCCACAAGCAGTCATTCGCGAAGTAACTGACCATTCCCAGCGTCAAAACTCTGCTTCCAACAGGTGTCTTTTGGAGAAACGATAACTGATAAAATGTGCGTTTGTAATAATGATTAGTAAATGAAGATGGCTGAAAACAAGTACTGAAATTGATATGCCTAATAATGTTGACATGTTCAATAGTTTATGTTGGTTGTAGAACATCGTAATTGACAAGGACGGGGAAGAAACAACATCCGCATTCACTCGGCAGTTAACACAATCAACAAAATGATACGCTTCTGTCAGGGAGATAAATTTATACGCGATAAATTTATGACGTTCTTTTGCTAAGGAAGCGTACAAATGAAAGCGGTTTGAGTATACGCAGAGAATATTGAAGCCACTCTTGTATGGGCATAAGCCATGATTTTAAATAATTAGGTTACTGTTATTTTGTACAGCTGTAAATTACTCAAGAATAACAATTTCAAAAAAATAAGTAGTGTACTAAGAGCTTCTAGGCGCAAGAAGTTACAGTTACGTCAGCTTTTGTTTTGTATAAGTCTATAAATATTCGAGGCAATAGCGCCTCGATCTCATTTTGTTATTTTGTCTCAACTTGTCTTGTCTCACGTTGTCTATATTGTTTCAACTCGTGACTTTTGAGTGTGAAAATATATAATGCGAAAGTATTCAAAACTTTAATATCAGAAGTACCTTCCACATTGTTTGATCAAGTTCTGCTTCTTACGCTGTACAGTTATCACAAAATTTCCACCGGCAGCGCGCAGCACCACAGGTTCAGCCAAAAATACGGCTTCGGTCCCAACTAGACGTATGTCTTCAACAGGGAGGCTATTTCCTAAGCAGACACACATTATCCTTGAGATAGGGAAAAGTTTTATTATTAATAAGAAATGATAATTAATTTAAGTGAATTGAGGGACGTGAAATAGGGAGTTTCATCGGACAGAAACTAATTCAAACCTTAAACTGTAAGAACTTTATTTTCGATTGCCACATTACGCAGCCCAGCGCAGCGATCGTCAGTATATGTAATAAAATCGAAAGAAAACTTACCATAGGCATAGTATCTTTGACTGCCAGCAGTAATAATTCGCAAAAAATAACTTTTCACGTGAATTTAACTTGCTAGCGAGAGTGCAAAATTAATTTGGAGAGAGCTTGCTTAAAGATTATCGTCTTTATTCAGTGATTAATCCATCACGTTAATGAGAAAAAGATACTACGAAATGCTGTTCTACCTCGACAGATTTTAAATACAGTAATTTGTGGCGTTTTCTCGCAAAGAAAATTAACTATTACCACGCCCTGAGATCAGAAGGAAAACAACATTAACGACGGATAGCCATTACCAACCCGTCAGGGAATATCAGTATCATGAGAGTCGCCACAATACTAGTTACATAGCGTGAACGTGCGGTTGAACGTTTTCTCATTTTGATTTTAAATACACTTTCTAGAATTTTTGGAAATCCTATAGAATAAGGTGCTAATAATCGATCTTTGACGTACAAACAGAACAGCGAATTCAACAGAAAAATATCACACCATGTTCTTTTTCAAGGTTTATTGCTGTTTCTGTCACCACGCCGCATTAAGATTATATGATAGTCGTAGGCAATACGGGATTGTGGACTGACTTTAGTTTATTGTCAGTTTTGATTTTAAATACGGTTTCTAGAATTATTTAAACAGTCTTACTGAATACACAGTCTACTTCACGTACCATATATTCAGTAAATCTGATCATACAATATTATGTTTTTTGCTGCGTTATGTTTAGCGTTTCCATATCCTCCGCAATGTTCAACCATGGTTTCCTCTAAGTCGCTTCAGGCATGGTTTCCTCTAAGTCGCGATGGAAATATCTCTTGTCTTGCATATCCCACAGTGACCTGTTCTCATTCACAAGACTTGTAAGCTTCTCTACGTCCATACTTGGTAATCAAGTGCGAAACACACACAGACACAAGCAGAAAAGGCGCTCTCTTTCTCTCTCTTCTCTCTTTTTGTCCTCTTCCTTAAGAAGGAGTGTTGGTGGAGGTTGTTGTCGCAGTTGGACATTTCCTCCTCTTTTTTGGGTTGTGTTAAATGTACTGTTCTTTTGTTAATTGCTATTTGATGAGAGTTTTTCCTTTTCTTATTCTGCTACTGCAGGAGTAGCGACTTGAGTCTTTTGTATTTCTCCCTTTGTTGCTCGTATTGCCCAAGGGCGTTGATTAGTTCATTTTGCGAGTTTCGCTCCGTGGCGTAGAAAGTTTCTGCCAGGGCACATTACGCGTTGATAGTGGCTCAATATCTGCAGCCTCATGTAGATCTGCCGTGGGGAAGAGCGTGGGGACGTGTAAAGTACGTCTTAACGCTTTATTTTGTACTTTTTGCAAGCGATCTACCGTCGATCTGGTTGCATAGCCCCACACAGGGCACGCATACTCCAGTACAGGTCGAATGAGACTTCGGTAGATCGCTACATCTGTTGCGGCATAGAGGGAACTGTTGGTGTTCAATACAGGATACAGAACCTGCATCCTGGCGTGAGATCTTCGGCGAAGTTCCTCTATGTGACACTTCCATGTCAGGCGCCTATCAAGTGTGACACCGATGTACCGCGCAGAATTTTTCCACGGCAGGTTTTGCCCCTGCAATCGGAGCAGTTGGTATGGCTGTCTTGGAGGGCCGGCCGGTGTGGCCAAGCGGTTCTAGGCGCTACAGTCTGGAGCCGCGCGACCGCTACGGTCGCAGGTTCGAATCCTGCCTCGGGCATAGATGTATGTGATGTCCTTAGGTTAGTTAGGTTTAAGTAGTTCTACGTTCTAGGGGACTGGTGACCTCAGAAATTAAGTCCCATACTGCTCAGAGCCATTTGAACCATTTTTTGTGTTGGAGGTGGGACTTTGCCGTTGCGTCTGGTGAGCAGCATGGCTTGCGTTTTGTCGGAATTGATTGTGATCCACCACTGCTTGGCCCAGTTTTCCGTCCTGTTTAGGGCGGTTTGCAGACGCCTTGTAACCAGGTTCCTGTTTGTCGAACTGGAGAAGAATGCAGTGTTATCCTCATATTGCGGAATGTGTACATGCTGGGTCGAAGGGAAGTCAGCAGTATAGACATTGTAGAGGACGGGTCCCAGGACCGAACCTTGGGGCACGCCTGCACTGATTCTTCTCCTGCTCGATAGGGATCCATCGATCTTAACTGAGAAAGTCCTACCGGAGAGATAGTTTTTTACGATTTTGACGATCTTTCCGGGGAAGCCTAGGGTGTGCATCTTGTGTAGTATCCCGGTGTGCCAGACTGAATCAAAAGCTTTTGCTACGTCTAACAAGACAAGCCCGAAGTAGCCCTTTCGGTTGAAGCTGTCCGTGGATGCTGCAACCTCTCCCATAATTTGTTGGAGGGCGCAGTGTCTTAGCCGAAAGCCGAATTGGAATTTCGGCAGTATCTGCTTTCTTGTGATATGGTCCTGTATGGGAGTGAGTAGGAGGCCCTCGTAAAGTCTACTGAGGATAGTCAGTAAACTAATTGGTCTATAATGTTGCGGGAACACCGGGTCTTTTCCTGGTTTCGCGATCGCAATGACTTCTGCGTGTTTGCTTGCACCTACTACGTCCGACCAATCCCGTTTCACTGGAATCCCTCTGTCAGCAGGTCGTCTACGGCGGCGTGCTGTCGACTTGGTCGCTCGCAGCCAGCAGTGGACGCACATCATCAGCACCACTGCATGCCTTGGGGTTAATTCCTGCGTGCGGCCTTATACTGTTCTAGTGGACTATCAGCGTTATGAGAACAGTACCCGTCACTGTAGCGCAATACACAATATGGTTGGCTGGTTGATTTGGGAGATGGGACCAAACAGCGAGGTCATCGGTCCCATCGGATAAGGGAAGACTGGGGAAAGAAGTCCGCCGTGCCCTTTCAAAGGACCCTACCAGGCATTTGCCTGAAGCGATTTAGGGAAATCACGGAAAGCCTCAATCAGGATGGCAGGACGCGGGTTTGAACAGCCGTCCTGCCTTACGCGAGTTCAATGTGCTATTCACTGGGCCACCTCGATCGGTCCACCAATACAAAGGACTGCAGTGGCGGTCCTATCACTTGCTGTAGACAAACAACAACAATGTAACAGCAAAGGAAAGCACTGCTGTAGTATATGTTTACCTACGTATTTTCTTATAATCTTTTACTACGGACTGCCATAAAATACCTTCTAATCGTCCTCAAACAAGAAGAAGGATTTAAAAATCGGTAGCCCGAAGCGAAAGGTCTTTCCTTTTCTTAATCTTATCAACTGGCTAAATTTCATAACAATAATTAATAAATCTTAAATGTTGAATTATAGGTTGTGCATTCGAAAATTGTTCTAAAACGTTATTTTTGCGTGTTAGTTATACAGGGTAGTCCATTGATAGTGACCGGGCCAAATATCACACGAAATAAGCGTCAAATGAAAAAACTACAGACAACGAAACTCGTGTAGCTTGAAGGGGGAAACCAGATGGCGCTATGGTTCGCCCGCTAGATGTCGCTACCATACTCCAAACGGATATCAACAGCGTTTTTTTTTCCTTTAAATAGGAACCCCCATTTTTTATTACATATTCGTGTAGTACGTAAAGAAATATGAATGTTTTAGTTGGACCACTTTTTTCGCATTATGATAGATTGCGCTGTAATAGTCACAAACACATACGTACGTGGTATCACGTAACATTCCGTCAGTGCGGACGGTATAATCTTCGTGATACATTACCCGTGTTAAAATGGACCGTTTACCAATTGCGGAAAAGGTCGATATCGTGTTGATGTATGGCTATTGTGATCAAAATGCCCAACGGGCGTGTGCTATGTATGCTGCTCGGTATCCTGGACGACAGCATGCAAGTGTCTGTACCGTTCGCCGGATAGTTACGTTATTTAAGGAAACAGGAAGTGTTCAGCCACATGTGAAACGTCAGCCACGACCTGCAACAAATGATGATGCCCAAGGTGGTGTTTTAGCTGCTGTCGCGGCTAATCCGCACATCAGTAGCAGACAAATTGCTCGAGAATCGGGAATCTCAAAATTGTCGGTGTTGAGAACGCTACATCAACATCGATTGCACCCGTACCATATTTCTCTGCACCAGGAATTGCATGGTGACTGCTTCGAACGTCGTGTACAGTTCTGCCACTGAGCACAAGAGAAATTACGAGACGAAGACAGATTTTTTGCACGCCTTCTATTTAGCAACAAAGCGTCATTCACCAACAGCGGTAACGTTAACCGGCATAATATGCGCTATTAAGCAACGGAAAATCCACGATGGCTGCGACAAGTGGAACATCAGCGACCTTGGTGGGTTAATGTATGGTGCGGCATAATGGGGGATGGATAATTGGCCCCATTTTATCGATGGCAATCTAAATGGCACAATGTATGCTGATATCCTACGTAATGTTCTATCGATGTTACTACAAGATGTTTCACTGCATGACTGAATGGCGATGTACTTCCAACATGTGGATGTCCGGCACATAGCTCGCGTGCGGTTGAAGCGGTATTGAATAGCATATTTCATGACAAGTGGATTGGTCGTCGAAGCACCATACCATGCATGACCCGCACGTTCACCGGATCTGACGTCCCCGGATTTCTTTCTGTGGGGAAAGTTAAAGGATATTTGCTATCGTGATCCACCGACAACGCCTGACGACATGCGTCAGCGCTTTGTCAATGCATGTGCGAACATTACGGAATGCGAACTACTCCTGTTGAGAGGAATTTCGTTACACGTATTGCCAAATGCAGTATCTTCTCGTGAAATTTCAATCACCAACTTTCTCCCCCAGTTGCGAAAATATTTTTTTTTTTTTTGGCACTGACCAGTATAGGGAGAAATGATCACCACGATAAAATAAGAGAAATCAGAGCTCGCACAGCCGCTCGGGGTAGCCGAACGGTCTTGGGCTCCTTGTCACGGTTCGCACGGCTGCTCCCGTCGGAGGTTCGAGTCCTCCCTCGGGCATGGGTCTGTGTATGTTGTCTTTAGAGTAAGTTAGTTAAAGTTAGATTAAGTAGTGTGTAAGCTTAGGGACCGATGACCTCAGCAGTTTGGTCCCGTAGGAACTTACCACAAATTTCCAGAGCTCGCACAGGTAGATTTAAATATTCGCTTTTCCCGCACTGTTCGAGAGTGGAACGATGACCATGGTTTGATGAACCCTCCGACAGGCCCATAATTTTGAACTGCAGATAATCATGTAGATGTAGATGTAAAATCTTTCCGTATGAGTTCTGGTTTCTCTTGTTTCGTCACGAATCCAGTCGTACAACTGAAACGACGAATACGAGCTGCATGTAAGGAAAAATATCAAAACCCTTCTGGAAATCCAGAAATATAAAATCAGTTTGAGATCTCCTGTCGATAGCACTCATTACTTCGTGCGAATAAAGAGCTAGTTGCGTTTCAAAAGAATGATATTTCCTGAAGCAGTGGTAACTATTTGTCAATAGATTGTTTCGTTCGAGGTTATTCATTCTGTTCGGACACAGTGTATGTTCCAAAATTCTACTGTGAATCGAAGTTAGTGATACGGGTCTGTTATTCAGTGGACTGTCATTATGTCCTTTCTTCAGCATTGATGTGACATGTGAAAACTTTCCGGTCTTTAGGTGCAGATCTTTTGTCAAGGGATTGGTTGAATATGATTCCTAAGTATGGAGCTATTGTACCAGCACACTCTGAAAGGAACTTAATTGGTGTACTACCTGCACCGGAGAACTCGCCTGTATTAAATGTTTCAAGCTGCTTCACTACACCGACGATATCTACTTCTGAGTCACTTATGTCGGCAGCTGTTGTTGATTCGAATTCTGGAATATTTAATTCGTTTTCTCTGATGAAGGAATTTCGGAAAACAGTGTTTAGTAACTCTACCGTACAGGCAGTGTCATCGCTAGCATTACTGTTAACTTGCTACATTCGAGATACTCACTGGAGAGTGCTGCCTAGAGGTATTTGTGCCTGAAGGACAAATGTCAGCAGACGCCCTTCCAAGGGCATCGCTACATCTACATAGCAAACCTCCGTGAACTGAATGCAGAGGGTATATCCCGTTGTACTAGTTATTAGGGTTCCTTTCCTTTAAATTCGCGTATGATGAGCGGAAGAATGATTGTCTGAATGCTGTAATTATTCTAATCTTATCCACACGATCCCTATGTGAATAATACGTAGGAGTTTGTAGTATATTCCCAGAGTCATCATTTAAAGCCGGTTCTTGAAACTTTGTTAGTAGATTTTCTCGGCATAGTTTACGTCTGTCTTCAAGAGTCTGTCAGTTCAGTTTCTTCAGTATACCTGCGACCATTCGTGCTGCTCTCCTCTGTATACGTCCAACATCCCCTGCTTGTCCTATTTGGTATGAATGTCACACAGTTGAGCAATATTCTAGAACCGCTCGCACTAGTGTTTTGTAAGCAATCTCCTTTGTAGACTGACTGCACTTCCCCAGTGCTCTACCAATAATCCGAAGTCTGCTATCTGCTTTACCCACGACTGAACCTATGTGATCTTTCCGTTTCATCTCCCTGCAAAGTGTTACTCCCAGGTATTTGTACGAGTTGACCGATTCCAACAGTGATTCACTGATGTTATAGTCATGGACTACTACGTTTTTTCGTTTTGTGAAGTGCCCAGTTTTACATTTCCGAACATATAAAGCAAGGTAATAGACATCAGAATAATACCAAGCAGTTTGGGCGTTCGAGACATACTTACGTCGCTACCACCGCTACGTGTGTCACGTGCTATCAGACTCATGCGTTGCAGAAGTGCAGCAAATTCAAACAAGTCTCATGCAGCGAAGACTGTTGTAACGCCCAACAATGTGTTCTAGAATTGTCTGAGTGATCGCAGGGCTTCTAACTGCAACTCCTGAGGTTACCATTCCTGTGCCTCTTTCGTTGGGAAAACAAATACGCTGAAAAGCCAAAGAAGCTGGTACACCTGCCCAATATCACGTAGGGCCCCCGCAAGCATGCATAAGTACCGCAACACGACGTGGCAGGGACTCGACTAATGTCTGAAGCAGTGTTGGAGGGAACTGACACCAGGAATCGTGCAGGGCTCACCGTAGTACGAGGAGGTGTAGATCTCTTCTGAATAGCCCGTTGTAAGGGTCCCAGATATGCTCAATATACTCATATCTGGGGAGTTTGGTGGCAGGCGGAAGTGTCTAAACTCAGAAGAGTGTTCCTGGAGCAATTCTGGACGTGTAGGGTGTCGCATTGTCCTGCTGGAATCGCCAAAGTCTGTCGAAATGCACAATGGACATGAATGTATGCAGGTCATCAGACAGGATATTTACGTACGTGTCACCCGTCAGAGTCGTGTCTAGACATATCGAGGGTCCCATATCATTCCAACTGCACACGCCCCACACAATTACAGAGCCGCCACCAGCCTGAACAGTCCTCTGCTGCCATCCAGGGTCCATAAATTCATGAGGTTCTCTCCATACCGGTACAGTCCATCCGCTCGATACAATTTGAAACGAGACTCGTCCGACCAAGCAACATTTTTCCAGTCAGCAACGATCGTACATCAGGCGAGGCGTGAAGCTTTGTGTCATGCAGTCATCAAGGGTAAAGGAATGCGCCTTCGGCTCCGAAAGCCCATGTCGATGATCCTTCGTTGAATGGCTCGCTCGCTGACACTTGTTGATGGCCCAGCATTGAACTCTACAGCAATTTGTGGAAAGGTTGCACTTATGTCAGATTGAACTAGTCTCTTCACTCGTCGTTGGTCCCGTTCTTTCAGGGTCTTTTTCTGGCCGCAGCGATGTCGGAGGTTTGCCACGTTCAAACTCACGAAGATCTTGATAACCTGCCATTGTAGCAAAAGCGACCGATTTAACAACTGCGCCAGGCACGTGTATAGGCGCTACTGACCAAAGCGCTTTATTCGGCCTGTTTACATATCTCTGTATTCGAATATGCATGCCTACACGTTTCTTTGGCGCTTCAATGTGTAACCTCTGTGAGTTGCGACGCCGTGTAGCTAAACCTCTCTGGTTACAACAGTTAGATATAACGTTGCTCGTTTGGACACGCAAAGTGGCCGTTGTGGTTTTCGTTCAGAGTTGGCCGTAGTCGTTAAGATAAGGATACCGTAATTTGCTTCCGGCCGTGAGCGCGAATAATGTGTAACGTTAGCGTGAGTGCAGGGAATGTCGTCCCAGAATAACTCATTTCAGAAAGCGAGGTGTTATTAGAACCTCGTAGAATGATTTCATTACGCTGATTTAATGACTATCGTCTACTAATCGACAATAATGCACAAATTTCTAACAGCCACATGGTTACCATGTGGTTGTAAGAAATTTGTGCAGTAATGTTCTACCTTAATGTGAGGTGTGTAAAGTGTTATTTATACATGGAGATGTATGCGACAATGTAGTGCCCTTCCACGTTGGTTTTTCAGTTGCTTGACAGTGACAAGTAGTCGAAATCAGCTAATCTCACGATTAAATAAAAATTACGTTACAGCCTCTATGGACCACGTTTAGGTTTATTAAACATCTGGAGGCTATGGATCTCCACAAATACAAAATTTTAACAAATCAATAGTTGCGTCTTAGTCTCTTGTACTTTTTGAACTTCATCCACTGGCAGTTAAAGGTTATTAATTGCTCAACAAGTCATCGTTATAAATGATTGGTATTATCAATTAATTGAAACGATGAAGGACGTGGTCTCACAGCTGGTGACACATGTGTCGGACTACGACTTCATCACAGTCTTCTGAGACAGCCGATGCAGCAATAATACAGCAAACGGTGAGTCCACAGCATTCCAGTAAAGCGGCGTTTTATTTTGTCAAAAACTACGTTGGAAAGGAGTGATAATTTATGCACTATAAGCCGGAATAGGAGCGTGGGGACACTGAACAATATAATCGCTGAAGGACGACGTATACACTCTCTTCTGGAGCCACAGTTAGTACTCTCTGTGCTTTGGTATCGAACAGACACAAAGTAGTGTACTAACTGGGAATGAAACAGTCTGTGCAGAACGCAGCGCTGCTGGTAATAATTAACTCTCATATCGCCTAGAATGTGTAAACCTGACCACATTGGTGACCCCGAGTCGCGAATACGTGATCCGCGATCGTGACCACCCGCGTCCGGGCGAAGTTGTCTCGCCGAACACTGATGTACGCCGGTGCGAGCGCCGTGGATGTCTGAAATGACAGTGACTATTGACATAGTGAAGAGAGCGAAAATTTTGGTCAACCTCAAATTACAAGTGTATCTTGTGTATTGACAGTGACGACTTGACCAAGTTTTACCCCGAGAATCAGTAACTATGACATGTAATGATTCTCACAATCCGCGAACACGTGATCGTCACAAACAAAAGTTCTGCATAAAATTAGTGGTAAAATTCAGAATAGCTATGCAAATTGAACAGAATACGTTACTGTGAGACACGTTCTGAGAACTTGAGAGCCTCAGATCCGTACTTTATACTTGCTGAGATAACAAAGACATGTGGAAATTAGATTACGAACTGAAATCGAAATTAGCGAAATTTCAGAAATCTGTTCGGTTATACTATACTGGTGAGATGACCAACGAACTAAATCAGACTAAACTAAGAAGATACATCACGCGTCCACAAGTTTGAACAGAGGTAAAACAGAACAGTAGCTTCCATGCGTGGCTAAGTGCAAATGCTTATATTGTTCCGAAATTAGCAAGAAAAATTCCGAATACCGCTAACAAGCAATGAGCGATGAGGGCAAGACGTTAATTTTGACTGGAGCTGAAATCTACAAAATTAATATAATGAATAACTATGAATTTTTTGGTACCCATGTGCTCCATTCCTCCGGAAGCTCCCAGAGAGCTACTATTGTTCGTCCAAGGCGAACAGAAACCTCTTCGCTACCTGATACATGCTTTATAGGGTTTATGCTGACATAGTAGCAGACTAATTTTACTCTCGCAAATCTTCACATTGAAATTTTTTTGTACATTCATTCGCGCTTTTCATCCATGAAATGAGAGGATGTATATACTGACACAGTGCACATAAATGTACTGGATATGCGTGTGGGACTGAATATCTTATTGAATGTGAAGTAAAATAAAGATAATATACGTTGTGGCCACTATATACACACTTAGTTGCTCAATCTTTTTTGTGTAGTTTACAGTTTGCGCCCAGAACGGAGGTTCCAGAGGTGGCGATATCAAATGTTAATCAAAATCATGAAGAGGTTCATGCTGGAGCCCTATTTTCAATCGTTCATACCGGTCGGTGTAGTAGGTTAGTCTCGGTAGTGACGTCATTTCCGGTTTTTTATCGAAATATCCTATTCAGTAAGCATCTGAGTCTTGTTACCGAACGGTCCTTCCACCGATTTTACGACAATTGTACCGAGGTTTCGGATTTCGGTCTGGCTCTGTCGATCGGTGAGCTGTGGTTTATGTACACCTATAATTTGTTATTTTAAACATATTTAACGGTTTTAGCTTTGGATTTAGTGATTGTGTTACTAAAGAATCACCAGAGGACGCATCCAGTTGGAAAGTGAGTTAGTGATAGACTATTTTCATTTGTTAGAAATATGGTTAGGTGAGATTGTTACTGTGAATGATTACATAGAAAAGACGTTTTCGGTCAATATTCTCTCAAAATACGTGTTAGTTTTATGCAAATAAGAGTTTAAAGATCATTAAATAGCAAGACATCAGCTCTGCTTGCGTATATTACATGAGTGTGAAGTTACTAGTGCCTTTGTGTACTTTTCCCCACAAATAGGTTAGTTAGTAATTATCGAAACATGTTTACAACTTTCAAGTAACAATAGAAAGCAATTATGTGAAGCCTGATATTGGAAACCTTCCAAACTATCACGCATTTATGACTTACGCAGCACCGTTTGGCAGCGAAGTCAGCCTACGTTCCTCTACACAATACTACAACAAATGAGCACCACGGTGCTGTTGTTTGGCGTGGCCAAGTAGTTAGCGCGCGGGAATGCGATTCCAAAGGTCACGGGTTCGCACATGGATGGACACAAATCTTTTTTTTCCCTCTTCATATATGCAACAAGTTCTGAGACATTGTTATTCGTGTAAGTTAAGATTTTTCTGCAAAATTCGTTATTACTTAGATGTAAGAGCGCACTTCATCAGTAATGATTTCGTGATTTCTGTGTGTTTAAAATACGAAATATGAAATTGTTGGAGATGAAATTGCTGTGTCTGAAACAACCGACAGTTACCTTTATATTTTTTCTTGTCAGAAATAATTCACAATTTTTACCGAATATGTAGCGATTTCCGAGTATGCTGTTAGACAGGAATCTAAGAGCACAATTTAAATTACTGGGAATGTAACTAGCAGCAGTCATCTTCATAAACTTGCTTGTCACAAATATTTATCTGCGATCGAATCCTCAACCACACTAGATACAGATGAAAGTTCTCTGCCGTAATATTTTTAGACTGTAGCACCATAAACGAAACATTTTCATTCATGAGATGCATGTTATAAACTTCGACGAACTGCAGGAGATCTCGAAAATGCGTTTTTTTTTTTCAATTTTGTTTTTAAGACCCAAATCGTTGACGCATCATATAGGGAAGTGGGCTACTTAATAATGTGGATCTCTAGGAGCCTGTTATAACGACATTCTGTTTATCTTCTTATTCAAATGGTTCAAATGGCTCTGAGCACTATGGGACTTAACATCTATGGTCATCAGTCCCCTAGAACTTAGAACTACTTAAACCTAACCAACCTAAGGACATCACACAACACCCAGTCATCACGAGGCAGAGAAAATCCTTAACCCCGCCGGGAATCGAACCCGGGAACCCGGGCGCGGGAAGCGAGAACGCTACCGCACGACCACGAGCTGCGGACTATCTTCTTATTCTTTGAAACTGTCAGAATCAATTTTTCGGGTGTTTTTATAGATGTATTAGTACAATGTGGTACTACACGCTGTTCATAACGCATTTTCCGAAACGTAAAATCCAAAACACGATGTCAGTGTGAATGAGAATAAGAGGACATAATGTGGCATTTACGACAATCTGCAGAATACAGTCAAATAAGCTATCGTTATTATGCATGCATGGAAACATGCAGTCAGGGAAACTGCAAAAATTTCTATGAATTTCAGCTGAGAATCGTGGAAATGAATATACTACGCCTGATACTGTTAAGGAGGAGTCAAGATCGATGAAGGCGGGCACGTCAGCTCGATGGAACGCGGCGTCATGCGTTATGGGAACGTAAACGCAATTTTCTGTACTTGGAAGAATAGCGCGCCTGTGTCGTCTGCAAGCCGCTTTGTGTTCGTGGCGCTGTGCGCACCGCAGTGCGCATGCGCGGATCTGCGGCTGCTTGCTTTTGATTGGCTTGTGCGACACGAACCGACAACAGCGCTTCGGTTCTCTAGATCCGAACGGTATCGCTACCGAAATGCATACTGAATAACGCAGAGGCTCTAATTCGAGTACTAGACCGTTCGGCACAATGGCGGAAAGATACAGAATAGGCACCCTGGCCTCCTTCCGACGGTGACTACCACTAGCACCGAACTCCACGGCGTAATTTCAACAGTCAACTGTGGCGATTATCCTGCATTTCAAGCTTCCACGGACTCGCCTCAGGCGGCATTCAGTATCAGGACAGAACAACAGCAACAGACAAACAATCACGGCACCATGTTGCCATCGCCATCACAGTCGCGGTACGTCGGATGGCAAGGAAACTACACACCGCAATATACAATGTGCACCCAAGCTGTCTGCACGCCACGCCTCCTCGCCGGGCCTAACATCGAGCTCCGGGCGTTCTGCGCGGACGACGCGATGTAATAGTTTGCTACAGCTGAATCTTTTTCTGCACACCGAGACATTACAGATGATTTAGAAAAATTCGTCGCTCTACTACGTCATTTAGGCGAGAACGCCGTACTAGCGAGTGACTTCATCCTCCTGTCACTGCCGCCCTTCAATAAATATGAGACGGCGAAACGAGCGATTCTGAAAAGATTTGCACACCCACCGGAACAACAACTACATTGAGCTTTGTATGAGGCACGCCTTGACGATGCCACTCCGTCTCAGCTGCGGCGCCGCCTCCGGCATTCGACTGACACAGAGATCATCAACGATCGCACTTTGTGGACAATCTGTGGTGTCACCGCCAGACACCACACTTGCTAGGTGGTAGCTTTAAATCGGCCGCGGTCCATTAGTACATGTTGGACCCGCGTGTCGCCACTGTCAGTAATTGCAGACCGAGCGCCACCACACGGCAGGTCTAGAGAGACGTACCAGCACTCGCCCCAGTTGTACGACGACTTTGCTAGCGACTACACTGACGAAGCCTTTCTCTCATTTGCCGAGAGATAGTTAGAATAGCCTTCAGCTAAGTCCATGGCTACGACCTAGCAAGGCGCCATTAACCATATCTGAGAGTCTTACTTGTATCATCAAGAATGCTGTATACAAATGATGGATTAAAGTTAAGTATTACAGCAGCTACGTACTTTTCTTTATATCATTCATTACGCATCCTGTTTCAGACCTCACGCCAGCCGGCGTGTGTAACGCGTGCATTTCGGCTACTTCCGAGTGGCGTGGCTGTCTTGCTACGCCACAACACAATCTGGCTCGCACAGTTGCCGACTGCGGTCCAGACAGCACTGATAGATCAGGAGCAGCAACCGAGAAGACAGAATGGCGGACAACCGCGCACGTCGAGACGACCGCCACCCAGACGGACCGCCTCACGTCAACACGCCACACCGCAACGCCGGTTCTCGACAACCCGCTACAGGACGACGTCTGAACTGTCCCAGCAATATCGATGTTCAGCCGACACGACGAACAACCACGGCCGAATCAGACAATGCTGATACCACGTGCTGGTATCATCAAACATTCTGTGATAAGGCAGAAAAATGACGATCTCCGTGCCGGCACCCAAACGCCGCCGGTGGGCAGGTATAGGCGCACTCATCTGCCACGCTACAAGGACTCGCCTTCCGGTCATGATCACCCCGACAGGAGATGGGGGCATTTTCGTCACATACATCGTAGACGACACCCACTTGCTGACTGATACAGGGTCGGACGTCAGTGTACTCCCGCAGCTCCTCGCATCGGCACGATCCACCTTGGAACATATGCACATCCTGGCCGCCAACGACGTTCCTATACAGGTATGTGGCACCACGACCGGATCAGTGGGCCGGCCGAAGTGGCCAAGCGGTTCTAGGCGCTACAGTCTGGAGCCGCGCGACCGCGCCGGTCGCAGGTTCGAATCCTGACTTGGGCATGGATGTGTGTGATAGGTTAGTTAGGTTTAAGTACTTCTAAGTTCTAGGGGACTGATGTTTAGTCCCATAGTGCTCAGAGCCATTTGAACCAATTTTTACTTTCGCTGATTGTAACTATGCAGATGGACTTTCTACATAGCTGATGTCACGCAACCAGTTCGTAGCGTGGACTTGTAACAATACTTCAAACTTTATACCAGACATGGTCAGCATTGTACCACCATGACACACACTGTCACTGGGGCCATTCATACTACAACATTAGGATGTACCACCAACGGTCCATTGGTTCATCTGCCACATCAGTGCCATCTAATGCAACAAACCTTCGCTGCACTGCACAGTCTCACTACAAACCACTTACAGATTCTGGATACGTGTGAAGAAAACCACCGATTGTGCCAACGACTTCAGTTATTTACACAGGAGCCCAGCATGGCCCACGCTATAATCAGTGCATTAAAACAGCAACGCACACGCCGATCTATGGGACCCACAGCCTCCTCATCGGCTACGCCAGAACCATATCCACAGCCAAACTGAACGGACAAGTCGACACAGGTACATACTTTGAGCTCTGCCTCCTCTGCTTCCCCAGCCCTTGCCAATGTCCCCTTAATGCTTTATTCCTGTGCCTTATACACACATCAAAAAAAAAAGTCTTGCATCACCCCAGTTCCCAGAACTCCTGAAGACAGACGCTGATTGTAGATATTGTATCACAGTCCCAGTGACTGTTCAGAGATGTCACCAAACCCAACCAAATACGTAAACAACCATGCATGAGCAGCGCCTGTAAGACGGAGGGATCCCACAGCTGATCAGTTACAGTCATTCCACCAGGAAGGACGTGCACAGCTCGAGTTGTCTGTAGTTCAACCATGCCTAGACGGGACCCACAGCGTCCTCATCGGCTACGCCACAACCATATCCACAGCGAAACTGAACGGACAAGTCGACACAGGTACATACTTTGAGCTCTGCCTCCTCTGCTTCCCCAGCCCTTGCCAATTTCCCCTCAATGCTGTATTCCTGTGCCTTATACACACATCAAAAAATAGTCTTGCATCACCCCAGTTCCCAGAACTCCTGAAGATAGACGCTGATTGTGGATATTGTATCACAGTCCCTGTGACTGTTCAGAGATGTCACCAAACCCGACCAAATATGTAAACAACCATGCATGAGCAGTGCCTATAAGACGGAGGGATCCCACAGCTGATCAGTTACAGTCATTCCACCAGGAAGGACGTGCACAGTTCGTGTCGTCTGTAGTTCAACCATGCCTAGACGGTCAATACCGCGGTTCGATGGCATCCACATTGTTACTTTGTGCCAGGAAGGGCTCTCAACAAGGGATGTGTCCAGGCATCTCGGAGTTGTAATGCATACGTGCATTCCCTTCACGTGTTTAATCCAAGTATTACGCACATTTACGCGATCGGGAATGCTCAGTAGCAGCCAGGCTACATGTACATTTGACAATTAAGCTTCAGCAAGGAGCATTAGTGATGAAATCATAGGAGGCAATGTTGTGCAACCTTAATAGGGACAAGATCCGACTCAGGGGGCGCAGAAAGCTATGTGCAGAAAGCAACGTGTTTTCTCAGTTGTGCGCATGACGTCACGGTGGAAGCAGCTGTGCCAAACAGAACACAGTTCGAATTGTTTTTCTTGTGTTGTTTTGTGTTTGAAGGAGTATTTTGATTGAGTTCTTTCTTCTGAGGTACTCAGTCAACAGCGGAAACATTCGGAATTCGGGAGTGTTAACGGTTTTTGCTGTAATTGATATTTGATTCGGAACTGAAATAGTTAGCGATAGTGGACAGCGGAATCAACATTGTGTTCGCCAGCTCTATAGTTTATGGTTCGTCCTGTGAAATTCTTATTGGAGAATCTACAAGTGAGTGAGAAAATTAATTTTTACATTGCCAGGCTGTGCTGTAACGGGCTGTTTTTCCTACAACTAGAGCACAAGGGGAACTGACGTAATGTATCACAGTTTCCCGCGTAATGAAACATTACAAAAACTATGGTTGTCGAAATGTTGTAGGAAAGACAGTGTAAATGTTGCGCATGCAAGAATATGTTCTCGCCATTTCGCAGAAACAGATTACTTAAGGGATTTGCAGTCTGAATTTGCCCCGAAAAAGAATGCTCAAGCCAGATGCAGTTCTTCGCGCAGTTTGCCGTGCAATAGTGCGACTGTCAATGTGTCACCCGCAACAGAAGACAGAACCAAACGGTATAAGAAACGAGAACTACATAAGAAATCTCTGGAAACTCTGGAAAAGCTGTCACCAAATAAGAAACATCATAATAAGAGAACATGTACAGATGACAGTTTTTTTTTCAGACACAGATAAAGTTACTTTGATGAATACTATAACGGCTTTAGAAAGAAGGAATGCTGTTCTTACAAACAAGTGTGTGCAAGTTCCAGCTGTTAAGTAAATTCAATTCAATGCGATTAAATGAATAGTTTCTGATTTATTTGAGCCGAGGTTTCTAATTTCAAGTGTGTGTCAGTGTGGTTGTGATCTGACATTTTACCGATGTGTGAGGCATAAGCTGCGAAAGAATATAACTCATCAGTTTTAACTGTAATATTTTAGCAGCAGAAAAGAAGTGTAGACATCTCATTTCTGGTATAAACAAAATCTTCCGCCAAAAACTTGACGTAACCGCGTATGCCGTGTCGTCTGCTTGTGAGCGCTTGCTTCCACGCTGACGTCACTAGGCCAGCCAATGGCAGAGCAGAACGCTTACTGCCCAACCTTATTATTTAGTAACCTTGGATCCGACTATTTGGGACTAGGATCTTACAATCTGAGACACTGTTACGAGACAAACTTCCGTCGCAATGTCGGCAAATGTGACGTCAGATCCGCCTAGCAACAACGATATGAACGCCCATTGGCTGTAAGTTTGGATATATAGGAAACGAGTGAAGTGTCCTTATTGGCTGAGGGAGAAAGGTGGGGTGGTTTCTCTTGTCCGTCGGGAAGACAGGGCGAGTTAGTAGCGAGGCGCCACTCAAAACGCAAGGTCAAGTAACCGGGGCGGCTCTAGGAGAACGGTCGCGAGTAAATATTTCAGCTGTTAAACAAGATATAAAGTAAAGGTATTTGTTATCAGAACGCCACGTGTCATGGGTAGTGTCTATCAAGAGTATGGAAAGGGAGAACTGTGTTAATGTGTTGTAAAGGGTTGAATATAAGGGCGTAGCCCAGAGCCGCCATATTGCGAATTCTGTGATGTGTGTCCCAAAGTATTTTCTCTATTAAAACGAGTATAGTACAAACGTTGTTAACAATTAACAACTGGCATCCCTAAACACTCCACTTCAGCAGGATCTCAACCTACATGCAACCTGGCGCCTGATCGCTACTACTGTGCGACTAGGGACTACCGAAGCAGCAGGACACCAGATCAGCGATACAGCGACCAGAGAAGTACTTCCTTCTCGCTACAATGCCACTGAGGGCATTGTAGAGTGAATCAAAGCGATGTTGTTCGGACATGGAGGAGATACAGAGAGACAGGAACTGTCGATGACATGCCTCACTCAGGCCGCCCAAGGGCTACTACTTTAGTGGATGACAGCTACCTACGTATTATGGCTCGGAGGAACCCTGACAGCAACGCCACCATTTTGAATAACGCATTTCGTGCAGTCACAGGATGTCGTTTCACGGCTCGAATTGTGCGCAATAGGCTGCATGACGTGCAACTCACGTTCTCTTCACCAATGGGTGTTGCATATGCCGTCAACCAGACAATCGTCGGAGACGTGTTTGGAGGCAACCCGGTGAAGCTGAACGCTGTCCAGCTCGTGCAGCAAGGCGGAGGTTCCCTGATGTTTTGGGGTGGCATTATGTGGGGCCGACATACACCGATGGTGGTCATGGAAGGCGCCGTAACGGCTGTACGATACGTGAATGCCATCCTCCGACCGAAAGTTCAACCATGTTGTTGTTGTGGTCTTCAGTCCTGAGACTGGTTTGATGCAGACCTCCATGCTCCTCTATCCTGTGCAAGCTTCTTCATCTCCCAGTACCTACTGCAACCTACATCCTTCTGAATCTGCTTAGTGTATTCATCTCTTGGTCTCCCCCTACGATTTTTACCCTCCACGCTGCCCTCAAATACTAAATTGGTGATCCCTTGATGCCTGAGAACATGTCCTACCAACCAATCCCTTCTTCTGGTCAAGTTGTGCCACAAAATTCTCTTCTTCCCAATCCTATTCAATACTTCCTCATTAGTTCCTTCCTCATTAGTTATAACCCTGTATTCACCTGACCAAAAATCTTGTTCCTCCTCCCACCGAACTTCACTAATTCCCACTATATCTAACTTTAACCTATCCATTTCCCTTTTTAAATTTTCTAACCTACCTGCCCGATTAAGGGATCTGACATTCCACGCTCCGATCCGTAGAACGCCAGTTTTCTTTCTCCTGATAACGACATCCTCTTGAGTAGTCCCCGCCCGGAGATCCGAATGGGGGACTATTTTACCTCCGGAATATTTTACCCAAGAGGACGCCATCATCATTTAATCATACAGTAAAGCTGCATGCCCTTGGGAAAAATTACGGCCGTAGTTTCCCCTTGCTTTCAGCCGTTCGCAGTACCAGCACAGCAAGGCCGTTTTGGTTATTGTTAGAAGGCCAGATCAGTCAATCATCCAGACTGTTGCCCTTGCAACTACTGAAAAGGCTGCTGCCCCTCTTCAGGAACCACACGTTTGTCTGGCCTCTCAACAGATACCCCTCCATGTACCTACGGTACAGCTATCTGTATCGCTGAGGCACGCAAGCCTCCCCACCAACGGCAAGGTCCATGGTTCATGGGCGGGAGTTCAACCATATCGGCAGCGTATTGGTGAGACATTCGTCTTCATGGACGACAATTCGCGCCCCATCATGCACATATTGTGAATGACGTCCTGCAGGATAACGACATTGCTCTACTGGAGTGGCCAGCATGTTCTCCAGACATTAACCCTATCGAACATGCCTGGGACAGATTAAAAACGGCTGTTTATGGACGACATGACCCACCATCCACAATGAGGGATCTACGCCGAATCGCCATTGAGGAGTGGAACAATCTGGACCAACAGTGCTTTGATGAACTTGTGGATAGTATGCCACGACAAATACAGGCATGCATCAATGTAAGAGGACGTGCTACTGGATATCAGAGGTACCGGTGTGTACAGCAATTTGGACCACCATCTCTGAAGGTCTCACTGTATGGTGGTACAACATGCAACGTGTTGTTTTCATGAGTAAGAAAAAGGGTGGAAATAATGTTTATGTTGACCTCTATTCCAATTTTATGAACAGGTTCCGGAACTCTCGGAACCGAGGTGACGCAAAACTTTTCGATGTTTGTAGAGAGGAACAGTCCATAGGATTATCACTACACCGGGACCGCCAGTATGGCACAAAGCATGTAGACCACATCCTCCAAAACTCAACGTTGCAAAAGAAGCAGTTGATCAAATGATGTCGAGCGGTGTGCTTCAACAATCCAAGAGCCTTTGGTCCTCGCAAATAAAAGCGGGTCTAAGGAAAGACAGGTCGGTCCGCATGTGCGGTGATTATCGTACATTGAATGCTTGAAGTGTGCATGATTATTATCCACTAGCGGACATTAAAAACTTTACCTCTAAGTTTCCGGGGCTGCAAAACTCATCTACTACTTTAAGTGGCTCATTTCCTAATCTAATTTCCTCAGCGTCACCCGTTTTTAATTCGACTACATTCCATTAGGCCTGTCCTCGATTCGTTTTTGCTAATGTTCATCTTATATCCTCCTTTCAAGACACTGTCCATTCTGTTCAACTGCTGTCCAGGTCCTTTGCTTTCTCTGACAGAATTACAATGTCATCAGCAAACCTTTTATTTCTTCTCCATGAATTTTAATTCCTACTCCAAATTTTTCCTTTTGTTTCCTTTACTGCTTGCTCAATATACAGATTGAATAACATCGGGGATAGCCTACAACGCATTCTTACCCCCTTCCCAACCATTGCTTCCCTTTCATGCCCCTCGACTCCTATAACTGCCATCTGGTTTCTGTACAAATTGTAAATAGCCTTTCGGTCCCTGTGTTTTACTATTGCCACCTACAGAATTTGAAAGAGAGTATTGCAGTCAACGTTGTCAACAGCTTTCTCTAAGTCTACAAATGCTAGAAACGTAGGTTTGCCTTTCCTTAATATATCTTTTAAGATAAGTCGTAGGGTCAGTATTGCCTCGCCTGGTCCAACATTTCTATGGAATCCAAACTGATCTTTCCCGAGGTCGGCTTCTACCGGTTTTCCAATTCGTCTGTAAAGAATTCGTATTAGTATTTTGCAGCCTTGACTTATTAAACTAATAATCTTCACGCCTGTCGACGTTTTACAGTTTACAAACTGTAACTACAACTATTTACAACTTTTTTTTAAAAACTGCTTCAACAGGTGCGTTTGAATTCTGAGTCTGTAGTTTGATTATTGGAATCTAACCGCTGCTATTGCGGCATTGTTCAGCGTACGCACTTCCAGTGACGTATGCTGCACGCGCACTTGAAGTTGTTAACGCTACAGTTCAGTCGAGCTGTCCATGAATGTCCTACAGTTACACTTGTGTACCCAAAGCCAACGAAAGTGTTCATTCCAATGCTGAAACGTGGTGTGCTGAAACTTGTGCATAGTGGAACCACGGATGCTATGGCGAGGAAGTTCATCATTTGCGGCCCAGGCGTTTGTTCCTATCATAATCCACATGTTTCAGTGGTTGAACCAGGCTCACGCTATCAGCATTCCGAAGTTCCTTGAATGGGTTCAAGGCTAGTCTCCAGTGCCCCCTTCGTGGTAGAATGTTTTGTCGATATATAAATGTTTGTTACTCCCTAGCACCAGCACACGTTTTTCTTTTTCTTCTCTCTCTCACTCTGTCTCTCTCTCTCTCTCTCTCTCTCTCTCTCTCTCTCTCTCTCTCTCTCTCTCTCTCTCTCTCTCTCTCTCTCTCTCTCTCTCTCTCTCTTTTTCTTTTTTTTTTTTTTTTACTAGATCACACACGGAATAACGGGTTCTAACCCTTCACAAAATGTTCGTAGCAGATTTACAGCTATTAATTCATATATGTAGTTCAAAATGGTTCAATTGACTGAGCACTATGGGACTTAACATCTGTGGTCATCAGTCCCCTAGAACTTTGAACTACTTAAACCTAACTAACCTAAGGACATTACACACATCCATGCACGAGGTAGGATTCGAAACTGCGACCGTAGCGGTCACGCGGTTCCAGACTGAAGCACCTAGAACCGCACAGCCACACCGGCCGACCATTTATGTAGTTCTAGAAACCACTTTCAGCTTTCCAATGCGTGATAGTTTTTACATTTCATCATTGTTACCATAACCTGAGTATTTACATTTTAAAATATATCGATTCGCCGGGTTTTCGTATTTCGTACATGTAAGTTTTCATACGGCTTCTACATTGCTTTAAATAAGTATTAGACAAACATTTACAAAAGCACTGTACAGAAATTATACGTACAAGACAGTTAATATTACGTACATCTCTTGTGGTTTTATGTCACATAACATCTTTCTGGTTTTACATTAACATTTTTGTCACATTTTGCTCACGGCCATTACCCTTTCATTTATGACCAATCTGTATTCATAGCCTCATCTTACTTTAACATTACACAGGTTCTCGTTTTTTCAATCTCATTTTTCAGTACTGATAAAATATTTGCATATAACATTATCACATGATGTGCATAAGTTTTGAGATCATACGCCCGCACCTGACGCGAGTATCCATCGTTACAGATGCGGACGAAGAAAATCTTCATAACACGAAATCGCGAAAAGCATACGTAACTATGCTTATTACGAACAGGAAGAACCATTTATTTTTAATCTGTTACTGCAATCCTTCGTTCATCACGAGAAAGCTACTGAGTACATCATTTCATGACTGTCTAGTCGTGTTAATCCACGTGCTTCGAGTTTAGTGTCTACTGATGGATTCTGGCAGTACGATATTGCGTTATACGAGTGTCATTATCGACTGTACACAGTGTACTTCAGTGTCGGTGACTTATTCTTCCTTTGATACATGATATCACTGTTTTGTATTCTGTTGTGCATGAATATGTCCCTAAGAGAATTGTGCCGATGAACAAGTGTAAAACATTGTTGATACAATTTGTGTTCGTGTGCAGATATACTGTACTAACTCGTACTTGGCGGTCTTCTCAGTCACATGGACTTGTAGTGCTTGGTCTGACCCCTTTTCATTTGGTAACATAAGACCTAAGTTCAACCTTTTTATACTTCTTGGGTACTGTAGCTCTTTTATACACACATTCACACCATCAAACTCAGACATATTTTTATACATATAATTATTTATTTTCGGTCCGGCCAATATGCTTTTGTGCCAAACATCTAACTACTGTGTTCTTTATTTTACACAGGACGTGACTCTGTATCGTTCGCTGCTAGGACACCTAAACACTAACTTAAAACTACCTGCATAGTTGCTCTCTAGCTACCAATGCATGACACTTTCAGTATTCATATATTCAGTTTCTGCCAGTATGCAGTTTATTCTGAATCAATTTTAATGAGTTTTAAGAGCGCACATGTTCGTACTGTTTTGACTTAGCTTTTTGCACCTGGAAAGAAAAGTGCTGTCGTAAGCGGGGCACAATCCTGTCTTTCGTAGTATATTCAAGACTTTAATTTATATTCCTTCATTCCTCACATACATATTCCCTTTCGTGTAGCGTGTAATTAGCCACTTGTATAAATGTAAAGGCTGGCCGGTGTGGCCGAGCGGTTCTAGGAGCTTCAGTCTGGAACCGCGCGACCGCTACGGTCGCAGGTTCGAATCCTGCCTCGGCATGGATTAGATTAGATTAGATTAGTACTTGTTCCATAGATCATGAATACGACACTTCGTAATGCTGTGGAACGTGTCAGGTTAATAAAAGGTGTCTATACAAGATATTACATTAGACAAAATATTACATGACACTCTTTTTTTGTGGAGGTTGGGAAATTACCCACTTACTGTATCCAAAAATTCATCTAATGAGTAGAAGGAGTTGCCATTAAGAAATTCTTTTAATTTCCTTTTAAATGCTATATGGCTATCTGTCAGACTTTTGATGCCATTAGGTAAGTGACCAAAGACCTTTGTGACAGCATAATTTATCCCCTTCTGAACCAAAGTTAGATTTAACCTTGAGTAGTGAAGATCATCCTTTCTCCTAGTGTTGTAGCCATGTACACTGCTATTACTTTTGAATTCGTTCGGATTGCTAATAACAAATTTCAGAAGTGAATATATATATTGTGAGGCTACAGTGAAGATTTCTATCTCTTTAAATAAGTGTCTGCAGGATGATCTTGGATGAGCTCCAGCAATTATTCTGATTACACGCTTTTGTGCAATGAACACTCTTTTACTCAATGATGAGTTACCCAGAATATGATGCCATACGAAAGCAGAGAATGAAAATAAGCGCGGTAAGCTAATTTACTCAGATGTATATCGCCAAAATTTGCAATGCCCCTAATAGCATAAGTAGCTGAAATCAAACATGTCAGCAGATCCTCAGTGTGTTTTTTCCAGTTCAACCCCTCATCAATGCAGACACCTAGAAATTTTGAATATTCTACCTTAGCTACCGATTTCTGATCGAAGTCTATATTTATTAATGGGTCATTCCATTTACTGTGTGGAACTGTATGTACTGTGTTTTGTCAAAGTTTAATGAGAGCCCATTTGCAGAGAACCACTTAATGATTTTCTGAAAAACATCGTTTACAACATCACCAGTTAATTCTTGTCTGTCGGGTGTGATAGCTATACTTGTATCATCGGCAAAAAGTACCAGCTTTGCATCTTCGTGAATACAGAATGGCAAGTCATTAATATATATTAAGAACAGCAGAGGACCCAAGACCGAACCTTGCGGCACCCCATTCTTGATTGTTCCCCAGTTTGAGAAACCACCAGTTTTTTTGCATATTATGTGAACTGTTTATTTCAACTTTCTGCACTCTTCCAGTTAGGTACGATTTAAACCATTTGAGCACTGTCCCATTCATACCACAGTACTTGAGCTTATCTAGAAGTATTCCATGATTTACACAATCAAAAGCCTTTGATAGATCACAAAAAATCCCAACGGGTGACTTCCGGTTACTCAGACCATTTAATATTTCATTAGTGAAAGTATATATAACATTTTCCGTTGAAAAACCCTTCTGGAAACCAAACTGACTGAGAATGTATGTGATGTCCTTAGGTTAGTTAGGTTTAAGTAGTTCTAAGTTCTAGATGTTAATCCAGATGTTAAAGTCCCATAGTGCTCAGAGCCATTTGAACCATTTTTATAAATGTAAATTACTTGTACGTGGTATAGTGTGTAGCTGGTTTCTGTAGATACTGTTTACTTCGTCCCCTGTATACGTATTTCTTAGCTTAGTTCTTCCTAATTTCTTAATCTTAGTTTAGTTCCTAATGTAGATGTTTTATTTCCTTACTAGTCAACTAATATTACAAAGTTTCTCTAAGTTTCTTTGTGAAGGTACGATCGCCGTCTCTCGGCGATCCGTCGGCTTACACTATGCTCTCAGCATGCGCGGAGGTTGTCAACCTTAAAGACAGCTACTGCGCGTGTGCAGTTCTGTCCCCACTCCAATTTGCTATTTACCTGCGCTGCGTTTTAATCGCACACGTACTGTGTGTTTAAACAGTATTGTCAAATTTAACAATTCCTCACACTCGGCGAGGGTAATATTTTCGGAGCTTCCCTGCCCCGCAAATACACAATTAAAGTCTTACATAACTAAAACTTAGACATGAAATAGGCAAACGAAATCTTCCCTTAATGCTAAACATCAGTCGTAACAAATATATTCTAGCAGACAGTATGCCATCTCTTATGTACACCTGTATGCATTGCCCTTAGCTGTGCTTGATCCGTCTCAAATTCTCTTTAGTGCACAAATACACATAAATCTTTATTTGGGTTGAGCCCTTTTCCTTACCATTGTTTTAGTATATTAACTTATAGGCTCTTGGGTAAGATACTTTTGCTATAACAAATGACCCTGTGTACAGCAGTTGCCACTTGCGATTCAACTTACAATACTTTGTCGATTTAGGACGAGTCCTGAGCAGTACTTGTTCTTCTTTAATGTTGTCAAAATCAGTTTGGCCTTACTTGGTCCATAGCTAGGGGCGGTTCTTCCACAGAAGATTCAATAGAGCATCACTATTTAAAAGCTGCTGTGGTATAAATTTTCTGATGAAAGATACTAATCCAAGATATCCCATCAACTGTTTCTTATTTTGAGGTACAGGTTGGATAGCGTCGAGCTTCTTAGGGTCTGGAAGTATTCCTTGAGGTGATATTATGCTCCAAGGAATTTAGCCCTTTCCTTACCGATATGTGACTTCGTTAGGTTGGCTGCGACTCCATATTCTGAAAAACTGTACAGGACTTGAGCCAATAGCCTTAAGTGTTCTGACCACATGGAATGAGTAAATCACTAACGTACACAGTGACTCTGTTTAACAGTCTAGGTTAAGACTCGACCTAAAGCAGAAATGCCTGCAGTGACTTTTAAATCAAAGGGGAGAACACAGAAATCATAGCTTCTGCTTCCATATATATATAAAGGCATTTACTTACTGCTGTCTTCATGTAGTGCAATTTGTCAGTATGAGGCTTACAGATCTTTTATGGTGAAGTACTGAACGTTATGCAATTTTAGATGTTGTTCTTCCAGGTTGTCAGGCCACATCCTGACAGGCACAACAATTTTGTTTATTCCTCGTGCATCAAGCATGAAGCGGACACTACTGTCTGATTTTCTAATGCCCAAAATGTGGCTACAGTGTGGAGATAAGGATGGTTGTATTATTTCCCAGTTGATCTCTTTCTTCACAGTCTCCTTTGTGGCCCATGAATGGGTAAGAGGAAAAGCAGAAGGTTTTTGCATGGGTATGCCTCCATTTTGTATTTGTATACTTTTATTATGCCAGGATGTCATTCATAAACATGAGCATAGCATAATAAAAGCTCCTACAGCTTCCTTTAGTTCAGCTATAAGAAACGATGACTACCTTACCTTGGCATGCACGATCTCAGGGCCTATTTCCTCTTTCTGTGATTGTTCAATTCCGTGTGTGGTTACGAACATGATGCTAGGATAGAAGGATTGTATTCGAACGTCAGTAGTGTGTTTTTGTTTGCTTTCTCTGGCGTTTGACTTGACTAGGTCCACTGAATATTGTTGGTCTTTCACAACGAAATGACACTTCCACTTACCAATGTCAATTTGTGCTTGGTACTTCCTAAAGGTGCCTGTGCCGATAAGGCAGTTTACTGTTGCCTTTCAACCACAAAAAAATACACTACTGGCCATTAAAACTGCTACACCAAGAAGAAATGCAGATGTTAAACGGGTATTCATTGGACAAATATACACTCCTGGAAATTGAAATAAGAACACCGTGAATTCATTGTCCCAGGAAGGGGAAACTTTATTGACACATTCCTGGGGCCAGATACATCACATGATCACACTGACAGAACCACAGGCACATAGACACAGGCAACAGAGCATGCACAATGTCGGCACTAGTACAGTGTATATCCACCTTTCGCAGCAATGCAGGCTGCTATTCTCCCATGGAGACGATCGTAGAGATGCTGGATGTAGTCCTGTGGAACGGCTTGCCATGCCATTTCCACCTGGCGCCTCAGTTGGACCAGCGTTCGTGCTGGACGTGCAGACCGCGTGAGACGACGCTTCATCCAGTCCCAAACATGCTCAATGGGGGACAGATCCGGAGATCTTGCTGGCCAGGGTAGTTGACTTACACCTTCTAGACCACGTTGGGTGGCACGGGATACATGCGGACGTGCATTGTCCTGTTGGAACAGCAAGTTCCCTTGCCGGTCTAGGAATGGTAGAACGATGGGTTCGATGACGGTTTGGATGTACCGTGCACTATTCAGTGTCCCCTCGACGATCACCAGTGGTGTACGGCCAGTGTAGGAGATCGCTCCCCACACCATGATGCCGGGTGTTGGCCCTGTGTGCCTCGGTCGTATGCATCCTGATTGTGGCGCTCACCTGCACGGCGCCAAACACGAATACGACCATCATTGGCACCAAGGCAGAAGCGACTCTCATCGCTGAAGACGACACGTCTCCATTCGTCCCTCTATTCACGCCTGTCGCGACACCACTGGAGGCGGGCTGCACGATGTTGGGGCGTGAGCGGAAGACGGCCTAACGGTGTGCGGGACCGTAGCCCAGCTTCATGGAGACGGTTGCGAATGGTCCTCGCCGATACCCCAGGAGCAACAGTGTCCCTAATTTGCTTGGAAGTGGCGGTGCGGTTCCCTACGGCACTGCGTAGGATCCTACGGTCTTGGCGTGCATCCGTGCGTCGCTGCGGTCCGGTCCCAGGTCGACGGGCACGTGCACCTTCCGCCGACCACTGGCGACAACATCGATGTACTGTGGAGACCTCACGCCCCACGTGTTGAGCAATTCGGCGGTACGTCCACCCGGCCTCCCGCATGCCCACTATACGCCCTCGCTCAAAGTCCGTCAACTGCACATACGGTTCACGTCCACGCTGTCGCGGCATGCTACCAGTGTTAAAGACTGCGATGGAGCTCCGTATGCCACGGCAAACTGGCTGACACTGACGGCGGCGGTGCACAAATGCTGCGCAGCTAGCGCCATTCGACGGCCAACACCGCGGTTCCTGGTGTGTCCGCTGTGCCGTGCGTGTGATCATTGCTTGTACAGCCCTCTCGCAGTGTCCGGAGCAAGTATGGTGGGTCTGACAATGTGTTCTTTTTTCCATTTCCAGGAGTGTATTATACTAGAACTGACATCTGATTACATTTTCACGCAATTTGGGTGCACAGATCCTGAGAAATCAGTACCCAAAACAACCACCTCTGGCCGTAATAATGGCCTTGATACGCCTAGGCATTGAGTCAAACAGAGCTTGGATGGCCTGTAGAGGTACAGCTGCCCATGCAGCTTCAACACGATACCACAGTTCATCAAGAGTAGTGACTGGTGTATTGTGACAAGCCAGTTGCTCGGTCACCATTGACCAGGCGTTTTCAGTTGGTGAGAGATCTGGAGAATGTGCTGACCAGGGCAGCAGTCGAACATTTTCTGTATCCAGAAAGACCCATACTGGACTTGCAACATGCGGTCGTGCATTATCCTGCTGAAATGTAGCGTTTAGTAAGGATCGAATGAAGAGTAGAGCCACGGATCGTAACACATCTGAAATGTAACGTCCACTGTTCAAAGTGCCGTCAATGCGAACAAGAGGTGACCGAGACGTGTAACCAATGGCACCCCATACCATCACGCCGGGTGATACGCCAGTACAGCGATGAGGAATACACGTTTCCAATGTGCGTTCACCGCGATGTCACCAAACACGGATGCGACCATCATGATGCTGTAAACAGAACCTGGCTTCATCCGAAAAAAAGACGTTTTGCCATTCGTGCACCCAGGTTCGTCGTTGAGTACACCATCGCAGGTGCTCCTGTCTGTGATGCAGCGTCAAAGGTAACCGCAGCCATGGTTTCCGAGCTGATAGTCCATGCTGCTGCAAACGTCGTCGAACTGTTCGTGCAGATGGTTGTTGTCTTGCAAAAGTCCCGATCTGTTGACTCAGGGATCGAGAGGTGGGTGCACGATCCGTTACAGACATGCGGATAAGATGCCTGTCATCTCGACTGCTAGTGATAAGAGGGCGTTGGGATCCAGCACGGCGTTCCGTATTACCCTCCTTAACGCACCGATTCCATATTCTGCTGACCGTCATTGGACTTCGACCAACGCGAGCTGCAATGTCGCGATACGATAAACCGCAGTCGCGATAGGCTACAATCCGACCTTTATCAAAGTCGAAAACGTGATGGTACGCATTTCTCCTCCATACACGAGGCATCACAACAACGATTCACCAGGCAACGCCGGTCAACTGCTGTTTGTATATGAGTAATCGGTTGGAAACTTTCCACATGTCAGCTCGTTGCACGTATCGCCACCTTGTGTGAATGCTCTGAAAAGCTAATCATTTGCGTATCACAGCATCTTCTTCTGTCGGTTAAAGTGCGCGTCTGTAGCACGTCATCTTCGTGATGTAGCAATTTTAATGGTCAGTAGTATACATGGTAAAGAGACCGATAAGGTAGTTTACTATTAAAATTTCAACCACAAGGAAAACGTATTGTAAAGAGAAGCTATCAATTTGAGTAGGAATCCATGCCTGCAATTTTATTCATTTTGACTTACCTCCTACAGCTGTTTGGATTTTACAGTTTTGGACTGGGAGTGTCAGTATGTGTTCTCGTTTTTGTAAATGGTCTAACAGACACTGTGTAATTATATTCGTGGCAGCTCTTGTGTCCAGTACTATGGGTACTATTAAACTAAGTATTTATGCATTGACTTCTGCCTGTGCTGTGTCTTCATTTTCATATGCAGTTGGTAATATCTTGCAGATACAGGTCATCTTTGATATCATCACAGTTGTCGTATATAACAGCTTTTAACTATTGCCATGCCCCCACCCTTTTACTGGTTATCGAATGGAGGCCTATCGGTTCACGTTTTTCCGAATCACCCTGTGCACTGACCACCTCGATGTAGGTAACCTCAACTATGTGCACATTATGCATCTGGTTTCGCCAGTTAGTATCTTGCGCGGCTCTCGATTGGAAATTTCGTTGTCTCTGGCAGCTATTCGAAATGTAATTTTGATTGTGCTGCCGGTCGCAGGTTCGAATCCTGCCTCAGGAATGGATGTGTATAATGTCCTTAGGTTAGTTAGGCTTAAGTAGTGCTAAGTTCTAGGGGACTGATGACCTCAGAAGTTAAGTCCTATAGTGCTCAGCGGCGTATGAAAAATTTGAACCTTGCTTTTATCCATACTGGATCAGAGGTCGTGGTTGTGTATGTCAATGTTAAAAAATGTATGGTGTAAAACACTAAGATTGACGCGTTTCGGAAGTCAAGCTTCCATCATCCGAATAATAAAAAGTAAAAGAACCTGTTAGAACTCGCTAACATGGAAGTATTGGGAAACGAAATGGTAGGCATGTTTTTAAAATATTTAGGAAACCAACCACAACTGATGTGTTGATACAAAATAATTCCTGCCATCCTAATAGCCAGAAACTTTCTGCTTTTAGATCTTTGATAGATAGAGCCTTTAGAGTCCCTATGAATGAAGAAGACAGAATGACTGAGCTGAACATCGTGAAACAACTAGTCAGAGCTAACGTATATCACCAAAACGTTGTCAATAAATTAATACGACAGAAACAGCGCGCCAATGCAAGGAAAAATACCGCAAATAACACTACGAGAGTCATAATACCATACTTCGGTGATATTTCGCAAAAAGTGGCTAACATTTTCAAACCTTTTAAAGTTGATACCGCTTTTCAGATCAATAATACGCTGCGATTTAAACTAAGAAATAATTTACAGCAGGAAAGCGATAAATATGAGAGAGCTGGGGTCTATAAAATTCAGTGTAACACGTGCAAGGCAAGCTATATAGGCCAAACTGGTAGGTCCTTTAAAGTACGTTACAAAGAACATAGCGATGCTTTCCGGCTTAATAATTTCGAAAAGTCAGCTGTAGCCACGCATATTTGGGGAACGGGACACCCCATGTTGGGGATAGATCAGGATCTCGTTATTTTACATAGACAGAACAAAGGCAAAAGGTTGGATCTACTAGAACAGCTGGAAATTACGATACATAGCGTGGATAATCAGAACACACTGAATGAACAGCTAACTGGTGATACAAATAACTTTTTCAAACATTTCACTAGTTTCTTTTAGTAACTACATTTTTAGCAATTGGCATTTCATGAGGTCCTTGGAACATGTATACGTTATCTGTTTGTATGGACATCCCTGTGATTTCCTTGATTACTTGCGCGTGAGCTCACTCGAGTTTCAGTGTCGTGTTCGGCTACGTGGAGTGTGGTATCAACGAAGACGCACGGGCGGTCTACGGCGATAGAGGAGAGAGCCATGTGGTTAGATGTTGAACACCATAGGCGACACCATTTTAGAGTTTTTTATATTTTGACGACTATGTGGAGATGCACCTTGGAAGACACGGTGTTTGAAACCCGTCAACGTACCGTAAAGTGTGTTACTGTATATTCTGGCACAATTGTGACTAGATTTTTGGACAGCATGGTTGGGGAGATGAAGCAGTGATTAGTCAATTATTCAAAAACAGTCTTAATCGCATTTATTATTATTATACCGCCAACCGGTTTCAACCCGACGTAGGGGTCATCTTCTGGGCGTTTACATTGTGAAATTATAGATATCCGTCAGAAAGACTCTATTATACAACAGCTAAAATTACGTAAATTTAAAATTAGTTACCCATTGGTCGACTTCTGGTGGAGTCACTCCTGTCTTCATAACGGCAGGAAACTATGCTAGACTAACCCTTCGCATGGGCTTAAATAGCGTACTGAAATCACGTGAATAGACGGTAACACCCCCAGCGGCGATCAACGGCATTTAATATAGTTTATTATATGTAATTACTAGTCACCTTGGTTTAATATAAATTTAAGTGACAGTAAATAACAGAAAACGGAACCATTCCATTTATATAGAGTTACAATTACAGTGTTAGTTATAAAATAATAACAAATGTTCCGTAGTCAACTCGTAAAATTCGTAAAAGTATATTACATTATGTGGCATAATATAAAGCAAAACAATTTGTGACACACAAAAACTGGCGTCGTCTTGTATTATATCTATTCGTACATTTACGTAGAAATCATTTGAGTCAATTTACTAAAACGGTTAATATGGAGGGACTACAACGCCCTCTACTCCTTGTGGTGAGGACGCCGTTGCCATGGATTACAAAGCGTACATCAAGCGTCCTCTAGTCTATGTAGCGAGGACGCCGGCGTCATGGTAGCAGCTGGTGTGTTCATGTAGTGCTATCTTTGCCCTGGCCACGTCGTCCGTTGCCGTGGTAGCGGTATGTCATGGCTCTTCATCCACAGAGAAGTTGTCACTTATTTGGGGTTGTGGACATATCGACAATCAAGAATAACCTAAAAAATCTAAAGATAGGATAAAAGTATTAAAATAATAAAAGGAACTGTTCTTGTGCCTCGCCCACTGATGACACTTTTTGGCTTAATTTATTTATATCTTGTGACAAATCACTGAGCAATAGTGTTTTTGGGTCTTTCACCATACTTACAAGTTAATCCGGTAATTTATTCGAAAGCTCAGCAAGCAGATCTTCTGCCAAGTCATTGAATCGTTGTGTTATGTCGCTTTTGAAATCATAAAGAATTTGCTTTTGCTGTTCAAGTAACTCTCTTTGTATAACTGTCTGTTGTTTCGAAAACTCATCAAATTTTTCGACAATACTTCGTTTGACTGTTTGTTCTTGCTCTTCCTTAAACTCGCTCTTAAAATCATTGTAGATTTGTTTAAATAACTGTTGCAACATTTGCATCTTGATCGGGGTTTTCAGTGTGCCCAATGCACTCTGTCCAATCACGTTTGCATTAGGCATAAGTGTGTCAGGCAAAGAATGATTTAATAAGTCCGTGCTGTCGCTTGTTACCTTGTCACTAGGGGGAAAAAAATACTCCCTGGAGAAAACTGTGACCTTGTCTCATCTACTGTCATCACTCTATAATTTCGAATGGTAATGTTACTATCATCTGTGTCCACGTTAACTGAAAAATGTAACTGGTCGTCGTCACTGCGACCGACATTTTCAGTTTCGGTTTCACTTGCTGCCACGTCCATTTTGGAGTCATCTTGTGCTTGAAACTTCCTGGCAGATCAAAACTGTGTGCCGGACCGAGACTCGAACTTGGGACCTTTGCCCTTTCGCAGGCAAGTGCTGTACCATCTGAGCTACCCAAGCACGTCTGACGCCTCGTCCTCACAGCTTTACTTCCGCTAGTACCTCGTCTCCTACCTTCCAAACTTTACAGAAGCTCTCCTGCGAACCTTGCAGGACTAGTACTCCTGAAAGAAAGGATATTGAGGAGACATGGCTTAGCCACAGCCTGGGGGATGTTTTCAGAATGAGATTTTCAATTTGCAGCGGAGTGTGCGCTGATGTAAGACTTCCTGGCAGATCAAAACTGTGTGCCGGACCGAGACTCGAACTCAGGACCTTCGCCTTTCGTGGGCAAGTGCTTTACCATCTGTTCTTTCCTTTCCTTTCCTTTCTTTGAGGAGTGCTAGTCCTGCAAGGTTCGCAGGAAAGCTTCTGTAAAATTTGGAAGGTAGGAGACGAGGCACTAGCGGAAGTAAAGCTGTGAGGACGGGGCGTGAGTCGTGCTTGGGTAGCTCAGATGGTAGAGCATTACTTGCCCGTGAAAGACAAAGGTCCCGAGTTCGAGTCTCGGTCCGGCACACAGTTTTGATCTGCCAGGAAGTTTCATATCAGCGCACACTCCGCTGCAGAGTAAAAAATCTTATTCTGGATATTGTGCCTGGCTATCCAGCAATGGACTGACAACGACGTGCCTATTGTGTGTACTCATTTTTTGATAATTTTACAAAATGACAAAGTAATTGAATACTTTTGAAAATGAAATATTCTGTTTGTAATAGTGAGGATACCACCACGAAACCTATTCAGAGGTGCCTCGCTGATATGTATCAAAATACACTGTCGGCATAACTCAGTTGTATGTACAAATTTCTCTCCCTAACATTAATTTTCTGTCCAAATGTCTACGTATTTTAACAGAATGCTTCAATTTAAGAAACTGGATTAAGAAAGGTACTATGATGACTAATGACAGAGACACTACAAAGCGCAGTCATGCACTCGATATATCGTGAATTTTCTTACCTTTTCGTTGGCTTTCTCGCTCTTTCCGGGATTAATTCTCCAATTGATTATGTTTAATCTTTTGCATATCACGTGATTTCCATTGTCGTTGCCACAACACAGAATCCCAAGACAACAATTAGCATAATAGAAAATTTACACAATTATATAATTATTTGAAATTATTACAAACGTGCTAACTCTCTTCCGTTAATCCGGCCATCCTGATTTAGGTTTTCCGTGATTTCCCTAAACTACTCCAGGCAAATGCCGGGTTTGTTCCTCTGAAAGGGCACGGCCGACTTCCTTCCCCATCCTTCCCTAATCCGATGAGACCGATGACCTCGCTGTCTGATCTCCTCCCCCAAAACAACCCAACCCCTCTCTTCCGTTAAGGATGTCCTACTGCAGGTCACTTGGAGAGAGAGATAGTGCGGACTGTCGAATAATTATCATTTAGGCACACCAAACATTGTCTGCCCAGAAAACCGCGCAAGCATAGATGCGTGCGTGTTAAGACGTTGTGGCAGTTCTGGATCGTTGAATGAAAACTAATTCCTTATAGTCTTGGTTTGCCGCTTGGTATTTACCTTTTCTCTCCGACGATGTAGAATAATGCCGGCGAGGTTGCGGCGGCTATTTCCTCTTCGTGTTGACATCGTCTCCGAAAGTATTCATTTAAAAAATGCAAATCTTCATCATATCGAGAGAAGGAAGTTTGGACGTAGCTCGGTAGAAGAATGAAAACATGCGACTTCCGGATATTATAACTTTTAATTAAAGCAATACTGAGAAAGCGAAATTACATGCTCTTTCTCGCACCAGCTCAAAAGACCGACAGGCACCGAGATCAGTGAAATAACAAAGGAGATACATAAAATAACTGCTATTTTAACCTTCAATTTTTTGTTAGCTTACTGAGATGAACATACCTCCCTACGATATCCTTCCCGCGCGGGGACGGAGAGATTATTTCTTTATATGTGCAGGTCATTTAAAGAGAAAAGGAGCATGGGCAATGTATTAAGGGCGGCGTCAGACCCATTGTTGCAGCGGAAATAATGTTGACACCTTTTTGGATTCTGGTTCAGAAGGAAGCGCAACTGCAGAGATTCTATTTTAAGAACTCAATGTTCGTGCAGCTGTGCCGATTGTTCCGGTAAATGCACTCAGAATTGTAACCGCGGTAAGCAATCGATACAAGCCAATCAGAGATCAAGTTCAGTTGAAATACCGAATATTCGAATAAGGTTCTGAGCAGCCAGTATTTGTTGTCCCATTTATGAACGTTGGAATCATCTTCGGTACAGTAAGATTGGATGACAAAAAGATGTTAGTGATTAGATTTTGTAAAAGAATATGCTTTTGTAAAGAATAAGATGAAGATTTGATTGAAAGGACTTGTGGATGAATACTGTAAGTGCACTGTGGGCGCTGACTTCCGTTTTGTTAAAGGAGTGGGAGCTGGGACTCCACAATTTCGACGGCAAGGTAACGACGTGAAGTCGCGAGATGATATAAACGACTCTTCTACAAATATTCACGCGAAAATAAAGCAATTAAGGGGAGCTTACTGAGCATCAAAGGAAAGATGTGAAAGAGGTATTACAGTTAAACGCCTAGGTGGACTTTCGTCTCAGCCCGGAAGAATGAGAGATCTGTTTGTAAATTAAAAGTAAAACCACACGAACCATTTTGTATGAAATCTTACTCTGTTTTGTCAGCCAACAGTCCTGCAGCTGACAAAGAGATCGAAAGAATGCTAAGTGTGGGAATTATACAGCTCTCAGATAGTGAGTACTGTAGCCTCGTACATTCAGAAACAAAGCAGGATGGTACTACCAGGGCTTTATTGGAAGCCAGAGTAATCAACAGGATAGCTCTTCTGAAAAAGGATCAAGCGAAAAATTTAGAAGAGCTATTACCATGATCTCATAGCGTCAAATATTTGACGGAAATTAGATTTCGTTTGTTCAAGACCTTTCTGCACAACTCAGTCAATTATTCACTGACCAGTCACATTAATGTGATCACCTGCCACGTTCTGCAGCATAAACCTCTGCGAGACATGCAGGAAGAGAATCAGCGTGGATCTGGAAGGTACCGACAGGAATGTGCAACCAAGCAAATTCGAGTGTCATGGCCAGCTTCCTTAAGTTGGTCTGTTGAGGATCCATAGTGTGAACAGCTGAATTGAGGTGGTCCCACAGATTCTCGATTGGGTTTAAATCGGGCCAGATGTGTACAGTTAACTTACCCTGGTGCTCTTCCGGCCACACAGGAGGATCGTACAAACATACCGACGTTCGAGTCTCGTACAGATTCCCGTATGGAGGACATAGTAATAGACATCCCTGGGGTTGTGAAGCAGCTGAATGGGTTGAAAATAAATAAATCACCAGGTCCTGATGGGATTCCAGTTCGCTTTTACAGAGAGTACTCTACTGCATTGGCTCCTTACTTAGCTTGCATTTATCGTGAATCTCTTGCCCAACGTAAAGTCCCGAGAGGCTGGAAAAAAGCGCAGGTGACGCCTGTATATAAGAAGGGTAGAAGGCCGGATCCTCAAAATTACAGACCAATATCCTTAACATCGGTTTGTTGCAGGATTCTCGAACATATTCTCTGTTCGAATATAATGAATTTCCTTGAGACAGAGAAGTTGCTGGCCAAGCATCAGCACGGCTTAAGAAAGCAACGCTCCTGCGAAACGCAACTCGCCCTTTTTTCACATGATATTTTGCGAACCATGGATGAAGGGTATCAGACGGATGCCATATTCCTTGACTTCCAGAAAGTGTTTGACTCGGTGTCCTACTGCAGACTCCTAACTAAGGTACGAACAAATGGGATTGGTTCCCAAGTATGTGAGTGGCTCGAAGACTTCTTAAATAATAGAACCCAGTACGTTGTCCTCAATGGTGAGTGTTCATCGGAGGTGAGGGTATCATCTGGAGTGCCCCAGGGAACTGTGGTAGGTCCGCTGTTGTTTTCTGTCTACATAAATGATCTTTTGGATGGGGTGGATAGCATTGTGCGGCTGTTTGCTGATGATGCTGTGCTGTACGGGAAGGTGTCGTCGTTGAGTGACTGTAGGAGGATACAAGATGACTTGGACAAGATCTGTGATAGGTGTAAAGAATGGGAGCTAACTCTAAATATAGATAAATGTAAATTAATGCAGATGAATAGGAAAAAGAATCCTGTAATGTTTGAATACTCCATTAGTAGTGTAGCTCTTGACACAGTCACGTCGATTAAATATTTGGGCGTAACATTGCAGAGCGATATGAAGTGGGACAAGCATGTAATGGCAGTTGTGGGGAAGGCAGATAGTCGTCTTCGGTTCATTGGTAGAATTTTGGGAAGATGTGATTCATCTGTAAAGGAGACCGCTTATAAAACACTAATACGACCTATTCTTGAGTACTGCTCGAGCGTTTGGGATCCCTATCAGGTCGGATTGAGGGAGGACATAGAAGCAATTCAGAGGCGGTGTGCTAGATTTGTTACTGGTAGGTTTGATCATCACGCGAGTGTTACGGAAATGCTTCAGAAACTCGGGTGTGAGTCTCTAGAGGAAAGGAGGCGTTGTTTTCGCGAATCGCTGCTGAGGAAATTTAGAGAACCAGCATTTGAGGCTGACTGCAGTACAGTTTTACTGCCGCCATTTCGCGGAAAGACCACAAAGATAAGATAAAAGAGATTAGGGCTCGTACAGAGGCATGTAGGCAGTCATTTTTCCCTCGTTCTGTTTGGGAGTGGAACAAGGAGAGATGATGCTAGTTGTGGTACGAGGTACCCTCCGCCACGCACCGTATGGTGTATTGCGGAGTATGTATGTAGATGTAGATTTAGATGCCCATACACTGTGAGCTGTGTGACATGTTCCATTGTCCTGCTGGTAGATGTCATCATTCTGAGGAGTAAGAAACTGAATGTAGGGGTGAATATGGTCCACAAGGGTAGATGCATAGTCTTGTGTTCATCCAGTGTGCCTTCCAGGATGACGAGACAACCTGGGCAATGCTTCAAAAACATTCCCCTGATCATAAGGGTCTCTCCTGTGATCTGGACCCTTCCGAAGATTGTTACAGGGTGTTTCCTTTCAGATATTTCACTCTGTACACACCATCAGTCTGATGTAGCATAAAATGCGATACATCTGAGAAGGCCACCTGTCACCACACAGTGAACGTCCATTTTTGGCATTGGAGTGCAAATTCCAGCCTTTATCGCCAATGAGTAGCAGTCAGCTTGAGTGCATCAACCAGGCACCCGATGCAGAGGCCCATAAGCAGCAACGTTCATTGAGGAGATACTGTTGGTAGCCCCCTGTTTCATTTAGGTGGTCAACTGCCCAACAGTTGCACGTCTATTCACTCATATACATCTTGGCAGCCATCGTTCACCACTGTCATCTATGGCCCCATGGTGTACCACAAGTTGCCTCGTTGTCAGTTTCGAACAGCGACGTTTTGACATGCACGGAATAATTTAAGTGTTTTTTCATGCGAATAGTTTACAAGCTTATCTGTTTCAGAAATGCTTCCCTTCCACCCTTGGCTCGAAAGCCAATGATCATGCCCTTCTGGACATCATAAAAGAGATATATTCCACTAGAAATGGAATGAAACCCAAAAAGAAAATAAGAACCCAAATGAGAAAATAAACTGTGCCGAAACAGAAGAACATTCCAAACCCCATGGCTGGAAAGTGGATATATCGCGCAACAACAGCCTCACACTCTCCACCCCAGAGATGTGGAAAAAAAACCTGCCGTGTGCCAATGGTTATAGCACGTTGACGCTGTGGTCTGGATTGGATTGTGTATGTGTAGCTCTGTCTATATAGATTGGTTCAGGTAGTTCCTGTGAGTGTATACACTGTTTCAGATAGCTCCAATGGGTTCACTGTAGAAAGTGTTGTGCCATATCCTGTTTTTACACATGGAGCGCATGCTAAAGTGTTAAAAGTAATGACCACCCTAAGATGCACATGCACTAACCTCTGCCAATGCACAGTGTGAGATCGTTTTGTGGCCATTTAACTCATGTTGTAGAAACGTGTCTGTTCCACTCTTTCTGCTGTGGTTACTGCCAAGTGTCAACCTCGCCCCACCCGTCCACCACCAGTGCGCACGCGCAGGCATATGCAGATTTTCCACTTTGCCATCTGCTGGCGACCACCTTAACTGCTGGCGCTTCACGGTCAAGGGCGTCACAGAAGCAGCTGCTTCGAAGGCCTCCCTCCTCTTTCTTTCCCAGCAGTGTGCCTGTCTGAAGACGCGTCAGCCAAGTAACAAACTTCGCCCGTCGCTTCGACAGAGGCTGAGTGCATTCCACGACGCATTGTGCACTTCACAACACATCCCCCGACAACTACTACATCGTGTCCTCCTTGCTGCTATAACCTCAAGTTAAGACTTCAGCGAACCATATGACTGTTTAAAAGCGTAGTGAAGTAATGAATTGTATAGCGCATCATGAAAGTACATCGATATAAAAAGGGAATTTACCGTTTTAGTAGGCATTTTCGAACCATATTCTAACATTATTGTAATCTTAATTTACCTATTTCAGTATTTTTTTCTGATGAGACAGTTTTATCCAAATACTGTATAATGTAATGATTAAATAATATCGTCTGATTAGGTTTTCATTTATCTTGTTCTACTATGATCTTTGTAATTCTGAATGACTTTTTCTACGTCTTTTGATCTCTCTTTTTCACATAGTTAACTTTTTTTTTAAATATTTATTTTGGGAAAGTTCTGAAACTCCTCTGTTATGTCAAATGATTACACCGTTTGCGAAGAGTCATAAACCAGTCAACCTAATAGAACATTTAAGTTGTTCATAGAGATCCAACAATGCTTTTGTCCTACTTAGTTGCATTAAAGACTGAGAAGTAATTGACTGTATGTAAATGGAAATGGCCTTGGTTTATAAATTACTATCATCTTATGTACTTTTCTTCTTGATTATTTAATTGTTGCCACAGCTTCAAAGTGAGACTAGATATCTCCTTTTCCTGTGTGACTGTGTACCATTGTCAAGTTTTCTAAGAATATGTATCTTATCTGCTTAAATATTGCCTTCGTAATTCTATGTTTTTGTTGACATTATACATCTTTCCACCAGTTAAAATTGTGTTAAGTACACAATATACACATTAGTTGTAGGCACTCCACCATGTTAATGACTGATTGACCTTTCCTGCTGTTTATAATCTGTTTCGGACGACTTGAATGTTTCGTTCGGGATTTATTATGAATTTCTTCTCTTGGATTTTACATACACGTGATGAACCCAATGTCGAAAATTGTAGAGTTGAGATATGAGGGTACCATTGCAGTATATTTTGTGTTCGGCCGCATGTGCGAGTAATGTCTAACGTCAGTGTGAGTGTAGGAAATTTCATCCCAAAATGAGTCATTTCAGATCGCACGGCGTTATTAGATTCTCGCAGCATGATGTCATTATTCATATTTCATAATTTTCGCCTACAAGGCATTAATAAATCAATTGTTGCAACTTCGTCTGTTGTGCTTCCTGAGATTCATCTATCAGTAATTAAAAGTTATAAATTAGTCAACAAGTCATCGTTGAAAATGGAGAATTCATTGTCAATGAAGTAATATGAAGAAGAAGGATGTGATCTCACAAATTCCATTGGCTATCATAGCTGTCGTAAATGACACCATCCTTTATTACAAGCAGAATCACGATGCACAGTAGATGGAACAAGGAAGGACTGCCCAATGACATGCAACATGAACGCAGTTAGTCAACGAACATTGTGTTACAAATCACTGAAGGTCAGCCCAGGCAAATTAGTGCTCCTTGTGACAGTAAGAATTAAATTCCAAGACAGCAGTGGCAAGTGACAGAATTGTGTGCTATTAGATCCAGGGCTATAATCATGCTTCATACTGGAAGCATGTGCACAGTGCCTCAGACTGAAGGTGGCACAGCAGAGTACCAATTCCATGAATAGGTGTGGACCTCTCAGAAACAAAACACCGTTTCTGTACAGGTGAGCTCTTGCATAAGTGACTGTATGTTCCTTAGTGATCGTCTAGTTTTGCCAAAGATAACATACACCTTCCCACAACAAATAATTGAGCCAAATATGTGGAATTTGCTGGTTCAGAGTGTTGGTAACATGGTAAGGTTGACGTATTGCTAGGAGCAGAATTTTATCCATACAGTCAAAGTCTTTGACTATCTCCGTAGGTGCTGATAGTCGTATGCTTCATGAGAAAGGTTGGACCATATCAGGCAACTATAAAATGCCAGAGCACACCAGTTCGTCATGGCAGCTGGTCGTGTCACGTCTTGTACAAAACCGATACTGACATTGAAATCCATTCAGTTCTGGGGGGGGGGGGGGGGGGGCTGAAAATTACATCAAGCTACAAAGATGAAAAAAGAGGAATAGCATGAAGCACACTTTGCAGAACATATGAAGAAAGACTCAACATGCAGATTTGTTGTCTGCCTTCCATTTTCCCAAAACCCAAGTCAGTTAGGTGATTCTTACTGCAATGCAGCAAACACTTCTCTGAGACTGAACAGAGACAGACGAGATAATCAAAGTCTAAGAGAAGTTACAATGATTCCAATAGACAGTATGAAGATATTCATCGGGAACAGGGTGTCGGAGATAAAGAAAGTCACAGCAACCGTGGCATTAAACCAAGTACCTACAATGCCAGCTCAACTGGTATCACAAAGATTTCTTCTGCAGACATGTAAGGAAGCAGCCTGTGATGGAAAGAACAACCCTGGCTTAAAAAAGATGTCACTTCATGGGCTGTATTAGACACGTACACTCCTGGCAATTGAAATAAGAACACCGTGAATTCATTGTCCCAGGAAGGGGAAACTTTATTGACACATTCCTGGGGTCAGATACATCACATGATCACACTGACAGAACCACAGGCACATAGACACAGGCAACAGAGCATGCACAATGTCGGCACTAGTACAGTGTATATCCACCTTTCGCAGCAATGCAGGCTGCTATTCTCCCTTGGAGACGATCGTAGAGATGCTGGATGTAGTCCTTTGGAACGGCTTGCCATGACATTTCCACCTGGCGCCTCAGTTGGACCAGCGTTCGTGCTGGACGTGCAGACCGCGTGAGACGACGCTTCATCCAGTCCCAAACATGCTCAATGGGGGACAGATCCGGAGATCTTGCTGGCCAGGGTAGTTGACTTACACCTTCTAGAGCACGTTGGGTGGCACGGGATACATGCGGACGTGCGTTGTCCTGTTGGAACAGCAAGTTCCCTTGCCAGTCTAGGAATGGTAGAACGACGGGTTCGATGACGGTTTGGATGTACCGTGCACTATTCAGTGGCCCCTCGACGATCACCAGTGGTGTACGGCCAGTGTAGGAGATCGCTCCCCACACCATGATGCCGGGTGTTGGCCCTGTGTGCCTCGGTCGTATGCAGTCCTGATTGTGGCGCTCACCTGCACGGCGCCAAACACGCATACGACCATCATTGGCACCAAGGCAGAAGCGACTCTCATTCCATTCATGCCTGTCGCGACACCACTGGAGGCGGGCTGCACGATGTTGGGGCGTGAGCGGAAGACGGCCTAACGGTGTGCGGGACCGTAGCCCAGCTTCATGGAGATGGTTGCGAATGGTCCTCGCCGATACCCCAGGAGCAACAGTGTCCCTAATTTGCTGGGAAGTGGCGGTGCGGTCCCCTACGGCACTGCGTAGGATCCTACGGTCTTGGCGTGCATCCGTGCGTCGCTGCGGTCCGGTCCCAGGTCGACGGGCACGTGCACCTTCCGCTGACCACTGGCAACAACACCGATGTACTGTGGAGACCTCACGCCCCACGTGTTGAGCAATTCGGCGGTACGTCCACCCGGCCTCCCGCATGCCCACTATACGCCCTCGCTCAAAGTCTGTCAACTGCACATACGGTTCACGTCCACGCTGTCGCGGCATGCTACCAGTGTTAAAGACTGCGATGGAGCTCCGTATGCCACGGCAAACTGGCTGACACTGACGGCGGTGGTGCACAAATGCTGCGCAGCTAGCGCCATTCGACGGCCAACACCGCGGTTCCTGGTGTGTCCGCTGTGCCGTGCGTGTGATCATTGCTTGTACAGCCCTCTCACAGTGTCCGGAGCAAGTATGGTGGGTCTGACACACCGGTGTCAATGTGTTCTTTTTTCCATTTCCAGGAGTGTACAACGTTTCTGCATTTGAGGAGGTGCCAGAGAAAAGAACTAAAGTCCTCTTTCATATGAGCAAAACAATCCAAAATGAAGAAGGAATCGATTAGTACTTCATTCCTCCAGAGGGGACCATATGCAGTGAGCAATGAGAAACATATGTCCAACACTCGAAGAGTTGATGACCCTGACTTGCCAAATTGAGGTTTGCTTGAACTCTTGTGCTCTCATACCACTACCTTGCAAGCCCACTGATTCCCAAGTCCTCACTGCAGGTTATTTCCTGGCTGGAATGGCAATCAGAAGCATCCCTCAGCCTGACCATCGTGCAGCCAACCTGAGCTTGCTCACAAGGTGGAAACTACTGCAGCAAGGGTTCCACATCTTTTGGTGGTGACGATCATCTGACTACTTGCATCATCTGCAGCAGCGAACCAAGAGGACAGTCCTCAGTCAGAATGTGCAACCTCACACTCTGGTCATAGTAAGGGAAGACAACCTGTCATCCTTATGCTGGAAGCTGGCCATAATTGAAGGAGTACACACTGGGCATGATGAAATGGTATGAGTGGTCACTATTTTCACACCACAAGGGGTTTTCAAGAAACCAATCTGAAACCTATGTCCTTTACTGAGAGAAGTAATACAAAAGTAAGCACTGCACTTGTATTTTTAATTTTTTTCTGTGTGTACCTTGCAGCACACTGAAGAGTATTTCATCATTTTGAATGTTTTAGTGTATTATTTATAATAATGAACTCTATGAACAGAATACCTGGTTGAAAGATGCACTGAAATGTATCCTTACTCGTGTTATTTTTGTGATTCGGTAGGACTCTTTTTACTTGTATTAGTTTCGAAAGAACTTAATATTTCTTTGGTGGTTAATATGTTTGGCCACTACATTCAGCCATGTCACTGGAGAGAGCTGCTCTCTTTGGAGCTATTTGTGCCTGAGGGACAATGTTCAACAGGCCAACCCCCCAAGAGCACCTGCAGGAAGACTCAATGGCTGTCCTAAGCTTGTGACCGTGGGTCATGTATTTCGAATGGCAAATATGTGTATTTTGATTTGTGTATATTAATATGTGTAATGGTGATTATGTAACAGCTATCATCATTCATTACAATACAAATGGATCCAAATCATTATACAGGGTGTTTCCGTAAGAGCGGCAAAAATGTAACAGGATGTAGAGAATGCTCCACAGAACAGTTAGAGGTAGGGAACCTGGGGTCAGAGAGGCCAGCTTTAGGAGATACAGAAGTAAGCATATCTACCGCTTTGTCTGGCACTGCCTGTTTTCCAGCTTATTTACAACCAACATGCATTCAAGTTTACATGTACGGTGCTGCTTATTTACAAGTACACTCTTTATTTCCTGCAAGCAAACAAGGAGGTTGAGCCTGATTACCATGTAGTCACGATGCAAGTTTTTTTTTACTTTACTTGTCCATAAGGTGGCTGTGTTGTATTTACATTGTCCCATAACAGGATGTGTTATGAATCAATGACAGTCCCATTCATTACTCAATGCTGTCCAGGGGATGTTCAGTACAATATGATGGAGCAGTACTGGTACAGTATTTCCTGGTCTCTGGATTGGAAGGGGAGGTCCTATTCCATGGCCTATTAGGTCACCTGACCTGAATCCCCTTGATTATTTCCTATGAGGATATCTGCAGTCACCAGTCTCAGCACATTTTGTAACATACAGTCCAAACAGTATATTCATTATGTCAAAGATGGTATGTGCAGTTAACTAATGTCTCCAAAACCAGATTCCCTACCTCAAATTGTTCAGTGGAGCATCCTCTACATCCTGCTGAAGTTTTGCATGTTCTTCTCGAAACTCCTTGTCTAGTTCTCCTAAATCCATGGTCCTCTGGTAACATTTACAGTTTACATTTCCATCTGTGAATGCTAACAGTTACAGTTGCTGTTGTCCAGAGAAAATGTTGACTGTGTCTTGCCAGTAGTGGCCAGTTATCATGTACGATAGTGCTACAGCACACTGTAAATACCACATTAAAATTATGCTATTTTGTATCAGATGCGAGCCAGAAATCACACTAAAATTGAACCATTTCTCTTCGAATGCGAGCAGGCAATTGCACCAATATCACTTCATTTTTCTTAGAATGCATGTTGGTATGCAAATAAAAAAGACAAAACTTGTTTTGTAGCACTCTCTTCACAGTTACGAGAAATCAGTGTCAAGTGCTAAAATGACTGTCAGCCATGCTACATTCATGTCACGGAAGTGACACGGCTATCTGTTTTCTACTGCATATGCTCTGTTATGAGGTGAGGCACATATGATTCCTGCTTTGCTCACAGCAGTAGTTCAGTAGTTTTCTTTGAAACTGCATGTAGCACACTGTGTAAATAGGGAAATTAGATTCAATCAGCTTTATTCCTTACAGAGATATGAGAAGTTCTAACATAACAGACATAAAGATAAAACTACAAAATGAAAAGTGCCCAGAAATGTACTTATCTAGTAGTGTTAATGATAAGTATAACAGTTTCCTAGATATCTATTTAAAAATCATTGAAGAGTGTTTGCCAACCAAAACCAAACCAATACAGAAAAAGCTAGAAAATCTGCCATGGCTAACAAAAAGTCTGCTAGTATCCTGTAAAATGTTGAAACTTCTTCATGCAATTTGGAGTTCTCCAGATAGGCCTATTCATTTTGTTGAATATTTTAGAGACTATAAAAAGATTTACAATAAAACTGAATAGCTGCAAAAAACTGTATAATGGGAATGTTATTACACAAGCTCTGAACAAAGTCAGAAGCACTTGGAAGACAATAAACAGAGAAACAGGAAAGTCATCAAGAAATGACAATAAAACCTTAAGCCTTAAAATCAATAATGTTGTAATAGAAAATCCAATAATCATTAGCAACACTTTCAACCAATATTTTACCAGCATATGCCAACAACTTACACAGGATAACAATAATGATTCTCTGCAAGCCCAAAAACTAGTTGATAATAAAGAAAAGTCACTTAGTAACTCATGTTACCTGTATCTGGCAACTGAACAGGAGATAAGAAAAATAATAGAGAAACTAAAAAATAAAGCAGCCACAGACATAAATGGCCTGTCAAATAAAATTTTGAAGCTAACTACTTGGGAAATTGCTAAACACTTCTGTCACTTAGTCAACTCATGTCTCGAAAAAGGAATCTTCCCAGACATAATGAAGATTGTCAGAGTACTACCACTATTCAAAAAAGGTGATCACGTGTGCCCAGATAATTACAGACCACTTAGCCTCCTTCCCATTTTGTCAAAGATCCTAGGAAGAATAATATTTGTTAGGTTAATGGCATTTTTTGATAAAAACTCTATCATAAATGGTAGACAGTTTGCGTTCCAGAAGGAAAAATCTACAGTGTCAGCTGCATTTGAACTTATTAATATAATATCTGCAAGCCTAGATCAAGGCCAAATCCTGGTTGGTGTTTTTTGTGACTTATCTAATGCTCTGGCAGGGGTAAAATACAGGGAGCGAAAGGCTATTTACAAGTTGTACAGAAACCAGATGGCAGTTATAAGAGTCGAGGGACATGAAAGGGAAGCAGTGGTTGGGAAGGGACTGAGACAGAATTGTAGCCTCTCCCCGATGTTATTCAAGCTGTATATTGGGAAAGCAGTGAAGGAAACAAAAGAAAAATTCGGAGTAGGTATTAAAATCCATGGAGAAGAAATAAAAACTTTGAGGTTCGCCGATGACATTGTAATTCTGTCAGAGACAGCAAAGGACTTGGAAGAGCAGTTGAACGGAATGGATGGTGTCTTGAAGGGAGGATATAAGATGAACATCAACAAAAGCAAAACGAGGATAATGGAATGTAGCCGAATTAAGTCGGGTGATGTTGAGGGTATTAGATTAGGAAATGAGACACTTAAAGTAGTAAAGGAGTTTTGCTATTTGGGGAGCAAAATAACTGATGATGGTCAAAGTAGAGAGGATATAAAATGTAGACTGGCAATGGCAAGGAAAGCGTTTCTGAAGAAGAGAAATTTGTTAACATCGAGTAAGATTTAAGTGTCAGGAAGTCATTTCTGAAAGTATTTGTATGGAGTGTAGCCACGTGTGGAAGTGAAACATGGACGGTAAATAGTTTAGACAAGAAGAGAATAGAAGCTTTCGAAATGTGGTGCTACAGAAGAATGCTGAAGATTAGATGGGTAGATCACATAACTAATGAGGAAGTACTGAATAGGATTGGGGAGAAGAGGAGTTTGTGGCACAACTTGACCAGAAGAAGGGATCGGTTGGTAGGACATGTTCTGAGGCATCAAGGGATCACCAATTTAGTATTGGAGGGCAGCGTGGAGGGTAAAAATCGTAGGGGGAGACGAAGAGATGAATACACTAAACAGATTCAGAAGGATGTAGGTTGCCGTAGGTACTGGGAGATGAAGAAGCTTGCACAGGATAGAGTAGCATGGAGAGCTGCATCAAACCAGTCTCAGGACTGAAGACCACAACAACAACAAACATCTAAAGCTTTTGATCTTGTCAATCACCACATATTAATAATGAAGCTACACCACTATGGAATTAGAGTAACTGCTCTTGATATCATAAAGTCTTTTCTGCAGTACAGAAAACAAATAGTGAAAGTGTCACACAGTCAAGGGAAACAGCTATCAGAACTACAAGATATAAAACATGGGGTGCTACAGGGTAGTATTCGAGGACCCCTCATTTTCCTTATATATGTAAATGATTTACCATGTAATGTAGACAGTGAATTGATACTCTTTGCAGATGACACAATAAGCATAAATGTGAAACCGAGCTTACAGGAGGCCATAACTAAAAGTAATCAAACAGTTGAAATGATCACCCACTGGCTTGAAGTGAGAAGGTTAATCCTCAATTATGAGAAAACTAATGCAATCCTATTTAGGAACAACAAAAGACAGTTGTTTAGGATGGAAAGATCATATTTCCTATACAAGCAATAAACTTAGCAGTGCTGTTTTTGCTCTGAGACAAATTAAGCCACTAATAACTGAAGATGATGTGCGCATGGTGTATTTTTCATACTTCAGTGCTATAATGAGCTATCATATAGAAATCTGGAGCCACTCAACTGAGGCAATTAAAATATTCAAATTAAAAAAGAGAGCAATTAGAATAATAGGAAACACAAGAACAAGAGATAGTTACAAGCCTCTTTTCAAAAAATATAAGATTCCAACCTTCTACAGCTTGTATATATATAAAATTCTGCTCCTTGCTTGGGATCATAAAGATAAATTCAACAAAAATGAAGATGTGCACCACCACCACACCAGAAACACCAAGAAATTAAGAATTCCGCAGCATAACATACTCAATATGAGAGAAGCAATGGTTACATGGCAGTAAAGTTGTACAACTCTTTACTACCTGGCAGTAAAGTTGTACAACTCTTTACTACCACACATCACTAATGCCAAATCAAAGGATAAGTTTAAACAGTCAGTCAAACGACTGCTATTAGAAACCCCTTTATATTCAATCAGAGAATTTCTTTTAAATTAAAATAACTGAAGGAAACAAACATAGTACACTAAAAGAAAAACATACACAGGTACAGAGAAAAAGAAAAAGTAAAATGTGTTAACTTCTTAACAGAATCATTTTATCTAAAGATTTTGTTTTTCTACAGTATTATTGCTGTTAAATTTTTTTAATAAATGTAAACAAAATGGTATCTAGAATACGTATGTGCTATGTGACTGTATTATACCATACATATAAAACGATGAACCCTTGGCATAGAATTATTGCAATTAAATGTTCTGTAATTTAGCTACATAGATTATGTATGCCTCATAAAATCCATTCAGTTTACAGTATCTAAAATTTTTTAACTATGATGTTAATTTCCAGAAATGTTGTGGCTAAAATTTATTAGTTATCTTAGCAAAACTATAGTTAGAATCAGTAAAAGTAATGTATTTTATTGGAAAACTGACAAAGCAAATTTGTACTTGGACTTACTCCATATATGTACATCATAAGCTGCTAAATAAATAAATAAATAAATAGAATGTGAGGACTTTTAAAAATACATTCTGGTGACGATGCTGTGGGCAAGTGGCGTAAAGCACAGACCAGTAATTTGCAGACCCGAGTTCGACTGCCGCTGATACCAACATTTTTTGCTGATTTTATTTTATTCCTCACAAGATTTAACTATTAATTATACATACATACATATGCTTCTCCCCATGAACCATGAACCTTGCCATTGATGGGGAGGCTTGTGTGCCTCAGCGATACCATAGGTGCAACCACAATGGAGGGGTATCTGTTGAGAGGCCAGACAAACGTGTCTTTGTTGATCCATTATGGATAATGGGACGACGGCTAGCATGAACTTCTTGATGCAATAATTTACCAACAGCCATATGATTTGTATATGTTTATTTTATTTTATGAACTTCTATGTGTTGCTACCAGTTTCAGCATTACATTGATGACATCTTCAGGCCCCACTCGTCATAGTCATAAAATCACTATACATGGAAGGAGCCATATAACTGGATCTGTGAATCAATCTAAAATACAAAACAGTGGAGTAAATAATAGAGTTTCGAGAAGACGTCAACACACTATGTTTTACGCTCTACATACCGTCCTGCTCCTTCCGTGTATAGCGATTTTATGACTATGATGAGTGGGGCCTGAAGATGGCATCAATGTAATGCCAAAACTGGTAGCAACACATAGAAGGTCATAAAATAAAATAAACTTTTACAAATCATACGGCTGTTGGTAAATTATTGCATCAAGAAGACAAATGTGTGGCTCCTGAAGAGGGGCAGCAGCCTTTTCAATAGTTGCAGGGGCAACAGTCTGAATGATTGACTGATCTGGCCTTGTAACACTAACCAAAACAGTCTTGCTGTGCTGGTACTGCGAACAGCTGAAAGCAAGGGGAAACTACAGCCATAATTTTTCTTGAGGGCATGGAGCTTTACTGTATGGTTAAATGATGATGGTATGCTCTTGGGTAAAATATTCAGGAGGTAAAATAGTCTCCCATTCGGACCTCCGGGTGGGGACTACTCAGGAGGATGTCATTATCAGGAGAAAGAAAACTGGTGTTCTATGGATTGGAGTATGGAATGTCAGATCCCTTAATCGGGCAGGTCAGTTAGAAAATTTAAAAAGGGAAATGGATCAGTTAATGTTAGATATAGTGGGAATTAGTGAAGTTCAGTGGCAGGAAGAACAAGACTTCCAGTCAGGTGAATACAGGGTTATAAATACAAAATCAAATAGGGGTAATGCTGGAGTAGGTTTAATAATGAAAAAAAAAAAAAAATAGGAGTGCGGGTAAGCTACTACAATCAGCATAGTGAACACATTATTGTGGCCAAGATAGACACAAAGCCCACACCTACTGCAGTAGTACAAGTTTATATGTCAATTAGCTCTGCAGATGACGAAGAGATTGATGAAATGTATGATGAGATAAACGAAATTATTCAGAGAGTGAAGCGAGATGAAAATTTAATAGTCATGGGTGTCTGGAATTCGATAGTAGGAAAAGGAGAAGGAAACGTGGTAGGTGGATATGGAATGGGGATAAGAAATGAAAGAGGAAGCCCCTGGAAGAATTCTGCACAGAGCATAACTTAATCATAGCTAACACTTGGTTCAAGAATCATGAAAGAAGGTTTTATACATGGAAGAGGCCTGGAGATACTAGAAGGTTTCAGATATATCATATATTGGTAAGACAGCAAGGAGATGGATCTGGATAAACTGACAGAACCAGAGGTTGTAGAGAGCTTCAGGGAGAGCATAAGGGGACAATTGACAGGAATGGGGGAAAGAAATACAATAGAAGAAGAATGGGTATCTTTGAGGGATGAAACAGTGAAGGCAGCAGAGGATCAAGTAGGTAAAAAGACGAGGGCTGGTAGAAATCCTTGGGTAACAGAAGATATATAGAATTTAATCAATGAAAGGAGAAAATATAATAATGCAGTAAATTAAGCAGGCAAAAAGGAATACAAATGTCTCAAAAATGGGATCGACAGGAAGTGAAAAATGGCTAAGCAGGGCTGGCTGGAGGACAAATGTAAGGCTGTAGAGGCATATCTCACTAGGGGTAAGATAGATACTGCCTACAGGAAAATTAAAGAGACCTTTGGAGAAAAGAGAACCACTTGTATGAATATCAAGAGCTTGGATGGAAACTCAGTTCTAAGCAAAGAAGGGAAAGCAGAAAGGTGGAAACAGTATATAGAGGGTCTATACAAGGGCGATATACTTGAGGACAAAGTTATGTAAATGGAAGAGGATGTAGATGAAGATGAAATGGGTGATATGATATTGTGTGAAGAATTTGACAGAGCACTGAATGACCTAAGTCGAAACAAGGCCCTGGGAGTAGACAACATTCCATTAGAACTACTGACAGCCTTAGGTGAGCCAGCCCTGACAAAACTCTACCATCTGGTGAGCAAGATGTATGAGACAGGCGAAATACCCTCAGACTTCAAGAGGAATATAATAATTCCAATCCCAAAGAAAGCAGGTGTTGAAACATGTGAAAATTACTGAACTATCAGTTTAATAAGTCATGGCTGCAGAATACTAACACAAATTCTTTACAGACAAATGGAAAAACTGGTAGAAGCCAACCTCGGGGAAGATCAATTTGGAATCCGTAGAAATATTGGAACACGTGAGGCAATACTGACCCTACGACGTATCTTAGAAGATAGATTAAGGAAAGGCAAACCTACATTTCTAGCATTTGTAGACTTAGAGAAAGCTTTTGACAATGTTGACTGGAATACTCTCTTTCAAATTCTGAAGGTGGCAGGGGTCAATTACAGGGAGCAAAATATTATTCACAATTTGTACAGAAACCAGATGGCAGTTATAGGAGTCGAGGGGCATGAAAGGGAAGCAGTTGTTGGGAAGGGAGTGAGACAGGGTTGTAACCTACCCCCAATGTTATTCAATCTATGTATTGAGCAAGCAGTAAAGGAAACAAAAGAAAAATTCAGAGTAGGTATTAAAATCCATGGAGAAGATAAAATATTTGAGCTTCACCGATGACATTGTAATCATGGCAGAGACAGCGAAGGACTTGGAAGAGCAGCTGAACGGAATGGACAGGGTCTTGAAAGGAGGATATAAGATGAACATCAACAAAAGCAAAATGAGGATAATGGAATGTAGTCAAATTAAGTCGGGTGATGCTGAGAGAATTAGATTAGGAAATGAGACACTTAAAGTAGTAGATGAGTTTTGCTATGTGGGGAGCAAAATAACTGATGATGGCTGAAGTAGAGAGGATATACAATGTAGACTGGCAATGGCAAGGAAAGCATTCCTGAAGAAGAGAAATTTGTTAGCATCTGGTATTGATTTAAGTGTCAGGAAGTCATTTCTGAAAGCAATCTAATCTAATCTGGGTATATCACTTTGTTATAGATACTCATTATAGTATTCACTGATATAGATTTTGAACTGGGTGTCTCCCTGAGGGAATACATGCATTTCATTTGCACTGCAATTCTTTCTGTGATGTCCATTTCCAAAGCCAAGTATTTGAAGTGGTGAACTCTGTTGAACCTCATGCCACCTGTCACAAGAAATTCTTGTTGTTCTTCTTATCTTCCTAATTGCATTAACTCCGTTTTGTCTTGATTCACCTTTATCCCAACCTTCTATGCATAGTTGTATTTTTTCTCATACATTTCTTTCAACTCATGGACTGATTCACTTAGCAGTACTATATCATCTGTATATGTGAGACATTCTCCTCAGGGAGTCACACATAGTGATTACATGGCTGGCAACCATGGGGCCCTGAGCTGAGTCCTGGCATTGCTTCCACTTACTTATGCCAGGCTCCTCACTTTTATCTTTCCTATCTGGCCACCCTTGCCAGGTCTTGTTCTTTTCCAACCCTGATGCTATTAGGTTTTGAGGGCTAGGGGTGTGTTGTTTTCCAATCATGCGTCTGACTCGGAGCGAGTGGCTGCAAAATGCATCTGTTTCATATCTTAGAGGCGGCCTCCAGAACTGCGGAAGGCAACGGAATACCACCGCAGATTATCTTCCCTGCATAGTTCAGTCTCCATTTTATGCACAAAAATGGTTTCCTCTCATGTTAAATCAGTGTCCCCAGGTAAAATAGTCTCCCATTCGGATCTCTGGAGGGGGGGGGGGGGGGGGGGGGACAACTTGAAAAGAGGAAAAAATAAAAATGAGAATTGGTACCTGGAATGTTAGAACTCTGCTACAAGCAGGAAAACTAGAAAACCTTAAAAGAGAGATGGAAAAGAATCATATGGACCTTGTAGGAGTCGCTGAGGTAAGATGGAATGGACACGAAGAGTTGCAGTCAGATGAATATGTGTTGTACTACTCAGGAGGAGAAGTAAAAGGAATGAATGGAGTAGGAATGATTATGACAAAGGAATTGGCTAAATGTGTGGAATATGTAGACTATGCAAATGACTGGGTTATTGGTGTAAGGTTGAAAGGAGCACAAAAAGATTTACTGATTGTCCAGGTGTATATGCCAACTTCAGAACATGATTACCAAATTGTAGAGGAAAAATACAATGTAATAGAGATAATAATGGACGAAAATAAAAAATTCTGCAAAATAGTAATGGGAGACTCGAACACCATTGTGGGAAAAGGGAAAGAGGGAAGCATAGTAGGCAGTCATGGTCTTGGAAAGAGAAATGATAGAAGTGAATGGCTAATTGACTTCTGCAGGGAAAGGCAGCTGATAGCAGAGGAGGCTCTACACTTGGAAATCACCAGGGGATAAATCCAGAAACCAAATCGATTTTATACTGGTAGAAGAAAGATACAGGAATGGAATCAAGAAGTTGCACACATTACCAGGTGCAGATATTAATAGTGGCAACAACTTACTTATGCCAGAAATAGAAATAAGAATGAAAAAACTGAAGAAGGCGACCATGGTAAAGAAGTGGGCTCTAGAGAAGATAAGATCCAACAAAGAACAAATTACAGAAATGCTGTCTTGGGAGTTTCTAAACACATTACGAGACAAAGAACCACCTGATAATGCCAATGAGTACTGGAATATGCTGAAAGAAGGAATCATTAAATCAGGACAGCAAAATGTAGGATATGTAAAAGGGAAAAGGTCAAAAAACCATGGGTCACACAAGAAATGATTTCCAAGATGGAGGAGAGAAGAAAATTGAAAAACAAGAGCACTGAAGATGCAAGAAAGATATACCGAAGGTTAAATAATGAACTGCGAAGAGAAACAGAGCAGGTTAGGAAAAAATGGCTAAAAGAGGAATGTGATGAAATTAAAGAACTGGACAGGAAGGGTGTATATGACTTATTATACAACAGAGTAAAGACTATGACATGGGAATAAAACAGAGCAGGAAGTGCTACTATGGAAATTTTGAGTAAAAACGAGGAGGTACTGTACAAAGATCGTGACGATGTCCTCCAGAGATGGGAAGAATACCTAAAAGATCTATATGACATAAATAGCAAACCAGAAACTCTGGAACTTGAATCACACAACAATGTAAGTGATGACAAGAAAGGACCAACCATCATAATGGAAGAAGTAAACTCTGCCATAGCTGCAATGAAAAATGACAAAGCGGTAGTTACAGATGCAATACCAGGAGAAATATTGAAATGCTTGAACCAAGATGGGATAAGAGAAATATTGAGATTATGTAATAAAATATATGACAGTGGTGAATGGCCTGAGGACTTTCTGACAACAGTAATGATTCCATTACCAAAAAAACAAGGAACTAAGAAATGCAGCGAGCACAGGACAATCAGCCTCATTTCACATGCGGCCAAAGTGATGTTAAGAATAATTAATAAAAGACTTGAAAAAGTAATGGAGGAGAATCTTGGCGAAGAGCAGTTTGGCTTTAGACGGAATACGGGCACCAGAGATGCAATAGGGCTCCTGCGAATCTTGAGAGAAAGGTTTATTGAAAAAGGAAGAGACCTATAAATGTGCTTCATTGATCTAGGAAAGGCATTTGACAATGTGTTTTGGGACAAGCTGGCGAAAAGAGAGTGGACTGGAAAAGAGAGTGGACTGGAAAACCAGAAGACTTGTAAACTCGTTATATCTTAATCAAAAAGTTTCAGTTAAAGTGAGAGGAGAAAGTACAAACTGGATTGGACTAGGAAAAGGAGTAAGACAAGGATGCTGTCTATCACCTACTCTTTTCAACCTCTATTTGGAAAACATTATTGACCAATGCTCATTAGATGACAAAGGCATAGAAATTGGAGGAAGAAGAGTAGGGTGTTTGAGGTTTGCTGATGACATGGTCCTTCTAGCCACAGGAGACAAAGAATTACAGGATTTGGTGGACACCATTGAAACTAATGGAAAAAAATATGAAATGAAAATTAACACAAATAAAACAAAAGTATTGGCACTAGGAGGAAATAAGGAAATAAAAATTATGCTGAATGGAGAAATACTAGAACAGGTGCAAAATTTTAAGTATCTTGGAAGCAGGATAGACATTGACTGGAAGTGCACCACAGAAATTAAAACAAGGATAGCAATGGCAAAAGAGGCATTTTATAAGAAAAGGAGAATTTTCTGCAGCAGTCTGGACAGAGAACTCAGGAAGAGACTCCTAAAATGTCTTGTATGGAGTGGTCTTCTATATGGCACTGAAACATGGACTATGAGGAAGAAAGACAGAGAAAGGATGGAGGCTTCTGAGATCTGGACGTGGTGGAGGATGGAAAGAATAAGTTGGATGGACAGAGTAAAAAATGAAGAGGTACTGAGAAGAGTGGGAGAGAAAGACAGTTACTAGATGTAATAAAGAGAAGAAAAAGAAATTGGATTGGGCAAATATTAAGAAAGAATGACGGACTGATAAAAACAGTTTTAGGAGGTTATGTAGAAAGGAAAAGGAAGCGAGGAAGGAAGAGATTCCAGATACTGGATGACATGATTGACAGTAGCCTTAAGAAGGAAGCAATGGATCGCAGAAAATGGAGAGGCAAAGGACCTGCTAATATAGCAGATAACTGATGATGATGATGATGATGTGAGACAATGGAAATTACAATCCATTTGTACTTCAAACCATTTCTGTTGCCTACATCCCCTTATTACTTTCTCTAAGATGACATTGAACAGAACACACAAGAGAGCATCCCCTTGTCTGAGACTTGTCGCTGTCTCAAACTTTTCTGTTGTGAGCCCTCAGAAATGCACAGCTGCCATTGTTTCATCAATACAAGTTTGCACCACTCTAAGTAGTTTCTCAGAGATTCTGAAGTCATGCAGTGTATTGCACAGGCTGTTCCTGTGAAAACCAATGAACAATTTTCAAACAGTAGTCTTAGGGTGAAAATGTGATCTATTATCGACTAGTTGGTCAAAAACCAGCTTGATATTCCTGTGTATTATTCTCTCTGAATGGTTGTAATATTCTGAGAATAATGATAGAGAATAATGATATTCTGAGATAATGATTGTTGGTTACTTTCAGCAAGCTGATACCCCTGTAATTACCACATTCCATTTTGCTTCCCTTGCTGTATATAGGGGATGTTACGACCTATTTCCATTCTTCTGGTGATGTCTCATTGTTCCATATCAGCTGGATCAGTTTATATATTTCTAAGTGTAAGTTCTCCCCTCCCTCTTTGATTAATTCTCCTGTTATTCTGTCCTCCCCTGGGGCCTTGTTGTTTATGAGTTTTTTGCTTGCAATCTTTACATTTTCTTCATCACTTCCTATTTTTCTTCATCTTTCCTTTCCTCCATGATGTCTATATGTAGCTCCTCTTCTGGGTCTGGATGGTTCAAAAGTTCTGAGAAGTATTCTCTCCATATTTCTACAATTCCTTCTTTGTTATTTATCAAGTTGCATTCTTATCTTTAATGAAATCAGTTGGGCTCTCAAATCCACATTTGCAATTTTTGATCCAATGGGAATAATTGTCTTGAATTCTTTTTGTGGCTTTCTGCCTCCACTTATTCTAATAAACTGGTTAGATATATTCTCTTCTAGGTTTGTGGGATTCGCTTTGTCTCCCTTCTGATGTTGAGAAAATGTTGCCTTTTCTGCTCATTCTCCCTGTTAGTCTGCCACTCCTCCCTCATCTTCCTTTACTTTCCGTTAGTCTTCTGGCATGTCTCATAGAACCGTCCTTCCTTCTTCAATCTCTTCTTTCTTCCAAATGTATCGTCCACTACTCTTAGTACTGTGGTCTTTAATTCTTCCAACTTTTCCTCTACATCCTCTCTTGTTTCTAGGTTTTCTAGGGCCTCAAAACAGTATTTGATTTCTACAGCATATTGTTCTTTAATTTCACTTTCTTGGAGTTTCCTGACATTCAAAGCAGTTTATACACTTAAAATGAATACATTTTATTTAATTACCATTACTACCCCTGTAAGTCAAAAGGCTGAAGGGTAGATGGTGATAAAACAAGTGTGTATACAAGGAAAAGCATGAAAGGTTTTCTGTAGATAGTCTGCTGAAGATGTTCTTTTCCAGTAGATCTTTGGAGGAGAAAGTGAGATTTAAAGAGTTATGTAGATGTGCTTCAAATTTAAATCTAACAACAGAGGGGCATGGGATGAAGCTTACCGATTTGGCTCACTTAACAATGATGGTAGGTAGGAAAGCAGGGCACAGGGGCTGCTGGAGTAGAAACACTGATCCCAGTACAGGATACATGTTTTAAATTTTAATTTATTCCAAAAGACATAAAACAAGCTCACTGGTATTAGCATAAACACTGACTGACTAACATCCAACATGGAGAACTTGTAACATACGAGATAAATCAGCATTAAACAAAGCAGCAAGGCAACAACCTCACAAGAGGCTGCACTCTTAAAAAATTCTACCTCACCTTTTTTTGTTAAAAAAAGAACAGAGCTTTAACAGTAGTTAAACAACACTATTATTGTTTCTGCCTTTTTTTTTTTGCTCCACTAGCCTTAAGCTAGTTACAACTGTTGCTTAATTTTATAAAAATAATTTCAGATGAATATTAGCACCAGATTATCAGGTAAGAGCAACAATGATGACTTTGATGACTCAATTTCATAAGTAATTTGTTCTGAAAGATTTGTGCATGACAACTAATAATAGAGAAAAATCCTCACACAAACATTACGTTGCTCTGATCTCAGTCTCAATAAGGTCAAATTAAGAAGCAGGGAAGCAATCATTTTACAACTAGGTGCAAACTTACTTCTAAAAACCTTTCCGATTATCATACATGAAACAAACTGGGTTAAAAAAAGTTACAGCTGAACAGCCTTCCCTGATTCCCACCACTTGGTATTAATTAAAAACAATAAATTCCTTTACTCTTTTATAAATCTTTATATTATGGACAAACTACAATTGCCATTACTACTAGCAAGACCAAAAACTTCCACTTTTTTTTTTAAGAAAAAAGAAAAGCACCAAAGCAGTCATAGGCTCATGGCACAAGCCACTTAGCCAACTTGCAACTTTGCCACACACTCCGACACTGCACACTAGGCAGGACACTTAGACTGCATACAGCTAAATCTAAGACATAAGAAAACACTGTTAACAAACAGAAGTTGCTTCAGCAACTAAACTTTGCTACAACACTGAGTAGGTAATTTATAGATCTGAGCATTGTTGTGAACAAGGACACTAGTGATTAAATTACCTGTACAATTAGAGCTAATGCTCATATTCCAAATTATTTTTCAAAAGGAACAGAGAAGCACGAACTTTAAATGTGTTGCCAAATACAAATTTTGCACCTCTAACTTTCAAGTATGGTATTCTCAAAATAGCGCCTTTTATACATAGCTTAAACAACTACTTGAAATATTAACACACCAAACACTTCTGAATTCTGCTTCAACACCATTTGTCTAACATGTTAATTGGAACACAGGAACAACTAGCGTTTTTTCTTTTTTGTTTTTTACAGCTCTCATCAGAGATCTTACGGAAGGAAATGTGTGCCTTTAGCACAGCAAGAAAGTACAGACAATTTCCTTTCCATATTCTTAATGCTACATTCAGAACAGCCAGGGCTCAGTCAGAACCAAACAATGAGCTTGGATCGGGCACCGAATCAGTACAACTGTTAATGCTGGACAATGGCGTTAATGCTCTAACAGTGTGAACATGAGCCAGGTGTGGAACAGTGAGTGTCACTCACCATTTAATGTCAATCTGAACAGTGCAGCAAGGCAGCAACTCTGCCTTTTCCCGGCTATGGTGGGCGCCAACACCAACCAGCTGTTGGAAGCACCCACGTCTGCTTCAAGCCCCATCCAAACATTAGTTCTCCTGTAATGATGTTGCCACTCCACATTGGCCCACAGAGCTGTGCTGCCAAACTAACTGCCATGCCACTCACTGCCTAATGCTTGATATCGATTGCCCCCTTGCTAGCCACCACACCCTCTCTTTAAGCCACTGCCAACCAACTGCAGGGATTGTCAGCAAACTTCTACACTCTCATATACAGGGCTATTACAAATGATTGAAGCGATTTCATAAATTCACTGTAGCTCCATTCATTGACATATGGTCACGACACACTACAGATACGTAGAAAAACTCATAAAGTTTTGTTCGGCTGGAGCCACACTTAAGGTTTCTGCCGCCAGAGCGCTCGAGAGCGCAGTGAGACAAAATGGCGACAGGAGCCGAGAAAGCGTATGTCGTGCTTGAAATGCACTCACATCAGTCAGTCATAACAGTGCAACGACACTTCAGGACGAAGTTCAACAAAGATCCACCAACTGCTAACTCCATTTGGCGATGGTATGCACAGTTTAAAGCTTCTGGATGCCTCTGTAAGGGGAAATCAATGGGTCGGCCTGCAGTGAGCGAAGAAACGGTTGAACGCGTGCGGGCAAGTTTCACGCGTAGCCCGCGGAAGTCGACGAATAAAGCAAGCAGGGAGCTAAACGTACCACAGCCGACAGCTTGGAAAATCTTATGGAAAAGGCTAAAGCAGAAGCCTTACCATTTACAATTGCTACAAGCCCTGACACCCGATGACAAAGTCAAACGTTTTGAATTTTCGGCGCGGTTGCAACAGCTCACGGAAGAGGATGGGTTCAGTGCGAAACTTGTTTTCAGTGATGAAGCAACATTTTTTCTTAATGGTGAAGTGAACAGACACAATGTGCGAATCTGGGCGGTAGAGAATCCTCACGCATTCGTGCAGCAAATTCGCAATTCACCAAAAGTTAACGTGTTTTGTGCAATCTCACGGTTTAAAGTTTACGGCCCCTTTTTCTTGTGCGAAAAAAACGTTACAGGACACAGGACACGTGTATCTGGACATGCTGGAAAATTGGCTCATGCCACAACTGGAGACGACAGCGCCGACTTCATCTTTCAACAAGATGGTGCTCCACTGCACTTCCATCATGATGTTCAGCATTTCCTAAACAGGAGATTGGAAAACCGATGGATCGGTCATGGTGGAGATCACGATCAGCAATTCATGTCATGGCCTCCATGCTCTCCCAACTTAACCCCATGCGATTTCTTTCTGTGGGGTTATGTAAAAGATTCAGTGTTTAAACCTCCTCTACCAAGAAACATGCCAGAACTCCGAGCTCGCATCAACGGTACTTTCGAACTCATTGATGGGGACATGCTGAGCCAAGTGTGGTAGGAACTTGATTATCGGCTTGATGTCTGCCGAATAACTAAAGGGGCACATATTGAACATTTGTGAATGCCTAAAAAAACTTTTTGAGTTTTTGTATGTGTGTGCAATGCATTGTGAAAATATCTCAAATAATAAAGTTATTGTAGAGCTGTGAAATCGCTTCAATCATTTGTAATAACCCGTATAAACCGGCATGAACAAAGAGTATAGGCAGGAGTTACAGCTCAGCCTCCCACATTAAAATGAAAATCAGGGAGGGAGGAACCAGATCTTTTATCCTAGTGCTCATCTCTCAAAGGTTTAGGTGCATCATGTGTGTAACTCTTCTTGATGTGAGTCAGGCACACCCTCATGAGTTTCTCAATCTGGGTATTGTGGAGCAGGAAGTTTGCTGGTGAGAGGCTCTTAATCATGCATGCACATCACATGAATCTGGGAAACAACTTCTCAGTAATTCCCTGGCTACCCTTACTCTACCTCCAACAGCTTTCCAGAAAAATCCTTCCACCGATGGCAATAGAGATGACTCATCTCTCCTTGTTGTATCTCAAGCTCTTCTGGTAGTATTCCAGCTTGATATTATTCTTTTGATTGATTTCTTCTGAATCCAGCTGTTAAGGCAAAGATCATTAAGTGCCCAGAGGTTGGCTTATGGGGAATTCAAGGAAAACATAGACATCAACTTGACAGTTGTAGTCTTATTTGCTTCATGAGTCACTATGTAGCAGTTCCACCTGCTTTTACTTATTTCTTCATGCATTGTTTGTTGTCCTCAGTGTCCACATACTGCATTGCTACACTGGCTGAGATATGGGGTTTGTAATTTTGACACTGACTACTGTAAATAATGTAGCCGACAGATGCACAGTTGCATTTCCCTGTCTTTTACTTTTACTTTTCACAAACCCCCAATAATACACAGTTATATATGTATGGCCAGTGCACTATTGTTTAAACTTTTCATAAGCCTCATTAATAGTTTGCAGGTGAAGCTCCAGATACTGCTACAACAATTTTCTGTTGAACATCTACGAGCAGTAAAAACATAACCACATAGTTCATAGACCTTCAAATTAATTGAACAGTCACTGTCATCACTTAAATACATGGCATATTGGTGTAACACCTATTTCACTGTTAAGTTGATACGTTGTTGTCATTCTAAGCAACACTGGTTCTTCGTCTGAAACTCAACCGTGGACTGACTGACTGACTGTCTTGTGACCAAAAATGGTGCCCTTATATATCCTCAAAATAATAGGTACTGAACTTACACATTGTTTGAAGTTAAATTTACAGAAATTACAATTAAAACTTAACTCATTTGATTAAATGAATACACCAAAAAATTGATCCCTTTTAACAGTTTCTTCTACTGCAAGAGTTAAGCTGAATTATTTGTTTGAATAATGAAATTAACAAATTTAAGTATGCAAACCATACTTTTGACTAAACTGTTAATTACTTTGGAATTAATGAAGGTCTGGCTTTGCTAACATGTATTTGAATAGAGCCAAATAAATATTTTAAGAATACTATTAGTTGTTCCTCCAAAAGTTTATATTTATTACAGAATTTGTATTTGTTTATATGTCAATAGTAGAGTTTAATTTACAAAACAATTACTGATTTCACCCTATAACAAAAGATACTAACTAGGAATAGTCAAAATAAATTAGAAAATCAATTACATCCATAAAACTAAGCACGAAATTAGACCTGTTGTTATATTCTTTAAAACTGAGGGCCAGCCTTTTTCTTTTATGAAAATGCAGGTTATATTGACATACGTTAATGGTAATTAGTTAAAAGTGAAAAAATGAATTTAAGGAGGCTGATGGCAAAACAGGAGGGGAATTGAAAATATGCCAGCTTGCTTCGTTACAACTATATTGAAGGGACAGGATAACCAGTTCGACAATACATCCCATCGCCTTTGTCATTCCACATGATATTCTATGAGAGTAAACTTAAGATTTTGGTTCATTCTTTCTGCAAATGAGAGCTGCAAGGTAATAAGGTAGTGGTGATATGTGTTATTTACCAGTCAAAACGTAACTTCCTAAACTCCAAGGAGGTAAAGGCTGGGGCATTGTCACTTACTACAGCCTTTGGAAGACCAAAGCTAGTGAAGACCCATTCAAGATGCTGTATACTAACAGCTGCTATGGTACTAGTGCTAGGTATCAACCTTAAGAATCTGCTGCACACATCAACCACAACCAAAATGTAGTGATTACCGGTACCTCTCTGTGCATGGGGCAACATACCTAGATAATCAATAAACAATTTGTTCATAGGTATTCATGGGTGGACTGCTGTAAAACTCACATAGGGCTGGTATCAGGTTTCACTGCCTTACATAGCTCACATTTCATTACCAATCTGTGAATGTCATAGTCCACACCATTTCAAGTTACTTGTTTGCGTAGCTTGAGCATGTTTTATGATACCACAAATGCCCCCTACACACAGACTGATGGCAGTACTTGAATAAATTGGGGATTAAACTTACTACCATGGGACTGAAAACATAGCAAGTCCTTCTGCATGGAGTAACCTCCCACAGCTTTATCTTGATCTAACTTATTATGGATGGATTGTAATTCTTGATCACTCCACTGGGAAATAAGGATGACATTTCTGTTAAACTTATTGTGCACTTCACTTCCCACAGTGGCCCTGGCTCTTGCTCAACCTCAACCTCTCAGAAAATGCAGTTTGTGGTGTTGGCAACTTGGTTTCCCCCCTTTAATATGAAAGATACCAAACTGAAAGGTGGAAGGAAATCTTCACTACTCACTGTGCTATTTGACCAGTCTTATGAGGGCAGGCCAACATCCAACTCAAGGCCTGGTTGCACATTTCGAGTCTAAATGTGTGATGTTACAAATAAAATTTGTACCTTTCCAGTGCAAAAAGGATAGCCAAGGCTTCTAACTCACATATAAAATATTTAGACTCAGGGCCTGGTAATGCCCTCGACACATACACAAGAGGCCATCTCTCACAATTCTGTTCTTGTAACAGCATGGTTGCCACCTACATCCAGGATGTGTCTATCTGTACAATAAAAGGGAGGTTGAAATTGGGAATCCTTAACTCTGGAACCATGCTTAACGCCTGCTTCAATCCTTCAAATGCTGTGTGTTATGACTTTCCCCAGACAAAATGGATGTCCTTCCTATGCATCTGGATAATTGCTACCACCAGCTGAGTGAAATTGGGTATAAATACTGGAAAATAGTTCGCCATGTCAAGAAAACAAGCAATGCCTTTTTTATCCTGCAACACCAGAAACTGTTGGATAGCCTTAGTCTGGCTTTGATCAATGGCGACTCCCTTTTGCAAGACAATGTGTCCGAAGAAGGAAATCTCACTGTCAGCCAAGATTACCTTGGTAGCTTTTACTGTCAAACCAGCTCCTCTAAGCCATTAAAAAACTTTGTGTAGGTGACAAAGATACTCCTCAAAATTGGCACTGTGCACAACTACATCGTCCAAACAGTTATGCAGGAGCTTAAAACTGCCTGTAACAGAACCTAACAGGTGGACAAAATGGCCACACCAATGGCCAGCTCAAAGGTGACTCTATTAAATTGAAAAAAATTATAATCTGCACAAAATGCCTTAACCTGTTTACACTCTTCTGTGAGGGGAATCCAGTAGTAAGCCTGGTTTAAATCCAGGACCGAAAAAACTTTGGCTTCTGCAAACCAGGTAAAACAATTATGTATCTCCCATAACAGAACAGTCTCCAAATCCATTTTCTGGTTTAAGGTACAATAATCAACCACAGCTATAACTCCTTCACCATGAGGTTTAGGGACTAAAAATAAATTAGGGCTGTGTAGAGGGAAACTGGGGGTTGAATCACATCGTCTGCCAGCAATTCATTAACAATCTTGCACAATTTCTCCATTTTAGGTGGAGACAACCGATACAGGGTCTGGCACATGGTGTTCTGATCAGTAAATCTTATGTGATATTTAATTTTATTTGTTACCCTTAACCCCCCCCCATGAACCACGGACCTTGGCGTTGGTGGGGACGCTTGCGTGCCTCAACGATACAGATAGCCGTACCGTAGGTGCAACCACAGCGGACGGGTATCTGTTGAGAGGCCAGATAAACATGTGGTTCCTGAAGAGGGGCAGCAGCCTTTTCAGTAGTTGCAGGGGCAACAGCCTGGATGATTGACTGTCTGCCTTGTAACACTAACCAAAATAGCCTTGCTGTTCTGGTACTCCAAACGGCTGAAAGCAAGGGGAAACTACAGCCATAATTTTTCCCGAGGTCATGCAGCTTTACTGTATGATTAAATGATGATGGCGTCCTCTTGGGTAAAATATTCCGGAGGTAAAATAGTCCCCCATTTGGATCTCCGGGTGGGGACTACTCAAGAGGACGTCGTTATCAGGAGAAAAAAAACTGGCGCTCTACGGATCGGAGCGTGGAATGTCAGATCCCTTAATTGGGCAGGTACGTTAGAAAATTTCAAAAGGGAAATGGATACGTTAAAGTTAGATATAGTGGGAATTAGTGAAGTTCGGTGGCAGGAGGAACAAGACTTTTCGTCAGGTGAATACAGGGTTATAAATACAAAATCAAATAGGGGTAATGCAGGAGTAGGTTTAAAATGGAAATGGAAATGTCATGTGGCTAGGGCCTCCCGTCGGGTAGACCGTTCGCCTGGTGCAGGTCTTTCGATTTGACGCCACTTCGGCGACCTGCGCGTCGATGGGGATGAAATGATGATGATTAGGACAACACAACACCCAGTCCCTGAGCGGAGAAAATTTCCGACCCAGCCGGGAATCGAACCCGGGCCCTTTGGATTGACAGTCCGTCACGCTGACCACTCAGCTACCAGGCCGGACAGTAGGTTTAATAATGAATAAAAAAAATAGAAGTACGGGTAAGCTACTACAAACAGCATAGTGAACGCATTATTGTAGACAAGATAGACACGAGGCCCACGCGTACTACAGTAGTACAAGTTTATATGCCAACTAGCTCTGCAGATGACGAAAAAATTGATGAAATGTATGATGAGATAAAAGAAATTATTCAAATAGTGAAGGGAGACAAAAAGTTAATAGTCATGGGTGACTGGAATTCAAGCGTAGGAAAAGGGAGAGAAGGAAACATAGTAGGTGAATATAGATTGGGGCTAAGTAATGAAAGAGGAAGCTGTCTGGTAGAATTTTGCGCAGAGCATAACTTAATCATAGCTAACACTTGGTTTAAGAACCATGAAAGAAGGTTGTATACATGGAAGAACCCTGGAGATACTAAAAGGTATCAGATAGATTATATAATGGTAAGACAGAGATTTAGGAAACCAGGTTTTAAATTGTAAGACATTTCCAGGGGCAGATGTGGACTCTGACCACAATCTATTGGTTATGAACTGTAGATTAAAACTGAAGAAACTGCAAAAAGGTGGGAATTTAAAGAGATGGGACCTGGATGAACTGAAAGAACCAGAGGTTGTACAGAGTTTCAGGGAGAGCATAAGGGAACAACTGACAGGAATGGGGGAAAGAAATACAGTAGAAGAAGAATGGGTAACTTTGAGGGACGAAATAGTGAAGGCAGCAGAGGATCAAATAGGTAAAAAGACGAGGGCTAGTAGAAACCCTTGGGTAACAGAGGAAATATTGAATTTAATTGATGAAAGAAGGAAATATAAAAATGCAGTAAATGAAGCAGGCAAAAAGGAATCGAATTCTAAAGGTGGCAGGGGTAAAATACATGGAGCGAAAGGCTATTTACAATTTGTACAGAAAGCAGATGGCAGTTATAAGAGTCAAGGGTTATGAAAGGGAAGCAGTGGTTGGGAAGGGAGTGAGACAGGGTTGTAGCCTCTCCCTGATGTTATTCAATCTGTATATTGAGTAAGCAATAACGGAAACAAAAGAAAAGTTCAGAGTAGAAATTAAAATCCGTGGAGAAGAAAAAAAACGTTGAGGTTCGCCGATGACATTGTAGTTCTGTCAGAGACAGCAAAGGACTTGGAAGAGCAGTTGAACAGAATGGACAGTGTCTTGAAAGGAGGATATAAGATGACCATCAACAAAAGCAAAACTAGGATAATGGAATGTAGTCGAATTAAGTTGGGTGATGCTGAGGGAATTAGATTAGGAAATGAGACACTTAAAGTAGTAAAGGAGTTTTGCTATTGGGGAACAAAATAACTGATGATGGTCGAAGTAGAGAGGATATAAAAAGTAGACTGGCCTTGGCAAGGAAAGCGTTTCTGAAGAAGAAAAATTTGTTATCATCGAGTGTAGATTTAAGTGTCAGGAAGTAGTCTCTGAAAGTATTTGTATGGAGTGTAGCGATGTATGGAAGTGAAATGTGGACGATAAATAGTTTAGACAAGAAGAGAATAGAAGCTTTTGAAATGTGGTGCTACAGAAGAATGCTGAAGATTAGATGGGTAGACCACATAACTAATGAGGAGGTATTGAATAGAATTGGGGAGAAGAGGAGCTTGTGGTACAACTTGACTAGAAGAAGGGATCGGTTGGTAGGAAATGTTCTGAGACATCAAGGGATCACCAATTTAGTATTGGAGGGCAGCGTGGAGGGTAAAAATCGTAGAGGGAGACAAAGAGATGAATACACTAAGCAGATTCGGAAGGATGTAGGCTGCAGTAGGTACTCGGAGATGAAGAAGCTTGCACAGGATAGAGTAGCATGGAGAGCTGCATCAAACCAGTCTCAGGACTGAAGACCACAACAACAACAACAACACCCTTAAACCATCAGTAAATGCTTCCAGAAACTCACCCAGCAAATCAATCAGCTGGGAGGCTTGGACTTCTGATAAATGACAAACTTTCACCTTAGCAGCTTCACCACCCATTTTATACACTTTGACTCATGCTCTGCAGGAACACATTTTAAAACCTTCCTCAGGCCTGAATTTAAAGGAAAACTGACCACCAGCATAGTCCACTAAACACTTAGTCAACTGCAAAATCCACGATCTAGAATAAGTTTAGCTGACAACCTCTTGACAACCCAACACTTGAGCAGCCATGCAAATGGTGAATTCTTAACTTAAAACGAGTCCAACATACTTCCCCGAGAGGCTGCCCGTCAGCAGCAATACACTAATGATTCTCCAATTTTAGCCCCAACAACCTGGCTGTTTGCCTGTACCTTTTACACCAGGCATAATTAAGAAGAGATACACTACTGCCAAAATCCAGCAGGATGCTGACAAGTTCAGTACCCCATAACATACACACATTTGGTAGCCTCCCACACTTGACTGCACATACCCTACAACAACCCAGCGAGAGCCTCCAACACCCCTTTCTTTTAGTGTCAGCTGTTTCCATGCCTATGCGTAGAGATTAGATGCTCCCTTACAAAATGCCTCAGTTTGCTGCAACAACACCACACTCCTTTAGCAGCAGCATTGGACAGACCAGATAGATAATTGATATTATTCACCAAGTCCTGGCAACAACCTATGTCTAATTTTCCCAGCTTACATTGCAGTCACCATAACGAATATTTTCAATGCAGACTAGTAATTTGTCTAAGAGAGCAGAACACAATGGTTTGTCACAAAAGAGAATCCGTGATCTATTTTCCAGCCTCATCCATTTTAGGATATTAGGTACCACCCCAGCTTCAGAAATTTCTACACACAAGGCTAAGATGGCAAAATGTACTTCACTGATATAAAGAGCTAAGGGTTCATTTTTGTCTTGCACTTGATAAACATGTTTATTTATAAACTCTTTCTTCTTGTGGCTCCCAATACATTTGTTCAAAAGTGACTTACAGGTACCCCACATTGTTTTCTCATTCCCTAACATCTCTGCAATAATCCTGACCAAATGACCCATGGCTAGTCGATAAACAAGTTGCAACACAACATCATGATCTACTTGCAACACATTTGCCTGTTTATGTAACTTGACCGATAAGCACAAAAGATCCCTTAATTGGTCAGTACTATCAACAAGCTCATCACCCATTTGAGAATAACCACAACTGGATTAAATAACCTTATGAATAGTTCCTCATCATACCAACTTAAGGATAACATCTGATGTTGCAGTGAGAAAGCTTCACCCTGCAAGGCAACAATCGTACAAAACTCTCCACTCTTAAAAATTCTTCTCCATCCTTTTTTCGAAAACAGCAGTGAAATGACAATATTATTGTTTACCCCTTTTCTTTGCTCCACTAACCTTTAGCTAGATGTTGCTCAGTTTTATAAAAATAATTTCAGGCTAATATTAGCACCAAATTATCAGGTAACAGCAACAGAGATGGCTATTGATCACTCAATTTAATGAGTCATTTGTTCTGAAAGATTTGTGTATGACAACTAATAATAGAGGAAAATCCTCACACTAGATTATTCTTTACTGCTCAAAAGAAGAATTAATGTTTTTAAAGCGTCTCTGTTTGTATGTCTGTGAAGGAAACTACCTAGTTTGTCTTATGTGCAAACTATGCTTACTAGTACTACTAGCAAGAACAATAAACTCCACTTTTTTAAAAAAAGGAAAACAACCAATTGCAAACAGGCTCTTGCTGTATTGTCAGTTACAACAGCATAAGCTGCTTAGCCAACTTGGTCACACAATTAGATACTGTGCCCTAGGCAGTACACTTCAGCTGCATACGGCTAGATCTAAAACAAAAGAAAACACAGTTATCAAACAAAAGTTGCTTCAGCACTAAACTTTGCTACAGCGAGTAGGCAACTTACAAGCTTGGACACTGTCATGAACAAGGGCACTACTGGTTAAATTATCACCATGGTTATAGTAGCTAGTGCTCATATTCCAAATTATTTTTTGAAAGGAGCAGAGAAGCACGAACCTGAAATGTGCAACCAGAAACAAATTTTGCACCTGGTACTTTCAGGTATGGTATTCTCATAACAGTGTCTTTTAATACATGGCTTAAACAACCACTAGAAGTATTAACATGCCGATCACTTTTGAACTCTGCTTCAACACTGTGTTTAACATATTAACTGGCAAGTTACACAGTAAAAAAATGCAAAAACAAATTTTCACAACTTTCAATAGAGATCTCACAGAAGGAAATAAGTGTCTTTAGTGCAACAAGAAAGCACAATCAGTTTCCTTTATGTATTCATAACTCTGCGTTCAGAACAGCCATGGCACAGTCAAAACCAAAAAATGAGCTCAGACAAACAGCAAATTGGTACATCTACTAATGCTGTACACAACAGAGTTAATGCTCTGGCTGGGACAGAGTCTGTTTGGCCTTCACCTTTACAGGCAAGTGTGTGTGTCTCCATTCTGTCCTCTGTTGCTTCGATTCGGGCGTGATATGCAAAACCCATGTTTCATCTCCAGTTACAATCTGACTCAAGAACCTGTCACCTTCTTCATGATAATGAGTCAAGAACTTCATCGCACACTCAAGTCTTTGGTTTTAGTGGTCCTCTGTTAGGAGTTTCGGGACCCAACGGGAACAGAATTTCCTAAACTTTAGGTGTTCAGAAACAATGTTGTAAAGCACTGACCTTGACATGTCAGGAAATTCATTTGAGAGACCTGTTATTGTGAAGCACCTGTTCTCACGAATCCTCACTTCAACTGAAGCCACCAAATCGTCTGTAATCAAAGAAGGGCGACCGGAGCAGTCCTCATCATGGACGTTGTCACGGCCGTCTTTGAATTCTCGTACACACTTACACACTTTACTTTCACTCATAACAGTATCACTGTACACTTCGCAAATCTGTCGATGAACTTCTGCAGCAGACAGGTTCCTTGCTAACAAAAACCGTATCACTGAGTGAACTTCACACGCGGTGGGTGAGTTGATAGTCTTAAACATTTTGAAAGCACAGAACAGAACTGTATAGATTAGCTACAGAGCTGAAACTGAGCACAGTTGTTCCCAAGGCATGCCAGTACATGATGCATGCACTTGTTGTGGTATGCGCATGAACTACTAGTGTCTACAATGAAACAGACCTTACTTAAAAAACATGCCTCATACTTTGATGATGACATCAAGAGGCCACCTTTGGACTATGCGCATGGATCACAAACCTTTGGTGGAAGCCATCGAGAACTCATCTCAAGATGCCAGTCCACACCAGTTCAGACATTTAGGCCTTGTTGCACAGTACACCTCTGACATACATCAGTTTCACAGTATGGAAATATCATTGCAGACTACCTTTCAAGATTCAACCCAGTTTCTCTCAAATATGACTACAAGCACATCACAACTTGTTACAGTTTGCCCTGCTCTGTTTATCTCTTCGTTTGATGTCCTCAATGTTGATGCACTGCATTGCTACACTGGCTGAAAAATGGGTTGTAGATTCCGACACTGACAACTGTAAATAATGTAGTAGTGTGCAGACAACCCTCCACATATTGCTACAATAGTTTCCTGTTGAGCATCTACGAGCTGTAAAAAACATAACCACAAAGTTTACAGTTCTTGAAGAATAGAAAGGTATGTATAGAGCAGACACCATCACTGTTTTAACACACAGCCTAATTGTGTAACACTTCTTACGCTCCTAAGTTGATGCATTGTTGTCGTTCTAAGCATTACAGGTTTCTTGTCTGAAACTTGGCCATGGACTGACTGACTCATGACCAAAATTTGGGTCCTTATATATCATCACAATAATAGGTGCTGAAACTACACATTGTTCGAAGTTTAATTTACAGAAATTGCAATTAATACTTAACTCATTAAATTAAACGGATACATTGAAAAATTGCGTTTTTTAATAGGTTCTCCTACTACAAATTTTAAGCCAAATTATTTGTTTAAATGATGAAATTAACATTTTGACAAAACTGTTAATTACTTTGGAATTAGTGAAGGGATGGTTTTGCTAACATGTTTCTGACTAGAGCCAAATAGATTCTTTAAGAATACTAGCATTTCATCTTCCAAATGTTTACAATTATTACAGAATTCATATTTGTTTGTATGTCAACAATAGAATTTAAGTTACAAAACAATTACTGATTTCACCCAATAACAAAAGATACTAATTAGGAATAGTCAAAATAAATTAGAAAATCAATTACATACTGAAAACTAAGAACAAAATTAGATCTGGTGTTAAATACTTTAAAACTGAGGGCCAACCTTTCTCTTATATGGAAATGTAGATTATATTGAAGTATATTAATGGTAATTAGTTAAAATTGAAAAAAATTAATATAAGGAGGCAGATGGCAAAACAAGAGGGGAAGAAAAAATATCCCAGCTTGCTTTGTTACAAACTGAACAAACAAATGATCCAAGCATCAAAGACTTCTCAACAACCAGGTTCAAAAATTGGTTCAAATGGCTCTGAGCACTATGGGACTCAACTGCTGTGGTCATAAGTGCCCTAGAACTTAGAACTACTTAAACCTAACTAACCTAAGGACATCACACACATCCATGCCTGAGGCAGGATTCGAACCTGCGACTGCAGCGGTCGTGTGGTTCCAGACTGTAGCACCTTTAACCACTCGGCCACTCCGGCCGGCCCAACAACCAGGACACGAACCTTCGCATCGACCACTGGTTTCTTCATTTGTCTCAAGCAACACTGCTTTGCAACATTTTACAGAATAGGCCATGGCTGCTAGTGCCTCTTATGATATACTGTGAAATATTTGAGCAGTTACTTGGCACAACAGAAATAGTTACTACTGATCAGAGTTGTCAATTTGAGTAGGCCTTCTTCAATGCCCTAAGTCACCTCTGCTGGATCACCCAAATGCGGACTTCTGCTTTTCACCTGCAAAGTAATGGCACAGGACCATGAAGGGGCCCTCATTTGACACAGTGGATCCTGGACTGAGATGCTGCCATGGAACATACTCAGCATACAGTGATGACCTGTGGACATATCTGGCAGAAGTGTTCCTATGGAGAGCTGCTCACTTTGCCTGCAGACTTCACCCAGCCTACAGACAATACAAATCCGTGAGCCTTTTCTACACTAGAGCATCATGCTCAGCAACATATCTGGAACAAGTATGTCCCAACACCCTCAACTCATTTGACACAAAAGGTGTTTACACACAAGGACCTCACCTCCTGCAACTTTGTGATGATGGCAGTTGATGATGTATGAGCATCTCTGCAGCCCTCTTCATTCAGGCTTGTACAGGGTGCCCAAATGCGGTCCACAGACATTGAATTAAATTGCAACCTACGCTCATGTCAAACATGGACACAAAATCAGGGGCAACACAATAAATTTCATGTAATTTTTAACAATAAACTACAACAAATACACCACATCGTGGCTTTGACAATTAACAGCAAATTCAGATGACACTGGTGTTGCAGAGGCAATGGATGGTATGGCTTTCTCAACCAAATTGGTCCTACAGCCTTCTTGATAACTGCTTTCACAAATATAATAAGAAATATGAAACTCAGGGAAACTCTAAAACACACTTGTTAAAAAATTACAAACAAAACACCAACAAATGAAGTGGTGAATAACTTCCCAATTTAAAACCAGAAATCTGTTTTTAAAGATCAAACTTACTCAGCCAATCTAGCTGTAATCAAAATACTCCAAGCAGTAAAACTTAGCAATAAATGAAGGAACCATGGAAACTTAAATAAAGGAACTGCAGGCAGAAGAGCTGTGATTTTTAAAGGAAATTAAAATTCTTTAACTAGGCTAAATCTAATCCCAGTCACTGAGTGCAAACCAATCAAAAGAATTTGACTCTTATCGCCCTGAATGGCAATTACAGGAAAATTTAACATCAAATAAGTGAGCCAGCACATGAATAACTTACAATATTACATCAAGCAAAGCAAATTAGTACATAGAGAAATTCCTAAGCATGCAGCACCTTGAGCCCTCAAAATATAGGTATTTTGTAGGCAAAGTCATTCATCACAATTGCAGACAAATAACTGAGGCACTTCTTCCAATGCAAGCCAAAACTATTTGCATGCAGACATAACTCATCATTTTGTGCACTGAAGTGTTGGTAGTTTTCCACCATTTAAAGTGTCAGTTATGTATCAGAAGGCATCCACAAGTAGTAGAGGCAGGGCCTGTGATATCCACCTGTTGCACCAATTGGCACAAAATAACACCTCTATTAACAAATTGTATTTGACAACTATACACTGTGGCTACCATGGGCAGTCCCTTCCAAGGTACATAATGTCAACACCAAATGACAGATAGGTGTCCATCAGGTGGAGCCACATTGCGTGCACTGTACTAACTTTTGGCTCAAATGGACTCAACAACAGCTCACTAGCCAGATAAGGCAGTGATAGTCCAGCCCCTCATACATGAGACACTGGTAGATGGGACACACTCCATGATTGCCATCTTACAGCTGGGCCAAGTGCCTCCTTTATCCCAAATCATATGCCTCCTAGTGAGGTGCCAGTATAGTACAGCCTCGAGTGCTGCCACAGATGTTTCACTATCCATACTGAACTATCTCAACTGTGAAAATAGGGGTGGAATCCAGAGAAACAAGTAATTTTTATGGTTAGCCATTGTGGGGGATTCCGTAGTTTAGACAGCATTTAAGGAACAGGATGTAGGACTTGGTTTTAGCCAGGGAAATGGATACTTTCCTGAACTGGTGCAGGGTTCCATTGTGGCAGGGGTGGCATTGGGGAAAGGGGAAATGATGTAGGAAATGGTCAAATGGAGCAGTTAGGTGGTTGTGAGGGGAGCTGGATAACAGAAAAACACACATAAAACTCGTACAGATACATAAAAATATACACAAGAACATAAAATGCTTGTAAATACATAAAACACTTTAACAAAAGGCAGGAAAAAATGAGATTTGGGATAAAAGAAGAGAGAGAAGGGGAGGGGGGGAATTGGTTAGGTCGAGGTTCACAAGTTCATGTGGCACAGATAGATGTGGAAAATAACAAGTGAAAATGTGCGGTTTGGAAGGTGATAAAAAAACACAGGAAAGCAGAGAAAGAATGGACAGTGAGTAGGGTAATGCTGTAGAAAAAAGTAACAAAGAAAAATAGCACTTGGCTGTGGGATTGAAGAAAGGTCTTTAGGCAAAATCAAACAATGAAAAATTCAGGTTGAAACATCAACAATATTATGAAAAGGATGGAGAATGATGACATGCTGAGTTGCAGACAGCTACAACGAGAAAACTGTTATGCATTGTGATTTTGGCCAAAGCCTTCTTCAGCAAGGAAATGGAAAATGCACATTCACAAAAGATGGACATAATACCAAGGCTCCTTCTCATCCCTCCTCAAGTGGAGTTCTGTCACCCACCCAACCTCCACAATATCCTAGTTCATCCCTACACCACTCCCAATCCCAACCCCTTGCCACAGGGATCATATTGCTGTGGAAGATCCAGGTGCAAGACCTACCCAATCCACCCACCCAGCACTTCCTCTTCTAGTCCTATCACACATTTGTTCTACCCCATCAGGGGCTAGACCACCTGTGAAACCTGTCATGTCATGTACTAGCTCTTCTTCAATCATTGCACAGCTTTTTATACAGGTTGTACCAAAAAGAATCAACCAATTTAAAAAAAAATCGTAAGTGTTATGTTATTTGAGATATGTGCATAACAACATGCTGTTGGAAAGAATAAACTCTTGAGTTTTACATGGTTCTCACTAGGTAGCAGCAATGTACGCCCACTTCAGTTCTAGTAAAAACGGTTTTGGAGCAACAGAAAGCATTTTGTGTTCTACATTTTGTGTAGTATGGGTCAGTAATAACTGTTCAGCATGAAATTTGTACTAGGTATGATGTGAATCCTCCGACAGCACAGAGCATTAGACGATGGCATGAACAATTATGAGAAATGGGTTGTTTGTGTAAAGGCAAATCGGCAGGTTGTCTCAGAGTGTCTGACATAGATGTCGAATGCATCCACATGCATTACAGAAAGCACATATCTCAATATGCTTGAGAGCTTTCTTTTCCCACAGTTGGAGACTGATTTGAATGACTTCATTTACCAGAAGGATGGGGCACTGCCACACTGGAATCTGGAAGTTTGGGAATTTTTAAATCAAAGGGTTATTGAATGATGTATGGACCACATGATTCAGCTTTACATTACTGGCCTCCACGCTCATTGGACCTGACTGTATGTGATTGTTTCTTGTGGGGGTTTATAAAAGACTATGTTTTTGTGCCTCTGATACCAACAACAATGAATGAACCGAGTCATCACATAACATCAGCTGTGGAAGCTATAACTCAAGACACACTTGCTGCAGTGTGGGAACAATTTGCATAGTGCATTTACATATGCCTTGCAACTCAAGGGGGCATATTAAACACCTATGAAAAAGTATGAAAAAAATGTTTTTGAGTTTCCTGTTCATCAAAAAATGAAATTAATTTTATATATTTATTAGTTTTGGAAATACAGACATGCTAAATAGGATGATTCTTTTTTATACACCCAGTACATTTATTACTACCAACCAGCTGTCCACTGGGATGAATGGCGACCACAGAACTGTGGCCAAGAGCAAGGTGGATCACACTGTGACACAACATACAGTTGAACATAACATGCTTGATTTCAGTGACTGCTTCACAGCCTGGGCTATCTGGATCCTCTCCTCCATCACCATATTCTCTGAACTGCACAGATGGAAGTTATTCTTGCAACAGACTCTCCAATACAGAAATAACATCAGCCTCAACCTGTAATATCATACTGTCCTCAAATCCTCCACCCAACAATTTCTGCCTCCTCTATCCTACCACCTCCTCCAAATTCAAATTGCCTCACCCTCGCTATGCACTGCTCTCTGCCATGCACCCACCTATCTTTTTCCCTTCTCTTCTCCCATCCTTTCCTGTCCCCTTTTCCCCACCCACTCCTTCTGCCACAGCCTTCTGATGCTGTGCCTGGCAGCCTTGTCCTGCTATCACCTAGTCCCTGCATGCTCCACCAGGCAGTCCTGACCTCTCCCCACACCTGTACCCTGCTATCCCTTCTCCGCCTCACTTCAGACTGGTGCTTTGAGGTGACACACATGCATTCTGGCTAAAGAGAGTCCTAATGTGCACTCGTGGTGTGCTTGCTTGTGTGAGTGTGGTTTTCATTTTTGTTTGCTTTCTGAAGAATGCTCTGGCCAAACACTCAATATGTAACAGCCTTTTCATTGCATCTGTCTGGAAATCAGTGTGTTGTCTTTAGGATGAATGGGAGTCTACCCTTTTCATAAAATTGAAGTATTCACAAAGATTTAAATAAAAACTGTGATTATTTTTGTTTAAATACAACACAGAAGTATCAGGAAGATTACTTTTCTGCAGTTTTCATTTCTTGCATTCTGAGCTAATATGGTGTACCTAATAGCTTACAAAAAAAGTGGGGACACTACAGGTACTTCCCAGAGATTCAATACTTCAAGAAATAAGCAGAAGAAGGAGAAGAAAATTTTATATTTTGGTAATACTGATGAACAGATTGTCAGAGGACTGACATATAATTTCCATGTGACATGCTTACTTTTCTTATGTTGTCGGTATTGCAGTAAATGACAATGTATGCTGTGCTGCATTTCTTGCACCTTTTTTTTTGTTTTATGCTGTTTTGTTCTGGCTGTTTGTGGTTGGAATTGTTTTGCTTCAGTTGGTCACTAGCTTATGTGACCACCTTTTTTGGATACTCTAATGAGAAACTATTAACTTTGAATATCTGTATCTGCCAAGTTGTTTGTCTTATTGACATAACCTATTAGTAAAGTCATTTATAGACTCACCAGCTGTAGCATAAACTCCATCCAGCAGCCCTGATGGGCCCATTGGTTCCAACTGATCACTGTGTCATCCTCTGCCAAATGGTGTCATTGGTTGTGGTATGGAGGGGCATTTGATTAGCACACTGCTCTCATTACCACTATCAGTTTATGTGACATACAGCTGCTACTACTCAGTCACATACCTCCCCAACTAGCATCATGAGAGAGAGTGCACAGTCCCTCCACCAATGAAAAGTCTCTGGCGGGGTGAGGAAGTGAAACTGAATCTTACAAATGGCAGTCAGTCATGCTGACCATTCAGCTATGGAGGCGGACACTCTCTAGCTGTAGCTTACAAGTTATTTGGGGTAGATACTTGTGTGATGGCTTCAGCTGGAGAACTGCGTCTTGCCTACTGTGCGATGGTCATTCACAATGGAGGAAAGACTTTCCTTCTCATCCCGTCCGGTAAGTCTCCCATGACCCAGGCTTCTGGGTGACTTTTCTGAACTGTATCTCCTTCCCTAAACCTCTCTAGTCCTTTTCCTTCATCCTTCTTCCTTTTCCTTCATTTCTTCTGGCAGAAAAAGGAGCTACTGGCTCTGAAAGCTTGTAAAACCTAACCCATTTATGTGTGTGTTCCCCTGCCACCACTTGGTGAGTAGATTTTTTATCTATCCATTTACATTATATTGTCAATAATTGATTATTTTCATGACAGATTTTTATGACTAAAGCACACCAAGTAATTAGAGTTCACAATAAGACCTCACTGAAATCCAATTACCTACATGAATTTTATTCAATGTTGACAGCTCTTTTATGCTAAGTATGTAATATGTATTCCACTCACAACATATTGCTACAAAGCAATCCATTTATTATGGTCACTTAGTGCTCCTTCCAAATATATGTATACAGTCAAGTTGCTGGAAGCAACTGTACTTTCAAAAGAATGAGCATGCGGTAGTGCTATGTCATCCACAGGGGGCACTTCTGAGATGTGTGCATGTGTGTGTGGATGTGTGTGTGTGTGTGAGTGTGTGTGTGTGTGTGTGTGTGAGAGAGAGAGAGAGAGAGAGAGAAAGAGATATCTCACCATGAGAGCTTTGTGTATGTAACTAGTTCCTGCTGAATGTAACTTAAATACTGTGTTCAAGTCATTAATGCCTCCATGGAATAAGTGGAACAAGTCGACTGACTTGACAGTTATAAAGTCGTGATCAATGTGAGCGACTAATGTGTGTACATAGCTGTTATTTTAAAACTGGCATGCAGACTTCTAGGATAGCCAGCTAGGACATACATGGATAGCAGCACTTATTGTACTGAAGAAGAAGATTACTAATGTGAACATATTATTTTTGGTCCCATCTTTTGCAGATCCAAAGATGGCAATAGATAATTGATGAAACTTGTCATCTAACTGAACAAATTATTGCAATGATCTTGGCAGGTGAAAATTTATCCAGTGTTCACAGTACTACAGATTATCCAAACACTGACGATGTCAGAATTGTACGTTGTAATTGTTGTGGTCTTCAGTCCAGAGACTGGTTTGATGCAGCTCTCCATGCTACTCTATCTTGTGCAAGCTTCTTCATCTCCAAGTTGTTATTGCAACCTACATCCTTCTGAATCTGCTTAGTGTATTCATTTCTTGGTCTCTCTCTACGATTTTTACCCTTCACGCTGCCCTCAAATACTAAATTGGTGATTCCTTGATGCCTCAGAACATGTCCTATCAACCAATCCCTTCTTCTAGTCAAGCTGTGCCACAAATTTCTCTTATCCCCAATTCTATTCAGTTCCTCCTCATTAGTTATGTAATTTACCCATCTAATATTCACCATTCTTCTGTAGCACCACATCTCAAAAGCTTCTATTCTCTTCTTGTCTGAACTATTTATCATCCATGTTTCACTTCCATACAGGGCTACACTCCATACAAATACTTTCAGAAGTTTATACTCGATATTAATAAACTTCTCTTCTTCAGAAATGCTTTTCTTGCCATTGCCAGTCTACATTTTATATCCTCTCTACTTTGACCATCTTCAGTTCTTTTGCTCCCCAAATAGCAAAACTCATCTACTACTTTAAGTGTCTCATTTCCTAAATAAATTCCCTCATCTGATTTAATTTGAGTACATTCCTTTATACTCTCTTTGCTCTTGTTGATGCTTCTCTTATATCCTCCTTTCAAGACACTGACCATTCCATTCAACAGCTCTTCCAGGTCCTTTGCTGTCTCTGACAGAATTACAATGTCATCAGCAAACCTCAAAGTTTTTATTTCTTCTCCATGGTTTTTAATTCCTACTCCAGAATTGTATATGGATTCATAATTTAGAAGTTACATTGATGTTTTGGACCAATACATGAAGATATTAATGTAAATTTGATTTTATGGTAAACTAGCTGTCCACAGCATATCCTGCAAAGCCTCTTTTTATTTGTAATTAGGTATACATATAAAAATAAGACACATTTATACAAACAAAATAAATGAAAGACAATGTTTTTTTTTTTTTGCACTGAATTTGAAAAAGTTTATTCAAGTGCTTTGGGACATACAGTACTTTTTGTCTTTGTGTCTTCTGCAAAAACAAATAAATTTTCCAGCTGTCTCACTTGTAAACATGCAACATATAACTAACCATGTGAAAAGCATGGAATTTACAGATTTTATCCACACACTTGAAGAGACTGGCCTTGTGCCTTGTTGATGGTCATTGGGAATGCAATGGAGATGGGGAACTGCAATTGTTTGAACTCCTATGGCATGTCAGTGGGAATGACAGGACTAGATGGAATCAGTGCATATTCTCCTTGTGACTTGCCATTCAGGATTGTTGCTTTGATGACATTTGGCTCCAGTTTTTGACAGTGAGCCTGGTTCCAAACTGAAACACATACAGCTGGTGCATAAAAGTCGTCAACACTGTAACAGCATGCCACTATCAGCACTGCTACTGAAAAAATTCCATGTAGTTAATCACTGACTGTACCTAAATCTGTGACTTGAAACTGCTCAAAATGATCTAAAGTCATTGTGAAGTAGTTTTATTAGGGAATCTGTAATACCAGCTACCTATGTTGCAATCTTATCTTCCCTTCTGTTGCTGGGGAAATAGCTAACAAATTGCAATAGCAAACACACCTTTGCATTTCTCTGTTTCCAAAATTTCAGTGAGTTGAATACAATTAACTGTGGTAGGAAGGAGGGGAGCTGTTTCATCCCTCAAACTGTGTGCCTAGTATGTGCTGCAATGCCTCACTTTGTTTCTAAGTAGGTAATCATATATAAAGCACACACATTTATATGTACAAATAATGAGTCATGTATATACCAGATTTGGATGAAATTCACACAGGTATTCCTGAGTTATGCTTTTGTGTCACCCACAGCCATGAGAATGCTAGGGGTGTCTCACTATCACAAGGACTTCCACAGTTGAGGCAAGTGACCCTGAAAACTGTGGAGTCAATGCAAATAATAGTTGTTAATGAATAAGTATTTTTACATGTCATGCCATCTCACCTCCGCATCTACCCCTAGGTGTGAGAGGAGTGTAGTACCTCACAGTAGCCATCTACAAATAAATAAACAAATAGTAGTTCATGTATATACAAAATTTGGCTGTAATTTCAGCAGACCTTCCTGAGTTATGCCGCTGTATCACTCTCTTTTCTCCCCCCTTACAAACAAAATATGAAATTTGCAATCAGAACACTAGGATTCAAATAACAACATAGAAAATACAAGCATTTTTTGGTGATTTAGGGATTCAAAATATTCCTCTATGTTATAAAAACATTTATTTAACAGGTATTTTTTTAAAATTCTAACTTAAATTTTCCCTTATTTTACATTCCCTTGATACAAAGTGGCAGAGAAGTATGCAGCTTTATTCCACAAGAGCTCACATATTTTTGAGTTTTTGTTTTTCTTGCTCTTTCTGCATGCAGATTCTTACTGATATGTGTATTGTGGTTATGTAAACTTGGATTTAAATGTAAACTAATCAAGTGTGTTCTTGTACACAGTACACTTTCGAATGTGTATCAAGATGGTACAATAAGTATTTTTGACTTCACAAATAAGGACCTGCAGTGTGTTTGTGGAGAGCTGTGTGTAATAATGCTAATGGACATTTTCTGTAATTTAAGAATGTTTGTCAAGTGATATTCTGATATATCCCAAAACATTATTCCATAACATACAGTAGAACTGAAATAACCAAAATGTATTAATCTTGCACACTTAGTGCTACAAACTCTCAAAATTATTCTCAGTGAAAAACATGTGGAATTAAATTGTTAGGATATGTACGTGAGGTCTTTCTAGATCAAGTCACGATCAATGCACATACCCAAAAACTTTGTAAACCATTTTTTCTCCGTCTCCTGATTCTAGTGTTGCTTCATTCACCCATCCTAATACTTTTGGGTATGATCAGATTGTAGTTTTAGTCTCCTACCCTTGAGTATTTACATATGAACACAACAAAGAAAGAGTAGCTGAATTAATTGTACTTAACTTTATGAAGTTGAAGTCTTGATGCTAATCCCCCAGGATGCTTCTTTTCTGCAAGCTTGTAAAGATAGGTTCTGGTAGCAGTTTATGTTTGATAAACAGAAATGCCATGTGGCTAGGGCCTCACGTCGGGTAGATCGTTTGCCTGGTGCAAGTCTTTCGAGTTTACACCACTTCAGCAATTTGCGTGTCGATGGGGATGAAATGATGATGACAAGGACAACACAACACCCAGTCCCTGAGTGGAGAAAATCTCCGACTCAGCCGGGAATCGAATCCGGGCCGTTAGGTATGACATTCCGTCACGCTGACCAGTCAGCTACCAGAGGCGGACTTATGTTTGATGTTGCCTTTAAATAAATAATCTTGGTCATGATTAATTTTTACCAGATGGTTTAATTTTAGGTTTTGATACATTTCCATAGTTGATAAGAATGTTCACATAAATTGGCGATGATGCAGTGATTTGCACAGCGATCCTTGACACACATCTTCTTCCTTACATACCTGAAGACCAGGTGCAGCATCAGCTTTGATAAGTAAAAGACTTTGTAAAACCTCCATGCTTAGGTTGGGATTGGTATTCTGGTTTTAGTTTACTTTACTCACTTTTGAAACCAGTTAATAACATTATAAAAATCAGAAAAATACAAAACATATAGGTTGATAATAATGCTTACAGTCATTATTGGTATTTATTTATGAGAATATGTTTTTCTATGTTGTGTTGACAATAATAGCCATAATTTGATTAGGGCATGTTTTCCACTCTAATTGTCAAACAGGTGTTTTGCAGTTTTGTATTTTTCTACGAATAAGTTACATATGTTTTATATTCAGTAGCATGATGAACAAATACTAGAAGAAATTTTGATATGAACAGTTTCATGAATTAACTAGCTATACTTCTGAAATCAATATTACAAAGCAGTTTCCATATTTAAAATCTGGTTATTTTCTATTTGGAATAGAATTGACGAAAACTAGGAAGCATTTCAAAGTCTCTGTCTCCTAAGCTTTTGGATGTGATATAAAGTTCAAAAAAGTAATTTAATTTATAATTTAACATAATAGCACAATTCATAACATTTGCCTTTTGGTTTGTTACTGAAATTGACATGGCTATATCCATGTTGTTAATGCTCAGAGATTTATTTACATGTAATATGTACTATTTCTTTTTTTTTTTTGTTTCAAAATTTATGTTTTCTAGATAATTGTGTATTTGCAGATTTGGTTGTAAGCCAACATTTGTGAGTTCAAAACCCATCAAGTTCATTAAGGTGAACTGGAAACTTTTAACAAATCTGTCAATACCATATCCATAATGTTACATGGTCACTCAATCATAAATCAAGATTATCTTTCTCATTCATTGTACCATACCGTATGTATTTTTTGTTTTTAAATTAAGTGTTAGTTTATCAGTATGAAACTACTGCTGCCCACACTTTAGAACTTTTTCAGCTGTAGTGGATAAGGATTTTCTCTCATCACTTATAATTATGCTTGCATCAACTACAAATACATAATTTTGGATGAACATGTTACGATGTCAACTGCCAGTATTAACACTGACCAGCTCATCAAACACAACAACTATGGACATGGATTATCTGTAGCTTAAGTTAATGATCTTTGTTTGCCATTTCCAACTTGTCTCTCAGATTGTGCATATCATGTGAGTGTTTCTCATGTATGTGTGGTTTATTTTCACAGCAACAAAGTGTGAAATGCTTTGGCAAGGTGTCTGTGTATCATTCTACTTGATCCTGGTGGCCTGTTATTCCCACAAACTGATGACATAGCCAACAGATAACAGAAAAGAAGCTATAGAGACATAACACAAAATCTGAGCCTAAACAAGACATCTCTGTCAGTGCCATATTTAGACACTGTAATACTGCAGTTTTAACAGGGGCCTTGAACACATCAGAAACACCAGTAATCCAGGGAAGAACAAAAGTCAAGGAGATAGACAAGAGAGTAAAATACTAAGAAAGATCTACAGGCCAGTTTAGAAAGAGTAGATCTGAAGAAAGACAGTGACAAAAGAACTGTACAAACAGACATAGCTGTTTACAAACAACATTAGGAACAGAAGGGCAAAGTTCTATGGGGATATATACATAGGATGAACAAAAACAAACTGACCAATAAGATTTTTAGTATGGTGATGATTAATACAGTGAAAAGCAAACACGGAAGAGCTCAAGAAAGTAAACATCTCTGTGACAGACAGAAGAAAATACAGACAACCCAGAAAACAGAAATTTGAGAAAATGATGACAAAAAAAGAAAGAGGAGGGAAGGGGACAGAAGAGAGTTATAAGAAACAGTGATTGAGAACAAAGCAAACAAAGGTAGACAGAAACTGAATTTGTTTTAGTGCTCTTGTTAAGGGGGAATTACCAGTCAGAACAATAATAATAATAATAACAATAATAATAACAGTAACTATATTATCAGACAATGGAAATTCCAGGTAGGAATATCAACCATATAGGAAAAGATAGATTTCTGCTTACTGTAAAGAAGACACATTAAGTTGCTGACAGGCACAATTAAAAGAAACTTACATAAAGCTTTCAGCCACAGCAAAAGAGAAACACATGCAATACATTCACATGAGCAAGTACACCTCATACACACATGATCGCCAACTCCAGAATCTTGGGTGCAGGAACTAGAATGCCAACAGGTGGAGCATCAGGAGGTTGTGGGGCAGGGAGGTAGAGAAAAAGGGTGTGAAACAGGAGCAGAGCAGGGAAAAATGGGCAAGTGCGTTAGCAGAGGGTGCAAACAAAGAGGGTGGGAGATGAGAATGGGGAGGAGATGTAGGACAGAGGGTGTGGAAACTGTTTGATGAAAGATGTAGGGACAGTCCGTTATTGTAGGTTGAGGCCAGGATAATTACAGGAACAGAGAACATGCTGTAGGGATAACTCCCATCTGTGCAGTTCAGAAAAGCTGGTGGTGGAGGGGAGGATCCAGATGGCTCAGGTAGTGAAGCAGCCATTGAAATCAAGCGTTTATGTTCAGCTGCATGTTGTGCCAGAGGGCAGTCTACATTGCTCTTGGCCACAGTTTAGCAGTACCAATTCACCTGGTGGACAGCTGTTTGGTAGTCATACCAATATAAAAAGCTGTGATTGCGGCAGAGCTGGTAGATGACATGGCTACTTTCACAGATGGCCTTGCCCCTGATGAGGTAGGATAATCCTGTGACAGGACTGAAATAGGAAGTACTGGGTGGGTGGATTGGGCAGGTCTTGCACCTGAGTCTTCCACAGGGCAAGTGGGTTGGGATTGGAAGTGGCATAGGGATAGACTAGTATATTATGGAGGTTGGGTGGGTGACAGAACACCAGTTTAGGATGGGTGGGAAGTATCTCAGGCAGGATGTCCCTCACTTAAGAGCATGACAACAGGTAATCAAAGTCCTGACAAAGGATAGCGTTCAGTTGTTCCAATCTGGGATGGTACTGGTTGACGAAGGGGACACTCCTTTGAGGCTGGTACTTGGGGGTGGTGGGTGGATTGAGGGTGTGAGGGGAAATGACACAAGAGATTAATATGAGGACTAGGTCTTGGGATTAGTGCACATCTGTGAAGACCTTAATGAGACCCTTGGCATATTAAGCAAGGGTGTTCTTGTCACTGCATAAACGCCATCCCCAGATGGCCAGGCTGTATGGGGAAGACTTTTTAGCGTGAAAGGGTTGACAGTTGTCAAAATGCAGATACTGTTGGTGATTGAAGCATTTAACCTGTACAAGAGGCATGTGGAGCCATTAAAGAGGAGGAAGTCAACATCTAGGAAGGTGATACGCTGGGTAGAGAAGGACCACAAGAAGCAGATGAGAGAGGAGGTAACTAATGACTACTTCTTCTTCAAAGGAAAGGTATAGAAACAAATACGCAGCACATCCACGGGCACCTGCACGATGCCCTACTATGCCAACCTGTTTATGTTCCACCTAGAAGAGACCTTCCTAGCCTCCCAAAATGCCAAACCCCTAGCCTGATTTGGGTTCACTGATGACATTTTCATGATCTGGACTCAGGCCCAAAAAATCCTATCTTCATTTCTTCACCACCTCAACACCTTCTCTCCCATCTGCTCCACGTCATCCTCCTCAACCCACTGTGTCACCTTCTTAGACATTGACCTCCTCCTTTCTGATGGCTCCATCCACACCTCTGTCCACATTAAACCCACTAACCACCAACAGGACTTGCATTTCAACAACTGTCATGCCTTTCACACTAAAAAGTCCCTCCCTGGGGACAGCTTTTCTATAGTGACAAAAACTCCCTTGCTTTGTATGCTGAGGGTCTCACCAAGGCCTTCACAGACATGCACTACCCCCCAGACCTAGTCCTAAAATAAATCTCTTGTGCCGTTTTCCCTTGCACCCTCAATCCTCCTACCAACCCCAAGAACTAGCCACAAAGGAGTGTCCCCTTTGGCACCCAGTACCACTCTGCACTGGAAAAGATGAACCACATCCTTTGCCACAGCTTTGATTACTTATCATCATGCCCTGAAATACGGGACATCCTACATGAAATACTTCCCACCCTTCCTAAACTGGTGTTCTGTTGCCCATCCAACCCCCACAACAGCCTAGTCTATCACCATGCCACTTCCAATCCCAACCCCTTGCCACAAGGATCATATCCCCGTGGAGGACCCAGGTGCAAGACCTGCCCAATCCATTCACCCAGTACTTCCTATTCCAGTCCTGTCACAGGTTTATCCTACCCCATCAGGGGCAAGGCCACATGTGAAACCATTAAGATCATCTAATAGCTCTGCTGCAATCATTACACAGCTTTTTATATTGGCATGACTACCAATCAGCTGTCCACCAGGATGAAATGCCATGGCTAAACTGAGGCCAAGAGCAAAGTAGTCCACCCTGAATGTAGCACAACATGCAGCTGAATTTAAGTACTTGATTTCAATGGCTGCTTCACTACCCAAGCCATCTGGATCCTCCTCCCCACCATAAGCTTTTCTGAACTGCACAGATGGGAATTATCCTCCTGCAATTATTCTGGCCTCAACCTACAGTAACATACGGTGCCCACACCCTCCACCCAACAGTTTCCACACCCTCTGCCAAATCATCACCTCCCCATTTTGTCTCCCCCCTCTTTGTTTGCCATCCTCAACCAATGCATCTGCCCAGTTTTCCCCACTCCTCTCCTATTTCACTCCTTTTCCCCCCACCTCCCTGACCCACAACTTCCTGACACTGCACATGTGGGCATTCTAGTTCCTGAACACACTCCCAGACAGTGTTCGTCTCTCTCCCCACCCATACACTACTATCCCCTCCTCTTTCCTGTCCCCTCCAGATTGCTGCTTGCATCCCACATAATCGTTGTATTCTGGCCCAAGATGATGGAGTTGACGGTCATTTTGGGATGAGGTGTGCTTGCTTGTGTGTATGAATGGTACATGTTTCTCTTTTGCTGGTGAAGGCCGTCACTGAAAGCTTCATGTAGGTGTCTTTTAATTGTGCCTGTCTGCAACTTAATGTGTCTTCTTAATGGTAAGTAGTAACTACATTATTATATACTGGAGATACTGTGACAAAGCAAGATAGGATCTTTTTTCTTCTTCTCTTGTTTTGCCATCTGCCTCCTTAAATTCATTTTTGGCTAGTTATCATTAACATACGTGAGTGTAAACTGCATTTTCATAAAAGAGAAAGGTTGACACACAGGTATAAAGAAAATAGCACCAGATCTAATTTTGTGCATGTTGTTGTGGTCATCAGTCCTGAGACTGGTTTGATGCAGCTCTCCATGCTACTCTATCCTGTGCAAGCTTCTTCATCTCCCAGTACCTACTGCAACCTACATCCTTCTGAATCTGCTTAGTGTATTGATTTCTTGGTCTCCCTCTATGATTTTTACCCTCCACGCTGCCCTCCAATGCTAAATTTGTGATCCCTTGATGCCTCAGAACATGTCCTACCAACCGATCCCTTCTTCTAGTCAAGTTGAGCCACAAACTTCTCTTCTCCCCAATCCTATTCAATACCTCCTCATTAGTTACGTGATCTACCCACCTTATCTTCAGCATTCTTCTGTAGCACCACATTTCGAAAGCTTCTATTCTCTTCTTGTCCAAACTAGTTATCGTCCATGTCTCACTTCCATACATGGCTACACTCCATACAAATACTTTCAGAAACGACTTCCTGACACCTAAATCTATATTCGATGTTAACAAATTTCTCTTCTTGAGAAACGCTTTCCTTGCCATTGCCAGTCTACATTTTATATCCTCTCTACTTCGACCATCATCGGTTATTTTACTCCCTAAATAGCAAAACTCCTTTACTACCTTAAGTGTCTCATTTCCTAATCTAATTCCCTCAGCATCACCCGACTTAATTTGACTACATTCCATTATCCTCGTTTTGCTTTTGTTGATGTTCATCTTATATCCTCCTTTCAAGACACTGTCCATTCCGTTCAACTGCTCTTCCAAGTCCTTTGCTGTCTCTGACAGAATTACAATGTCATCGGTCATCGGCGAACCTCAAAGTTTTTACTTCTTCTCCATGAATTTTAATACCTACTCCGAATTTTTCTTTTGTTTCCTTTACTGCTTGCTCAATATACAGATTGAATAACATCGGGGAGAGGCTACAACCCTGTCTCACTCCTTTCCCAACCACTGCTTCCCTTTCATGCCCCTCGACTCTTATAACTGCCATCTGTTTTCTGTACAAATTGTAAATAGCCTTTCGCTCCCTGTATTTTACCCCTGCCACCTTCAGAATTTGAAAGAGAGTATTCCAGTCAACATTGTCAAAAGCTTTCTCTAAGTCTACAAATGCTAGAAACATAGGTTTGCCTTTTCTTAATCTTTCTTCCAAGATAAGTCGTAAGGTCAGTATTGCCTCACGTGTTCCAACATTTCTACGGAATCCAAACTGATCTTCCCCGAGGTCGGCTTCTACCAGTTTTTCCATTCGTCTGTAAAGAATTCGCGTTAGTATTTTGCAGCTGTGACTTATTAAACTGATAGTTCGGTAACTTTCACATCTGTCAACACCTGCTTTCTTTGGGATTGGAATTATTATATTCTTCTTAAAGTCTGAGGGTATTTCGCCTGTCTCATACATCGTGCTCACCAGATGGTAGAGTTTTGTCATGACTGGCTCTCCTGAGGCCATCAGTAGTTCTAATGGAATGTTGTCTGCTCCCGGGGCCTTGTTTTGACTCAGGTCTTTCAGTGCTCTGTCAAACTCTTCACGCAGTATCTTATCTCCCATTTCATCTTCATCTACATCCTCTTCCATTTCCATAATATTGTCCTCAAGTACATCGCCCTTGTATAAACCCTCTATATACTCCTTCCACCTTTCTGCTTTCCCTTCTTTGCTTAGAACTGGGTTGCCATCTGAGCTCTTGATATTCATACAAGTGGTTCTCTTCTCTCCAAAGGTCTCTTTAATTTTCCTGTAGGCAGTATCCATCTTACCCCTAGTGAGACAAGCCTCTACATCCTTACATTTGTCCTCTAGCCATCCCTGCTTAGCCATTTTGCACTTCCTGTCGATTTCATTTTTGAGACGTTTATATTCCCGTTTGCCTGCTTCATTTACTGCATTTTTATATTTTCTCCTTTCATCAATTAAATTCAATATTTCTTCTGTTACCCAAGGATTTCTATTAGCCCGCATCTTTTTACCTACTTGATCGTCTGCTGCCTTCACCACTTCATCCCTCAGAGCTACCCATTCTTCTTCTACTGTATTTCTTTCCCCCATTCCTGTCAATTGTTCCCTAATGCTCTCCCTGAAACTCTCTACAACCTCTGGTTCTTTCAGTTTATCCAGGTCCCATCTCCTTAAATTCCCACCTTTTTGCAGTTTCTTCAGTTTCAATCTGCAGTTCATAACCAATAGATTGTGATCAGAGTCCACATCTGCCCCTGGAAATGTCTTACAATTTAAAACCTGGTTCCTAAATCTCTGTCTTACCATTACATAATCTATCTGAAACCTGTCAGTATCTCCAGGCTTCTTCCATGTATACAGCCTCCTTTCATGATTCTTGAACCAAGTGTTAGCTATGATTAAGTTATGCTCTGTGCAAAATTCTACAAGGCGGCTTCCTCTTTCATTCCTTCCCCCCAATCCATATTCACCTACTATGTTTCCTTCTCTCCCTTTTCCTACTGACGAATTCCAGTCACCCATCACTATTAAATTTTCGTCTCCCTTCACTACCTGAATAATTTCTTTTATCTCGTCATACATTTCATCTATTTCTTCATCATCTGCAGAGCTAGTTGGCATATAAACTTGTACTACTGTAGTAGGCATGGGCTTTGTGTCTATCTTGGCCACAATAATGCGTTCACTATGCTGTTTGTAGTAGCTAACCCGCACTCCTATTTTTTTATTCATTATTAAACCTACTCCTGCATTACCCCTATTTGATTTCGTATTTATAACCCTGTAATCACCTGACCAAAAGTCTTGTTCCTCCTGCCACCGAACTTCACTAATTCCCACTACATCTAACTTTAACCTATCCATCTCCCTTTTTAAATTTTCTAACCTACCTGCCCGATTAAGTGATCTGACATTCCACGCTCCGATCCTTAGAACGCCAGTTTTCTTTCTCCTGATAACGACGTCCTCTTGAGTAGTCCCCGCCCGGAGATCCGAATGGGGGACTATTTTACCTCCGGAATATTTTACCCAAGAGGACGCCATCATCATTTAATCATACAGTAGAGCTGCATGTCCTCGGGAAAAATTACGGCTGTAGTTTCCCCTTGCTTTCAGCCGTTCGCAGTACCAGCACAGCAAGGCCGTTTTGGTTAATGTTACAAGGCCAGATCAGTCAATCATCCAGACTGTTGCCCCTGCAACTACTGAAAAGGCTGCTGCCCCTCTTCAGGAACCCATGTTTGTCTGGCCTCTCAACAGATACCCCTCCGTTGTGGTTGCACCTACGGTACGGCCATCTGTATCGCTGAGGCACGCAAGCCTCCCCACCAACGGCAAGGTCCATGGTTCATGGGGGGAATTTTGTGCATAGTTTTATGTATGTCATCAATTTCCTAATTTATTTTGATTATTCATAGCTAATATATTTTGTTGTAGGGTGAAATCAGTAATTGTTTTGTGACTTAGATTCTATTGTAGACTTCTAAACAAATATGAATTCTGTAATAATTATAAACATTTAGAAAAAGAATCACTAGGATTCTTAAAGTATTTATTTGGCCCTATTCGAAAACATGTTAGCAAAGCCAGGTCTTAATTAATTCCAAAGTAATTACCAGTTTCATCAAAAGTATTGTTTGTATAACTATATCTGTTAATTTCATCATTTAAACAAATAATTTGGCTTAACCCTTGCGGTAAGAGACTCTGTTAAAAAGAACCAATTTTTGGATTTATTCAGTTAATTTAATGAGTTAAGTTTTAATTGTAATATCTGTAAATTAAACATCAAACAATGGATAGTTTCAGTACCTATTATTGTGAGGATATATAAAGGCCCAATTTTTGGCCCCGAGCCAGTCAGTCCATGGATGATTTTCAGCCAAGGGACCCATATTGGTTAGAACAACAACAATGCATCAACTTAACTGTGAAATAAATGTACAACAAATAGGCCATGTGTTAAAACAGTGACAGTGTCTGTTTAATACATACTATATTATTCTGCAAGAAATGTGAACTGTGTGGTTTGGTTTTTGCTGCTCATAGATATACAACAGTAAGCTACTGTAGCAGTATGCTGAAGTTTGCCCACAACTTATTAATAAGGCTTATCAAAATTTTCCAATAGTAAACTGGTCATATTAACTGTGTAATATTGTGGGGTTGTGTACAGTGAAAGTAAAGAACTATAAATCGCAACTGTGGACTGTTGGCTACATTATTTATAGTAGTCAGTGGCGGACTTCCACCCCCATTTTTCAGTCAGTATAGCAACACAATACATCAACACCAGGGACAATCAATGAAGAAATAAAGCAGGTGAACATCACAATACAATGTAATTATGTGGTGTAAAAATGTCACATTCACCACCTTGGCAGCAACCATCTTGTGAGAAAATAAATTTATCTATCTAATGTATCTGCTAGGTTTCTGTGACCTAAGCAACACATCATATGAAGGGCTTATTTCAATAGTGGTACAAGTAGTTCATGTTGAGATACAGAGTCCTAAAGTTAAATGAGCACTGAAAAATCTGCAGTTGAGATACCAGAAATATTCAAGCATATGACTTCTTGCTAGAGATTAATCTTTCTTTCTGTTTGTTTGGATCATTAATTTCAGAAGCATTATAGGCAGAAAAGTGGAGGTAATGGACTTGTACCACTATTGAAATAAGTCCTTCATATTATTTGGGAAAAAACTGCAACTTAGAAAGTGCAGAATATAAAAATTGGAATACATTTGGGCTTTTTCCTCAGAACATAAGAAACATATTAAATAATGAAAATACCACTACAGGAAATTGAAAAACCAGGAGAATTTTTGCAGGTATATAATGCATAACAGAACATTGTTTGGAAGCATCATAAACATAACAGATGCACCTAGAGTAGGGTGACCAAATTATTTTTGGTGAAAACCGGGACACATTCACCTGGGTGCCAATGGACACCTCATTCCACATGTAACCAGGTTTCTTAATTTTAAATATTAATGTTTTGTTGATACATTTTGTTAACCCGATTATTATAACTAATAAGAGGATACAAAAGATTGATATAATGTAGATTATCTATATAATTAATGACATCTAATAAACGTATACAGTAATAAAGAAATGTATTACGATTTTACAAAATTTTACAGCCATTCAACCTTTAATCAATTAATATTAACATGAGCTTTAATATTACTGAGCACTTGTAGATGGAATTGTTTGTCCTTGGAGAAAAGGGTATTTTTCACTGCCTCCAGCCATCTTGATCATGTCTTTGTTCTTTGAGACACGGTGATAAAACCCGGCACAATCCATTTTGTAGTTATACAGGATCTGCAGGATTGCTTCAAGAGAGTCCACCTCCATTCTGTTTCTTTCATCAGTCCATTGGATATTCGTGAACGAAAATATTCTTTCCACATTGGCATTACGGGCTGGGATTGCAAATAAATACCTTGCAATTATTACCAACTCAGAGTAATGCTGAAGACAGTCACAACTTTTAAAAAACTCACCCACTTCTCATGACATTCCAATGGTGTTTATTTTTTTCATCATTCCACTTGTGAAGACTTTCTTCAACAAAATTTGTCAGTATGCCGAACTGATCAAAGAGAATGGAATCATCGATTTCAATCTCTTTGCTCTTCAAATAAGAAACTGTATCTTCAACACTTTCCCATTTTGGCACTCTCTTCAGTAACATCCAATCAAACACCGGCAATGAGGGTAAATATGAGGCGCTCCACTTGCTGAGATATTCTACACAAGTGTCATAAAACTTGTTAACTTCTTCTCTTTCTGCTGCTTCTGATACTTCTGCTCTTTTAAGGGCAGGTTTAACATTAAAAGAAATGAACTGCTGTTCTCTCTCTTAGTAACAGTTTCCAGAGTATATTTTAAAACATCATTTACCTCTATTACACTTTTTGTGCTTCCCTCAATTTCCTTTATCCCACGCTGCAAAGTGCTAAGCTGACTGAATGAAACATAAGTAGGCTTCACTTAAAGGGTTACTGAAAAATTGAATCAGTATTTTGGGGGCTATGTCTTCATTTAGGAAAAAATCTTTTAACGGTTCAAACAGGCGGATTACTCTTTCAACTGCTGGAAACAGAGATAACCAGCAAATTTTCGAGTGACACATTACATTTATAGATTCAGTTCCCACATAATCACAGAACTCATTAAGCCTCTCTGTTCTAACAGTATACATGTAAAAGTTGTAATGTCTCTTGCAGCGGTCTCTCCACAATATTTTCAGAAATTTTATAAATTATGTAACTCAGTACATATCTCGAAATATCTCTTCTTATCTTACTGATTATCAATGCAAAGTAGTTTCAAGCCCAATTATTCCTTGGAGCATCCATTTACTCCATGGAATAGCTGCTCTGCTATCTATGTTTTCTCTTATGAAAAGAATGAAGGAATTCTTGCCGATTAGTCGTGAAAGAAAGAGGATGTATATGTATGTATTGTTGAGCTAGTCGCCATCTTGATGAGATTCTGTATGATAAGGAATTTAATACATGAACTAAACTAAAGTAAGTGTGTTCATGTATTATTTAACTGATTATTATTGACAGTGTCTGCTTACTACACTGTGTTGCATGGGATCAGTGGGGAACGTCTGATTTACACTGGACGAACCTGCCGTTTTGTATGCTCAAGATATCCCGTTACTTCAAATAAATAGGCTAACATGATCTTACCAGCAGATCTCCGGTCTTCCCCATGTGATCACCGAAAGTTAATAATTATTACAAATGTTTCCAGGAGATCGACTGACAATTTTCGTCACACCGAGACTTCGAAATTGCTTCACTGCCTTATGGAATTTAAGTTAAGCTCAATTTAATCAGGATAGAACAATATTGAATTGTGTGAATGTGATAAGCCTGCTTTGTGAATGAAAATTCCCTTAACATACGCATGTTTTTACTATCCTGATCAGTGAAGCTAAATCAGGCCGGTGTGAGAGATTTTTTTTTTTTTTATTTTTGATCCCACAAAACAAAAATCTTCATGACGATAGTTTCAACATCACAGCTTAAACTGTCAGCAGATGTCTGCACGCTATTGTGTAAAACATGTGTAGTGTAGGGCACCCTATGCCTTCAATGTTCCCATGCAATGTTGCCTTTAATTTGGTAAATACATTGCATTTGCCTTGTCTTTTTAAACCACCAAAGTTTGTGTTGGTGTTGTCTCCACAAAATGCCACACATTTATTTTTCTCAAAATCAAACATTTCGATAGTATTCATACAAAATCTTGAAATTGTGTCAGATGTTTCATTATGTAGGGAACTCACCTTCAAAAGTTTGGTCTGAATTCCCTGATTAACATCGAAAAACTGAACAACAAATGGAAATATTTTAGTGGCCTTATGATTGCTGGCACCAGTGGATATCCTGTAGAAAGAAGACATTTTGATGTATTCAAGGCTTTCCTTTACACTCTGGGGAGCAATAACTCCTTTCACTAAGGCTGACACTTTAGTTCTTGCTGAACTAAACTTTTTTGCAATGGAAGAATCATCAAACATAATGCTGTTAAGCTTATTAGTATGATCACTAGATCTATAAGTTTGGTGATGTTTTACCATGTGGTAGGCTAGTGTAACCTCGGCTGCTCGAACTTTCATCTCTTCACTTGACTGATGTTTCACAAAATAATTTTGTAGAGTTTTACTGCAGCTCGGTGCACTGTATCTGTTAATGTGTTTCTTTGACCTGATGTGATCAACTATGTCGGAACATCCTCCATGACTTACACTCTGCTTTGTAATCAAAATGACCTTTCTTAATGAAATTCCATTCCTTGGAATAATAGTCACTGAACTTGCAGGCACGGTTCGGCATTGCGTTTCACAGTACTGCAGCTATAATACCACTAATATGAGAGAAAACTATTGCTGTTTGTCTGACATAACATCAACTACTACACTGTTCTGACAATGAGTGTGTATGTGGCACGACAATTGGACGGTTTCATAGCTCTGTTACAATAATACAACTTTCTACTTGGCCAAAGTACCGCTCAAAGTAAATTATTCCCTGAGTGTATCAATACTGATACTGTGATTACTAGTATGGGACAATGGAGGTTTTAGACAAATAAACTAAAATATATTAATTTCTTGTGTTGTATTTCCTTTAATATAGTGAAATGCCAAAAATTTAAGAAATGTATTTAAAAACTGAATTCCGGAACACAGGGATGAAAACCGGGACAATCCCGGTTTTCCGGGACGTTTGGTTACCCTAACCTAGAGGGACACAAGTTGGTATCACATTGCTGGAGACATAATATAAGGACAGAGTAAGTGGCAATAAACACAAAAAGTGGAATAAAATTCTGAGCCACAGACCTGAACAGTGTTGCACTGGAGACATCTATCAGTGATATGCTTCAGCAACGACTGACTTTTCAAAACACAGAAGTTCAATTTCACCATTATTTCTCATGTTAGTTATAGAATATTACTCAAATAATTCTTACAATTGACAGGAATGGGGCAAAGAAGTACAGTAGAAGAAGAGTGGGTAGCTCTGAGGGATGAAGTAGTGAAGGCAGCAGAGGATCAAGTAGGTAAAAAGACGAGGGCTACAAGAAGTCCTTGGGTAACAGAAGAAATATTCAACTTAATTGATGAAAGGAGAAAATACAAAAATGCAGTAAATGAAGCAGGCAAAAAGGAATACAGATGTCTCAAAAATGACATCAACAGGAAGTGCAAAATGGCTAAGCAGCGATGGCTAGAGGACAAATGTAAGGATGTAGAGGCTTATCTCACTAGGGGTAAGATAGATACTGCCTACAGGAAAATTAAAGAGACCTTTGGAGAAAAGAGAACAACTTGTATCAATATCAAGAGCTCAGATGGAAACCCAGTTCTAAGCAATTAGGGAAATGGAAGAGGATGTAGATGAAGATGAAATGGGAGATACGATACTGCATGAAGAGTTTGACAGAGCACTGAAAGACCTGAGTCGAAACAAGGCCCCGGGAGTAGACAACATTCCATTAGAACTACTGATGGCCTTGGGAAAGCCAGTCCTGACAAAACTCTACCATCTGGTGAGCAAGATGTATGAGACAGGTGAAATGCCCTCAGACTTCAAGAAGAATATAATAATTCCAATCCCAAAGAAAGCAGGTGTTGACAGATGTGAAAGTTACCGAACTATCAGTTTAATAAGTCACAGCTGCAAAATACTAACGCGAATTCTTTACAGACAAATGGAAAAACTGGTAGAAGCTGACCCCGGGGAAGATTAGTTTGGATTCCGTAGAAATATTGGAACACGTGAGGCAATACTGACCTTATGACTTATCTTAGAAGAAAGATTAAGGAAAGGCAAACCTACATTTCTAGCATTTGTAGACTTAGAGAAAGCTTTTGACAATGTTGACTGGAATACTCTCTTTCAAATTCTAAAGGTGGCAGGGGTAAAATACAGGGAGCGAAAGGCTATTTACAATTTATACAGAAAACAGATGGCAGTTATAAAAGTCAAGGGGCATGAAAGGGAAGCAGTGGTTGGGAAGGGAGTGAGACAGGGTTGTAGCCTCTCCCTGATGTTATTCAATCTGTATATTGAGCAAGCAGTAAAGGAAACAAAAGAAAAGTTCGGAGTAGGTATTAAAGTCCATGGAGAAGAAATAAAAACTTTGAGGTTTGCCGATGACATTGAAATTCTATCAGAGGCAGCACAGGACTTGGAAGAGCAGTTGAACGGAATGGACAGTGTCTTGAAAGGAGGATATAAGATGAACATCAACAAAAGCAAAACGAGGGTAATGGAATATAGTCGAATTAAGTCGGGTGATGCTGAGGGAATTAGATTAGGAAATGAGACACTTAAAGTAGTAAAGGAGTTTTGCTATTTGGGGAGCAAAATAACTGATGATGGTCAAAGTAGAGAGGATATAAAATGTAGACTGGCAATGGCAAGGAAAGTGTTTCTGAAGAAGAGAAATTTGTTAACATTGAGTATAGATTTAAGTGTCAGGAAGTTGTTTCTGAAAGTATTTGTACGGCGTGTAGCCATGTATGGAAGTGAAACGTGGACGATAAATAGTTTGGACAAGAAGAGAATAGAAGCTTTTGAAATGTGGTGCTACAGAAGAATGCTGAGGATTAGATGGGTAGATCACGTAACTAATGATGAAGTATTGAATAGAATTGGGGTGAAGAGGAGTATGTGGCACAACTTGACAAAAAGAAATGACCGGTTAGTAGGACATGTTCTGAGGCATCAAGGGATCACAAATTTAGCATTGGAGGGTAGCGTGGAGGGTAAAAATCGTAGAGGGAGACCAAGAGATGAATAAACTAAGCAGATTCAGAAGGATGTTGGTTGCAGTAAGTACTGGTAGATGAAGAAGCTTGCACAGGATAGGGTAGCATGGAGAGCTGCATCAAACCAGTCTCAGGACTGAAGACCACAACAACAACAATTCTTCCAACACTATAAAGTAATGTTAGTACTTATATTTTCTCAAAAAACAGTCCAAAATAGGTTAAATACTAGGACTAAAAATAACATTTACAATGTCTGCATTTGTTTAGATAATGAGTTAAAAAAGGTGCAGGTACACGGACAAAATATATTGAAGAATCTTCAAGATCATATTAAATGTAGTGGAGGATACTGTTGGATGACACCTCCCATTCTACAGAGATTTTTAAATTAATATATAAGTTGTACTACAATCAATATTAGTATGGTAATAGGGCCTCTATTTTACTTCATATGTTACAATACAAATACAAATAGAGCATCATGAGATTTAATATATATTAATGACTTGCCATTCTATTTTCACGTAGATGCAAAGTTGGTACTTTTTGCCGATGATACAAGTATAGCTATCACACCCAACAGACAAGAATTAACTGGTGAAATTGAAAAACGATGTTTTTTCAGAAAATCATTAAGTGGTTCTCTGCAAATGGGCACTCATTAAACACAGTATATACAATTCCACACAGTAAATGGAATGACACCATTAATAAATATAGACTTTGATCAGAAATCGGTAGCTAAGGTAGAATATTCAAAATTTCTGGGTGTATGCATTGATGAGGGGTTGAACTGGAAAAAACACACTGAGGATCTGTTGAAACGTTTGAGTTCAGCTACTTACGCTAGTAGGGTCATTGCAAATTTTAGCGATATATATCTGAGTAAATTAGCGTACCACACCTATTTTCATTCTCTGCATTCGTATGGCATCATATTCTGGGGTAACTCATCATTGAGTAAAAGAGTGTTCATTGCACAAAAGTGTGTAATCAGAATAATTGCTGGAGCTCATCCAAGATCATCCTGCAGACACTTATTTAAAGAGCTATAGATCTTCACTGTAGCCTCACAATATATATATATTCACTTATGAAATTTGTTATTAACAATCCGAACGAATTCAAAAGTAATAGCAGTGTACATGGCTACAACACTTGGAGAAAGGATGATCTTCACTACTCAAGGTTAAATCTAACTTTGGCTCAGAAGGGGTATATTATGCTGCCACAAAAGTCTTTGATCACTTACCTAATAGCATCAAAAGTCTGACAGATAGCCATATAGCATTTAAAAGGAAATTAAAAGAATTTCTTAATGGCAACTCCTTCTACTCATTAGATGAATTTTTGGATATGGTAAGTGGGTAATCTCCCCAACCCCAACAAAAAAAATTAAAAATATTAAGTGTCAAGTAATATTTTGTGTAATTTAATATCTTGTATAGACACCTTTTATTAACCTGACATGTTCCACATCATTACGAAGTATCGTATTCATGATCTATGGAACAAGTACTAATCTAATCTAAATCTCTAATCTAGTCACAATAGCTCTTATGGTAAAAATGTGTGATGTGACTTATCAAGTGACGGTTAGGGACAGGAAATAAATCATTTTATTTTATGGTCAGTTTCAGTGCCACTTTTTGCCTATTTTGGTGTTATTATAGACCAGTTTTGTTTAAATTTCTGCCAATTCTGGTATTAGTTTCCAACAGCTTATTTTTGAAGTATCATATGTCCCTTATTTTTGTATTATTTCTTCTTTGTTATTTCATTTAAGTCTAACCTAGCACTCAGCATGTTAATCCATGGTAGAAATTTGGCAACACATTGTTAGCACTGTTAATGGGGGAAATGTCCACAGTGAATTGCTCAGTTGAATCCAGATGATGGAAATAGCAAGGAGTCCAGTTCTTACAGGGGTTGTATGTTGCATGTACCAGTGGTCGATGAATATTGTCAGGAGTTATCCCTCAGTTTTAACAGAGTCATACAAAGCCAAAAACTCCTGGTCATAAGTTGACCACATTTGTTGTGACACGGTGAGTTTCGATGAAATGAATTGGAGCAGTTGTTGTTGGCCACCTACTGTTCGTTGCAGGACTGACCCAGTTGCAGTTTTGCTGGCAGCTGCTATTATGGACAATTATGCTGAGGTAGAGGGGAGTGCTAGGGCAATGGCACTGAAGGTAATCTTTGGTACTGTCAAATGCATGTTGTATCTCTGAGGTGCACTTCAGAGGCTGTTTACCCCAAGTATCTTTGCCACCAAGGCACTAGTTAGACAGGCTAGAATCTCTGTGGCATGAGTAATGTGATGGCCATAAAAATTTATCATTCCAAGAAATCTCAGAAGATCATAAAATATTGTTGGACATAGTGTCTGATGAATTATGTACATCCTTCTGAGGGTCTGATTCCAGCCTGGTCACGAAGTGGCCCAAGAATATAACATCATGTTTTTTCTTGTTTACTTCTGTTCTAAAATTCTCCAGTGCATTGAAGACCAAGAATAAGTGCTCTTCATGCTGTTCAGATGAAATGAGTATTTCATCTAAGCAATGAGCAGCACAGAAAATGACTGAGGGCCCTGTCAATGAAATGTTGCCAAGTTTTGGTAGAATTTTTTCACCCAAATGATGTGTTCAGGAATTCATATAATCCAAAAGGTGGCATGATGGTGGTTACAGAAATGTTCTCTGGTACCATCTGAATCTGTACTACTGAGAAAATTAGAGTTTTGTGGGTGAGAGGGAGTACTTTAGCTGTGATAAGTTCTTATTTAAGTAACTGAAAACAATTTGTCTGAGTCAGAAATGTAAATTCTTCCATAATGGAAATCAGCACAGGTGTACTGCAAGGGTCTATTCTTGGACCTTCTTCTTCACTGCAGCAATCAATGATTTACCTAATAACAGCCCATCCTGTCATGTGTTATGATGATGATACAACACAACTTCCCACACATAAGAACATTTCAGATCTGAACAGCATAACAAAAGATACACTTGATAAGGCTCTGGACTGGTTTGCAGCCAATAAGCTCTTGTGCAATCCTCATAAAACACAACAGCTTTTAATGGGAATATCAAATGAAGTAGGCAATAAGTCTGTAAAAGTCTTAGGTATTCACATTGACTCAAAACTATTGGGAGGAACATGTCAATCGCGTATGCGAAAAAATATCCCAGGTGGCATACCTTATCTTGAAACTAAGGGAGGTAGTGAGCTTGGAGTATCTTAGGGTGTCATACTTCAGGCTAGTACAGTCACATATTTCGTATGGTCTGATTATATGGAGACACTCCCCTCACATAAAGAACATCTTGAAATAACAAAAAAAGTCTTACTCATAATATGTAAAAGAGGTCTTAGGGAGACTATAGTCCTTTCTTTTGCAGACTCAGGATAGACACAATTATAAATTTATACATTTATGTGTCTGTACTCTATATTAAAAATAATATTTCAGAATTTATTGGCAGAGGGGAAATACACTCCTGGAAATGGAAAAAAGAACACATTGACACCGGTGTGTCAGACCCACCATACTTGCTCCGGACACTGCGAGAGGGCTGTACAAGCAATGATCACACGCACGGCACAGCGGACACACCAGGAACCGCGGTGTTGGCTGTCGAATGGCGCTAGCTGCGCAGCATTTGTGCACTGCCGCCGTCACTGTCAGCCAGTTTGCCGTGGCATACGGAGCTCCATCGCAGTCTTTAACACTGGTAGCATGCCGCGACAGCGTGGATGTGAACCGTATGTGCAGTTGACGGACTTTGAGCGAGGGCGTATAGTGGGCATGCGGGAGGCCGGGTGGACGTACCGCCGAATTGCTCAACACGTGGGGCGTGAGGTCTCCACAGTACATCGATGTTGTCGCCAGCGGTCGGCGGAAGGTGCACGTGCCCGTCGACCTGGGACCGGACTGCAGCGACGCACGGATGCACGCCAAGACCGTAGGATCCTACGCAGTGCCGTAGGGGACTGCACCGCCACTTCCCAGCAAATTAGGGACACTGTTGCTCCTGGGGTATCGGCGAGGACCATTCGCAACCGTCTCCATGAAGCTGGGCTACGGTCCCGCACACCGTTAGGCCGTCTTCCGCTCATGCCCCAACATCGTGCAGTCCGCCTCCAGTGGTGTCACGACAGGCGTGAATGGAGGGACGAATGGAGACGTGTCGTCTTCAGCGATGAGAGTCGCTTCTGCCTTGGTGCCAATGATGGTCGTATGCGTGTTTGGCGCCGTGCAGGTGAGCGCCACAATCAGGACTGTATACGACTGAGGCACACAGGGCCAACACCCGGCATCATGGTGTGGGGAGCGATCTCCAACACTGGCCGTACACCACTGTTGATCGTCGAGGGGACACTGAATAGTGCACGGTACATCCAAACCGTCATCGAACCCATCGTTCTACCATTCCTAGACCGGCAAGGGAACTTGCTGTTCCAACAGGACAATGCACGTCCGCATGTATCCCGTGCCACCCAACGTGCTCTAGAAGGTGTAAGTCAACTACCCTGGCCAGCAAGATCTCCGGATCTGTCCCCCATTGAGCATGTTTGGGACTGGATGAAGTGTCGTCTCACGCGGTCTGCACGTCCAGCACGAACGCTGGTCCAACTGAGGCGCCAGGTGGAAATGGCATGGCAAGCCATTCCACAGGACTACATCCAGCATCTCTACGATCGTCTCCATGGGAGAATAGCAGCCTGCATTGCTGCAAAAGGTGGATATACACTGTACTAGTGTCGACATTGTGCATGCTCTGTTGCCTGTGTCTATGTGCCTGTGGTTCTGTCAGTGTGATCATGTGATGTATCTGACCCCAGGAATGTGTCAATAAAGTTTCCCCTTCCTGGGACAATGAATTCACGGTGTTCTTATTTCGATTTCCAGGAGTGTACATGAACACAACACCAGAGCTAAGGGTAATTTAAATGCACCATGCCATGGATTAACAGGAACAGGAAATTCCCACACAGTAAACCAACTCAAAGTGTTCAATAAACTGCCAGTTCATGTTCAGTCTATGAATATATATTTTTTTCAAATTAAGTGGTACAGCTGACTGTTAGATTATCCATTTTATGACATTAAAGAATTCTTTGAGATGCCTGAGGAGGTTATTAGCATTTAAAAGTTCTCTGTAGTTAAACATATTATTGTGTGCTGTGGTTAGTCATGTGTAATTACATGTTGTATACAATACACTATGTACAAGGTACGTTATTCTATACAACACTATATTATATTATATCACAGCTTTTTTCATTAACTTTTAGAAACTATCCTGGTGTGATTTGGTACACTGTCATACTTAAAATGTTTACAATAATGTATTGACACTAGATTATTTTATTATTGTGTATGTACTGCAACATACTGTACAACGAAGCCAGTATCATTGTAAAATGATCTATGATGAATTAAATTCTTGATTCTTGTATATGTGCCAATTCACGGTTAATATGGAACCAGAGACTGGTTTGATGTAGCTCTCCATGCAACTCTATCCTGTGCAAGCTTCTTCATCTCCAAGTACATACTGCAACCTACATCCTTCTGAATCTGCTTATAGTAGTCATCTCTTGGTCTCCCTCTACAATTTTTACCCCACACACTGCCCTCCAATACTAAATTAGTGATCCCTTGATGCCTCAGAACATGTCCTATCAACCAATCCCTTCTTCTAGTCAAGTTGTGCCACAAATTTCTCTTCTCCCCAATTCTTTTCAGTACCTCCTCATTAGTTACATGATCTACCCATCTAATCTTCAGCATTCTTCTGTAGCACCACATTTTGAAAGCTTCTGTTCTCTTCTTATCTAAACTATTTAACATCCATATTTCACTTCCATTCAGGGCTACACCCCATAAAAATACTTTCAGAAAAGACTTCCTGACACTTAAAACAACACTCATTGTTAACAAATTTCTCTTCTTCAGAAATGCTTTTCTTGCCATTGCCAGTCTACATCTTATATCCTGTGGCAGTAACAATCAACAAATGGGTGAATTCTTGAGTAGTAGGGATTGGATATTTGTCAGGTACTGTTCAGGCATTCAGTGTGGCTGGTGGACACTGCACTTTCTATACTTGCCATTCTTTTTAAGGTACAGAGTAGATGCAGGAGGTCAACAGTTACACAATACCACAATTTAATAGTTCTTCAATAGCTTCTTTAGTGACATGTAACTTTGCTTGTGTTAAAGGCCTTATGAATGGCAGGAGGGCAGGGGGTCTTGGGTAAGTGTTTACTCTGTGGTCAGTATTGCCCCTAATGCCACAATGCACAGGAAAGTGAGAAAAACAAGACAAAGTACTTGTAACACTGGGAAGAAGTGATGATTCAATGACTTCACTGGTCATTGACCTCTGATTGCTCTGTAGTTACCTCTTGAAGTCCTCGGTTGGGGTGAGTAGGGATGGTCACTAATGGTTCCAATTGGTAATACATTTGTGAAAGATTTGAAATGTACTTTTACATAATTTTTTTTACAACTTTTCTAGTCACTGCATCCACAGATTCCAACTTCAGCAAGGACTGAATTAGTTTCTCATCTGGGTAAATAAATTCCTTTCTCCCTGTAAGAGCCACTAAATTTGCTTGTCATTCTCTTTAGCACTGGAAAATAGTATTAAGAAAAGAAGAGAAAGCTGGAAAGTGGAAGGAGTATATAGAAGGAAAATGAACTTGAAGGCAATATTACAGAAAGGGAAGAGAACATAAATGCAGATGAGATAGTAGATGTAATACTGTAAGAAGAATTTGACAGAGCATTGAAAACCTAAGTAAAAACAGGCCCCTGTAGTAGATAACATTCCCTCAGAACTACTAAAATCATTGGGAGAACCAGAAATAACAAAACTATTCCACCCGGTTTAGGTTTTTGCAACAAGTGGACTTTTGTGAATAGCTCCTTCAGTGCTAGGTTACTGCAGTACTGTAACTAGAATAAACCAGAAATAACAAAACTATTCCACCTGGTGTAGGTTTCTGGCACAAGTGGACTTTTGTGAATAACTCCTTCAGTGCTAGGTTACTACAGTACTGTAACTAGAATAAATGAGACTCAAACTGGAAGTAGTTCATTCAGGATCTAAGTGCAAGTAAAGCATTTGAATTTTGATTTGCAGTGTGGGCAAGATTATTGACAGTACATTGTATCTATCACCCACTTCTCAGCTAGTTTTGATGGAGGTGCTGCTGCTGGGATAACTGTGAAGATAAAAATGGCCAGGCTACAACCTTCCTACCTCAACTGGGTCATCAATCTGGATGCCAGAATATGAAGACACTAATTACACAATTTATTTGTTGTGGTATTATGTTTAGTTATATTTTCTTTTTGTATGCTATATTTTATATCATGTTATCTTTTTCTATTCTGCATCATTCATTGATATATTTTATAGTGTCTTTTATAACTGATCATAAACCCAATGTAACCATATGTGTGGTGCCATATGCTAAATAAATGAATGAGATTAAGTCCCCACAATGTGATAGCAAATACATGGGCCAAATGGGTAGAAGCTTCCATATCAGATGTTGTGGTGTACTGAAATTACACATGAGTTGAGTTTGTGACAGTTGGAATGAGAAGTACTGCGGATATCCATCCACAGAAGGAACATCACTGCACACAAACCATTGATGCTGCCTGCAAGAACCACACCACCTGGAGCAGCAGCATCACCAGGAAGAGAGATGAACACTTAAGTAACCACGCAAGAGCAGTAGTTGTCATTTGCAAGTTACAAGTGAGCCCTAGTCTTGCTAGGGAGCTCCAACAGAATGTTTGTCATGTCTTCGAGTGAGACAGAAACAATGGCCAAGAGATAGATAGTGGTTTGTCTTCAATGGAAACAGAACGGTGAATAGAATTATTGAGAGTAGACAGAGACTGCTTGCCTAGAGCTTTATCTGAGTACTGTTAGTTTGAAACTGTTTTTTGAATAGTACATCAGGACAGAAGATTCGGTTTCTTCTGACTTTACTTCAGAGAACACTATTTAGTTTCTGTTCATGGAATGTAGTCAACACAAGAGAAATAGGCTAAACCTGCATCCCACAGTTGCACTAACTAGTGTTACCAAAGTTGAGCATTATATTTTACCATTCATGATTCTGTGTTACTTTCATTATGTGTGTGCTGCCCTACAGCCCAGGCATCTGTCCTACCACAACACCTTTTTCATAGGCAGTGAGATTTTCATCAAAGTGGACTCCCCAATCCACAACAGATATAAAGAGCACCGTGTAGTGAATAACCCTAGACAGTCCTATCTCTTCACCTAGCACTTAATAACCATAGCTTACAGGATATTAGAGAAGATTTAGATATACAGCATCTACAACCTAAATATCTAATGCCTAATCTCAGAAGAAACTGAAATCCTGAAATGCAAAATTAATTATCAAGTGAGTGACCTTAATGAACAAACTGAATTAAAGCATAAATGCATGCTTAAAAATTATGTACAATGTTTTCAGGGTATTGTATCCAATAGATAATTCCAAAATTTCTATAAAAGGCATGGAATCCTCAGTATTTTGTGTTTTGATCTATACTATGGTTTCTTCCCCAGTAGCTTCTGCCATATCTCTTGTCACTGGAGCTCACACTAGAACTTAATCTGATCATTGACTGGAGCTCACACTAGAACTCTCAACTTAGTTGGTGTGTATCAATTTGGAAAAGGGAAGCCATTGGATTTTTATACCGTGTGTATAACAAACGTAGAGTGCAATCCCTAGAGTGAATAAAATAAGTATAGCAATTATACAGGGAGCCTGAGGCTTGCTGGACCTGGAAACAGATGAGTGGTTCTTATATCATACATTAACTGGGTTTGTGTTGGTTTCAGGCGTTCCTGTTGAAAGTTTAAGAGTAATATGCATGTATACAGATGGCAGTACTATCACATGCACAGGGTATTAAAGGGCAGTGCATTGGCGGAGCTGTTATTTGCACTCAGGTGATTCATGCAAAAAGGTTTCCAATGTGATTATGGCTGCACAATGGGAATTAACAGACTCTGAATGTGAAATGGTAGTTGGAGCTAGATGCATGGGACACCCCATTTCAGAAATTGTTAGGGAATTCAGTATTCTGAGATCCACAGTGTCAAGACTGTGCTGAGATTTCCAAAGTTCAGTTATTACCTCTCATCATGGATAATGCAGTGACCAACAGTCTTCACTTCATGACTCAGAGCAGTGCATTTACATAGAGCTGTCAGTGCTAACAGACATTCATCGCTGAACAAAGGAGACTCCCGGTTGCATATCAACAATGTAAGGAAAAGACAGATTGCTACTTATGATAAAGATGACACATTATGCTGGAGACAGGCACAATTAAAAGACACTTACATATTAGCTTTCAGCCACAGCCTTCTTCATAAAAATAAAGATAATGCCAGTCCAAACAGCTGGAGTTGGTGGTCATGTGTACGTGTAATTTGATTGCTTGTGTGAATGAATGCTGTGTGTTTCTTTTTCTTTTTCTGATGAAGGCTGTAGCTGAAAGCTAATGCGTAAGTGCCTTTTAAAGGTACCTGTCTGCAACTTAATATGTCATTTTTATGATAAGTACCAATCTATCTTATCCTTACATTGTAGACAAGCAACATTGCATAAAATGAACACAGAAACCAATATGGGATATATGATGAACATATCTGTTAGGATAGTGCAGTGAAATTTGGCATTAATGGGCAACGGCAGCACATGACTGATGTGAGCACATTTGCTAATAGCATGACATTGCCTGCAGTGCTTCTCCTAGGCTCATTACCGTATCGGTTAAACCCTAGATGACTGGATAATTGTAGCCTGGTCAGGTGAGTCCCAATTTCAGTTGGTAAGAGTTGATGGTAGGGTTTCAGTGTGGTGCAGACCACACGAAGCCATGGAGCCAAGTTGTCTACAATTACTGTGCAGGCTGGTGGTGGCTGTATAGTGGTGTGGGCTGTGTTTACATGGAATGGACTAGGTCCTCTGGTCCACCTGAGCTGATCATTGACTGGAAATGGTTATTTTCAGCTAACTGTAGACCATGGACCATGGGCTTCCTGTTTACAGCAACAGTGCCCCATGTCACTGGACCATCATTGTTCACTATAGGCTTAAAGAAAATTCTGAACAATTCAACTGAATGATTTCGCCACCTAGATTGTCCAACACGAATGCTATAAAGCATTTATGGGACATAACTGAGAGGTCAGTTCATGCACAAAACTCTGCACTGGCAATTCGTTTGCAATTATGGATGGCTGTAGAGTCAGCATGACTCAATATTTCTTGGTGACTCTTCCAAATTTATTACACAATTCCAGATGGAGCCTATACAGAACTGACCTCTGCTTACACCGCATAGGTCACCAAGATTAGCTGCAAGATGAACAGCTTGGCACCGGGGTGGACCACATCAGAAATGCAGACTTATGGCACCTACTGTGGAAGGTGGTGGTCCACCTGACGAGAGGAGAATTATAAATGGCTGTCTGGTCAATGTATACTTCCCACCTGCCAGTAAGACTGCGGAGGTCATCCCCATTCTGAAGCCTGGCCATAACCTTGCACAGCCAATAAATAACTGCCCCATCTGCCTGCTACTGAAGCTTAAGAAGCTACTTGAGAGGGTGTTGCTTGCAAGATTGACTCTGTGTCTCAAAGACCATGGAACTGTTTGACTTTCAGCAAAAAATATCAACTGAATTACAGCTCATTCATTCACTGAACATGTTCACCACCACATTAACCTGCAGCAGTCAACTGTGGGTGTCATTTTTGTCCTTGAAAAGGCTTATGACAAGGTCTGATGGGACAATTTGATTGCCAAACTTTATCACCAAATGCATCTCTGAGATGGCTACATAAAGTTGGCAAACAGTTATCAACAACAAAGAACTTTCTGTGTCACTGTTGAAGGCAAGAGATCTTCACTGAAAATTCTTGCTGAAGGTAACTCACAGGGTTTCATTATTTTGCCCCTGCTCTTCAACCTATACATCAATGACCTTCCGACAAATCTTCATATTTCTGCAGCCTTTACACAGATGACACTTAATTATTTACATTGGGAAGAAACATTGATCAGTTGGTCACTTGGTTACAATGACAAATTGATATCATGGAGGCATGGGCATTTGCTAGTAAAATCACCATAAACTCCACCAAGCCAGTAGCAATGTTCTTCACATGGCCCACTTCTATGCTTCCCGCTGTGGGTCAACTCATGTCTGCCATCTACAAAATATTTAGGAATTGTCTTGGACAAGTCACTAACATCTATGCTTCACATGTGAGAGTTGAAGACATCCATGCCTTAATCCCAATTTACATCAGTAAGGACCTTAATGTGAAAATGCAAGTCCACAGTGCCAGAACTTTTATACGGATGTACATCATGGGGCAATACTTGTGATTACAACATTAAATCCCTATAGACAGTCAGAAGGCAGTGTCTGAAATTGGCATGTTGGATCAGAACATGAGAAATTCACAAATCACATCATGAACGATACCTAAAGGGCAAGTTAACAGACCATGCAACCAAGTTATTCACCAAGGTAGCCATGTCACAAGATACAGTATGCCAACTAAGCCTGTTCGGAACAGTACTCTAACATAAGGGCTCATAATACTGGTGTGGTGGCACCCTCCTTGACTTTGTTCTCATATTCGGAGGAGGAAGTCAGGAGTGTGGTCTACTCTTGTAACCTGATGTTTCACACATTCATGGAAGAAATGATTCCCCACCCAAGGACTAAGGACCCAATCTATGTACCCCTGTTTCCTCCTTAAGTGAAACACATGAATAATGAGAACATTTTATGTTTGTACCCTTCACTCGACAAGAAAAATCTGTCGAAGACAGTCAGTCTTGTGTCTCTACACATCCCCCCCCCATACACCCCCCCCCCCCCCAAAAAAAATAAGGAAATGGAACAGTTGGCCTATTCAGGCAAGTAGTCAATGGAATTGCTGGCAAAGCTGATGAGTTTGTTAGAGGATAATGTAAAGCTCATATAATTAACAGTTAAGTAAATGAAAAATATTTAGTAAATGCTGATGCGGGCAATTTTGGGATGAAAAATGTGCATTTGGAAAAGGAAAATAAGGTGAAGGTTGCTAATGTAAAGTAACCTGTCAGTAAATTGCTAATGACAGCAATGTTCAAACTTCTCAAAGTTGACAGTGCAGTGAACCGTCTGAGGAAAGTAATTTCCGTCATAAATATGAAGCAGCAATTTTCAGTGCAAATGCTGTATTCAAGGGAATTGTAGTTGTAAGAAATGGCATGTTTAGAGATTTTGGTGGATGTAGTGCTGTTTGCAATTGACTTGAATAATAATAGTAATAATTCACATAATGCTATAAAACTAGATGGATCAGTAGAGAATCAATGTAATTGTGAATTCCTGAATAGGTAGGGGGTTTGCTAAACTTAATTCAGTACTTTATGTGGTGAGTAGTGCCTTCTCAGCTGATTGACTTAATTCTTTCTGTATTGAATCACTCTTCTCGTACTATTCTGTCTGCAGATTGTAAGAAAAATTTAATCTCTTCTACTACCTTCAATTCATAACCAATGCAAAATTTATTTCAGTGCTTGAATTTTTATGTGTTGGCAGATATGAATAGAATATGAGAGGATGGAAGCATATGTTGTTTAAATGCTATTTCAGATGAATTTTGTAAAGAATACCTTATCTGTGTTTGGATTTAACAATGCTGATGAAATTTGTGTGGATAATGGCAAAATCTTTCTCAGCTTAATTTATGAAATTTATAACACAATAAGACAATAATTTAAAAACAACAGAAATTAATTTGTAGTCATTTTGTTCAGTTCAAAGTAAAAATACAATCAGTTTGCTGTAATGATGTGCCAATTACATAAAAACATGTCAACATCTTGCCCTGCCAATAGTAATGTTCGTCAAGAAAAAGATTTATATTTATATTGCCCTTCAGCTTAAAATACATAATTTTGAGATGAAGTAAGTACGTTGCCTACAGTAATGATTATAGAAAAGAAATGTTTGCTGTAAGGAAGCCCTTCAGGTGTGATAAGAGCAAAATAAATCTGGGGATGTAGAACCACTGGCTCTACCCCCAGTGATATCGCTGTCATGCTGCAGCAAGAACAATTGCATCTTTGCCAGATCAGTTCTCTGTAATACACACTCTATGCTAAATGCACTGTGTATACACTGTGAGAATAAAAGTATTCATAGTAAGTGAGGGGAATGGGAGTGATCATTTATCATCGTAATTACCACATCTCCTCCCCAGTACCTACAGTGGTGACCCTGACGTGCTGTTGTCACTTGAATGAAGTAATTATCTTCTCACAAACAGCTCAAGATCATGAGAAACACCTCCAAGGTGCATTCAACAAACTAGCAGAGCATGGTGTTGTGGTCAACGATGAAAAATGCCGACTTCAGCAAAAATGTGTTACATTCATAGGCCACCTCGTCTAAGCTTTGGGCATCTGCTCCTCCCCAGATGAGATAGACAAAATTCATAAGCTACCACCGCCCCCCCCCCCCCCCCCGCCCCTTGCCGTTTTTTAGGAGTAATTAATTTTTACTGACATCACCCCCCCCCCTTCCCCCCATGCACAGAAACACTTCTGTCACTCACAGTCACTCTCTGGCAAGAACATGTCAGGCAAACATAAGCTCACCTGGACTCCTGATATGCAAAACATCAAAACTGAGCTCACTTAGCCCACCACCCTTGCACTCCCACCACCCGACGCCAAATTGTTTATAATGACTGAGGCCAGCGACTGGGTGATTGGGATGGTGCTACAACAGGAAGTCCCCAGTGCAATCCAACCCCTATAGTTTTTCTTGCAGAAACTTATCGACTCCCAGAAAATGTAGTCAGCCTTTGACCGTGAGCTTTTGGCAATATACGAAGCAGTTCAATACTTCCGAGATGACATCAAGAGCCAGCTGCTTACTTTCTACATAGATCACTGCCCTCTGCTTGATGCTATTAAAAACCCACTAGCCAATATTTCCCCTCAATGATTCCACCACATAGATTTTATTTCAAAATATACTATGGATGTCTGCTACATACAGAGAGCAGAAAATACGGTGGCTGACTACCTCTTACGACTCACTGCCACATCAGCACACCTTGACTTCGACCAACTAGCCAAGGCACAAGCAACTGACACCAACCTTCAAAATCTGCTATCTGTACACACAACAGGCCTCCAGCTCAAGCAGTGCACCACTGCAGATACAACCAAACTAGTTTGGTGCAACGTATCCCAAGGTAGGCAACAATCAGTCATCCCACAGAACCTTCAGGAAGACAGTTTTTGACCTCCTCCACAACTTGTCTCACTCCGGAGTATGCCCAGCACTGAAACTCGTAATAGAATGTTTTGTTTGGACTAACATTAAATGGGAATCTGCTGGGTTGATGAGAGCCTGCATCCAATGCCAATGGGCCAAGACAGAATGTCACACTCAACTGCCCTTCAGGAAATTCCCCATCCCAAAGGGTGCTTTCCAAGATGTACCTCGTGGGGCCACTTACAGATTCAAATGGAAACGAGTACATCTTGTCAGCCATAGACAGAACAACTCGATGGGTTGAAGCCACACCTCTGACTGATATCTCGGCCAACACTGTCACCCGAGCTTTCATCACAGTATGGATTGCACACTTAGCCTGTCCAGAGTCCCTGACAACTGACATGGGCCAGCAGTTTGAGTCAGCCCTGTTTGCCAAGCTCTGCCACCTCTGTGGGTGCCACCGGTTCCACACAGTGGCCTACCATCCTCAATCCAAGGCACTTGTGGAATGGTGGCACCACACCTGTAAGACAGCACCCGTATGCCACAACCAGGAGTGGATGGGGGCCCTCCCCTGGGTGCTTGTGGGAATACGAGCTGCCTACAAAGAAGATCTGGACACCTTGCTAGTAGAGGTGCTCTACAGAGACAGTTCACCCTCCCAGCTGAGTTCGTGTCATAAACCACTGACCCCATGGAAATCAACCTGCCAGACCCACCACCATCCCACCATGCCAAACTGATCATCTTTGTGTACAAGGTCCTCAATTGTGTACATACATCAGGCTCAAGACTGAAATGAGGGCCAAACACTTTTGATATCTTGCAAGCTGGAAAAACAACAACAGTGTCACTGAACTGCCTAAAACCAATGTGGACTTTAGCAGACACACCCAGTGTTTACCCTCCACCGGCCCCAGCCCAGGCCGCTCAAGCCAATTCACAATTGGCCTAGACCTGCAAGACTACCTCCCATAAGACATTTCTGTAACAGTGCAGGACTCACTATGTGTGGTTAGGGCCAAATTTGACAATAGACAGTTGGGCTACAGCATGGTCTCAAGGTTATTAGAACACTCCATGCCCATTCCACCTACAATTGACGCAGCAGGTCTGAAATCCACTCTTGCTTCTTACAGCTACCTGCTTGCATTGGCCCCAGAGCACTTCATAACAATGGATGACAACCCCAGACACTGCTGCCAGCAGACCGAAAGACTCATTGTATGACACACCACCAGCCACTAACACCTCAATGGACACTGCCTCTGCCCCAAAGGCACTGCCACTGACGTCACGGGCTGGCCACCATTTACGGCCGCTGAAGCATCTGGTGGACTACAATAAGTCGGCACTCACCGTCACCAGCAGGACAACGCACATGACATACACTAGTCACCATGCTCTACACTTGTGGGGATGTAGAACTGCCCACGGCTCTACACCCCAATAATATTGCTATCCTATCGCAGCAAGAACAACTGTATCTTTGCCAGATCAGTTCTCTATAGTACTTGCTCTATGCTAAACTCATTGTGTATATGCTGTGAGAATAAAAGTGTTCACAGTAAGTGACAGGAGTGAAAGTGTTTATTTATCATCATAATTAACACACCTGCTCCCAATTACCTACATAATTAATTTGAAACTGAAGTAAAATCTTCATCTTGTACACTGAAAGTAAACAAGGTTTCATCCATTATGTAACAAAGAGTGAAGTTTTGTTAAATAATATTATAGGTTTGTTGCTGTGGAGTGTCATTTTTGTAGAGTTGCTTTTTGTATAAGAAACAAATCTGGAGTTTCAGTGTGTAATAACTTTGTAATGAAATAATAAGGAGGTAATGAAGTGGTATTGTATGAAGTGTCAATGGTTGAGAAAGTTGTTATAAGCCTTGTCTTTGTAGTAGTTTAACTTCACAAATGCACTTGTGGGAATTCTTCCCAACAGGAGTTATGATTCTTAAATTAATAACACCTTTGTTCGTTGATGAAGTACAGTATGTTGTTATCTTTTATCTTTGTCTTTTGTTTTGTTTTCTAGCTGCTCCCATGTTTGTTATACACATATTAATTTGAATGTAATTAAAGCATACATAAATGATAAACAAAACAAGGGCATCAATGAACACAGTACCACAATGTTATTTAGAGTGCATCCTCAGTGGAGTCTGTGCAGTGGTGATCCTGGGAAGTGCAATAAACATAGACTCAACTTTCAAAAGTGCAGCTACAGTTCCCACACCAGCGTTGAGGAATCTACAGAAACATTTGTCTTTGCAGAAATACATCAAGGCAAACCCTTTCACAATCAGAAGACAAACATTTCCAGACCCTGTGCTGAAGCATCATTACACTGACTATGCAAATAGTTGACAAAGACATGACCAACTTTCTCACCATACAGACCTACTCAGCAAGGTCACAGCAGAAGAATTTAGTGCCACTTAACAACAACATGTTCATACTATCAGCAATACCATCCATGCCCTGTAAGCTATCAAACAATATGACACTGCAAAATCAGCACTACTTTAACAACTTGGCAATACTCCTGAACAACAGTTGCATCACATTAACTATGAGGAAAGAACTGATAGCAAAACACCCTCTCAACTAAAAGTGCACATCAATGCAAAGAATGTGCAAGGACAATACCCGGCTCTTCTGCATCAGTTCTGTTCCTGTTGAATATATTCATTGCACAATACATGGCCCAGCTGTCTGGGTCTCATGAGACCTGTTCAGATTTTGTTTCCATGCTGCGAATGTGTCATGAGCTTAGACTTAACTTCCCATCACAATGTAATCCAGACTTCAATGCTGTTCCACTAAGACCTGGTGCCATTCCTAAATTACCATCGTTCCAACCTGAGCAAGCTTCATCATGGTTTCAAATTGCTAAATTCATTTTACACCCACAAATTTGTGGAATTATTAAGTAATACTGCAAATTATGTTCATACTATCAGCAATACCATCCATGCCCCGTAAGCTATCAAACAATATGACACTGCAAAATCAGCACTACTTTAACAACTTGGCAATACTCCTGAACAACAGTTGCATCACATTAACTATGAGGAAAGAACTGATAGCAAAACACCCTCTCAACTATGATGGCAACTATGAAAGCTGTCTCTCTGAGCAGCATGCCAATTGGTCAATCTAGTTACTAAGACTACCTCCACTAATTCAATGTGCATTGATCTCTAAGCAACATGATTTGATGGACAGTAATCTGCAATTAGCCAATAGACTTTACGTTACCCCACAATAATGACAAGGAGTAGATGAACAGAACTATAACACTCCTTGTGCAGTTTACAGATAATTTGTCATTTCCCGATACTTGCAGTTTGTGTCAGACCACTGCGGAAGCCAGTCTCAAGTGGCATGTGCTAGGTTTGAATTCTGTTGGCGACGGAAACTATCATCAGTATCATATAAGCACTGGGTCACTAGGTTCTCAATAGATGTGCAGGGACTCTAAGCCCCATGCTCTCATGAACACTGTCAGAGCACCCAAATGCAATACATGACTTCCAGTCAGCTGGGGAGACGATGCCCTCAGCAGGTGGTAACATTTCACATGTCAATGAGATGGCATGGAAACAGTAGTGCTGGCTCCGTGCCTGTTTCAGCAAAAGAGCATGCATCTGCTCACCATCATGTAACTTCCAGAAACTTCATAAGTGGCTGACAATAGGTGCCCTAACTCACAACAGACAGTACAACCACTTAAGGATTGGCTGGCCGGGGTGGCCGAGCAGTTCTAGGCGCTTCAGTCTGGAACCGCGCGACCCCTATGGTCGCAGGTTCGAATCCTGCCTTGGGCATGGATGTGTGTGATGTCCTTAGGTTAGTTAGGTTTAAGTAGTTCTAAGTTCTAGGGGACTGATGACCTCAGAAGTTAAGTCCCATAGTGTTCAGAGCCATTTTGAACTTAAGGATTGGGAACAATAGCAAAGCCAGTTTGACCACAGGAGCAGATAAAAGGCTTTACTTGTGGAACTACTCCTTTAGCAGACTCTTCCTAACTGACGCAGGCTCCGCAGTGAGCATCATACCTGCTCAAGTATTTAATTAATGCATGAAGTGTTGGCTGCACAATTATTCACTGCCAATCACAGCCCCATCAAACATTTCAGAACTGTGAAACAGACAGTAGGTATATGACTACATGAGACATTTACTTGGCACTTTGTTATAGCCAATGCATGCAACTCAATACTGGTGGTGGATCTCTTACAAAAATTTCACCTGTCTCCTGACTTGGCAGAGGGGTTCCTTCATCAGACAATTAGTGAAGAATCCATGCAAGGGCTCATTGCCTTCCCACCAACAGGTAAAAACATTACTATCCTGGGACACAAAATATACGCTGGAACACACCCTCCAGAATATGATAGTGAAATATGAGGAAATTAAAAGGGAGAGAGCTTCAGTGTTTCAATGCTCACTGAAAATTATGTCTCAAGAGAAAAATTACATCTGTTGGAAACAAACCTTGATAACAAATGAGCTCACCTCATACAGTTACAACAACCATAACAGTTACAACAGCATCACCTTCATCAAAATCATCTACACTAGCAGAATCAGCTAGTTTTTCAGCAACTGCAGCTCAGAAACATCAGCAGCAGGACACATCACTGACTCTGCAGCAACAGAATTCAGAATAGGTGAGCCACACATCACCAAATGCCCATGTCAGTGCAATTTACAATGCTTCCAGTGTGCATGCTACCTCCACCAGCGATACCCCTACCACTCACAGACCATGTGAGCAAACTAAACAATGTGGAGTGATTCATGGCACTGTTCATAGAATAAATACCATGCCTGGACCACTAGTGCATTACAAAGCATGTCAGCTGGCACTGGATAGACTATACGCTGCAGAAAACATAACAGGTGAGTGCTACGGGCATATTTTGTCAGGCCATCAGAGAGTTCACAGGTCTCATCCATCCACTTAGTGACAAAGAAATGCAGTTCTTATAGACTTTGCAGTGACTGTTGTTTGCTGAATATATGTACAATGCCTGATCGGTACACAGCTCTGAAAATACAGGATTTTTCACACGCTTTTGCTGGCATTACCACCTTTAGCGTCTTAGACTGCAAAAAGGTGTATTTACAAATTCCCATGGCAAGTGAAGATGTGCCCAGAATTGGGTTAATGATACCCTTTGGGTTACATCAATTTCTATTCGTGCCTTACGGTTTAAAAAATGACGCCCAAACATGGCAGTGTTTTATCAACAAGACACTGCTACAATTCTGTTTTTGCTTTTCATATCTTGATGACTTCTTTGTCTTCTCATCATTGCCCCAATATTTTTGACACTCTAGGAAAGCACTGTGTTGTGGTAAATAACAACACATGTCTGCTCCAACAAAAAGAGATCATGTTCCTTGGTAACTCCATCAATCAGGTCAGAAATTGCCTTGCAGCTGAAATGATCGAATTGTTGTATTCATTCCTGCATCCAAGAAACTATCAGAAATTAAGATGATTCAATAAAGCTGTTAAATTTTGCAGAAGACATTTGCCACAAGCTGTGGTGGTACAATTTCTGCTTATGGATGCAATAGCAGCAAAAAACAAACACAGCAAAAAAGCTCTTACATGGACAACAGAGATTCAAAGAGCATTTGACCATATCAAACTGTGTCTGCAACAAGCTATCACTGTGGCTTATCCTGTCAAGAACACTCACTTGTCAATCACAGCAGATGCCAGCAAAACAGAAGTAGGGGCAGTCCTACAACAATTGTTAAGGATGACAGCAGCCATTACAATTTTTTTCACAAAAACTTACCCTCGCAGAATGCAAATGGTCTGCATTTGGCCAGGAGCTCCAGGTCATTTACAGGGCTGTGTGGCACCTCAAGGCTGAGGTAGAAAGTGGGCCATTTACTGTTTATAAGGACCGTGAAAAATTCCAGTAATGACTGCTCTTCTAGACCCTATCGCCACCTATAATATATCAGCTAATTCTCTACCGACATTCAGCACATTAAGGGTGCTGAGAACTTAGTGGTGGACTACTTATCTCAAATAAATGCTTTGTCTACAAATATAAACATACTATGATGACCTCACTTCAGGTCAAGAACATGACCAAAAAATGCAAGTGTTAATGCAGTATCAATTGACTGGTCTGATTTTCAGATGTTGCTCTCTTCCTGGATCTGAGAAACAGATCTAATGTGATTTATCGTAAGGGAGAGCTCGCCCACTGGTTCCACTTTCAGTACAACATCACATTTCCGTAGTCTTCACTGTTTGTGATATCCCAGAATTTGACCTTCTACCAAACTAGTCACAGACAGTTTCATATGGCCACATCTGAAACATGACTGCAAACAGAGCACCATGCAAATCTGTCACTTGGACAACATCATGTTCCACAGTAAGACTGTAGCATGTTCATCTGGACCTAGAGTCTGAAGGATATAAATACATACTCTCAGCAATTGACTGCATTACACTGTGGGTACAGGCAGTGCCCATAGGAGGTGTTACGGTAGAAGCCACAGCTAAGGCCTTTGTACAATTTTGGATCCATGACTTCAGATGTCTGGTCACTATTACCATGAACAAGGGCCATCAGTTTGAGTCAACCCTGTTCTATGAAATATGGAAGCTGTGTGGAGTGAAGCGCTTGTAACACCACAACCTACCATCGGCAGAGCAATGGGCTGGTTGTGTGTGGCATTGCACTTTTAACGCGGCGCTAATGTGTCACTGGGGTGTGTGCACAGAAGCACTATCTTGCCTACTGCTAGGAGTTCATTCAGCTTTTAAAGAAGACTTGCAGGCATTGGCGGAGATTTTATATAGGGAGCCTTTGAACCTACTGGTGGAGTTTCATGAGCCTGCAGAACTTCTGAATGTGAATCAGTTACCAACCCCAATCAGCTGTGTGAAACAGCACCTCTCACACATTAGAACAGGACCTCCTCAACACCATGGAACTCATAAGACATTCATTCATAAGGACCTCACAACCTGCAAGTTCATAATGCTGCATAATGACACAGTACAGGCAGCTCTCCAACCACCATACTCCAGCCCTCACAAAGTCCAAAGGAGAGGTGTCAACACCTTTGATGTATTCCTTCATGACAACCCTACAACTGTCTTGATCCATTGACTTAAACCTAACTATATCTTACAGGACACCACTAATGCCTAGGGCACAGACAGCACTTTCACATCTAAGGATGCGCAGCAGCACTCCACATCTCACTGTTCGGTGTCACCGCTAGAGCATTGCCACCTGCTTCCCCACCTCCACCACTAGCTGTGACATCCCCTTTGCAGGACAACCACCCACAATCCCATTATGAGCACACTCACCGACTACCTCCTCCCCTCAATGACTATATCCTAGACACCTGGTCCTCTGCACTACATGGAGGGGGGCTCTGTGGGAACTTTTCCCAGCAGAGATTACAGTTCTTCTATTAATAACATTCTCATTCTTTGGCGAAGTATATTGTCTTTTATCTTTATCTTTTATTCTATAGTCTAGTTGCTTCATTGTTTGCTATACACGTGTTAATTTGAGTGTAATTAAAGTGTACATAAAGTAGTAAATAAAACAAGTGCATCAATGAACAGAGTATCACAACATTATTCAGAATACATCCTGAGTGGAGTCCCTCCACACTTACACAGCCATCAGGTTTGTAAGGAAGAATTCAGACAGAAAATAGACATCAGTAGATAATGTAGTGTAGCTGTGTGTAAACAAACTTAGTTTTAATATGAAATATCATCTATGTGAGTTAAGGTGGCACTGGAGTAATAAATGAAATTTATGATGTTTTAAAGAAGAAACTGGATGAACTATTAATATTTTGAAGGGTTGTTTACTACATACTGCTACACATATTATTTTCTATCACATTAAAATAAACCGGTGTAATACCAACATTAAAATCATTTTCTTGAAAAATGATGGTGGGAGGGGAGGGGGCAGCACCTCTCACCCTTGCCCCCCTCTTCCCCCTCCCCCAGTAATGAGCACCCTTCGCTTCAAGTAATAGTACACTAAAGAAAAATATACTGATAACTAAACAGTATCAACAAATAAACTGAATGTGTAGTGTTCTGTGACAGGACTGAACAATAGTAAAAACATAATATCAGAGACTTTGAGTAGAGGTTGGTAAATCCAGAAATTCTGATCTTTTCAAATGAATTACAGGGTTGAAAATAGCTTCCATCCCCTACAAATGTGTGGAGACAATAACTTGCAATTGTCAATGTTGCATCTGAAATCAGAGCCTAAGGAACAAAATGCGTACTTTTACATCTTTGGTTCAAGTTGCTTGTTTAGTATGTTCATGGTATCTGAATTAAGCTCAAATGAATTTTTCATGAAGTTTATGCTAACAAAGAGGTTTAATTTCATTACAACAGCATGCAAGTGTTAGTGCACCTATTCATCTGCTTGGAATTTCCCACCCTGGTGACCTACAACAGGCATGCTGAATTATCAGCATGTCAATAAAGCCCAACACTGTTCTCATCAAACACTGAATCATGAAATTAGACAGAAATTGCAGGGACCTTTTTGCACAACCAAATTCTGATTTTAGTGGGTTACAATGTGTGACAGATGAGACTGAGCAGATTATTTGCAAGGTGAAAAGAGAGACTGATTATGTTTCTCCTCTCACTTGGGGGCCAGTTGTGTGGAACACTCACAACAAATTAGTGTGGCAGAAGCCTTTGATCTTGCTACCTTCATCAATGAGATCATACTACCTTGGTACAAAACTGTATTCATGTGCCTCAACCAGATTATCATGTGAAATTTAACTACCAAGATCATGTGCCATTCATATTCACCTGTGCTTCTTTGCCTGTAATTGAGCAGATGAAACTGTTTCTTCCCTCATGTGGAATCCAGCTTGCCAGGACACACAAAAACAATTATGGTTAATCTCATGCTCCATGCTTGATGAATGTGGTTCCATATGACAACACACCCTGATCACATAACCTAGTACTAAACAGACACACTGTCACTGATGTTCCTACACCATGGTGTTTGTTTCCTAAATCACCATTATTTCAACTTGAACACCCAGACTTAGTTTGCCATTACAGACTATTCAGACTACCCCAGCATTGTCAATGATGTGTCACAATTTTCCTTTTTGTTTGCTGTATTGGTGGCTATATGTATACCATCAGAGACATCATCCATCATACTGATGAAGGCACTCTTAGAAGTGTTGGAACCTGGTTAATAAGACTAAAAATTGTGACCAAAGGCTCATTTGTTTCAATTTGAATTTATAAACAGTCTCTGAAAAAAGCAGATATGCTCAAAACTTTGTCATCCAGTCACCTCCAATCACTCACAAGTTTGGAACAGCAAAGACAGTCTTACTGTAATGGTTGTCCAAATCCTCGGAGCAACAAGTTTATCAGGTGGTTTTACAGAAAATATCTGTGGCTCAACACCTGTCCAGTTTTGGTGACATCTGTATAAATTAGTGGATACATTGTGGGCAACGTAGACGAGCAAGTTACTTCATCAAATCCAAGTTTCTTTGGTTTAAAATGTGGATGCAATATGTGAGAACAAATTTTGGATCGCTGACCAGATTTTTGCACTTCTGGATCAAGACCATTACTATGTGGGAGCCATCAACAACCTACAGTAGCAGTGGCTATTATGCACCTCATCACAGTGTCTAACAGCCAAAGTGAGACAAACATATCCAGAGGAACATGACACTGCCACCCTATGTAAACAACAGACATCTCTCGAGATTCCTTGCGATCAGCCGTGCTTGGCAGACTGGCCCATAGCTCGCATTACTCAGGGTGACATGCTGATGTTGGTTTCATTTACATTTTAGAGCAATTGCTCACAGGTGTATTACACAATGCTCACACCCAAAACACTGATCAAAACCTCCAGTAAGCTTCTGAGGTTGTTATAAGATGCAAAAATGCCTGTGTCTTAAGCGTGTGAGTCAGACCTGTGTGCTTCACTTTTCTAAAGACATGCAAGATCATAAATCCTCAACATAGATACAGATCAGTATTCTGTTGTTGGCTTGAGCTCTTAAGTAAGCATAGACCTGAAGACAGTTGCTCCGTCTCATACCTTGGGATCCCTTCCATGGCTCCAGGCAGAAAAAGGCACACCTATTAGGCTGTACAGTACCTACCAATTGCACAGTTGAAATAGGACATGTTAATGAATGACGGTCAGGTACCAGTTTTTTACTTCACTTCCACCTGTGTGCCAGTTCAACAGATTGAATACTCCCTCATAGCAACAGTGGTAATTCCATACCTAGTATATCAGCAGACCATCTGTTTCTATAGCTCTGACATCAATAGATTCCTACACCTCACCAACAAAAGAGCTGCATGACTTGTACTGCTCATTAAAGAAACAGCTGCCTACAGATGTAAGCTGATGTGAAGGTTGAATGTTCTGATTTAGTATATGAAAACTTGGCTTTACACAAAACTTAAGAGGGAATGAAAGCAGCAAGCTAGTGAAAATCAGACATCAACTGTCACAGTTAAGGATTAGCATTGTTTCTAATACCCAACAATCGCCACCTTCATACCCCCAAAACCATGCAATTCTACAAGATGTGGAGAGAAAGAGTGTTAGTGAGATCTTCAGTCAAAAGACTGGTTGGAAGCAGTTCTCCATGCGACTCTACCCTCTGCAAGCTTCTTCTTTACTGAATAACTACTCAACCTTCATCCTTTTGAACTTGCTTACTTTTTCATCTCTCGATCTCCCTCTACAATTTTAGCCTCCCCCCCCCCCCTCACCACAACTTCCCTCCAGTATTATAGTATTAAATTTATGATCCCTTGATGTTTCACAATGTTTCCTGTCACATTATACTTCAAATTTCTTTTCTCAACAATTCCATTCAGTAACTGCTCATTGATTACATGATCTATACAGCTAAGCTAATCTTCAGTATTCCTCTGTAGTGTCCCATTTCAAATGCTACTATTCTCTTCTTGTGTGAACCATTAATCATCCACTTTTATCTTCTATACAAGGCTAAACTCCAATTAAATACATTCAGAAAAGACTTCCTAATATTTAAATTTATATTTTATGTTAACAAATTTATCTTTTTCAATAAGGCTTTTCTTGCCATTTCCAATCTACATTTTATATCCCCTCTACTTCAGAAATTGTCAGTTATTTTGCTACCCAAAATTCATCTACTGCTTGTAGTGTTTTATTTCCTAATCTAATTCTCTCAGCATTGCCTGATTTAATATGTCTACATTCCTTTATCCTTGTTTTTATTGTGTTAATTATCATCTTATATCCTTTCAAGACACTGCCCATTCCATTCAACTGCTCTTCCAAGTACTTTGTTGCCTCTGACAGAATTACACTGTCATCAGTGAACCTCAACATTTTTATTTCTTCCCCCTGAAATTTAATTCATTCTCCAAATTTTTCTTTGGTACCTTACTGCTTGCTAAGTGTGCAGAGTGAATAATATGAAGGATAGGCTACATACCTGTCTCACTCCCTTCTCAACTGCTGTGCGGCTTTCATATCCCTTGACTCTTGTAACTGTTGTGTGGTTTTTGTACAAGTTGTGCATAAACTTTTGTTCTCTGTATTTTGGCCCTGCTACCTTCAAAATTTCAAACACTATATCCCAGCTGACATTGTCAAAAGCTATCTCTGAATCTTAAAAGGCTATACATGTGGGTTTGCATCCCCTTGACCTATATTCTAAGGAATGTCATAGAGTCAGTATTGCTTCACGTATTCCTACCATTTACTTGAATCCAAAATGATCTTGTCTGGGATCAATTTGTACCAGTTTAGCTATTCTTCTATAAATAATTCATGAAGAGCAGCCAGAAATAGCAGTCACGTGTACCTGAGATGTGCTTGCTCATGTCAATGTGTGTGTTTTCCTTTCTGAAGAAAGCTTTGTCTTAAAGCCAAATGTGGAACAGTCTTTTCATTGAAACTTCCTGGCAGATTAAAACTGTGTGCCCGACCGAGACTCGAACTCGGGACCTTTGCCTTTCGTGGGCAAGTGCTCTACCCTCTGAGCTACCGAAGCACGACTCACACCCGGTCCTCACAGCTTTACTTCTGCCAGTATCTCGTCTCCTACCTTCCAAACTTTACAGAAGCTCTCCTGCAAAACTTGCAGAACTAGCACTCCTGAAAGAAAGGATACTGCAGAGACATGGCTTAGCCACAGCCTGGGGATGTTTCCAGAATGAGATTTTCACTCTGCACTCCGCTGCAGAGTGAAAATCTCATTCTGGAAACATCCCCAGGCTGTGGCTAAGCCATGTCTCTGCAGTATCCTTTCTTTCAGGAGTGCTAGTTCTGCAAGTTTTGCAGGAGAGCTTCTGTAAAGTTTGGAAGGTAGGAGACGAGATACTGGCAGAAGTAAAGCTGTGAGGACCGGGCGTGAGCCGTGCTTCAGTAGCTCAGATGGTAGAGCACTTGCCCGTGAAAGGCAAAGGTCTTGAGTTCCAGTCTCGGTCGGGCACACAGTTTTAATCTGCCAAGAAGTTTCATATCAGCGCACACTCCGCTGCAGAGTGAAAATCTCATTCTAGTCTTTTCATTGTTCCAGTCTGCAACTCAATGTGTCATCTTTCGATGAATAGCAATCTATATTTTTCATGAGTTTACAATACCTAAAGCTGAATTTTTCTCTTGTTGCTTGCCCAATCTTCACTAACTACAATCAAATATTTACGTTTCTGGGTAAACTAATAATGACACAAAGTAATTACAGATGATGGCTGTAAGTGGATGCTGCTTAGACCACTGTGGCTTGGCTAGATGGCTTAGTGGTCAGAGCATCTGTCTAGTAAGCACAAGACCCAGGTTTGAGTCATGGTCTATTGAAAATGTTCTACTTTCCCCATTGATTTCAATCAATGCCTGCTCAAAGTCATCATCTGCTATTTGTTTGTGTCTTAATTAATAATGGGTGCTAGATCAAAATCGGGTCTGTTTTTAGCAGTTACCCTACTTTTTTTCATTTGTTGTCCTCAGTGTCGACATACTGGCTGAAAAAATAGGGGGGGGGGGGGGGTGGGCATGCAGTACGGTCTACTGTAAGTGATGTAACTGACAGATGCACAGTTGCATTTCACAGCCTTTTACTTTCACTTTTCACAACCTGCCAATCATACACAGTTATATATGGCCTGTTCTAACTTCCCACAAGCCTCATTAATAGTTAGCTGGCAAACATCCACATACTGCTACAAGAGTTTCCTGTTGAACATCAACAACCAGTAAAAGCATAACCACACAATTCACAGTTATTTCAGAATAATCAGGTACATATGGAACAAACACTGTCATTGCTTTAACACATGACCTATTGGTGTAACACTTATTTCACTGTTAAGTTGATGCATTGTTGTCGTTCTAACTAACACAGGTTCCTCGTCTGAAACTCAGCCATGGACTGATTGTCTTGTGACCAAAAATCGAGCCCTTAAATATCCTCACAATAATAGGTGCTGAAACTACACATTGTTTGAAGTTAAATTTACAGAAATTACAATTAAAACTTAACTCATTAAATTAATTGACTACATTGAAAAATTTGTTCCTTTTAACAGTTTCTTCTACTACCAGGTTTAGGCCGAATTATTTGTTTATATCATGAAATTAACATATCTAGTTATGCAAACAATAATTCTGACAAAACTGTTAATTACTTTGGAATTAATTAAGGGCTGGCTTTGCTAACAAGTTTTCAAATAGAGCCAAATAGATCCTTTAAGAATACAATTAGTTGTTCCTCCAAATGTTTATAATTAGTACAGAAATTATATTTGTTTATAAGTCAACAATAGAATTTAGTTATGAAACAGTTATCAATTTAGCTCTATAACAAAAGATACTAACTATGAATAGTCAAAATAAATTAGAAAATCAATTACATACATAAAGCTAAGCACACAATTAGATCTGTTGTTATATTCTTTAAAACTTGGGGCCAACCTTTCTCTTTTATGAAAATGCAGGTTATACTCATGTATGTTAATGATAATTAGTTACAAGTGAAAAAACGAATTTAAGGAGGCAGATGGCAAAACAAGAGGGGAAGTAAAATTTTCACAGCTTGCTTCATCATGTGTTCTTATGGACATCTCCAAAAGAAAAGAACATATACCACATACATACATAAACTAATAATAGATGAGGATTCATTTGAACATAAATTTTCCAATATGGTAATAATTTCTGTAGAATTATGCCAGCTATTTTGCCTAAATATGCTATTCTATTTCTTAAGATTTTAAGTACTTCAAAACTAAAAGAATGCACATATTTTCATCACTGGTTTTATAAATAATTCACGTATTTCTACAGCTCTGATGTCTTCTTTATCAGGAGGTCAGTACTGGTCATGTGTTCATGTATGAACAATGATAACAAAATCTGAAATTACTGATATATTGTAATCAGCACAATTTGCTGGAAAATTATCTATCTCTTAGCCCTGAGCCAATATTTGAAATTTTAAGATTCTGTGCCATGCCATGTAAATGACAATATCAAAGATATCACAAAATTTGCAGAAAAATTACGTGTGAGAGAAAAACATAAGGCTAACATGATGGGTTCTTAGGTAATAGTCATTTCCTCTTATTGGTTGAAGAATGGTGAACCCCCTATCATTATGTCCATGTACTATTTGCCAGTGCAGTGTCGCATTTAACTTTGCCTCAAGTTATTTATGTTATGTACACTGTTTTATCTACTCTGTACACACATTTAGTCACTCAAAATTTTATTCAGTCATAGTTTACTGCCACTGTGACCCCTAGCTTTCCCAGCCACTTTCAACTTTACTTTCACTGTCGACAAGTTTGTAATTTCTGCCACATATCACTATACTTGCAGGTGTGAGTCAATTTTACCATACCAGCACAGGGAGATATCCTCACATCGTGGCATTGTTGATTAAGCCCTTGTAGTCTAGACATTCAAAGTCTTATAGAACAGCTGTATATTGATTGCCAGAAACTGTACTAATGATGTACACTGCACAAATTTTCGAGTAAGATGGCTTTATCCACATTTATCATCAAAAAGATTACAAAAATCAGATCCAGTTTCACATAAAATGTTACAGTATAAGCATGTAGGTACAACCACTTGTGGCGTCAATAGGTCGTATCGACCACGATTAACACTATCTTTGGACTCTGATTGCTCTGCCGAGGCTCCATGTTAGTTTTTAGTTCTGTTCTGTATTGCAAGCTGTGAACACATATATGACTTACTGCAAAATATATCTCTCTGTGGAATTTAATGGGGATAGTTATTCCCTTTAAACGATAATCGTATCCCTTCCCCTTACTGGTGACCCCAAAGTTTCTGCATCTTCCACAACTTCCGCACCAGGTGTTGTAAATCAAAAGGTTATGTGCATGATGCCATGGCTTCCTCACCCAATGCTTTGTTCAAAGATTTGGAAGCACAACTACGATCACCGGATGTCTTAATTCCTTCACTGGTTCTACATTAATTTACAGTGATTCGTGATCTCCAGCCACATTAACTTCGAACTTTTTCACTCTACAACAGTAAAGTACTACGCCACAAACAATGGACTCAGGTTTTGTGTCACTGGACTGTGCTCGCCAACATGTGAAGTGCGATGTGAATAATATTCATAACTGTGTACCTACTGATTGATCGTATAGTGCTCAAAGTAATCTACATTCGCACACATACTTTGACTCTCAACGAACTGCAACAACAATTACTGTCGTGCCATGTGCAGCACCGCCATTATTGCAAAATTCACCCATCCACTATCAACCATGACTTGTTCCAGTTTTGCCTCATTGGCAAACTAATCAAGAACATTTTAGTGCTCACAATTCTCCATGCTCACTTAAGAAGAACTTAAACTTTGGTCATACGAGTTACCGACTGCTCCTGTTTACCAGCTGTCTGCTGGCAGAGGCAGAGATCACTCCACATCCATGCCTTCTACACCGCCTGTCAGTATCTGCTCACTCTCTCCATTGTCCGAACATTCCATGATCGCCCATGCACCATATGCACCGGTATACATGCCAGAACAAACCGACAAGGACAAGCCTCCTCCGCTGCCATAGTCACCACCACCACCACCACCACCACCACCACCACATCCGTACTGCTGGTACCACAATGTTTTCAGCGATAATGCTAAGAAGTGCCGGTTACCTTGCCAGCACCCAAGCCAACCACAGGACCTAAAAGACACTGAGACCCTCAGGGAACCTCACAGGCATCCCCATATATTGCACTCCGTCCACTCGTACGCCCGGCTGAGCGGTCATTTATACATGACTAACATTTCATCACGGCTCATTTTCCTAGTCGACACTGGTGCTGATGTGTCTATCATACCTACATCAATGGCCCCCCCCCCCCCACCCCCGTCTTTTCACTGACAAGGTCACTTCTGCAAGCTGTCAACGCATCAATATTACAAACTTCAGGCTCTGTCAAAGTTATGGTGCACCTATCACCTGCTCTGTGTTTTCTGTGGACTTTCTAGATTGCCGACATCGATGAACCAATTCTCGGTATGGATTTTTTGTCCTATTACAAACTCTCTTCAAACGTGGTTCAGGGCTCGGTGCTACATTAGCCCACTAACACTCAGCTACTGTGGTCCCACACTCATGTTCCACGTTCTGTTTCTCTTGCGACATGTGATTTAGTATGTGAGTGCTCTGCCCTCGCGGGTGACATTGTATGTAAGGAGGGCTATGCGTGAAGCGTTCAGTGAATTCGAAAGTAAAATTCTATGTACCGACTTGACAGAAAATCCTAGGAAGTTCTCGTCTTACGTTAAATCAGTAAGTGGATCGAAACAGCATATCCAGACACTCCGGGATGATGAAGGCATTGAAACAGAGGATGACACGCGTAAAGCTGAAATACTAAACACCTTTTTCCAAAGCTGTTTCACAGAGGAAGATCGCACTGCAGTTCCTTCTCTAAATCCTCGCACAAACGAAAAAATGGCTGACATCGAAATAAGTGTCCAAGGAATAGAAAAGCAACTGGAATCACTCAACAGAGGAATGTCCACTGGACCTGATGGGATACCAATTCGATTCTACACAGAGTACGCGAAAGAACTTGCCCCCCTTCTAACAGCCATGTACCGCAAGTCTCTAGAGGAACGGAAGGTTCCAAATGATTGGAAAAGAGCACAGGTAGTCCCAGTCTTCAATAAGGGTTGTCGAACAGATGCGCAAAACTATAGACCCGTATCTCTGACGTCGATCTGTTGTAGAATTTTGGAACATGTTTTTTGCTCGAGTATCATGTTGTTTTTGGAAACCCAGAATCTACTATGTAGGAATCAACATGGATTCCGGAAACAGCGATCGTGTGAGACCCAACTCGCTTTATTTGTTCATGAGACCTAGAAAATATTAGATACAGGCTCTCAGGTAGATGCTATTTTCCTTGACTTCTGGAAGGCGTTCGATACAGTTCCGCACTGTCGCCTGATAAACAAAGTAAGAGCCTACGGAATATCAGACCAGCTGTGTGGCTGGATTGAAGAGTTTTTAGCAAACAGAACACAACGTGTTGTTATCAATGGAGAGACATCTACAGACGTTAAAGTAACCTCTGGCGTGCCACAGGGGAGTGTTATGGGACCATTGCTTTTCACAATATATATAAATGACCTAGTAGATAGTGTCGGAAGTTCCATGCGGCATTTCGCGGATGATGCTGTAATATACAGAGAAGTTGCAGCATTAGAAAATTGTAGCGAAATGCATGACCCTTAACATAGACAAATGTAATTTATTGCGAATACATAGAAAGAAGGATCCTTTGTTGTATGAGTATATGATAGCAGAACAAACACTGGTAGCAGTTACTTCTGTAAAATATCTGGGAGTATGTGTGCGGAGCGATTTGAAGTGGAATGATCATATAAAATTAATTGTTGGTAAGGCGGGTACCAGGTTGAGATTCATTGGGAGACTCCTTAGAAAATGTAGTCCGTCAACAAAGGAGGTGGCTTACAAAACACTCGTTCGACCTATACTTGAGTATTGCGCATCAGTGTGGGATCCGTATCAGATCGGGTTGACGGAGGAGATAGAGAAGATCCAAAGAAGAGCGACGCGTTTCGTCACAGGGTTATTTGGTAACCGTGACAGCGTTACGGAGATGTTTAACAAACTCAAGTGGCAGACTCTGCAAGAGAGGCGCTCTGCATCATGGTGTAGCTTGCTCGCCAGGTTTCGAAAGGGTGCATTTCTGGATGAGGTATCGAATATATTGCTTCCCCCTACTTATACCTCCCGAGGAGATCACGAATGTAAAATTAGAGAGATTAGAGCGCGCACGGAGGCTTTCAGACAGTCGTTTTTCCCGCGAACCATACGCGACTGGAACAGGAAAGGGAGGTAATGACAGTGGCACGTAAAGTGCCCTCCGCCACGCACCGTTGGGTGGCTTGCGGAGTATAAATGTAGATGTAGATGTAGATGTGTCCTGCATCACTAACCTACTGTCAGAATACGACCCAGCAGCACAACTCTGCCGGGGAAACAATGAATTGAAACAACGAATAGCACACACTTACAACAAGCTCGTCGCGGCTCGTACCTTGCTGCTGAAACTGCAGTCCACAGTGCTGCCATCTAACCTTGTTTCTCCAGCAGACACCAGCTCTGACACTCAGCTGGTTAGTCCAAAAACATTAATTGTGTGTGACGACTCGCGTCTGGTAGACACTGCACCCCTGACGTGCTTGCCACATTTAGAGTCATGTGTTTCAAACGGTGCTTCTAATGACAGTCGCACACACGATAGAACCACACCCACCATGCAGGCAGCCACCCCCCATGTTGATAAACATTCCTCCTCTCTCGCACACCAACCATGTGACTCGGTGGCCATCAGTGTTCCCCATGCAATGTCAATGCCTCTCCCGCCAATGCCTGTTATCCAAGGCAAGGCTGACAACAGACAGTTGCTGCGCGGCCCGACCTGCTCCGTGCTGCACACACTGCCAACCTCTCCAAACAGGTGCATGCCGTGCTCACGTAATAGGCATGCGATTATGTGATTTTCATGCTACCTTTTTCCACCTGTGCTAACGGTTACGCCTCGTCGTGCCCCACTTATCCAAAAACTTCACGTCAGGATGTTACACAGTCTCGTGTGCAGTTCTTAGTTTCTTCCATCACCGACAGAATGACACACAAGATAATTGCCACTGCCAGCCCTCCTATTAGGCACAGGATTAGGTGCCTCAACCCCATTAAGTTGTGCGTGGCTCAGCAGCACATCAACGAACTTTTGGAGGCAGGTACTCTATCACCGTTGGACAGCAACTGGTCTTCACTGACACACCTCGTCCCCAAACACAATGGTTCTTTTTGAATGTGCAGTGATTACAGATGCTTAAACGCTCCTACCATCATGGACAATTACCCTGTGCCAAACATAAAGGATTTCACTCATATGTTATCGGGTGCCACAATCTTCAGTGTGATTGACTGTAAATGTGCCTATCACCAGATTCCCCTAGTGCTGGAAGGCATTCCAAAGACAGCTATTATCATGCCGCTCGGTTTGTTCCAAAACAACTTCATGCTGTTCAGCCTGAAAAATGCGACACAAACATGGCAATGTTTCACCAACTCAATCTTACGACAGTTCAAGTTTTGCTTTGTATTTTCAGCAAATCAGCTGAGGAACACAAAAATCATTTATACAAGGTCCTCCAGACCTTGAATTCCAATGGCGTCGAGGTTAACAAGGACAAATTCCAATTGCGCCAGTCCTCTGTCACATTTTTGGGTTATACCGTCTCCACAGGTGGAATACAGCCTCCCAAATCTCGCATGCAGGCCATCACATCACTGCCCCCTCCGGCTACTTACAAAGAACTCCGACGTTTCTTGGGTACAAAAAATTACTACCATCGGCATCTGCCTTCTGCCGCCATCGCGCAGGCCCCGCTGACAGACTCACTGTTGGACAAAAACAGACTTCAGGCCTTAAACCAGTTCACTGGACTGAACTTATGCTGGAGGCCTTCAAGGCTTTAAAAACTTCCTTAGCTCATGACGTGGCACTCGTCCATCCCGACCCGTCATCCAAGCTGTTCATCACTATGGACACCAGCGACATCGCGGTGGGGGCTGTACTACAGCAACACAAGGGCAACACGGTTTCTCCCCTTCATTTCTTCTCTAAAAAACTGTCTACAGCTCAGAAGAAATATTCCGCTTTTGATAGGGAACTTCTGGTGGTCTATGAAGCCATCGAACACTTTCACCTCAACGTCAAAGGCCACTCTTTCTTCATCCTCACCGATCACAAACTACTAGCAGACGCTTTCTGCAACCCTACCGAGAACCCACCCCCTTGGTGTTTCCGCCACTTTGATTTAGTCTCTAACATGGCCAAGAGTTTTGTCTTCTCATGGATTGCCAGGTTCGGTTGCCCGACTACCATCACCACCAACAAAGGTCGGCAGTTTGAGTCTGCCCTGTTCACCATTTTCTGTAACATCTGTGACATTAAAAAAAATTCATACAGCAGCCTACCACCCACAAAGCAACAGGTTAGTTGAACAGTGACACCACACTCTCAAGACTGCTCTCAGTTGCCATGACTGCCTCTGGTCTGAGGTACTTCCATGGGTGTTACTCAGTCTCCGTTCAGCCTTTAAACCAGACTTACAGGGAACCATCTGTGAATTCATTTTTGGGGAGAACCCAGTCCTACCAGGGGAACTTATCCTGCCTCAAGTATCTGAGGATTTTTCCCCCTCCCCAGATTTCATTAGCTGTATGCACACTCACTTCAAACATGCACGGCTACAGCCGCCTATCAGCCATTCCCTGCCGGACACTTACATGCCAACTGCACTCAACACTTGCTCCTATGTTATGCTCAGGGATGATTCCATTAGACAACCCCTGCAATCACCTCACTTCGGCCCCTTTAAAGTATTCCAGTGGGGCGAGACAACATTTGACATTATGGTTAAAGATCGTCCTCAAACTGTTTCATTGCACAGGCTCAAACCTGCTTTCGTAGACTCCGACACCCCTCTGACGTCTGAGTCGGCCCCTCCTGATGACTTTTCCACCGCTGATCCTGAAAATGCTTTGTCTCATCTCACATTACTATTTTCTCCAACCCATGATTTGTTGTTGCCATTCGCAGGTTTCCCAGGCATGTCGCCATCCACCCCACGTGCGGGTTTCGCCACCACTTCACCGTCTGAGGAGACTCACTCTCCCACATTCAACCTGTGCTGCAACGTGCCACCACACCATGTGGACAACACGTCGATCATCACCTTCGATAACCAGGTGCTCGTGCTCCTAAGAGACACTGCAGCCTCGCCATCCAACGGGCAGTTAAATGTCAGGGTGGTGCACATCCCATCCCTCTCCTGCGAGTGTGACTCGTCAGAAATCCGCCTGTTCATCTCGTTGGACAGCTCGATCTGCATACAGGGCAGACATGCCTGCACCACGCCACAGGCCGTTCCACATACCTGCTCTCGGGCCGGTCGACGCATCATCCGGCCCTGCTGGTTAACCTACTACGAGGTGGACCTGCCGCCGGTCTCTCCGCCTCCGCACTCCGCCTCGACCGAGATGGAAATCCTGGTTGTGTTCTTCCCAACTCCCCCGACTACTACTGCTGCTGATGCCCACATGACTTCCACTCAAGCCTCACCAGTAGTACGTCATATCGACCACAATTAACACCATCTTTGGACTCTGATTGCTCTGCTGAGCTCCATGTTAGTTTTTAGTTCTGTTCTGTATCACAAACTGTATACACATGTATGACTTAATGCGAAATATATCTCTAAGTGGAATTTAATGGGGATAGTTATAGCATTCAACCGATAATTGTATCCCATCCCCATACACTTTACTATGCACAAAAATTGTACAGTATTAACAACACAGTCACACTAGGAAGTCACAGTCCTTTTTCTTTTTCTTTTTCTTTTTTTTTTTTTTTTACTACAATATTAACAGAACACAGTGACTGTGTAGAATTGGAACAGTGCACATGTTCAAAAGAAGTTTGAACAAAATCATACAGCATATCAAAGTTAATATGCTGACTCACACGTATATCTTGAGTGAATGGTACTGGTGACCAATTGCTACACAATGGCTACAAACTCGGACTCTTGTGAATATGTTACTCAGGTGTTACTTGATTGCTTGCTGGTCATGGACTGACTATTTTGGGGTATATGAGACACACAAAGATTGGTGTAGGAACATATTGCGATTTTGTAAACTATATTTTGATTTGAGAAACAGCTAGGTTAGATTTTACTAATTCAGATGCACTACATATTGTGATAGTAATTTCGTTTACAGGGTATGTAGTGGTTTAGGAAAGTATGAAAGATCATGCAACCATGTTATGCATTTGCATTGGGAATAAGAATAATCCATTTACAAGTACAGGTGGCATATTTAGATGTACAACCATTTACGCCAATTTACCCAATTCTTAATTAATAGCTTAATTACTTAGTTCAGGGCATTATTCAGTCCAGTAAATATAGCGACGAAAGCATCATGGTAAAAGTTCGAATCTAACAAGATTAATGGCTAAATTTGCAATGGAAAATATAGAAGTATTTGAACTTCAATACTTATTATCAATTAAGTTAGTTGGTTTCAGCAAAATACCTTACTATAAAGTTGGGATGTTGATATTTCTAGTGAGTGGTGTCATCATTATTAAATCTATCTATTAGCTCCAACTGTTTTTGCCATTGCATACTATAGTAGAATTATCAGTTAAGCATAACTAAACAAACATGATTTTTAAAAAAAACTGCTTACATCTTTGCAGTCCACTGAACTACGAATATAACTGGAATGTAACTGAATGGAATTGGTGTACATAATAATTGGATATATTTGTGTCAACTTGGTACTATGTATATGTTATAGAAAACCAGAATCAAATACCAACTAACAAAAAATTAATTATTGGTAGGTGTGCAATAAAAACATATTGGAGATTCCAGCTTGCTCTGTTTCAAAGCATTGGTGGCATATCAGCAAGAATTCTATCAGTTTCCCCTATTAGAACCAATTTTTTATTCTGAATGTTTTGATACAATCAATCACCAGTTTCCAGAATGAAATTTTCACTCTGCAATGGAGTATGCACAGGTATGAATCTTACTGGTCGATTAAAACTATGTGCTGGACCGAGACTTGAACTCAGGACATTTGCCTTCCATGGGCAAGTGCTCTACCAAATGAGCTACCCAAGTGCCACTCGTGACCCTTCCTCACAGCTTTACTTCCCCAAGTAACTTGTCTTCCACCTCTCAAACCTCATAGACGCTTTCCAGTGAAACTTGGAAGACTAGCACTCCTGGAAGAAATGATACTGTGGAGACCTGGCTTAGCCACAGCCTCGGGGATGTTTTGAGAATGAAATCTTCACTCTACTGCAGACCAAAATAGCTTGCTCATTTCCAAGAAACATTGCATATTGAAGTCACGGCCTGCCTCTGACTGAAATGTATCGAGCATGTGACTCTCGAGGTAGAAAATATGGATACTGTAAATAGTCATCATGGGATTGCTGCCAGATGAAATTGTGCAAATTCCGTAATATTTCCTCGGAGCAATTGTCTGACATCTTCAGGTGGTTCAACCTTGCTGGTGGCTAGGTGCGGCTGACAGTATCCGCACATTGATGCCCTGTATACAGAACACGCACACGAAAAATGCACAGGCATGGAAATCACACATGTGCTATGATTTGCACATAGATGGCGCCATACTAAAACACCCTCCGCTGAAAATCGCGTAGCAGCCCTCCTGCATGCGCGCTGTACACTATGTTTACTAACACTGCGGCCAGACATCACTCACTAAATACTGTATTAGACCAATGTTATGACGGATCTGTTATTGAAAAATCTTAGCTTCCTCATCGTGATTTAATAGCAGTCAAACTAGGGTTCCAGGCTGTACTCAGTTGGAATCCCACATCCCTATTGATGAGATTATTGGCTGTATAGATATGTATTGCTTCCTTAATAATGAAATCCCAGAAAGATGATGCTGGGGATAACAGACCCATCATAAAATTGGTCTAGTATAGTTTTTAGTGAGTGACTTCTGGCTGCACTGTAGTAAACATAGCATACAGCATGTGCAGGAGGACTGCTCTGTGATTTGGAATTTTAGTATGGCGCCATCAATCTGCAAATCATAATGCATGTGTGATTTCCACACCTGTGCATTTTTCACATGTCTATTCTATATAGAGGGCATCGACACATGGATACCATCAGTCACATCTAACTACCAGAAACATTGAACCACCTAAATGTCGGACAGTTGCTCCAAGGAAATATTGTGGAATTTGCATAATGTTATCTGGTGTCAAACCTATGAAGACTATTTACAACATGTAGTTGTTATTGTGGTCTTCAGTCCTGAGACTGGTTTGATGCAGCTCTCCATGCTACCCTATCCTGTGCAAGCTTCTTCATCTCCCAGTAGCCCGGGGTCCCGGGTTCGATTCCCGGCGGGGTCAGGGATTTTCACCTGCCTCGAGATGACTGGGTGTTTGTGTTGTCCTCATCATTTCATCATCATCCAGGAAAGTGGCGAAATTGGACTGAGCAAAGATTGGATAATTGTACGGGCGCTGATAACCACGCAGTTGAGCGCCCCACAAACCAAACATCATCATCATCATCATCATCATCACCATCATCTCCCAGTACTTATTGCAACCAACGTCCTTCTGAATCTGTTTAGTGTATTCATCTCTTGGTCACCCTCTATGATTTTTACCCTCCATGCTTCCCTCCAATACTAAATTGGTGATCCCTTGATGCCTCAGAACATGTCCTACCAACTGATCCCTTCTTCTAGTCAAGCTGTGCCATAAACTTCTCTTCTCCCCAATCCTACTCAATTTACAACATATCCACTGCTAAAACTTGAAGGGTCAAATATGGATACTGTTTACAGTGGACATGAGAAATGACAAAGCAGGAATATTTTATAACAAAGTTATTTATGAAAGAACCTAGTAATTTCATTTTCTTTACTTGTCAGTCACATCTTCAGCATGGACAGCCATGGGTGGTGTAAGAGAACAGAAAAAAATCCTTTTTTTTCCATAGACAGGATATATTCTTAATATGTCCCTCAGAAATCTTGGAGAGTGTCATTTGAAACAGTTTTTCAGAAAACTGAAAATTGTGCAAGTGTAGATACTGGAATACACACAGTCTCCTGTTCATTTCTTTCTCTTAATTGAGAATTTCAAAGATTTCCATTTCCATAGCATTTGTCAGAAGAAACAAATTCAATGGCACAATTCAAAAATTCGTGACCTATGCCTTCTTTAAAGTTCTACAAGACTTCCAGCCATCATTAATAACTTTGGCACCTGGCAAAATGAAGTGCTTTATAAAGGGCACTAAGAGTGTAGTATGAAGCACTTCTTAAACTCCCATTAAATTACTCCAAAAACCCATATATGCTCTATCCTGTGTTTTAGAAGACATCCTCCCCCGTACTTCCGAGTGGTGGTTTGTAAGTCATTAACTTCTACAAGTTAGCTCTCACCACTGACAGCGACACTTTCATTCATGACAACAGCAGCACACTTCATGACAAAAACCACAGTAGTCGCTAACACTATTATTCACAGCTCAGTTTGTGATGCAATGGCTTCTAAAGTGCACTCTATTTCACAGCATGACACTATAAACATACGTTCATTTCGAAGATGTCGGACCATGTGTTTTTCCTGATGGAGGTCCTTTTCGTGCATTCTGTGCAGTACAATTGAAAAGGGAAGTACATCAATGACCTTCTTAAAGAGTATCACACAAGTGACTCCATGACAGTCGACACAGTTCTGCAGTTCATGTTTTGGCGACAAGCCATATGCCCAACAAAACTTTAAACAACTGTCTACGCTACACAACTTCAGAATTAACTTCTGCCACATTAGATTATTTGAACTATATACTCTACTGTCAATGCAGGAAACAATATCCATATTTGCCATCTCGAGAGTTGTGCATTTGATACATGTCGGCTGGAGGCAGGTTGCAATTTTGATAAGCAGTGCTTCTTGGAAGTTACCAATAGCTTTTATTGAATTACCAATAAAATTATTGCTGATTGAAATTCTACCCAGAGTAACAGTGACTCCAGCAAAAAACCATACAAGAAATGTAGCTGTTCACATAAATGACTATGATTACAGTTATAAGAATTGATCTTACCCACTTACTTGATGTCTTCAGGATACTGCCCTTGAGGCAGTGATGTCAGGCTATGCCTTACCTGCTTGCACACTGCTGAAAGTTACATAAGAAAGATGGTCATGCTTATAGTTTGCAATGCAATGTCATTTTTAAAATTTGGGGCTATTTTGAATATTAGTCATGGCATTTGTAAGAAATAGCGTGGCCTAGTAAATGACAATTATTATATCTTAAATGTGCAACAGGCTACTAAACAATTATGTACATGTAGAAGGCAGTTGCAGGTAACTCCACATCATCTATAACTTAGATAACTTAAGGCAGTGCTCATTGACTTCTGTACCACTCCTGACTGGGTGCCACATCTTTGGCTGAGGTAAGAGCAAAGCAACTCATGATTTCTTCGTAAACTTTGCCACACTCAGGAACCTGCAGAGGACAGTGTATTTTGTAATGAGCCAGTGCACTAGGCGAAACTTTCTTCTCTATTTAAGAACGGTTTATGATGCATTTACACAAACTCATAATTTCCATAACTGTCTTCTTTTCCATGATTTCCCTTTGGCCTTAACTTATAATACTATATAGTTACAAACAGTTCTTGCAGATTGTGGTAATGATACTACTGTTTTTTGTTATGTTAAGCAGGAGTCAGTGGGTGGAGCTTCCACTATAATACCACAAGGAACAGAGCTCCACTCAGCAGTATTCCACACACTTCTTTCCATGCAATTGTCCCCCCCCCCTCCCTGCCCACCCCTGGCCCCCTCCAGCTCTCAGAGAAAGGAAAAAAATATAGTGTAGTCAGATGTCTTTCTTTCAATGATGTGTATTCTTGTACACTGAGGACTAGTATTTTAGTATGAGGACAAAGTTTTTAACAGGGCTGGAACTGAAACTCTTATGGCTACTCACAATTTGCTATTCATCTTCCATCATATTAAAAATATTCTATAACCCCAGGTCTAGCATCCCCCACCCACTCTCTACAAACTGTTATGTGGGCACCTTTCATGCCACCAGTTCCTGCCATTTATTTTATGTTGTTTTACTTCTGTGATTATATTCATTCCTCAACAACTTACAATACATAAGAGTAAAGAAATTCCGATGGTGGTCTTATAAGAGACTAAAACCAGGCACCAAGTGAAAGATATACAACTTACATATGATCTAGACTGTTTTGTTGAAATAATTTTCATACTGCCACAGCTGCTGTAAAGCTGCCACAGATGTCAGTAGGCATAAAGTGGGCCAAAGCACCATTACACCAGAAGCAGCAATACCTCCAGCTGGTTTCCACATTGCAGGCTAGGGGCCAGAAAGCAGGTTGACCAGCAAAGAGCAGGACAGTTGCCACAACTTATGGCCGCCACCTTGTTTTGGTGTACGAGATGGGAAGTGATGCCTTGGCTGAAATGGGCACCGAATCTGTATAAATACCCATCATTTTGAGCCAAAGGCATCTATCTGGCAGCACCTGCTATGAGGGGAGGTGCACACCATGGGACAGAGTGACATGATTGGGCTCCACTACTGATAAGTTGACTTCTTATTCTAAATCCACTCCCATGGACTTGAGGCCTTCCAGCTGGTTGACCATCTTCGGGCTCACTTTAGCTGCAGCTGGGCCTCTTCCTCGTCCCATGAAGGGCAGCCTTTCATTACCAGTGCAGAGCTTCCAGTTAACCCCTCTGTACTTGTGCAAGCAAACAGGTGCTGTACACCTCCGGTCGCAAGGGCTGACACTGCAGTTGGGGGCTGGCCTCCTTTGCAAGAATCACAGAGTGTTTCTGCATCTGCAGGTGCAACCTGCCCTTAGCTGTGCTGGAACGACAACACTATGAGAGCTGTAGCTCATTTTCTAATAAAATGTGTGGTGGCTGTTAATGATATTTTTTTGAGTTAACATCAGACAACACCCTGATGACAACCTGTTATCTCAACCCATCCTGAGCCTCTACAGCAAAATCACATTAAGTTGCTGACAAATTTACAGTTGGGATCTTCCATATAAAGCTTAGACATTAAACGTCTATTTGTCTCATGTTTCTGGCTGGAGTCTCCCAATCTGGCAGTTGATCTCTCACCAACGATGGCAGCCAGAAGGTGCGCATTGTTCGATACCAAGACGTGTTGTGGCACCCCACTAATGCCTCCACTGTTGCAGCAGATCGCTCTCCTTGTACTGTGCCAGTATCTCAACCAACCTCACAGCAGCATCTCTTTTGTTAGTAACATGCCATAGTGTTACTTTCTCCACCCACTCACCCACCAAGGGCACTACCATTGGTCAGTTTTTGACCTCTTAATTATATATATATTTTTTATCGCTTGCATGTTCAGAAAATTATGTACACCTAGCACCTGCAACCAGTGATTAATATCTACTATTTCCCTGTTTTTCCTTCTTAAATTTAATATTATAGGTACTCATGATTTACTACAAAACAGTGCTGGTTGAATCTCTCTTTCTACTTCTGCTCCAATGACAGCCATCTTGCTTGTTGCTGGGTACACCTTTCCCTGCCTTGGTTCATGAGCAAAAGCTATAGAGGCATCCATCTTCCAATCATTGGATGTCATATTGCACAACATTCATAATTTTTGTGAAAAATTTCTTCTAGCCACATATCTCAATTACTACAAGTGGTCATCTGAAACTAGCTTAGAACCAATCACAAGGATGTATGTTTGATAAAACTGTATGGTGATTGTATGTGGACCAGGGAAGAGCTTAACAATGGAACCTCAGGTACGTAATAGTTGTGCAAAGCAGTATGTTAACAATTATTGAAATGCAGGGATATAGAGAGATTAGAGGAGATAAAAGACAGAACTATAGCAATATGAGAATGTCCAAAATGTAAGTTAAATTTGGTAATAAAGATGAGTAGAGATACAGAAAAACTATTTACTGGAAAATAATCCAAATCTTAAACTATCTTTCTATGTAGCTCTCACCATTCTGTAGACACTTGCTATAGCAAAGAACAATTTTTTGTATGTTTTCCTCATAGAGTATTGTCAACCACGTGATAACATGTTCTTTGAGCTCATTGTCGCCAAATTTCAGACCATCAAGACAAGTTTTCAGGTGCAGAAATAGATGAAGCCACATGGGTGATAGGGCTGTACAGGGGGTAGTCAAACTAATTCCAGTCAAAGGCTGTAAGAGGTGCCATTTCTTGTTCGCATTGAGAGATCAAGCATTGTCATGAAGCAAAACAATACTGTCAGTGTGTTTTCTGCAGTGATTATTCCATATTGTGTGACAGTTTTATTAGCACCTCAACTGTTTCAACAGTAGTAAGCTGTGTCTGCAAAAAAAACTTGTGTAAATGACTTATCAAGGTGTCAAAAAATTGTTTATCATTAGTCTTTACTGGTGACGCCAAGTGCCTCCACACTGCACTAATTGTCATTTCAATGAACGGGTTTCGTAAGTGACTAAAGTGTCAACCTTGATCACTATCCAGCTTACAAAATCACCACCACTTTTCATGTGACATGTGAAAAAGCATAGTGCACTGCCCAGACAGTTTTTGCATCACTCTCTAAGAATTTTTGGCTTTGAACACGCACATAGTTTTTCCAAAAACAATTTTGTAAACAAGTGATCACAAAATTTGTGGGAAGTTCTTAAAACCATCAGATACTCTGAACTCAAAGTTTCCTTTCACGAGTTCAGCTGCATGAACTGTCAGACCTACCTCCTTACCACTGGACACTTCTTGTACTTCCTCTGTATACCTCTCAAAACTGCTGTTGAATGTCAATTAAATTTTTTATAAAACTTAACACAGTTTATTACTTCACTAGAAAAATTCTTTCTTGGTGTTCAGCAATTCACATTTATTGACATATTTTGAGATAAACTCATCATCAGACCATCTAAGAAGAAAGATGGAATTCTTCATACTCAGTTTAGTGTAATGCATAGCTAACTATGAAAGCTGCATTAGATGGCAGTATGTTGCATTTTAGGTAGTAAGGCATTTTGTCTTCTTACAGATCCAATCTCACAAATGGTGAGATTTCCAACCAACTCCACTATTATGAACAAGCACTACACCCTGTAAACGACACACAGAGAACCAAAATGGTGTGATGGTCTCCTCGACTCAAAACAGCTGTCGTGCATGTGCTGAACTGTGATTGTAGTGCTGGCATGGAAAGAAAGAAATACAAACGGAACTTACTTTCTGGACTGGCCTAATTTTTAAGCGAAGGAAGAGCTTGTGGAAATTTTGCTCTAGGACATTCTGGATTAGTTATTTGCCCTAGAAATTTAGTACAATGCAAAGGTGAGATTAGTGCATAATAGGACTACAGGACAGCATCTACAGCTGCCACCGTTATAGGATCATCAAATTTCATAAAGCTCTCGAACTGAAATCCATCAATAGCCTGCCATTTCTATTCAACCTTGCAACTTCAGTATGCTTATTCTGACCGAGTGAGGTAGTACACTGATTAGGACACTGGACTCATATTCGGGAGGACAACAGTTCAAACCTGCGTCCAGACATCCAGATTTAGGTTTCCTGTGATTTCCCTAAATCATTCCAGCTACATGTCGGGATGGTTCCTTTGAAAGGGCACAGCCAATTTCTTTCCCCATCCTTGTCACAATCCGTGCTTGTGCTTTCTCTCTAAAGACATCGATGTCAACGGGACGTTAGATCCAACCTTCCTTCTATTTATTCTGTAAGCCTTCCACTAATCATCTGAATTTTTACTTTACACTTACTTCAAGTGTTTCCAGCTTCTAAGTATGATCTAATGAGCTACACAGGAAAGAAAGGAGAAGGTTCTCCGAGAAACCCTGCAAATTATTCTTTAATAAAAAGTCTGTTATAATCCATAAATACATGGAAAAGAATCAATGTTAGGCATGAATTAGGAAATATGTTTTTGTCTTTATAGAACATGTTTGTCAGGCTCATAAGTAAATAAAAGAGTGAAAACAAAACAAAAAAGTGTACAGACATCTATAAAAGTTGGACTAAAGTACATAACTTTGCTGGAGGTCAAGCTCTTAATAAATATTACTTTAATAATGCTTTTCAAGCACTGCTACATGAAAGTTAAACCAATTAAAAAGGGAAAATTTGGTGTTCATTACAAATGAAAAGGATAATTATAAAGTTGTTTGGGAAAACTATTGTTGAATCTCTGTGACAATGCTCACTTAAGCAGATAATATATACTGATACAAATTTCATGATTTGTTAGCACAAAATACGTAATATTGAAGCAATCTTAGGTATTTATGGTATATTCTTTTTAAACAGTCAATGATGTGTGAGGAAGATGACGGAATGGGATGGTACACACTGGTATGTGCCTCTTGGCTGAATGTTTAGAGGGGGAAGGCGGAGGATGATGTACAATAGCTGCTTCTTAGGACAGCAGATGATATAGAGGACAGAGATTGCCAGTTCCACACACCACGCAAGTTCTTCCTTACTGCGAAACTTGACACACACTAAATCATCTGTCATTCCTGTGGGAGCAACGTAGCTATGACATCAATTGGGTTGGCATCCATTGAGGAGCCAGTGCAGAAAATTAGAAAAGTCAGAATGTCAAAAAAGATACACCAGCACATTCTTAGACACTGCTAAAGATGGGATGTACCATGCAGCCATCTCCATGAAGGGTGTGCATCTGTTCCCAACACGGGTCCCTGTACCACGTCACTGTCACTACAACAGACACACCAGTGTGCAGATAAACTGAGCGTAACCTGTGCACAGAAATGCATTATTTTACCATGATTCTTGTGTTTATAAGTTACTTTCTATGACCAGACTGCTAGTCTGCTTTTTTATGTTCTTGCTCCATCCATCTTGGATTATTTTGCTGCCTAGGTAGCAGAATTTCTTAACTTTGTGATCATCAATCCTGATGTTAAGTTTCTCATAGTTCTCATGCCTGATACTTCTCATCGCTTTCGGCTTTCTTCGATTTACTCTCAATTAATATTCTGTCTTCATCAGACCATTCATTCTATTCAGCAGATCATGTAATTCTTCTTCACTTTCACTGAGGATAACAATGTCATCAGTGGATCTTATCACTGATCTCCTTTCACCTTGAATTTAATTCCACTCTTGAATCGTTATTTTATTTCCATCATTGCTTTTTCATTGTTTATACGGAACAGTAAATGTGAAAGATTAGACCTCTGTCTTACAGCCTTTTTTACTCTGGGCACTTCGTTCTTGGTCTTCCACTCTTGTTATTCCCTCCTGGCTCTTGTACATATTGTATATTACCCATATCTCCCCAAAGTTTAATCCCATTTTTTTCATAATTTCAAACATCTTGCACCACCTGACACTGTCGAACACTTTCTTCAAGTTGACAAATCCTGTGATCTTTTCTTGATTTTCCTTAAGTCTCACTTCCATTACCAACATCAGTACTGACTCTCTGGTTCCTTTACCTTCCGTAAAGCCAAACTGATCATCATCTAAGGCATCTTCAATTTTATTTTCCATTCTTCTGTATATTATTCTTGTCAGCAACTTTGATACACGAGCTGTTAAGCTGATTGTGCAATAATTCTCACTCGTCAGCTCTTTAAGACTTCGGACTTGTGAGGATGTTATTTTTCTGAAAGTCAGATGGTACATTGCCAGACCCTCACATTCTACACGCCAACATGAATAGTCATTTTTCTGCCACTTTCTCAACGGTTTTAGAAATTCTGTGGGAATTTTATCGATCCCTTTTGTCTTATAAGATCTTAAGTCTTTCAAGTATTTCAATCAATTATTTCAACAACCCATGCAGGTGCAGTATGTGCAAGGAGTTCGAATTTGGTCTCTGGCAGAAATTGGCAGAGGGGTACTAAAACCAACAGAACAAACAATGTAGGCAACAATACCATCCATTCATTTTAAGTTACAGTGCTCCATCTCCACAAATAAAATAGTCTATATCTTTTTGTCACAAGCCCCTCATTTTCATGTATGGTGATTCAATATTTACTGTTCTCACTGTAATAATGTCGAAAAACATCCATGTCAATGTCAATGTCAGCAGCAAATGATGTGAAGGGATAAGTCAGTTGAACAAAACAATAAACACGTGTAATACTATTTACTAATGCACAAAAAATTCTCAGGCTTTATTGGAATATGAAGTTAGTTTGCCACAAAGCCTTGTGCAATTTTGATTGTTTTGTAGGGAACTAACAAAACCAGACTTCAAGCTACAAGAAGTGGTTGACTCTCACATTCTGCTACCCATGCACCTATGAGAATTGTGAATTTCATTGCAAGATAAGGCCACATCACATTATCACTACAATATAAAAGTTTACATCAATAGAAATGTCTCAGGACATAAAAAATATACAGCACAGGATCACAGTTACATGTTCTGTCAATGATAAAATCTGAGATAGAGCACACCTTTGGATTAGACTGGATTTGGTGTAACTAGTTAAAGGCAGACACTGGAAATTAAAATCTGCTGCACAGGCTTTTGAATCCGCTCCTCTCACAAAGAAACAAATGGCGTTCTGTGAGAATCAAAGTAGACGTTGAGAAATGGAACTAGAACAGCAGTTCACTCTATTCTGGGGTGGGAACACTAGTCTGTCACATGTTTTCAGGCAACAAATTGACGGGAACTGCTACTTTGGGGGGGGGGGGGGGATCATTATGAACAACAGTGCAAGTTCCAAGACTGGTACTCATTGTCGTGTTAGCATGACTTTAATATCATGTTACAGTTATTTCTTGTCCAGTAATGCAACTTCACACTCTGATGGACACACCATGGCATATTCACCACAAATTTTAGATTTCTGAGTGTCCACTGGCTGGTGCTAGTAGTAGGCTTGCATGGCACCTAGTATGCTATCTTCATTGAAGATGGGGCGTGTGTGACCTCATTTGAAACCACATTGGCCATTGTTTAGTTACAATATCACTGTTAACTTCAGTTCAGTATTTGATGTGTGATTACTGCCACATGCCTAATCCTGTAAGTATTTTTCAACTTTAAATGCTTACGATTTGTTTCATTATGGATACATTCATTCCAGGAAAAGTGATGATGTAAGGGATCCTGAAGAGATTGCTAGTGGACATTTTGGAAGATGAGTTGATGTGTGATGAATCTGATGAAGATTTTGATATAGAAGAGGAAATTATTGAAGCTGATGAACACAATAGTGAATTTAAACAGTTGCAGGTGGGAGACGACAATTGGGAAACTGCTGCACATGAAGTTACAGCAGGTAACTACAAATTTTATATTGGAAAAGACAATGAAACTCTTTGGATTAGTCAGCTCCTAACTACAGGAGAAACAAGTGCTAGGAACATTACTAGAATTTCAACTAGGAGAAAAGGGTCCGCCAAAAATGCACTTACACATTCAGATGCCTTTTATCTGTTCATCATTGAAAACATGATAGACGACATATCTTGTACTAGCAGATCAGTTGGAAGAAAAGGCAGTGGTACTAACCACTCTCGAGCTCATGATTGTAAAGACAGTACTGTAGAAGAAATTCAAGCACTTTTTGGGGCATTGTTTTTAATTGGCAGAAAGGAAATCATGCAAATTGCTGTGAACTGGGAGCATTCAGTTGCACTGGTATGACTTATCTTACAGGCAGAATGAGATTTTCACTCTGCAGTGGCATGTGCGCTGATAAGAAACTTCCTAGCAGATTAAAACTGTGTGCCCGACCGAGACTCGGGACCTTTGCCTTTCAAGGGTAAGTGCTCTACCATCTGAGATACCGAAGCACGACTCACGCCCGGTCCTCACAGCTTTACTTCTGCCAGAATCTCGTCTCCTACCTTCCAAACTTTACAGAAGCTCTCCTGCGAATCTTGCAGAACTAGCACTCCTGAAAGAAAGGATACTGCGGAGACATGGCTTAGCCACAGCCTGAGGGATGTTTCCAGAATGAGATTTTCACTCTGCAGTCTCAGTCGGGCACACAGTTTTAATCTGCCAGGAAGTTTCATATCTTACGGTCACTTTTCAGTACCAAATGTCACCAAAAATTTGTAAGTAACTGTATTCCTCTTTATAAAGTCAGTGAATTTGTTACAATTGATGAAATGCTGCAAGTTTTTAGAGGGTGTTGTGGGTTTGTACAGTGCATTCCAATTAAGCCGGCGAAGTATGGTATCAAAATATATACCCTTACTGACATGAAGACATGTACACCCTAAATTTTGAAGTGTAGTGTGGCAAACAGTTGACTGGGCAATACGTAAAATCAAATAAACCTGAAGATGTTGTCAGAAGACTGGTAACTCCCATAAAGGGTACAAACAGGAATGTTACAACTGACAGCACTCAATGGCTTTCAGTACAATTTCTGTTTATGTACGACTGTCACAAAAAAGACCTGTGATCCTCCTGTCTACAATGCATGACACAAATGTAATTGACATTTAAACTGAAGAATTGGCAGTAAATTTGCACAACAGAACCAAGGGAGGGTTGGATACTGTGGATCAGATGTATTATAGACACCAGCCAGAACAACCATGAGACAGCCGATCACATTACTTCACCACCATCTTTGTATTGCTGGACTAAATTCGAGTATCATCTTTACTCACAACAGCCCAGATAATAGAGATAGGTGACAGTTTTTTCTTAAAAACCTATCATACTGTCTTATGGGCACTCATCTAATACAGAGAGCAAAGCTGACAAACCTTCCTAAAGATGTACAACTACTTCTAGAAATATTCAGAGAAGGTGGGACCATTCATAAAAAACCTAAACCTGGAATATGTCACATACGTTGACACAAAAATGTCATGACAAACATCATGCAGCAGATGTGGACATAATGTTCCCAAGAAGCATTCTCGTCAGAAGGTTGTGTGTTTCTCCTGTGATGCCAATGACCAGCAGATGGACATTTGTTCTGATTGATGATGTTTACTGATGTGAACTACTTTAAAAAGTTTATATCTTTCTTACTTTTTTTACCTGAAAAATCACAGCTACAGGCTGTTTTATTTCAGTTTTTACCCTATGGTTTGTCTATAAATGATACTTACGTGAAGACGAAATTTTGGTGTAAATGTCACGGCATGCCACTCACGTGAAACGAGGAGATGCACCAACCATATGGTTAGTACATAGAAGGATGCAAAGTTTGATAATGACAAAACATCTGAGAATGCCAATGAAACAGAACATTTATTTCTCATTATAAGCTATGTAACAATGGAACATTCTCATTATACGTGGTGTGAAAAATAAAATAAATGTCATTTGAGCACTGAAAATGTAATAAATGTATGTTACAAAAATACATTTATTTTCATACTGACTCCCACACACAGAATTATTAGAGTTTTTGCAATTCATACACACAGATAAAAAGGAGCATAAAAGGTAACTCCACATTCCCAGTCACATAGGAATGTTCAGTAGGATGTGCAAGGTCTTAACATAATCACAAAATACTTAAAAATAACTTCTGAACTAACAGGAATCATAATTTACCTCCATAACTTAAGTCTCTGTCATTATATAAATAAAAAAGAAAGCATGTTCGACCACACTGAAAAATGGCTGTATTAAACACAGGTACGTACTTTGTCTGCAAAAGAACTTACACAAAATCCACACACGCTCTTCACTTCCTCTAACAAATTCTCTTATTTACAAACATTCACAGGAAAGGTCCTCCGACTAGTGAGTGGCCAAGTAAAGCCTCAATCTGGGGCCACGACGGGTGCCACATGGTCACACAAGGACCAGCCGTCACGCCTTCTGTGTCTGCCCCTGCCCGTTGGCCGCGATGGCTGCCGAGGGTGGCTGCTGACCTGCCACTTGCTGGGCATGTTCCGCCTGAGTCTGCAGAAGACGCGTACGCCGCCGTGTGTAGTGCTGCCACAGCAGGATCTGCTGGTCATCGATGAACTTGGCACACTGTGCACTCACAACTTCACGGCGGAAGTGTTCGTACTGTAGGAGATCTAGGAAGTGCAGGCACATTGGGTACCTGAAAATAAATTTATATATTACTTCATATGGAACACAGAAATCTTAACATATGCAACTGAAATGTTTCGAACCTTACTTCCTATTCTTTTGTTGCTAAGACGTAGCACATATTTACAGCAGTAGCAATAGTGAAATATTCCATTTCACTCTCCTGTTACCAAGAAATAAATGATACAGTTGAAGCGACATCAAGTTTAACTTCAGTCATCACTTTGCCAGTGTTATTTTACTAACATTGTCTTCAGAACATTCTCATACATTAATATTCTTACTGAATGGGAGCAGTTTCATACCAACAGAAACTGCATTGCAGCAACAGCAGGAATCAAATGTGGAACTTGGATGATCCAATGAAGAGGTAGAAAAACTAAAGTTATCAGATGTGAAGCAAGGAAGAAAATACAACATCAATGTGACCATCAGTCAAAAGCCTTAAAAACTACATTTTGCAGTACAGATTGCTGTTAGACATGCAGGAAGAGAGTTAGTGAGATTCTGGGTGGTACCGACAAGAATATGCAGCCATGCCAACTCCAGTGCCATGGCAATCTGTGCTTGGTTGCGGATCCACCGCACAAACAGCGCAATCAAGGTAGTACCACAGAATCTCAACTGGGTTTAAATATGGAGGGTCTGGTGGCCAGGGGCATACAGTAAATTCATCCTGGTGCTCCTTTCAACAACACATGTATAATGTGAGCTGTGTGACATGCTTCATTGTCCTGCCAATAGATGCCATGGTGCTGAAGGAAAACAAATGGTAGTACACCAATGAAAGTAAATTTTTGAAGCTGTAATGTAATTGGGCAGATAAAAAACAAAATCTACTCACCAAGCAGTCACAGGAGAACATAATAAAAATATTGAAATTTAGAAGCTTTTGGAACCAGTGGCTCCTTCTGGCAGAAAAAGCTGATGGGGAAGGAAGAGGGATGAAGGGAATGGCCTGGTGAGGTCTAGGAAATGGGGAGAGTTTGGAATAATCAACCAGAGCCCCAGGTCAGGGGAGACTTACCCAAAGGGCTGAGAAGGAAAGACATGATTGCTGGGTCCTTCACTTTATGAGATTTGAAACCAAGAGAGCCTGGAGGTGGAAGATAGGGTAATACACAAGTCAGAGATTACTGACAAAAACTGTGCAAAAGTTAGTAAGAGCAGAAAGCAAAGTGCACCATATGTGGTAGAGCTGGGGTGGGGCAGTAGTAGTAGTAGTAGTAGTAGTGGTGGTGGTGGTGGAACAGGCCATAACATGAAAGATACATAAAATTAAAAGGGAGTGAAGAAAAGAACAGTTACAGAGAAAAAAAATTCTGAGATCAAAGAAATTACCATACATTAAGGACAGGTAGGTGGCCAGAACCAAGGCCATGACGTAATGCCGTTTTCCACCTGTGCAGTTTTGAGAGACTTTTGTCTGACAGAATAATACAGATGGCACATGTGGTAAAACAGGCACTGAGGTCTTTATTCATGTTGTAGAGCATACTCTGCAACAGAATGTTTTGTGTTGGCAGTATATCCCTCCACCTATGAACAACCATTCTAACTGACAATTTGGTGGTAGTCATGCCAATATGAAAGGCCGAACAAGAGTCTCACCCCATCTGGTAAGTCTGCCCTGACCTGGGGTTCTGGGTGGCTTTTCAGAATTGTATCCCTTTCCCTAAACCTCTCAAGTTTTTTTCCTTCATCTCTCTTCCTTCCCCTTCAACTCTTCTGCCAATAGGAGCCACTGGCTCCAAAAGCTTGTAAACATTAAATCCTTTTGTGTGTATTCCCCTGTTGTCACTTGGTGATTAGATTTTTTTTTTTGTCTATCCATCTGCATTATAATTACATAAGAGCTGGTACACAACAGGAGTTGTTTCACATGTTGCTCTAACTTTGACAGCACATGTTTTACCAGTTACAGGGCTGGTATGGGGAATAATAGGAAAGTGCATAGGGCAAGTGTTACTGTGGGGACAGCACAGATGAAGTTATAGGTTAGGGAAATACGTGCAGAAGGAGTATAGGGTTCGACACAGATAATGCAGAGACTGGGAGGCTAACAGATGGTTGGTTGGTTGGGGTTTAAGGGACCAAACAGCAAGGTCATCAGTCCCTTGTTTCAAATAGGCTCCATTCCGCTAATGGGACATCTCAGTAAAGTCAGAAAAATAAAACGGAAAAAGGTAAAAAAGTAAAAGGGCAGTCATGTTGTCATCGGTAAAAAACAAAATGAGGGAAGTCGGCAAGAGAACGAACCCAACACTATGCTGAAGCAGCATAGGCAAGACCACCTGTAACGTAAAAGGTACAACTGCCTGAATGTAGAAAGTACGTATGGGAATAGAAAGACTAACCAAGCTTTTAAAAAAAGGGGTTAAAACAGAGTAAAAGGGGAAGAAAAGAGGATTTCGGTCAGGGAGGGGAATCGGGAATCTCCGAACACTGCTTACAGTGGGAGACACCCAAACACTCACCGCCCTGCCCGAACACCAGAGAGAGATTAAAAACCTTAAAACTGAGAATAAAAACCACTTTCCCGGAGGAAACTGAAAACCAGAGAGACCATCCGGGAATCGTCAGCCAACATCAAAGGTAAAGTGTTGGGGAGCCTATACTTAGCACGCAGAGCCATAAGAAGGGGGCATTCAACCAAAATGTGGGCTACTGACTGGAAGGCTCCACAACCACATAATGGGGGTGGCTCATCACGCAAAAGAAAACCATGGGTCAGCCTGGTATGGCCAATGTGGAGGCGACACAGTGTGGTCAAGTCCTTTCGGGAGAGGTGAAAGGAAGAACGCCACGGGCCTGGTGTCACCTTAATTGCACGAAGTTTATTAGACAGGGGAGTAGCCTTCCAAGAAGTGGCCCACGACTGTGCGAAGTGGGATTTGATGTGAAGCCGTAAATCCGCTGCAGGAGGGGTTACAGAAAACGGGGGTAAGTGACTGCTCCCCCAGCCAAACGATCAGCGAGCTCATTACCCGGGATACCCACATGGCCAGGGAGCCAAAGGAAGTCAATGGACAAGCAGCACGGTGAATATCAGCGAGATGGTCATGGATGGCAGAGACCAAGGGATGATGCGAAAAACACCGGTCAATAGCAAGAAGGCCACTCATCGAGTCCGTACATAACAAAACGTGGTTGTGTTGGGACTGTTTAATAAAGGTAAGGGCCTGGGAAATTGTCATCAATTCCGCAGTAAATACCCCACATGTAGGTGGCAGCAGATGATTTTCCGTTCCGACAGAGGACGTGAAGGCATACCCCACATGATCAGCAGATTTAGAGCCATCAGTGTAAAAAACAGCATCCCGAAACTCCCATAAAATTTGGCGGAAACAGGAACGGAACACCACCGGGGGGATGGAATCTTTCGGACCTCGCCGGAGATCCATCCGAATTCGAGGCCTAGGAACTAACCAAGGAGGGGTAGAGGGGAGGGAGCGAGGAAGACAGGACAAAGAAGGAAGCTGAAAATCACGGCAAAGAGACACAAGGCGCAGCCCAACTGGTAAACCCGCCCGAGGGCGGGAGTCGGGTGGGCGACGTCCATGGTCTGAGAACAGGATAGAATAGGAAGGATGAATGGGAGAGGAACGGATACTGAGGGGACCGCCGAACAGAAAAGGGGGGGTGGGGGGAATCCCAGCTTTCAAGCAGGAGACTATCAACAGGGCTAGTAGGGAAGGCACCGGTGGCCAAACGGATACCACGATGGTGGACTGGATCCAGCACGTGCAGTGTGGAAGGAGCAGCTGAACCATAAACTTGACAACCATAGTCCAAGCGAGACAGAACTAGAGCACGATGAAGACGGAGGAGGAGGGAACGGTCTGCACCCAAAGAGGAGTGGGCAAGGAAGCGAAGGACATTGAGTTTATGGAAACATCCTACCTTCAGGAGTCTGATATGGGGCAGCCAAGTGAGCTTGTCGAAAAGAAGACCCAAGAAACGAAACTGTGGGACCACAGGCAATCTTTGTGCAGTGAGATAGAGCTCTGGATAAGGGTGGATCGTAGTACGGTGATAGAAGTGGACCACTCATGATTTTAAAGGAGAGAATTGAAACCCGTGTGAGAGGGTCCATGCAGAGGCACGCCGTATAGCTACCTGGAGCTGCCGTTCTGCAGATGCCATCGAGGAGGAACTAACCCAAATGCAGAAATCATCCACATACAGGGCAGGGGCGACCAAGGGACCGACAGAGGCCACAAGTCCATCGATAGCAATAAGGAAAAGGACACTCAAGACAGAACCCTGTGGGATGCCCGTCTCCTGGGTCCGTGGAGAACTAAAAGCAGTACCAACTCTGACTCTGAATGACCGATGGATCAGGAACTGGCGGATAAAAATCGGGAGTGGGCCCCGAAGACCCCACTGATGAAGGGTAAGTAAGATGTGATGGCGCCAGGCCGTGTCATAGGCCTTGCGAAGGTCAAAAAACACTGCAACCAAATGGCAGCGCTGGGAAAAAGCCTGCCGAACTGCGGATTCCAAGCGAAGTAAATGATCGATTAGAGACCGTCTCTCTCGAAAGCCACACTGGTAAGAGGACAATAGATCCCGAGATTCGAGGACCCAATTTAGCCAACGGGCTACCATCCGTTCAAGTAACTTACAAAACAGTGGTCAAACTAATTGGCCGATAACTGTCAACAGATAGCGGGTTCTTACCAGGCTTAAGGACAGGAACCATGATGCTATCCCTCCACTGAGAAGGGAAGTCACCCTGGAGCCAGATACGGTTAAACACGTGAAGAAGATGTTGCCGTTGTGGAGCACTGAGATGTTGAAGCAGTTGGTTATGAATGGAATCTGGGCCGGGGGCTGTATCATGAGAAGAAGAAAGTGCAGAAAGAAATTCCCATTCAGTAAAAGGTTCGTTATAAGATTCTGACTCACAAGGGGTAAAACTTAAGGTGGAAGCTTCAGCCTGCTGTTTCAGGTGAAGGAAAGCAGCTGGATAGGAGGTTGATGCTGAGGCCACTGCAAAATGGGTCGCAAGATGTTCTGCAAGAACGAATGGGTCCGTGCAAAGGCCATCTGGGAGGTGAAGGCCTGGGAGGGTGGACGGCCGATGGCAACCTTGGAGAGAGCGAAGTGTAGCCCATACCCGTGACAGAGGGACAGTAGAACCAAGGGAAGAAATGAATCGTTCCCAATATATCCGCTTGCTCTGTTTGATTAAATAACGGGCTTTAGCGCGGAGGCATTTAAAGGTAGTAAGGCTGGCTACGGATGGGTGCCTCTTAAAGTGTTGCAAAGCTTGACGACGATCACGGATGGCAATGGCAATGGCCGTACTCCACCATGGGACTTGCCGGCGACAAAATGGCCCAGATGAGCGCGGGACAGCAAGGTTAGCAGCGTGAACAATCGCGTCAGACATGTCACATAGGACGTCATCAATACAACCTGACAAAGAGGCAGAAAACACGACCTGTGTAGTGTATAGAGGCCAATCGGCGCGTTGGAAAGACCAACGAGGTAACCTGTCCATCAGGGAGCGGGAAGGGAGCATGATAATCAACAGGAAATGGTCACTATCACAAAGGTCGTCGTGTGGCGACCAGTGTAATGAAGGGAGGAGAGAGGGAGAAGAAAGAAAGATCAATGGCAGAAAAGGTACCATGACCGGCACTGAAATGAGTAGGAGAGCCATCATTAAGAATGCACAAGTCGTGGTCTGCAATAAACTGGTCTATAAGAAGACCTCGTCTAGATGGAAAGGCACTGCCCCACAAGGGATGATGAGCATTAAAATCCCCAAGGAGGAGGAAGGGAGGAGGAAGTTGCTGAAGAAGGGCAGTTAAGGCAGCAGGTGTAAGAGTTCTGTCAGGAGGGAGATAAAGATTGAAAACTGTGACCGCAGAGTAAAGGTGGACCCTAACAGCAACCGCTTCCAATGTAGTTTGAAGAGGAATCCATGTGCTAGCAATGTCTGTACGGACCAACACCACCAGAAGCCCGCAGGGGTCTGACCCGATTTCGACAGAAAACACGGAACCCACAGAGGGTCGGTGAGTGAGAATCAGTAAAATGAGATTCATGGAGAACCACACAAGCTGCAGAGTAAGACGAAAGAAGGGATTTCAATTCTGGAAGGTGACTATAGTATCCATTACAGTTCCATTGCAGAACCCCAGAACGATGATTTAAATGGGGGCTGAACTCGCTAAAGCCAGTCATACCGCTGGATCCCCACCCGTCACTGACAAGGAGGGGGCGACATAAATGAACGACAGGTCAGAATCCGGTTGTGAAGTCGGGGAAGGGACCTCTGGTGACACCAGAGGCTCTTTGTCCCGGGACTTACGTTTCTTCTTCTTTTCAGGCTGAGATTGAGGAGGGCTGTGTGGCATAAAGGAGCCAGCTGCAGCAAGATCAGGAACAGAAAGAGACTGGGCGAACTGGGGGCCGACAGATGTAGGTTAAATGATCGAGGGACTTATACTCCTGTATCTTCTTTCCCTTCTTATATACTGGGCAATCTGGTGAATGTGGAGAATGACTACCATGACAATTTACACACACAGGAGGGGGAACACAGGGACTCCCCTCATGGAGTGGACGTCCACAGTCACCACAGAGAGGGGCCTGTGAACAGCGGGAAGCCATGTGTCCAAAATGCAAGCACTTAAAACACCTCATAGGAGGTGGGATGTACGGCTTCACATCACATCGATAAACCATAATCTTAACTTTCTCAGGGAGGGTATCCCCTTCAAAGGCCAGGATAAAGGCACCAGTATCAATGTGATTGTCTTTAGGACCCTTCTGGACACGCAGAACAAAGTGAACACCCCGCCGTCCGAGATTGTCCCGAAGTTCCTCATCAGTTTGAAGGATGAGGTCCCTGTGAAAAATCACACCTTGTACCACATTTAGAGACTGGTGGGGGGTAATGGACACAGGAATTGTGCCAAGATGGGTACAGGCACGAAGGGCCGCAGATTGGGCAGCTGAAGTAGTTTTGATCAGCAACGAACCCGACCGCATCTTGCTCAGGGAGTCCACTTCGCCAAACTTGTCTTCAATGTGTTCCACAAAGAATAAAGGTTTGGTATTGGTGAAAGTATCTCCATCAGTCCTGGTGCAAACTAGATAACGGGGGAAAGGTTTCGCCCCTAGCCGACGGGCCTGACCCTCTTCCCAGGGGGTAGCCATGGAAGGGAAGGCCGAAGGGGCAACAGAAGAAGCACTTGAAGAATCAGTTCCACGCAGAGAGACGGCCGCAGAAGAACGGCCAGAGCTCTGGACCCATATGCATTTCATTTGCATAGCGTCCACCCTGATACCACCCACTCCGATCAGGGGCTCTCCTCACAGGCGCCACCCAGCCACAGCAAGGGCCGTCTGGCACGGCGGCCATTGCCGGGAGTTCCGATGCTCCAGGATGACGAGCAACCACTCCAAAGCATGCATGAGGAGGTCACAGCTCAGGTATCAGAAGTGTGATCCCTGTGTGTTCAGGGGGCTCAGCCAACAGGGTACACAGCGACCCCACCACACGGGCTGGCTACCGTGCTGGCTATGCACCCTAGCATCAGACAACGACGTGAAAGAAAAGGTGGAATGTACTAGGAGGGCGCACGTCGGAGACACTAGGTAAGGTGCTCTTCCCCAAATGGCTCACACTACGGAAGAGAAATTTTGTAATTGAGGTCAAACCCCAGAGGTGGACCAAGGAATGCCAAAAGGAAGAGATGATTACGCAACAAAGCCGGATTGTAAAACCAACAGAACCAGGAGGATAGCAGGGGCCAACGTAAGCAAGGACACCAAGAGAGGGAGAGGAGAGGGCAACGGAAAAGAAGCAAGGAGGGGAAAGGAGGGGAAGGGGAAGGAAATGCAGCCCTGGAGAGAAAGAAGGCTGCAATAGCTCGGGGCCCCGTGCTCGCCACGCACGTACCCACAAAAGAGTTGTGGACCCCCTGGGAGGGGGGGAGGCTAACAGAAGGCTATTCTATTGTGGTGGGCACAATATTGGACAGAAAGGACCTCATTTCAGAGCATGATTTTAGGAAGTCATAGCATTTCAAAGTAGCTAATTAATAAATTCAAGGCCTGGATAATAGTGAGTCACAAGAGGTGTACTACTAAGCTGTTTATTGGAAGGATCAGCAGTATCAGGATTGGATGTGATGGCCCAGGAAATCTGCTTTTGAACTTAGGCAACAGAGTATTCATGTCTAGCGAAGGCTGGATAAGAATTGTGTTGTATTACTGTAAAAAGTCTCGTGAACAATGTGTTCTCTCTCTCTCTCTCTCTCTCTCTCTCTCTCTCGTGATCTCTGTCTAGTGTAGTCAGTCACAGTCAGTTTTTCCTTTTCATCCCTTCTTGTAAGTCCCCCTGACCTGGGTTTCTGCGCGACTTCCGAATTCTCCCCATTTCCTACACATCACCATTCTTTTTCCTTCGCCCTTCTTCCTTCACCTTCAATCTTTATGCCAAAAGAAGGAGCCAGTGACTTTGAAAGCCTGCAAATTTCATTATCTTTATATGTGTGTCCTCCTGCCGCTGTATGGTGAGTAGAATTCTTTTACACACATAAGAATGCATGAAGGAGTGGATGTGGTTCCAAGGATAGCTGTATACTGTGTTGATCCACTGCGCATTTCAGAATCACAGGATAACCCAGCAAATGCAAAGAAATGCATCAACCCTTCCAACAATTGTTGCAAGGTTCCACTTTCACATTTCATGCTGTACACACCAACTGGAGAGAGAGAGGGAGAGGGAGGGGGGGGGGGGGCAACAAACCTAACCACGCAAAGGACCACAGGGCAAGTTGAGGTTCTCTCAAACACAAGAGTTCTGTCACTTGTAACTATAATTCTGTTGAATTCACTGTTCTTTAACTGTTCGAGATTAACTGCAAGCCCTCATCATCTGACTGACTGTGCTTCTAAATGAAAGTTTTGTTTCTTTAACATAAATTTTCACACATTAAAAGTTAGTTCGATTTTAACTAACACACACTTTCAGCTACAACATAAAATTGTGATTCCAATGTTCTATTCTGGTCTCCATTCTGCATATTATGCCTAATTTTGGTAACACTTATTGAAAATCAGTATCACTTTCACTCATCAGTGGAATGAAAGCTTCCCTCACCTGGGGGTTAATAGGTATGGTGGGGAATACCAGCCATGAAGTAAGTCCTAGCCTGATAACACACTAGAACACTTATTTTATGCTCTTTATAAATCAGCCATTTGAAACAACTGAGCTCTCTCAGTCTATGCAGGAGGTTGAAACACCTCAACTCCAGCATGTAACTGCTAAAAAAAAAGTTTAATTTAAATATAAATTAAAACAAACCAAGAATGTAAAACTGAGTGGCAGAGCAGCTGAAAATGATTGGTAGTTTGAAATACCTGTGGTGTATGAAACAGGTAAATGGAACGAATGATAAGGAGAAACAAACTGGAAGGTGAGCTGTCAAGTTTCATAAGAAGTGAGAGGAGCGATATGAAAAAAGCAATCTCCAAAACAGCATCAAGGTGACACTGCCACTGTTGTGGTTTTCAGTCCAAAGACTTTCACAATGCAGCTCTCAATGCTCACCTACGCTGTGCAAGCCTCTTCGTTTCTCCAAAGCTACTGCAACATTTGTACCTGCTTGTTTCTAGTCAGCTTGTTTCTCGTCACTCTTCAGTCATTCTCTACTATCTTTAAATCCTCCCTCCATCTTCTCTCCAGTATAAAATTAAAAATCACTTGGTAGCTCACAACCAACAGATCACTTCTACTCAAATTTCACCACGAAATTCTTTTCTCCACAATTCCAATCAGTACCTCACTACAAGTAAAGCAATCTACCCACATAATCTTGAGCATTCTTTTGCAGCACCGTATTTCAAAAGCTCTCGTTTTCTTCTTGCTGACATGCTTATTGTCCACATTTCACTCCCATGCAAGTTATTTTGCTGCCCAAGAGACAAAATTAATCTAGTTTTAGTGTCTTCTTTCATAGTTAAGTTCTTCAGAATGATCCAATTTAATTCAGCTGAATTTAATTACTTTTATTTTACTTCTGATAGTATTAATTTTCTGAATTTGTTTTCATGGCACTATTCATTCTGTTGTACTGATCATCCAGGTTTTCTGCCTCCTCAATATTACAATGTCATGGACAAACCTTCAAGTTTTTATTTCTCTCTCCTGAACTTTAGCTCATTTTCTAAATTTCTCTGGTTTCCTTTACTGGATGCTTAATGTACAGACTGAATAACATTGGGAACAGGCTACAGCACTATGTCACACACTCCTGAAGTATTATTTTCTCTTGTTCTTCGTCTCTTAACTGCAGTAGTTTCTGTACAGATTGTAGTCCATCTTATGTTCCCTGCATTTTATCCTGCTTCCTTCAGGATTTTGAGGAATGTACTCCCAACAACATAGTAAAAACATTTCTCTAAATCTACGAAGACTACGGACAAAAGTTTGCTTGCTTTCCTTCAGTGCATCTTCCAAGGTAAGTCATATGGTTTAAACTGTCATGTATTCCTACATTTATCAAGAACTTGATCTGATCTTCCATACTGTTTGTCCTTCCATTGTTTCATAGATATTCTGCATCCATGACTTACTGAACTGATAGTTTGGTAATACTCACACATGTGAGCAGATTGACTGATTAATTGAGAGGGGGTTATGGGACCAAATGGCGAAGTCATCAGTCCCACAATCCCGAAGTGAGTCAAAGAAGAAAGAGGATCTGCTAAAAGTGGATGATCCAGTGATGGGAGTCTAATTACAAAATAATGAACATTAAACACACACAGTAAAGGCATAAAAAGTGAGACCAAATCAAAAAACTGAAAAAAGGGGGCAATCATGAGGTCACAGACCGAGAAGACTGTAAAAGAAGTCCCACCCACAACCAACCTACTCCTGCTCCAAGACTAAAGCAGAACCTTATATCTGGAAATAAAAACCACTTTCACAGAGGAAATTGAGGACCAGTTCAACCATCTGTGGATTGTCTGCTAATATTAAATTTAAGGAATCGAGAAGACTATACTTAACACGACGGGCCGAAAGAAGGGAACATTCCACCAATATGTGAGATTGTCAGTCTGCCTCCACAACCACATTGTAGGGGTCAAACGTTACGTAAAAGGAAACAATGGGTGAGCGGGGTATGACCAATGCATAAATGGCATCAAACAGTGGACTACTACTGAGAGAAGTGAAACAAAGAGTGCCAACTGCAGTAGACTCTCTGATGGTGCGGAGTTTATTACTATGAGCAATAACGATCCAGATGGCATTCCACTTTTGGGCGAAGAGCGATTTGACACACACCCGCATATCTGCAGCTGGAATCATGCAAAAAAAAAAAAAAAAAAAAAAAAAATGGAGATAAGTATCTGTTTCTCCAGTCAAACGGTCAGCCAGTTCATTCCCTGGGATGCCCACATGACTTGGGACTCAGAGAAAGATGACTGAACACACACGTGAGCAGCTAATATACCAATCATACTACATACCAGGTCCGTTCTACACTGCAGAAATGTAGGTCGTGAAGTACAGAGAAAAACAAGGTACAAGCAAGTGAAATGAAGGTTCTGAGAAACTGGGTGGATGTAACAAAAGTGGAAAATATGAGAAATGATAGAGTTAGTAGGGAGATAACTTGAGCAACCCCTAGAAGGGGAGATAGGTAAAAAAAGATTGATATAGTATGGGCACATGAACAAAATTATGAGACAAGGTTGCCTAAGAAGACGGAAGAGATGAAGATGGATGGTCAGAGATCAATGAGAAGGTCCAGGGACAAGTGGTTGAAAGGAATGTGAATAAACATTCAGGTGAGAGAAGAAGACTGGGTCATAGTAATGACATGGAGGTGACAGGAAGAATTGACAAAATGGAAAGGATGGAGCAACTTGTGTTCTAACGAAGTCCTTCCCGTGGCATATAACTGTACAATAGGATTGTTATGATTAATTAAAATAGCAGTACGAAGACACGGATTAATTTCCGAACAATGTTTTACCAGAATGATTCCAGATTCATACTGCCCAGATCAAATGCTACCTTATCTTCTATGTACGAAACAACATTCCATTTAATTTTCAGGTTGGCACTTCTGTGCTAAATTTTGTTTTTAGTACTTTATAATCAAATCAGCTGAAATGAATACCATAATGTGAGTGATTTCCAAGAAGACAGAAGCTGCACTCTACATGGGAGTCTTACTTCTATTATGACACTATAAACTAAGTAGAAATTTGGTGTTCTGTTTGATTTAACTTTAAGTAACAAGTAAATCAAATTCAGAGACGTATCATTATAACATTGTTTGGTCAACGCTGTAATAATTACATAACAAACCATCATGTCACAGTGGCTGCAGCCAAAGAGGAGCAGTGTCAGTCAACATTAAGAAGAGGCTGTATAATGTTGAAATCTTAATTATAATTACTGCTAGTGTCATTTGTATATTTTATCAATGTGCAAGTGTAAAAATAATCAATATTATGCTTTATTTTATTCATTATTAACATAACAAAAGGAAAATTTCGTCAGAACGTCAGTAAAAGCTGTGGACCTGCACTTCTCGATGAATTGAGAATGCCAAAAAGATAAGAATACCCACAGAAATTGCGGATTTGGGAGTCTACACACACACACACACACACACACACACACACACACACACACACACACACACACGGGTGAACACTTCTTGTACACTGCTGTACTGGACTCCTTTTTGCTTCTTTTTTTTTTAAATCCATTGCTAAATTATATTTTACTCATTTAAGGTGTAGCCCATATTAAAAACATCTGCTAAATGAAATACAAAGGCCATGAGAGCACAAACAATGTCCATTAGGCATTGCGAGTACATTATTAATAAATATTTAAAATAATCACAGTTATGTTGTCATGCAAAACAAAATGCCTACATACATAGTACAGCATCACCTAAATACATTTTCAATATAAGTTCCCAACTGACTGGGCTGCCATTACAAGACCTTGCTACCAATGTATGCCATCAGGTGGCTTAGTTATAAGGCTGTAAATGAATGGGAAATTGATAGCAAAAATAATATTAGAAAAATGTGAAGATAATAAGATAAAAACACCTATGAAGGAAACTACAAGGCAGTAGTTAAGAGTGTATAAACAAAAATACATAAATGAAGCACACGATTCGAGGGCTTGTGAAAAAGGGGTGAAGGGAGAATTGGATTGGTTGGTTGGTTGGTTTAAAAGAGAGGGGGCAAGGGACCAAACTGCTAGGTCATCGGTTCCTTGTTCCAATTAAAATAATTCCACACGGGTGGGAGTAAAATAATCGAGACATACGACACAGCTGGAAGAAAGGAGAAAACCACAAGAGTGACAGAAGGGCAACAAACACTAAAATGTACAAAGTGTGACAATAAAAATACAGAGAGACGTAGAAGACAGCAAATTATCATGGCTGGCTGACCATGGGAATAAAAAGGAGAGGCCAGCCGCTCTGCAACACATTAAAACCTCCACCCTAAAAGCACTAGGGTGGAGGGGACAGAGGGACAAAGGACATGCGCTTCAACTTAGATCAAATGATAAAACCCACCCTCACGAATAAAGAGTAAAACTAAAACTGTTGAGGCACTGTCGCCCAACACCGAAGGTAGGGTGCTGGGAAAGTTAAAAGTACACCACAGAGAGGCTAAAAGTGGGCAGTCCAGCAAGAGGTGATGACCATCCTTTGTGAGCCACAGCGACACCAAGGTGGGTCCTAGCGATGGAGGAGGTAACCATGTATTAGCCATGTATGGCCAATGCGGAGCCGGCAGAGGACAACTGAGTCCCTGTGACAAGACCACATGGAAGACTTCCATACATTTGTAGTGCCCTTAATGACACACTGTTTGTTGTGTGTACTGTTATGCCATTCCACCTCCCAAAGCTGAAAAACCCTGTGGCGTAAGACAGAACGCAGGTCAGTTTTGAGGACGCCCACCTCCAGAAGCTGTCTCCGTGTGGCCTGTCTGGCCAGCCTGTCGGCAAGTTCGATGACTGGGATTCAGTATCTGGGGCCGACACAAACACCACTGAATGACGGGACCATTCCAGGGCATAGACGAACTCCTGAATGGACGCTACCGAAGGATGGCAAGGGTAGCATTGGACGATAGCTTGTAGGCTGCTCAGGGAGTCAGTACACAGGAGAAATGACTCACCAGGGCATGAGCAGATGTGCTCAAGAGCACAAGATACGGCCGCCAGCTCTGCAGTGAAAACTCTGCAGCCATCTGGCAAGGAGTGCTGTTCAATATGTCCTCCAACATACGCAAAACCCACATGACCATTACCCATTGAGTCATCTGTGTAAACCACTTCATGGCCCCGGTGCATGTCAAGAATCAAGAGGAAGTGATAGAGAGCCGCAGGGTTAACGGAGTCCTTAGGGCCATGTGAAAGGTCCAGAAGAATCTGCAGCCTGGGTGTACACCATGGAGTTGTATGTGAATGGACCTCAAGGAGAGGTGGTAACGGGCAGGACTACAGTTCAGACAGAAGGGACAGGACGCGAACAACTATCGTAAGCCCTGACCTGGGCTGCTGAAGCGGGAGATGAACCGCTGTGGTTGGGAAAAGGAGACGGTAATTCAGATGCACAGGAGAACTACGAACATGGGAGAACTGGAGTCTTATAGTACAGAACAGATACGAGTACAAGGAAAATGTAATGTTAGCATATTTTTGTTAGCATATTTTTTAAGTTTCACAGACGTACATAATTTTACCTATACTTATCTTTTACATAGCATAAGATTTGTTAAACATTGTATAGCATTATCAGATCCAAAATTATGAAAAGTTAGACCCACCTTATGTTCTAAATGCTCTATATGTAAGCCCAAACGGGTAGAGGTAGGAGGGGATACTTCAGACATAGTGAGAAAATCATTTAATGGACATATGGTGCTATTTTACTAGCAATTTTTAATAAAACAATGAAATATCTAATATCTAAAGGCAGTATACGCATTTACAAATTCGATTGTATGCCACTGCACCAACAAAGTTGAAGTACAATACATAAGTGTAAAGGTTTTTCTGAACTTGTTTACGAAGAACTAAGCAGTAACGAGAAAGACAATGTTCAGAACAAGGCTTGGTATAGTACAGATGCATACGGAAACAATAAATGAATTTTTGAAATCTAAAAAGTACATGCTCGTAGTAAATTTTCCTTGCACTTATCTACTCTATAGCATATCCCTCTGTTTTCTCTTCATCCTTTTCCAACAAGCCCTTAAATGAGTAACATGATCTATTGATGTATTGTTTATATATTTCATTATTTCCTTTTAGTTTATCTCTCAGGTATTTTGCTCCTATTATCTTTACATTTTTCTAATACTGTTTTTGTTATTAATTTGTCTATTTACTTTCCTTTACACTTTTAACACCACTACAACCACATAAATATGCCACCTGCTGACATCTATCACTAGCTAGGATTTTTAATGGCAGCTCACCAACAGTTGAGCAGGTACGTAAAGAATATACTAAGGAGGGGCTACACTGTGTGTGAAGGAATTTTGTTTAGCACAAGAACTTAACTGTGAATTATTATTTTATATGTTTTCTATTTATTATTTTTTTTAAATTTTACTTTTAATGTCTAGTGAATGTTCTTCTTGTGCTCTCATAGCCTTTGTATTTTGTCTGGCATATGTTCCGAGTATGCATAAAATGCTTCCAATATAATTTAACAACAAGGGATCTGTTGTTTTTAAGCAACTCATCATTGCTGTATATAAGAGGGGCTCGCAATTTATCTTACAGTCACAGGCCTGACTATATCGCAACTTCAGTTTACACACAATGGGGTTGATACACCAGCCAAATAAAGATGTATATCTTTCACTCAAGGGTATACTCCATATTGTTTGTGCTTTGGAAGTTTTCTTCACAGCATATTTCAGACATGTAATGTGGGGGTTAACGTTTTGTGAAGACTGAAGTGGAGAGGGGTCTTAGGGCTATGGCCAACAAAACAATTGACTAAGAGCACTGTGCTTCACTAGTCATTATCTTTTGGATGCACTTTACTTCCTCCAACCTTTGAGTTACCTAGCTATTTATAAGGGGGTCTATAATTTAATGTACTTTACGAACCACAGAGAAATTCAGCACCTAGGTGAAAGCAAAACTTCCTCCAGAGAATATACACACAAGATGATGATTACTTACTTCAGGTATCTTGCATATTCCGGCTCTTTCCAATAGAGAAGGTATTTGAGATAGTTGATGAAAGCTTGATCTTTAAAATAACCTCGTTGAGCCAAAACTGAAATAAAAACAGTTGATTACTTATCAGACCTTGATACAAACACCGTAGTCATAGTTGACTGGATTCGAATATACCATTGCTGTAACACTTATTAGTAACTGTTACGTATGCCTAAAACATGCCGATGAATTCTCATTTTACATTTTACGTTTAAAGCAATTTACTGTTTCTTCCAACTGCTTGGTCCAAAAAATTGTCAGCATAGAAATAGAGAGATAAGGTGTTTCTCCACAAGACTAAACAGTGTAACAAGAGTTAGTTAAAAATACAGTAACAGTAAGAATACAATTCTAGCTGCTCCTCCTCTTTGTACTACCTGACTCTGCCCATGTTCATGAAGGTTCGTCTCTGCAATGGAAGCTAAGAAACGCAATCAGGGTGTCCTGCGATACTACAAAAAGTTTGCCCAAGTTTGCCAGGTTTTCCTAGCTAAGTTTCAATTTTTCCAGGGTCATATTGTGTTTCAACCCCAACCAGTTTATTCTGATTGATTTCTTGACAAAATCTACAAACTTTGTCAATATATAAGGAATGTAAAAGGTCTACACTCTGAGTTAGAAGGAAAAAAACCTTAAAATGAACAACTTTAATTCTACCCACAAAGTAAATGTACTAGAACCTGACAACAAAATTTTTATAATGTAATTTAAACAAAAAAGCTAATGGAAAATTAGAATGAGACAAGGTTTCAAAGGAAGTAAAGCGTTATTAAAACATATTTACACTGTGACCAATTAACTGTAGGGAGCGCACAGACACAAAACCGAGCATTATCTATTTTGGTCATAAACTACAAATTTTACAAAGAATTCTACGAATAAGTTTCAAATACAATTTCAATAAAATGATTGTGGAAGGAGCAGTAATAAGACTAGTCTGATGAGGAAATGTACTTGAACATTAAGTAAAATCACACAAAGGTGGTTATTAGTTTTAAAACTACTACTTCAATCTAAGAAACTTCTTTTTTAGCATTTTCCTCGAGTTTTGTTTTCATACTCTGCAACGCTCGTAGCTTTTCTCTGCACACTTTCTTTTCTCTCTCTCATTTTCCTTTGAGGTCTTCTGAGCTGCCTTTCCTCTGCTACTTTTTCACTGTACCTCCCCTGTGCATTTTGGAAACTGTATGAGCTGCTTTGTGATAGTCACAATTTAACACCCCCACAACCTTGAACACATCATTAACAGCACGAACAGTTACAAAAGAGGCTCCAATAAAACTTTTGACCAGAAAGCAGTTGTCAGAGAAACCTTTTTCAAGGCTGCCATTGCCATAGATGATACTGCAAGCAGACTCGATAAATCTCTTCGCATTTTCACATCCACTTTTGACCCCAATTACAATCACTGACTGATGTGAACACAATTCCCATCAAATTCTTTGATGAATTTCCTTACTGGCATGATCTGCACTCAGTTCTGAATCTCGTGGGCAGCATCAATATCATGACCACCAAAGCGATTGAAGGTACTGATATTTATCAATTCTATGCCAAACTATCTCCTCTCATTGTCAGCTTTAATTGCCCCTTCCCTTCCAAGTCAAAACGTGGAATGCCCTCCATAGAGAAATATGTCACGTGCCATTTATCCAGATACCATACACTTCAGTAATGTAAGGCACTCATTCTAGTATGCCACGTCATCTTCCTCTGACATGTCACATTGACACAGAGCTATTTTGGTTCTGTACCTGTTGTCCACTTTCTGAAGATGGAACTGATTTATAATGATTCAGATCTATTTGGAAGCTAGCCTATTTCTACAAACTTCTGGTTTGACAAATTTTCTTGTTATTTCTCTCACCATACACTGGAGACAAGTATAGCAGAATGGAGTTAAGGGGGCATCTGACAGTCAGAAACAACTCAGCCTGAGTAGCTAGTCTCAAAAAAGATGAGATCAACTAGCAGTAAATTATCCCTCAAAGACAATTACTGGTAGCTATGACTTACAAATTCCGATAGTGTCCTTAGGTTTTGGCTTTACCTGCTTCTGTTCCTTCTTTACTCTTTCTAGTTCCTTGACACATTTTAAACAGGTGTTAATAATTGCCAACTCGTCTTGACACCATTTTATTCGCTGATTCAAGTATTGTCTTGAGAAAAGTTTGATAGATTTTTATTTGGTCTATCTCAGCTGTATGAATATAGAATTTATTGCTGTAGTGTTAGCCAGTTTTGGGCCGACTCTCCCATACTCAAACCACACATCTCGTTATTAACTAAAAAAGATCCAACCAATGCTAGTACAATCTGTCAAAGTCACCATGCACTATATGTAAGCCTCATGTCCCAAAAAGCACAAGAGCCTCTGGATTACCCTCTAATGCACTTTGTTTTCAGCTTTCTTAGGAATGCATTATTAACATTAGGGCCATTCATGGACACTTTAACAACCTGCTTTTCAAATATACCTAAGATTGGGATTCATCTGCCTCAAATTCAACTAAATCTTTAGTAGCATTTTTCCTCCAAAAACAAAGTGCCTATGCACTATTCCAACAACATACAAACAAATCAAACTCAACCACTACCACATCATAGACAGCAACAGTATCCTGTAGTAGTTTACTGGAAAACATCCTCAATTTGAACAACACTTTAATTTACTTTTGACTTTCAAAGCTGCATTCTGGATGCAATGTTACTATTTGGGAACACATCTGGTAAGAGTGTAACAAAGCTGCCTTGAAGTAGAACCTGGTTGCTGAGACAAATCAGATGCACAATGCACTCCCTGCCAGTGCCACGGTGGACTAAAAATACATGGACTCTAATTAAAAACACTACTTTCATTCTGTGAAACTGTTTATTTTATTTTCCAGTGCAGCTGCCGAACCATCCTCTCCAATGACAGAGCTAAAGATCATTTTGAGTGCATCCAGGTGGCGAGCAACACCACAGAAGCCATGTATGATGCAGTAGCATTGAAGTCACGGCTATTAGTGGTGATTAGCATGGATACAGACAATGTAACCTTCCTTGTAGTCTTGAGACCAGCATGCTTCCTTCCCCTGGATTACTGGATAAGGCAAGACTGCTTATACTTCTGAGCAAGAATTTCATTTTATTGAGGAGGATCTGAACACTGAAATTTTCAGAGTTGTCTTTTGTGACCCACCACCTCTGGATCCTCAGTCCAGCAAGTGGAATGCACACTCCCAGGTCATTGAGTAAGACCTGACTTAAAATATGCATTAGGCAGGATTACACCTAAACCATATAGTGAGATGTGGCCAAGACTTCACGAAGATGGGGAGCCATTAAAAAATCTCAAGACATGCACTTTTTTCTTTCTTACGAACTATTTCCACCCAACACTCTCACCTCTCATTGCCTGCATTTTAAGGAAGGCAATAAAATTTTCTGTGTGTGCATCTAACTGGAAGTAGTTCATGTTGAATAATACCCACAGCAGCATCAGAAGCGTTAGCCAATGAGGACAGAAATGACAGTCTCTTTGCCTGATGCCCCAACCGCCTACCACCACATTCCTCACTCGCTCTCTGGCCACCTGCTCTGCAATATTCCTGTCAAAGGCTTTAGTTCAATCTTAACTAAACCAAAATCTGCTCTGCAATGATAGACTGCTTGTTAGTGTTCTAATAACACTATTTTATGCCTACCACCGAAGATCTATTATAAATCTTATTTGTACACAATGCCATCAGATAGATAGCTATTGGGATGTACAACAGTAATTTACAATTTGCTTATCACGTCCTAATACCCCTAGTTCAAAACAAATGGATTCAAATAGGCCACAAACAGCCCTAAAAGCACAAGACACATCTCTGACCTTATTGTGATACCAAACAAGGCAATACTTACATGAATGTAAACCACATCAAATATTCATCACAGATCTGTGCGGATTACATCACATCACAAACCCACAAAACCATGGCACAATAAAAAAACCAGGGTAGCACATTCAGGCTGCAGTGACAGGCATGCAAACCTCAGTCAGCTAGCTCGGCCTGGCTGCTACTCTGGACTGAGTGGGGAAACAGGTTCAAAACGCCAAAACTCTGGTGGATGGTGGTCACACAGCACCCGTTTTAAGGATGAAGGGTACACCCACTTTTGCACCAAGCCAAGCAGAAGGCAAGCAAATGTGTCTGCCCAAAATCAAATCATATACTATCCCCTTTCAAGAGCTTTGGGCTAAATGCAACAGTCTCCCAAGTTTCCCCGAGTTTTCACCCCTGTTTTCCAAGTTGTTGAACATCCTGACAATTATAGAATGAATGAGCATCAATATTCAGGGCTTATGAAGCACTTTGGAGTGTTTTATATCCGAAATACATTGAAATCCCCAAGACAAAGACAGTTATTTGTTTACCTAAATAAAATATATTGTTGGTGGGTATGAATAGTACTGCCGATTCTCTTACAGCAAATGTGTCTGCCCAAAATCAAATCATATACTATCCCCTTTCAAGATAGCTAACACTGTGAACCTAAATCAAGTATATTCTTTTTTTAATTTTGAAAGTTTATGTAAGGCCAAAGGAAGATAACACCCACCATGGCAGGTTTATATGTGTACTAGCTCTGCAGGTGAAGAGATTGAAAGAATGTATGAGGAGACAAAGGAAATTATTCAGATAGTTAACATAGAGGAAAATTTAATTGTGATGACAGATTGGAATTACTAGGAAAAGGAAGAGAAGGAAAAATAATAGGAGAATATTTGACTGGATGAAAAGAATCGAACAGGAACCTACCTGATAAAATTTTGCACATATTGTAACTTAATCATTGCTAACTCTTTGTTTAAGAATCATAAGAAGATTGAACAATGGAGACTATAGGGTGAAATATCAACAATATTATGAAATGGATAGACAGTTACCCATTGTAAAGGTGACCCTTTAGTTGCAGACAGGTGTGCGCACACACACACACACACACACACACACACACACACACACACAACTTAACACCAGCAGCTCTAACAGGACTCCAGAATTCCAGTCAGAGCTGGCGGTGGCAGCGGTCGTGTACACATGAGGTGTGCATTTTCTTTGCTGAAGAAGGCTTTGACCAAAAGCCATAATTTGTAACAGTCTTTTCATTGTGCCTATCTGCAACTCAACATATAAGAAGAATGTATAGCTTATATAGAAGAGAACTGGTCACAATGGAAGATTTCAGAGTGATTATATAGTGGTAAGATATATTTCAAAACCACATTTTAAACTGCAAGACACTTTATTGCTTATGAATTGCAGGTTGAAACAGAAGAAATTGCAAACAAGTAGAGAATTAAAGAAATGAGGCTTGGATGATGTGTAAGAATCAGAGTTTATTGGGAGCTTCAGTACGAGCATTAGGCAATGTTTGATTGAAGCAGGGAAATGGAATACTGAAGAAGATGAATGGGTAGTCATGAGTGATAAATTAGTAAAGGCAGCAGAAAACTAAGTACACAAAACCTAGTATAAATTCATGAATTGAACTGACAGGAGAAACTATAAAAAAATGTGGCAAAAAGAAGTAGGTGAACAGGAATGTCTAAAAAAATGACTTGGGCAGAATGACCAGAGGACAAATGCATACATAACTCGGGGAAAAGAGAGATATTACCGATATGAAGATCAAAGAGCCCTTTGGGAAGAGAGATGCAACTGCATGAATATCGATAGATCATATGGCAAACAGGTACTAAGCAAATAAATAAAAGTGGAAAGGTGGAGGAAACACAGAGCGGCTGTACAAGATAAATGAAGTTGCACAAAATATTAAATTATAAAACAGAAAGTGGAAGTAGATGAGGGTAACATAGGCGATACAATACTGCAAGGAGAATTTCACAGCACACTGTAAGATGCAAGTTGTAACAATACCCCTGACATAGATGACATTCCCTCAGAATTATTAGGATCCTTAGCAGAGCCAGCTGTGATAGAAGTATTCCACCTGATGTGCAAGATATGAGATAGGAGAAATGCACTCATATTTCAGGAAGAAGAAAATGATAATTTCTAAAATAGCAGGTACTGACAGATGTGAATATTATCAAACTATCAGCTTAAAAATTCATGGCTGCAAAATACTGACAAATCGTTTACAGAAGAATGGAAAAATCTAGTAGCAGCAGACCTCACATAACACACAACAAAATACTGAATACGACTTATCCTTTATGATAAAGTTAAAGAAATACAAATATATGTTTACTGCATTTCTAGACTCAACGGAAATTGGAATACACTGTCTGACATTCTGAAGGTAACAGGGATAAAATACAGGAAGTGAAAGATTATATACAGCTTGTATACCTGTCACACAGGAGTTGCAAGGGTTGAACATTCAATGAAAACAATATGGGAGATGGGACTAACACAGGGTGGTAGCCTGCCATCTATGTCATTCAGTCTGTACTGGAGAAGGAATTAAAATTCAAAGGGAAGAAATAAAAACTTTGTTGTTTGCAAATGACACTTTAATTCTGTCATCAGTAAAGGAGCTGGATGACCAGTGAAATGGCTGGATAAAGCTTGTTTTGAAAAGATATTATAGGATGAGCATTGCAAAGTAAATCAAGTGGTAACAGAATGTAGTCAAAATAAATCAGGCAATGCTGAGGGAATTCGATTAGGAACTACGATACTAAAAGTAGCAGATGGGTTTTGCTATTTAAACAGAAAAATAACTTGTGCTGCCAGAAGTAGAGAGGATATAAAATACAGACTGTCTATACCACGGGAAGGTTTTCTTAAAAGGGGGAATTTGTTAACATCGAATATAGATGTAAGCCTAAAGAGAGGTTTTATTGACAATGACAAGCATGTCACAGTCGATGGCACCTCTTACACCACAGCTTTCCAAACTTTTTCTCATGGTGGCATCCTTCTAATACATACAATTTCAGAAGATACACTTTCACTAACATTAAAAAAAAAGAGATATTATATCAAATGATACTTTACAGAAACATTAATTTTCAGGCTGCATTTCTAAGTACAGTATAATTATACACTAAACACCTTTTCAGTACTATTGTGAATTCAGTGAACCACATGGGCTTGATGGGCATTACATATCTCTCATGCTAGCTTGGGGGTGGAACACATGCATTTCCTCATACAACTTTCTTAACTCCCACATTTCACTATTTTTGTATTAGTCATAATAGAAAACAGTCTTTCACATGATTATGTTATAGACAAAACATTTGTCTTCTTTGTATTTCATGTTGGCAGGTTTGAGACACACTATTTGATGGTTGTTTTGTATCTACTGAAGTTTCAGGCATATTGCTTGACTGTTGCTCCACATCTTATGTTTCATAAACTGTCTAATGTCTTTTTCTAATACTAAATTACACAATTCGATGACATTTGCTGGCTGGCATGTCTTTGCCTTTCAGTAGGATGTGGTGGTCAATGAGTTTGTAAACTCTTTATATTCTACTAATTATCCCTGCACAATTCTATGAGTGAATTACGTTTCCTACTTGACCATCTATATACTCGCAGAATCAATGCACAAAGTAGTACAGTACTATTACTATTCCATGAGCGCATAATTACTCTTTGTAATATTCTCTCTAGTGTGTTGAGAGGACTTCTAGGATCTTCTCCGTGCCGAACAGCTGCATTGATTAATTGTAATTTTGTTATCAAGATTGCTGGAAGAAAGAGACTGAAAATATATTGTATGCTACTCAAGAAAGTATATACTCAGCATTTACATAAAGGTATGTAAGGAATTTCATTATATATGTATTCTCTAATTGGAAATTTGCACAGAGGTGTCGTTTCGTTGGTAACCAGAAGGGAACTTTCTATGAATTGAAACGAACCTGCAATTATTAGATCCAAGAGCTCCATTATTTCATCGGATAATTAAACTATCAAAGCCAACTTTCCGCTCGATCTGAGGTTTCCCGACTGACTACGCAACAAGAAAACCAAGACATTTTATTTACACAGAACTGCAGATCGCTACGAATCATCAAGACTGCGGACAAGGAGAGACATTGTCCGATTTTGATTTAAGAATTAAAGCTTAATTATAACTTTCTTGAGTGACTGTGATATGGCTGGTTATGAATGAGATCATTTATAAAATACTAATAACTAACTTTCCTCCTCACCAGCAACCAGTATAAACACGATATTATTTAAAATTATAGGTTGTCTCTCGTGCATCACTGGAAGGATGGTGGTGGCAGCGGTACAGTCATTACATGGGGGGGACTGTAGAGTGATGAAGTGTGGACTGTACATGGGGCAGGACATTAGGAAACGTGTATAAAAAGTGGGGCTAATGCAGTGTGTGTTCTGTGACTGACATGAAATTTGCAATGATTACTGTGGTTAAGTCTGTGGAGATTTTGAGCTGCTGCCTGCAGAGAAGAGCAAAGTCTGTATAGCATGATCATGACAGTATGCTGCTTTTGATGGAATGTGGTAGATGGGAGTAGCTTCCTGTCCTGTAGCACAGATGGGCTGAGTCAAGGGATAGTTATGTAGTATGCCTTCTAGGTAATTCCACATGGAAGAGAATTTGCTGCTCTGAACTGAGATTATTCGTTGCTTATTGTCACTGTGTTTTGCCACAAACTCATAGCCAGTATTCTTGGTCTTTGCCTTGTGGCCCCCTAAGCATTATAGAACTCGCATAACAGAACAGATGTCATTGGCGATTGTGGTACAAGTATGGAGTCTACAGTATAGTGATGTGGGGACTGGGTTATAGTGAATACTTCGTATCAACTCATTTTCACCTACCTGTGGAGTGCTAACCCTCTCATCAGATCTCATGTGAATTTTCTGTATGCTGCCAGGCAGCAGGAGCTGCACCTTTAGTGTGTCTGTTTCAGATTAATCTTCGGCTTATCTCCGTGGACAGAGTTTAGAGAGGCCCAAGCAGTTAATGGTGGTTACATGAGTGGAAATGTACCACACTAGTGATGAAAGATTCAACTACATGGGCAATTTTCTCGACATTCTTTAAGTTATGTAAATGTTTATTTTGAATCTTTAAGTCCTAAATTAATGTGCTTTTAAATTGTAGTTTTCACTTTAGAGATGCTATTACTGGTAGAAGCTGACCTCGGGGAAGATCAGTTTGGATTCCATAAAGATGTTGGAACACGTGAGGCAATACTGACCCAACGACTTATCTTAGAACATAGATTATGGAAAGGCAAACCTACATTTCTAGCATTTGTAGACTTAGAGAAAGCTTTTGACAATGTTGACTGGAATACTTTCAAATTCTGAAGGTGGCAGGGGTCAATTACAGGGAGCAAAATATTATTCACAATTTGTACAGAAACCAGATAGCAGTTATAAGAGTTGAGAGGCATGAAATGGAAGCAGTGGTTGGGGAAGGAGTGAGGCAGGGTTGTAGCCTATCCCCAATGTTATTCGATCTGCATATTAAGCAAGCAGTAAAGGAAACAAAAGAAAAATTTGGAGTAGGAATTAAAATCCATGGAGAAGAAATAAAAACTTTGAGGTTCGCTGATGACACTGTAATTTTGTCAGACAGCAAAGGACCTGGAAGAGCAGTTGAACAGAATGGACAGTGTCTTGAAAGGAGGGTGTAAGATGAATATCAACAAAATCAAAATGAGGATAATGGAATGTAGTCAAATTAAATCAGGTGATGCTGAGGGAATTAGATTAGGAAATGAGTCACTTAAAGTAGTAAAGGAGTTTTGCTATTTGGGGAGCAAAATAACTGATGATGTTCAAAGTAGAGAGGACATAAAATGTAGACTGGCAATGGCAAGAAGATCATTTCTGAAGAAGAGAACTTTCTTGACATGGAGTATAGATTTAAGTGCCAGGAAATCTTCTCTGAAAGTACTTGCATGAAATGTAGCCATGTATGGAAGTGAAACATGGACAATAAATAGTTTACACAAGAAGAAAATAGAAGCCTTCAAAATGTGGTGCTACAGAAGAATGCTGAAGATCAGATGGGTAGATCATGCAATTAATGAGTTACTGAATCCTCCCACTGCCACCTACCTAGTCCTGTCACCGGCAGTCCTATTCCATCAAAAACAGGACCACATGTAAAAGCAGTCATGGACCTACCAACTTAACTGCAATCACAGTGCTGCTTTAGTTGTAGGCAAGACCACTAACAAGCTGTGTGTCTATATGAATGAATGACAACTGCCAAACAGTGGGCAAGAGAAAGGTGGACCACACAATAACTGTTCATGCCACCAAGCACTACATGCAGGACTCACATGTGTTTTGGACTTCAATGATAGTTCCACAGCCTGTGCGATCTGGATTCTTCCCACTGACACCAGCTTTTCTTAACCGTGCAGATGGGAACTATACCTGCAGTATTTCTTCCATTTCTTTCCTGCTCCCACTTTAGCCCTACACACATCTGTCGCAACTGCATTCTCCTTTCACATTCTTTACTTCTATCCTCCCCCCTTTCGTCCTCCAACACCCCCCCCCCCCCACATATATATGCTCCTTAACACAACCTACCGATGCTGGACCTAACACCCACTACACTGTCCCCACCATATCCCTGCATTTTCCCCACAGGCAGCATTATCATATTCCCCACCCTTATACTGCTGTCCCTCCATCCCTTCTATAGACTCGCTACCCACACCAGCGAAGATCACTGCTGTCTACCTCAAAGTCTGGCCTTAGTCTTGTGTGAAGACGACAACTGCCATGTATGCATGAGAGTTAAGCATGTGTGAATATGTGTTTCAGTTTGTCTGCCTCTGATTAAGGACTTATCCAATAGGTAGTAACTTCTAGCATGTATGTGATGAGTAGCAATCTTATCCTTTTCGTGATTATGATAATTCACTTTCACAGGACATTTAGGCATTAATTACAGTCAGGTGCCATAACAATGCTCAGTGCAGCTAAACTTTACTATGAGCCATCTGCATGCTGCTCTTGTTTGTGGTATGGCACAAATTTTGGCATTGCCTGTGCTTTTATCATTGGTGGCAGGCAGATTGAGACAAGCTTCTGTAGAGCAAATTAGTTAGCCAGAAAATGAGAAAATATGAATGACTCAAGCTTTTTTTACACAAACATTTTTGGCGAGATGTCTACATTTATGACACAAATAAAGATCAGAATACAACATTTCACTTGGGGTGACAGACGGTCAAGAACTGTTCGTACTGTGGAGATGGTCCTTTCTTTAATTTTCACTGTTGCAGGATTCTGATTTATCTATTACTGACTTATTTAGCAACTTGTATGGTGAAATATCACTAATGAATTTTTTTTCTTAAATGTGGAATGTTGTGTTGGTGACAGACAGCAATTGATTATTCATTTTTCATTGCAGAATGTTTAGTTGGTGGAGGACTGGTATGAATAATACACATTTTATGGGCGGCCCATTATTAATTTTCTACTTCTGCTGTATTTTAGTGTTTCTGTTATTGATGTATTTAGGCAATTTGGCATTTTTTATGTTGAAGTTATCATGATCTCTATGTAAATTATGGATATTTTTGTTTTGTGACATTCTGATCAGAATTGCATACAGTAGTGGATTTTGGTTGCAATGAGAGATTAATTACAAGCACTGCACAGATGAACCGTTCTTTAGTTTTTTTCTGTTACAGCAAGTTACCATTTTTATTATGACCAGTGGCCTAGCCATGTCTAGATTAGGTGGGAATGTGAATGATTGCGAGTTGGCAAAGCCAACTAATGTGGAAGCAGAACTGGATATGGTGACTGACTAACCTGTAGCAAAGCCTGAGGTCTTTGTTAGGTTGGAATGTAAGAGTTTGGTTGTGAATTGTCAAAGCCAACAAATCAGAAAACTGGTTATGTTGTTGGACTGACATGTAGTGTAGCCCAAGACCCATGTGAGAGTGATGTGTCTGACTGAACTGTATGGGCAGTGAGAAACAGAAACTAATGTCAAGTTCCATTAACATTTTTTGTTTTGTTGCAGAGATTCTTTATATTGCACCACATCAAACAAGGGTGGGTTTGCGCAATGGAGGCTATTTTGCCCTAACCTAAGGAAAAAATTACTGAAGCATTGCCCTTTAACTTTCTGACGAAGCTTATTTGTCTCTAATCACCTTAGGGGAGCCCCACGCAACTGCATGCTTGGCAAGCACTCTTGCGTAAACATGCTTGCTCAAGCATGCTTGAGAGTAAGATAAATTTGTACTAGCATCAGTACAGTACAACCAGCTTGAATTTCAATAGTCAATGCTTGTGCCAGTGTTCAAGCATGTATACGCTTGAGCTTGTCTACCAACAATACGGAGGCATGTTTAAGCCTTTGTCAGTGATCTGGTTTGATTTAATTTTTATTTGGTCTACATCTACATTTATACTCCGCAAGCCACCCAACAGTGTTAATCCTGTTAAATTATGTTTTGCACAAAGGCTGTACTGCAATGCAGTTCAAATCAAAGAATACAATATTACATAGAGAGACGGAGGAGAGTCAACACTACTGTGAGATAGTTTCCACAGTATGTCTACCATGAATGCATCATCGTCCAGGTCCAACATTTCCTAGTAAACAAACTAATGCTTGTACAACCATGCTTGAACTGTGTTTAGGCGTCAGGAATTTGTGCACGACTGCTGCTCAAGCACATAAAAAAATAGTTATTTACATGGAAAAGCACTATCTACCAAAATGAGTTCATGATGATGTTATGTACTAATCCCTGTATGTCACACAAAGTAGTATGTATCTGGAAAGTTATACATACATTGCTGTAAATGGGGACGATTTCAATGAACCTATGGAATTCATTAACACTGCTGATGTGCCCTGCAGCCCATTATTTTGGCAACAATATATTACTATGTGGAACAATAGGTGCAATGAAACTGCTGCTTTTGGACTTATGTTCTCAGTGCGAACTTGCATAAGTAAGTGTACTTGACAACAGGTAGGAGAGGAAGAAATTGAAAAAGTCATGAAACCAATTAACTATAGTGTTACTTACAACTATGGTAGACCTGCATTAGATGAACTACTTTTCCTTGATGAATTAAGAAATATTTACACAGGTAATGAGCTAAGTTATTGTAACCAGACACTAATATAACCTCACTTATCACTAAAAAGTACACAAGGGAAGGTTTTGCTGCAGATGAATAATGTAAGATTTATGACTTCATTCATGGAAGTTAAAAACATGAAACTATGAAGAAAAATTTGGAGTAGGAAATAAAATCCAGGTACAAGAAATAAAAACATGGAGGTTTGCTGATGACGTAGTAATTCTGTCAGAGACAGCGAAGGACTTGGAAGAGCAGTTGAGCGGAATGGACAGTGTATTGAGAGGATATAAGATGGTCATTAACAAAATAAAAACTAGGATAATGGAATGTAGTTGAATTAAATCAGGTGATGTTGAGGGAATTAGATGAGGAAATGAGACAAAGTAGTAGACGAGTTTTGCTACTTGGGCAGCAAAATAACTGAGGATGGTCGAAGTCGAGAGGGTATAAAATGTAGACTGGCGATGGCAAGGAAAGCATTTCTGAAGAAGAGAAATTTGTTCACACTGAATATAGATTTAAATGTCAGGAAGTCTTTTATGAAAGTATTTGCTTGGAGTGTAGCCATGTAAGAAAGTGAAACAAGTACAATCAACAGTTTAGACTAGAAGAGAACAGAAGCTTTTGAAATGTGGTGCTACAGAAGAATGCTGAAGATTAGATAAATGGCTCACATAATTAATGAGGAGGTACTGAAAATAATCTGTGAAAAGATGAATATGTGGTGCAACTTGACTAGAAGAAGGCTTTGGTTGGTAGGACACATTCTGAGGCATCAATGTATCCCCAATTTAGTACTGGAGGGAAGCGTGAAAGGTAACAATCATAGAGGGAAACCAAAAGATGAATACACTAAGCAGATTCAGAAGGATGTAGGTTGTGGTAGTTTCTCTGAGCTGATGAGTCTTGTACAGGATAGAGTAGCATGGAGAGCTGCATCAAACTATTCTTTGGAATGAAGACCACCTACAACAACACAGACCGAACAAAATACGATCATGGAAAACAGCTGACCTTACACATAAAGAGTGTTGGTTTGTAAACAAAATAGCTGGAACTGATTATGTTTCAGCTCACTTTCTGTAAACCTAATAGCACTAACTTACTACGAGCAACAGCTTTAAATAAAGTAAATGTCACAAATTTATTTACAACAAGCTTTTCATCCCGATGGTTCAACAGAAGACTGAATATACAATCTGGATGTATTAGTTGGATCTTTGCATGCGCAACTGAACTGTGCAAATGAACTTTCCCTATCATGAGTGGAAAAAAATATCTTGTTTTGCACTGAACTAGAAACCGTTAAAAGATTGTCCAACAGTTACTAGGCTACTGGGTTAAAAATTGAATGTACAGATGGCAGAAGATAATGAAGACAAACCATAATAATAAACTCATGCTGTCTACTCTAGTTATCCTTTTTGTATTTTATACCTGTGATTTTGCTGCCTTTTATTCATACATACTCTTTAGATGTATTAAATCAATAATATAAATATATAGCTGACTTAATAATCAATAGTTATTAGGTGAATGTTTGAAGAGACATCTAGCACATCACTTTTTAAAGCAGTAGCCTTGGCAGGTGTACATTTCATCAAAAATATACTTCAACTGCACTATATTACTTGACCTTTTGTTTACTACTAGTAACTTTAGCAAATTTTCTAACTAGGTGAACATACTACATTAACTGATAGTGCTAATTTAAAAGAATAAAACAGTATTGAAGTGGGACTTTCACAGGAAAGATCTATAACCCAAAATTTGTTAGAATGTGTCCCCTCTGTTTGTATATTTATACTGTATGCAGTGACTACACTGAAAGCATTAAATGCATTTATTAATCAGCAAAATGATGGATAAATTATGTTATTTTCACTCTTTGATTAGACTGATATCTGCAGACCATTAACTAAAATAAAAATGTTCCACAGTTAATTTACTAAATATTTTATCAAACATTTGGTGACTTTAATGCTATAGCTGAAACTGATAAAACAATCTGCATTTTATATATACCGGTATCGACATAGAAAGCATTTAACACATAGTAATAATTTCTTTGTATCAGTTTATGAAGTAGGAGAGAACCAAAATACACAGTAAAGAACATTAATAAACTCACAGTTCAAATAATTAGGATTTGCGAGGCACTGAACAAATTCTAGTTCCACCTGAAATCTCAGGCGTTGTTGTTCCTCCGTTTCTGGACCGCCCACTGAAATTAGAAGGTAATTTCGTGAACATTTGCACTCCCTTAAAGAAACATGTTGACATACTTAGTGAGCTGACACGTAAAATATTAGTTTGTTATACTAAAACTCATCTTCATTACAACGAGTTCAGTAATAAGTGATCAAACGTGGAGGAATACTGAATGAATATATGAATCTACAAACATATATTGTGATAACTTCTACTGTCATGATCATATGTTCCAAGTATTAACTAAGAAAACAAATCACATTTCTACGAAAAATATAAATCGAATTCACCTGGAAGAAGATCAACTCTTCGATTATTCATAATCAACAAGGAATATAAGAACTCCCGCGCGGGAACTCAACTACAATTTTATTACGACACACCACCCTCCTCCCCTAAACTCGGCCGCAACATGGACGGCCATATTAATCCTCGCAGCGCGAAACGCTACTGCGATAGTTATTGTGCCGCGCTTCATGTATTGCAAAGATATGAGACACGCTCACTTATCCAAGGATTATCTTTATATTTCCAACGAACGAGAAACAAATGTGTATCACCCACCGAACGACGTAAATACAAACAGCTGCTCACTTCGCTGTATACGCTCCTCACATGCGAGAGTATTGAAATCCTAATGCTAAATTGGCGAAGCATTCGCACCGAAGTGCCAGAGTTTGAAGCGCCCATAAAAAGCAGTTGAGCTTACATAGTACTAAGTACAGAAAGCTGGTTGAATCCTAAAATTGATGGCAATGAGACTTTTACGGAAAATATAACCGTATATCGAAAAACTAGGCAAATGGGAAATGGAGGTGGAGTATTTGTCGAATTATATGAATCTATCGAGATAGAATTAACTATCTGCATAGATGAATTAGAGTCTTCAAACCCAGCTGACATAATCTGCCTCTCTGAACATCATGTGACCACTGGTATAGAACTTTTAAGTGTTACAGGTTTTAGGTTAGCATCTCACTTTTGTAGATCAGAAATGGAGAAAGGAGGAGTTGCCACATTCATCAGGAACTGTCTTAAATTTAAGAACATAGACATTCATAAATTTTGCCTAGAACAGCATAGGGAAGCATGTGCAACAGAATTAGAATTTCACAAAAAATCCTTCATAGTATTAAGTGTATATCGAGCACCTGCAGGTAACTTTAATCTGTTTGTAAACCACCTTGAAGCTGTACGGGCCCATTTAACAACCAAAAACAAAGAAATAGTGGTTGCTGGTGATTTCAATGTAGATTTACTTAAAGACTCTCCCAATAAGAACTTATTTGAGTTAGTAACACTATCATTCAACTTAATTCCCGCTGTAAAGTTCCCCACTAGGATAGCCACTTGCTCACAAACAGCCATTGATAATATCTTTATAGAAAAGTCCAATGAACAAAATTATGTTACAAAACCAATAGTAAATGGCCTCTCAGACCATGACATGCATTTCCTTCTGTTAAATGTTAATACTGAACAGGATATAAAATCTGTTAAATCTGAGCTCAAGAGGGTAATCAGTAAGCCAAAAATTGATTATTTTAGGACACTCCTCAGAGACATTCACTGGACTGATGTTTACAGTGCTCATGGCATGAATGAAAAATATAAAATTTTGCTAATAAAGTGCTTACCTTATTCGAACACTGCTTTCCCTCAAAACGTACCAAGATTAGAGCAAAGTCTATAAAGAAGCCATGGATTACTCGAGGAATAGGGGTATCTTGTAAAACAAAAAGAAAACTGTATCTGTCAACCTGAAAAATTTCCAATGTTGATGCTATAGCACATTATAAGAAATACTGTAAAATATTAAAGACTGTAATACGGATGTCAAAGCAAATATATTACAAGGAAAAGATAGTCATATCAGATAGCAAAATAAAGACAATATGGGATATAGTGAAGGAGGAGACCGGTAGAACCAGACATGAAGAGGAACAAATAGCATTAAGAGTAAATGATACATTGGTGACAGATGTGTATAGTGTTGCAGAACTTTTTAACAAACATTTTATAACTGTTACTGAAAAGATGGGGTTGTCAGGATCGGTAGATGCTGCTATGGACTACCTTAGACCAGACATTTCAAGTAACTTCCATAATATGAATTTGACCCTCACTACCCCAACAGAAATAATGTCCATCATAAAATCTTTAAAATCAGAAACATCTAGTGGGTATGATGAAATATCAACAAAGTTAATTAAAGAATGTGATTCTGAGCTAAGTAACATATTAATCTATCTGTGTAACCAGTCGTTTATCAGTGGAATATTTCCTGAGTGGCTGAAATATGCTGAAGTTAAGCCACTGTTTAAGAAGGGAGATAAAGAAATAGCATCAAACTTCCGTCCAATTTCACTGTTGCCAGCATTCTCAAAAATTTTCGAAAAAGTAATGTACAGTCGTCTTTATAACCATCTTATCTCAAATAACATACTGTCAAAGTCACAGTTTGGATTTCTAAAAGGTTCTGATATTGAGAAGGCTATCTACACTTACAGTGAAAATGTGCTTAATTCATTAGACAAAAAATTGCAGGCAACTGGTATATTTTGTGATCTGTCAAATCACAATATCCTTTTAAGTAAACTAGAATATTATAGTGTAACGGGAAATGCTGCAAAATGGTTCAAATCTTATATCTCTGGCAGGAAACAAAGGGTGTTATTAGGAAAGAGACATGTATCAAGCTATCAGGCATCATCCAACTTGGAACTAATTACATGTGGGGTCCCACAAGGTTCCATTTTGGGGCCCTTACTTTTTATTGTATATATCAATGACCTTTCATCAGTAACATTACCAGATGCCAAGTTTGTTTTGTTTGCCGATGATACAAACATTGCAATAAATAGCAAATCAAGTGTAGTCTTAGAAAGATCAGCCAATAAAATATTTGTGGACATTAATCACTGGTTCCTAGCCAATTCTTTGTCACTAAACTTTGAAAAAACACACTACATGCAGTTAAAAACTTGTAAGGGGTGTCCCAAGAGTATATGTCTAACATATGATGACAAGAAGATAGAAGAAGTGGACAGCGTTAAATTCTTGGGATTACAGCTTGATAATAAATTCAACTGGGAGGAGCACACCACAGAACTGCTGAAGCGTCTTAACAAATCTCTGTTTGCAACGCGAATTTTGTCAGACATAGGGGATATAAAAATGAAAAAGTTGGCATACTATGCTTACTTTCATTCCATAATGTCATATGGGATTATTTTTTGGGGTAATTTATCAAGCCAAGCTAAAGTTTTCCAGGCACAAAAACGTGCAGTAAGAGTTATATGTGGTGTGAACTCAAGAACATCCTGCAGAAGCCTGTTTAGGGAACTAGGGATACTAACTACTGCTTCCCAATATATTTATTCCTTAATGGAATTTGTCATCAAAAATATATCACTTTTTCAAACCAAGAGCTCAATTCATGGAATCAATACTAGAAATAAGAATAATCTTCACAAGGATTTAAAGTCACTTAGTCTTGTACAAAAAGGTGTGCATTATTCAGGAACACACATTTTCAATAACTTGCCAGCAGCCATAAAAAGCTTAACAACCAATGAAATTCAGTTTAAGAGAAGCCTAAAGGATTTATTGGTGGCCAACTCCTTCTACTCCATTGATGAATTTCTTAGTAAAACCAACTGATTTGTATATAAGTACAACATAACTTCTGCACAATTTCAGTGCAGTAATGTGTTCATTGAAAATTTGTGTGTGTGTGTGTGTGTAAGTTTAATCTAACTTCTGCACCATTTCAGTGCAGTAATGTGTTCATTGTAAATAAGTATTACAGTAGTTGTATTACATGTTTATTACCTTATAAATAAAAAACTTTTTTATTTTAAATTCAGTGCATTAGTATTTGTAAAATGACTCTTAGTGTTCATTAAAAAATGACGATCATTCCACTTGAGACCTGTGGAATGGTACATTAGCTTACTTGTTTTAGTCGTAAATATTTGTTGTGTATTGTTGTTTTTCTGACATGTTCCACATCCTGGAGGACCTCCTCACTACGGATCAATTGGAATAAAAGTAAATCTAATCTAATCTAAGAAACTGAAGTTGCATGTGAGACAGATTGGGCAAGACTCGGTATTAGGAGTAGGCATAAGATGATAATTGGATCCTTATATCGTTCAGCAGACTCGTTTCCTGATGTAACCGATAACTTTAGAGAAAACCTTAATTCACTTTTATGTGTCACAGAGTAACGTCTCTGATTGTAAATGAGGATCGCTTCTCCGCCAGGCGGTAGGGGTCAATATTGATCGTACGCTCCTAACGCTTACACCACGGTTTAACGGAAAACTCGCGACACTTCGCCTTGATTTTGTTGCCTATTGCGCTAGCAGCACGCCAAGGGGCCAGTAAGTAAAACTGTTGAGTTCGGCGCAATCGTGGAAGCAAATAGTAGTTGTTTATTTTTGTTTGTACAACGGTTTTTGCAAGTGGGGGCGTACTTAGCGCATTGAATTGCAGTAACAACAAGAATAAGATACCACATCTGTCTTTTTTTTTAGGTTTTCTGAGCAGCCTGAGAGGGTGTCGTGTTACTTAACTGTATCGTCAGGATTCGGTTGCAAACTACATGCATATTGATGATTAATGTTTCGTTTTAGGAGCATAAAATGGCTAGTGAAAAGCAGGTGAGAATATCTTATGAAATAAGACCCTGTTTACCTTTATAATAACGTTAAGTGTTGTTCGCTACACGTCGAGCAAAACTAGTTCATGAATGTAGACATTAATAAACTCGTGCGGAATGCAGTAACCACACTGTTTGACATCCCAAATAAGCCACCTCAACTGACGATATGAAGAGGAAACTGCCACAAAGATTGGACAATCCGTCTAAAGCTGTAAAACACTCATACGGCACAGAAGCAGCGAGTTCAACTCTCCATATTTCAGCGAAACATTCATCTGAATCGTCACTACAGACCTGCTTTGACGACGATGTGGTAAAATTAAGTGCAGTTAGTCGTGGTCAGAGAAAGCGTGTGGAGTATCAGAACGTGCAGATCGCTAGACTTTGTACAAAACTATTACGGGACAAGGAAAGTGCCTATCATATTAACTACAGACAACAACAGAAACTGTGACAGAAGGATCAAGTGCAGAAGGACAAACACATTTTGAAGACTATAGGATTCCGATATTTAAAAAAAGATGCCCTTGATTTGTTGTTAAGCCAGATAAGCATGCCATCTGTAAGATGGAAAGACGAAAATAAGCTGTTTGTGTTAATATTTACTATAATACATCACGCAGGCATAAAGATTTTGTCAGAATGTTTTATGTTTCTATCAGTGCGTACATTACAGAGGTATGTGGAAGGCATACAAATAAAACGTGGGGTAAGTGACAATACGTTCCAACTTCTAACTCAGAAGACACAGCATTTCTCCTAAACTGATAACCTAATGCATATGTCATTTGATGCAAAGTCTAATGGCAAATTTTACATAAGACAACACTTCTGACAGTATTATTGGCTTTGAGGACTTGGGGTTTACACTGACAGTATATTTCTCCCACTATTTGGCAGTTGCTTGTCCCACTTAGAATAATATAAAGATGAAGGTCGTACTTGTGGCAACATGTCTGTGACTCTTATGTGTGAATCTATGTGTTTATATTCCGTTCATATCAACATGGTAATCTGCAGTTCTATCCAACGTCACAAGTGTTTCTTTACGAATGTGTTGTAACTTGCCACTAGATTCATGATTTTTGTACCTAGTTGCTCTTATTTTAGAATCATTTTTAGAAACAGCATTAGAAACAAGGCGCCACGAGTAGACAACATTCCATTAGAACTACTGACAGCCATGGGCGAGCCAGTCCTGACAAAACTGTACCATCTGGTGAGCAAGATGTATGAGACAGGTGAAATACCCTCAGACTTCAAGAAAAATATAATAATTCCAATCCCAAAGAAATCAGGGGTTGACAGATGTGAAAATTACCGAACTATCAGTTTAATAAGTCACGGCTGCAAAATACTAACACGAATTCTTTACAGACGAATGGTAAAACTAGTAGAAGCCGACCTCGGGGAAGATCAGTTTTGATTCCGTAGAAATATTGGAATACTGACCCTACGACTTATCTTAGAAGCTAGATTAAGGAAAGGCAAACCTACGTTTCTACGTTTAGAGAAAGCTTTTGACAATGTTGACTGGAATACTCTCTTTCAAATTCTGAAATTGGCAGGGGTAAAATACAGGGAGCAAAAGGCTATCTACAATAACCAGATGGCAGTTATAAGAGTCGAGGGACATGAAAGGGAAGCAATGGTTGGGAAGGGAGTGAGACAGGGTTGTAGCCTCTCCCCAATGTTATTTAATCTGTATATGGAGCAAGCAGTAAAGGAAACAAAAGAAAAATTCGGAGTAGGTATTAAAATCCATGGAGAAGAAATAAAAACTTTTAGGTTCACCGATGACATTGTAATTCTGTCAGAGAGAGCAAAGGACTTGGAAGAGCAGTTGAACTGAATAGATAGTGTTTTGAAAGGAGGGTGTAAGATGAACATAACAAAAGCAAAACGAGGATAATGGAATGTAGTCGAATTAAGTCGGGTGATGCTGGGGGAATTAGATTAGGAAATGAGACACTTTAAGTAGCAAAGGAGTTTTGCTATTTGGGGTCGAAGTAGAGAGGATATAAAATGTAGACTGGCAATGGCAAGGAAAGCGTTTCTCAAGAAGAGCAATTTGTTAACATCGAGTATAGATTTAAGTGTCAGGAAGTCGTTTCTGAAAGTATTTGTATGGAGTGTAGCCATGTATGGAAGTGAAACGTGAACGATAAATAGTGTGGACAAGAAGAGAATAGAAGCTTTCGAAATGTGATGCTACAGAAGAATGCTGAAGATTAGATGGGTAGATCACATAACTAATGAGGAGGTATTGAATAGGATTGGGGAGAAGATAAGTTTGTGGCACAACTTGATTAGAAGAAGGGATCAGTTGGTAGGACATGTTCTGAGGCATGAAGGGATCACCAATTTAATATTGGAGGGCAGCATGGAGGGTAGAAATCGTAGAGGGAGACCAAGAGATGAATACACTAAGCAGATTCAGAAGGATGTAGGCTGCAGTAGGTACTGGGAGATGAAGAAGTTTGCACAGGATAGAGTAGCATGGAGAGCTGCATCAAACCAGTCTCAGGACTGAAGACCACAACAACAACAACTATGTCTTCTGATATTACACCAATTCTTGGGAGAGAAAAAAAAGACAAATATTTCGTAAATCACATAGGAAAGGGATGCAAAACAAGCATCATGCTTACGACGCAACTGACGTTCTCCTTTCTCGACGCATAGAGCACTAGTGTCGCTCCAGCTGTCCAACGGTTACAATGTTTACAGCAATGAATGTAGCGACTGTTATGTTAGACTGTGCTAACAGATTGTAATGTATATGTGCTTACTAACAAATATGTGGAAATTGTAACTCTATTTGTGTCACTATTCTACTATCACATGGCCGATACCCCATTTCCCACAGTGATGACCAAGAATTTCCACGCCGCGCCGTGATTTTGCTGAACTGCCGCGCCGGTTATGTCATCAAGAATGCTGTCGTTGCAAACGGTACGACCTCAACGTTTCTTCGTCAATGTCGACAACATCTATAAGTGCTCGTGAATTCCATGAACATCCTGTGTGCGGAGTCCCTAAATATCCACCAAGGCTCGGACGATACTACAGTGCCAAACGACATAGCCACAATGCCTTTATTGTTCGTCACATTTTTGGACCAACCTCGTGTCGCCAACGAATTGTGCCACGACGAGTCTCGAACTTACTGAGTGACTTCACGATATTTACATATTTGATACACAAAAAGCAATGGCCGCCCGCCTTTGTAACAAACATTAATCTAAGTGCCTTCGACTTTCGCACAGGAAAAAACATAGCGTGTTCCAGTTCCAAAGCCAGTGATTATGAACGTTAGGACATTAGCGTTAATGACCTCAATGATACGGACGCCTCCCGCAGTGCCATTATGGTTGAACAGCAATGGGTAGTGCCATACCACTATGTCTTTCCGTTTCATCATTCATCTGTCAGTGGACTGTGCGATCACAGTTTGCATCACCTTTCAGTACCTGTGGTTTCCAGTTTTCCAGTTACTATTCCAACCATTGCGACGAAATGCGAGTTCCGCGAAAGAGACTAAGACGTCACTCGTATTGCAGTTGCCCAGCTGCACTGGACATCTCAACCGATTTGCTTCCAGTCCAGCACCCAGCATCAAAACCAACTATGGACTCCGTGAGTGCATTTTCCAGGACATCGCTTCAGCGAGGCCAGATACCGCTGCCTTCCGGTTCGAGTGACGTCACACCCGCGTCAGCCGCGCCTCGGATGACTGCATGTCTGCACGAACTCCATGAGACACAGTAAGTGTTGCTGCATAATAAATGTACTATGCTGTCCTCCTTTATAATGGCAGAACCTCATGTACGCTGTCACATGTGTTTTCCGCCATTTCAGACATCTGACACTGGGAAAGTCTCATCTACTGCATCAGTCTCAGGACTTCACTCACACAACACAGCCATTCTTCGAACAGCCACCCGAAATTAATGCACAACGCCAGCGTCACCTACACCAAGACATGACCCACCTCATTATTCACCGCCCTGCACCAAACCGCATTTCCTGCCTGTTTCGCACACCGAAGCTCCCGCCCCTTGTGTGTCTCCTTTGCCGTGCCATGTTCACCTTGCGATGGTGCCTTACAATCAAATCACTGATGGCCACCACCATCCAAAACTACCGTTGTTCCACCCTGCTTCTCCCGTGATGTGTTTTGACCTCAGCGAGTGTTTGATGTCTGCCAGCGGCATCATTGGGGATGACGAGAAGTTCACCACCCTTCTTAACCACCTCGGAGACAATGTGGATCTTATTGGTGATTGATTTTAGATGTTTCCACTTCTCAGACACTACTGGTATGACCATCCAAAACTACCGTTGTTCCACCCTGCTTCTCCCGTGATGTGGTTTGACCTCAGCGAGTGTTTGATGTCTGACAGCGGCATCATTGGGGATGACGAGACGTTCACCACCCTTCTTAACCACCTCGGAGACAATGTGGATCTTATTAGTGATTGATTTTAGATGTTTCCACTTCTCAGACACTACTGGTATGACGACAGACACACACACCTGAGCAGCAGCTGCATCTCATCATCAATGAGAGTACTTTGAGCAACTACGGAGACGAATTGTGGGTGCCATCACATCACTACATGCAGCTCAACAGCACTACAGTGCAGTCGATACCCAGTATACCTGCACCAAAACCGATCTTGCATGATCCCAGCCAAGCAGATTCAACATTCTGTGCAGCCACGGACTGCCCGATGATGGCCGGACTGAGCCAAACCGGGTCCTGCCCTGGCCTCTACCACCCCGAACACCTTTTATGGCTCCAGCTGACAACAGTCGTCTACCGTGACAGCTGTGGTTGTCATTCTCCCAGTTGGCCACCACGACAAATCTGTCCAACCGAAAGCTGTGCCGACCAAGTGATCGCCTGCTTCCACACCCAACACACAACAACGCTAAAGCTGGTTTTAAACCAGATTTTGCACGATGCGTAGCACTGCAGACAACCCAGCGTCCACCCACACCAGTATGGGTCACCTGAAGTAGGAGCACCAGGCCACTCTTCATTGACAAGATGCCTCTGCACACCACAACAAAAGAACACTGATGCAGCATCTCAACAGGCAGATGGTCCCCAGCTATTCATACGTGACAGACGCCTGCACACGTATTTCCTCGTCGATACCGGGGCAGCCATGAGCACCCTACTGCTTGCTCTCGCGCCTTCTACACTGTCCTCGTCGCCACTGCAACTGCGCATTGTCAGTGTCACTGTAATCGCAGTTGCTGGAACTGCACACAACACACTCGACCTCAGTGCAGGCAAATACCTTGGACATTCCTAGTGGCAGAGACCGTTGAACCAATCCTGGGAGCCGACTTCCTTCGACACTACCAACTACTGCTGAATTAAAATCGCGCCCTCCCATTATGATGGGACAGCTGGCAGTTGATCCGTGGTGCAGTCAGTGATATGCTACTTGCCAGCGCTGCATCGCCCCTGGTCACGCTGACACCACTCGACACACCACTTGACCTGAAGCTCAAAGTGAATCACTTTTCAGCCATCTATGCTCAAAGAAAGATGAGTACTCATCATTACATCATGACAACGAGGTCACTCTCCTTCCACTGAATAACTACAGAGATGAATTGTAGGTGCCATGACATCACTACATGCAAGCTCAACAGCATCTCCAATCTCAACACCTATCACTACCATGGTGATGCTACTATGGACATTTCTCAGGTTAGTGAAGCATCACAACCCCAACTCAAGTAAGCTCCTGAGATAATGCTGTGTGACATTAACATCAAGGGAGAATCACGCCATGCCCCACTTCCTGGACTTGCTCCATGCTCCCCCTTTAGACCACATACAACCTATGCCATGCAGAACTGTACAGACCACCACATTACAACCACATCAGGTCCCTACAGTCGCAGGTTCGAATCCTGCCTGGGGCATGGATGTGTGTGATGTCCTTAGGTTAGTTAGGTTTAAGTAGTTCTAAGTTCTAGGGGACTGATGACCTCAGAAGTTAAGTCCCATAGTGCTCCAAGCCATTTTTGAACATCAGGTCCCCCTGTCTGGTTCTGAACACTATGGGACTTATCATCTGTGGTCATCAGTCCCCTAGAACTTAGAACTACTTAAACCTAACTAACCTAAGGACATCACACACATCCAAGCCCGAGGCAGGATTCGAATCTGCGATCGTAGCGGTCACGCGGTTCCAGACTAAAGCGCCTAGAACCGCATGGCAGCACCGGCCGGCCTCCCCCTGTCTGTTCTTTGCCCTGTTGCCTAGCTCCCCACAAACTTAAAGTGGCTAGAGCTGCCGTAGACGAACTTTTGCGAGGAGCAGGAAGAGGAGATTAGTGTTTAATGTACCGTCGACAATAGGTCATTAGAGACAGAGTCAAAGCTCGGATTAGGGAAGGATGGGGAAGGCAACTGGCCGTTCCCTTTGAAAGGAACCATACCTGCATTTGCCTGATGCAATTTAGGGAGACTACAGAAAACCTAAATCTGGATGACCAGGTGTGGTTCTGAACCATCGTCCTCCCGAATGCGACACAGTGTGATAACCACTGAATCACCTTGCTGCGTGAACTTTTGTGAGCTGGCATAATCAGGCCACCAGGCAGTGCTTGGGACTCCATAATTAAACTAGTTCCTAAAAAGAATGGTACTTGATACCTATGCAATGACTACCACTACCTCAATGCCCATTTGCAGCTACCCATTCTGAACCCTCATCTTGACCGGGGCAAAAATATTCAGCATCGTTCATTGTGAAACAGCATACCTGCAAATTCCCGTAGATTATGAAGACGTACCAAAACTTACGATAATCACGCCATTCTGTCTCTTTGAGTTTTCTGCATGCCGTACAGACTAAGAAACGTGGCACAGACATAGCAGAGATTTATTGATAGGGTACTGTTCAATTTGCCTTTTTGTTTTGTCTGTCTATATGACGTCATAATCGTTTTGCAAAACGAGCAAAACCATGACGACCACCTACGTGTCGTCCTTGATAAGCTGACCTCTCAAAGGGTCATGGTAAATGATGACAAATACCATCTTTGGCAACCCGATGTGACCTTTGCTGGACACCACTTTGACATGTCTAGGCCGGCCGCTGTGGCCGAGCGGTTCTAGGCGCTTCGGTCCGCAACCGCGCTGCTGCTACGGTCGCAAATTCGAATCCACCCTCAGTCCAATGGCCTCATGAAACAATGGCATTGGGCAGTGAAAGCTGCTCTCTTGTGCCACTCAAAATCGTATGTGGAAGCTCTTCCATAGGTTCTCCTGGGCATTCGCACGTCACATAAAGATGACCTTGACACGTCGCTCGCTGAAATACTATACAGCCAGCCCCTGACTCTACCTGCTGACTTTGTAGCACATGAAATGGTCCCCACAGATGAGGACTTAACAGACTTAGTCACGCGTGTGAGCACATACACACAAAACATCTGTATTCCAGCCCCGTTCCATCACATGACAACGAATTTTTATTCACGAATACCAGGTCACACGTCCTCATGCGACGTTATGTACAGACTCAGTGGAACCCGGCCAACAACCGCCATTTACAGGGCCATGTCGAGTGTTGAAGCATGATACAAACACTTTTGATATTGTAATTCCTGAAAAAAAAAAAACACCAGTCACATGAACCGACTTAAACGGGCTTGGACTTGAGCAGACCTGCCACAACAGACACTCCTGCCCCACTGGCTCCTACGGACGCGTCAGTAAATTTTCAAGCGCGTGTGAATCTCCTGGATTTTCTGCCTGACGACACATCTGTCATGTTACGTCTATACCGACCTCACGGTTACTCCTACCTACATGGGCAGGCAAGCACTGTCACACAGTTTCATGGACACCACTCGTGTCTCGCCAGAAGTTGACATGACAGGACTCACCTCCCATTTTTCAGCTGATGCTACACTCGCCTTCACCATCCCAGCTTACACCGCTGCCGGCCCCGTGACACCTCCTCTGGATGCAACAATGCAAGGCAACGCCGCCAACATGCTCCGCCTTCGAACACCGCCGCCGAACCAGCAGCAATTACAGATGTCGCTGAGACTACTTCCTTACCTGCTAACGCCACTGGCGGCAACCCGTTAGTCGTACCACAACGTCACACCCTTGGCATGACCTAAACTGCCTGGCACACTTTGCTAAGTACGACGTGTCTTCCATCGCACCCACTGTCACACAGCTGCCTTCATCACTTCAGCCCCTCCTCATGTGCTCTGGACTAAGGCAGTGCGGTGTGGCGGTGTAACATATCTGACTCTGTAAATGAGGATTGCTGCCCCACGAGGCAGTAGGGATCAGTATGCTCTGTATGCTCATAATGGTTATACATGTTATTTATATGCGTCTATTAATAAACAGTGTGGAAATCGCATCTCTACATTTTGTCACCGTTCTACTATCACACTGTCTGCACCCCATTTCCCAGATATGTAAGTTCCCAAGTCATACAGTAAACGTCAGTGGAGACTTTAAACACGCAACAATTAATTGGGAAGATAACAGTTTTGCTAGTGTGTCACTGTTCTACTATCACATTGTCGGTACCCCATTTCCCGCAAACATAAGTCCCCCGGTCGTGAAGTAACAGTCAATGGAGACTTTAATCATATAATAATTAATTCACAATAAAGGATGACAGCCAAAAACAGTTGCAGGATAAAATTTTTTATTAAAATTCTTGACCAAAGTTTCGGTACATATAAATATACCTTCATCAGAAGTAAAACTTCTAAAATTACATCATGCAATGGAGAATAATAAAAACAATTATGCCAAAGGCGTCGTCAGTAATAATTGGCATAATTGTTTTTATTATTCTCCATTGCATGATGTAATTTTAGAAGTTTTACTTCTGATGAAGGTATATTTATATGTACCGAAACTTTGGTCAAGAATTTTAATAAAAAATTTTTATCCTGCAACTGTTTTTGGCTGTCATCCTTTATTGTGAAGAATTTTAACAGTTGCTGCCGCAGCCATGTTTAAAATCATGTAATAATTAATTGAAAAATCGCAGTTTTGTTAGTGGTGGACGTGATATGACATTGTGTGAAACATTACTAAATGACTTCTCTGGAAACTACATAGAAGAGATAGCTAGGAACCCCAGTTATGATCTAACGGTAATAAATAGACCTCACCTCTTTGAGGATGTTCATATCGAAACTGGTATCAGTGATTGTGGCACAGTAATGGCTTAACGACCACTAAAGTACAGGAGCAACTAAATCAAGCACAAAGAGACGCATTTTCAATAAACTACATAAAAAATGAGTAGTCTCATATCTCAGTGAGGAACTTAAAACTTTCAGCACAGGGCAGGAGCATGTAGAGGAACTATGACTCAGGTTTAAAAAAAATTGTGACCATGCACTGGATAGATTTCAACCCAATACGAGGGAACATGCATGGTATACATTCACTGTAAAGAAACTTCTAAAGAAACAGAAATTACCGCATAATAAGCGTAAAACAAAGTGTAGGGCTATAGATGGAGAGTTGCTGAATAAAACGTGCGCCGCGCTGGGTAACCGCGTGGTCTTGGGCGCCTTGTCACGATTCGCGCGGATCCCCCCCCCCCCCCCCCCCCCCCCCGTTGGAGGTTCGCGTCCTCCTTCGAGCTTGGGTGTGTGTGTTGTCCTTAGCGTAAGTTACTTTAAGTCAGATTAAGTAGTGTGTAACCCTAGGGACCGATGACCTCAGTTTCGTCCCATATCAACTTACCACAAATTTAAAAAAAATCAAACACATAAATAAATAAAACGCGTTTGGCTGTCAAGAGGGGAATGCGTGATGCCTTCAGTGACTACCTAGCAGAATGTTGTCAAGTGATCTTTCACAGAAACCAAAGAAATTCTGGTCGTACATAAAGGCTGCTAGTGGCACAAAAGTTAGTGTCCAGTCCCTAGTGAATGAGACAGGAACTAAAACTGAGAGGAGCAAAGCAGAAGCTGAAATGCTTAACTCCATGCTCGAATGTTCGTTTACAAAGGAGAACTCAGGAGAATTTCCCCAATCCTCGAACCAATGAACAGACGAATTAAATAAGTACTTGTGTCAGTGGTGTTCAAAAACAGCTGAAATCTTTAAAAATGAAAAAGCACCAAGACCCAATGGAATCTCTGTCGGATTCTATACTGAATTTGCAGCTGAGTTAGCCCCTCTTTTTACTGTAATTAGTCATAGATCCTTCAAACAAACAAAAAATGTGCCCAGTTTCTGGGAAACAAAAACTGGGGTCACAACCTTTTTCACAAGAAGGGTAGCAGAAATGTTCCACAAAACTACCATCCAATATCCTTGACATCGATTTTTTGTAGAATCTTAGAACATATTCTGAGCTCAAACATAATGAGCTATCTTGAATGGAATGACCTCAATGCCAACCAGCATGGATTCCGAAAATATCGATCATATGAAACCCAATTCGTACTTTTCTCCCATGATATACTGAAAGCTTTGGATCAAGGCAGTCACGAAGGTGCAGTATTTCTTGATTTTCGAAAAGCATTTGACTCAGGACCACACCGACACTTACTGTCAGAAGTACCATCATAAGGGGTATCAAGGAAATTTGTGACTGGCATGAGAACTTTTTAGTTGGGAGGACGCAGCATGTTATCTTGGATGGAGAGTCATTGTCAGATGTAGAAGTAGCTTCGGGTGTGCCGCACAGAAGTGTGTTGGGATCCTTTCTGCTCATGTTGTATATCAATGACCTTGCAGACAATGTTAACATTAACAAGATTTCAGAGTGGTGCAAAGATTGGCAACTTGTTTTAAATGTTCAGACACGCACTGCACAAAACGAAAAGTAGTCTCCTATGACTCTAGTATCAATGAGTCACTGTTGGAATCGACCGACTCACACAGATACCTGGGTGTAAGACTTTGTAGGGATATGCACTGGTATGATCGTACAGACTCAGTCATGGGTAAAGCATGTGGTAGGCATCGGCCTATTAGAAAAATACTGGGCAGTTGGAATCAGTCTACAAAGGAGATTGCTTACAAACTACTCGAACGATGGTTTCTAGAATGTTGCTCAAGTGTGCGAAACCCTACCAAGTATAACTAACAGGAGATATTGAACATATACAAAGAATGGCTGCACGAATGGTCACAGCTTCCTTTGACCTGTGGGAGAGTGTCAGAGAGATAGTGAAGTAACTGAACTGGCGGACTCTTGTAGATAGATGTATCCCGAGAAAGTCTATTAACAAAGTTTCAAGAACTGGCTTTAAATGATGATTCTATGACTATACCCGCCTATGTATCGCCCACATGGGGGTCGTGAAGATAAGATTAGAATAATGACTGTAAGCTCAGAGGCATTTAAACAATCATTCTTCCCACGCTCCATACATGAGTGGAATGGGAGAAATCCTAATAAGTCGCACAGTGGGATTTACCCTCTGCCTTACACTGTCGGTGATATGCAGAGTATGATGTAGATGTAAATGTAGATATTTTCTCATTTGGTGAGATACGTCTAGAACTGCAACTACAGTGAGGAGAACTGTTTTTTGCAGTGTTTTATATGCTACAGTGAACAATGAAATCATGGACAGTTGACTGAGGAAAGTGGTCATCCCTATGCACAGTAGAACGCGGGCGAACTAGCAACTGCCAATGACGCGATTCAAGTGAGGCTGAAGTCGTAAGACAGTGTGCTGTGGAACATGGACGTTGACTCCACAAACTGTAACTGAAGAAGTAGGTGTTTATCTGAAGAGGCGGTTGCTGAGAAAGGTTAGCGGTAATAAAAATCAAAGAAATTACTTTATAAAACTGTCTAGTGGCTCCATGTATATTCTATTACTTGGAACACTCTGAAGATACAATTCGTTTATTTGTGTGTGTGTTATTAACGTAATAAAACACTGTAAAACTAATGCAAAAACTACCTGGACAAATCCTATGGTGAACAATGTTGTCGCAATCAGAAAGAGAGGCACAAAGTAAGTGCAAATGACATTTAAGGATTTCCCAGGCAATATAACATACGGAGCAAATGTTCGCCTTGCTGATGACAGCAACAGGATACTCACTCATAAAACACCAAAACTACAGAGTATGGAAACGAAAACTTAAGGAATGTTTAAGGTGGACAGTATCAGCATGTAATAAATTAACAATGAACATAAAGAAAACAAACAGCATGCACTTCAGCACAAAAACGAAAACATTCCTGTTGGGCTGAGCATAGATGATGGACACATAAAATGTGTTAAGCAGGGTTTCCACATGCTACAAACATGAAACCACTTGGTCACGACTCGGGTGGCGTCGTCGAAGCTGCATATGGAAACATCCAAATTCTTATGACGTCACTCGAGTGACATCATTTTAGCCATGTCGCAAAAATTAAAAACTCTTTAACTTGCTGACGCCCCTTGCTTCTCTCATCACCGATTAAAATTCGTTTCATGTAGGAAGGCGGCCAAATATTCAGCCGTGCTGCGCATCCAACTTCATTAATTGCAAGCTGCCAACAAGATTCATTGTCTCTCCCAGTCGCTAGCCGCGAGTTAAAACTACATTGCGAAAATCTCCCTCCCGCACGCTGCGCTGTTGTACTTCGCGACAATGTACACTACTGGCCATTAAAATTGCTACACCACGAAGATGACGTGCTAAAGACGCGAAATTTAACCGACTGGAAGAAGATGCTGTGACATGCAAATGATTAGCTTTTCAGAGCATTCACACAAGGTTGGCGCCGGTGGCGACATCTACAACGTGCTGATATGAGGAAAGTTTCCAGCCGATTTCTCATATACAAACAGCAGTTGACCGGCGTTGTCTGGAGAAACGTTGTTGTGATGCCTCGTGTAAGGAGGAGAAATGCGTACCATCATGTTTCCGACTTTGATAAAGGTCGGATTGTAGCCTATCGCGATTGTGGTTTACCGTATCGCGACATTGCTGCTCGCGTTATTCGAAATCCAATGACTGTTGGTAGAATATGGAACCGGTGGGTTCAGGAGCCGTGCTGGATCCCAATGGCCTCGTATCACTAGCAGTCGAGATGACAGGCATTTTATCCGCATGACTGTAACGCATCGTGCAGCCACGTCTCGATCCCTGAGTCAACAGATGGGGACGTTTGCAAGACGAGAACCATCTGCACGAAGAGTTCGACGACGTTCGCAGCAGCATGGACTATCAGCTCGGAGACCGTGGCTGCGGTTACCGTTGACGCTGCATCACAGACTCGACGACGAACCTGGGCGCACGAATGGCAAAATGTCATATTTTCGTATGAATCCAGGTTCTGTTTACAGCATCAGGATGGTCGCATGCGTGTCTGGCGACGTCGCGGTGAACGCACATTGGAAGCGTGTATTCGTCATCGCCATACTGGCGTATCACCCGGCGTGATGGTATGGGGTGCCATTGGTTACGCGTCTCGGTCACCTCTTGTTCACATTGACGGCACTTTGAACAGTGGACGTTACATTTCAGATGTGTTACGACCCGTGGCTCTACCCTTCATTTGATCCCTGCGAAACCCTACTTTCAGCAGGGTAATGCACGACCGCATGTTGCAGGTCCTGTACGGGCCTTTCTGGATACAGAAAATGTTCGACTGCTGCCCTGGCCAGCACATTCTCCAGATCTCTCACCAATTGAAAACGTGTCCGAGCAACTGGCTCGTCACAATACGCCAGTCACTACTCTTGATGAACTGTGGTATCGTGTTGAAGCTGCGTGGGCAGCTGTACCTGTACACGCCATCCAAGCTCTGTTTGACTCAATGCCCAGGCGTATCAAGGACGTCATTACGGCGAGAGGTGGTTGTTCTGGGCACCGATTTTTCAGGATCTATGCACTCGAATTACTTGAAAATGTAATCACATGTCACTTCTAGTATAATATATTTGTCGAATGAATACCCATTTATCATCTGCATTTCTTCTTGGTGTAGCAATTATAATGGCCAGCACTGTAGTTCATTCACAGAGCGACCGAATTATTCATTTAGCTGTCAATGTTACTTTATTTTAGCAGTATAGCTGTGAATGTCTCTCTGTAACGGCTTTAGTTCGATTTGCAAATACTTATGTCAGATAACGGCAATAAACATGGAGCTTCACAAACAGATGAGTAGGTTTGTCCTCATATTTACAACATTTTCGAGCGTGGGTCAGAAACGGGACTCATATTTTTGACATTTTGAAGACACAGAAACGAACTGCAGAAGTATGTGTCGGCAAGAGTACTGTACATAGAATGTTGTTGTTGTTGTGGTCTTCAGTCCTGAGACTGGTTTGATGCAGCTCTCCATGCTACTCTATCCTGTGCAAGCTTCTTCATCTCCCAGTACCTACTGCAACCTACATCCTTCTGAATCTGCTTAGTGTATTCATCTCTTGGTCTCCCTCTACGATTTTTACCCTCCACGCTGCCCTCCTATGCTAAATTGGTGATCCCTTGACGCCTCAGAACATGTCCTACCAACCGATCCCTTCTTCTAGTCAAGTTGTGCCACAAACTTCTCTTCTCCCCAATTCAATACCTCCTCATTAGTTATGTGATATACCCATCTAATGTTCAGCATTCTTCTGTAGCACCACATTTCGAAAGCTTCTATTCTCTTCTTGTCCAAATTATTTATCGTCCACGTTTCACTTCCATACATGGCTACACTCCATACTAATACTTGCAGAAACGACTTCCTGACACTTAAATCTATACTCGATGTTAACAAATTCCTCTTCTTCAGAAACGCTTTCCTTGCCATTGCCAGTCTACATTTTATATCCTCTCTAGTTCGACCATCTTCAGTTATTTTGCTCCCCAAATAGCAAAACTCCTTTACTACTTTAAGTGTCGCATTTTCTAACCTGATTCCCTCAGTTTCACCAGACTTAATTCGACTAAATTCCATTATCCTCGTTTTGCTTTTGTTGATGTTCATCTTATATCCCCCCTTCAAGACACTATCCATTCCGTTCAACAACTCTTCCAAGTCGTTTACTGTCTCTGACAGAATTACAATGCCAGCGGCGAACCTCAAAGTTTTTATTTCTTCTCCATGGATTTTAATATCTACTCCGAATACTTCTTTTGTTTGCTTTACTGCTTACTCAATATGCAGACTGAATAACATCGGGGAGAGGCTACAACCCTGTCTCACTCCATTCCCAACCACTGCTTCCCTTTCATGTCTCTCGACTCTTATAACTGCCATCTGGTTTCTGTACAAACTAAAAATAGCCTTTCGCTCCATGTATTTTATCCCTACCACCCACAGAACTTGAAAGAGAGCATTCCAGTCAACATTGTCAAAAGCTTTCTCCAAGTCTACAAATGCTAGAAACGTAGGGTTGCCTCTTCTCAATCTAGCTTCCAAGATAAGTCGGCGGGTCAGTACTGTCTCACATGTTCCCACATTTCTACGGAATCCAAACTGATCTTCCTCGAGGTCTGCTTCTACCAGTCTTTCCATTCGTCTGTAAAGAATCCGCGTTAGTATTTTGCAGCTCTGACTTATTAAACTGATAGTTCGGTAATTTTCACATCTGTCAACACCTGCTTTCTTTGAGATTGGAATTATTATATTCTTCTTGAAGTCTGACGGTATTTCGCCTGCCCCATACATCTTGCTCACCAGATGGTAGAGTTTTGTCAGGACTGGCTCTCCAAAGGCTGTCAGTAGTTCTAATGGAATGTTGTCTACTCCCGGGGCCTTGTTTCGACTCAGGTCTTTCAGTGCCCTGTCAAACAGAGAATAGTAAATGAAAGTGTCAAAGCTATAGAAACTGCATGAAAATATGGTTTCGGTAGCCTGGAAAATATCGAAATCGCAAGAAACCTGTTGCTCAAATGGATGGTTTTTGTCAACAGTATTTCAAAGCGCTCTGTTTGAAATGTATACAAGTAGTGAATACCCAACGTCACAAGAACTTGTTAAATAATGCATGTGAAAATTGGCTTTAGAGGTAGGGCTTCGTCAGAACAAAGAATTTTAAGACATTCGTTTCTGATTGAAAGAAGTGATGTAGGTGCAGCACGAACCATATCCCTTCTAATGATGCACGATTCATGAGAAAGATATTGTTCAAAAGTGTATTACTCTGATGAAACATAGGTGAATCAGAATCATTCCATGAATATCTGCTGGTAAATGAATGATGGTACTATCGATTTTAAAGTTCCCATGGGAGAAGGTTCTCGGATAACTATTCTCTTCTTTTCGGTTTGTTGCTGAGAGTAAAATTGTATTTAGGTGTAACATCAACAGCAGTGGCTATTATTCGGAAATGAACGCTGTCAGTTTCAAGAAGTAATTCAATGAAGAATTCTTGCCATATCTTGCTTTGAAGTCGGTCATTGTGATTACCTTGACGGTTATCATTCAGCTGTTACATAAAAAACGTGAAGTACAAACACCAGGATAGCGTGTATTGTGCTCTGGCTTAAAAATAAAAATATTCGACATTTACAAGCCAGACTCATGCCGAACTTCTCCAGCTCGTTAATTTATACAAGTCAAGTGACAGAACGTACATATTTGACTTTCTTTCACTTGAATGTGATCACACAGTTTTAAGTTTACTCACATGTCATATCAGTATAAACCGACAGAATTAATTTGGACGTAGGTGAAAAGACATATGAAAAAAAAGACTTTGAAGATAACAGGGAATCAATCACTTGTTCCCTCTTGGGCCCATTGAAAAGTTTCAGAAAGAATACTTTGATAGGGAGGTGAAGATGGATATAAGCCCTGAACCTATCATACTACATTTACCGTTAGGTGGTTTGGACACGACTCAGATAGCGCTGACGATGGTATTACGATGTAGACTTTGCAACCGAGTAAGGCAATTATATTTCTTGGTTTTAAAGATCCATGGTTAACAAAATGTGTTTCTCAACATATCAATTGCATACATAGTACGTATGAAGTTCCCAGCCTTTACTGATCACGAATTTGTACCTTGCGAATTATGCAGACTATAATATTCAACATTTTGCTTGAGGAGAAGTTAAATTTTCCCTGTGTACTGTATGCCCTAATTATTGGCGAGAATGCGGCTGGATGAATACGTCAAAAACGCCGGTATTGTGACAAGTAAACACCTGTCATTTCGAAGGCACGAATTGGAAAATGCGTTAAAATCACTGTGTGGGTTACCTGTCGAGATATTGGTGGTTTGCAATGTTATTGGTCAGTATTCCCTTGAATTATTCTCAGAAGATGGTTAGTTGTTTGCTTGTTTGATGGACCATAAAAGCGTTCTCTCACTGTAATGTCGAACGTATTTTATTGCCCTTAAAGATTTGAATGCATAGTGCGATGTAGCATAGGTAAATTAACCTGGCTGTTGACACTCATAGCGCCTATTGATAGTGAAAAATATATACTGACAATATTTACGATAGTCTACTGCACTAGTCTTTTCTACCAGTAATTCTTTTTTACGCACAGTGATTCACATTTAACTACAATAAGATACACCCACATACACGAATTATACGCATTTAAGAAATTACTTGTAGCAGAAACAGTTGTCAACCATATACAATGATTTCGATTTAAGTTTGAAACTAATTTTCTAGTGTATTGTATTTCACTCATAATACAGTCCAAGTTGCATTAAATAAGAATTATCGCAACCAATTTCGATTATCTTGTTGTCAGAAAATGTCATTCTGAGAAAAATTGTACTTGACGACTTCACAAAGCTGCGTTGGATGTTCTTCTCTGCCGACACCATGCAGACTAAAGCTGTGGGGCAGTGAGATTTCCCTCACGTAGACGCTTGATCGAAATCTGTTTTAAGATGTATTATTTCCCTTAAAGATTTGAATGTCTAATGTGATATAGCGTACGCAAATTCACCTGACTGTTGACTGCAGCAACACAGTTCGGCAATACGGACTTTATTTGCTCAGTCTCTGCCATCATACACGAACAGACGTCATCCCCTCCACGTTTGCCTATCGCTCTATGTCTGTGCATGGAAGCACCTTCCTACGTATAGTTTCATTGAAGATAACATGCCATACTTGGTGGTTTTCATATTTATACTTGAGTGGTACGAAAGTCTGTAGTTTCAATAATACACCATATCAAAGATCTCTCCAAAAGCTTTGTTTTGAGTATGCTTATTATGCTAAGTGATAGGATGTATGCTTGTGGTGTATAAAGGTTTTAACAATGCAGTTATGAGCGCATAATGGTCAATTTATGTAGTGAAAATACATGAAGTTTCTATTATATGACTTGTGGATAGAATTTTTGTGTAAGCAGGTTTTTTTAATTAGTGCTAGTGATTTATGGTTTCACAACAGCTCACATTATTCCAACACCATTGAAAAGTAATTCAGTATTGGAAATATATTCAGATTCTAGTACTGGAAACTTCAATCCTCTTTAAATATTTGTGCTGCAGATTTAAGAAAAGAGGTAACAAGGTTTCTGGTGGCAGTATTATTTCAGGCTGACTGTAGGGTTTAATAGAGGAAATCAATTATATTACAGTCTCTTTTAGTGTACTGGCAAGAAGCATAGCTCCAAAATAAGTTCAGTATTTCACACTATTTAACTGATATGGAGTGCATGAGTAAAATTATAAGTTTTGAAATTAATCTTTGAAGCACCATACACTGCATCCAATACGACACACAAAAATTTGAAATTGTACTTTTGAGAACGTGGTATAGGCCTAAATATTGGAAAGATGTAGTTGCATTAGATCAAATGTCGAAGTGTCACTTCTAGTTGCACTTGAGCCAGGATTGCATCTTTAATGTATCAGATTTTTTAATAGATCTCAGACCACATCTCAACAAACCTAAAAGAAGAGAATAGTTATCCGAGAACCTTCTTCCAAGGGAACTTTAAAATCGCTAGTACCATCATTCATTTACCAGCAGATATTCATGGAATGATTCTGATTCACCTATGTTTCATCAGAGTAATACACTTTTGAACAATATCTTTCTCATGTATCGTGCATCATTAGAAGGGATATGGTTCATGCTGCACCTACATCACTTCTTTCAATCAGAAATGAATGTCTTAAAATTCTTTGTACTGATGAAGCCCTACCTCTAAAGCCAATTTTCACATGCATTATTTAACAAGTAAATTAGCTTTTGTTATCTTAAAGTGTTCCGTGTATGGGTCTTCATTTACAAGTGCTATGTCCATTACTTTGATATTTCTGTGTCATTTTTGCACGAATTCCACTTCCAAATCCAACATTTGTGCTTTCTCTCCTTATTGCTGGAATCTTGGCTCAGCTGTAATACCAGAACATGACTGACAATCGCAATGCCTTTAAAAATAATGCCAGAGGATACTATACTGAAAACAGTGTCAGAATAATTTCGAAATGAGTGTTTGGAAATAGCAAAACATGGCGCCACTGCCATAACAGCTCTCATCTCACATGCTGCCTTGTCACTTTGGTTTTTTTGACTCCACCTGAACATCCCTTGAAGACCCAGTGGTACCAACCAAGCGTCATGTCTAGTGTCATCCTCTTGGCTATTGTCAGTTTTATTGACTGGAGTCACTACTCAGTGAAGCAGCTTCTAAGTTAGCCTCACACAGGCTGAGTGCACCTGGCTTGCCAAAAGCAATCGGCAGACATGGATGGAGACCCATCAAAGTGCTAGCCAAACTCGATAGCACTTAACTTCATGATCTGACAGGAACTGATGGTTTTACTTTCGTTGTATGTGGAAACTCAGCTTTAAGCCCATGTTACACACACACACACACACACACACACACACACACACACACACACACACACACAACCAAAATGATGTCACAGTTCGTGGTAATCTTTAGTGGCACCATGAGCTGCCGTTCACTCAGGATGCCACAAATTCTATGGACGGTAGTTTTCAGTATGGCGTCAACTGGCATCATATGAGCGTGTATTAACGTTATGCTGCAGGTTATGGGCCAATTCACACTGGCCGTGATATCGCATCATGACAAAACATTCCAGAATGCATTTCAAATGGCGGCATTCAAGCGGGCCATCAACACACCATCATATCATGTCATGTCAAGATTTCTCAGGAAGAAATATTTGATGGTGTCCTCGTCTGCTAACGTCGAAAGTTAATCTACTTTCGCTACACTCACTCATGTTTTAGTAGTAGATCTTGTGTATTTGTTTCTTCTTAATATTTATTTTGCCATTACGTTTTTTTTGTGGCAAATTGCAAATGTTCCAAGAAGACCTGGTTATTTTTTCTATTGAGTGTTTTTGAACAAGCAAGGTCAGATATCTGAAAGCAGAAAATTATTTAGGTTTTACAATAAGAGAAAACAGTGGTGACACCCACACTCTATATACATAAGAAAATACTTTGATGAAGCAATTTGCATTCAATAACGTTTTAATTGAAAAAGTCAGCTCTAATGAAGGAGAAAAATGGAGTTGTTTATAAAATTCTTAATTATACAAGGAAAAAAGATGTAATGGATAATGAAACAGGCCCTATTTATTTCTTATAAATATTTTTTGATGTTTTATTGAGTATACATTTTCGCTAGCAAATAAATGGCGTTGTTTTGTAATGGTGTTTCACAGCACTTTACCATACAAAATTGTTCAAGAACATACGCCATGAAGTCTGCTTTATTCATTAATAAAGTTTGTTGTTGTTATTTCCTCAATTCCGATACTATACTTCGACTTTTTTTACGACAGGTACCAACTCATAACCTCACTTTCACCATTTAGTACTGGGCTAAGCCAACTGGTGTGATGTGTGATGGACAGTGCAGTGATGTGATGTGACTGGAAATGTGAATTGGCCTTATGATGTTAGAGCTGTGACGAGAGTTAATATAACTAAGTAACAAGAAAAGCGAAAACCTGATGTAGGGTATCAAAACAGTTTTCATGCAAGAGTAAAAACAGAAGCCACAAACGCAAAAAACACTCAAAGACGAAAATGTTGTCTACTGTGGCAAAGCAATCAACAACTGACATGTAAAAACTGTATTATACACAGATACACCAGTGTTCCAAGATTTTAGAGTCTTAATACGTTCGTAAAAGTAGGTATTTGAATACCTCTAATTTTTAGTTTAACAGCTGTCATATCACACTCAGGAGCTATTTGCCACATATAATCCACAATTTACAAAGTGCTTGGTCTCATGAACTGCAAGGTTAGTACAATTCACATTTTTGTTACATGTTAAGTTTATTTATTTATGGATCAAAAGATCTTTTAAGAATGCAGTTTTTCAGTACCAAATTAAAATACACTGAAATTGAACAGAGTACAGCGCAATTACTCCATGATAACTGCCACAATGTCCTTAGGTTAGTTAGGTTTAAGTAGTTCTAAGTTCTAGGGGACTGATGACCATAGATGTTAAGTCCCATAGTGCTCAGAGCCATCTGAACTGACACAATGCCATTGTTTCAAAATACAGCCATTAGACTGTAGTCAAATGGTGCTATTCAGTGGTAGAGGATGGCTGGTGGCGTAACAAACTACAACTGTGTTAAAAGTTTTGTGAGTTGCACCACTTGAATGATGCCACTCAAAAAGTTTGTTAACAAATGCAACCAAAGAGACACTGCTGAATGCTTCTAGCTGTGGTGTCACTTCAGCTGCATGTTTGAATCTGTTTCAAAGCCAGGTTTCCACAGGCAACAAAAGCGGTGCCACTTGGCTGTCACTTGAGAGGTCTCACTGAAGTTGCATGTGGAAACACCCAAATAGCCTTGGAGCCACTTGACTGACGCCACTTTTAGCCATTCTACAAAAGTTAGTCACTGTAACTGTGTGACATTGCTTTCCTTCCTCCACCACCAATTAACATCTTTTGACTGCCCCCTTTTCTTAAGTACCATCACAATATTTTGGTTTTCATGTCAACAGTTTTACTCTGTGTGTGTGTGTGTGTGTGTATTTCATTGTACTTAAAATGACTAAAAAGTGGTTGTAGCAACAACTGTACAGTTTACTGAACTGCATGATGAATGACGATGTTTAAGGAAATATAAAAACCTGAGCTTCAGATACAAAAGTATGTGCATTGCCTCAGATTGTGAATGGTATGTGAGATCAAGTCCCCAGTTACAATTTCTTTATAGCAAAATGTAAAATAAGCATTCACAATGTACATGTCAGTGAACAGGATAATGTGTTAAAACCTAATAAGTGTGGTATGTCTTCCTGTTGATCTGATACCCAAAAAATTGACTTAAAAGAATGTGACAAATTTATACTCATAAAAATTGACTGCAATAAAAAGCTTATTGCATTCTTTTATGTGCTTTTGAAAAAAATCCTGGTCTTAATTTAAAATACCAAGTGACAGATGGATGAAAATAATTTATTAATTTATTACTATACTCTACCAACATAAAAAATGCATTTTGTTCTTCATGGTATGCATATAGCTACAATGAGTACAGAAGGATGTGGCATAAGATTTCATTCTACATCATGAGCACCAACAACATGATATATCTGTTTTTATTTTAAATGAGATCCATGAACCCGTGGTGTGTATCTAAGTTAAACTCATGCCTTCAGGAGTTCTATAATCGTTATCAAGCTCGACTTGGGCTTAGCATCCTGATGGAATCATCACCACTGCAGGATAAAGGCAGCGTCTGCAACCACTGGAGATCACTCTCTTTTGGATCTGGCACCAAGAGTCCTGATACTTGCTCCCATCTGATACTAATACAAAATACCCCTATTTACTTCACTCTCAGCTTTCCTTGGCATATCTGTCTGGGGAATCACATCTAATTTTCTCCTACCTAATTGTACTTGGACAACAATGGTTCTGTCAGTCAGATGAGTGTTCCATTTCTCCATGATATAAAGGGTGTTACCACACCTAGGGAAAGCTTATTTTGACAGAACTGTGTTTCGCCAATTTGTCACGAAAATAACAATTTTGTGAACACAAGAATGCGTTCTCTACTCTCTCCTTGCCACACAGCTGTTGTATGGGTAGGTGTGGCTTAGACTGGTTGGCTCCAGAGAACTCTGTGAGGAATAGCTCGCGAAAAATAGCTGTGTTGTGAACAAGGGACTCGTTTCCTACTGCATTGATTAGCATGTAATCAAGCAAACGCCGTCTCAGAGAGGAGACACTGCTCGAGTAACTAGTGCTCTGACAACTACAAGTTGTGCCACCTGTAGTACAAAACCAGCTCCTAGACTAGTAACTGACTTGTTCCTGGACAAAATAAATGGGAAGAGGTGTCTCACCATAGCGTCTCGCACTACTGTGGGGCCGATTCATCAACAACGCCATAAAGAGTCGCTAGATTTCTAATGGTTCAACCCCTCCAGCCTTGCAGGCACAACCAGCCTTCTATGAATAGACAACGAAAGGGGGGCAGCATCTGTCAAAGAGAAAGAAAGCACCTCCATGCAGTCAGTACATACACACATATTAAATGTTAAAAAGTGAGTGAGAAACTTTTCGCTACATGGTTATAAAAACTACTCAACCATGGCTTCGCAGTAAGTTGTCCCAAACTGCATGGAAAATGGAATGTTTGAAGAGTGGGGGATCAGTGCAAGTTTGGTCAAAAACACTACTCAGCAACTGCCCTTACTTTTTTTGTTGTCTTTGTACAGTTTATGCAATTTTGCATATCGTAGTCAAGGTCACAGGTGACACATATCAAGGTCATACTGGGGAAGGGGAGGGAGTGAGAAGGGGGATGAAGGAAGGGGAAGGGTAGGCCAGACAACTGCATCATTTCGATGTCATTGTGTTGTCTGCCAGTTGCTGTGTGGCATTGGGGCACTCACGTCTCAGCCAATGGCGTTCAAGGTCAGCACCCCCACCCTCTGATCGGTTTCGATATTTATAATTCGACTGTGTGAGTGCCACCATTTGCTGTCTGCACTTCATGTAGTTGAGAGGATTAAGGGGTTCTCTGCTTTCAGGCAATATACTCTCCATTCTGGCTTAGTGATCTGTAGTGGAGGATTAGGGTGTTGGTATTTCTTATAACAAACTGTTTTATTATTACAGCAATTAAAATATATGTCAATTTCATCATGTTCAGAGGCCCATAATGAATTTAGGGCTCAAAAGTACCTGTATTATTTATCAATCATCCTCTATTAGAGGGCTGTGGTGTAGTGAGAAGCAGAGTTAAAAAAATTGTGAGGTCTGGGGGTAACATACTTTCACAGTATCAAATAATGATGTCATAGCATAGCCTCCAAAATGTTAGTTGAGGGACCCCCTGCTCTCAGTCCCTTCACTTTGAATTGTTTACTGAAAAAGTTGCATTGTCGTTGGAGTATTTCACACTGTATGCACATTAACACCTCATAGGTAACATAAATCTAGAATGCAAGCTGAGCGGTGTTTCCTTCTGTGAACATGATGAGAACACATGTAAATAGTCAAAAATGGGTAACGAATGGCATATGGCATGTGTAAGTATTTCACCTAAAATACATAACAAATAAGGTATATTCATGCACCTACACAGTTAAGAACTAGTCTGCTGCCACCACCTGAATTATGAGTATCTGCCAGAGCAATGTCAATGAGGTAATTCATCGACGTTATAAGCTTCGACATGAAGAGACAATGCATAAACATTTGTGCCTGTCTGTGCTGAGATGATGTGTAATTACACAGACTGAAATGAAAATGTGTGCCTGACATTAAGATAGCAAATTATTTTTGAGTCCTCCAAGACAATGAGTAGCAGTAGTAGTCAGTAAGAATTGTGATCTTCAACTATTATTATTATTTGAGGCAGGAAATACATGACAGCTAAAAAGTACTAATAAGAAAACACTCCCAAGTGCCAACAAAAGATTGCGATGATATCTGGTGGTACGTAGTACAAAATGTAATTTTTTTTGTTTGTGCCCAATTTCACTTTTAAGGAGTAAAACACACTCTAAAGGTAATTTGGCATTTTAGGTTTAGACAGAATATAGAAGATAAATAAAAAATGTTTTTCATATAAAAGTTGCTTTGTAATTAATATTCTTGAAAACTGTATAATCAAATTTCGTAATAATTTGAAATTTCGCAAAATACCCTACCACCATTAATTAATTCTGAAAAATGAAAACTTTTATTACAACGTAAATGAAAGAAGTTTTATTACACAGGGGTGTCTGTGACTGAAAATCCTCTTTCATTTATGTTGAAACAATAGTTTTCGTTTTTCAAAATTCATTAATGGTGGCGAGGTATTTTGCAAAATTTCAAATTGTTACAAAAGTTGATTATATAGTTTTCAAGATCATTAGTTATATATGAACTCTTTTATGAAAAAATCATTTTTATCATCGTTTCAAAGAAATTCCCTCTAAATGTAAAATGCTAAATTATCTTTTCAGATGCATTTTACCCCTTAAAAGTGAAACTGACCACAAAAAAATGTGTTCCAATATTTTTCCCCTCTGCAAACTTGCCAAGTTTCATCAAGTATGTTTATTGACACTTAGGAATGATCGCTCATAGCTAACCACACAAGCAGACTGACAGTATAAATGTATTTAATTTGATCTATGCTTGATGCAAGTCACAATACACCCTCAAATCAAATGGCACAGGCCTACTGGAGGTATCTCAAGTAGACAAATAGACATCAAACCATTCAAATTCCTTAAAAATGGCAGTAAGAGCTATTTACCAAAGAGGCTGCATATCGTGTGTGTCCAAAATAAAGATGTTCCCACCTGCTGTGAGCTTTCAACACTCCTTGACTCAAGACAGCCAACTGTGGTTACTGAGAACAAAGCAGTATATAGCTAACTAATAAAAGTTGTTACAGCAGTAGAGAGCACTCTAGCCAGTCTTGACAATTACTGTTAGATCTGTTTAAGGTTAGTTGCTATTAAAAACTTGCATAGACAGTGTCCTGGCCAGTCTTTTTTCTGGCGACTGGGGGATGTGAGTGCTCCTCTGACCAGAGTATATATAAAGTGTGTAATTTTTCTTCCAGTAAGAAAAGTCTACACCACAACAACACATGGGTGGACAATTTTGAGTCATACTCCCCCCCCCCAGGTGACGTCACATCGTTGGACCCATGCTGCATCTTCAAGTGGATGATGCATTCATCTCGCCCAATGCTGTGCCTATGAGAAACATTAGAAGCTGAACCCACATCTGTGCACAGTGGCCTTGGTGGAGATCTTACAAGTGCTGGCAATGTAGGATGGATGCGTTGTCAGCAATGCTTTTCCAGTGATTGCAGTGTTGTGTGACTGGTTGAACAGAAAAATCATTGCATCCCAAATCATATAATTTACTTCGACATATTCTGTGTAAAAGTACCCGAGTGACTTGAATTAACTGTTTTTGTTACAGAGGGATATCGAAGTATTTAATTATATAATGTGCTGCCATACTTACAAACGTGCCAAGGGCTGGCCACATCTCTCTCTCTCTCTCTGTCTCTCTCTCTCTCTCTCTCTCTCTCTCTCTCTCTCTCTCACACACACACACACACACACACACACACACACACACACACACACACCAGCAACATATGCAAATGGCTGGAGCCTAAGATCTTTGATATGTCTGACACAAGCGATGGGAGAGATAAAAAGGGAATCACAGTAAGTCTCTTGGAGATTGCAATGAACACACTGTAAACAGAAGAACTATTCAACAATCTGCATAAACTATATATGACCAAAAAGTATTAGCGCATTAATACGGATAAATTTTCCTACATGTGTCCAAAAAAATACAGCTCATCTCGTCTGTAATGCGATGGAAAGCACTGCTTTCTTTTCTCTTATAGGCATAGGAGTACGCCAACATGTGAGAATTCCTAAATAACATAATTCATTGGCACTCAATAGGCTTTTCTTTCGTTTAAATATATGAAGTTGGTGTACAAGTTTGTAGCGTTTTTGTTTTGCGTGTTGGTATTCCGGTTGCTATGGGTTTAGCTATCGACTGTCCTTTTCACTTGTAGTTTACTGTTGCTATTTGAGTTTACATATTGTCATTTTGTCGTTTGGAGACGGTGAGTGGAGATGTGGACTCTAGAAAATGGAGTACCAAGTGGAGAAATCGGAGCATTTCCAACATATTCTGCCGTCTGAGTTCCGTAGAAGGGTGACAGAGGCAGAAGCTGCCCAAAACATTCACACAGTTGGTTGGTTGATTTGAGGGAGGGGACCAAACAACAAGGTCATCTGTTAATAGCATTAGGGAAGGATGGGGAAGAAATTCGGCCGACGCCTTTCAAAGGAACCTTCCCAGCATTTGCCAGATGAGATCTAGGTGAATCGTGGAAAACGTAAATCAGGATGCCAGACATGGGGTTGAGCCATCGTCCTCCCGAATGTGAGTCCAGTGTGCTAACCACCATGCCACCTCGATCGGTCGTTTGCTTAGTGATGGGGATAATGCCACTGGACAGCGAAAGGCAAGGAAATGGTTTTCTGGTTTTAAAGAGGATCCTTTTGATATTAGTGACTCTCCACATTCAGAAAGACCTTTGGGGCTTGATGGAGATTGTTTAAACATATTAATCCAAAGTGACCGCCATTAGTGTAGTCAAGAACTGGCAAATGTCATGAACTGTGATCATTCCACCACTGTATGGCACTTGTATGCAATGGCGAAGGTTCAGAAGTTGGATAAATGAGTACTGCATGCTCTAATCCAAAATCACAAAAACTAGTGGATGGCCATGTGTGCATCTCTGCTTGGTCGTCATCAATTGATTCATAAAAATACCAACCATTTCTGTCCTGTATAGTCACTGATGACGAGAAATAGCGTCATTATGCAAACATAAGATAAAGAAAGGAATGTTCGAGCCCAAATAAAGCAGCAGGTCTTCGTACAAAGAATTATTAACATCCACAGAAGATAATGTTATGCATCTGGTGGAACAACGACGGTGTGGTGTACTACGAATTGCTTGGGGAGGTGTAACCATCACTGTTGACGTTTATTGTCAACACCTGAGACATCTTGAGGATGCAGTCCAAGAAAAACTACCAGGAAGACTGCATGAACTGATGCTGCTCCATTTAAAACACCCACCCTCATTCTGCTAGACTTACACAAAACACTATACAGGAATTGAGCTGGGAATTCATTTTGCACTGACATTATTCAGCTGATCTGGCACCCTCATATTTCCTCTTTCTGCCCTCTCTATTGAACAACATTCAAGGAACTTCCTTTCCAGATGAAAATGCTCTCTGAACGTGTCACGATGAGTTCTTCGCTTCAAAACCACGCAGTTTCTAGAGTCACAGAATCTAAAACCTACTCAGTCATTGGCAGACTGTTGTAAATAGTGAAGTAGAATACATTATTGTTTACTAAAGTTTCTGTTATGTGTATCTGTTGTGTTTGTTAAACTTACGAAAAGCGGTAAAATTTATGGACCAACCCAGTATAATGCTAACACACGTGCACCACAACAACCAACCTATATTTGTCTTTTAGTGGAAATGGTCTGTTGGTAGTTTTTTTATGGTACAGGTGGTCATGATAGACTGTGCCCTCCAGCACTGTAGAGGTTGTAGGATGCTGTGTATAGGCCAGAGGAGCAACCACTAAAAAAATTGTATCATGCTCAGTGGTCTGTGATCTGAAAGAGTTTGGCGATATACTTGCTTAACTATTTCAAACACATAGTACAATGAGATATGTAGAGATTTATGGTGGATTATACACATTTATCTGCCGAAGGAATCTGGAAGTAACTTCTTCAAGGAGGGATCTGCTTAAGTCTATTAGACACGTCGTCACATCCCAAATTAGTCTAGTCAGGTATTTGTATGATCGTATGTATTAACAGAAAAAATTAAAACGTGAAGAATACTCAGTACTCCAGCACAGCAAAGAAAATATTTCAGCTCCCAATTCAAACAGTTGTTGTTGTTGTTGTTGTTGTTGTCTTCAGTCCTGAGACTCGTTTGATGCAGCTCTCCATGCTACTCTATCCTGTGCAAGCTTCTTCATCTCCCAGTACTTACTACAACCTACATCCTGAACCATCTTAGTGAATTCATCTCTTGGTCTCCCTCTACGATTTTTACCCTCCACGCTGCCCTCCAATGCTAAATTTGTGATCCCTTGATGCCTCAGAACATGTCCTACCAACCGGTCCCTTCTTCTTGTCAAGTTGTGCCACAAACTTCTCTTCTCCCCAATCCTATTCAATACCTCCTCATTAGTTATGTGATCTACCCATCTAATCTTCAGCATTCTTCAGTAGCACCACATTTCGAAAGCTTCTATTCTCTTCTTGTCCACACTATTTATCGTCCATGTTTCACTTCCATACATGGCTGCACTCCATACAAATACTTTCAGAAATGACTTCCTGACACTTAAATATATACTCGATGTTAACAAATTTCTCTTCTTCAGAAACGGTTTCCTTGCCATTGCCAGTCTACATTTTATATCCTCTCTACTTCGACCATCGTCGGTTATTTTGCTCCCCTAATAGCAAAACTCCTTTACTACTTTAAGTGTCTCATTTCCTAATCTAATTCCCTCAGCATCATCCGACTTAATTCGACTACATTCCATTATCCTCATTTTGCTTTTGTTGATGTTCATCTTATATCCTCCTTTCAAGACACTGTCCATTCCGTTCAACAGTTCTTCCAAGACCCTTGCTGTCTCTGACAGAATTGCAATGTCATCGGCGATCCTCAACGTTTTTACTTCTTCTCCATGGACATTAATACCTACACCGAACTTTTCTTTTGTTTCCTCTACTGCTTGCTCAATATACAGATTGAATAACATCAGGGACAGGCTAAAACCCTGTCTCACTCCCTTCCCAACCGCTGTTTCCCTTTCATGCCCTTCGACTCTTATAACTGCCATCTGGTTTCTGTACGAATAGTAAATAGCCTTTCGCTCCCTGTATTTTACCCCTGCCACCTTTAGAATTTGAAAGAGAGTATTCCGGTCAACATTGTCAAAAGCTTTCTCTAAGTCTACAAATGCTAGAAACATAGGTTTGCCTTTCCTTAATCTATTTTCTAAGATAAGTCGTAGGGTCAGTATTGCCTCACGTGTTCCAACATTTCTGCGGAATCCAAACTGATCTTCGCTGAGGTCGGCCTCCACCAGTTTTTCCATTCGTCTGTAAAGAATTGGCGTTAGTATTTTGCAGCTGTGATTTATTAAACTGATAGTTTGGTAATTTTCACATCTGTTAACACCTTCTTTCTTGGGGAGTGGAATTATTATATTCTTCTTGAAGTCTGAGGGTATTTCGCCTGTCTCATACATCTTGCTCTCCAGATGGTAGAGTTTTGTCAGGACTGGCTCTCCCAAGGCCGTCAGTAGTTCCAATGGAATGTTGTCTACTCCTGGGACCTTGTTTTGACTCAGGTCTTTCAGTGCTCTGTCAAACTCTTCACGCAGTATCGTATCTCCCATTTCATCTTCATCTACATTCTCTTCCATTTCCATAATATTGTCCTCAAGTACATCGCCCTTGTATAGACCCTCTATATACTCCTTCCACCTTTCTGCTTTCGCTTCTTTGGTTAGGACTGGGTTTCCATCTGAGCTCTTGATATTCATACAAGTGGCTCTCTTTCCTCCAAAGGTCTCTTTAATTTTCCTGTAGGCAGTATCTATCTTACCCCTAGTGAGATAAGCCTCTAGATCCTTACATTTGTTCTCTAGCCATCCCTGCTTAGCCAATTTGCACTTCCTGTCGATCTCATTTTTGAGACGTTTGTATTCAAACTACAATCCTTAAAAGTGCTGTGTGGAGTTTTGAGGTTACAGAATGTTGTTCTTGCATTAATGGTTTATCTCCAGTCATCCCGTGAGATTACTGTGCTGTATAATGTGTATCACTGGAAACAGGTCTCCAACCCCCCTCCCCCATAGATAGTGGAGTCATCCGGTGAGATTACTGTGCTGCGTTATGTGTATCACTGGAAACAGGTTTCTAACCCCCCTCCCCCACAGCTACTGTCCTAGGTATTATAATTATGGTTCTTGCTGTGTGTGTCTCTTCATTCACATGGAAAGAAAAATTGCCTCATACATGTTGATTACCTCACCATGCATGCACACAGATAATTTACAGATCCAAGTAAAAGGTTTTGATATCCATATACATCACTTTCCATCTGTTTTCCGTGTATGGGTGTGTGTCACTCGTACAGCAACGGTGCCAAAATGTTTTACATGTCGTGATGTGATGCTGTCAGGATTAAATCATATATGTCATTGAGACATCTCTATGATGAAAGAAATAGCTAAAAATTACGATAAATGGCAAAAAATAGGTAGACATGGAATAGTTATGGTATCACATGTCTGTCTCATGCCTCTGACAGACTAATTCAAATCACAAAGTACACATTAACAGATGACACGAACTCGAGCGGTTTCACAAGTAGTTGGAATAATATCCACGTTAATGAACGCAGTAACTGTTTGCCAGTTGTACTTTTTTAACAGTTGAATCAAAACTCCTTAATGTTGATAACTTTCACAGCTGGAAAAGCAACTTATATGTACTCTAAAACTATAAACTTTATGTAACACCTACCACAGGTGGAACTGCAGAATACTATTTGCGATCTGGTAACTGATACACACTGTCAGTTTCTCATGGTGGTACAATACAGCTGTGAGATTCATATCCGACACCTATTCTCATGGTATTGTACATACACTTTCTAATCAAAAGCATCTTGTATGAACACACCCCACCACTTTTTCACGTTATTCTACCATAAATTAATAATATTAAGAGATTCTCCTTGAGCACACCCCATATCTTGTTGTCTTATGTATGTAATCGTGTTAGACAATGCACATCTCAGCAGGTTTTTTTTTTACCACAGACCGCCGATTGTGGTACAGACTTCAAGCGGTTCTTCTTCCTGCCTAGATACAACATCCTGCGACTATTGATGTTGGAGGGCACAGCCTACCACAACCGCCTGTTTCCTAGGAAAATGAACAACAGAGCAGTTCCGCTAACACATTTGTAGCTTGGTTGTTGTAATACACCAGTGTGGTCATAAAGTCCCAGTCACTACGATAGTGTCAGCGTTATAGAAGGCTACTGAGTGGGAATGAACTTTATTTAGGGATTCTCATGTCTCTGATGTACAGCTACTTGTGTAAGAGGAAAGAAAGCAGTGCTTCCCTTTGCATTGCAGATGAGATGCGCTGTAATTTTTTTGTGCAGTTGAGGAAACGTGTCTCTACTAGTGTCCAGACATTTTTTAGTCATATACAGTTTATGCAGATTGCCACGTATCTTTTCTGTATACAGCACGTTCACTGCAGTTGCCAAGAGATGTGCCATGACTCGTTTCTTTATCTCTCCTAGCATGTGTATCAGATATCACAGAGTGCCTGCTCCAGCCATACATGTATGAGACCAGCACATGTACGTGTGTGTGTGTGTGTGTGTGTGTGTGTGTGTGTGTGTGCTGCATCATAGTTCCTAGCTGATCATTGGCACATCTGTAAGTATGACAGCACATTGCTTAATTAATTACATCGACATCCCTTTGGAATGCAGACAAGTAATTCAAGTTGCTCTACTAATTTTACGCAGAAAAGTCGTAGTAAATTATATGGTTTGATATCCAATTATTTTTCTCTTCACATCAGTGTAGAGAAATACCGCCACTGGAACAGCACTGCTGACACTCCATCCATCCTGTGTCTGTGGCCTGTGTAAGCTCTTCATCAAGGCCACTGTGCACAGCCACTAGTATAGCTTGCAGTGCATCTCATAGTCAGAGAGGAGGGTGAGATGAACACATCATAGGGCATCCGTGTGACATTGCAGCAAGGTTACAATGACATGATGTCGCTAGGTGGATAATGCAAAGCTAGTCATCTATATGTGGTTACAGCATTTTTCTTATTGGAAGAAGTAGTACACAGTTTATATTTACGTGGGCTGTAGAAGCACTCACATCCCCCAGAGGCTAATAAGATAATACATTGTCCATGGCTCTCTGATGCCAGTTTTAATAGCAACTAATCTTATAAGCATCTAATAGTCATTGTGTAGATTGCCTAGGGTACTCCATCTCAATTATCCTCCTACACTTTGCACCTAGACAAAAATAACTATTATTAGTTAGTGGTATATTGTTTTTTTCTCGATACATATTCACTGTCTTGCATCAGGGAATTTGCATATTTTGACATCTTTTTTATATATATATATATTTTTTGGTCATCAGTCTACTGACTGGTTTGATGCGGCCCGCCACGAATTCCTTTCCTGTGCTAACCTCTTCATCTCAGAGTAGCACTTGCAACCTACGTCCTCAATTTATTTGCCTGACGTATTCCAATCTCTGTCTTCCTCTACAGTTATTGCCCTCTACAGCTCCCTCTAGTACCATGGAAGTCATTCCCTCATGTCTTAGCAGATGTCCTATCATCCTGTCCCTTCTCCTTATCAGCGTTTTCCACATATTCCTTTCCTCTCCGATTCTGCGTAGAACCTCCTCATTCCTTACCTTATCAGTCCACCTAATTTTCAACATTCGTCTATAGCACCACATCTCAAATGCTTCGATTCTCTTCTGTTCCGGTTTTCCCACAGTCCATGTTTCACTACCATACAATGCTATACTCCAGACGTACATCCTCAGAAATTTCTTCCTCAAATTAAGACCGGTATTTGATATTAGTAGACTTCTCTTGGCCAGAAATGCCTTTTTTGCCATAGTGAGTCTGCTTTTGATGTCCTCCTTGCTCCGACCGTCATGTTATTTTACTGCCTAGGTAGCAGAATTCCTTAACTTCATTGACTTCGTGACCATCAATCCTGATGTTAAGTTTCTCGCTGTTCTCATTTCTACTACTTCTCATTACCTTCATCTTTCTCCGATTTACTCTCAAACCATACTGTGTACTCATTAGACTGTTCATTCCGTTCAGCAGATCATTTAATTCTTCTTCATTTTCACTCAAGATAGCAATGTCATCAGCGAATCGTATCACTGATATCCTTTCACCTTGTATTTTAATTCCACTCCTGAACCTTTCTTTTATTTCCATCATTTCTTCCTCGATGTACAGATTGAAGAGTAGGGGCGAAAGGCTGCAGCCTTGTCTTACACCCTTCTTAATACGAGCACTTCGTTCTTGATCGTCCATTCTTATTATTCCCTCTTGGTTGTTGTACATATTGTATATGACCCGTCTCTCCCTATAGCTTATTCCTACTTTTTTCAGAATCTCGAACAGCTTGCACCATTTTATATTGTCGAACCCCCCATGAACCATGGACCTTGCCGTTGGTGGGGAGGCTTGCGTGCCTCAGCGATACAGATGGCCGTACCGTAGGTGCAACCACAACGGAGGGGTATCTGTTGAGAGGCCAGACAAACATGTGGTTCCTGAAGAGGGGCAGCAGCCTTTTCAGTAGTTGCAGGGGCAACAGTCGGGATGATTGACTGATCTGGCCTTGTAACATTAACCAAAACGGCCTTGCTGTGCTGGTACTGCGAATGGCTGAAAGCAAGGGGAAACTACAGCCGTAATTTTTCCCGAGGACATGCAGCTCTACTGTATGATTAAATGATGATGGCGTCCTCTTGGGTAAAATATTCCGGAGGTAAAATAGTCCCCCATTCGGATCTCCGGGCGGGGACTACTCAGGAGGACGTCGTTATCAGGAGAAAGAAAACTGGCGTTCTACGGATCGGAGCGTGGAATGTCAGATCCCTTAATCGGGCAGGTAGGTTAGAAAATTTAAAAAGGGAAATGGATAGGTTAAAGTTAGATATATTGGGAATTAGTGAAGTTCGGTGGCAGGAGGGACAAGACTTTTGGTCAGGTGATTACAGGGTTATAAATACAAAATCAAATAGGGGTAATGTAGGAGTAGGTTTAATAATGAATAAAAAAATAGGAGTGCGCGTTAGCTACTACAAACAGCATAGTGAACGCATTATTGTGGCCCAGATAGACACAAAGCCCATGCCTACTACAGTAGTACAAGTTTATATGCCAACTACCTCTGCAGATGATGAAGAAATAGATGAAATGTATGACGAGAGAAAAGAAATTATTCAGGTAGTGAAGGGAGACGAAAATTTAATAGTCATGGGTGACTGGAATTCGTCAGTAGGAAAAGGGAGAGAAGGAAATATAGTAGGTGAATATGGATTGGGGGGAAGGAATGAAAGAGGAAGCCGCCTTGTAGAATTTTGCACAGAGCATAACTTAATCATAGCCAACACTTGGTTCAAGAATCATAAAAGAAGGTTGTATACCTGGAAGAATCCTGGAGATACTAAAAGGTATCAGATACATTATATAATGGTAAGACAGAGATTTAGGAACCAGGTTTTAAATTGTAAGACATTTCCTGGGGCAGATGTGGATTCTGACCACAATCTATTGGTTATGAACTGCAGATTGAAACTAAAGAAACTGCAAAAAGGTGGGAATTTAAGGAGATGGGACCTGGATAAACTGAAAGAACCAGAGGTTGTAGAGTGTTTCAGGGAGAGCATAAGGGAACAATTGACAGGAATGGGGGAAAGAAATACAGTAGAAGAAGAATGGGTAGCTCTGAGGGATAAAGTAGTGAAGGCAGCAGAGGATCAAGTAGGTAAAAAGACGAGGGCTAATAGAAATCCTTGGGTAACAGAAGAAATATTGAATTTAATTGATGAAAGGAGAAAATATAAAAATGCAGTAAATGAAGCAGGCAAAAAGGAATACAAACGTCTCAAAAATGATATCGACAGGAAGTGCAAGATGGCTAAGCAGGGATGGCTAGAGGACAAATGTAAGGATGTAGAGGCTTGTCTCACTAGGGGTAAGATAGATACTGCCTACAGGAAAATTAAAGAGACCTTTGGAGAGAAGAGAACCACTTGTATGAATATCAAGAGCTCAGATGGCAACCCAGTTCTAAGCAAAGAAGGGAAGGCAGAAAGGTGGAAGGAGTATATAGAGGGTTTATACAAAGGCGATGTACTTGAGGACAATATTATGGAAATGGAAGAGGATGTAGATGAAGACGAGATGGGAGATAAGATACTGCGTGAAGAGTTTGACAGAGCACTGAAAGACCTGAGTCGAAACAAGGCCCCGGGAGTAGACAACATTCCATTTGAACTACTGATGGCCTCGGGAGAGCCAGTCATGACAAAACTCTACCATCTGGTGAGCACGATATATGAGACAGGCGAAGTACCCTCAGACTTCAAGAAGAATATAATAATTCCAATCCCAAAGAAAGCAGGTGTTGACAGATGTGAAAATTACCGAACTATCAGTTTAATAAGTCACAGCTGCAAAATACTAACACGAATTCTTTACAGACGAATGGAAAAACTGGTAGAAGCCGACCTCGGGGAAGATCAGTTTGGATTCCGTAGAAATGTTGGAACACGTGAGGCAATACTGACCTTACGACTTATCTTAGAAGAAAGATTAAGAAAAGGCAAACCTACGTTTCTAGCATTTGTAGACTTAGAGAAAACTTTTGACAATGTTAACTGGAATACTCTCTTTCAAATTCTGAAGGTGGCAGGGGTAAAATACAGGGAGCGAAAGGCTATTTACAGTTTGTACAGAAAGCAGATGGCAGTTATAAGAGTCGAGGGGCATGAAAGGGAAGCAGTGGTTGGGAAAGGAGTAAGACAGGGTTGTAGCCTGTCCCCGATGTTATTCAATCTGTATATTGTGCAAGCAGTAAAGGAAACAAAAGAAAAATTCGGAGTAGGTATTAAAATTCATGGAGAAGAAGAAAAAACGTTGAGGTTCGCCGATGACATTGTAATTCTGTCAGAGACAGCAAAGGACTTGGAAGAGCAGTTGAACGGAATGGACAGTGTGTTGAATGGAGGATATAAGATGAACATCAACAAAAGCAAAACGAGGATAATGGAATGTAGTCAAATTAAGTCGGGTGATGCTGAGGGAATTAGATTAGGAAATGAGACACTTAAAGTAGTAAAGGAGTTTTGCTATTTAGGGAGCAAAATAACTGATGATGGTCGAAGTAGAGAGGATATAAAATGTAGACTGGCAATGGCAAGGAAAGCGTTTCTCAAGAAGAGGAATTTGTTAACATCGAGTATAGATTTAAGTGTCAGGAAGTCGTTTCTGAAAGTATTTGTATGGAGTGTAGCCATGTATGGAAGTGAAACATGAACGATAACTAGTTTGGACAAGAAGAGAATAGAAGCTTTCGAAATGTGGTGCTACAGAAGAATGCTGAAGATAAGGTGGGTAGATCACGTAACTAATGAGGAGGTATTGAATAGGATTGGGGAGAAGAGAAGTTTGTGGCACAACTTGACTAGAAGAAGGGATCGGTTGGTAGGACATGTTTTGAGGCATCAAGGGATCACAAATTTAGCATTGGAGGGAAGTGTGGAGGGTAAAAATCGTAGAGGGAGACCAAGAGATGAATACACTAAGCAGATTCAGAAGGATGTAGGTTGCAGTAGATACTGGGAGATGAAGAAGCTTGCACAGGATAGAGTAGCATGGAGAGCTGCATCAAACCAGTCTCAGGACTGAAGACCACAACAACAACAACATATTGTCGAACGCTTTTTCCAGGTCGACAAATCCTATGAAAGTGTCTTGATTTTTCTTTAGCCTTGATTCCATTATTAGCCGTAACGTCAGAATTGCCTCTCTCGTCCCTTTACTTTTCCTAAAGCCAAACTGATGGTCACCTAGCGCATTCTCAATTTTCTTTTCCATTCTTCTGTATATTATTCTTGTAAGCAGCTTCGATGCATGAGCTGTTAAGCTGATTGTGCGATAATTCTTGCACTTGTCAGCTCATGCCGTCTTAGGAATTGTGTGGATGATGCTTTTCCGAAAGTCAGATGGTGTATCGCCAGACTCATATATTCTACACACCAACGTGAATAGTCGTTTTGTTGCCACTTCCCCCAATGATTTTAGAAATTCTGATGGAATGTTATCTATCCCTTCTGCCTTATTTGACTGTAAGTCCTCCAAAGCTCTTTTAAATTCCGATTCTAATACTGGATCCCCTATCTCTTCTAAATCGATTGCTGTTTCTTCTTCTATCACATCAGGCAAGTCTTCACCCTCATAGAGGCTTTCAATATATTCTTTCCACCTATTTGCTCTCTCCTCTGCATTTAACAGTGGAATTCCCATTTCACTCTTAATGTTACCACCGTTGGTTTTAATGTCACCAAAGGTTGTTTTGACTTTCCTGTATGCTGAGTCTGTCCTTCCGACAATCATATCTTTTTCGATGTCTTCACATTTTTCCTGCAGCCATTTCGTCTTAGCTTCCCTGCACTTCCTATTTATTTCATTCCTCAGCGACTTGTATTTCTGTATTCCTGATTTTCCCGGAACATGTTTGTACTTCCTCCTTTCATCAATCAACTGAAGTATTTCTTCTGTTACCCATGGTTTCTTCGCAGCTACCTTCTTTGTACCTATGTTTTCCTTCCCAACTTCTGTGATGGCACTTTTTAGAGATGTCCATTCCTCTTCAACTGTACTGCCTTCTGCTCTATTCCTTATTGCTGTATCTATAGCGTTAGAGAACTTCAAACGTATCTCGTCATTCCTTAGTACTTCCGTATCCCACTTCTTTGCGTATTGATTCTTCCTGACTAATGTCTTGAACTTCAGCCTACTCTTCATCACTACTATATTGTGATCTGAGTCTGTATCTGCTCCTGGGTACGCCTTACAATCAAGTATCTGATTTCGGAATCTCTGTCTGACCATGATGTAATCTAATTGAAATCTTCCCGTATCTCCCGGCCTTTTCCAAGTATACCCCCTCCTCTTGTGATTCTTGAACAGGGTATTCGCTATTACTAGCTGAAACTTGTTACAGAACTCAATTAGTCTTTCTCCTCTTTCATTCCTTGTCCCAAGCCCGTATTCTCCTGTAACCTTTTCTTCTACTCCTTCCCCTACAACTGCATTCCAGTCTACATCTACATCTACGTCTACATCTACATTTATACTCCGCAAGCCACCCAACGGTGTGTGGCGGAGGGCACTTTACGTGCCACTGTCATTACCTCCCTTTCCTGTTCCAGTCACGTATGGTTCGCGGGAAGAACGACTGTCTGAAAGCCTCTGTGCGCGCTCTAATCTCTCTAATTTTACATTCGTGATCTCCTCGGGAGGTATAAGTAGGGGGAAGCAATATATTCGATACCTCATCCAGAAACGCACCCTCTCGAAACCTGGCGAGCAAGCTACACCGCGATGAAGAGCGCCTCTCTTGCTGAGTCTGCCACTTGAGTTTGTTAAACATCTCCGTAACGCTATCACGGTTACCAAATAACCCTGTGATGAAACGCGCCGCTCTTCTTTGGATCTTCTCTATCTCCTCCGTCAACCCGATCTGGTACGGATCCCACACTGATGCGCAATACTCAAGTATAGGTCGAACGAGTGTTTTGTAAGCCACCTCCTTTGTTGATGGACTACATTTTCTAAGGACTCTCCCAATGAATCTCAACCTGGTACCTGCCTTACCAACAATTAATTTTATATGATCATTCCACTTCAAATCGTTCCGCATGCATACTCCCAGATATTTTGCAGAAGTAACTGCTACCAGTGTTTGTTCTGCTATCATATAATCATACAATAAAGGATCCTTCTTTCTATGTATTCGCAATACATTACATTTGTCTATGTTAAGGGTCAGTTGCCACTCCCTGCACCAAGTGCCTATCCGCTGCAGATCTTCCTGCATTTCGCTACTATTTTCTAAGGCTGCAACTTCTCTGTATACTACAGCATCATCCGCGAAAAGACGCATGGAACTTCCGACGCCAGAAGTTACTTTAACGTCTGTAGACGTCTCTCCATTGATAACAACATGCTGTGTTCTGTTTGCTAAAAACTCATCAATCCAGCCACACAGCAGGTCTGATATTCCGCAGGCTCTTACTTTGTTTATCAGGCGACAGTGCGGAACTGTATCGAACGCCTTCCGGAAGTCAAGAAAAATAGCATCTACCTGGGAGCCTGTATCTAATATTTTCTGGGTCTCATGAACAAATAAAGCGAGTTGGATCTCACACGATCGCTGTTTCCGGAATCCATGTTGATTCCTACATAGTAGATTCTGGGTTTCCAAAAACGACATGATACTCGAGCAAAAAACATGTTCTACAATTCTACAACAGATCGACGTCAGAGATATAGGTCTATAGTTTTGCATATGCTCGACGACCCTTCTTGAAGACTGGGACTACCTGTGCTCTTTTCCAATCATTTGGAACCTTCCGTTCCTCTAGAGACTTGCGGTACACGGCTGTTAGAAGGGGGGCAAGTTCTTTCGCGTACTCTGTGTAGAATCGAATTGGTATCCCGTCAGGTCCAGTGGACTTTCCTCTGTTGAGTGATTACAGTTGCTTTTCTATTCCTTGGACACTTATTTCGATGTCAGCCATTTTTTCGTTTGTGCGAGGATTTAGAGAAGGAACTGCAGTGCGGTCTTCCTCTGTGAAACAGCTTTGGAAAAAGATGTTTAGTATTTCAGCTTTACGCGTGTCATCCTCTGTTTCAATGCCTTCATCATCCCGGAGTGTCTGGATATGCTGTTTCGATCCACTTACTGATTTAACGTAAGACCAGAACTTCCTAAGATTTTCTGTCAAGTCGGTACATAGAATTTTACTTTCGAATTCACTGAACGCTTCACGCATAGCCCTCCTTACGCTAACTTTGACATCGTTTAGCTTCTGTTTGTCTGAGAGGTTTTGGCTGCGTTTAAACTTTGAGTGAAGCTTTCTTTGCTTTCGCAGCAGTTTCCTAACTTTGTTGTTGTACTACGGTGGGTTTTTCCCGTCCCTCACAGTTTTACTCGGCACGTACCTGTCTAAAACACATTTTACGATTGCCTTGAACTTTTTCCATAAACACTCAACATTGTCAGTGTCGGAACAGAAATTTTCGTTTTGATCTGTTAGGTAGTCTGAAATCTGCCTCCTATTACTCTTGCTAAACAGATAAACCTTCCTCCCTTTTTTTATATTCCTATTAACTTCCATATTCAGGGATGCTGCAACGGCCTTATGATCACTGATTCCCTGTTCTGCGCTTACAGAGTCGAAAAGTTCGGGTCTGTTTGTTATCAGTAGGTCCAAGATGTTATCTCCACGAGTCGGTTCTCTGTTTAATTGCTCGAAATAATTTTCGGATAGTGCACTCAGTATTATGTCACTCGATGCTCTGTCCCTACCACCCGTCCTAAACATCTGAGTGTCCCAGTCTATATCTGGTAAATTGAAATCTCCACCTAAGACTATAACATGCTCAGAAAATTTATGTGAAATGTATTCCAAATTTTCTCTCAGTTGTTCTTCCACTAATGCTGCTGAGTGGGGAGGTCGGTAAAAGGAGCCAATTATTAACCTAGCTCGGTTGTTGAGTGTAACCTCCACCCATAATAATTCACAGGAACTATCCACTTCTACTTCACTACAGGATAAACTACTACTAACAGCGACGAACACTCCACCACCGGTTGCATGCAATCTATCCTTTCTAAACACCGTCTGTACCTTTGTAAAAATTTCGGCGGAATTTATCTCTGGCTTCAGCCAGCTTTCTGTACCTATAACGATTTCAGCTTCGGTGCTTTCTATCAGCGCTTGAAGTTCCGGTACTTTACCAACGCAGCTTCGACAGTTTACAATTACAATACCGATTGCTGCTTGGTCCCCGCATGTCCTGACTTTGCCCCGCACCCGTTGAGGCTGTTGCCCTTTCTGTACTTGCCCGAGGCCATCTAACCTAAAAAACCGCCCAGCCCACGCCACACAACCCCTGCTACCGTGTAGCCGCTTGTTGCGTGTGTCGCCCATGACTATTAGATTTTCGTCCCCCTTTACATACTGCATTACCCTTTCAATATCCTCATACACTTTCTCTATCTGTTCATCTTCAGCTTGCGACGTCGGCATGCATACCTGAACTATCGTTGTCAGTGTTGGTCTGTTGTCGATTCTAATTAGAACAACCCGGTCACTGAACTGTTCACAGTAACACACCCACTGCCCTACCTTCCTATTCATAACGAATCCTACACCTGTTATACCATTTTCTGCTGCTGTTGATATTACCCGATATGAGTACAGTGAAGATACCAAAATTAAGTACTGTTGATCGAAGCATTTCTGTATACTTCATGGGCAAGCTGGTTAATGAGTAGAGACAAATTCACTTCCATCTTGTTTTGTTGCACTTGAATGACAACACAAAATTCATAAAGCTAGGTCAATCAGGATGCGATTCATTGCACAAAATTAGGCCTTTCTTCAATTCTTTTGTCACAAAGTGTAAGAATAACTTCAAACCACACATTAATCTTACAGTTGATGAAGGAATATGCCCTTTAATAGGGTGAATAGGATTTAGAGTTTACATGAAAAACACACCAAATAAAGGTGGAATCAAACTTTATTTACTATGTGACTTAACAACAAGTTATGCTTTGAACTGTGAAATTTACACATGTAAAGCAAACAATGTGAGCCTTGAGCAGCCGCTGGTGAAGTATCAGTGCAGCAGAAAGTGCAGCAGCAGTGCAGCAGCAAGTCGCATATTTAGCTTTCATATTTGTTTTGTAGTTTGATTCTTAATTTCTTTCCGAGTGTTTGTGCGCTTGCATATTTAATTACATAAAATCCTTGCGTATTCTCGTATTTGAGAGGAGTAATACTTTTTATTGATAGCTGTAAAGTATAAATTCGCGGAGTCGTTAGTCAGTTGTTTGTTTTGGACAGCCAGTGCTTTCTGTTTATTTCGTAGAGTCCGTCAGCAGCAGACAGAGGCCAGTACAGTTTCATCTGTGCTTGCAGAGTGACGTGTGCGAGCAGCAGGAGCAGAAACTAGTCGTATATTCAGTTTTTCGTATTAGTTCCGCAGGTTTAATTCAAATTACTTTGTGTGTTTGTGTGGTGAAATTTTTCGGATCTTTGCGTATTTTCGAATTAGAAAGGGGTAGTATCAAATTTTAATAACGGTAGAGTGTAACATCGCGCAGGTGGTTGTCATTTGTACTAAGACAGGGGTAGGATCGCACTGTAATATCTGTATAGTGGCGTAGTCGTGATCATTTGATTGCTTGGTTCGTAAGTAATTGTTCACATATCGCAGCTCAATCTGGCGCTGGTGACGCATATTGCTGTTTTATTTGTTGCAACTCTATATGTTCAGATTTTAGCAATAGGATGGAAAGGGTGTGTGCGTGCTGTGTGCGGGCGCAGGAAGAACTGGCCGCGGTTCGCGAGCAGCTGAGCGTGCTGTTGGCCACGGACAGCCGCCTTCAGGCTGCTGCCTCGAGGTGCAGAGACGGCGGAGGGTGTGGCGCGTCGCTTGAGACACCCCAGGTGTCGCTTGCTGCGTCTGCTGACTCCGCCGCCGAGGCACCTTCTAGTGTACCCGGCGCGTTGGGGCCGCCCTCACCTCAGGGTGAGTGGCGGACTGCAACGCGTTCGCGTCGCTCGAGGCGGAGGGTCAATGTGGAGGCTGGCCGGCTCCCGTTCATCCTGTCAGTGGGCAGGTGGCCGCTCCTTCAGCAGGGCCCGAGCTGCACACGGGGGCAAAGGCTTGCTGGTTATTGGGAGCTCCAACGTTAGGCGGGTGATGGAGCCCCTTAGGGAAATAGCTTACAGGGCTGGAAAGAAGTCCAACGTGCAGTCGGTTTGTCTGCCAGGGGGCCTCATCCAAGATGTGGAGGCGGCCTTGCCTGTGGCTATCGAGCGTACGGGGTGCAGTCGTCTGCAAGTAGTTGCTCACGTCAGCACCAATGATGCCTGTCGCTTGGGTTCTGAGGCGATCCTCAGTTCTTACAGGCGGCTGGTGGGTTTGGTGAAGACCGCTGACCTCGCACGCGGGGTGCAAGCAGAGCTCTCTATTTGCAGCATCGTTCCCAGAGTGGATCGGAATCCTTTGGTTTTAAGCAGAGTGGAGGGTCTCAGCCAGAGGCTTCGTCGATTCTGTGACGGTCTTGGCTGCAGATTTCTAGACTTGCGCTATTGGGTGGGGAATTGTAGGACGCCCCTAGATAGGTCAGGGGTGCACTACACAAAGGAAGCGGCTACTCGGGTAGCAGAATACTTGTGGCGTGCACATGCGGTTTTTTTTATTCTAGGAAGTAGTGCGAGGTGTCCTGATGAACACTCACCAGACGACGTGCAGGCAGAGAAATCAGGACGCGCTCAGTGTAAAGACACTTCAGCTGTCAAGATATTAGCAGTAAATTTTCAGAGCGTTCGGAATAATGTTCCTGAATTTACTGCCCTCCAGGAAGCGTGTGGCGCGCAAATTATTCCCGGAACTGAGACCTGGCTGAACCCTGAGATAGGAAGTTCTGAAATATTTAGTGAGGGTTGGAACGTATATCGCAAAGACAGATTAGACACCGTAGGAGGTGGTGTCTTCATTGCAGTTGACAAAAATATTGTGTCTACTGAGGTCGAAGTAGGGTGTGATTGTGAAGTTATCTAGACACGTTTAACAGGGCTAGGAGAAATAAAGTTAATTTTTGGGTGTTATTACCGGCCACCGTGACAGTTCTAGAATCATTCAAAGGAGTATACACTCTGTATCGCAGAAGTACCAAGATCATGCTATATTAGTCAGAGGTGACTTCAACCTACCTAATATAGACTGGGATGTCTATGGATTCATTACAGGGGGTACAGACAAGCCGTCGTGTGAATTACGTTTGAACACATTACCCGAAAACTGTCTTGAGCAGCTAAACCGACAGCCAACGCGTAATGGAAATATTTTGGACAAATACGATGGACGTGGAAGAATTATGGGCAAATTTTAAACACATTGTAAATCATGCATTGGACAAGTATGCGCCGAAAAAGTGGGTTACAAACGGAATAGACCCACCGTGGTTTAACAGCGCAATTCGGAGAATGTTCAGGAAGCAAAGACAGTTGCACTCGCGGTACAAGAAAGGTCGGGAGAATGAGGACAGGCAAAAGTTAGTAGAGATTCGTGCTGCTGTAAAAAGAGCGATGCGCGAAGCATACAACCACTACCATCGTCATACCTTAGCAAAAGGAAATTCTGGTCTAACGTAAAATCGGTAAGCGGGTCGAAGGCTTATATCCAGTCACTCACTGATCAGTCTGGCCTGGCAACGGAAGACAGCAAAAGGAAAGCTGAAATTTTAAATTTAGCATTTGAGAAATCTTTCACGCAGGAGGATCGTACAAACATACCGCCGTTCGAGTCTCGTACAGATTCCCGTATGGAGGACATAGACATCCCTGGGGTTGTGAAGCAGCTGAATGGGTTGAAAATAAATAAATCGCCAGGTCCTGATGCGATTCCAATTCGGTTTTACAGAGAGTACTCTACTGCATTGGCTCTTTACTCAGCTTGCATTTATCGCGAATCTCTTGCCCAACGCAAAGTCCCGAGCGACTGGAAAAAAGCGCAGGTGACGCTTGCATATAAGAAGGGTAGAAGGACGGATCCTCAAAATTACAGACCAATATCCTTAACATCGGTTTGTTGCAGGATTCTCGAACATATTCTCAGTTCGAATATAATGAATTTCCCTGTGCCAGAGAAGTTGCTGTCCATGCATCAGCACGGCTTTAGAAAGCATCGCTCCTGCGAAACGCAACTCGCCCTTTTTCACATGATATCTTGCGAACCATGGATGAAGGGTATCAGACGGATGCCATATTCCTAGACTTCCGGAAAGCGTTTGACTCGATGCCCCACTGCAGACTCCTAACTAAGGTACGAGCATATGGGATTGGTTCCCAAATATGTGAATGGCTCGAAGACTTCTTAAGTAATAGAACCCAGTACGTTGTCCTCGATGGTGAGTGTTCATCGGAGGTGAGGGTATCATCTGGAGTGCCCCAGGGAAGTGTGGTAGGTCCGCTGTTGTTTTCTATCTACATACATGATTTTTTGGATAGGGTGGATAGCAACGTGCGGCTGTTTGCTGATGATGCTGTGGTGTATGGGAAGGTGTCGTCGTTGAGTGACTGTAGGAGGATACAAGATAACTTGAACAGGATTTGTGATTGGTGTAAAGAACGGCAGCTAACTCTAAATATAGATAAATGTAAATTAATGCAGATGAGTAGGAAAAAGAATCCTGTAATGTTTGAATACTCCATTAGTAGTGTAGCGCTTGACACAGTCACGTCGATTAAATATTTGGGCGTAACATTGCAGAGCAATATGAAGTGGGACAAGCATGTAATGGCAGTTGTGGGGAAGGCGGACAGTCGTCTTCGGTTCACTGGTAGAATTTTGGGAAGATGTGGTTCGTCTGTAAAGGAGACCGCTTATAAAACTCTAATACGACCTATTCTTGAGTACTGCTCCAGCGTTTGGGATCCCTATCAGGTCGGATTGCGGGAGGACATAGAAGCAATTCAGAGGTGGGGTGCTAGATTTGTTACTGGTAGGTTTGATCATCACGCGAGTGTTACGGAAATGCTTCAGGAACTCGGGTGGGAGTCTCTAGAGGAAAGGAGGCGTTCTTTTCGTGAATTGCTACTGAGGAAATTTAGAGAACCAGCATTTGAGGCTGACTACAGTACAATTTTACTGCCGCCAACTTATATTTCGTGGAAAGACCACAAAGATAAGATAAGAGAGGTTAGGGCTCGTACAGAGGCATATAGGCAGTCATTTTTCCGTCGGTCTGTTTGGGAGTGGAGCAGGGAGAGAAGATGCTAATTATGGTACGAGGCACCCTCCGCCACGCACCGTATGGTGGATTGCGGAGTATGTGTGTAGATGTAGATGTAGATGTAGATAACTCAGGCTTGTCTGTAATTGAGAGGTCATGTGGAGATTATTTTGGCAAAGCACACTGCATTTACACGGACGGGTTCTACAAAAGCCCTGCTGTGGTGGACTGTCTTTGGCAGAATGAAACCTTTGGTGTAGGCATTCTCTTTCAGCATAAGACATAATAAGCAAACACTGTTACAAATGAGTAAATACATAAGCTAGACTAAAAGTGGAAATGTGTGTTTGTGTTACAATATGGCAATACAAACAAATATCTAAAGTAAGTTTCCATAAGAGAAAGTATTTGCTGGTGGCATTCAAGACCAATCTACAATATACAGCTGAAGCTGACAAATTACCACAAAGGTTGCATATTAACATATACATGAAATTCTTTATTTCACTTTTGCATTATACTAGGTAAGAAAACATATGAAAAACATATTATCCATAGAAGACATGAACTGAGAATGAAAATCATAGCATTTTCGTATAAATATCTGTCAAAATACAGTTAGAAAAGTAAGAGCCTCTTCCAGGTTGCCTAACATACTATGTACAGTATTCACTAAACATAATACTACTTCATACAAAAATTTTTAGCTCAAGCATCTATTTAGAAGGAAAGTGGACGAAGGAAGGAATTAAAGGTTTGCACAAAATTATTGTTGTATCTGTCAAAAGAAATTAGTTACATTAAAGCGTCACTCATCAGACTGTCACAAAATTATTGTTGTATCTGTCAAAAGAAATTAGTTACATTAAAGCATCATTCATCAACCCGTCACAAAATTATTTTTGTATCTATCAAAAGAAATTAGTTGCATTATAGCATGAGTCGTCAGTCTGTCACAAAAGATAATGAAAGTGAAAATGTGGCCACAAATGCTTATTCTATGCATGTGCTAACTAATCATTATCAAATAAAAACGCTAACATATCCCAACTGCAAGAAAGACAAAGTAGAACCAAAAATGCTTTACAACTATACGCAAATAAGATAAAGAATAGTTGTGCTAAATGGTTAGTAAACGTATACAAATCTGTTTAGCTGATCTGAAAAAATAAAAATAATTTCATTAACCTGTTAAACGAGAAAGAAGAGTTGATAGGACAAGCAAAACCAAATAGTTGTCAAATCAAGCAGATGAACAGAAGTGTCATTTCTCATAAAGGTCACTGCCCATACAGAAAAATGCTTACAGGGCGAAAGTTCTCATCGCAGTGTAACAAATAAAGTAGCAAATATTCCAACACATCTCGTCTCCATTCATAAGAAATTTCCTACTTTAGACAAAAGTAACTAAACCACAACAGAGAATGTGCTCTAAAAGCAAATCATCTCATAATCCCTAACAATCCCTAACCTCATTGCCTATCTCCTGAAATCTTAAAACATATCACCTCAAATAAAAAATCCGCAGGTCCACAAAATCATCTACTTCATCATCATAAACTTTTAATTACTTCCGTCACCTACTGTATAAATTACTCAAAAAAAGTCATATGACATTGTACTTAGAGTTGTTATTATAATGTTCAGTGATCTTAAATCGAACCAAAAATTCTCTTCCGATTCCGCTATTGTGTACTGTACAACATTTGTCAAATACTATCCAACTGCTGCATAATTCAGTGTGTCAGCCTGTAAGAAAAATTCCATTACTTTGCGCAGTACCCGATGTTACCATCCAACACTCATGGTTTTGTGTCATTACGCATTTCTACTCGACTAAACGTTGCCGCTTCTTTCTTTGGAACGTTGTTTCGCCCGAATATTTCTATTCCTAGAAAATTTCTTAATTAGTGATATTGTAATCTATATCTGTAAAAGTAAAGGACATTATATTAACATAAATTCATAAAGTGGAAGAATACAAAGAAATAGTCAACCTTGCTGTTGTCCGTAATTTTCATTTCTACTATTCCTGCGTCTCTCATTTTCTCGGAAACCGTGGTTTTGTTGTCTATTATCATGATAGTTGTGACTGTGTGCTTTCTGCTTATGAGTATGCAAATTCTTATTCTCTTGTACGTAATTATTTGCAAAACTGCTATGCTGCCGTGGAGGATTGTTCATATTGCCCCTTCAATTATGGGAATTAGGATATTGTAGCGAATAGTACTATGCTGGTGCATTGAAATTGTTACGTCCCTGATATTGTTTTTATTACTGTTGGTTATTCCTGTTTCTTCTGTCTCTGTTGTCACTGAATGATTTGAAATGACCCCTCTTCCAATTGTCATTTTACCTGTGGTTGTTCTGATAAAAATTTCTGTGTTTGTGCATATAGTCTGATTTTTTAATTTTAGGCAATTGTAAAACGTCGTGGAATGCAGTGATGTTTTCCTTCAGATGTCCTGTCAGCAAAGAAACACGTACAGATTTTGGAAGTTCAGAAATACAAGACTGATTAAAGCAGAACTGGCTGATCGGTTCCATTAAATGTTGGTTCTGATGTATCGTGTGTTCGAAGAACTGCGTTCAGGCTGAAAATTGGAATTTTCAAAATTTGGCAAACTCGTGAGTTTGTCCTTAATACCGTGCTTTGTCTCTGAGACGTATGCCGCTAGACATGCATTTTGAAATTCGTCTAAAGAAAAGCACTGTCTTGCTAAGATTCGCATCCGCATAGCTGGTTAACCTTCCAAAAAACTGAAAATAAATTGTAACTTGTGTGTCACTGGCCAAGCTGGTGGTGAAGAAAAGCTAAACTGTTGGATCCAGTCTAAGAGATGTAAATCACTGATGCCACTGCGAAAAACTTTAAACTTACTACCTGACAAAAATTCTTATAGTCAGGTCAGTCGTGTCTTGTTAAGTCATTAAAGTCCTGTCAGTTGAAATGTGGATGTCCGTGTTAATTTTAAAAGTCTATTTTTCTTGCACGAAATCGTTTCTCGTCCGTGACAGTTCTCAATATAATCACTGCTCTCTTTTTCTTGTGACAAATGCTTTTCACTGTCAGTTAGATGACTGCGTAACTTACAGGTTTCTTGTTTGTGCTGTTTGTTTACCGTCATCTGTCCTTCATTAAAATGTTCTAAAGACTGAAACTCTGCGGTTTCTTTAAACTGTATCCGTTGTGTGCCTGCTAAGTGATCGTCTGTATTTACTTCGATCTGCTCAACTTTGTTTAAAAGTTCTTAGATCTGTGCTTTCAGTGTTTCAAATTGTTGTTCTGCACCGGTGTCAGTTTTAGGTTTTTCTGTTCCAATTCTGTACCTGATTCAAACGCTTTTGCGGTTTACACTGGAATTTTGCGACCGCGGCATTAGGACCTACTCTATTAATTTATTTTAGTAATTGAAGCTGTCTCTTTTCGGTGTGTGTCTGTAATTTATTTAAAGTTTGTGTCAACCTCAGCCACTCTCTGAGAAAACTGACGTGTAATTGCGTTTCTGTTTTTGCAAATTCTTCTGTACTTCTAGAGCTTTTGCTTGATTCTATAACCAAAGCCTGTAGTTACATTCTGTAGCACTGAATCATTGCTTCCTTTTGGTTTTATTTCAAGTATTTCGTTGTGCTCTTGTAATTTTTTTTCAAGGTGACTTGATAACTGATTTACTTGTGTTTGGTTACTTTCTTGTAATAAGTGCTGAAGAATTAGTTCAAGGTCGTTTTTCTGCAGAGAATTGCGTGATCAAGTGATTGTTCGTCTGTGTTTTCATTCGCTGCTGCGCTCTCCGAAAAATTTTGCATCGTCTGTGTGGTGATGCCGTCTGACTGAGCAGAATCGAACACTTTAATCTCGAGTCTCATCATCAGAAGAAATATATAAGTTAGCAAAAATATTGTCATTTGTAATACGTGTAATGTTCATATTCCTCGTTACCTGACTAACTGGAAGGAAAGCATTTACAAAAAAATGTTCAAACGTGTGTGAAATCTTATGGAACTTAACTGCTAAGGTCAACAGTCCCTAAGCTTATACACTGCTTAACCTAAATTATCCTAAGGACAAACACACACACCCATGCCCGAGGGAGGACTCGAACCTCCGCCGGGACCAGCCACACAGTCCATGACTGCAGCGCCTGAGACCGCTCGGCTAATACCGCGCGGCGAAAACATTTACATCAAGCACTGTTGCTTCTAAATTGCTCTCTGTAGGTGACTCGTCAGAAGTTAAGGTACTACTGTCGCATTTTGAATATTGACCGTTTGAGCATGATTGCTACGCCACTTGATATTCACTGTGTTGCGCGGAGTGGTAATTGCACTGAAGAGCCGAAGAAACTGGTACACCTGACTAATATCGCGGAGGGCCCCCGCGGGCACACGGAAGTGTCGCAACACGACATAACATGGACTCAACTAATGTCTGAATTAGTGCTGGAGGGAACTGACACCATGAATCCTGCAGGGCTGTCAATAAATCGGTAAGAGTACGAGGGGGTGGAGATATCTCCTGAACAACACGTTCTAAGGAATCCGAGACATGCTGAATAATGTCAATATCTGGGGAGTTTGCTGTTTAAAATCAGAGGAGTGTTCCTGGAACCACTATGTAGGAATTCTGGACGTGTTGGGTGTAGCATTGTCCTTATGGAATTGACCAAGTCCGTCGGCATGCACAATGGACATGAATGGATGCAGGTGATCAGACTATAACACTCCCTGTCTGCTACTGCTATACCATAACCTTAAAGTAAGAGTCAGTTTGTAAAACAGAACTATTTTGCTATAGCAATTATGGTATAAAGCAACAGATCTGTGTTACCCTCTGAGAGGAATTTTGTTATGTTGACCGTGTTGTTCCTAACGGAAGTGGCTTATCGGAAATGAAAGTCAGAATTACGTTAATATTTGAACAGTAACAAACGAAATTTTGTTTATCTGCACTGTTTAATTGATAAAGAAAACGGTCGCCAGCCTAACTAGGCAAGAGAATGATTAACATTCTCGTTCAAGAAAATAGGTATAAGTAACTATAACGGACAAAACACAACCTAGACTTGGCCACACGCGAGTGCAATGAACGCCGACACACATATGTTTTAAGGTTGAAGCTAACAACTGGAGCAGCACAAAAACTATTTGCAAAATTATAACACGTACAGAAAAACACTATCACTTTCAGAGTTTACACAAACTGAGTGGTCTTTATACTGTTAATATGCACACAAGAGAGATAAACACTTAGTGATCAAGAACATATAATTTCCTACTATGCAGTTTTCTACTTTTACTACCGTGAAACATAAAATTAACATTAATGTAAGATACTGACCCACTTTCTGATATTAACAACAGGCAGTAGTGGGATTATTTACTAAGCAAAACTCTATAAGCCACTGTCTTGAAAAATTTTAATTTGAAGTTGGCAATAACACTTTAATAAGCAGTTTTACTAGGAAAATTATTTCAGCAAGCATCATTAACTTTAACTTTCTCTTTACTATGTTCAAAGGGCATCAATTAGAAAACTGGGTTTCAATGTACTTTCAGTAAGGACACTCGGTAATCACTTCACTTCAAATGGAGAGGACCCTGAGAGGTGTTATGATAAGGAGTAAAATCAAGGTAGGTACATAAATTCAGATATGAATTACCTTATATTTCAGCACATTAGCACATCCATTAAGCTGATCCTTCACTGTACATCATTATAGTATTCCGATGTAATGATTGCGCAATGTGGTGGCAACTGCATGTTAGTAGGTGGAATTGTAGGCAGAATTGCTGGACTCTGTCATTTCTTGGTGGCGATGATAGATACAAATTCCAGAATAGTTCCAGCTATTTATCCATCCATCCGAGGCCTTGGAAAGACGCAGGAAAAGCCTCTCTCTGAATCAGCACAATATGCACCTTTATAATGGCAGTGCACAGACTCGTAGCTCGTCTCCGACTGCTGGCTCGTCTCCGACTGCTGGCTCGTCCCCGACTGACTATCAGTCCCACCTTTTCCATCAACAATAATTTCATCTGCACTGCTCATAATGTCATGATTACGAATGTCCTCCTCTATCTCTTTTTTACCTATTATTAATTGTGCACACGTCTTTTGTGTGGCATATTCTACCTCCCTTTCCTCTTTATTCAGCACAACCTCCCCCACATCTACGTCTTTTACATCATACACATCATTAACAGTACAAATGTTCTCCTTTTCACTCGCCTTTTCTGTCTCCCTTTTATTCTTTAATAAAGTCTTTTCGCACGATTCCGATACCGAGTTATCTTTATCATATGACATATTAATTTTATTTTCATTTCTACATTCATCTACTACAGAAACCGGCCATCGGAAGTGTTCGATCCCGCCTCTTCTGTCTCTCTCTACGGCAGCCATCTTGTTCTGACGTCTGCCATTAGTGTCTGCTGCCAAGTGCAATGTACGCTGCTCCGGCAACTGCTGCCCCGAGCACGAACGGTCACGTGACTTCGCACTGGGAACGCCACTATGTATCACTCCGCGCCCGACTGCTATAGGCGCACCCTTAACCTTCCTACCCCGTAGTTTACATCTTTCCTTCTCGAATCTAATATTTGGCATCTTTTCTTTGGGCCCAAAACCAGTTTCCGCGTGAATCCGGTCCGTAACACACGCGGTTTTTAGTTTTCCATTTCGTCTCTAGTTTGGGAATTCCGTGCTATGTATCCTCTGCCGCGCGTCGTATAATTTCCTCTACCTCTCGCACGACCTCTTTGAATCGTGTTTACACGAAATCTATCATTTTCATGTCGTTCAGCTTGGTCATTACTTTCTCGCGAATAATTGTTGTTATTATGAGGGCGGGGCTCGCGATTCCTTCGCCAGTGATCTTCATCCTCTACCCTTTCCAAAAACGCAGAACAACTTCTGTGTGTACTTCCAACATATCGTTTAGAATCCTCAGGCAGTTTCTGCCAAAGAACCCAAACGATCTCGGCTTCAGTCCTTCTAGCCTTCAAATGTATCAGTTTTCTGTACCATGATTCGCAAAATTCTTTCATGGTTTGCCTACCTCTGATATCATACACCCTGGCCATTAAAAACTCACGCCACAACTGGTCTTGTTTTTGTTCTGACCAGTATTCGTCAATAAATTTTTGTTTAAAGCTTTCAAAAGACATATGGTTTGTATCTAGATTCAACCCCCACCTTTTTGCTTCTCCCGTTAATGCACTGATCACAACATTGATTTTTTCCTGGTCAGTCAAATATTCAGGAAAATTTCTTTCGCAATTCTTTACAACATCAAGGGGGTGCCAACCGTTATGTCTCTTTGCAGGGTCGAATTTTTCCTCGCCCTCTAATATTTTACTGAAGGGAATTTTTTTAGTAAAATGTGTAGGTCCTGATTGTATTTTTCTTTCCAAGTCATACACTTTGCCTTGGATTTGTGAAGCGTTATGTTCACACTTCTTTTCGCAAGTAACAATCTGTTTGGTTAATTCTCTACTTGTTTCTGTTACAGATTGTTTGATCTGTGCAAATTCCACGTTACATTCTGTTTGTATTTCGGATTTAATACCGAATATCTTTTCGTCTACTTTAGTGATGACTAAGGGTTCTATTTGATCTTGAATTTTAATTACTTCAGTGTCAAATCTTTCGTTAATGTCATCAATTTGTCCTTGTACATTGACAATATTGCCATTGATGACAGTAATTTCGCTTTTAATACTTTTGATTTCATTACTCACTGTTCCTACCCTTGAGTTGACTTCTTCAATTTGTTTACTAAGTCTGGTACCCTGCTCTTGCATTTGTTTACTAATATCACTACCTAGTGCTGCGTTTTGCGCTGCAATTTGTGCCTTAATATTATCATTGTGTGCTGTAATTTGTGCCTTAATATTGTCATTGATATTGTCATTTTGCGCTGCAAATTGCGCAGACAGTATTCTAAGTAAATCAGTCAGATCTGGTGTCTTTTCACTTTTGGTTTCTACCGCACTTTCTTGTTCGAGTCCTACTTCCCTCTCAGTTTCTGGTGATTCGAACATATCCCGCGATTCATTAACATAGCCACTGTCTTCGACAACATCGCCTACATTGTCTTGCTTAGTACGCGCTACACACGTAGCTTCGATCTGTTTATTAAAGTCTGCGTGATAACGTACGTAATTTAACTCGCGCGTCATGCCATCTGTTGGTGTGCTGCCTGAACTGCTCTCGGTTGCATTCTGCTCTCGCGTGTCTACATTTATTTCTAGTTTCCTGTCCATTTTAGCTATTATTAAGTACTGATACCTTTTATTTATAATTTAAACTGAACTTTCACTACTAGTTCTGTCAACTAATGTACAGATTCGTGCCGCTGGACGTTTTATGTTCACTCTATGTTTGTAAAATGCTAACTACTTATAATTTTTTTCCGTTTGTATGTGCAAATTGAACAACGTCCTGTCACGCGGCGCCACGGATAACCCTCCTAACTGCTACTACTGTACCATAACCTCAATGCTAGAAACAGGTTGCGACATAAAACTATTTTGTTAAAGCAACTATGGCACAAAGCAACAGAGCAGTGTTACCCTCTGAGAGGAATTATGTTAAGTTGACCGTGTTGTTCCTAACGGAGGTGGCTTATCGGAAATGAAAGCCAGAATTACGTAAATATTTGAATAGTAACAAACAAAATTTTGCCTAGCTATACTGTTTATAGAATAAGGGAAACGGTCGCCAGCCTAATTAGGCAAGAGAAAGATTAACGTTCTCGTTTAAGAAAGCAGGTATAAGTAACTAAAACGGACAAACACAACCTAGACTTAGCCACACGCGAGTGCAATGAACTCTGACATGTTTTAAGATTGAAGCTGACAACTGGAGCAGCACAAACTATTTGCAAAATTATAAGAGATGCCGAAACACCCTATTACTTTCAGGCCTACATAAAGTGAATGGTCTTTATAACATTACTATTAACATGCACTTCTAATACACAAGATACACAAACACTTAGCAATCATGAATATATACTGTTTAACAACTGCAGCTTTCTCACTTTTACTACAGCGAAACACAATACTGACCAAATTGCAAGAAACGGCTCACCTTTTAGAATTTACTACAGACAATGTGATCATTTGCCTTATAAGCCTCAGTCTTAAGAACTTTTAATATTGAAGTTAGCAACAGCACTTTAAATAGCAGTTTCAATAGGAAAATTATTTTTGGAAAAATAACATTTATTTTAACTCACTCTCTTGCCACATTAACTTTAACTTTCTTTTTAGTAAGTTCAAGAGGCATTGATTAGCATAACATTGGTCATAAATGTTCTTTTAGTAAGGACACTCGGATATCACTTTAGCTCAAACGGAGAGGAACCTGAGAGGTGTTATGATGAGGAGAAAAGTCAAGGTAGGTACATAAATTCAGATACAAATTACCTTGTATTTCAGCACATTAGCACGTTCATTAAGCTGATCCTTCACTGTACATCATTATAGTATTACGTTGCAATGATTGCGCAATGTGGTGGCAACTGCATGTTGGTAGGTGGAATTGTAGGCAGAATTGCTGGACTCTGTCATTTCTTGGTGGCGATGATAGATACAAACTCCAGAATAGTTCCAGCTATTTATCCATCCATCCGAGGCCTTTGAAAGCGGCAGGAAAAGCCTCTCTCGGAACCATCACCATATGCGTCTTTTACGAGGCAGAGCACGGACTCGTAGCTCATCTCCGGCTGCTGGGTCGTCCCCGACTGCTGGCTCGTCTCCGACTGACTATCAGTTCCACCTTTTCTACGTAGCCAACCACAATTTGCGCGCGCTACAAAGTTCCGTTCCCGAGGGGAACCACAACAACTTTTACATACAAATTAACTAACAACCCTAAGTGAGGATCAGCAATTTACATAACAGCAACCAAACACATTAAATAAAACAAAACATTTACACATATTGACATCTCTACAAAAAATTATTCACACAGAATTACAATTATATACAGTAAGTTTTGTTCCCTCCAAATGGGACAAAGCATTTACAGTACAGATACACTACTTTGCATTGAAACAAACCACGACATCAAAGTTTTTACAAAGAAAGGAGTATACAATTTTGTGTTATCTGTTCAATCAAACACATTTACAGATACTCAATGTTTAACATTAAATAAAACAAAAAACAAAATAAATCCATACAGCATAAGAGCTGTGGTGTTACAAGACAGGATGCTTATGTTCACATGACCTGTCAGAGGCGTATCTAGACATATCAGGGGTCCCATATTACTCCAACTGCACATGCCCCACACCTTTACAGAGCCTGCGCCATCTTGAACAGTCACCTGCTCACATTCAGGGTCCATGGTTTCATGAGGTTGTCTTCATACCTGTACACGTCCATCCTCTAGATACAATTTTAAAAACGAGACTCGTGCCACTAGGCAACATGTTTCCAGCCATCAACAGTCAAATGTCGGTGTTTAAGGGTCTAGATAAGGCGTAAAGCTTTGTGCCATGCAGTCATCAAGGGTACACAAGTGGGCCTTCGGCTCCGAAAGCCCATATCGATGATGTTTCGTTGAATGGTTCGCACCCTGGCACTTGCTGGTGGCCCTGCACTAAAATCTGCAGCAATTGGTGGAAGGGTTGCTCTTCTGTCACGTTGAACGATTCTCTTCGGTTGCCGTTGATTCCGTTCTTGCAGGATCTTTTTCCGGCCGCAGCGAAGCTGGAGATTGATGTTTTGCTGGATTTGTGATATTCACGGTACACTCGTGAAATGGCCGTATGGGAAAATCCCCACTTCATCGCTACCTCGGAGATGCTCTTGCGCCGACTATAACACCACGCTCAAACTCACTTAAATCTTGATAACCTGGCATTGCAGCAGCAGTAACCGATCTACACTGTGCGAACAAAAGTATCCGGAAATCCACAAAAACATACGATTTTCATATTAGGTGGATTGTGCTGCCACCTACGGCCAGGTATTCCATATCAGCGACCTCAGTAGTCATTAGACATCGTGAGAGAGCAGAATGGGGCGCACCGTGGTATTCAAGGACTTCGAACATGGTCAGGTGTCACTTGTGTCATACGTCTCTACGCGATATTTCCACACACTTATACATCCCTACGTCACCTGTTTCCGATGCGATAATGAAGTGACAACGTGAAAGGACACGTGCAGTTGAAAAGTGTACAGGCCGACAGTTGAAGAGGGTCGTAATGAGTAGTAGGCAGACATCTATCCAGACTATCACACAGAAATTCCAAAATGCATGAGAATCCATTGCAAGTACTATGACAGTTAGGCGGGAGGAGAGAAATCTTGGATTTCATAGTCGAGTGGCTGCTCATAAGCCATACATCACGCCGGTAAATGCCACAAGACGCCTTGCTTGGTGTAGGAGCTTAAACATTGGACGACTGAACAGTGAGAAAACGTTGTGTGGAGTGACGAATCACAGTACACAATGTGGCGATCCGATGGCAGGGTGTGGGTGTGCGAATGCCAGGTACATGTCATCTGCCACCGTGTGTAGTGCTAACAGTTATTGGGAGGCGGTGGTGTTACGGTGTGGTCGTGTTTTTCTTGGGGAGGACTTGCACCCCTTGTTGTTTTGAGTGGCAGTATCACAGCACAGGCCTACATTAATGTTTGAAGCACCTACATGCTTCCCACTGTTGAAGAGGAATTCGGGAATGGCGATTGCATCATTCAACACGATTCATACCCACGGCCTGTGGCGGAGTGTTTACACTACAGTAACATCCCTGCAATGGACTGACCTGCTCAGAGTCCTGACCAGAATCCTATATAACACCTTTGGGATGTTTTGGAACGCTGACTTCGTGCCAGGCCGCACCGATCGACATCGATATCTCTCCTCGGTGCAGCACTCCGTGAATAACGGGCTGCCATTCGCCAAGAAACCTTCCAGCACCTGATTGAACGTATTTCTGCGAGAGTGGAAGCTGTCATCAAGGCTAAGGGTGGGCCAACACCATACTGAATTCCAGCATTACCGATGGAGAGCGCCACGAACTTGTATGTCATTTTCAGCCAGGTGTTCGGGTACTTTTGATCACATAGTGTAACAATTGCGGCTAGACACTTGTTACCTTATGTAGGCTTTGCCAACCGCAGCGTCGTATTTTGACTGTGTACATGTGGCTGCATTTGAATACGCATGCCTATGCCAGTTTCTTTGGCCCTTCAGTGTATAACACTACTGAAAGAAAAAATTAAGAAATTTTTATAAATTATCCCACCAAGCTGCAAGAAAACACAAATGATTAGCAAATAATGCTGCAGCAAAACAAAAGTATAAGAAAAGAGCGATCAAGACCAGTGCACTTCATTTCGAAACTTGAAAAAAATTCGGAAATTCTCGCTTCCAAATCTAAGAAGAATAGGGTTGAGTGAAAGTCGTCTGTTTCGATTTGTTTAAAGTGAGAGGAAATGGACCTGAATCTGTAGGTAACTTAATAGTAACTGTCAGTGATAAAATTCAGCTTCGAGAATGCTTAGGTAAATCGAACTGCGAGAATCTTGAGAAAACCATGCCCTGTCTTAGACTTGTAATCACACAATCTGACTATGAACTCTGATAAAACAAAACTGATTTCTCTGAAATGGGTGCAAACTGCTCTCGTAAATGCAGCGCGTCTCGATAATAGAGCTGCAAAATCTAACTACAGAGATATACGGTGGTTCAATGGACACTCTAAAAACTTTGCTATCATTTTTTGTTCACAATTTTGCAATAATAGTTTTTAAATAATTCAAAATGAATCGAGTCCTTGGATGTGAACAATGACTCTGGTACAAATGAACTCAATTACAATATCATCTCGCTAGACTTAATAACATTTAATGAAATTTCAAAAATACTAACGCTTTCTCTGAAAATAATAATCCCAAAATTGCAATAATTGAACTTACAGAAATTGAACTTCACATGTGTAATCTCTCCTTAAACAAAATTCCAGACTGTAATTCTTAAATTCATTCCTCTTTCAATGATCGATAAATTCTAACAAAAAAAATGAAAAGCAAAAAGACTCCTCATCTGGACCTCTGACGAACCAAGAACGCTACATAATCAAACGACTACCGCAAATGAAACAAACTTAGTGATTATCTGTAAACCATTCTTCACAAATATTATCATACCGATGTAAAAATCAATTCTTTTTGTCTCAGGAATAAGTCTTCTACTGATTCATAATTTAACTCCACAAATCTCCGTTGTTTGTCGCTTGCTGCTGCTAAACCAAAACTGGGCTATTCACATCTAACACCAAAGCTCAACTGACTGCCTCCTCACCACTCCTCGCGATCAACAGATATGTGTGTCCCTCATCTTCGCAGAGCAAAGATCACGTCTGACTCGTCTCTGTGCGACGCAGCATCTCTGTCGAGGCTGCGCGTGCATGTCTAAGCAATTGAAGTCTTATGATCAGGAAGACAAGAAGAGAATAGAAGCTTTCGAAATGTGGTGCTACAGAAGAATGCTGAAGATTAGATGGGTAGACCACATAACTTATGAGGAAGTATTGAATAGAATTGGGGAGAAGAGCAGCTTGTGGCGCAACTTAACTAGAAAAAGGGATCGGTTGGTAGGACATGTTCTGAGACGTCGAGAGATCACCAATTTAGTATTGGAGGGCAGCGTGGAGCGTAAAAATCGTAGAGGCAGACCAAGAGATGAATACACTAAGCAGATTCAGAATGATGTAGGCTGCAGTAGGTACTGGGAGACGAAGAAGCTTGCACAGGATAGAGTAGCATGTAGAGCTGCATCAAACCAGTCTCAGGACTGAAGATCACAACAACAACAACAACATGATCACGGTTTCAGACATAAAAAAAGCTAGAACAATCAATACACACAGATTTCATACTTTTGTAACTCTGTTAGTAGTAAAACTTTCTAACTGCCCACCAGTTCCGCAGTAATGGAATTATAGAAAAGTAGTGAAGCAACTTTACATTGTAAAATACACTGAAGCGCCAAAGAAACTGGTACAGGCATGCGTATTCAAATTTGGAGATATGTAAACAGACAGAAAACGGCGCTGCAGTCGGCAGCGCCTATATAAGGCAAGCGTCTGGCGCAGTTGTTAGATCTATTACTGCTGCTACAAAGGCAGGCTGTCAAGATTTAAATGAGTTTGAGCGTGGCGTTATACCCGACGCAAGAGCGATGGGACACAGCATCTCCGAGGTAGCGATGAAGCGGGGATTTTCCCGTACGACTATTTCACGAGCGTACCGTGAATATCAGGAATCCAGCAACACATCAAATCTCCGACAACGCTGCGGCCGAAAAATGTCCTGCAAGAACGGGATCAACGACAACTGAAGAGAATCGTTCAACATGATAGAAGTGCAACCCTTGTGCAAATTCCTGCAGGTTTCATTGCTTGGCCTTCAACCATTCAACGGAACATTATCGATATGGGCTTCGGAGCCAAAGGCCCGCTCGTGCACCCTTGATCACCGCACGATACAGTGATTTTCGCCTCGCCTGAGTCCGTCAACGCCGCCATTGGAAACGTGTTGTCTGGTCGGATGAGTCTCGTTTCAAACTGTATCTAGCGGATGGACGTGCACGGGTATGGAGACAGCCTCACGAATCCATGGACCTTGTATGTCAGCAGGGGACTGTTCAAGCTGAAGTAGGCTCTGTAACAGTGTGACTTGTATGCAGTCAGAGTGATATGGGACTCCTGTGACACGTCTAGATACACTCTGACAGGTGACACGTACGTACGCATCCCGTCTGATCACGTGTATTCATTCATGTCCATTGAGCGTTCCGACTTACTTGGGCAATTCCAGCAGGACAATGCGGCGCCCCACACGTCCAGAATTGATACATAGTGGTTCCAGGAACATTCTTCTGAGTTTAAACACTTCCACTGGCCATCAAACGTCCCAGACTTAAAAATTTATGAGCGTATCAGGGATATCTTGCAACGTGGTGTTCAGAATAGATATCCACCCCCTCGTACTGTTACGGATTTATGGACAGCCCAGCAGGATTCATGGTGTTAATTCCCTCCAGCACTACTTCAGACATTAGTCTACATGCCACGTCGTGTTGCGGCACTTCTACCTGCTCACGGGGGCCCTATACGGTATTGAGCACACGTACCAGTTTCTTTGGCTCTTCAGTGTATACAGGTATAATGCAGCGTTACAGTGCGTTAAAGCACGTAACAATAATTACTGAGCGGCCACTGTATGTAAAAATTTTATGAAAACGCAATGAAAATGTGAAACGTCCCCTTAGAACAAATTATACATGACTGTGCTTAAACTGACACACAATATTTTTTTTAGCGCAACGCAATCTGACTTTTAGAAATCCCTACAAAGGAGTGGCCCTGACTAACATTAACCTGTACCTTACACAAATCACTTACCTCACAAAAATCTTCGTTACGTAAGTGGGCTGTTTATGTTTTCTTATTGGCAACGTTACGTAGCGCTCTGTATGAAAATCACTGGCTGTGCTGTGTGCAGTCTGTGGCCAGTTTGCATTGTTGTCAGCCATTGTAGTATTGGGCAGCTGGATGTGAACAGCGTGTAGCGTTGCGCAGTTGGAGGTGAGCCGCCAGCAGTGGTACATGGAAATCCACTACTTCTGTGTGCAATTTCTTTTACTAATGAGACTTTGTGAAAAAAAACTGTAATTACTATTATGATGAATGATCAGAACTATCTTTATGGACTGTGGGAAAATTTTAGCTTTTGACCAACATTGTATCAATAAGTGTGTGCATTTGATTTCTTTGTTATTGTAATTACGATTATGAAAAATTTTAACAAATATGTATTGCCCAGTGCCCAAAACAATTTGTAAAATTTTTTGTGGGGAGCATGGGGGCTTTGTAAGTAGGCTGTTTATGTTTTCTTATTGGCAACGTTACGTAGCGCTCTGTATGAAAATCACTGGCTGTTCTGTGTGCAGTTTGTGGCTAGTTTGCTTTGTTGTCTGCCATTGTAGTGTTGGGCAGCGGCAGCTGGATGTGAACAGCGCGTAGCGTTGCGCAGTTGGAGGTGAGCCGCCAGCAGTGGTGGATGTGGGGAGAGAGATGGCGGAGTTTTGAAAGTTTGTAAAAATGGATGTCATGAACTGCTATATATATTATGACTTTTGATGACTATTAAGGTAAATACATTGTTTGTTCTCTATCAAAATGTTTCATTTGCTAACTATGCCTACTAGTAGTTAGTGCCTTCCGTAGTTTGAATCTGTTATTTAGCTGGCAGTAGTGGCGCTCGCTGTATTGCTGTAGCTTGAGTAACGAAGATTTTTGTGAGGTAAGTGATTTGTGAAAGGTATAGGTTAATGTTAGTCAGGGCCATTCCTTTGTAGGGATTTCTGAAAGTCAGATTGCGTTGCGCTAAAAAAATATTGTGTGTCAGTTTAAGCACAGTCTTGTACAATTCTTCAAAGGGGACGTTTCAAATGTTTTTACATCTCAACCACCTACCGCCCACCATTATAGCTATTGACGCTCACTAGTGGGCTGTAGGGACCCGGCTGACCAGAACTGGCCGTTGCGGGAACCAGCGGACACGACGTGTCATGAGACCAAAGAAGCCGAAGTCACGGTCTGCTTAGGATGAAGAGAAATCAGGGATGAAAGGACTGGATAATACGAGCTTTTGCGATGGTTGTTCATCATATCAGAACAGCAGCCGCCAAATGGATCAGCAGAAGAGCCAGCTTCGCTTAGTGAGGGAGAGGATCTGCCACACTGCGTGAAGCGATGATACAGTGCCACTACATCAGAGTTACTAAACACAGCTTCCCGAAATTTCTTCAGGAAAGGAGACGAAGTAAATACTCCCGAAATCGAATCAAGAACAAGAAGGAGGAGGAGGAGGAGGAGGAGGAGAAAGAGATTAGTGTTTAACGTCCCGTCGACAACGACGTCATTAGAGACTGAACACAAGTTCGTATTGGGGAAAAATGGAGTAGGAAAGCGGCCGTGCCGTTTCGAAGGAACTATCAGGGCGTGTTCCTTAAAGTCACTTGCTAGTGAATCTGCTTCAAAAATTCGATTTTTTTCCGTCTTAATATTTAGAGTTTTGTGAACAAAATGGTAGTTAAATGAATCGATTCGGACATCGGGAACATCTTTAAAAACAAATTTAAATATATGTTGATATGCGGCAACGACCGCGTTTCCGCTGCGGTCGCATGTCAAATGCCTCCAAAGGGTTTGCAAATGTGTTGGAAAATATGCCTTATGAAAGAAATGTAAAAATTGAAAAGTTAGAGTGTTTTGGTCATGTCCAAACGAGGATGGTCACACGTTTACGTAAGCTAACAAAAGATATGAAGGACAAAAAGCTCAGTGATGGCAAACCAATTGGTGCTCGGGGTCGTCTTACTAAGGAAGAGGTGGACAAACTGCAGCTGTATTATGGTTTATCCATAAGAACCAATCGAGACAATATTGGGGCCCTGAAGAAAGCAGTATGGGCTACCTTTTTCCATAAAGCTTCTACGGATGTCCATCCACAGCAGGCTCTCTGCGACAGTGGTGTAGACACATGGTGTGGATAGAAAAATGTGTTCAAATGTGTGTGAAATCTTATGAGACTTAACTGCTAAGGTCATCAGTCCCTAAGCTTTTTTTTTTTTTTTTGTCATCAGTCTACTGACTGGTTTGATGCGGCCCGCCACGAATTCCTTTCCTGTGCTAACCTCTTCCCTCTTCGTCTCAGAGTAGCACTTACAAACTACGTCCTCAATTATTTGCTTGACGTATTCCAATCTCTGTCTTCCTCTACAGTTTTTGCCCTCTACAGCTCCCTCTAGTACCATGGAAGTCATTCCCTCATGTCTTAGCAGATGTCCTATCATCCTGTCCCTTCTCCTTATCAGTGTTTTCCACATATTCCTTTCCTATCCGATTCTGCGTAGAACCTCCTCATTCCTTACCTTATCAGTCCACCTAATTTTCAACATTCGTCTATAGCACCACATCTCAAATGCTTCGATTCTCTTCTGTTCCGGTTTTCCCATAGACCATGTTTCACTACCATACAATGCTGTACTCCAGACGTACATCCTCAGAAATTTCTTCCTCAAATTAAGGCCGGTATTTGATATTAGTAGACTTCTCTTGGCCAGAAATGCCTTTTTTGCCATAGCGAGTCTGCTTTTGATGTCCTCCTTGCTCCGTCCGTCATTGGTTATTTTACTGAGTAGGTAGCAGAATTCCTTAACTTCATTGACTTCGTGACCATCAATCCTGATGTTAAGTTTCTCGCTGCTCTCATTTCTACTACTTCTCATTACCTTCGTCTTTCTCCGATTTACTCTCAAACCATACTGTGTACTCATTAGACTGTTCATTCCGTTCAGCAGATCATTTAATTCTTCTGCACTTTCACTCAGGATAGCAATGTCATCAGCGAATCGTATCATTGATATCCTTTCACCTTGTATTTTAATTCCACTCCTGAACCTTGCTTTTATTTCCATCATTGCTTCCTCGATGTACAGATTGAAGAGTAGGGGCGAAAGGGTACAGCCTTGTCTTACACCCTTCTTAATACGAGCACTTCGTTCTTGATCGTCCACTCTTATTATTCCCTCTTGGTTGTTGTACATATTGTATATGACCGTCTCTCCCTATAGCTTACCCCTACTTTTTTCAGAATCTCGAACAGCTTGCACCATTTTATATTGTCGAACGCTATATCCAGGTCGACAAATCCTATGAAAGTGTCTTGATTTTTCTTTAGCCTTGATTCCATTATTAGCCGTAACGTCAGAATTGCCTCTCTCGTCTCTTTACTTTTCCTGAAGCCAAACTGATCGTCACCTAGCGCATTCTCAATTTTCTTTTCCATTCTTCTGTATATTATTCTTGTAAGCAGATTCGATGCATTAGCTGTTAAGCTGATTGTGCGATAATTCTCGCACTTGTCAGCTCTTGCCGTCTTCGGAATTGTGTGGATGATGCTTTTCCGAAAGTCAGATGGTATATCGCCAGACTCATATATTCTACACACCAACGTGAATAGTCGATTTGTTGCCACTTCCCCCAATGATTTTAGAAATTCTCATGGAATGTTATCTATCCCTTCTGCCTTATTTGACCGTAAGTCCTCCAAAGCTCTTTTAAATTCCGATTCTAATACTGGATCCCCTATCTCTTCTAAATCGACTCCTGTTTCTTCTTCTATCACATCAGATGTAAGTAGGCTGTTTATGTTTTCTTTATGTAAGTTTGCTGTTTATGTTTTTTATTGGCAACGTTACATAGCACTCTGTATGAAAATCACTGGCTGTGCTGTGTGCAGTATGTGGCTAATTTGCATTGTTGTCTGCCATTGTTGTCATGAACTGCTATAGCTGGATGCGAACAGCGCATAGCGCTGGGCAGTTGGAGGTGAGCCGCCAGCAGTGGTGGATGTGGGGAGAGAGATGGCGGAGTTTTGTAATACTGGATGTTAATTATGAATATTAAGGTAAATACATTGTTTGTTCTCTATTAATATCTTTCATTTGCTAACTATCCCTATCAGTAGTTAGTACCTTCAGTGGTTTGAATCTTTTATTTAGCTGGTAGTAGTGGCGCTCGCCGTATTGCAGTAGTTCGAGCAGCGAAGATTTTTGTGAGGTAAGTGATTTGTGAAAGGTATAGTTTAATGTTTGTCAGGGCCATTCTTTTGCAGGGATTTTTAGATAGTCAGATTGCGTTGCGCTAAAATTATTGTGTGCCAGGTTAAGCACAGTCTTGTACAATTGTTCTAAGTGGACATTTCATATGTAAAATTATTCTAAGGGGACGTTTCATATGGCGACCCTGCCAGGATACCTCACTGGAATCTTCTGATTTTTTCTTGTAGTTTGTGTATTTAGTGTAGCTTTTGTTTATTGCTAGCTCGTAATTGTAGAGAGAATCTCCTGGGTAGTTGCAGTCTTTCATTGTTGCACAGTAAAACAGTTGTGGCATGCATGTAGATTTGCACCAAGTATTTCGCAGCTGCAATTAACTAGATATTATTTTCAGTGCTATGTTAATGTGTTCTCTTATTTTTGCTCTTCAAATTGTGTTTTTCTGTGTTATCGTGTGAAATATTGCCACAATAATGGCGTGTGAAAAACGTAACACTCGGCTCCAAAGTAAAATGAGAAACGACAGTGAAGACGAAAGCAATGTGTTAGCGCCACTGTGTAATGAGTTAACTAATGTTCAAAGTAGTAATTTGGTAACTGTGCATAGGGAAATGGAGCGGGCGTCAAACAATGGCGTAGACAGTCAAACAGGTAGTGAACAGGGAAGCATTATCGATCGATCGGTCGGCAACAGCTCGCCTCAGGAATCCGAAATGATAGGACACAATTTTGTAAATACTGTAGATTCAGGTTTTGCGTCCTCACCGTTTTCTCAAATGAGTCAAGACACATTTTCTGCTTGTCAAAATGTGAATGCTGCCGGTGAAAACGCAATGCCAAAAAGCATAGAGAAACAGATTCCAGACACTAATACATTATTATTGCAATTAATGCAACAAATGGAACAAAATCAGAGACAGATGGGACAAAATCTTAAAAAGTTAGACACAATGGAACAAAATCAGAGACAAACACAGCAAAAGCTTCAAAAGTTAGACACAATGGAACAAAAGCTTCAAAAGTTAGACTCAGTGGAACATATGCTTGAACAAACACGTGAAGATTTAACTACTGAGTTACATAAAATAGAATCGAAATGTCAGAAAGTCTGTAATGACGTAAAAACACAAATTTGTGAGCATTTCCAACCTATTTTTTCGCGTCATGAGAATGTATTACAGAATCACGAAGCAGCCATAAAAGAGCTGCAAACCATTGTTCATGAAAATCATGAGACCTTGTGGGCTAAAATTGACTCAGTTGCATCTACCGATTCGGTTACGCAACTGGCAAAAACTCAGGAAAACTTAAAGAACACAGTAGATTCGATTTCAACACAAATGGACACTCTGAAACTTGGTTCAGAAAAACACACTGAGGAAATGTGTTCACTATCGGAGAAAGTAGCTGAACTTTCGAATCAGGTCACTAACTTATCTACAAAGGTAGATGATGATCTGAATGACACAAGACCCGTAGCCTTCACTGACACAGAAGACTATGAACAAATAAAATTCAAACAAAATCAAAATCAAATTAATACACAGTATAAAAGAGAAATCCGGGAAGTACAAGATCAGTTGACGCAGGTGATACAAGAATTACGTATTTCAGAGGACACTCGCGCCCCAATACTGGAAGAGGGACATAGAAATACGGAAAAGCCACAATATAATAACACAGAGCATTTCGGTAATTATGAAAGAAATTGGCAAGGTGCACCGAATTTTGAGATGGAACCGCCGACACGACGTAACAATGACCGATATGTGACTCGCCGACATGATGATTTTGACTATAAGCTGTTCATTACTACACGTAAATTCAAAACATTTAAGAATTCTGGCAACGACATTCATCCACAAGCGTGGCTCCATCAATTCTCTCATTGCTTTCCTCCCAACTGGTCATTGGAGCACAGGTTAGAATTTATGTGTGGCTACTTAGAGAATGAACCAGCTGTAAGAATGCGATCGGTCATTCACGATTGCCACAGTGAAGGAGAATTTTACCATGCGTTCCTCTCAGCATATTGGTCACAAGCTACACAAGATCGCGTAAAACATAGCATCATGATGATGAAACACTTCGAACAATCTGAATTTTCCAGTCTTGTGAAATATTTTGAAGACATGTTGCACAAGAATCAGTACCTGTCAAACCCATACAGCCCCTCAGAACTCATCCGCATTTGTTTAATCAAACTGCCTGAACATTTACGGCATATTATTTTAGCAGGACGTTGCAAAGACGACATTGAAGCTTTTCAGGGACTGTTACAAGAACTGGAAATTGACACAGACAGTCGCGGGATGCGAAAACAGGAAAACAATCACTACAGGTCACATCCGTCTCAATTCCGTGACGACAGAAACAATAAATGGCCACGAGAAACCTATTCTTACAACGCAAATCGTGACCAAAACAGACACCACCCATATGACAACCACTGGCAGAGTAATAGTTACAGGGAAAGATCACCTTTCCGCGGTAATGACTATCACAGAGACAATCAGAGAAACAGACAATATGGGAACCAAAATAACTATTATCAAGGGAGACAGAATAACTTTAGACGCAACGGTCCAGCACGCGGTTACGACTCAGGCAGAAATTCTCCACCACGTAACAGACAAGAAAGAAACTATGTAAACTACCGACATGACGACAGGCGATATGATCGTAACGACAGACCTGAACTCCATCAGAACTGGCGAGCTTTAAACAGAGCTGGGCCCTCTGGGCAAGGCGAATTTGTGGAAGTTAGGCCTCCTAATCCCAATAACGGCGCGCGCCTACAAAGAAACAGACAATGACTCGCACCGCAGGCAGCTGCGTGCGCCGGCTGGCTCCGAGAAAAATAACATTGACGCTAACCTTGAGCAAAATTCCCGTATTCTTTACGGACGAATACCGCATGATACTTGCATTCAAGTTGAAACGCTGCGTACTGAGAAGAGCAAAGGGTAAAAGATTGCACCACATTTCTCATGTAAAACCATTTATTGACAGATAATCTGCTTTTTAACTTAGTCTTTGCAATTTTCACTTCACGCTACTTGTACAGTTTGTCAGACTTAAGAAACTGTTAACATGCAACTATGTTTTAAAGCTAACTAACTATCCAGTCAAGAACATATACCAGCACTGCTAATGAAATTTTCATGCAACGTTTTGGTTTGCTTGAGAGTGGATTCAGGATTTGAGGTGCTTTCTGTGAAATGCCAGATGACACAGTGGTTAGTTTATGTGACAGCTACACGATTTTATCACGACGCTGCTAATGCGTGACAATTTACAATGTTGCTTTTGCGGTGTATCTGTTTTATATCTGCACAGTTTTTTCTGAATTATTCTGGAAAGTAAAACATGTTTTAGTAGTAACTTTTGTGGTATAGCTACAATGAGACAGCCTTTTCCGTAGCACAACAATACTTTACAGCACACTAATTTCTTCATCGCAACAATAAGCATAATAACTAAGTTATCTATACGCAAAGCATTTCACTTTTGTGTATCATGAGGTAAGTACATTGACTTCTGCAGAACTTAGCTTAAGGAGGACAATAACTACGACACTTCCCAGAGATTATCTTACAGCAAGACGCATATTTAGCGCTACTGGACACGTATTTGAGTGATTAATTTTGTACTTAAAACATTTATTTTTAAAGATTTTTGAATTACAAAGAAAGTTTTTCGTGATACATTTCATTCCATTGCTGTAATCTGTAACACCTGAGGGTATAATTACAACAAACCTCAGGGGGGTACACGCCTACTTTGTGTACCATGTGTTTGGCAAGCACAAGGAGCCCTAGCTAATATGGTATTTGCTTATACAATTTAACACATCGGTACCATATTTCTCTAACACATAAATTACACAGCTATCTGATCATTTAACAGAGAAACAAACATCTTTTTACTACGTCAGTGACACATGTTTACGTAATTACAGAATTGGATTATTTCACACTTAAGAAATTGTATTTTGTCTGTACTGTGTGAACTCTTCATATTTTTTCGGAACCATTGTGATACTATGAGAGCTTTGAATGATGTATTTGGTATGAGATCATGATTTTTAAAGTACGTTTGAGGTAGATGACACTACTGAAATGAGCAGAGAATTTTCTTTAGGTTTTGAAATCATTGGAGGAAGCTACGACGTTTTTGACATTTGACTGAGGTGTTATGATGTTATTATTACGATGACTATGTGTATTATGCTGTTGCGGTATGTTTATGATCAATAAGCTGATGCTATATGAGTTATTTGATTATGCTATGTATCTGTTATGATGAAATATGGAAAAAGTGTCGACGAATAAGGTAAGGAGTAATGAATAGTGGTTAGGGACTCTTGACCTGTGAAATATTTTTATATGAGACTGTCACTGTAGCGAAAACTGCTGTCGTAAATATTTCCATAAGAATGTTAAGTGACCACCTGCACATGCGTCGTGGGCACACAGCTGTGTCAGACACCTGGAGAACAAGCCATTAGTTTGAGTGCCTCTTTAGAAGCACAGGTAGAAAAAAAACAGAAAGGGAAGCCCATTGTACGCGCCACTGACATTTCCTCGTTGAAAGCATACTGTGGAGCTCGTAATTTATGATATTTACTGAAATGCCTCATGAAACGATGCGAAACATTTCACCGCTATTGTCTTGCTAGTTGAGAAAAATGCCATATGGCTTGCTTTATGTATTTATTTACACATTTTGTTTAATATCAAGTTTCTAGCTGCACTGCAGCATTGGTTAAAATAAAATTTAATATATGCACTAATATCAATATTTTATGCCTACAGATCCAGTAAATAATTTTATGATCTATCCAAAAAAATGAGGGAGCACAAAAAAGGACATTTCCCTTCACAGGAATTGTATAGATTATTTTTTATGATTTGGTAACTTATCTACTAGCGTAAGTTTTTGTGATGCATCACTCTAATGTTAAGATGTGACATAGGTATTAGACATGGCCATTTTAGTGTAATATTTTTTCTGCTTGAGCTATGTCATGTTTAGGTATAAGTTGCTGCTGTTTGCCAGGCATAGTGTTACTGAATTTGACTTTGTGTTACTCTTCTAAGCTAGTTTTTCTTGTTTCCTGCATTGCCTTATATTAGTTGTAATATTGCACTTGCTTTATGCTGCTTGCTTTGCCATTTCTATTTTTTGTCATTGATGTTTGTGTTAATTATTTTTTTTGCTGCATTGCCTCGTCCCTTGGTATATAAATCTGAGCTCAGTAGATTTAAGTTAGCTTAAGAGGGGGTAGACTATATAAGAAACTGACTATGGAGAATAGGTAAAGAATGCATTGCGAAGAAAGATTTGGGCCCCAATGAGTATTGTACAATCAGAAATAATTATTTTGAAAGAAATATGAATAGAATACAAGAACGAGGTATAGGTAGGATTTTCTTGGAAATAAATGATGAGGTAAGCAATGCGTGAACATATAAATACAGAAAGCATGCTTAGATAGAATTTTTTGGTGGAAGCAAAGGTTGAAATAAGACGAACGATCTATGGAATGAAGGGAGATCTCCAAGCAAAATACTGCAGTAAAAGAAACCCTGTCCTTTCCTCTTTGTTGCTTTTTCCCAATATGTAATTGTGTGTTGTCCTTTCCATTTGTGTTATCCCACTATGTGTTTGGGTACCCGTGTGTATTTGTGTTTTTCCTGTCTTTATGTGTTTAGCTGATGAGAGCTCTGTTGTAGACTTTTTCTAATAATATGTTATTTACTTTGTAAAGATGCTTAGACATTATTTATTCTGTGTTGTTTTCATGCTCATGTGTGAAGTTGACGTTTCAAAAGTGATTCTGATCTTTTATGTATGTACTCATGTTATCATTCCTGTAACACTGATGTATATGTTTATTTCTATTCTTTTGTAAAGCCCCTATTACTACAAATATTATCTGTATTGTTATGTCTTTAATGTTGTATTTTGTATCTTTGTAATTGTATTCTTATGTTATAAAATTGTAATTGACACCAGTTCATCATATTATTAACTTGTTAGTTACATTTCACTGCACACTTTTCTGTTGGTCATAGTATATGGACAATATGTGAGAAGTTGGGACTGCTAGTGTTTGCACGTGTGTTAATAATTCAGCAAGGGACTGGATAACAGCATTGCTGGTTCTAAGGACAATTCCACAAACTTTGTGAGTGCACAAGTGGTTGTTTATGGACTTGCTATCTTCTCTGCAAGACTCTTCGATGGTGATTGTGCACCTGCACAGTCGCAGCAGATGGCTGCTGGCCGTCTCTACAAGGACTACAGTGGGTCTGCATCTCTGGTGGCCCACCAATACCACAATCTCTACCAGGACTACAGTGGGCCTGTCCACACTCTCTACCAGGACTGCAGTGGGTCTGCTCTGTGATGACCTACCTACCAACCTTCTTCAAAATGTCGAATGACTCTGCTGTGGGTTTGCTCTGTTGTGGCCCATTACATGTCAGCATGTCAAGAGTCAGCACTATCTTACCGTTGGAAGGACAATACTACTTCTTCAAGACTGCATGGACATCCACTACTTCCGTGTGCATTGCCTTTTATTGCTCAGACTTTGATAAAAGAAATGGCAGTTTTACTGTGGTGAATGATCAGGACTGTCTTTATTGACTGTGAGAAAATTTTAGCTGTTGACCAACATTGTATTAATAAGTGTGCGCATTTGATATCTTTCTTACTGTAATTATGAAAAAATTTTTCAAATCTGTATTGGCCACTGGCCAAAAACATTTGTAAAATTTTTTGTGGGGAGCATGGGGGCTATGTAAGTAGGCTGTTTATGTTTTCTTTATGTAAGTTTGCTGTTTATGTTTTTTATTGGCAACGTTACATAGCACTCTGTATGAAAATCACTGGCTGTGCTGTGTGCAGTATGTGGCTAATTTGCATTGTTGTCTGCCATTGTTGTCATGAACTGCTATAGCTGGATGCGAACAGCGCATAGCGCTGGGCAGTTGGAGGTGAGCCGCCAGCAGTGGTGGATGTGGGGAGAGAGATGGCGGAGTTTTGTAATACTGGATGTTAATTATGAATATTAAGGTAAATACATTGTTTGTTCTCTATTAATATCTTTCATTTGCTAACTATCCCTATCAGTAGTTAGTACCTTCAGTGGTTTGAATCTTTTATTTAGCTGGTAGTAGTGGCGCTCGCCCTATTGCAGTAGTTCGAGCAGCGAAGATTTTTGTGAGGTAAGTGATTTGTGAAAGGTATAGTTTAATGTTTGTCAGGGCCATTCTTTTGCAGGGATTTTTAGATAGTCAGATTGCGTTGCGCTAAAATTATTGTGTGCCAGGTTAAGCACAGTCTTGTACAATTGTTCTAAGTGGACATTTCATATGTAAAATTATTCTAAGGGGACGTTTCACAGACAAATCTTCACCCTCATAGAGGCTTTCAATGTATTATTTCCACCTATCTGCTCTCTCCTCTGCATTTAACAGTGGAATTCCCATTGCACTCTTAATGTTACCACCGTTGCTTTTAATGTCACCAAAGGTTGTTTTGACTTTCCTGTATGCTGAGTCTGTCCTTCCAACAATCACATCTTTTTCGATGTCTTCACATTTTTCCTGCAGCCATTTCGTCTTAGCTTCCCTGCACTTCCTATTTATTTCATTTCTCAGCGACTTGTATTTCTGTATTCCTGATTTTCCCGGAACATGTTTGTACTTCCTCCTTTCATCAATCAACTGAAGTATTTTTTCTGTTACCCATGGTTTCTTCGCAGCTTATACACTGCTTAACCTAAATTATCGTAAGGACAAACACACACAACCATGCCCGAGGGAGGACTCGAACCTCCGCCGGGACCAGCCGCACAGTCCATGACTGCAGCGCCTGAGACCGCTCGGCTAATCCCCCGCGCGGCGGTATGGATACAAAATTAAGCAATAGCAAGTGGTGAGACTTATGCACTCCATCACTCCCTGCCATTTGAGGTATTGGAAGCAATTAAGCTCATATACTGGGACCTAAGTGACACTAAACTATCGTCACGATGCTTACATGGAAAGACATAAAATGTTAATGAATGTTTCAACCATGTGATATGGGAACGCCTGCCTAAAACTGTGTTTGTTGATTTCAATACCATGAGATTAGGTGTATTAGATGCAGTTATTTGCTTTAATGATGGGGCAGTTAGCAGATGTGATGTTTTAGAGTTGTTGGGACTAACTCCTGGTTTCAATATGAGACAAGCGCTGGTGGCAACTGATTCCTTGAGAGTGGCCGAAGGCGAAAATTGGGTTCTTGAGGCAACTAAAAAGGCCAGAATACCAAAGAGGAGCAATAAAAGGAAGAGAGAAGATGAGGAACACACAAACCAAGAATATTGTGCAACTGGAGGGTTTTAAGAACAACAGAGGTGAGTAACAGATGAAATGTACCTTTAAACTGAATTTCCCAACAATCAAATTTTCTGACATGTTTATTTTGTGCAAAAAGAAACTATTTGAGCTAGAGATCTGAAATTTTTTGTGATAATTCATGCTACCATTTGGAGAAAAGTAGGCTACAGACATCAGCTTGCTATCACCAGGAAGAAAAATATACCCTTATTAATTATAAAAAGTTACCGTAATTTTGATTGTCTAATTTATGTATTTATAGTATAAAAACTATTGGTTGAAATCAGTTGATTGTAGTCACTTTTTAGATAACAATGTCATAAATGTGTGCACAAAGTTTTAAGCGTCTAAGAAAAGTAGTTAATAAGTCTGTAGACTTCAAATATAGACTGGCAGGAAAAATTTTGAATTACTCACAGGGATAAATGTTTGTATCATAAAATTTATATCAAAGCTATTCTGATTATTCTTATACCAAAATCTCCATCCTTAAAACACTTTCATTGTCCTAAAATTTCTTTGTATCCAGCGTTTACGTTGTGTAGTTAGACCCTTATAAACTTTATGAAAATTCTTACTGTTTTTCCAGCCGTTCACTGGCAAGTTACTTTAAATGTTCTAGGAAAATGACGGAAAACCTAATCAGGATTTCCGGACGCGGACTTGACCGTCGTCCTCAGGAACGCGGGTCCAGTGTGGTAGCCACTGCGCTACCCCGCTCAGTAAATCAAGAACAGCTGCCAACATGAGTAACCTACAAGTAGATATCCTTGCCAGACTGTACCAGATTTTAAAATACTCAATAAAGGCAAGTGCTCCGATCATGGTTTTATACTAGTTTGGTTACTTTCAGAGTTTGCTAAAACAGCAGCTCCACACCCAGCAGCGACATACAACCATTCGTTCGTCGAGAGATCACTGGCTAAAGACTGGAAAGTTGGACAGGTCGCACCAGTACTCAACAGAGGAAATAGGACTAATCCATTGGATTTCAGACCCATTTCACTGACGTCGATTTGCAATAGGAGCTTGGAACATAAAGTGTGTTTCAAAAATGTGAATTACCTGGAAGAGTGAATTACTTCGAAAAAAAGCGATGTATTGACAAATAGCACGAATTCAAAAAATATTGTACTTGTGAAACACAACTGGCTGTTTATTCTCATGAAGTAATGAGTGCTATCGAGAGGGGATCTCAAACTGATTTCATATTTCTAGATTTACAGAAGGCCCTTGAGACCGTTCCTCACAGCACACTTCTATCAAACTGCGTGCCTGTGGAGTATCATCTCAGGTGTGCCCCTGGATTCGTGATTTCCTTTCAGAAAGGTTCGTAGTAACCGACGGAAAGTCATAGAGTAAAACACAAGTGTTATCTCGCGTTCTCCAAGGAAGTGTTATAGCGCCTCTGCAGTTCCTAATGTATATAAACATCAAGGCGACAATTTGGACGGCCCTCTTGCTCTATTTGCAGATGACACCATCATTTACCGTCTACTAAAGCAACGAGAAGATCAGAATCAATTACAACGTGATTTAAATAAGATATCTGCATGGTACGAAAAGTGGTAATTGTCTCTCAGTAAAGAAAAGTTTGAGGTCAACCACATGAGTTTCAGGTGTCAGCTAAATTTCGGTTACACGATAAATTACACAACTCTAAAGACTATCAAATGGTTCAAATGGCTCTGAGCACTATGGGACTTAACTTCTGTGGTCATCAGTCCCCCAGAACTTACAACTACTTAAAATTAACTAACCTAAGGACATCACACACATCCGTGCCCGAGGCAGGATTCGAACCTGACTGTAGCGCCTAGAACCGCTCGGCCACTCCAGCCAGCTCTAAAGACTATCAAATCAAGTAAATATTACAATTACGAATAACTTAAACTGGAACGATCACATAGATAATGTTGAGGGGAAAGCCAACCAAAGAGCGTGTTTTGTTGACAGAACACTCAGAAGATGCAACGTGTTTGTAAAAGAGACTGCCCATAAAACGCTAGCTCGTTCTCTTCTGGAGTAGCGTTGCACGCTTGTGATCCGTATCTGACGGGATTAATAGGCGACATCGAAAAACTTCAAAAAGGGCAGTTCGTTTTGTATTATCTCGAAATATATGGGAGAGTGTCAGGAATATAATACACGGATTGGCGCAGGAATAATTAAAACAGAGGTGCTTCTGAATGCAGCGAGACCTTTTCATGAAACTTCAGTCACCAACTTACTCCTCTGAAAGTCAAAATGCTTTGTTGGCGCCGACTTACGTAGGGAGAACTGATCATCGTAATAAAATAAGAGAAATGAGAGCACGCATGGGAAGATTTAAGTGTTCGTTTTTCCCATGCATTGTTCGAGAATGGAGTAGTAGTGTGAAGATGGTTCGATGAACCCTCTGCTAGGCATTTTAGTGTGAATTGCAGAGAATTCATGTAGATATAAGTGTACGCTCCACTCAGACTTGACGAGACTCCAAGACAACTCTTCACGCTCTATCTGCCGTTGGCGGCGACACTGTCCCCTGACTTGTCGGAGCTGACGGACATACACTACTGGCCATTAAAATTGCTACACCAAGAAGAAATGCAGATGATAAACGGGTATTCATGGGACAAATAGATTATACTAGAACTGACATGTGATTACATTTTCACGCAATTCGGGTGCATAGATCCTGAGAAATCAGTACCCAGAACGACAACCTCTGGCCGTAATAACGGTCTTGATACGCCTGGGCACTGAGTCAAACAGAGCTTCTTGGATGGCGTGTACAGGTACAGCTGCCCATGCAGCTTCAACACGATACCACAGTTCATCAAGAGTAGTGACTGGCATATTGTGATGAGCCACTTGCTCGGCCACCATTGACCAGACGTTTTTAATGGGTGAGAGATCTGGAGAATGTGCTGGCTAGGGCAGCAATCGAACATTTTCTGTATCCAGAAAGGCCCGTACAGGACCTGCAACATGCGGTCGTGCATTATCCTGCTGAAATGTAGGGTTTTGCAGGGATCAAATGAAGGGTAGAGCCACAGATCGTAACACATCTGAAACGTAACGTCCACTGTTCAAAGTGCCGTCAATGCGAACAAGAGGTGACCGAGACGTGTAACCAATGGCACCCCATACCATCACGCCTGGTAATACGCCAGTATGGCGATGACGAATACACGCTTCCAATGTGCGTTCACTGCGATGTCGCGAAACACGGATGCGACCATCATGATGCTGTAAACAGAACCTGGATTCATCCGAAAAAATGACGTTTTGCCATTCGTGCACCCAGGTTCGTCGTTGAGTACACCATCGCAGGTGCTCCTGTCTGTGATGCAGCGTCAACGGTAACGGTAGCCATGGTCTCATAGTCCATGCTGCTGCAAACGTCGTCAAACTGTTCGTGCAGGTGATTGTTGTCTTGCAAACGTCCCCATCTGTTGACTCGGGGATCGAGAAGTGGCTGCACGATCGTTACAGCCATGCGGATAAGATGCCAGTCATCTCGACTGATAGTGATACGAGGCCGTTGGGATCAAGCACGGCGTTCCGTATTACCCTCCTGAACCCAGCGATTCCATATTCTGTTAACAGTCATTGGATCTCTACCAACGCGAGCAGCATGTCGCGATACGATAAACCGCAATCGCGATAGGCTACAATCCGAGCTTTACCAAAGTCGGAAACGTGATGGTACGCATTTCTCCTCCTTACACGGGGCATCACAACAACGTTTCACCAGGCAATGGCGGTCAAGTGCTGTTTGTGTATGAGAAATCGGTTGGAAACTTTCGTCATGTCAATACGTTGTAGGTGTCGCCACCGGCGCCAACCTTGTGTGAATGCTCTGAAAAGCTAATCATTTGCATATCAAAGCATCTTCTTCCTGTCGGTTAAATTTCGCGTCTGTAGCACGTCATCTTCGTGGTGTAGCAATTTTAATGGCCAGTAGTGTAGATACCTGGTCTCAGGCCAACAGAGCCTTGCCACTAAACCACAGCAAGAAGAACCCCAGAGAACTATAATCAGTTGTACAGAGAAAATTACTTGCAACACTACCTTATCTGTAGTGCCAACAATAGAATTTACAAGCGCTCCTGCTCCTGCACGAAACACAGCGGTGGAGATACGACGCAAATGCTGTACTTTCTCCAGCGCTGTTCCACCGTAGCCAAACAGCTCCAAGGCAGAGAGAAAAACGGTTAAGAGACTCCGAAGAGATTCTGATGCACTCTTCGTCCCAGCAGACAAAGTAAACTCAACAGTCCTGCTGCCACATCAAGTGCACAAACAACAAAATTACGATGTATAAGAGGACAACACCTCCAAGAGAACAGGAGGCGATGCTACCAACCGAATGAAGATGAAGGCTATCGAGCTTCTCCGACACACACATTCCAAGTCAAGAAGACGGCAAAGAGACATCGACCACGTGCAACTCTGCCGCCTAGACTTCATGGACTACCTTAAGTTCAGAAAGAAGGAATGCCACTCCGACCAATTGTTAGCAACATACTCGTAGATGGGCCAGCACGTGGATTAGCGAAACACCTGACGGCGATGCGCAGCCCTTTTGTGGGCAAATACCAGCCCCACATACGGAAGTCGACGCATTTCAACCTGCAGCTCTAGAACTTGTGACCGTGGCAAAAAGACATCACGCTGAGCTTCGACATGGTGTCTCACTTTACAAGAATAACTCTTGGAGAACTCGCCAAGCCTCGTAGGAGAAAAGTTTGGAACAATGCTAACGACACGGTTTGAATTCGTGCTGATATCAGTCTACTTTCTGTTTGTTAGACATCAATACGAACTAACAAACGGTGTGGCGATAGGCTGCCCACTATCACGGTGGTGAGCGATATGTTTATGGAAGCGTTTGAGGAAGAAGGCCTGGTTCAGAAGTCTACAAGCCCTAGTGTGTTTTTTTTCCTATATGTACACGATTGCTTCGTGTAAGAGAAAAAAAGAATCAAAATCTTGAGCAAGGCTGCGAATCAGCAAGTGTATAATTCTGAAGAGGTTCAAAAAATGACCAAAACAGTCGCAAAACAAAGGTTTATTATCCCTTGACCTAGGATTCGATATTTCTGATAATATGTTCTTCAGAAGGAGTGGGCCTTGTTACATCTCATGGTGACTAATGTAATTTACCACCACGTGACGCAACAAGGCCCACTCCTTCTGAAGAAGATATTTTAAGAAATATCGAAACTTAGGTCTTGGGCTATTTTTTTTTTTTTTTTTTTTGCGACTAGTTGGCTTCGAAAAAAAATGTCGGTGCCTCACTCCAATTCTCACGTCGTAACTGAGCTAATATTATCCTTGCTCAACTGCGAAGCGAGGTTTGTGAGTGAATGCTATAGTTCCCAGAGCCAGTAGCTTCACATCTCTGAACCCCTCGGAGCTCCACTTCATTCCCTGTTATGGGTGCCTCAGTTTTTTGTCAGGCTTTGTATTATAAACGTAAATTTGTCATTCTTCAGTGTAAAGGTCCCTTCACCCGCACCTATGTATCAAACGTCCGATCAATTTCGTAGCAGACTAAACACGTCCCGACTGACTGGACTCAGTGACTGCAGCGTCGCGTTTTCTTGTGATTTGTTTATTTTAGTTTCATTAAGTTTATGTTCTACGAAATCCCGCTTGGTTTTACAGCTGTGGTTTGCCTTGGCTGTTGTAGAGGTAACAAGGCCAAAAGAAAAAAAAAGCAGAGAGAAAGCTGTGAGTAAAGAAGAGGCTAATGCAAGGAAAGGAGCTTATCCATGTTCTGTTACTCAAGCAGCTGGGGTGGATGATATTAGTAATTATCTAAGATCGGATGGATCGTGCATTTCAGAGCTGCTGAAAATCAGCAGGCCATTCTTAACGAAAATGAGTAATGGCACGACAGAGGCTGTTAGCAACATTACTATTTCTAGTCAATGGCAGAAGTTAACAGGGCCTCAAATTCAGTGCTGTTGTGCCCCCGCAATTATTAACTTATTAGCTAAAATGATTCCTGAAATCTGCTAAGTGATTTACGTTATGGTTGACTGAGGAACTACGTCACTGTAAAGCGAAGTAAATAAAACAAAAGACGTTCATGTAAATGCTATTATTTTTTATATATACAGGGTGAGCCACGTAACGTTACCGCTGGATATATTTCGTAAACCACATCAAATACTGACGAATCGATTCCACAGACCGAACGTGAGGAGAGGGGCTAGTGTAATTGGTTAATACAAACCATAAAAAAATGCACGGAAGTATGTTTTTTAACACAAACCTACGTTTTTTTTTAAATGGAACCCCGTTAGTTTTGTTAGCACATCTGAACATATAAACAAATACGTAATCAGTGCCGTTTGTTGCATTGTAAAATGTTAATTACATCCGGAGATATTGTAACCTAAAGTTGACGCTTGAGTACCACTCCTCCGCTGTTCGATCGTGTGTATCGGAGAGCACCAAATTACGTAGGGATCCAAAGGGAACGGTGATGGACCTTAGGTACAGAAGAGACTGGAACAGCACATTACGTCCACATGCTAACACCTTTTTATTAGTCTTTTTCACTGACGCACATGTACATTACCATGAGGGGTGAGGTACACGTACACACGTGGTTTCCGTTTTCAATTACGGAGTGGAATAGAGTGTGTACCGACATGTCAGGCCAATAGATGTTCTGTGTGGTGGCCATCATTTGGTGCACAGAATTGCAATCTCTGGCGTAATAAACGTCGTACACGCCGCAGTACATCTGGTGTAACGTCGTAGCAGGCTGCCGCAGTACGTTGTTTCATATCCTCTGGGGTTGTAGGCATATCACGGTACACATTCTCCTTTAACGTACCCCACAGAAAGAAGTCCAGAGGTGTAAGATCAGGAGAACGGGCTGGCCAATTTATGCGTCCTCCATGTCCTATGAAACGCCCGTCGAACGTGTACCTCACCCCTCATGGTAATGTACATGTGCGTCAGTGAAAAAGACCAATAAAAAGGTGTTAGCATGTGGACGTAATGTGCTGTTCCAGTCTCTTCAGTACCTAAGGTCCATCACCGTTCCCTTTGGATCCCTACGTAATTCGGTGCTCTCCGATACACACGATCGAACAGCGGAGGAGTGGTACTCAAGCGTCAACTTCAGGTTATATCTCCGGATGTAATTAACATTTTACAATGCAACAAACGGCACTGATTACGTATTTGTTTCTATGTTCAGATGTGCTAACAAAACTAACGGGGTTCCATTTAAAAAAACGTAGGTTTGTGTTAGAAAACATACTTCCGTGCATTTTTTTATGGTTTGTATTAACCAATTACACTAGCCCCTCTCCTCACGTTCGGTCTGTGGAATCGATTCGTCAGTATTTGATGTGGTTTACGAAATATATCCAGCGGTAATGTTAGGTGACTCACCCTGTATATATGTACTCCGCAAGCCACACCGTACGGTGCGTGGCGGAGGGTACCCTGTACCACAACTTGTCATTTCCCCTGCTGTTCCACTCGCAAATACAGAGAGGGGAAAACGACTGTCTGTACGCCTCGTACGAGCCCTAATTTCTCGTATCTTGTCTTCGTGGTCCTTACGAGCGATAGACGTTGGCGGAAAGTAAAATCGTTCGGCAGTCAGCTTCAAATGCCGGTTCTCTAAATTTTCTTAATAGTATTCCCCGAAAAGAACGCCGCCTTCACTCCGATTCCCATTTGAATTCCCGAAGCATCTCCGTAACACGTTTTGTTTGCATCTACCGGTAACGAAGCTAGCAGCCCTCCTCTGAATTGCTTCGATGTCTTCCTTCAATCCGACCTGGTGCGGATCCCAAACAGTAGAGTAATATTCAAGAATAGGTCGCACCAGCTTCCTATATGCGGTCTCTTATACAGGTGAACCATCCTTTCCTACAATTTTCCCAATAAACCGAAGTCGAACGTTCGTCGTCCCTACCACAGTTCTCACATGCTCATTCCGCCTCATATCGCTTTGCAACGCTACGCCCAGTTATTTAAACGATTTGACTCTCTCAAGCTGGACGGTAGTAATACTGTGTCCGAAAATTACAGGTTTGTTCTTAATACTCATCCGCATTAATTTACATTTTTCCACATTTAGGGCTAACTACCACTCATCACACCAGTTGGAAATTTTGTTTAAGTCGCTTCGTATACTCTACAGTCACTCACCTTCTACACCTTACCGTACACCACGGCATCTTCAGCAAACAACAGCATACTGCTACCCACCCTGTCCGCCAGATCATTTATGTACCCGGTGCTTATAATTAAAGTTAAACTTTCAAACCGCTGTAGAAATAACACCACTGGCCAGAATGACGTCAGATTGCAAGGGAATATTATCGGAGAAGGAGAAAAACGTATGGCAGAACAATAATAAATAGTTACAAACTGTAGCAATAGATGGCCCTGCAAGCATCATAATTTAATAGTGGTCGACAACAAATGACAAATGAATCATACAACAATGGCTAAGGTGTATGTTTGACGTCAAACAAACTGTACTGCTCAGTGTGCATGAGTGTGCAAGTGCGATACTGTTAGTTACGTAAGCCCATCCACCACAGCAAGGTCATTTCATATCGGATAGGAAAAATCGGTTTTTAATTGTCCTGAGGTCAAAAATCGCATAAAAAGCATCACTCACGTTGGTTTTTAATTGTCCTGAGGCCAAAACCGCATGAAAAACATGAGTCAGAATCAAATCTGATTACTAATTTCGGTGTCACTGGCGCGAAACATGTTCAATATGCTGTCCAACGTTTTCTAACAAGTTGAAATCGAGAAACAGCATGTTCCACAACTGATCGAAGTGTTTCCGGGATCACGTTTAGAATGTGTTGCGCAATGCGTGCCTTCAATGCAGTCGGAACACTGAACACATCTTTCAGATAGCCCCACAGCCAGAAGTCACACGGATTAAGATCAAGTGATTGGGGACGGCCAGGCTGTAGGGAAATGGCGGCTGATAATTCTAGCACTTCCGAAATGGAGCTTCAGCAGCTGCTCGACTGGATTTGCAATGTGCGGAGGTGCATAAAAATGATCCCATCCACACATCCACGCTGCTGGAGAACTGGAATGACGTGGTTGAGCAAAAGACACTCGTAGCGCTTATCGGTGACGGTACAGGTAACAGGACCGGAAGCACCTGTCTCTTCGAAAAAATGTGGCCCTATGGTAAATGATACTGTAAACTCCCGTACCACACAGTGACCTTTTCAGGATGAAGTGGTACTGGTTGATTTGCGTGAGGATTTTCCGTTGCTCATATTCGAAAATTCTGTGTATTGACATATCCTGTCAGATGGAAGTGGGCTTCGTCTGTCCACAAAATCTTCCACCGCCAATCATTGTCCACTTCCATGCGAGCAAGAAATTATAAAGCAAAGGTCTCTCTTGCTGGCAGGTCAACAGGAAGAACCTCGTGCGTATGAGTAATTTTGAACGGATAGCAAAGAAAGGTGTTTTGTAGGATTTTATGCACCGTGTTCACGGGTATGTCCGATGTTACGGCAATTCTCCGTGCGCTACACGTTTGCACACCACCACTCGTCTCCTCCTGCATTACCGAGCGAGGTGGCGCAGTGGTTAGCACACTGGACTCGCATTCGGGAGGACGACGGTTCAATCCCGTCTCCGGCCATCCTGATTTAGGTTTTCCGTGATTTCCCTAAATCGTTTCAGGCAAATGCCGGGATGGTTCCTTTGAAAAGGGCACGGCCGATTTCCTTCCCAATCCTTCCCTAACCCGAGCTTGCGCTCCGTCTCTAATGACCTCGTTGTCGACGGGACGTTAAACACTAACCACCACCATCCTCCTGCATTGCTGGGGCCAGTACTTCTACGGACGTCGAATCAATTCATTTCCTCCCTCTACCAGGTTGCACTACAAAAGAACCGTCTTTTTGAATTTCCGATTCATTATCTCCATACCCACGGCAGTCGTCGGAACAACGCCTTTTTTCAAACCTCAGTGTCCGGAACTTCTGCAGAGCGACGTGTGCACTGTGATCGTTCTTGTAACACAGGTTTACAAGCAGAGCGCGAACCTGCATTGAGACAGTTATGGCGAACGTCGCAGGCGCGAAAGGTGGAAAAGCCGTGTACCCGGCGTGTTTATACCAATTTCAGAAGGTCGTGCGCATGATAGGTGTTTTCATTTACGTATTCTCACACATACAGCACCATCTACTGATCAATTTTCACACTATTTTTTTCCTCTTCTATACGTTTTCCGATGGTATTCCGTTGCAATTTGACGTCATTCTGGCCAATGATGTTATTTCTACAGCGTTTTGAAGTTTAATTATAATCACCCTGTATGTAGAGAACAACAGTGATCCTAATACACTTCCCTCGGGCACACCTGACGATACCCTTGTCCCTCACGAAAACTCACCACCGAGGACAACGTACTGCGTTCTGTTATTTAAGAAGTCTTCGAGCCACTCACATATCCTCTTGTACACGACAGATATGCCCCAACCCCCCCCCCCCCTCCAGTACACCTCTTGCAATATGCTGATGACACCGCATTCCTCGCTCTCGCTCCTACCCTCCAACGGTCCCAACGCCTTCTCCAGAATCACCTTGACCTTTTTGCTGCATGGTGTAACCAGTCGCTCCTGAAACTCAATCCTTCCAAGACCCAGGTAATCATCGTAGGTCGTACCACTCGCTCCTTTCGGCTCCTGGATTTCTCCCTTACTGCCTGCGCCCGTCCTGTCCACTTCACCCCCACCCTCACCTACCCTGGCCTCACCATTGACCGTCACCTCACCTGGATCCCTCATCTCCGCTCCATCACAACCGCCTCCGACTCCTCAAACTCCTCTCTGGCCGGACATGGGGGTTGCACCCCTCTACCATCCTCCACACCTACAAATCCTTAATCCGTCCCATCCTCTGTTATGCCAGTCCTGCCTGGATATCTGCCCCCCCCCCCCCCTCAAAATTCTATAAGTCCCTCCAGATCCTTGAGCGTCATGTACTCTGCCTCAGACGCCTCCTGTCCCCCATGCAGATGCTCTATGATCTCATTCCTTTCCCCCATCTGCTCCTATTTCTCAAACATATCCGCATCCTCTACACCTCCCACCGCCTAGAACCCCCTCACCCCCTGGTTGCTCCTCTCCTCTCCCATCCCCGCCCCCTGCCACGTCTTCACTGTTGTGTCCCCCCTACCCTCCATCTCTACACCCTACATCTCCTTTCCCAAGGTGGCTTCCATCAACTCCCCCTCCTGGTTGATGCCCTCTCTCCCTCCATTTATCCCTCCTATCAACCCTGGTCCTCACTCCCCCTCCTTTCCTCTGTCCTTTTCCTGGGCTCCCTCCCCCCCTTCCATCCTCTTTCTTCCCCACCTCCCCTCTCTTTGCCCCCTTCTCTCCCCCAAGTCCTTTTACATTTCCCTCCTCTGCCTCCTCTCATTCCCTCTCGCGTCTGCCCTTCTCCCCCTTTATTAGTCCTCTCCCTCCTTGGTTCCCCCCTTTTCGTTTTTTCCTCTCCTCCCTCCTTGTTTTTCCCCCTCCTCCAGGTCCCCCCCCCCCCCCCCCCATCTGCCTTTGGTTCAGGAGTGCCATATATGTGCCGCTATTTTCGTGCAGTGATTTACAGTGTGTGCTTTTCCAGTGAGTGTTCCGTGCTGTGTCTTTTGGGACGTGTAGTGAACAGCCATCATACTGTCGCTGGGTGTGATTTTCTTTATCTCTTGCGAACAGAAACCAGACTGTCGCCCTGTTTTTTAATTGTGTGTCTACTATGTTACTTGTCTGATTCCTGTGTATTTTATCAACATTGCCAACCCCTTTTACTTTCTGTTTTAACTTTCCGGAGTTTTACGCCATTTTACACTTTATGTCACCATTTTATCGCCTGTTTTTCCTTGTTTCTTTCTTCTTCCTTTTTTTACAAAAAAGTCTGTAGGCTGTAGACCAGCTTACTAAGCTGCTGCCAGCCCGCCCCCTTCGCGGGGAATTGTAAATCAATAAAGAAAAAAAAAACACATATGCCCTCATCCCCTCCATCTACCCCTCCTACCAACTTTGATCCTCCTCTACCGCACCCTGTGTTTCTTCCCTTCCTCCCTCCCTCCTCCCGCCGGACTTCCCCTCCCCCCCCCACCTTCTTTCCACCACCTCCCATCTCCTCTGCCACTGGCATCTACACCCTCTCCTCTCCCTCCTCCCCCCCCCCTTTTTCCAGGTCCACGGACTCGTACACGTCAAGTGAACTTTCGCGCGCAGGAGATCGTCGCCAGTGTTTTCGTGTGTGCTATTGTGTTCGTGATTCAGTGTTTCGTCATTTGTGCTCCTTCGTTCACGTGTGCCGTTTCTGTCGTCTCTGTTAGTGCCCGAGCGCTGAACGTTTTTCTTTGGACGCTGCACTTGTGAACGACTTCACGTATTTTTAAATTTGTGTGTCTACTGTTGTCTATCCAGCGTGTTTTTTCGTTTTTCGATGTCTCCACTTGAAATCAGTGTATTACCTGTGGCCGAAGAGCGGCGTAGTATTGCCGCTGCAGGCCTACCTTTGTATAAGGTGTAAAAATAACAATAAAGGAAAAAAAACCACTCACATACGTGTGAACCTATTCCATATGCCCGTACCTTCGTTAACAGCCTGCAATGGGGCACTGTGTCAAGTGCTTTCCGGAAATGTAGCATAAAAGATGAACCGTAAGTTTAAGAAAATGATTTCAAATTCGAAGAAGTCTGCACATGCTGGTGACACAGATCACCACATACGTAAGAAACGAAACCTTTAGTAGTGAAACATCCCCTCAGAAAAATTATACAAGACTGTGCTTAAACTGACACACAATATTTTTAGCGCAAACAAAAGAATGGCCCTGACTAACATTAACCTATTCGTTTCACAAATCACTTACCTCACAAAAATCTTCGTTACTCAAGCTACTGCAATACAGCGAGCGCCACTACTGCCAGCTAAATAAAAGATTCAAACTACTGAAGGCACTAACTACTGATAGGCATAGTTAGCAAATGAAAGATTTTAATAGAGAACAAACAATGTATTTACCTTAATAGTCATCAAAAGTCATAATGTATATAGCAGTTTATGACATCCAGTTTTACAAATTTCAAAACTCCGCCATCTATCCCCACATCCACCACTGCTGGCGGCTCACCTCCAACTACGCAACGCTACGCGCTGTTCACATCCAGCTGCCCAACACTACAATGGCAGACAACAATGCAAACTAGCCACAGACTGCACACAGCACAGCCAGTGATTTTCATACAGGGCGCTACGTGGCGTTACCAATAAGAAAACCTAAACAGCCTACTACAGTAGCTGTTAGAACTGAAAAAAAATCTTTGCTTTTCATAGTAGAGGGCTCGGATTTAGACTGGATTTTTTTAACACTGACAGAAACGAAGCAATTATATTTCATGAATTAACATCCACTGAATGTCGACATTTCGGCTTTTAGATTTCATTTTCGGTAAGTATCGGAAATAAAGCCCACAAACGGAAATACAGAATGTCGAAAGACTTTCTCTCTATGTGTCCACGGACTCATTATGAATCCGCTAACAAAATGAAAATAGGTGTTCCCACACACATCTGTAGTGTTTAAATTTCTCTAGAAACAGTGACTAAAGACGAACTTTTCGTCGGGCGGTTGACGCGACAGCGCTACAGAATGCACAGTTTGGGTGGTGGAGTGGTTGCGGAGGGTAGGAGGGGGGGTAGACTATCGGGTGGTCCTATCCGCTCGATATCTCGACTAGCAAAGTTCGTCGGACGGTCAAAATCCATACACATGTCCAATTTGTTGGTACGTCTGTCGATCGGTTAGTGCTTGTGCAGGGGCCTTTAGTGTAAAGGCCTTGAGGCGTAGCCCTATGGGAAGTACCCTTTGCAATGTATTTAGCGCTGATGTAGATGTTGAGAAGAAAGTTGGGACTAGACGCGGTGCGTCGCAAGCTGCCACAGCTAGCTCCCGAGTCGTGTGCGGCATTTTCTGTGCAGCAGTGCTAAATTCGAAGTTTGCCAATGAAAAATCTTTTGAGTTCATAGACGACTACATACAGTCCGAGAAGCTGTTAGTGTGACGAATAAAAAATAAAAATAGCTCAGTGTCTAATAAGGGAAGAAAATGCTTCGAATACTAATCAATGAAATTCATTCCCTTTGCGACGGAACCACACGCAGAAATGGACAGCTCACTTGTGTTACTATGTTTCAATAATTATACGTACTTTGCAATTGACTGCTGTAGCGTACTAATCCATGGTCTTAAAATTATCAATAAGCGTATTTGTAAATTAGGAGATTTTATTCTGTTTTTTAAATTATTGTTGTAGTTAATCGTCTACATGTAGCACCTTCAACCAAATGCATTCGAATAAATATGTAATCAACGGATGTTATAGTGATTTCAGAATTTATTCTGCTACAGTAGACCACATGAAATAGTTTGTAGAAATAAAGTAACTAAAAAGTTAGAGTTCACTTACATAATTCTGTTTATTTACAGAAATTAATATCGCAAGTACACGGTATTATTCTGTTGGTACATGTCCTGCCTTTCAATCTTTGGTAATCGTGCCATGAAATATTCTTGTACTAGCTGTCCATCACTGGATGGTCTTCATTGTATCTTTGCTGAATTGTGTTAACCTGTATAATAGCAAGTATCTTCTGTCCAGTCTCCAAAAACAACTGCACCCTTACTTATGTCATCTGTGTCTAAATATTTACTATGTACACGATATACAAGAGAAAACTGTCAGAGCATCTGCTTCGATAAGTGCCAATGTGATAAGGAATACCACTCAATCCATGATATGAAGATTGCAGCTCGGCATTGATACCAATGGTCATCACTTAGAACCCCTACTGTAAATGGACGTTCATGCTACTTTTGTGACTTTCGTTGACCTTCAAAGACCTTACTGTTACACATCTCTGGATTCCTCTCGCTAGCCACTATCAGAAAATAAGTACCACACTATAGCATCCCATTTAAAAAACAATGTTTACCTTCATATCTCTGATGCGACCCCACCTAGCAATAAAAAACCAACGTCATATTATGGCTCCCCATTTTCATATGCAACTTTTATCCCACAAACTTTTCAGCTCCTCTCATACTCTCGGAGTTATTCTTGGTCGCAATAGTTAGTGACTCACCCTGTATAGTGAGAGAACTTCCACTTCGTCCATGGTCCTTCTTTTTAAATATTCTCCTCTTCCACCATCGTTTTCTTTTCCACTGATTTCCGTTTCCATTGTTAGCTGCATGTGAAATGACCTTGTAAGCAATCGGTGCAGTCAGCTGATCACCTATTCTCCTTCAAGACCGACTCAGAACGGCACAAATTCTGTAGCTTTGGTGTACATTAACCACGCAACGTATGTCCCAAAATGTCTCCTTCTATAGCATACTACTATATTTGGAGCCACGAACGATGGCGGTCGAGTTTAGGTTTGTTCTACGCACTTACGTCACGCATTCTCCGACAGCCAATGAGCGTTCAGCATGTTCTGCGCGCTCTGCTGTGAAAGCGTCCGGCCCCGGTAGCTGAATGGTCAGCGTGACGGAATGTCGATCCTAAGGTCCCGGGTTCGATTCCCGGCTGAGTCGGAGATTTTCTCCGCTCAGGGACTGGGTGTCGTGTTGTCCTAATCATATCATTTCATCCCCATCGACGCGCGAGTCGCTGAAGTGGCGTCAAATCGAAAGACCTGCACCAGGCGAACGGTCTACGCGACGGGGGGCCCTAGACACACGACAATATGCTGTGAAAGCCTTACGTAATGCGAGCATTGAACGTAGCCGTAGAGAGTTGCTTACAAGAGAACCTCCCGATCGCACCCCTTTCAGATTTAGTTATAAGTTGGCACAGTGGATAGGCCTTGAAAAACTGAACACAGATGGACCGAGAAAACAAGAAGTTGTGTGGAACTATGAAAAAAATAAGCAAAATATACAAACTGAGTAGTCCATGTGCAACATCAAGGGTAATGTGAGCTCAGGAGCGCCGTGGTCCCGTTGTTAACGTGAGCATCTGCGGGACGAGAGGTCCTGAGTTCAAGTCTTCCCTCGAGTGGAAAGTTTAAGTTTTTATTTTCAGTTTATGTGACAAACTCTTACGTTTTCATCACTTTTTTGGGAGTGATTATCACATCCACAAGAAAACGTAAACCGGGCAAGGTAGAAGAATCTTTTTACCCATTCGCCAAGTGTACAAGTTAGGTGGGTCGACAACATATTCCTGTCATGTGACGCACATGCCGTCACCAGTGTCGTATAGAATATATTAGACGTGTTTTTCTTTGGAGGAATCGGTTGACCTATGACATTGCGTTCAAATGTTTTCGGTTCCCATTGGAGAGGCAAGTCCTTTCGTCTACTAATCGCACGGTTTTGCGGTGCGGTAGCAGAACACAGACACTAAAGTTATTACAGTGAACAGAGACGTCAATGAACGAACGAACTGATCATAACTTTGCGAAAATAAAGAAAGTAAACTTTTCACTCGAGGGAAGACTTGAACCAAGGACCTCTCGTTCCGCAGATGCTCACGCTAACCACGGGACCACGGTGCTCCTGAACTCACACTGTCGTTGATGTTGCCTATCTTGCGCTTGGACTACTCAGTTTGTATATTTTGCTTATTTTTTCATAGTTCCACACAACTTCTTCCTGTTTTCTCGATTGATCTGTGTTCAGCTTCTCAAGGCCTATCCACTGTGCCAACTTATAACTAAATCTGAGGGGGGTGCGATGGGGAGGTTCCCTTGTTAGTGAATTTCGATTCCATTTGTTGCGCATTGTCATCGCTGATTGTGATGGTAAGTGACAAATTCTGCATAAGCATGCATAAATTGCAGGATATGCGCTTTCTTAAAGCGGGAAGCACGTGTATGCGCGTGCCGCAACTGTCGCTTGGAATCGTCAACAATGCAGTCCGCGTCCGTGCCTCGGCATGCGCGAACCGCCATCCTCCGTGGATCGGACTATAGACGTATACAAGGCTGTAGAGATCCAGCGCCACCGCTGCACCTGTTGCGCGTTCGGCTGCTGTGCGTGGAGCCCGGCCCTCGTCTACTGTGCACTGTGCCGGCCGCCAGAAGGCGTGGCGCTCGCCAGAGTGACGTCACTGAGGCCGCCTCTCGCTGCGCTACAGCTTCACCAGCGCAGCGTGCCAGTCGCGCTCGCAGCTGGCAACTGAGCAGAAGCAATGGATCGCTATCAGGGCCGCGTCGCTCTGGTCACGGGCGCCAGTGCCGGCATCGGAGCCGCCATAACTCAGGCGCTGCTCAGACGCGGCGTCAACGTCGTGGGGCTCGCCAGGAGGGTCGACAGAGTCCAGGTGAGCCGTGCTGCGTTTCGCGTGCTGTAAAACTCTGAATCGGAAATACCAACCGAAACACGTATTTGGCTCAGGAGTAGGTCCACTAACTACTGATTACCAACACACTTGCTCTTTACGGGACCGATCGAGGTGGCACAGTGTTTAGCAAACTGGACTCTAATTCGGGAGGACGACGGTTGAAACCCGTGTCCAGCCATCCAGATTTAGGTATTCCGTGAATTTACCCAAGTTACTAAACTGCTTAAGGCAAATGGCAGGCTGGTTCCTTTGAAATCCGATGGGACGGATGACCTAGCTGTTTGGTCCTCTCCCACAAATCAACCAACATCCACCAGACAAACGTAAAGGTAATCGAAAATAATTAAACTTCAAACTCAAATGAGAAATAACCTTTATCACACGAAAAATACCGTAGCCACCGAACTTCAATAACGCATCTATAAGAATTATTCTACGAGAAACAGGGGCCTCTACAAGAAGCTTAGGGAGTCAAAGGTGAACTAAAAACTTTGGTATTCTAACTAAATAAAGCAAAAGTTATAAGAAATAACCAAATCAAACAACAAAGGAAAATATAAAGCATTAGCGAAATCATAAACCTTAAACAAAACCAACAACAAAGGCAATCTAGCACACACAGTATAAAAAATAGAGTAAACATCAGCCTGAAAACGTTCAGGTTGGTAACCACAACCTAAAATTAAAAGCAAAGTAGGCACCAGTCTAGCCTCATAATATAAAGAGAAAGAAGAATCAATCTATCAAAAGAACAATAAAGCATAGCTATTAAAATCAAAACCATAAAAATAAACAAATTAGAATATGAAGTTAAATAAACTGAACCTCTGGTTATTCAAAAAGAAATCCAAAAACTAAACAAAATCAAATCATTAAAGCTTTTTTTCTTTTTTTTTGTCAACCCCACAGTCAGTCCGTGGAATCAATGCCAGAAATAAAAATAATACACGCATTTTCAGTGATTTTCCAGGAGCCATAAAATGTTTAGGTAGATTTCACTTTAAGGTGAACCTAAAGGATTTGTTGGTGACCAACTCGTACACCAATAACGAATTTCTTAGCACGAGCGACTGATACGTAAATGTTCCCAATAATAGGAAGTTAAGGGAGTATTTTATAAAGTCAGCTCCGCGCAATGTGGTAATGGGAAGTTTGGGTAGAGGGAATACCCGATACGAGTTGCCGGCTTTGACAGGTGACGTCACCTTGTAGTACATACATCGTTTTGTTCTTAGATGGCGAAGCCAACGAATGTGAAGCTAAAAACAAACTGGTTGTGGCGAGACTGATCTGCAGCTTAATGCATTTGAAAAATAGCCTTTGACATCACGTTATAGTAGCAATGTTCACGGCGTTTGTCGCATGTTTAGAACGTCACTGATCAAAGCCGATCAATCTTATCGAAAATTCCTCTTTATCCTAAAGTGAATAAGTGTTTTATAAGAAGTTTTCTGACGATACACGGATAAAATATCGTAAGAATTATGCACATCAATGTATTGAACATTTACGTATTTTGTGATATTTTTAGCTTTTAAAATGGGAAATAAGTTCCAGATGTTTTTTACTTATTCCATATCCAGGCGGGACGTACATTAGCATGTCTTTTCTCAATATTTGGTTTCTCGGTGATTTATCTGGTAATAAATATGCAACCAATCGCTTTTTACGATTTATTCAACCATGACTGGTTGCATATTTATTGCCAGATAAATCGTCAATTGAAGTCAGTCACAGTTGCAGTTCGTCGCCACAATAGATATACTGAAATTTGTGCTATTGTTTTCTGACGCGTTCTGCATTCTGGAAATTCACTATGGATCTTAAGGAACGCAGAATACATCTAATCCAACAGATAAAGAGCATAGCGTGTAGAAGATCCGCCCCCCCCCCTCCCCCCAACACACACACACACACACACACACACACACACACACACACACACACACACACACACACACGCGCGCGCGCGACTCTTCAAAATACTCGACGGCTGAATTCGGAACTTACTTGGGTAAAATAACAGTATATGCATAAAGGTGGCAATGTATAAATACAGTAAAAAAACTTCAGAACGTTAAATCCTGCTTCAGAATTATTTGTGGAGACACTCACGTACATAATTGTGTTTTAGGGATCTTAGATTTTTAAGAAATACTGTTTCTCCTTTATTCCAAGGATGACGTGTATTAGTTCCTTAAGTGGTCTGTTCACAGTAGAGGGGCTCATTGAGAGCGAGAATGGAGTAAATTTTCTACATCGCATTCCAATTATCATCCGCGTCATTAAAGTTTGTCTAGTTAAGAATGTCCTAATCTTAGCTGCGTTCAAACCAATTCTGAATCATTATCTGTTCTGAAGTCCTCAACCCACAACTAGATTTCTAACTTCATTGACACTTGCTACTCAACCACGATATTACTGCACCAGGACCCCGTGGCCGTTATTGGAAAGAGGCGCTGAAGTTACAGTAAAGAGTCCTACAAATTTTTCCGACTGTCTGATACGCTGTGAAAGGTAGATTAGCTTGCCGACCATGTTGTCTGGTCGTTAGAACGGCAGAGCACCCATATAGGCTTAAAGTACTCAGGTACACACACCAGCCGATCGAAGTGCCCTCGCTCCCGGGTGCGATAATATTGTGGTCGACTAATAGCTCTGCAGGAATGTGGGGAAAACGGGAAGCATTACTGCCTGTACGACTTACACCTCCCAAGTTGTAAATAACCTTTCGCATCGGTCCCTTGACTTACACACTACTTAAACTAACTTATGCTAACAACATACACACCCATGCCCGAAGGACGACTCGAACCTCCGGCGGGAGGGGCGGCGCAAATAGTGACATGGCGTCTCTAACGGCACGCCACTCCGGACGGCTTTCGTTGCTGTATTGTGTCCTGTTATGTTCATAACTGGAAAGATTCCACCCAGTATTGTTAGCTTTCTCTAAATCTACAAAAGCTGTAAATGTATGTTTGCCTATCTTATAACTCGTAGGGTCAGTATTGCCTTGAGAGTTCTTAAATTATCCCGGAACCTATCCTCGAAGTCTGCTTCTAATTCTCCATACTTCCGAAAGCAGACTCGTTAAATTCACGGCTCTATATTCGCACCTGCTCGCAGCTGTCTTCTTTGAAAATCGAATTATTACAATCAAGTGTGAAGATACTTCGCTCTTATGACTCGGAAATACCCATGCAATGTTAAAATTTCACATGCGACCACAGGCAAATGTTTCCTGATGTTGTTGTTGTTGTTGTTGTTGTTGTTATCTTCAGTCCAGAGACTGATTTGATGCACCTCTCCATGCTACTCATTCCTGTGCATGCTTTCTCCCAGTACCTACTGCAACCTACATCCTTCTGAATCTGCTTAGTGTATTCATCTCTTGGTCTCCCTCTACGGTTTTTATCCTCCACGCTGCCCTCCAATACTAAATTGGTGACCCCTTGATGCCTCGGAACATGTCCTACCAACCGATCCCTTCTTCTAGTCAAGTTGTGCCACACTCCTCCCCAATTCTATTCAATACGTCCTCATTAGTTATGTGATCTGCCCATCTAATCTCCAGCATTCTTCTCTAGCACCACATTTTGAAACCTTCTATTCTCTTCTTGTCTAAACTATTTATCGTCCATGTTTCACTTCCATACATGGCTACGCTCCATACAAATACTTTCAGAAACGACTTCCCGACACTTGGGAGTGCAGTTGAACGGAATGAGTTGCCTCGAAAGAGGCTATAAGATTAACATAAATAGAACTAATCCGAAGGTAATGTGATTGAAAAAGGCGGTCCTGCGGGAAGTGGATGAGGAAATGACACTCAAAGTACAAGAGCTTTGCACCCGAGACAGCATAATTGTCGTGACCCTAATGGAGGAGACGGCAGACTGGCTGTCCGAATGAAAGAGTTCCAGGAAAATACGAATTTAGCAAACCGCACAAATTATGAAGTATTCTCTTAAGTTGTTCTTTGCAATTTCTTTCACAAGGCTGGAAGACGAATGATAAATAGTTCAGCACAAAAACCAACCTTTTGTATGCTGTTGCTATAGAAAACTGCTGAAGATTAAATGGGTTGGTCAGATACCCGATGAACAGTTGCTAAATCGAATTGCAGAACACCTGAAACATCAAGGAATTTTAATTTTAGTAATGGGAGTGAGGGGATAAAATTTCCATTTCCGCTTTTCGTCTGGTCACGAATCCACTCACATATAGGTTTTGGATATACTTTTCTGCTTGCCAGGTATAAGGTTCCACAATCTGTTTTTGGCTGCATTTGAATCGTGAATGAGTTGACAGGTTCTTAATGGCTTTCAATATTGGCTGTTGTGCACGAAGTGATTTTTGTGCCGAGAAGAAAAAGTACTGGACTGACCGGGAAGTTAAGTTCGTTTAAATGCTAAAGAGCTAAATTATTGTTGAACATATACTACATTCTAGCGAACTGTCTGGGAGCAATCCTACAAATGACATAGTAATCTTATTTCTATATTGCTATACCCACTCGCGCTTTCGGAGGTAAAGGCTCTCGTACGCAATCGTTGACGGATGATAAAATATTCTGTAACCTACGCATGGGATTAAGAATATACCCCCACTTACTGGGAAATTTTCTAGCCACTTCAGATATACAAAACATTCTAGTATAAAATGTTCGACCTAATATCTTCTCGTACTTCAACCTATGTTAAGTGCCCTTAAGAGCCTCTGTTCGCTTTACACAGCCCATCCCTTACCCAACGCGTCCAAGCAAGCTTCTACTTGCTCACTGTTGAGGGAGCCACTGACGTTCCTGAGGGTCCCTGCTGGTCACGCCGGTCTGACGGGGTATGAGGCTGCTGACACTGCTGCCAAGGCTGCAGTCCTCCTACCTTGGCCTGCCAGCTCTTACATTCCTTCAGATTATCTCCGTGTTGCCGTCTGTCGGCAGGCGGTGTAACTTTGGCGTCGCCACTGGTGTTCCCTTCGCGGGAACAAGTTGGGAGGAATCAAATCTTTCCCAGCCCTCTTGCCGCGAGATCAATTTAGCTAGTTTGCGCATTGGCCAATGTTTTCTTAGCCATCGCCACTTAAGTGATGGTCACCCACCACTTCGTACTCATTGGCTTTGACAGTTCGCCATTTCCTGACCTCATGCTCTTTTTTAACGGCGTTCGTTCTAGTGTGTGTTGGCCGTCTGAGTTACCGGTCGTTTTAGCGAACGACACGCGGTCTGTCGACCGCGTTTTACTTTCAATAGTAGTATGACGAAGGACATTTAATCTTTGGATCGGAACCTTCGCTATCGCTACGGCATATTCTGCGGATATTCTCCAAGAGAAAGTCTTTTTTTAGCTCTTTGCTTACGTCGATTGGTCTTAACATAAGTCGATTTTAACTTTCTTCAATTAGTGTTCTAATTTAATGACATACGCGCGTAAGACCTCAGTTGTCTTTGCGCTGAGAAACAAAACCAAACAACCCATGTCATCTGAGCCCAAGAAAAGTTTCGCACGCTTTAACTGGCTTGTATAAGATCTTTTAACATTTTTTCTTGATTTTTAAATACATGCTTCATCAGTCTTCTAATTCAGCCTCGACTTACGGACATAGGTCTCTTCCAAAAGTTCTTGAACAATGTTACTTTCCTTCCCCTCAAAGGTTCACTTAGATCTAAAGAAAATCGTGCTCTCTTCAGTAAAAATATTACGAATGTACTGATAACCTCAGTCTTGCTGACGAAATAAGGATAGCTAATTTACAGAACCAATGTCTGTAAAAACGATCCGAAAACAGACTTGATCGGGCCAGCACAATCTGTTACGCTCTTAGATGCAAACAAGACAGTAGGAACAGATTTCAGATAGCGTTTTCATCTTTCGCAAGTTGTGTTGCGTGTACACTTACCGCATGATGCTAACGAAAAGACCACGGAGTACGTCACCGACTCTCGTTAATTACGGGTAAACGTCTACATTGGGGGCAGTGGCGTGCGTGCTTCTTGTGGCGATGTTGCCAACGCTCGTAGAGGTATGACTGAAACGACAATAAGTGTCAACTGCTGATAACGAACTGGTAAGTGAACAGCAGGTGTACACACTGGGAAGAAAGAGACGAAGGAATATTGTCACGTTCTCTCGCCAGTATAGACACAAAATCCGGTACATATTCGGACAAAGTAGAGCCTACCCTAATTACCTTCTCGAAAATCGCCCGTACTCGGTAGAAGCGGTCAAATATAAGTGAAAAACGAGATGGCAGATTTCATTGCTGCTCGTAGAAATACAGCGTTTCTTCTCTCGACTTGCACTGGTTAGGCGAAACTGTCACCCCACAGGCTACGCGCAGCTGTCTAGTTACCAACCTATGAGCATTAGACACACAGCGGCTTGATTGGCGCTGACCCTTATCTACACTTCGGCCAAATCAAGAAATCCGCCATTATGTTGGTAAGTAACAACATGATCTGGGATTAGGAGTAAGCCGCAGCGGTGGGATTTGAAACTCCAGCCATTCATTAATCAATAGGTCGATGTACCTTCCCATGGCCGTCTTCACACGGCGCATGGTAGCTAAAGTGGACGCCGATGCGACATCGGACGTCATGAGATAGCCCCGTAATCGGGTTGACCCGGTTAACGTGATTTCAGCTCAGAGGCCGTTGTCAGCAAAGCATGCAGTTTCTGTACGAAACTAGACACGCGTGAAACATCTGCTTTAACTCGGTTCGCGTTTTTCTCCGTAGTTGTTTGATAATCGCTAAGACATTGGAGACTCGTCCATGGCTTGAACATTGAACGCTGATAGAGGAACTTCACATCAAACTGTAAAACGCTCTGTGATGCGTACTAGAAGAAGTTACTCTTTAATTAAATTCATTTTCATTCAATTTTTCGTCGTAAATTGAATGTAATTAAGGTATAGTGTGTCAGTTTGCGCCTGCACATCATAAGTAATCTCGATGTTGCGTTGACTACCAAGGCTGAAATAACGTACTTAATAACACAAGTTTCAAGATAGTCATTTCGTAGTTACATTCGATTGGAAGGGATGATTTGTTCGAAGCTGCACTCCATCACTGAGATACGTAACGCCAAGATACAGACATGAGTCAGTCGAAAACTCAGTTACATACATTTTACAGAAAGTTTCACAGTAGCACATACTCCGTGTGTAACTTGCTGGCTTTGTGACGTAGATTGGCAGTCACGTTAAGATTTGCAGCGGCAGGGATACACTCCATTCGTTGTCTTCTGCAACAAAAATTTGAAGGAAGTGTATTATTTGTCGTAAATACGACTGACATTAGAGAAAAAGTATTTTTACTAAATAAGGTGGCGCTGAAGGAATTAGATCAGGAAATGACAGTGAAGTAGTAAACGAGTTTTGCTATTTAGGGATCAAAATAACTGATGGTCGACCTAGAGAGGATATAAAATGTAGACTGGCAATGGCAAGAGAAGCGTTTCTGAAAATGAGAAATTCGTTGACATGAAGTATAGACTTGTCAGGAAGTCTTTTCTGAAAGTACCTGTATGGAGTGTAGCCATATACGGAAGTGAAACATGGACGATAAATAGTTTAGACAAGAAGAGAGTAGAAACTTTTGAAATTTGGTGCCACAGAAGAATGCTGAAGATTGGGTGGGTAGATCACGTAACTACTGAGGTACTGAATCAAATTGGGGATAAGAGGAATTTGTGACAAAACTTGAATAGGAGGGATCCGTTGGTAGGACACGTTCTGAGGCATCAATAGATCAGCAATTTAGTAGTGGAGGGCAGCGTGGAGGGTAAAAATCGTAGGAGACAGATGAAGAGACTAAGCGGATTCAGAAGGATGTAGGTTGCAGTAGTCATTCGGAGATGTTTCCACAGGATACATTAGCATGGAGAGCTGCATCAAACCAGTCTATGGAATGAAGTCAACTAAATAAATAAGATCAAAAAACTTCTAGAAAACAAAAGTGAAAAAAGGTTTGGTGGATGGACACGAAATGGGTACAGTTTGGTTCACAGCTTACGAGCTAACAGCTGAATTACGGCTTTAACACGCCTGCTTGTCTTCATTATATTTTGTAAAGACTATCTAAAGACGATCTGAAACTGCTATTGATATTAAAGACATTCAACTATTGTTAATGGTATCAAAAAGATTTTCTGACATTGTGCCGTAGGCCTGAAATGGTGTACTTCTATAGCACACAAGCTTTAACACTAAAAGCAGCAAATACAGGAAGTTTTCACCTACCGGTATATGGTCACACTTTACTTCACTGTAATGAAATAGTAGCTACAATGAAGAGTTTTTCGATAGACCCCCAGTTTGATGTTGCTTCGAAACAACATACATTCATACCACGCAGTCTATGATAAGGGAGTTCAACTCAGTTCAGTATGGCGGCTCCTCAGGTCTGCTACGGCAAGAAAAAATGAAATGTGACGTAGTGTTAATACTTTCATCCTTCTTTACCTCCTCTGCATTACTGCAGATGACGTCACTGAGCACATTTGTACACGTGGAGTGCCTAGTTGTTTCCACTGCCATGTGTGGAACACTTAAGTTCTTGTATACTTCGCTAACCTGCTATCTTCATGATGATGATGATGTCTCCAGCGCAGAAAACAGCACGCAGGTCGTGGATTCTTTTTCTTGAGTCTGAAATTAACTTAGCAAGGAACTGCTGCTACGAATAAACTATAACTCATTTGGGATGCCACTCGAGTTTTTATTGATAGACACGAAACTATTCTTGATCACATCGTATTGAACACATCTTTCCACAGTCATTATATCTGGCTTAAATAACATGAAATACATCCTGCCACAAACATGTGTCTCTACTCGAACGGTCCGAACTGGAGAGACGGACTGCCCGAGACACTTCGCGCGCCAAGCCAGCAAGGCGTGACCCGAGCGCCACCGAAGTGCAGCGGCAGTAATATCATCAGTCTTTTGTTTTAGTAATACTTTGATTTTAATAATTTTGAAATGACTGATAGCTGGCTGTTGAGAGACGTTTCTTTAAAAAATGAAGTAATTTGTATGACAGGTTTAATTAATAATAGCAACTAAAGTTTAACGTTTTTGCGCCGTACCGCAGAACACAGCAGCCAATCACAGAGCAGCAGCATCATGCAGGCGCCCCCAGGGGGTCCACAACTCTTTTGTGGATACGTGCGTAGCAAACACGGGACCCCGAGCAAATATGGCTCTCCTTCCTTTCTGGGCTGCATACCTTCCTTTTCCGCATCTTTCCCCATCCCCATCTTCGCCCCCCACCTCACCTCCGCCTCTTTACTTCCATTTCTCCCCCTCTGGGAGTATGTTTTGTGCCTACGTCCGGAGACGGACGCTAGAGAGTGTAACACTTTCTTCGCTTTCTCTGCTTGCAAGTCTTTGCCCACCCCCTTTCCTTTGCCCACCCCCTTTCCTTTGCCCACCCCCTTTCCTTTGCCCACCCCCTTTCCTTTGCCCACCCCCTTTCCTTTGCCCACCCCCTTTCCTTTGCCCACCCCCTTTCCTTTGCCCACCCCCTTTCCTTTGCCCACCCCCTTTCCTTTGCCCACCCCCTTTCCTTTGCCCACCCCCTTTCCTTTGCCCACCCCCTTTCCTTTGCCCACCCCCTTTCCTTTGCCCACCCCCTTTCCTTTGCCCACCCCCTTTCCTTTGCCCACCCCCTTTCCTTTGCCCACCCCCTTTCCTTTGCCCACCCCCTTTCCTTTGCCCACCCCCTTTCCTTTGCCCACCCCCTTTCCTTTGCCCACCCCCTTTCCTTTGCCCACCCCCTTTCCTTTGCCCACCCCCTTTCCTTTGCCCACCCCCTTTCCTTTGCCCACCCCCTTTCCTTTGCCCACCCCCTTTCCTTTGCCCACCCCCTTTCCTTTGCCCACCCCCTTTCCTTTGCCCACCCCCTTTCCTTTGCCCACCCCCTTTCCTTTGCCCACCCCCTTTCCTTTGCCCACCCCCTTTCCTTTGCCCACCCCCTTTCCTTTGCCCACCCCCTTTCCTTTGCCCACCCCCTTTCCTTTGCCCACCCCCTTTCCTTTGCCCACCCCCTTTCCTTTGCCCACCCCCTTTCCTTTGCCCACCCCCTTTCCTCCTTTGCCCACCCCCTTTCCTCCTTTGCCCACCCCCTTTCCTCCTTTGCCCACCCCCTTTCCTCCTTTGCCCACCCCCTTTCCTCCTTTGCCCACCCCCTTTCCTCCTTTGCCCACCCCCTTTCCTCCTTTGCCCACCCCCTTTCCTCCTTTGCCCACCCCCTTTCCTCCTTTGCCCACCCCCTTTCCTCCTTTGCCCACCCCACCCCCTTTCCTCCTTTGCCCACCCCACCCCCTTTCCTCCTTTGCCCACCCCACCCCCTTTCCTCCTTTGCCCACCCCACCCCCTTTCCTCCTTTGCCCACCCCACCCCCTTTCCTCCTTTGCCCACCCCACCCCCTTTCCTCCTTTGCCCACCCCACCCCCTTTCCTCCTTTGCCCACCCCACCCCCTTTCCTCCTTTGCCCACCCCACCCCCTTTCCTCCTTTGCCCACCCCACCCCCTTTCCTCCTTTGCCCACCCCACCCCCTTTCCTCCTTTGCCCACCCCACCCCCTTTCCTCCTTTGCCCACCCCACCCCCTTTCCTCCTTTGCCCACCCCACCCCCTTTCCTCCTTTGCCCACCCCACCCCCTTTCCTCCTTTGCCCACCCCACCCCCTTTCCTCCTTTGCCCACCCCACCCCCTTTCCTCCTTTGCCCACCCCACCCCCTTTCCTCCTTTGCCCACCCCACCCCCTTTCCTCCTTTGCCCACCCCACCCCCTTTCCTCCTTTGCCCACCCCACCCCCTTTCCTCCTTTGCCCACCCCACCCCCTTTCCTCGTTTGCCCACCCCACCCCCTTTCCTCGTTTGCCCACCCCACCCCCTTTCCTCGTTTGCCCACCCCACCCCCTTTCCTCGTTTGCCCACCCCACCCCCTTTCCTCCTTTGCCCACCCCACCCCCTTTCCTCCTTTGCCCACCCCACCCCCTTTCCTCCTTTGCCCACCCCACCCCCTTTCCTCCTTTGCCCACCCCACCCCCTTTCCTCCTTTGCCCACCCCACCCCCTTTCCTCCTTTGCCCACCCCACCCCCTTTCCTCCTTTGCCCACCCCACCCCCTTTCCTCCTTTGCCCACCCCACCCCCTTTCCTCCTTTGCCCACCCCACCCCCTTTCCTCCTTTGCCCACCCCACCCCCTTTCCTCCTTTGCCCACCCCACCCCCTTTCCTCCTTTGCCCACCCCACCCCCTTTCCTCCTTTGCCCACCCCACCCCCTTTCCTCCTTTGCCCACCCCACCCCCTTTCCTCCTTTGCCCACCCCACCCCCTTTCCTCCTTTGCCCACCCCACCCCCTTTCCTCCTTTGCCCACCCCACCCCCTTTCCTCCTTTGCCCACCCCACCCCCTTTCCTCCTTTGCCCACCCCACCCCCTTTCCTCCTTTGCCCACCCCACCCCCTTTCCTCCTTTGCCCACCCCACCCCCTTTCCTCCTTTGCCCACCCCACCCCCTTTCCTCCTTTGCCCACCCCACCCCCTTTCCTCCTTTGCCCACCCCACCCCCTTTCCTCCTTTGCCCACCCCACCCCCTTTCCTCCTTTGCCCACCCCACCCCCTTTCCTCCTTTGCCCACCCCACCCCCTTTCCTCCTTTGCCCACCCCACCCCCTTTCCTCCTTTGCCCACCCCACCCCCTTTCCTCCTTTGCCCACCCCACCCCCTTTCCTCCTTTGCCCACCCCACCCCCTTTCCTCCTTTGCCCACCCCACCCCCTTTCCTCCTTTGCCCACCCCACCCCCTTTCCTCCTTTGCCCACCCCACCCCCTTTCCTCCTTTGCCCACCCCACCCCCTTTCCTCCTTTGCCCACCCCACCCCCTTTCCTCCTTTGCCCACCCCACCCCCTTTCCTCCTTTGCCCACCCCACCCCCTTTCCTCCTTTGCCCACCCCACCCCCTTTCCTCCTTTGCCCACCCCACCCCCTTTCCTCCTTTGCCCACCCCACCCCCTTTCCTCCTTTGCCCACCCCACCCCCTTTCCTCCTTTGCCCACCCCACCCCCTTTCCTCCTTTGCCCACCCCACCCCCTTTCCTCCTTTGCCCACCCCACCCCCTTTCCTCCTTTGCCCACCCCACCCCCTTTCCTCCTTTGCCCACCCCACCCCCTTTCCTCCTTTGCCCACCCCACCCCCTTTCCTCCTTTGCCCACCCCACCCCCTTTCCTCCTTTGCCCACCCCACCCCCTTTCCTCCTTTGCCCACCCCACCCCCTTTCCTCCTTTGCCCACCCCACCCCCTTTCCTCCTTTGCCCACCCCACCCCCTTTCCTCCTTTGCCCACCCCACCCCCTTTCCTCCTTTGCCCACCCCACCCCCTTTCCTCCTTTGCCCACCCCACCCCCTTTCCTCCTTTGCCCACCCCACCCCCTTTCCTCCTTTGCCCACCCCACCCCCTTTCCTCCTTTGCCCACCCCACCCCCTTTCCTCCTTTGCCCACCCCACCCCCTTTCCTCCTTTGCCCACCCCACCCCCTTTCCTCCTTTGCCCACCCCACCCCCTTTCCTCCTTTGCCCACCCCACCCCCTTTCCTCCTTTGCCCACCCCACCCCCTTTCCTCCTTTGCCCACCCCACCCCCTTTCCTCCTTTGCCCACCCCACCCCCTTTCCTCCTTTGCCCACCCCACCCCCTTTCCTCCTTTGCCCACCCCACCCCCTTTCCTCCTTTGCCCACCCCACCCCCTTTCCTCCTTTGCCCACCCCACCCCCTTTCCTCCTTTGCCCACCCCACCCCCTTTCCTCCTTTGCCCACCCCACCCCCTTTCCTCCTTTGCCCACCCCACCCCCTTTCCTCCTTTGCCCACCCCACCCCCCTTTCCTCCTTTGCCCACCCCACCCCCTTTCCTCGTTTGCCCACCCCACCCCCTTTCCTCGTTTGCCCACCCCACCCCCTTTCCTCGTTTGCCCACCCCACCCCCTTTCCTCGTTTGCCCACCCCACCCCCTTTCCTCGTTTGCCCACCCCACCCCCTTTCCTCGTTTGCCCACCCCACCCCCTTTCCTCGTTTGCCCACCCCACCCCCTTTCCTCCTTTGCCCACCCCACCCCCTTTCCTCCTTTGCCCCCCTTCCTTTGCCAACCCTTTCCTCTGCTGCGGCATTTGAGAACTCTCCTTTCCTTTCCCTTTCTTTGTTTTCCCTTTCTCTTTTTTCCTCCCTGTGTGTGTCTGAAAGCTGACCCACACATTCCAATGCGTAGCTGGTGACGGGGTAACGCGTAATTCCCCGCCCTGGGTAGACAGGTAGGACACGTGCGTACCCGAGCGCACATTTAGGGTGCAGGTGAACACTACTCTCTCCCGTACTATCTCCCAAGAAAACGGGGTACCCCAGGGCTCTGTGCTGAGTGGTGTACTGTTTGCAATTGCCATCAATCCAATTATGGATTGTCTCCTTCCTGATGTCTCGGGCTCCCTCTTTGTGGACGATTTTGCGATCTACTACAGCTCTCAACGGACCAGCCTTCTTGAACGACGTCTTTAAGGATGTCTCGATCGCCTCCACTCTTGGAGCATCGAAATCGGCATCCGCTTTCCTCCCAGTCAGACCGTTTGTGTTAATTTTTGGCATCGTATGGAGTTCCTTCCTCCTTCCTTACATCTAGGACCTGTCAATTTTCCGTTTTCGGACGTCGCTAAATTCTTGGGTCTTATGTTTGACAGAAAGCTGTGCTGGTCCTCCCACGTTTCCTATCTTTCGGCTCGATGTCTGCGATCCCTCAACACCCCCAGTGTTCTGAATGGTACCTCCTGGGGAGCGGACTGAGTGGTCCTTCTCCGCCTCTATCGCGCGTTCGTGCACTCGAAAATGGACTATGGAATCATAGTCTACTTCTCTGCTTGGCAGTCTATTCTTCGGCGTCTCGACTCTATCCACCACCATGGATTACGTTTAGTGTCTGGAGCTTTTTACACCAGACCTGTGGAAAGCCTTTATGCTGAGACTGCTAAACCTCCGCTGTCCAATCGGCGAGCGGTCCTTCTGAGTCGTTATGCTAGCCATCTGTCTTCCATGCCTGCTAATCCGGCCCATGACGTTTGTTTCGACGCCTCCTTTGATGTAGGGTATGCAGGCCGCCCCTCCTACCTACTACCACCGGGAGTCCGCTTCCGTCAACTGCTCCATTCTCTTTCCTTCCGCTTTCCTAAAACCACCTTGGGGTACAGCACCGCCTTGGCTCCGTCCCCGGGCCTGCCTGCTCCGTGACCTTTGTCGATTTCCCAAGGATGGTACCCCTTCACTTGTTTATCGTCAGGCATTTTCTGCTCTGTGCACAAATGAAGGAAGCCACATTTATTTACACCGATGGCTCGAAAACATGGTTAGGTGTAGGGAGTGCCTATGTTGTTGGCGACACCCAAAATCACCCCCCTGCGGGTCCGGGGATTAGAATAGGCCCGAGGTATTCCTGCCTGTCGTAAGAGGCGACTAAAAGGAGTCCATCCCCTTCACGGGGGTAGTTAGCGCCTGCGTCCGGAGACGGACGGTTCCACGACCTATAATCGTGGTCTTTTTGGTTTTTCACTTCTCGTTTCTTCCTTCCTTTTGTTGGTTCCTTTCTTTGCTCTTCTCCACCTCACTGTCTTCCTTACTCTTTCCCTTGACTTCTCCTTGCCTTCTCATCGCCGTTTTCTCCTTGCCTTCTCATTGCCTTCTTCTCCTTGCTTTCTCATTGCCTTCTTCTCCTTGCCTTCTCTGGTCTCCGCCTCGGCGTTTGAGACAGTCTGTCCTCTTTCTCCCTCTCTCTCTTCTTTTTCCTCTTCTTCCTTCCTCCCTGTGCGTGCCTGAAGGCCGACCCACGCGTTCGCACGCGTAGCCGGTGACGGGGTAACGCGTAAGTCCCCGCCCTGGGTAGAAATGTAAGGCACGCGCGTACCCCCTGGTAAAGGCCAGGCCCGGGGAGGGGTGATTGCCTGAGCTGATACCTTCTGACCATGCCGATTGGTCCCTCCGTCTGTTTCTCGGGAGGTGTGACCTGAGGTGTAAACATTCACCTAAGGCGGGAGTGCCCTCTGAGAGGGTCCCCACAAGGAAGGAGCGCGCCATCGGAGACGCTGGCAATCATGGGGGATTCCTCCGCAATGGATTCTACTCCATCTCTATCGACTTCGACCCAAAAACGGAAACGTGACCAGCCAACAGTGACAAAAGTACTACCGCCTGCCCCACAGTTCCTCGTAGTTTCTCGATCTGAGGACGGAAAGGATTTTTCCTCTGTCAACCCTTTCGTTATTCAGAAGGGCGTAGATGCCATAGCCGGATCTGTCAAATCTTGTACCAGGTTGCGTAACGGCACCTTATTACTAGAAACTGAGAGTGCCTTTCAGGCACAAAAACTGCTTCGGGCCACCCTCCTGTACACGTTCCCTGTGCGGGTGGAGGCCCACCGAACTTTGAATTCGTCTCGTGGTGTAGTCTATACTAGCTCCCTCGACGGATTGACTGACAAGGAGCTTCAATCTTTCCTCGCTGAGCAGGGCGTGACGGCTGTCCATAGGGTCATGAAAAAGGTCAACAATGACCTTGTACCGACCCGGACACTTTTCTTGACCTTCGATAGTGTTAAGCTGCCATCGCGCATCAAGGCGGGCTACGAGGTTATTTCTGTTCGCCCCTATGTCCCGACACCTACGCGCTGCTACCAGTGTCAGCGTTTCAATCACACTCGACAGTCTTGTTCCAATGCGGCTAAATGTGTCACTTGTGGCAGGGATGCCCATGAGGGTGACTGTCCACCTCTGTCTCCTCGTTGTGTGAACTGTCAGGGTGACTATGCCGCATCCTCCCGCGACTGTCCTGTCTATAAGGAAGAACGCTGTATCCAAGAAATTCGGGTCAAAGAGAAAGTGTCCACCTCGGCTGCTCGCAAGCTATTGGCTAGTGGGAAGCCCACGCTGCTCCCAGCGGGGAAATACAGTACTGTCCTCGCCTCTCCTCGGACTACCCGGGAGGTAGCAACCCAGACATGCGATCTGACCTTCAGCACCACGGTCGTCCGTTCGGCCAGTGCTAAGATCGCGCGGTCGACGTCTCCTCTTCCTCCCATCACCCCACAGACACCAGCCCCTTTCTCAGCCTCTGCTAAGACGATGACCCCGAAGTCAGATGCACGGGCCTTCATGAAGGAACCATCCCGTGCAGACTTCCTCCGTACCTCGACCTCCCAGCCTTCGACCGGTACTTCCACCAAACGTCCTTCCAAAAAGGCGCATAGGAAGCACAGTTCTCCTTCTCCGCCACGGCGCATTTCTTCTCCTGCGCCACCCAGCGGTTGCCGACCCAGGCCGTCATCCGTTTCGCCTGGCCGCACCGCTGGTAGCCGTACATCTGGCCGTTCACCGGCGGAGGAAGCTCCCCCTCTCGGCCATCCTCCCGAGATGGCCGATGAACCTATAGACCCAATGGACGATGACTGTCCGCCTACTGATAGCGGCGGCAGTGCTCGCTCGAAGCCAGGCCCTCAGCGGCCTTCGAGGTGACCCCTTCTTTCATCTTCCTTTTCTTACGATGGCACTTATTCACTGGAATATTCGCAGCATTCGCTCCAACCGAGAGGACTTGAAGTTGCTGCTCCGCTTGCACCGTCCGCTCGTCGTAGCCCTCCAGGAAACGAAGCTACGCCCATGCCATCAAATTGCCTTGGCACACTACACCTCTGTGCGTTTTGACTTACCCCTGTGGTAGGTATCCCAGCTCATGGAGGGGTTATGTTGCTGGTCCGGGATGAAATTTACTAAGATCCCATCACGTTGCACACCGGCCTGCAGGCAGTTGCCATCCGCATTACTCTCCCCACTTTTCCATTTTCCATTTGTACCGTTTACACTCCATCGTCATCTGCCATTACCAGGGCAGACATGATGCAACTTATTGCTCAGCTATCTGCACCATTTTTGTTAACTGGAGACTTCAATGCCCACCATCCCCTTTGGGGCTCTCCAGCATCCTGCCCGAGGGGCTCCTTGTTAGCAGACCTTTTCAACCAGCTCAATCTTGTCTGCCTCAATACTGGCGCCCCTACTTTTCTTTCGGACACATCTCACACCTATTCCCATTTAGACCTCTCTATATGTACTCTCCAACTTGCACGCCGGTTTGAGTGGTATGCACTTTCTGATACATATTCGAGCGACCACTTCCCGTGTGTTATCCATCTCCTGCAGCATACCCCCTCTCCGTGCTCCTCTAGTTGGACCATCTCCAAGGCAGACTGGGGGCTCTTCTCTTCCAGGGCGACCTTTCCGGATCAAACCTTCACAAGCTGCGATCGTCAGGTCGCACACCTCACGGAAGTCATTCTCGTTGCTGCTGAATATTCCATCCCTCACCCTCCTTCTCCACGTCGCGTACCGGTCCCCTGGTGGACCGCAGCATGTAGAGACGCTTTACGTGCTCGTCGACGTGCTTTACGCACATTTAAACGCCTCCCTACAGTGGCGAATTGTATCAATTACTAGCTGACCCGACAGACTTCGTCCTGTCAAAATGATTTGTAATATGGCAGTTTTTTTGCCTACGTATTTAAAAAAATTCTCCTGAACAGAATCGTCACCCTGGTGATAGGGCGTTGTGAATAAAAAATAATTAAATAAAACATATATAAGGATTTAAAAGTAAGTAATCGCTTTATTGTTAATCATGTGAATCATAATTATTATTATTATCATTGTAGTGCTTTGTGGTATACGATGTTTTTTGTTTGATTACCTGGCGCATAGATAAACAAATCTGATGGTTTTCCAACACGGGAACAGGCAACATACAATTGACCATGTGAGAAACATGGGTTTTCTAGATTAATACCACAAACACTTAATGATTGCCCCTGGGACTTGTTTATAGTCATAGCAAAAGCAAGCCGCACTGGAAACTGTAGTCGTTTAAACTCAAATGGCACATCAGTCGGAATCATTGGGATGCGCGGTATGAGAACATCTTCTCCTTTATACTTTCCTTTGAGTATAGTTGCTTCTATCACATTGTTTAGTAATTTTTTTATCGCTAACCGTGTACCGTTGCAAAGACGCGGTTGGTTGATATTTCGCAACATTATAACCACCGATCCAACCTTTAATTGAAGATTGTGAGGTGGCAATCCTGGCAAATCCAGCGAGTTTAAAAATTCCGGTGGATAGTTGACTACATCATCTTGATTAGTAGCCGAATCAACTGATTTATATATCCTCAATTCGCCTGTAATTTGTTCTTGAATTTTGAAATTTAATTCATTTACATCTATGTTTTTTGCAGCCAGTATAGCTCGTTCGCTCAACCAATCATGGTTTCTGTAATTTTGAGAAACATCTGGAAACACCTTCTGAATAAGTTCATCTTTTGATCGAGTTAACTGACAAAAACTTTGAGGAAAGTTAATGCAGCCAGTCAACATGTCTATAGGAAATTTGCCATTACCAATGTCAATGAGTTGTTCAGAGAATATGTTTCCAGATTGGTCATTTTGCAACTCGACACGCATATTCTTGCTTAAATGAAGTACTTTGACATGTTTCCACAAATTGGAGGACTTTAGACATGCATTGAGTTCATCAGCTGGCGTTGATCGTGGAATCACTGGCAATGTTTGACGAAAATCTCCTGCTAATAAAATCATTGCACCACCAAATCGGTTATTATTGCTCCGTAGATCTTTTAAGGTTCTGTCTAAAGCCTCCAAAGATTTTTTATGTGCCATCGTGCATTCATCCCAAACAATCAATTTACATTGCTGCAAAACCTTTGCCATTGCAGAGTTCTTCGAAACGTTGCAGGTTGGAGTTTCATTGCTTTGCATATTTAATGGCAATTTTAGTGCTGAATGGGCTGTTCGACCACCTTCAAGCAAAGTTGCTGCGATTCCCGACGAAGCGAGTGCAAGTGCAATTTTATTTTGTGAGCGAATTGTTGCTAATATTAATGAAATCAAAAAAGTTTTTCCTGTACCACCAGGTGCATCTAAGAAGTAAATCCCTCCAGTTTCATCATTTGTTACTTTCATAAGAGTTTCAAATACATACTTCTGTTGTTCATTTAACAGTGGAAGATTTGTTTGAATTAATTCTTTCAAAGCGTTGAGATCATACAGTTTTTCTCGATGCAACTCTTGGTTAAAAGCGTCATGCATTGGACGATTGGGCGCGGTCAGGCCTAATTGAATTAATAGTTTGTTTGACATTATCAAGCACATGTCCTCAATTGAAATCAATGCTTCATTGTAAATTTCTTCACTGATTTGTATATTTGGATTTCCCATTCTATTCCGTATTTCCGATATTAATGTCCGTGGATATCGTTTTGAACATTTACCATCCATCATACACGGTGAATTTCGATTAAGAGTTCCACAGGGACATCGTAACTGAAAGCAGCTCGATTCAAACTTGCGCGATTATTAGTTGAATGTCGCGCTCGCGCTTCACGCGTTTGTGATATCCGAATTCTTTCACGTTCATTTCCGTCGTCACGTTCTTGTGCCGTACGATTAGATCGGTAATTAGCTTGGTTTGTAGCATTTCTGGTTCTTCTACCTAAATTGCTTCGTCTTATAGGAGGCATATCAAATATAAATTAGTTTTTCACTAATCACGAACTAAACAAACACTAACTAAGTAAACACTCTGCACAAAACACGAATTTGTTTCGTGTATCAGTTGACAAAAGCAAACTCAGTAGATTAGGTCACAGACAATTTTTTTTTTTAAATTTTATATGACTTGAAGTCAAATCCTTTTAAGCCGTACGAATTGTAATTTAGATATTATAAAAATAATAAAACACTGTTGGTAACGCGATTTTTGTTTGACTGATGTAATGACGTGGAAACTGATGCATTTTATCTCGCGTGCCGAAAAAGAAACGCGAGTTTCGGAACGCGACATTAAACTTCTCCAACTATGTATTCTGTGCTCCAACGCACACACGCACATTGTTTTGATAGATATGATCTTTGACGTTAGGAACACACCTACATTGCTTAGACAACAGTGAGTGCTTGTAATTTAATATGAACTTTATACCATAGCAATAAAGCTCAAATTGACTACGTTTTAGTTACAAATCATTTGTATAGGAAAAAGAAAAGGGCTATTTTTAGGGTTTTTCCAGCAATAATTCTAATTTTTCTCGCCGTAAAAACCATCCTTGAACTTCAACGAACATTTTAAAAAAAGATTTGGCCAAATTGGTCGAGGCGTTGTTGAGTTATGCGCTTACCAACACATTTTGCGATTCATTTTTATATTATAGATAAACGATTACGTGCTCAGTGTCGTCGTATTATCAGACAGCAAGAAAGCCAGCTGGGCTGCTTTCACAAGCACCTTCAACAGTTTTACTCCTTCTGTTGTCTGGGGTAGCCTGCGCCGGCTATCTGGCACTAAGGTCCACTCACCAGTTTCTGGCTTGAAGGTCGCGAATGACGTCCTTGTGGCCCCTGAGGCTGTCTCCAATGCCTTCGGCCGCTTTTTCGCAGAGGTTTCGAGCTCCGCTCATTACCACCCTGCCTTCCTCCCCCGCAAACAGGCAGAGGAGGCTAGGCCACCTAACTTCCGCTCCTCGAATTGTGAAAGTTATAATGCCCCATTCACCATGCGGGAACTCGAAAACGCACTTGGCCGATCACGGTCCTCCGCTCCAGGGCCTGATTCTATTCATATTCAGATGCTGAAGAACCTTTCTCCTGCGGGTAAAGGTTTTCTTCTTCGTACATACAATCGCATCTGGATTGAGGGACATGTTCCCGCATGCTGGCGCGAGTCTATTGTTGTCCCGATTCCTAAGCCGGGGAAGGACAAGCACTTGCCTGCCAGTTATCGACCTATCTCGCTTACCAGCTGTGTCTGTAAAGTGATGGAGCGAATGGTTAACTCTCGATTGGTTTGGCTGCTCGAGTCTCGACGTCTACTTACCAATGTACAATGTGGATTTCGTAGGCACCGCTCTGCTGTTGACCATCTGGCTACCTTGTCGACCTTCATTATGAATAACTTCTTGCGGAAGCGCCCGACCGCGGCTGTGTTCTTTGATTTGGAGAAGGCTTACAACACCTGTTGGAGGGCGGGCATTCTCCGCACCATGCATACATGGGGCCTTCGCGGTCGCCTCCCTCTTTTTATTCGTTCCTTTTTAATGGATCGACAGTTCAGGGTACGTGTGGGTTCTGTCCTGTCCGACACCTTTCGCCAGGAGAATGGGGTGCCACAGGGCTCAGTTTTGAGCGTCGCTCTCTTCGCCATCGCGATCAATCCAATAATGGATTGCCTCCCAGCTGATGTATCAGGCTCCCTTTTCGTGGACGATTTTACCATCTATTGCAGCGCGCAGTGTACACGTGTCCTGGAGCGCTGTCTTCAGCTTTCTCTTGACCGTCTTTACTCCTGGAGTGTCGCCAATGGCTTCCGTTTTTCTGCCGAGAAGACGGTCTGTATTAACTTCTGGCGCTACAAAGAGTTTCTCCCACCGTCCTTACGACTCGGTCCCGTTGCTCTCCCAATCGTGGAGACAACCAAATTTTTAGGCCTTACCTTTGACAGGAAACTTAGCTGGTCTCCACATGTCATATTTGGCCGCCCGTTGTACCCGTTCTTTAAATGTCCTCCGTGTTCTCAGTGGTATGTCGTGGGGAGCGGATCGAACCGTCCTACTTCGTCTATATCGGTCGATCGTCCGCTCCAAGCTGGATTATGGGAGCTTCGTATACTCCACTGCACGGCCATCCATCTTACGCCGCCTCAACTCCATACAACATCGGGGTTTACGACTTGCGATAGGAGCATTTTATACCAGTCCCGTAGAGAGTCTTCATGCTGACGCTGGCGAATTGCCACTCACCTACCGGCACGATATACTGCTTTGTCGGTATGCCTGTCGGCTACTGTCAATGCCCGACCATCCGTCTTATCGTTCCTTTTTTGACGACTCTCTTGACCTTCAATACGGGTTGTATGTCTCTGCCCTGCTACCCCCTGGAGTTCGCTTTCGTCGACTCCTTAAACACCTTAATTTTTCACTCCCTGCAACCTTTCGAGTGGGCGAGAGCCACACGCCACCTTGGCTCCAGGCTCAGGTCCGCGTTCACCTTGACCTCAGCTCGCTCCCAAAAGAGGTCACCCCCGGTTCGGTCTACCACTCCCGTTTTTTGGAACTTAGTTCGAAGTTCAACAACATGACTTTCATTTATACAGATAGCTCTAAGACCAATGACGGGGTCGGGTGTTCCTTTATTGTCGGGGCACAAAGTTTCAAATACCGGCTCCATGGCCATTGTTCGGTCTTCACAGCTGAGCTCTTTGCCCTCTACCAGGCTGTTCTTTACCTCTGCCGCCACCGATATTCTGCTTATGTCATCTGCTCAGATTCCCTGAGCGCCATCCAGAGCCTCAGTGATCTGTACCCGGTTCACCCTTTCGTACACCGGATCCAACGCTCTCTTCAGCAGCTGGTGGACGTCGGTACTCCGGTTAGCTTTATGTGGGTTCCTGGCCATGTCGGTATCCCTGGGAACGAAGCTGCAGATGCCGCGGCCAAGGCTGCGGTCGTCCAGCCTCAGACAGTTTCTTGTTGTGTCCCTTCGTCCGATTTTAGCAGGGTCATTTGTCGGCGCATTGTGTCGCTGTGGCATGCCGATTGGGCTGCACTTACCGACAACAAGCTTCGGGCCTTAAAACCACTTCCCGTGGCTTGGACGTCCTCCTCACGCCCATCTCGGCGGGAGGAGGTCGTATTAGCCCGGTTAAGAATTGGACACTGCCGGTTCAGCCATCGCCATCTGCTGACGGCTGCGCCGGCGCCGTTCTGCCCATGTGGGCACTTGCTGACGGTTAGACACATTTTAATGTCCTGTCCAGATCTTAACACACTGCGCCTCGATCTTAACCTGCCTAATACTTTCGACGCCATTTTAGCGGATGACCCACGAGCAGCTGCTCGTGTTCTTTGTTTTATCAATTTGACAAACCTCGCTAAGGACGTTTGATGATGTTGTTTTTTAATCCTATGCCTGTCAGTCTGTCTTATTGTGTTTTCCCTTTTAGTTGTTGTTGTCAACTTGTGCCTCGCGGTGCCTTCTTAGAGTAGTCAGGGCGCTAATGACCATTGAAGTTGTGCGCCCTAAAACCACAAAAAAAAACCCAAATCACTTTCGGCTTCCCGACCAGTGTTCGGTTTATACTGCGGAGCTTTACTCTGTTCTCCAGGCTGTCCAATACATCCGTCGCCATCAGCGGATACAGTATGTTATCTGTTCAGATTCTCTCAGCTCTCTCCTCAGTCTCAAAGCTCTTTACCCTGCCCACCATCTGGTCCACCGGATTCAGGACTGTCTGCGCTTGCTCCACCTGGGGGGCGTCTCGGTGGCGTTCCTCTGGCTCCCGGGACGCGTTGGTATCTGTGGAAATGAGGCGGCCGATATAGCGGCCAAGGCTGCAGTCTCTCTCCTTCGGCCAGCTATTCAATCGATTCCCTTCGCCGATCTACGGAGCGTTTTATGTCGTCGTGTTCTTTTATGGCACGCACATTGGACGACACTTCCCCATAATAAATTGCGGGACGTGAAAGCTCTTCCCTGTGCTTGGACCTCTTCCTCCCGAACGCGTCGTCCGGAGGAGGTAATTTTAACTAGACTCCGGATAGGGCACTGTTTTTTTTAGCCATCGACATCTTTTAAGCGGTGATCCTCCCCCACTCTGTCCCCATTGCTCTCAGCTGTGGACGGTAAGACAGCTTTTAATTGAGTGCCCCTATTTTACTCCGTTACGCGCCCGTCTACAGCTGTCGCCTGATATTTCTTCCATTTTAGCAGATGACACGCGCTCGGCCGATCGTGTTCTAGAGTTTATTAGTGCCAGTGAAATGACGTCAGTCATTTGAAGCTTTTTTGGGGACAACCAACCCCTTTCTGTAGTGGATTTTTAAGCCTTCCTTCTGCTTTTAGTTTCTCCAATTTTATGACTTTCGTTCCCATTGCTGCTGGTTTCCATTTTTGGTTTTTTACTGTTTCCTAATTCACGGACCGGGCGCTAATGACCATAGCAGTTTTGTGCCCTAAAACCAAAACAAAAAAAAACCTTCTGTAAAATATCTGCAAGAATGCGTACGGAACGTTTCGAAGTGGAATGATGATATAAAATTGTTGGTAACGCGGGTACCAGGTTGAGATTCATTGAGGGAGTCCTTAGAAAATGTAGTCCATCAACAAAGGAGGTGGCTTACAAAACACTCGTTCGACCTATACTTGAGTATTGATCAGTGTCGGATCCGTACCAGGTCGGGTTGACAGAGGAGATAGAGAAGATCCAAAGAAGAGCGGCGCGTTTCGTCACATGGTTATTTGGTAAGCATGATAGCGTTACGGATATGTTTAGCAAAGTCAAGTGGCACTCTGCAAGAGAGGCGCTCTGCTTCGCGCTGTACCTTGCTGTCCAGGTTTCGAGAGGGTGCGTTTCTGGATGATGTATCGAATATATTGGTTCCTCCTACCTATACCTCCCGAGGAGATCACGAATGTAAAATTACAGAGATTCGAGCGTGCAATGAGGCTTTCCGGCAGTCGTTCTTCCCGCGAACCATACGCGACTGGAACAGGAAAGGGAGGTAATGACAGTGGCACGTAACGTGCCCTCTGCCACACCGTTGGGTGGTCTGCGGAGTATAAATGTAGATGTGTAAGATTCAAGTGTGCACTAGAGCCAGAGATGTCGCTTTAAAATACGGAAATGTTTATCTATAAGGGAAACGAATTTTCTGCACGAATAAAACCGCTATTATGAAAGATCCTGTATTACGTTTCGGCTACCGCCATGATTAGATACCCGCAATTAAGACGAAAGGAACAATGAGACAGGTGTAAATTACACAAGAAGCTAACGAAAGGCAATAATTTAAAAGCTTGGGACTTCCGGATTCGAAAGCAGGGTTTGAGATGGCGCGGGTACAGGTTTACTGCACGCCGACTTGAAGCAGGCGCACCTGGAGGTCCGATGCTTGCTCGGTGGAGCAGAACCAGTGCCAGGCCTCCCCTTTGCTCTCCTCTCCCCCCCCCTCCCCATGTTCCTTCTCCGCCCCCCCCCTACCCTGCGCCCCATCCCTCTTCCCTAACCTCCACTAGCAAGACCGAGCAGGCGGCGAATAACGACCCCGGCGAGCTGTTTCCATAGGAGTCCCCAGCGCTCACTGACAGTGTGATGCAACAGGTAGGCGTTGCCACTGCATCGTGACGCGGCTACTCAAGGACAGGTTGTGGTTAGTCGGCCTAGACGCCTGCCTACGGATAAACTGCGTGCAGCCAACGAAGAATTTGGAAACATGATCAATGGAGAATTTGTATGTCCTTACGGTGATCGGTCGTCTCCATTACAGATGGTTAAAAAGAGTAATGATTAAGGGAGAATGTGTGGTGACCACAGAGAACGTAAAGGTAAAACACTCGTAAGCACAGCTTATAAGATCTTCACAAGTATATTAAACGAAAGGATACAGAAGTGTGCAAAGACATACTAGGGGCATATCAGTGTGGCTTTCGACCAGACAGAGGAACAACTGATCAAATACAGATACGCATTTCCTATTCACTGACTTCAAACAAGCCTTTGACAGCATAAACTGGCAAGAACTATACAGAGTACTGGAGAACTAATAAGACTAATCAGAATGACAATGACAGAGACAAGAGCAAAAGTGAAGGTCCTTAGCGGAAAAAGTGAAAGCTTTGATTTTAATAAGGGCCTGAAGCAAGGCAGTAGTCTCTCCACTGCCCTATTCTATATAGCCCTGCGTAGTTTAGTAAATAAAATCAACAAAAGGGGCACCATATTTATGAAAATATGTGCATACGCTTATGACATTACTGTAGTAGGAAGAAATATTAATACACTCTGAGAAACATACCGGGCAATGGAAACAGAAGTCTTAAATTGGCCTCGTAATAAATGAAAATAAAAGAAAATATATGGTAGTGTTACAATCTGAGGCCAGAAGAACCCCTAAAGAACTAAACATCAATGGGAAATGCTTCTAAACGAGCGTCCTCTTTTAACTACTTGGGAGACCTAGTAACAAATAACAGTATCGGAAAGGCTATAAGGGAACGAATACGAGCAGGGAACAGATTACTTTGCAGATACGCAACTTTTCAGAAATACGCTTGTTACAAGAAAAACGAAACTGCCAATATATAACTCCCTAGTCCGCCCAGTAATGACATGCGGGTAACAGGTATGGACGTTGACAGAACACGATAAAAATGCACTAAGAACCTTCGAGCGGAAAATACGCAAAATCTATGGTCCAATAAGGGAGGAAGGAGGTTGAAGATACGCTACATTACCGAACTACAACAGCTAATACAAGGTAAGGACATAGTAAAATTTGTGAAATCACTGCGAATAAGATAGCTAGGACGCGTAGAAAGAATGGCAGAAGATAGAATGCCAAAGAAAATCCATTCATCTAGGCGAAATGGGAGACCTAGAAGATGGATTGACGACGTAATATTGGATCTCACCAATGAGTCTGGGGGTGGAAAAGAGAAGCAAATAACAGAAGTTCGGAGAAAGATCACAGAAGAAGCCAAGGCTCACCAAGGGTTGTAGCGCTACTGAAGAAGATTGTCCACATCCAGTAAATGTTTTTTACGGAGGAAAAGTTCCGTTTCCTGGGATACACCGTCTCACACAACGGCGTATCACCTACATGTGAAAAAGTATCCGGTATCGTGCAGATGCCCCTTTGATACTTTCAAAAGGCTTAGCCGTTTGTAACCCTCGACGCAAACAGAGGGGTGTTAGAAAGTTTAACGTATGTATCTGTGCATCAATGGCATCGTAGCTCCCAGACGAAATGTTCTATTTTAATGCACTTTTTATTTGAAAACCGGTTTAATCGAGATGGTTCTTAGCTATGTTCCATGAAACTTTGTTCATTCGTTTAAATTTAATCAGTTAAATTAAGTAAAAATGTTTTCCGCCTGCGTGCTCTCCTCATACATGCTACGTAATAGATACAAGCTATATTAATTTACGTTGCACCATATTGTAGAGCTCAAAAACAGCCAAATAAAATCCCGCGAGAACGTAAGATTCTCTTACGGTTGAGCAATAACGAAGATATTTGTCACCCTTTTCAGTACGTACAGAACAGAAAGAGGTTATTATGACAACTATGAAAGATACATCTGCTCTCGCGGATCTTTATTTCTTTTTGAGATGTAAAATACCGTACTAAATAAAATTTTTTCCCCTAATAATTAAGGCAGCTTATTGGAAGAGAGCACGATGGCAGCCCACTTTCTTCCGATTTGATTTAGAAATATCGCCACTGCTTAATGACTATATTACGTAAACTGGCTGTGTACTAAAACGTAGTCAATGAATATGCGTGAATTAAAAAAAAATTGTAACTCGCGTTCGTGGAAAAGACATCGCGTCGAAATTTCGTTTTCCACCCCGAAAAATACTTCTGTCAATGTTGGGGTAATATATAGGTCGTACCGTGTCTGCACTTCACATTCCATAGTCCCTTCTACACCTTCCAGATTCCAGTTTTAGCTTCTATATTCTTAGCTAGCTTTTTGGAAGAAAACAGCATGATAACCTATTCTCACTCATGGACAGAATTTCTAAAGCATCACAAGGTATGATCGGAAGTTTTCCAGCGTATGCCTATATGTCAAATCCGAAAACGTAGTTCGAAACTTTTTAATGTTGTGATTGGTAAAACTGAAGCAATTGTCAGCGTCCAGTCTGAAAACTGGTTTGATAAAGTCCCAGTGATAACGACACGACTAATTTCTGCAACACCTTGCAAAAGGCCAGCTTCATGGTGACCTAATACAAACTCAGTACGGATGATAGTGAATATATTTTATCCAAAGATTACTGTAATCATATATAGACGCATATTAAGTTAACGTAATCTTAACAAAACTGATAGACCGTACAGTGCTACATTAGAAATGTCGAAGTTGTCTGCTGCTCCTAGCCCTTTATTTACGCTATCAGATGCGGAATACTAATGACACTTGCGAGGTGTCGGGATGGAGAAGAGTGTGTACATCTTTAATTCAAACGAATCTTTCATGAGAACGAGACATGCACTCGACCGCCTCCTTATCTACCAGCTAATTACGCGCACAACGGTAACGGAAGGAAATAATGGTGGACCCTGCTAGTTGGTAAAATGAGTGCACACTCAGAATAATTTAATAAAAATCTTAATATACTCAAAAAAAGAACTTTATCATAATAAACAACAGGAAATGGGATTCTGCCTGTATCTACGAAATGATATGCGGATTAAATATCACAATGAGATTTATTACATATCAGAACATAAATGCACATGATTGTCGACACACACCGTAGGTTAAAGGATAGGGTACACTGAAATATGAAAATAAGAGTTGGCTCGAGAACAAAGGGCTCCTACTCTGTGATGCAATAGATTGACGATAATGACTGGAGGTCCTAATGAATCAATTATTAATCTCCCGCCTATATAGCAGTATCGCAATTAGTAGTGAGAGCTCAAATGGGATCACATGGAGAAACAAGCAACGTGGACTTGTAGCAAAGTGAACGCACGTGCTGCTGAGCGATTCAGTATAAAATTGATAAGGTCCTACAGTGCTCGAGACGCAAAATACTGCACCAGTACTGAAATCTGCAGCACGTCGTCGGTGCAGCAACTATGTGTCAACCCCTGGCCTAGAAGGCTGTCAGCGGATTCTAAGTTCTTCCGAAAAAGAGCGACCAAGTCGCAAGACCGTCCGACTCCGACGAAGATCAGATCCCGAATCCCCTGCCCGGGTAACGCAAGAGCGAAGCCAACATTGCTCTACTCCCTACTCCCCTCGAAGACTGCGAATCAGCATTCAGTTTGGATTCCAAAATTCACCCACACTGTCTCAGAACATCATTCGCGCCATTAGCGACTGTTCCCTCCAATTTCGAGCAGGGCTTTATGACGTCAACTAGCCTCAGTTTAAGTTGACCAATCATGCCTCTGCTGCTCAGCTGAGGGCACTGAACTTGTCGTTTGACCGGCTATGAAAACAAACCTGCCTAGACCACCGGCCTTTCGGCGCCAGACAGTCGCAGCTAGCAGGGCACAGTCCACAAGCATTCTCAGAATCAAGAGGACAATGCAGTCAGTCGGAGCCAGGAGTCTTCGTTCCGGACGCGCCAGAACGGTAAACACACATACTGTGACGACACTCAGATGTCTAGCAGGTCGTTCCACCCTGCATACAATAGGCGAAACTCGACCGACGTCAGTCGTTCCGCCAGGCGCTTAAGCCCATTGTACGAACCCCTCAGAATTCAGGGAAGTGCAGCCCCCAACCGGAAATGCTGTGTGCCGCGTCCTCCTATGCTTGCCTCGCACATGCCACCCAGGGAACTAACCCAACATGTATAAGAATCAAGTGAGGAGTATTTTTCTTTTTGAGCTCTCACTACAAATACTCTAAGTACAGTAACCTTATTCGGTCTGTTACTACCGTGCAATGACATAGATCATAAATAAAATTGATGAAAATGAGGCGAAATGCAAAAGAGGGCATGGAACCTCTCACAGTAACGTGCCTTTATAAATATGCAGTGTACCACTGATGCAAGAAAGTCCATTGCGATAATAGCCTCTGCTGAATTTGCAATATTTGTCATCACAATACTGTGTGCTGATTTGCAAATTACCACATATATTGATGATCGAACTGCTAAAAAACTTACTACGTAAGTTATAGTACCTAGCGTAATGTACGTTTGGTACAGCTTTTAACTGAAGGATCTACTGAAGAGCAAACACTTCTTCCAAGGGAAAAAGTTATGGAAACTCGGGCTTTCTAAGTGAATTTTAAAATTACCCAGGTCATAAGGGCCGCTGAAAATCTCAGCATCACTTCAATCGTTGAAATTCAGTTCAGTGACCCAACCCACCTTTGAACGGCTGTTCAGGAATCAGCCATTTGGTAAACGTGCTACATACTGTCTCAAGGATCTGGATCTCTCAGGCATTAAAATACAGACAGGGATGGAACGCACTACCGCCTTGCTGTCTTCAGAGGCCCGAAGTGATTTTAAGCTTGACAAGGAACAAGGAAACCTGTACTCCAGACTTTGTTTTTACAGCTTTTAATTTAAGTATGTACCACAGTTTTATCGTTGTTTATACAGATGGCTCCCTGCAGGAGAATGCTCTTGGTTATTCTGCTGTTTTCCCTGGTAGGGTTTTCAAAGTGCTTCTTCCAAAACAATTTCCCCCCTGCAGGTCCAGGGGTTAGAATAGGCCCGAGGTATCTGACTGTCTTATGAGGTGACTAAAAGGAGTTTCACACGATTCGGCCTTTGTGATGGTCCCCTGTAGGGTTTGATCTCCATTCTTCAAAATTTTCCCAAAGAGCGAGCCAATAGGGGAAGGGCGCCTTACAAGGTGCATTGTGTCCGTCGTGCATTGAGATCTTTAGTCCACTTTCTCGTCGTCACATTGCAGTCTTGCCCATTCTCCATCTCTTGAGCGAGGACCTGGGTGCGTTTTCCACTATGCACTATGCAGTGTCGATTCCTGCATCGAAGATGACAGTGGACTCCTTTGCACCTGATATCCAGCACGGTAGCCAGTCCATTGTGGTGGGGCCGCCATGTACCCTGTTGGTTGTAGCCCCCTGACCACACAGGGATCGCTCTGCTGATGCCTGCGCTGTTAACTTCCCACGTATGCCAAGGGGTAGATGACCATCCCCCTGGGGCATCAGGACTCCAGGCAATGGCCATCCTGCCAAGTGGCCTTTGCTGCAGCTGGGTGGCGCCCATGTGGAGGGCCACAGGTCAGAGTGGGTGACATCAGGGCGGATGACATGCGATGTAGTCCATCATCGCTTGCTGTTGGTAAAACACCAGCAGTCTCTAAGCGATCACGAGCTCAATTCAACACACAGGAGTACGACCCCAAATCTTTCTCCTCCATGACCACACCATGGGAGGGACATCAGGCTAAGGATGGCAGTGGATCTTATTCGCCCTGGTACCTTGTATGTTCGAGAGCTGATGGGAATCTTTCATCACGATGAAGCCTCAGTTTTTTGTTGAGCATTTAGAGGACAAGTTCGAGGAGGTGGAGGGCTTGTCCAAATTGAGATATGGGTCAATCTTGATCAAAAAAGCATCCTTTGCCCAGTCACGGGAGTTACTCGCTTGTGACAAGCTGGGGTGATGTTTCTGTAACCATCATGACCCATAAGAGCTTAAATATGGTCCAGGGTATCATATTTCACAGAAACCTTCTTTTGCAGTCCGACGATGAGCTGCGCGCCAATTTAGAGCGGCGAGATGTACATTTCGTCTGGCGTGTCCACCAGGGTCCGGAGGATAATCAGGTTGCCACCAGTGCCTTCATCTTGGCCTATGAGGGTCATACATTGCACGAGAAGGACAAGGTGATGATCTACCAGTCTGATGTGAAGCCCTATATCCTTCCCCAGATGTGGTGCTTTAAGTGCTGGAAGTTTGGCCATGTCTTCCTACTGTTCTCCAGCGTCACATGCCGAGATTGTGGACGTCCAATACTCCATGTGTCCCGCCTTCCATCTGTGTCAACTGCAGAGAGCACCATTTGCCTTGCTCGCCTGACAGCAGGGTTCTTCAGAAAGAAAGGAAAATCGTGGAGTAAAAGACCCTTGACCGACTGACCAATACTGAGGCTGAGAGAAAATTGGAACACCTGCATCCTGTGTGTATGACAGTCTTACGCCGCCGCTACAACAGCTCTGCCAACCCAGGTCACTTTTCAGAGCTGGAAGACTACACCTGCCCCCTTGATGATGGAGCCATTTCCCTCCCTGTTGCCCCTGCAACACCTACTTCGGGAGCGACACCCCACAACCATTGGGGACGTCCGTCCCCACTTCTAAGCTGGAGAAGCGTAAGTCTTCTTTGGCTTCTCTCGCTAGAAACATGTCCCTTGGGTCACTCCCTTCCCAGGTTTCTTCTAGTGGGCAAGACGACACCCGCCAGTGGCTGAAGAGCCCAAAAGCACCTGGTCATAGGGCTTCATGCTCATCCTCTGTCCCGGAGACAGACCCAGTGAAGTCCTCCCAGCCAGGGAGACCTAAGGAGCAGGGAGAGTAACCAAAAAGAAAACCCCCTAAGAACAAGAAAATTGCAGCGGTACCCACACCACCGCTACCTACAAGTTCTGTGGCTGAGGATGGGGTGGAGATTTTGGCGTCCACTGAGGACCTAGATCTCTCCAGACACTCACACAATGAATATACACTGCTCAGGCAATAAATCCGTGGCAGCAGATGACTGAGGCGTAAACTGCCTCATTCAATGTTCCATGCCTTCCCAGTCTCATGATGTCCTCCTCCCGTGGAATTGCGGCGGTTTTTTCCACCGCCTGGCTCAGCTACGGCAACTGTTAAGCTTTGCACCTGCTATCTCCGTTGCCGTCCAGGAAGCCTGGTTCCCAGCATGGAGGTAAGAATAAGGGGAGATGGCGCTACGTATCCCAGCCGTACTACGTTTTTAAGCCATGGGGGCGTGGCTCGCTGGCATGACACTCTGACCAAAACATTGCCTCGTAAAGGCGAAATTCCGCGTTTCTTCTGATTAAAAATAGTTTTTAATGTAATATTACGAATAGATAGCCTTCAATGTTAACGATACAATTTTGTTAATTCAGTAATAAACGTGTATCACAAACTAAATAATAGAAACTGAAAACTAAGTTATGTATACCCTCCCTCCAAAGCCCCATAAATACATCTTGTTTGTAATACGTACTGGGACATTTCAGTTACGTTACACTACTGGGAAACACTGTTCATTACCACCAATATTTACTGAAATACGCTACATAGAATGGAAAATCTACACAGTGTCCTGTTTAGGCCTATACTTTACGCCAGTTAATGTAGTGTTAGCTTTTAATTTGGTACATGATGAAGACAGTGAGTTGCTCAACACTTCGATTATCGACGATACTTACGTATTATACTGAAACGTGTACTTGAAAACTGATTATCGACGATACTTACGTATTATACTGAAACGTGTACTTGAAAACTAAGAATTTAATTCTTTGAATTAACATACCTTTTGCAAATGTTTTGGGTGTGTAGGGAAAACTGATGGTACAGCATTTTCTCGGAGCCTTACTGTTGAAAGGGAAGTTCGGTCTATGTCCTCTTCTCGGAAATGCTGAGAACATATAGTGCTCCATTTACACGCACGCCAATTCTTCCTCTTCACGGCATTCTCCCACAGAGCTTTCCGACTTTCATTTTTAGGAAATCTAAAATCATACAGGAGAAAAACACGCTGTAGTAAAAGTACCGATGTAGCACACGTTCATTCACAATGAAGTTGTAAAATCACACTTAACGAGACAACTTACACATGAAATGTTATTCCCTTCGATTTCGCATCACAATCAGAACGATTCGTACATCCGAACACCACACAAGTCACCATAATAGCGCAAAATTCTTCCAAAAGCGAGCGACAAGCCTATGCACACAAGCTTACAGCAGCAATGTTTTGGTCGGATTGAGATGGCTACCCTCGGCTTCACATAGCTTCACAGCTGTGACGTCACGGCGTCTCCCTCTATTCTTACCTCCATGGTTCCCAGCAATGTGGACCCCCTGCCCTTCGTGGCTATAAGGGATATTACAGGAACTGTAGCGACTATAATAGTGTCGGGTGGAGTTCGCGTTTATGTCCTAAACTCAGTCTGTAGTGAACATGTGCCCCGTCAAACCCCTCTTGAAGCTGTGGCTGTCAGAATGACGACGCAGGAAATAACTGTGTGCAATGTATATATTCCTCCAGATGGGATGGTGCAGTACCCGTGAATATATTAGCTGCACTGATTGATCAACTGCCTAAACCTTTCCTACTTCTGGGAGATTTTAATGCCCATAGCCCCTTGTGGGGTGGTACCATGCTTACTATCAGAGGCAGAGATATCGAAACTTTCCTGTCGCAATTCGACTTGTGCATCTTAAATACTGGGGCTGCCACACATTTCAGTGTGGCTCATGGTAATTCCTCGGCCATTGATTCATCAATTTGCAGCCCAGGATTTCTCCCATCTATCCACTGGAGAGCACATGACGACCTGTGTGGTAGTGACCACTTCCCGATCTTCCTGTAACTGTCCCAGCATCAAGCGCATGCCGCATGCCCAGCTGGGCTTTAAAGAATGCGGACTGGGGAACGTTCACCTCTGCTGTCACCGCTGAATCTCCCCCACACGGTAACATCGATGTGATGGTTGAGCAGGTGACTAGCACAATTGTTTCTGCAGCAGAAAGCGCGATCCCTCGCTCTTTAGGGTGCCTGAGTGTAAGGCTGTCCCTTGGTGGTCGCCGGAAGTCGCTGAAGCAATTAAGGAGCATCGGCGAGCTCTACAGCGGCATAAGCGGCGTCCTTCCCTGGCGCACCTCATAGCCTTTGAATGGCTCCGTGCCTGTGTTCGCTACCTTATCAAACAACGGAAGACGGAGTGTTGGGAGAGATACGTCTCCACCATTGGGTGCCACGCGTCACCTTCCCAAGTCTGGGCAAAGATCAAACGTCTTTTCGGGTACCAGACCACAACAGCTGTCCCCAGTGTTATAACAAATGGCGAGTTATGTACCGCCGGAAACGCGATTGCTGAGCACTTCGCTCGAGCCTCTGCGTCGGAGAAACACCCCCCCCCCCCAACCTTTCGCACGCTCAAACGGCGGCTGTAAGGGAACGTCCTATCATTCACTACCCGCTACAGTGAACCCTATAACGCCCCATTTACAGAGTGGGAGCTCCTCAGTGCCCTTGCACATTACCCCGACACAACTCCTGGGTCTGACCGCATCCACAGCCAGATGATTAAACATCTCTCATCCGTCTACAAGCGACATCTTCTCGTCATCTTCAACCAGCTCTGGTGCGATGGCGTCTTTCCATCGCAATGGCGGGGGAGCACCATTCCGGTGCTCAAACCCGGTAAAAACCCGCTTGATGTAGAGAGCTATCGGCCCATCAGCCTTACCAATGTTCCTTTTAAGCTGCTGGAATGTATGGTATATCAGCGGTTGGGTTGGGTCGGGTCGGGTCCTGGAGTCAAGTGGCTTGCTGGCTCCATGTCAGGGCGACTTCCGCCAGGGTCGTTCTACCACTGATAGTCTTGTCATCGAGTCGGCCATCTGAACAGCAGTTACGTAAAGCATACGACACGACTTGGCGACATAATATCCTCGTCACATTGTATGAGTGGGGTCTCCGGGGACCACTTCAGATTTTTTATCCAAAACTTCCTGTTGCTCCCAACTTTCCATGTTCAAGTTGGCGACTCCCATAGTTCCATCCATATCCAGGAGAATGGAGTCCCGCAGGGGTCGTATTGACTGTCTCTCTATTTTTAGTGGCCATTAACGTTCTAGCAGCAGTTGTCGGGCCCTCTGTCTCACCTTCTCTGTATGCTGAGGACTTTGCATTTCGTATTGCTGCTCCAGAACTGTTGCAGAGCAGCGCCTCCAGGGAGCCATCCACAAGGCGCAGTCATGGGCTCTAGCCCACGGCTTCAAGTTTTCATCTGCGAAGTCGTGTGTCATGCACTTCTATCGGCGTCGTACCGTTCAACCAGAACCCGCACTTTACCATAATGACGATCCACTCACTGTAGTGGATACATATCAATTCCTAAGACTGGTTTTCGACGCTCGATTGACTTGGCTCCCTCACCTTCATCAGCTTCCCCTGCGGGTCCGGGGTAAGAATAGGCCAGAGGTATTCCTGCCTGTCGTAAGAGGCGACTAAAAGGAGTTTCAACTGTTTCGGCCTTCCATGTGATGGTCCCCCTTGGGGTTTGACCTCCATTTTTCAAAATTCTACAGAAGTAAGAGCCTTTTGGGGAAGGACGCCTTACGTGGTGTACCACTGGTCCTCAGTGCACTAAGACCTTGGCACTCAGCATTGTACTGGCGTTCTAACCATACCCACTATTCCTCAAATTGGGCCTAAACGCCTGATGGGTTGTACAAGTTACGCCCATAGTGCGTCCCCATCTGCACCTACGATCCTGATGGACTTTCCATGGCACCAAAAATCCAGCACGGTAGCCAGCCCGTTGTGGTGGGGTCGTCATGTACCCTCTAGGTTGTAGCCCCCTGACAACACAGGGATCGTACTGCCGATACCTGAGCTGCACCCTCCCCACGTCAGCCAAGGAGTAGATGCCCGTCTCCTTGGGGCATCAGGACTCCCGGCAACGGTCATCCTGCCAGGTGGCCCTTGCTGAGGCTGGGTGGCGCCCGTGGGGAGAGCCCCTGGTCGGAGTGGGTGGTATCGGGGCGGACGTTTCGCAGATGAAACGTCAACACGTATCAGGTCGCTCTGCGGCCGAGTCTTTCAAAAGAAAAGGTACTGTCTCTAGTTCTGGTTCTCCTGCCCTTTCCTCCTTGGCCACTCCCTGGGAGGAGGGACAGGCCCGCCGGCTTGGGGCGAAGTACTTCCCCCGCTATTTGGTCTGTTCTCGAACCGATGGGGGGACGTTCGCCACCTCCAAGCCCATGTTCTTTGTTCAGCACATTGAAGACATCTTCGGGGAAATCAAGGCTCTCAGTAAGATGCGTTCGGGGTCTGTTCTTATAAAGACCACCTCCGCCACACAGTCGGCGGCGCTCCAGGCGTGCGACTGCCTCGGGGACATCCCAGTGTCCATTGTCCCGCATCTGGCACTAAATAGGATGCAGGGGGTTATTTTTCATCGGGACCTCCTGCTGCAATCTGATGAGGAGCTCAGGGACAACCTGGAGCGCCGAGGCGTGCATTTCGTCCGGCGAGTCCAGCGCGGCCCCAAAGACCGTCGCATCGACACTGGGGCCTTTATCCTCACCTTCGAGGGGGACGTTCTCGCTGCTTTCGCTCTTTGCGCTTTGGGCACATGTCGTCACGGTGTGAGGCTGAGCCCCTTTGTGGCGATTGTGGACATCCTCTTTGTGAGGAACATACATGAACCCCACCACCTCGGTGTGTCAATTGTCCTGGCATCCACTCGCCTAGATCCTCAGACTGCCCCGCATATCAGAAGGAGAAGAAGATACAAGAACTCAAAACTTTGGATCGTCTCTCTTATTCTGAGGCCAGGAAGAAGTATGACCGCCTCCATCCCGTGCCGTTGACCACTTCGTTTGCCTCAGTTGCGTCCACTCCTTCTGCGGTATCCTCACCCCTATCCTGTCCCCCCTCCGCCTCCTCCCCCCATCCGGGGTCTCCGCCTCCCAAATCCCTCCCTTCCAAATCCTCCTTCCCCGTGGCCCCCGCCTCCTCTGCCGCAGGGGCCACCCTTCCCTCCTCCTCCTCCTCCTCCTCCTCCTCCTCCTCCTCCTCCTCCCCCCCCTCCCCCACCGCCACCTGAGAAACGATCCTCTTCTCAGGCGTCCATCGGGGAAACGTTCGCGACCCCAGCTTCCGAGGTCCGGCGTTCCAAAACGGATCCCGCGCATGAGGACCGTCTTCGGGTCCAGCCCACCATCTCTGTGCCTCCTCGGACTTCCAAGAAGGCCTCCAAGAAGAAGTCTCTCTCCCCTCTCTACCCCTGCGCGTTTCGTCTGACGCTCCATCCGTGAGTCGCTGCTCCCGGCCGTCCTCAGTTTCGCCAGGACGCTCTGCTGCCAGGCGCTCAGCTGGCCTCTCGTCGGCAAATGATGCTGCCCCTCCTACACCACCAGGGACAGCGGCCGCAGCTGGCGACGACTCGATGGAACAGGATCCGCCTCCCGCCGGTTGTAGCGTTGTTCCCTCGTAACCTGGCCCTCCGCAGCCGTCGAGGTGACCAGCTCTTCCCCCGTCTCGTTCCCCCTCTTCATTGACTAGCGGTGGCCTTGTTACATTGGAACATAAGAGGTATTCGCTCTAATCGGGAGGAATTACAACTGCTCCTCCGCCTGCACTGTCCGCTCGTCCTTGGTCTCCAGGAAACCAAGTTGCGCCCGACTGACCGTATTACCTTTACCCACTATACCTCGGAGCGTTATGACCTCACCCCTGTGGACGGTATCCCAGCTCATGGTGGGGTCATGTTGCTCGTTCGGGACGATGTCTATTACCATCCCATCCCATTGACCACCCCACTCCAAGCAATAGCTGTCCGTATTACTCTTTCTGCTTTTACTTTTTCCGTTTGTACCATCTACACTCCATCGTCATCTGCAGTTAGTCGGGCTGACATGATGCACCTGATTGTTCAGCTTCCTCCGCCGTATTTATTGTTCGGCGACTTCAATGCTCATCATCCCCTTTCGGGCTCTCCTGCATCCTGTCAAAGAGGCTCACTCTTGGCGGATGTCTTCAACCATCTCAATCTTGTCTGTCTCAATACTGGCACCCCAACTTTCCTCTCGGACCCTACTCATACCTACTCCCACTTCTCGATCTGTTCTACCACTCTTGTCCATCGGTTCGAGTGGTATGTCCTTTCTGACACCTATTCGAGCGACCACTTCCCCTGTGTCGTTCGTCTCCTGTACCACACCCCATCCCCACGTCCTTCTAGCTGGAACATACCAAAAGCCGACTGGGGTCTTTACTCCTCCCTGGCGACCTTTCCGGACCACGATTTTCTCAGTTGTGACAGTCAGGTCGAATACCTCACGGCTGTTATCATCAATGCTGCCGAACGTTCCATTCCTCGTACTGCCTCTTCTTCACGTCGCGTTTCTGTCCCCTGGTGGAATGAGGCTTGTAGAGACGCTATCCGTGCTCGACGACGTGCTTTACGCACCTTTCGCCGCCATTCTAGGTTGGCGAATTGTATTGGATACTAACGACTCCGAGCGCATTGCTGTAGAGTCATCAAAGACAGCAAAAAAGCTTGTTGGGCCTCTTTCACCAGCTCCTTTAACAGTTTTACTCCCTCTTCTGTCGTCTGGGGTAGCCTGCGCCAGCTGTCGGGCATTAAGGCCCACTCCTCAGTACCTGGTCTGGCCTCGGGTAATGAGGTTCTTGTTGATCCTGTGGCTGTCTCCAACGCCTTCGGCCGGTTTTTCGCGGAGGTTTCAAGCTCCGCCCATTACCATCCTGCCTTCCTTCCCAGGAAAGAGGCAGAAGAGGCTCGGCGACCTTCCTTCCACTCGCTGAATCTGGAAACTTATAATGCCCCCTTTACTATGCGGGAACTCGAATGTGCGCTTGCACTGTCCCGGCCCTCTGCTCTGGGGCCAGATGCTGGCACACCTTTCTCCGGCTGGCAAAAGCTTCCTTCTTCGTACCTACAATTGCGTCTGGACTGAAGGTCAGGTCCCCATGCGTTGGCGTGATGCCGTCGTTGTTCCTATACACAAAACCGGGAAGGATAGACACCTTCCTTCTAGTTACCACCCCATTTCTCTTACAAGCTGTGTCTGTAAGGTGATGGAGCGCATGGTTCATGCTCAGTTAATCTGGATTCTTGAATCTCGACGGCTACTTACCAATGTCCAATGCGGCTTTCGTCGCCGCCGCTCCACTGTTGACCACCTTGTGACCTTGTCGACATTCATCATGAACAACTTTTTGCGAAGGCGCCAAACGGTAGCCGTGTTCTTAGATTTGGAGAAGGCTTATGATACCTGTTGGAGAGGAGGTATCCTCCGCACTATGCACAGGTGGGGCCTACGCTGTCGCCTGCCCCTTTTTATAGATTCCTATTTAACGGATCGAAAGTTTAGGGTACGTGTGGGTTCCGTATTGTCCGACGTCTTCCTCCAGGAGAACGGAGTGCCTCAGGGCTCCGTCTTGAGCGTAGCCCTTTTTGCCATCGCGATCAATCCAATTATGGATTGCATTCCACCTAATGTCTCAGGCTCTCTCTTTGTCGATGACTTCGCGATCTACTGCAGTGCCCAGAGAACATGCCTCCTGGAGCGCTGCCTTCAGCGTTGTCTAGACGGCCTATACTCATGGAGCGTGGCAAATGGCTTCAGGTTCTCTGAAGAGAAGACGGTTTGTATCAACTTTTGGCGATATAAAGCGTTCCTTCCGCCATCCTTACGTCTCGGTCCCCTTGTTCTCCCATTCGTGGAAACAACTAAGTTTCTAGGGCTCACAATGGACAGGAAACTGTGTTGGTCTCCGCATGTCTCTTATTTGGCGGCCCGTTGTACACGTTCCCTTAATGTCCTCAGAGTTCTTAGTGGTTCATCTTGGGGAGCGGATCGCACTGTCCTGCTTCGCTTATATCGGTCCATAGTCCGATCGAAGCTGGATTATGGGAGCTTCGCCTACTCGTCTGCTCAGCCATCCCTCTTACGCCGTCTCAACTCCATCCACCATCGGGGGTTACGTCTTGCAACCGGAGCCTTCTACACTAGTCCTGTCGAGAGTCTTTATGCTGAAGCTGCCGAATTACCATTGACCTACCGGCGCGACGTACTGCTGTGTCGGTATGCCTGCCGGCTGTTGTCTATGCCTGACCACCCCTCTTACCAGTCCTTCTTCGCCAGATTCTCTCGACCGTCAGTACAGGTTGTATGTCTCTGCCCTGCTGCCCCCCGGAGTCCGCTTCCGTCACCTGCTTCGACAATTGGATTTTGCCCTCCCTACCACCTTCAGAGAGGGTGAGAGCCCGACACCACCTTGGCTCTAGGCTCCGGTTCATATTTATCTCGACCTCAGCTCACTCCCAAAGGAGGGTACTCCGGCTGCAGTGTATTGCTCATGGTTTGTCGAACTTCGTGCTCGACTTGCCAGTCACACCTTTATTTACACAGATGGCTCCAAAACTGACGATGGTGTCGGCTGTGCCTTTGTCGTCGGGGCCTCCACCTTTAAATACCGGCTCCTCGACCAATGTTCCAGCTTTACGGCCGAGCTTTTTGCTCTCCATCAGGCCGTTCAGTATGCCCGCCGCCACCGCCATTCATCGTATGTACTCGGTGCTCTTCAGAGCCTTGGAGCTCCCTATCTGGTCCATCCCTTGGTTCAACGGATACAGCAGTCCCTCCATTCTTTCGCTGATAATGGTTCTCCTGTCCGCTTTCTGTGGGTTCCCGGACATGTAGGAGTGCCTGGGAATGAGGCTGCGGATGCTGCGGCCAAGGCTGCAGTCCTCCTGCCTCGGCCAGCCTCCCATTGTGTCTCGTCATCTGACACTCGTGGGGACGTTTGTAAGAGGCTTGTGTCGTTGTGGTGGGATGCTTGGTCATCCCTCCAAGGAAACAAGCTCCGGGCAGTAAAACCACTCCCAACTGCCTGGACAACCTCCTCCCGACCATCTCGGCGGGAGGAGGTCCTTCTGACCAGGTTGCGGATTGGGCATTGCCGGTTTAGCCACCGATACCTGCTCTCCGGTGACCCAGCCCCGCAGTGCCCTTGTGATCAGGCATTAACAGTGCGCCACGTTTTATTGTCGTGTCCCCGCTTTAGTCAATCTCGTATTGTCCTGTCCCTGCCATCTACTTTACCGGATATTTTAGCTGATGACGCTCGAGCAGCTGCTCGTGTTCTGCGTTTTATAACTTTAACTGGCTTGTCCAAAGACATCTAACTTTACTTATTTTATCTGCATCTTTGTCAAGCCTTTCTGATGTCCCCCCTCCCCTTGAGTTTTACTAGATTCCCTGTGCTCTAATAACTGTGACTGGGCGCTAATGACCTCAGTAGTTGAGCGCCCTTAAATCCCACCAAAAAAAAAAAAAACCTTCATCAGCTTAAGCAGAAGTGCTGGCAGCACCTCAATGTCCTCCATTGCCTGAGCAACACCATTGGGTTGCAGATCACTGTATGCTGCTACAGCTATACAGAGCCCTTGTCCAATCCCAAATTGACTATGGGAGTGTGGTTTATAGTTCGGCAGTGCCTTCAGCATTGCATTTATTCGACCCTGTGCACCACTGTGTGGTTCGATTAGCGAAAGGAGGTTTTAGGACGAGTCCGGTGACCAGTGTACTGGTGGAGGCTGATGTCCCTCCACTGCAGATGAGACGTGTCCAACTGCTCGCCAGTTACGCAACACACATTCATAGTTCTCCTGGCATCCGAATTACAGTCTCATTTTCCCGCCCGCGGCAGTCCATCTACCGCATCGGTGGCCCAGATGGGGGCTAACGATTGCTGTTGGCGTGTGGTCCTTTCTCTCTGAACTGGTCCTTCCTTTGCGGTCCGTTCACGTACGCCTCCATGGTGTACGCCTCGGCCGCTGCTTAGTCTGGACCTTTTGCATGGCTCTGAGGACTCTGTTAACCCCGCCGCTCTCCGCTGTCACTTCCTCTCGATTCTTGGCGTGTTCTGGGGCTCTGAAGTGGTTTACTCAGATGGCTCAATGGCTGATGGTCATATAGGCTTCATGGAGGCCATACTGAGCAGCACTCCTCCAGTTGGCTGCAGTTTTTTCACTGCAGAGCTGGCGACCATATCTCGTGTTCTTGAGCACATCCGCTCATGCCCTGGCATGTCATTTCTCCTGTGTACTGACTCACTGAGCAGCCTAAAAGCCATCGACCAGTGCTACCTTCGCCACCCTCTGGTAGCGTCCATTCAGGAGTCCATCTAAGCCCTGGAACAGTCCCGCCGTTGCGTGGTGTTTGTGTGGGCCCCAGGACACGTCGGAATCCCCGACAACTAGATCCTTTTAGTGTTCATTGATTTACCTTCGTTCTTGTGGCTTTTCCTTTCTTTCCATTTTGTGTTATATGTTTCGTCGTTTTAATTCTCACACTTGTTTCATTAGGAACAAGTGACCGATGACATGGTAGTTTGGTCCCTTCTCCCGCCTTCAACCCAACCAACCAACCTGTTTCACTAGAACAAAGCCAAAATTATATTGGCAGCACAAAATACAAAAATACGGCAGATCGTGATCAGAGGCATACTTAAGAGTTTCATACCATATTCCAAAGGGTTTACAATTTTTCTTATGGGGCTTAACATCTGAGGTCATTAGTCCCCTAGACATGCCCAAGGCAGGATTCGAATCTGCGACCATAGCCGCAGCGTGGTTGGGGACTGAAGCACGTAGAACCGCTCGGCCACAGCGGCCGGTTCTTAATAAATGAATTTCTACTAGTTTGTTACACGACGACTTTAGGTTATTATTTCATAAATGAATCCAGAAACACACAGTAACCAGTATAGTATTGCATAATTAATAATAAATTCTAAGTGTGCCAATAGTTCGAAATTTCAAATGTTTCTAAAAAATAATTTTAACTGTACTTTCAGAACTAGTATCTATTATGACATAGACTAGAACATTTTATAAAGTAATTCATTTTCATAAATTCTTGCTTCAAATATAACATACTGTGTATAAAATTATATGAAAGTTTTCAGAAAAGCCACTGAGATAATATTGACATGTCCAGGATTCGAAAAATAATACTGGTATCGGCAACTACTGTTGAGGAAAAGTAATGCTAGAGAAGGATGTCCCGTTAAAGTGTCCAAGATGACAGTTAACGAAACTTCGCTTCTAACAAAGTTGTCGAATGTCTGGCTGCCCAGTCCAGTGTCAGAACTCGGTAATGGCTCAGCCCTGACGTTCCTGAGGGTGTGCAGGTGTTGCAGTGGCTCTGAAGAAGCTTATGGGAAGCATCTTGAGTGTTTTTGTGCTAAGTCAGAGACTACAGCGTGTGCAACCACACAGCGGTGAAAACGGATATTCAAACTGATACATCACAGTGTGTCAAACTTCTCTAAAGTACCAACTTCGCACACAGATGGTAGACAAAGCTCTCCAGATGAAACTTAATAGCTGAGGTGTGCTCGCTATCTGCCATGTTCGATGAAAGCCAATTCCAGTGATTGAGCACTCTCATTGCCTGTTTCTTATTACCCCTACATGTCCAATGTCCCTACTGGAATTTAGCTAATTTCTATACATTAGGTCTCTAACACGTGTGCACAGTGGATAATACGGGAATGAAAACTCGAAAGTGGGACGTGGCTTTACAGGCTTTCTGTGGCTGGCATCTTTTATTGACAAATATTGGAGTAGTTCTTATTAATAAGAGGTCAAAAATCCCCCAGAATTGTGCAACATCCAGTACGATATATTTAGGATTGTTACTAACTTTGAACCACAATTCTATTATGTCGATTACGGTTACCTTAAATAAGAGTAATGGTGGAAGGGAACACCTCGTATGGAGGTTAATTGTAATTGTAATTGTGGTCTGACATACGACAAACTATCACAGTGAATACATGGGGCCTATCGATATAAGGAAGACAGATTTACGTAAGCCCTTACGACTTAGGACAGCATCATAGGAGAGATGGGGGAAGTATGAGATCATGAGGGAATCAACAAAAATTTCCTTAACGTATCAGTTCACTTGCACAATAAGAGTGAAAACCACGCCTGGTTGCAGCACATCTATAGTAAGCTCACAAGTGGTGGGTGGACACCAGTTTACCAGAACATGTGAAGCCTTTTAAGGCGGATTTCTATAGGCATGTGGTTACCAAATGGGTTCTGGTTAAGTACGGAAGACCGCGTATTGGTCGCTGAAAGACAGGTTTGGGTGCTAATAGGCGAAAAAGAAGCACGTTTACATCTCTTGACGTAGATTACTAACGTGTAGGGGCAGCTGAGGTACCAAAATTCACAGTAGTTGGTTCGCTTTATTTTTATTTTGTTAAAGGCGATGGGTAGCATTTAGCAATTAAAGTTCAGAACATGAGTGAGTCTGACGCACTTAGGATCACCTGTGGTAACTGCAATGATGAAAACTTCTTTCACGAAGTTTCGCGTGATAGACTGGAAATGATCAAACGCTTTAAGTGAGCGTTCAAGGTTCATGCATCTGAAATAGGCTGGTCGAGCGGATGGCTTTGATCTCGTTCAACATCGTGGGAATTCCGTGAACACGGTATAGTCTTCCACACGGCACAGCTTAAATTGGGTTACAGGTGCAACGGGAACTAAGAGGGTTGCCCAGAAAGTAATGCATCGCATTTTTTTCTTCAACAGTTTTTACTGAACGTAATGAGAGCTACACACACGAAAGAATGGTGTTTTATCTGCACACCCTGTTTTCCCGCGCAATCTTCATCGTGTTCTATGGTCTCCGTCCAGCGCGAAACAAGGGCGTGTATGCATTGTCGGTGCCAATCCTTTTCTTGGTGGCGGAGCCAGTGCTTCACTTTCTGAGTCACCTCCTCATCGTCGTCAACATGACTGCCGAGTCGTACTGAGTCTGTCCTCGCGAATGACAGCGTCAGGTGCGACAGCTGTGGATCCCCTTCCAGACTTCTGCAAATGGTGGAGCTCCGCCGAACCGCGTTCTGATGACCTCACCCATCGTGACCAACGACTAACTGTACTTCTGTCGACATCAGATGGTCCACAGACTTTGCCCAAGCTTTTGCGAATGTTCCCCTCAGTTGGTTTCTCTGCGCTGTGAGAAATTCAGTGACGGAACGTTGCTTGTAACGTACATCACCTACAGACGCCATTTTGGAACTGTCCTGCAGCTACGCTGTCAGAAGTGACGGAAACTTGGCGCGCTCACTGAGGAGAATTCAGATAATACATATGTAACGTTTCGCATTCGTAGCGTTGTTCTCGGCTGAGAAAAAAATACGGTGTATTATTTTCTGGGTAACCCTCTTAGCAATACACGAAACGATGAAACTCAAAAATGAATTTAGCCTGGAGATTGAGACAAGCGTGACTACCCTGTTTCGCTAGTTACTCGGAGGTATTTCGGTTCAGACGAAAGAGCTCTGAGATCCCATTGTCTGAAATCGTGAAAAATTGAACATTAAAATGGTGATAAGCAAGGCATCCTAATTCAGCCAGGAAGGAAAACGGGAAGGACTGGACCAGTGGGGATTTTACATACTTCATGCACTGGTAGAATACAATTTATTTTACACTGTTTCAGTCACTTAGCAGCCAGTTAAGCTTTAATTTTTTTAAATTAAAAGACCAAGCAAAGAGAAACATTGACAATTCAATGCCAGTTTAAATAATGTACAGAAAATTTAAAGTTCATTTGAACCCAAGACGATATTATGTAAGGCACAGAATGTAATAAGGGTAAAAGCTAAACGACAGTACCAGAACGTCCTTAATTACCAGCCGGCCATTGTGGTCGAACGGTTCTAGGTGCTTTAGTCCGGAACCGCGCAGCTGCTACGGTAGGGACTGATGACCTCAGATTTTAAGTCCCATAGTGCTCAGAGCCATTTCCATAGCGGTTGGGAGAGAACAAATGCGTCCTGGAACAGACTTCAATTTATCTGAGCCACTTACATCGACCAGGCGCGCTTAGTAGTTCCTTAGACAGGATATGCCTTCAGCATTAGCTTCAAACAAACCAGAACAAAAGCAGATTATACATAGACCAATAAAACAGCAAACACACACATTCTGACATGCGCTATTAATCATCCGTGGGAAGTGGTACTACTAAACATTACACCGCGCAGTTACTTCAAAAATCAGAAGGCGGACAAGAACAGGTAACGCATATACTAATGCACACCGCTAACTTTCAAAAGAAGCTTCCTCTGGAACAAGGCGCTTTACACCGGCTAAAGGTTCACAAACGCCACGAATACACAAGGTTAACACACACAACAAATTACATCAGTCAGTGAATCAGTATAAAATGTCTACCAGATCTTGCAATCACATTGTCCTTCGAATACCATGGAGACACGGGCATCCGTACCCAACAAACAGAAGGAAAATAGACCAAAATGACAGTGAACACTTCCCGGACAGATTGGCTTCAAAATGGTTCAAATGCTCTAAGCACTGTGGGACTTAAAATCTGAGGTCATCAGTCCCCTAGACCTAGAACTACTTAAACCTAACTAACTTAAGGACATCACACACATCCATGCCAGAGGCAGGATTCGAACCTGCGACCGTAGCAGCCGCGTGGTTCCGACTGAAGCGCCTACAACCGCTCGGTCACAGCGGTCGGCGGACAGCTCGGTTCTCTACTGATAAATCACAGCTGAAGCCACGTCGGTTCTATTTAACTTATACGGGGTTACGTGATCCCAGTATTGGTCGCTCCCCAACGGCTAACACCACAGCGAAAATGGCTCACGGAAAGCTCGTTACAGATGCGTTCCTCATCTCACACTGCCCTCTAAACCGAAAACCACACCCGGAGCCCACACCAGAGGGCGCTGCGGTCAAACAGCAAGAGGTTAGTCAAAGATCTTAAGAATAGGGATCATCGATAGATTGCGAGAAAGCCGCCACGTTGTAACGTTCTTCGTGTGTCACGAACGTTAGAATTATTGAAGTGCTTCAATGAATGCCTGAATTGGGAGTGCATAGAAAACGAAGTTACCGTGTAGCAGGTTGTAACTGCAAGTGGTGTGCTTCCACCGTGTTACTGTTGTCAAAACTCTACACGAACTGATTGGGCAATGCAACGCCCAACACCAATAAAAATACAGTCACTGCAAAATACAGGGTGATTCAAAAAGAATACCACAACTTTAGGAATTTAAAACTCTGCAACGACAAAAGGCAGAGCTAAGCACTATCTATCGGCGAATTAAGGGAGCTATAAAGTTTCATTTAGTTGTACATTTGTTCGCTTGAGGCGCTGTTGACTAGGCGTCAGTGTCAGTTGATGCTAAGATGGCGACTGCTCAACAGAAAGCTTTTTGTGTTATTGAGTACGGCAGAAGTGAATCGACGACAGTTGTTCAGCGTGCATTTCGAACGAAGTATGGTGTTAAACCTCCTGATAGGTGGTGTATTAAATGTTGGTATAAACGGTTTACAGAGAATTGGTGTTTGTGCACAGGGAAAAGTTCTGGATGGCCGAGAACGAGTGATGAAAATGTAGCACACATACAGCAAGCATTTGTTCGCAGCCCAGGAAAATTTTATCTTATGGGGGTATGTTAAGGATATGGTGTTTCGGCCACCTCTCCCAGCCACCATTGATGATTTGAAACGAGAAATAACAGTAGCTATCCAAACTGTTACGCCTGATATGCTACAGAGAGTGTGGAACGAGTTGGAGTATTGGGTTGATATTGCTCGAGTGTCTGGAGGGGGCCATATTGAACATCTCTGAACTTGTTTTTAAGTGAAAAAAACCTTTTTAAATACTCTCTGTAATGATGTATAACAGAAGGTTATATTATGTTTCTTTCATTAAATACACATTTTTAAAGGTGTGGTATTCTTTTTGAATCACCCTGTACATTCAGCCCCTTACGTACTGTATCCTGTGGCCCTGTTCAAAACTGTAACTTTGGTCTCTGTGCACATAGCAAATACATAAAATTGTATTACCTCAAAAGCAACAACTATGGATCACGTTATATTCTGCTCTCTCATGAAGCATAAAATATGCTAGCTACAGGCACAACGGTGTGATATGCTGGCCGTAATACTTCCAAATAAACATGAAATTCCTTTGGCTTATAAATGAAAACATTTAAGAAAAGTTGAATGTCTTTAAATAAAACATAAGACATGGGCAGGAAGGCGACGGTGATTTGGGTGAATTAATAACACTGTTTTATCAATAGTGTAGTTGTATTCGGAGTTAAGTTTGGCTTTTCAAAACATTTGACAATTGAAACTACATTGCTCAGAAAAATTACATCCTTTTTATTAAATGAATACCTTTCTTTGCTGACGTAGTCACAATGAAATTTGTACAGCAAGTATTATCCAACATCACAAAAAAGCATAAAGACAAATCATCAAATTACGTATACCTATGTTAACAAATCTTAAAAACAATACAAAAGGGAAATATCTAACTAGCCTATACATAAAATCTTTTCACGTTCTGGGGTTACTCAACAAAGAATTCACTGTTACCAACTGCCGGCTGGAGTGGCCGAGCGGTTCTAGGCGCTACAGTCTGGAACCGCGCGACCGCTACGGTCGCAGGTTCGAATCCTGCCTCGGGCATGGATGTGTGTGATGTCCTTAGGTTAGTTAGGTTTAAGTAGTTCTAAGTTCTAGGGGACTGATGACCTCAGATGTTAAGTCCCATAGTGCTCAGAGCCATTTGAACCATTTTTTGTTACCAATTATCAGCAAACTCATTTACACTAACGTGCAGGCAAAAGGAAAGTAACAACTAGCTTCTTTACCTTAACTGCGAGAAGACTTCTGCTTCCACATTTATATTTTCAGTAATACATTTACCTGTAAAGCTTTTTTGTAATAGGAATCCAGTAATCCTTTCTTCACAATTAAATATACATTTCATCATTTCACTTCACATTCCATTACAAAATCACTCATTTTTAACTACCTATTTTGTGGTGTCACCGCCAGACACCACACTTGCTAGGTAGGAGCCTTTACATCGGCCGCGGTCCGTTGGTATACGTCGGACCCGCGTGTCGCCACTATCAGTGATTGCAGACCGAGCGCCGCCACACGGCATGTCTAGTCTAGAGACTTCCTAGCACTCGCCAAGTTGTACAGCCGACTTTGCTAGCGATGGTTCACTGTCTACATACGCTCTCATTTGCAGAGAAGACAGTTAAGCATAGCCTTCAGCTACGTCATTTGCTACGACCTAGCAAGGTGCCATATTCAGTTACTATTCTGAACAGATAATATTGTGAATCATGTACCGTCAAGAGGGACGTTCATCATTAATGGATCAAAGTTAAGTATCAAACTAATTACGTCCGTTTTCTGAATTCTAATTCATTGTCATGTACCAGACCTCACGTCAGTATAGTCCTTCCTTCCTCACGCCATCCTGCGTGAGCTAAAACGCGTGCATTTTGGCCGCCTCTAGTAACACGGTGTTGGCTCTTCTGCCAACACAACATACTTTACGCGCGGTGTAACTTCCTACTTTATAATCTAACAGCTGGTGGCTTTACAGAGCACACCACAAAAACTGCCTACTCAATCCTATTTCGCTCACAGACTGATACTCATTGCTCTGCGCCAAGCGCTCTCTTATTCCAACATTACAATCTCAGAGCAGAATCAGTATCTCTGGCTCTGCGGTCGTGCAGTCAGTGATCCGCTTTACAAAGCCCACCAGTCACAAACATCTTTTACAATATGATAGTTTCATTTTAGTTTGTTAGTATCATTACAATATTCGGGTGCCACAATCCAGATGTGTGTGTCCCGGTAGACTCCTTTCAACGTCTCAAACACGATTCGAAACTGGCCTAGCATCATAAACCTAAAAGAAAATGTATATTATTTTAGTTGCTGAAAAAGACATCCTAATGCGTGTATCCAGAAAGTGTTTTTACCCTAAAACACAACCGTTCACTCACCGCTGCAACCGAAGGTCTGCCGTACACGACTGCGTTAGAGCATGGGGTAGAAAGGTCGTGGGGGTTGGCAGAGGGGCACGCAGCGGCTTGTGGCCAGCGTGGCAGTTCGAACGGGAAATCTCGAAACTACGCAAGGCGTGCCCTGCGGATGTAGACAAACCACTCTGCTGTCTTCGATCAACACTCAGGCTGGCAAAATGACAACGTTATGCTACAGTTAACCCCGATGGTTCCCGTCTAAATCCACCCCCACAGTCATGCAACCTCTCATACACAGGAGTGGTACAGCACAGAGAAAGTTTTCATACCAGATAGTCATAGCTCATCTCTGGTCCAAAGGCTCGTTAGCATCATAAACAGCGTCAGCTGCAGATAATCCTCACAGTATACGCTTCCAGTACACCCATTTTATAATGTGCTTCTCCCGTCTGACTAGGTGTACGTTTCTGGTATTCTACTAGTAAGTCACTTCGGAAATGTAGAGAAGGCTAATGCAAACTCGTGCGTCTTTCGTGTTTAGGCGCTGGAACTGAAAGATGCTCCTGGTAAGCTGTACGCCCTGGAAGGAGACTTAAGCAAGGAAGAAAGTATCCTCGCAGCTTTCAAGTGGATCAAGGAGAATTTGTCTGGAGTGGACATCCTTATCAACAACGCTGGCATTCTAATAGACGAGCAACTGACAAGTAAGTAGCGAATTGCTAGATCTTACGTAGACTGGAATATCTGTAGTATGTGTTTACTCATTTACAAAACTAAGAGCAATTTCAATATACAGTTGTGATTAGTAAGCTCCAATAAAATTATTTTTTTGTAAAAACTACTTGTAAAAATGATTCACCGTAAAATTATTTTTTGTAAATACATATTTCCAGCGAAACTTTTAAAGTCAGAAGTTTTCCAAAGATAAAAAAAATCTTAACTGCGTTTACTTTCTCCTAGCAGACAGAGCTCAACACGTCGTTCTTAACAGGGATGTTGAAACGTCCCCTTAGAAAAATTAATGAATTACTGTGCTGATAAACCTCCATTATTTGATTTTCAAACAGCTGAGCAGAACTGAACGTACTCACATTTCTCTCTTTACCTATTCTGATCAACACTAAACTGACACAATATTTTTAGCGCAACGCAATCTGACTTTTAATAATCCCTACAAAAGAATGGCCCTGACTAATAATAACCTATACCTTTCACAAATCACTTACCTCACAAAAATCTTCGTTACTCAAACTACTGCAATACAGCGAGCGCCAATACTGACAGCTAAATAAAAGATTCAAACTACTGAAGGCACTAACTACTGATAGGCATAGTTAGCAAATGAAAGATTTTGATAGAGAACAAGAAATGTATTTACTTTAATAGTGTTCAAAAGTCATATATAATATAATCAGTCCATGATATCCAATATTACAAATTTACTCTTTCTGATGGACACACGTCCAGATCGTCCGCTCTCAAAATTCCGCCATCTCTCTCCCCACATCCACCACTGCTGGCGGCTCACGTCCAACTGCGCAATGCTACGCACTGTTAACAGCCAACTGCCCAACACTACAGTAGCAAACAATGCAAACCAGCCACAGACTGCACAGCCAGCGATTTTCATACAGAGCGCTACGTGGCGTTACCAATAAAAAAAAACCTTAACAGCCTACTTCCAATGTTACGAGGCATTAGTGCATACAATATTAACAAATTATTAGATTTAAAACATCAAAACCTCCGTGTCAATTTTCATGTAAGACGTTACTGTATGAAGGTTCCCCTCAGTGCTGAAAGGCTGTAACCAAATCGGTGAAGGGCTGAAAAAGGACGGACACTTCGTACGGAAAGTTGCACATACCTATATGAAGAAACATCATTGCGATAGGACCAGTATTATTTTCTATATAATATAGGCCGCACAGGATGGGGAGCCATCTACGGTCTTTCTGCTGGTTAGGCTGCGGTGTATGTAAAGGTATCGAAGGCAAGTGACTAGAGGATGACAGAAGATGACTTAGACAATAGATTTTTAGCTGGTGTGATGGATGGCAGCTGGCTCTGAGAGTAGAAAAATGCGGTCAGTACAGATAAGTAGGGGGAAAACTCACGATGAGCGAATACAGCACTATTAGTGTGCTGTTGACTCAGTCGCGTCGTTTAAATACCTGTTCGGACTGTAGGTAACGACAGCGAATGGTAGACTTCGGCTTATTAGGAGCATTTTAGAAAAGTGTGGTTCGTGGGTAAAGACCGCATACAGGAGGCTAGCGTGACCTATTCTTGAGTACTCTCGCATGTTCGGTATCCGCACCAGGGCGGATTAAAGGAAAACATCCAAGCAATGCAGGGGCGGGCTGGTAGATTCGTTACTGGTAGGTACGAGAAATATCCACGTATTATGGAGATTGTTCGGGAACTCAGATGGGAAACCCTCGTGAGAAGGCGACGTTCCTTTTGAGGAACACCACTGACAAAATTTAGAGAACAGGCATGTGACGCTGACTACAGAACGTGCTTACTGTCGCTAACATACGCACTGAAGAGCCAAAGAAACTGGTACACCTGCTTAATATCGCGTAAGGCCCCCGCGAGAACGCAGAGGTGCCGCAACACGACGTGGCATGGACTCCACTGATGTGTGAAGTAGTGCTGGAGGGAACTGACACCATGAATCCTGCAGGGCTGTCCATAAATCCGTAAGAATACGAGGGGGTGGGATCTTCACTGAACAGCACGTTGCAAGGCATCCCAGACGTGTTCAATAATGTTCATGTCGAGGGAGCTGTGTGGCCAGGGGAAGTGCTTACTCAGAAGAGTGTTCCTGGAGCCACTCCGTAACAATTCCGGACGTGTGGAGTGTCGCATTGTCCTGCTGGAATTGCCCAAGTCTGTCGGACTGCACAATGGAAATGAATGGATGTAGGTGATCAGACAAGATGCTTACGTACGTGTCACCTGTCAGTCGTATCTAGGCTTACCAGGCGTCCTATATCACTAAAACTGCATATACCCCACACCATTACAGAGCCTCCATAAGCTTGAACAGTCCCCTGCTGACATGAAGAGTCCATGGATTCATGAGGTTGCCTGCATACCCATGCACGTCCATCTGCTCGATACAGTGTGAAACTTGACTCGTCTGATGAGGCAACACGTTTCCAGCCATCAACAGTCCTATGTCATTGTTCACGGGACCAGGCGAGGCGTAAAGCTTTGTGTCGTGCAGTCATAAAGGATGCACGAGTGGGCCTTCGGCTCCGAAAGCCCAGATCGATGATCTTTCGTCGAATGGTTCCCATGCTGACACTTACTGATGGTTCAGCATTGAAATCTGCTGCCATTTGCGAAAGCGGTAGCAGCTCTGTCACGTTGAACGATTTTCTTCAGTCACCGTTGGTCCCTTTCTTGGATGATTTGTTACCGGCCTCGGCGATGTCGAAGATTTAATGTTTCCCATCCCTCGTGTGCCTCGTTCAAGCTCACTTAAATCTTGATAACCTGTCATGGTAGCAGCAGTAACCGATCTAACAACTGCGCCAGACACTTACTTGTCTTTCATAGGCGTTGCCGACCGCAGCGCCGTATTCTGCCTGTTTACATATCTCTTTACTTGAACACGCGTGCCTGTGGCAGTGCCTTTGGCACTTCAGTGTGTTTCGCGTACGGACCACGGTGATAAGGGAAATTATCGCTCATACGGAGGCATATAGATAGTCGTTTCTCCCTCACTCTGCGACTCGAACAGGAACCAGTAGCGTTACAGAGTACCCTCCGTCACTCACCGTACGCTGGTTAGCGACGACTGAAGTAAGGCCGATAAATCGTTGGACACAGTATCGGCCGAGGTAGACACTGAAAGGTCCTCTGCTGCAACCACAAAATGTTTTTTTTTACATTCATTAGCTAAGATTGCGTAAAACATTGTTGTGGACTGACAAGACAGCCAGTCCACAGTGACGGGTAACCGAAATGCACGCGTTACTCACGCCGGCTGGCGTGAGGTCTGAAACAGGATACGTGATGAATGCTATAAAGAAAAGTGCGTAGCTGCGTTAATACTTAACTTTAATTCATCCTTGTGGTACATCGCTATTGTTAATACAAGTCAGACACTCTAAATACAAGCACTGTAAGGCTAATGGCGCCTTGCTAGGTCGTAGCCATGGACTTAGCTGAAGGCTATTCTAACTGTCTCTCGGCAAATGAGAGAAAGGCTTCGTCAGTGTAGTCGCTAGCAAAGTCGTCGTACAACTGGGTCGAGTGCTAGTCCGTCTTTCTAGACCTGCCGTGTGGTGGCGCTTGGTCTGCGATTACTGACAGTGGCGACACGCGGGTCCGACATGTACGAATGGACCGCGGCCGATTTAAAGCTACCACCTAGCAAGTGTGGTGTCTGGCGGTGACACCACATATTCCTTTATTTAAGGCAACAGATTTTAACAGACGATGCTTTCATCTTCAGAAAATGTTACAAATATAAAGTCTGCATAATTTGGCACGTTCTCTTTGTCAATGATATACGTAGTCAGAGGTAACGACAGCCAGTTTACACCTGAGCCTGCGCCTGCACCTCTGTCGCCTGGTGAGAAATATTTGAGCTCACATATTATCGTATCAAATATGTGACAGGATCCGTAACTTCATGGTAGGTAAAATTGCACGTCGTTCTTCACAAAGCGAGATCCTACTCATCAGCATTAACTTCAATTTTTTCTGCACTTAGAATTAGTTGCCGTTCATTACACCAACTGAAAATTTCGTCTGTCGTCTTGTGGCCTACAGTCACTCAAACTACACCTCCCCATATACCACAGCATCGTCAGCAAATACCTTCAGATCGCTGCTCACCCGGACCGCCAGATCATTTAAGTATATAGAGAATAACGGTGGTGGTGCCACATTTCTCTGGGACACTCCTGACGGCACTCGTCTCTGAACACTCATTGTCGAGGTCAACGTACTGGATTCTACAACTTTTAAGAAGTCTTTAAGCCACATATCTGAGAATTTAAGTTACGCTCGTACCTATTTTAAGTCTACAGTGGGTCATAACCTCAAATGACTTTCAGAAATTTGCCTGTTGCCCTCCGCCCATGGGTCGTAGAATATTATGTGAGGAAAATGGCAAGCTAAGTTTCGCACCGGCGATACTTCATAAAACTGTAGTGATAAGTGGACAGATTTTCCGTCTCAATTGAATTCATATTCGCTCTCCTGGCCATTTTCAGTTTATTAAAAAGTAGCTCCTCAATGGGGGCTACGTGGTCTGAATGTACCCCGCTTGCCAACAATGCTCGTCGGACCCGGACGGTCACCCATCAGAGTGCTAGCCAAGCCCGACGGCGCTCAACTTCGGAGTTACTACTGCGGGGTACTGGGTGAGGCCTGCTGTTAATAAGAGGTGTCGTTGGTCTGGAGAAGCGGAAGACGGTATTGGTTTCCGTATGCCCTAGTCCAAGTTTAAACCACGGGCGGAGTAGCACCGCAAAACTGTCCGAATTTCATTTGTGACCACGGTGCCAACCCTGCTAGTGAAGGCCTGCGCCCACAGATTCGGCACAGGGGCTACAATGCAAGTATCAAGTATTCTCAGAACAAAGCAACAATCAACCCCTGCCACTTACTGTTGTTTTATTGTAAAATTTTCCTAGTACCCTTTGTGTTTACTTAAATATTGAACTGCAGTGACGAAGGATTAATTTAGAAAGGTAAAGAATCGCCTATTCTCAATGTGGGTTTCCCTAAATGCTAACATCTTTGGCAGTTCACATTTGCTTTGGAGTGGTTTCTGGAAATAAATTCTAACGAACGGCGACCATTTCTATCTCCTTCCCCATCCTCGTGCAACTGAGCTTGGGTTCATGATTGAGAACGAGGCTTGTATACGATGTTAAATTTTGCAGCATTCCTTTCATGCCTGAATAACCGTATTTACGTCAGCAGTCCATTTTTCTTTCAGATGTGTAAAGTGGTTAGTTTCTCCAATTTTTAACCCAAAACGCGTAGGCTGTCGAAATCATATTCAGTACATTTAATTACTGGTCGTCCGCAGCTCGTGGCCTCGCGGTAGCGTTCTCGCTTGCCGGGCACGGGGTCCCGGGTTCGATTTCCGGCGGGGTCAGGGATTTTCACTTGCCTCGAGATGACTGGGTGTTATGTCGTCTTCATCATCATCCCCCCCCCCCTGCGGGTCCGGGGATTAGAATAGGCCCGAGGTATTCCTGCCTGTCGTAAGAGGCGACTAAAAGGAGTCCATCCCCCTCACGGGGGTAGTTAGCGCCTGCGTCCGGAGACGGACGATCTTCACGACCTATAATCGTGGTCTTTTTGGTTTTAAACTTCTCGTTTCTTCCTTCCTTTTGTTGGTCCCTTTCTTTGCTCTTCTCCACCTCACTGTCTTCCTTACTCTTTCCCTTGACTTCTCCTTGCCTTCTCATTGCCTTTTTCTCCTTGCCTTCTCATTGCCTTTTTCTCCTTGCCTTCTCATTGCCTTTTTCTCCTTGCCTTCTCCTTGCCTTCTCATTGCCTTTTTCTCCTTGCCTTCTCATTGCCTTTTTCTCCTTGCCTTCTCATTGCCTTTTTCTCCTTGCCTTCTCATTGCCTTTTTCTCCTTGCCTTCTCATTGCCTTTTTCTCCTTGCCTTCTCATTGCCTTTTTCTCCTTGCCTTCTCATTGCCTTCTTCTCCTTGCCTTCTCTGGTCTCCGCCTCGGCGTTTGAGACAGTCTGTCCTCTTTCTCCCTCTCTCTCTTCTTTTTCCTCTTCTTCCTTCCTCCCTGTGCGTGTCTGAAGGCCGACCCACGCGTTCGCACGCGTAGCCGGTGACGGGGTAACGCGTAAGTCCCCGCCCTGGGTAGACATGTAAGGCACGCGCGTACCCCCTGGTAAAGGCCAGGCCCGGGGAGGGGTGATTGCCTGAGCTGATACCTTCTGACCATGCCGATTGGTCCCTCCGTCTGTTTCTCGGGAGGTGTGACCTGAGGTGTAAACATTCACCTAAGGCGGGAGTGCCCTCTGAGAGGGTCCCCACAAGGAAGGAGCGCGCCATCGGAGACGCTGGCAATCATGGGGGATTCCTCCGCAATGGATTCTACTCCATCGCTTTCGACTTCGACCCAAAAACGGAAACGTGACCAGCCAACAGTGACAAAAGTACTACCGCCTGCCCCACAGTTCCTCGTAGTTTCTCGCACTGAGGACGGAAAGGATTTTTCCTCTGTCAACCCTTTTGTTATTCAGAAGGGCGTTGATGCCATAGCCGGATCTGTCAAATCTTGTACCAGGTTGCGTAACGGCACCTTATTACTAGAAACTGAGAATGCCTTTCAGGCACAAAAACTGCTTCGGGCCACACTCCTGTACACGTTCCCTGTCCGGGTGGAGGCCCACCGAACTTTGAATTCGTCTCGTGGTGTAGTGTATACTAGCTCCCTCGACGGATTGACTGACGAGGAGCTTCAATCTTTCCTCGCTGAGCAGGGCGTGACGGCTGTCCATCGGGTCATGAAAAAGGTCAACAACAACCTTGTACCGACCCGGACACTCTTCTTGACCTTCGATAGTGTTAAGCTGCCATCGCGCATCAAGGCGGGCTACGAGGTTATTTCTGTTCGCCCCTATGTCCCGACACCTACGCGCTGCTACCAGTGTCAGCGTTTCAATCACACTCGACAGTCTTGTTCCAATGCGGCTAAATGTGTCACTTGTGGCAGGGATGCCCATGAGGGTGACTGTCCACCTCCGTCTCCTCATTGTGTGAACTGTCAGGGTGACCATGCCGCATCCTCCCGCGACTGTCCTGTCTATAAGGACGAACGTTGCATCCAAGAAATTCGTGTCAAAGAGAAAGTGTCAACCTCGGCTGCTCGCAAGCTATTGGCTAGTAGGAAGCCCACGCTGCTCCCAGCGGGGAAATATAGTACTGTCCTCGCCTCTCCTCGGACTACCCGGGAGGTCGCAACCCAGACATGCGATCTGACCTTCAGCACCACGGTCGTCCGTTCGGCCAGTGCTAAGATCGCGCGGTCGACGTCTCCTCTTCCTCCCATCACACCACAGACACCAGCCACTTCCTCAGCTTCTGCTAAGTCGAAGACACCGAAGTCAGATGCACGGTCCTTCAAGAAGGAACCATCCCGTGCAGACTTCCTCCGTCCCTCGACCTCCCAGCCTTCGACCGATACTTCCACCAAACGTCCTTCCAAAAAGGCGCATAGGAAGCACAGTTCTCCTTCCCCGCCACGGCGCATCTCTTCTCCTGCGCCACCCAGCGGTTGCCGCCCCAGGCCGTCATCCGTTTCGCCTGGCCGCACCGCCGGTAGCCGTACATCTGGCCGTTCACCGGCGGAGGAAGCTCCCCCTCCCGGCCATCCTCCCGAGATGGCCGATGACCCTATAGACCCCATGGACGATGACTGTCCGCCTACTGATAGCGGCGGCAGTGCTCGCTCGAAGCCAGGCCCTAAGCGGCCTTCGAGGTGACCCCTTCTCTCATCTTCCTTTTCTTACGATGGCACTTATTCACTGGAATATTCGCAGCATTCGCTCCAACCGAGAGGACTTGAAGTTGCTGCTCCGCTTGCATCGTCCGCTCGTCGTAGCCCTCCAGGAAACGAAGCTACGCCCATGCGATCACATTGCCTTGGCACACTACACCTCTGTGCGTTTTGACCTACCCCCTATGGTAGGTATCCCAGCTCATGGAGGGGTTATGTTGCTGGTCCGGGATGATATTTACTACGATCCCATCACGTTGCACACCGGCCTGCAGGCAGTTGCCATCCGCATTACTCTCCCCACTTTTACGTTTTCCTTTTGTACCGTTTACACTCCATCGTCATCTGCCGTTACCAGGGCAGACATGATGCAACTTATTGCTCAGCTACCTGCACCGTTTTTGTTAACTGGAGACTTCAATGCCCACCATCCCCTTTGGGGTTCTCCAGCCTCCTGCCCGAGGGGCTCCTTGTTAGCAGACCTTTTCAACCAGCTCAATCTTGTCTGCCTTAATACTGGCGCCCCTACTTTTCTTTCGGACACATCTCATACCTATTCCCATTTAGACCTCTCTATATGTACTCCCCAACTTGCACGCCGGTTTGAGTGGTATGCACTTGCTGATACATATTCGAGCGACCACTTCCCGTGTGTTATCCATCTCCTGCAGCATACTCCCTCTCCGTGCTCCTCTAGTTGGACCATCTCCAAGGCAGACTGGGGGCTCTTTTCTTCCAGGGCGACCTTTCAGGATCAAACCTTCACAAGCTGCGATCGTCAGGTCGCACACCTCACGGAAGTCATTTTCGCTGCTGCTGAATATTCCATCCCTCACCCTACTTCTTCTCCACGTCGTGTACCGGTCCCCTGGTGGACTGCAGCATGTAGAGACGCTTTACGTGCTCGTCGACGTGCTTTACGCACCTTTAAACGCCACCCTACAGTGGCGAATTGTATTAATTATAAACGATTACGTGCTCAGTGTCGTCGTATTATTAACGAAAGCAAGAAAGCCAGCTGGGCTGCTTTCACAAGCACCTTCAACAGTTTTACTCCTTCTTCTGTTGTCTGGGGTAGCCTGCGCCGGCTATCTGGCACTAAGGTCCACTCCCCAGTTTCTGGCTTGAAGGTCGCGAATGAAGTCCTTGTGGCCCCTGAGGCTGTCTCCAATGCCTTCGGCCGCTTTTTCGCCGAGGTTTCGAGCTCCGCTCATTACCACCCTGCCTTCCTCCCCCGCAAACAGGCAGAGGAGGCTAGGCCACCTGACTTTTGCTCCTCGAATTGTGAAAGTTATAATGCCCCATTCACCATGTGGGAACTCGAAAACGCGCTTGGCCGATCACGGTCCTCCGCTCCAGGGCCTGATTCTATTCATATTCAGATGCTGAAGAACCTTTCTCCAGCGGGTAAAGGTTTTCTTCTTCGTACATACAATCGCATCTGGATTGAGGGACATGTTCCCGCATGCTGGCGCGAGTCTATTGTTGTCCCGATTCCTAAGCTGGGGAAGGACAAGCACTTGCCTTCCAGTTATCGACCTATCTCACTTACCAGCTGTGTCTGTAAAGTGATGGAGCGAATGGTTAACTCTCGATTGGTTTGGCTGCTTGAGTCTCGACGCCTACTTACAAATGTACAATGTGGATTTCGTAGGCGCCGCTCTGCTGTTGACCATCTGGTTACCTTGTCGACCTTCATTATGAATAACTTCTTGCGGAAGCGCCCGACCGCGGCTGTGTTCTTTGATTTGGAGAAGGCTTACGACACCTGTTGGAGGGCGGGCATTCTCCGCACCATGCATACATGGGGCCTTCGCGGTCGCCTCCCTCTTTTTATTCGTTCCTTTTTAATGGATCGACAGTTCAGGGTACGTGTGGGTTCTGTCCTGTCCGACACCTTTCGCCAGGAGAATGGGGTGCCACAGGGCTCAGTTTTGAGCGTCGCTCTCTTCGCCATCGCGATCAATCCAATAATGGATTGCCTCCCAGCTGATGTATCAGGCTCCCTTTTCGTGGACGATTTTACCATCTATTGCAGCGCGCAGTGTACACGTGTCCTGGAGCGCTGTCTTCAGCTTTCTCTTGACCGTCTTTACTCCTGGAGTGTCGCCAATGGCTTCCGTTTTTCTGCCGAGAAGACGGTCTGTATTAACTTCTGGCGCTACAAAGAGTTTCTCCCACCGTCCTTACGACTCGGTCCCGTTGCTCTCCCAATCGTGGAGACAACCAAATTTTTAGGCCTTACCTTTGACAGGAAACTTAGCTGGTCTCCACATGTCATATTTGGCCGCCCGTTGTACCCGTTCTTTAAATGTCCTCCGTGTTCTCAGTGGTATGTCGTGGGGAGCGGATCGAACCGTCCTACTTCGTCTATATCGGTCGATCGTCCGCTCCAAGCTGGATTATGGGAGCTTTGTATACTCCTCTGCACGGCCATCCATCTTACGCCGCCTCAACTCCATACAACATCGGGGTTTACGACTTGCGATCGGAGCATTTTATACCAGTCCCGTAGAGAGTCTTCATGCTGACGCTGGCGAATTGCCGCTCACTTACCGGCGCGATATACTGCTTTGTCGGTATGCCTGTCGGCTACTGTCAATGCCCGACCATCCGTCTTATCGTTCCTTTTTTGACGACTCTCTCGACAGTCAATACGGGTTGTATGTCTCTGCCCTGCTACCCCCTGGAGTTCGCTTTCGTCGCCTCCTTCAACACCTTCATTTTTCACTCCCTGCAACCTTTCGAGTGGGCGAGAGCCACACGCCACCTTGGCTCCAGGCTCAGGTCCGCGTTCACCTTGACCTCAGCTCGCTCCCAAAAGAGGTCACCCCCAGTTCGGTCTACCACTCCCGTTTTTTGGAACTTCGTTCGAAGTTCATCACCATGACTTTCATTTATACAGATGGCTCTAAGACCAATGACGGGGTTGGGTGTTCCTTTATAGTCGGGGCACAAAGTTTCCAATACCGGCTCCATGACCATTGTTCGGTCTTCACAGCTGAGCTCTTTGCCCTCTACCAGGCTGTTCTTTACATCTGCCGCCACCGACATTCTGCTTATGTCATCTGCTCAGATTCCCTGAGCGCCATCCAGAGCCTCAGTGATCCGTACCCGGTTCACCCTTTCGTTCACCGGATCCAACGCTCTCTTCAGCGGCTGGTGGACGTCGGTCCGCCGGTTAGCTTTATGTGGGTTCCCGGCCATGTCGGTATCCCTGGGAACGAAGCTGCAGATGCCGCGGCCAAGGCTGCGGTCCTCCAGCCTCGGACAGCTTCTTGTTGTGTCCCTTCGTCCGATCTTAGCAGGGTCATTTGTCGGCGCGTTGTGTCGCTGTGGCATGCCGATTGGGCTGCACTTACCGACAACAAGCTTCGGGCTTTAAAACCTCTTCCCGTGGCTTGGACGTCCTCCTCACGCCCTTCTCGGCGGGAGGAGGTCGTTTTAGCAAGGTTAAGGATTGGACACTGCCGGTTCAGCCATCGCCATCTGCTGACGGCTGCGCCGGCGCCGTTCTGCCCATGTGGGCACTTGCTGACTGTTAGACACATTTTAATGTCCTGTCCCGATCTTAACCAACTGCGCCTCGATCTTAACCTGCCTATTACTTTCGATGCCGTTTTAGCGGATGACCCACGAGCAGCTGCTCGTGTTCTTTGTTTTATCAATTTGACACACCTTGCTAAGGACATTTGATGAAGTTTTTTAATCCTATGCCTGTCAGTCTGTCTTTTATTGTGTTTTTCCTTTTAGTTGTTGTTGTCAACTTGTGGCTCGCGGTGCATTTTTAGAGTAGTCAGGGCGCTAATGACCATTGAAGTTGTGCGCCCTAAAACCACAAAAAAAAAAAAAAAAAAAATCATCATCCCCATTGCGGTTGGAGGAAGACAATGGCAAACCACCTCCACTAGGACCTTGCGGGTCTCCCGCATCGTCCCCTACCCTCCGTTACGGAGTATGGGACTTCGTCATCGTCGTCATGCCCTGAGAACACAGCAGGTGGGAGTCAGGAAGCGTTTGCGGAAGAAAGATTTCCGTTACGAGGCGTGGAAGGTTGTGCATAAGAATGATTCGTCCCGTTTTGTTGCGCTGACCTCTGAGTCGGTAGTGGCATTTGAGGCCTGAGTATTGTAAAGCAGTAAATGACAGGAGGAATTGTATTTAGCGATTAGCTGACGGTGACAACTTGATGGGACTTACGGTGCCTGTCTTGACATAGACAATCGTCTCATTACATTCCTGTCGAATGTGAGTAATCAGATCAAGCAGAAATGTCTGGCAGAAGTTAAAGAGGTATCATTGTGGGAAAGTTGACTGATAAGAGGAAGAGCGAGAAATAATGGGGTAAGATTAGCAGTTTATATGAAAGGAAGATAACAGAAATAAAAGAAACCAGGAAAACATGAGTAGATGAGTGACAAGAACTGTATCTATGTTGGAGAGAAGAAAAACAGCTGGGATATGTCAAGAGGAAATAAACGGCGATAACACACACACACACACACACACACACACACACACACACACACACACACACACACACACACACCTACCTTCAATCTCCTCTTGGATGAAGCAGGATTACCGCTGCAGTAAGGAAGGTGGAGGAAGATTGAGTATTCTGCGTAGATAAAAGTAAGGAGGACGTATCCAGTCTGATAATGCAGTTGTGTATTAATGATGGATATTCAGTTTGTGAGAAAACGTATTGAGAAACTAGTAAAGAAAACAATGGAGTGAAAATTCTGTCGCCTATTCGGCCGTATCCAGCAAAGCTGAGCGTAGGAAATATTGACATCAAACAACCGACTGTTAGACATCCTATGCAAGCATTCACAGCTCACCTGAATTGTCTGTAGGTTTTACCATTTGTGTCGCCTTGAACTGAATCACACTGCTAAAGATTTGACAGCGCTGCAGACTGTATTAATTTTTAATTTGAGGTGGAAATACTTATCTTCAATTGGGTTACATGTATGCAAGGAGGATTCTCTGCATGCTGCAAAAAGTGTTGATGGTTTTGATAAGGTAACATTGACGATTGTGCAGAAATCTTGTTAGGGAGATGAGTTTAATAGGAACTTCTTCACGTAAACGTTCTGTAACCATCTGTAGGTATAGTATTAACGACGTGACTTCTTAGGGCTTAGCTTAAGACTTAGTGTCCATCTTGATAGTGAACAAACATAATCATACAATGTAGGCTTTCACGGCCGGCGTTGTCTTCAGGTGAAACTTCCGGGCTGAGAGGCCGTGGTCGATGTATAAAATTTTATACATCGACCACGGCCTCTCAGCCCAGAAGTTTCAACTGAAAATGTGGTCATAATACCTGATAAGGCGGCGGCAGCAGCAGCAGTAGTAGTAGTAGTGATTTTAGCTGTGTTTGGCTGCAACTAGACGCCAACAACGTACAGATAATACACTCCTGGAAATGGAAAAAAGAACACATTGACACCGGTGTGTCAGACCCACCATACTTGCTCCGGACACTGCGAGAGGGCTGTACAAGCAATGATCACACGCACGGCACAGCGGACACACCAGGAACCGCGGTGTTGGCCGTCGAATGGCGCTAGCTGCGCAGCATTTGTGCACCGCCGCCGTCAGTGTCAGCCAGTTTGCCGTGGCATACGGAGCTCCATCGCAGTCTTTAACACTGGTAGCATGCCGCGACAGCGTGGACGTGAACCGTATGTGCAGTTGACGGACTTTGAGCGAGGGCGTATAGTGGGCATGCGGGAGGCCGGGTGGACGTACCGCCGAATTGCTCAACACGTGGGGCGTGAGGTCTCCACAGTACATTGATGTTGTCGCCAGTGGTCGGCGGAAGGTGCACGTGCCCGTCGACCTGCGACCGGACCGCAGCGACGCACGGATGCACGCCAAGACCGTAGGATCTTACGCAGTGCCGTAGGGGACCGCACCGCCACTTCCCAGCAAATTAGGGACACTGTTGCTCCTGGGGTATCGGCGAGGACCATTCGCAACCGTCTCCATGAAGCTGGGCTACGGTCCCGCATACCGTTAGGCCGT